>NW_027172929.1:0-2400000 GCF_018151085.1 Drosophila tropicalis | reverse complement strand
AAAAAGGCCTTAAGAAAACATTTGCCAAAAATGCCTTCAAGTGTCAAGTGGTCAAGTTGTTGCTATGATCTTAACCTATACTACATTCAATATATGTATATATATATATATATGTGTGTGTGTATATATAAACATATATAGTTTATGGGGTTTTTTTTGTTGTTATTTCTTTTCTTCTGTTTGCTGTTGTTATCAAGCGGCTTTGTCATGTATGTTGTTGTTGTTATTGTTATTGTTGTTTTTTGTGTTTTTTTTTTTTGGGAGCGCGCAACATTCTCACGGTGTTGTCATTTGTTGATTTTCTGTGGCCAAGGCAAAGAGATGACAAGTCACAACCGAACAACCGAAAAGCAAAACCAATTCAGATACAGACAGAGACAGAGACACAGAGAGAGAGAGAGAGAGAGAGAGAGAGGACACAGAGGCCTGCCAAGGGCTTTTGTCATCAATCGATCGATTGAAAAGTTGAGACTGACGATAGCTCTCCATTACCTACCTATGTATGTATATGGAGTAGTCCCCTATTGATGATGATCGCTCAATTTGCGCAATGACGTGAAAATTGTCTTGTCTGGTAATCGATCTTCTAGGAGGATGATATAGTTTTCTTCTTCTTCTTCTCTTTTTAGTTTAGTTTGGGTTTTTGGTGAGGGCTACTGTTGAAAGTGTTTCTTCTTCCAAGTTGTTTGCCATTCAAAATATCTCGCTTTCTGTTTCCTTCTCACCTAAGATCTGCCGTCGGAGGGCTCCTCTGGCCTGGACACATGCTTGAATGGCTAGAAGGAGGGAGGGGCGAAAGTCGGGGCGAGGTCGTTCGTATGGGGCATTAAATGGCAGCTTGTAAATTTTATTGTATACTCTTGAGCGTCTTTCTTGGTTTTTATAGTTCTACGAGTATCCCCCTCTCTCTCTCTGCCTCGCTCTCTTGTTGTAGTTGTTGTTTTTTTGTTTTCTGGTTTTATATTGCGTCCAGCCGGATTATTTATGACATTTCGAGCAAAAGTTGCAAGGTGCAAGTTTTTGAAATGTGGAATTTTTATGATAGGGTAGGATAGATACAGCGACAGATAGACAGACAGACAGACAGTCAGATAGATAGAGGGGAAAAATGCTTATATAATACCCAAGCAAATAATAAAACTAGCAAAAAAAGAAAAAACCCGCAGAGATCTGAGAAATATGCATCGAAATAGATATGATCGAAAGTTAGGGAAACGCAGAAAACCCGCAGAGTTCTAAATGAGTTACTTACTACTCATTTTGTTGTCTTCTTTTTGCTGTTTTTTTTTTATCCAAATTGTTAATCTTTTTGGCTACTTCAGTTTGGCAAACTACCCAACCCATCCCGCATGCCCCCTTCCCCCACCCCACCGTCACAATGGACTACAAATCAATTTTATCAGTGAATCTATTAAAATATTTTTATTGACATTTTTTTTTTTTTTTTTATTTATTTTTTTTTTCTCTCCAGTTTTTTTTTATGGCTGCGCAACGAATTTGAAATTCTTTTCATTTCGTCTATATTAATTTTTTGTTTTTTTTTTTTTTTTTATGAGAGTTAGATGAACTTTTTTAAGAAATAAAATTGCCATTTGAATATCATTTAATTCATTTGATAATAATAACTTATTCGTTGGATTCACACAAATAGTTGCCAAGAAGAACAGATTATAGAAGTTATACATTGCGGGTCATTAAATTGGAGTCACTCTTGTGACATTTTATAAACATAAAACTAAAATAGGTGAAACAGTTTTCTTTTATACTTCAATACTTAATTCAATTAATAATTATCACTTGCAAAGATTTGAGGATTGAAAAAACTGAACGTTTCCGCCTATAACTTTCGTCCAGTTCGATGAGGGATTGGTTATATGAAAGGGTCTCCGGTTAGTAAGTCTTGACGAAGACGAAAATGGTCCCCTTTTGGGCGTATATAATATTTCTGGAAGGATTAATCCGTTTTGTCTCAAAATCTTTATTTAGTAAGTTGGATATCAGCTTTGCCCTGTGACTGACCCATGAGAAATCATCAAACACCGACGGCCATGTTGCTAGAAATAGGGGAACACTTGGTTGTTCCAACAGCAGAGCATATTTTCATAGAAATTGTTCTATATATTGATAAAATATAAATAATCCTCATGTTCACATATTTTTTTTTGTTTTTTTTGATCATGTCCTTGATTCTTTTATTAGGATCGGAAATCAGAAATTGTCTAATAAACTGAGAGTTCATTCTAGGTAATGTCTTTTAACATCTCAATCTTAATATCCTTTGTGAACAGACCTTAGAAGTATATAGACACACATATGTCCTTGATATGTACATATATTAAATGGGCTACACATATGTCCTTTTTGAAGAGAGCAAGATAAAGAGCTGGATGGTTTGCAATATTTAGCTAAAAATTGTGAGCTGAACTCATAAATTTCTCACCGATTTCCAAGTAATTCAAATCTAAATGTCTTATAAATTGGTTTAATTTCGAATTTGTTTTATATTATTTAAGGATTCGTTTCTTTGTTCGGTTAAAATAAAGTCTAATTCATTTTGTTTTGGCTTTAAATCTAAACTCCTTCAACCTATTTAACATTCATAGTTGAGATTTATGCAATGCACACTCCAAAAACCGCACACAAAACTCACGGCACACAGACAGATACAGTTACACACACACACACACGCACACACACATGCATAGGTATATGTATCTATGAGTGCGAGTAAATTACAGTCAAATGACATGCTCGCCAAAAATGCCACTTGGAAATGTTGGTCTTTCTGTCCGTCCCTCTGTCTGTCTGTCTGTCTGAATGTCGTTCAGTTCTCGTTCGCTTCGTTTGGTCTGTCTTTTTGTCAGTTTTTCTGTGGCTGACAACTGACATATTTTCAGAAGTGGGCATAGACATGACAACAACAACAACAATAATAATAATAAGCAGCAGCAACACCATCGTCAGTGGCAGGCTGCGGTCCTTTTAGTGTAACTTGGTCCTAGAAACATCAAGTCAAGCCTCTCCGGCCTTGTCTATGTCATAACGGGCGTTGGGAAAACAAATTGCTCTCAAAACACCCCGAATTGCATTTTGCTCACTTCACTTCATTTTTATGTTGTTCATTTTGTTTGAAAAAGTTAAACGAAAGTGACAGGCAGCAGGCAACGCGCAGGCTCGTAGGGTTAGGGGCATGGGTAAGGGCCGTGTCAGTGGCAGTGGCAGGGGTATGTATCTCTGTATAGGGGAGTTCTTTTGGCATTTAAACGTGTCACATGAAAAGTTAAATGGCAGCGCGCGCAACCAAAAAATATGTATAGAACAGCCGCCCAGCAGCCATGTTAGGATGTAGTTATAACTTACTTTTGGTCTATATGTATCTCATAGATACTCACACACACACACACGCACACTCACATGTTGCTTGCTGATGGTGGCCATATTGCATTTGTTATTTTCGGTTCGGTTCGGTTTGGTTTGGTTTGGTTTGGTTACTGGTTGTGGGCATATTCACAACCCCCCAAAGGGCCAATTGTTTTGCGGCTTGTCATAAATTATATCTATAGATATTTGCTTCTGTTTTTCCAACTCTCTATCCATATACTTCTCTCTCTGTCTCTGTCTGTGACTATCTATCGGTATGTGTATTCGGTATTGTTTTATTAATTGCTGTTTTTTTAGTCGGCCCTTTTGATCTTTTTAGCCGCTTCTGGGCCTAGTCACGGCCAAGTTTTTGTTTAAATATGTATGTTTTATTTATTTTTTTGTCAGCTTTTTGTCGGCAAAAAATAAATAAAATATACTTCTTTTTTTTTTGTCTGCTTGTCTCTGTGTGTGTGTGTGTGTGTGTGTGGATGTTTTTTTGTTAATAACAAGTCGCGAGTCGTTAAATGTTAAACGACAATTATTCGTTGCCTACAATTGCAACAGCAACAGCAATTAATTTTCTGTGAAAGGAAATAAAAAACAACAACAACAACAACAACAAAACACAGGTCTATGCCCAATTTGCAAGTAACGAATATACGATACCCTTCATAATTATAATATTATACAAAAGTATCATAAATTTTGGTTTTTATCAAGAAAGTATGACATTTTGGCCATTTAACGCTTTCTTTTGTCGTTGCAATTCTCAACTAGTTTTAGCCTTGAAAAGATGCCTTTAGAAAGTTGGCTGATGATCGTTCTTAATGGACCTTCAATCGTCTTTTCCTAAATAAACTTTGTAAAATCTTTGGTTGAGTCAAAGTTCCAAAAAGGTCAAAGTAAGGGACTAATAAGATCTATACTTAATACATTTAGTTTCGTCTAAAGGTTATATTTATATTATGGAATTTTCTTGTGCTTGAAATGTATATACCTTGATTTTCAATGTTTCCCCCCTAAAGTATGTAAACGGTAAATTTATTTTCACTTTGATTAATGGGAAAACAATTTAAAGTCGTTGCATATGTTGTACATTCAGTTTTCTTTCTTAATTAATGGAAAATATGTATGCAAAATGCTTGCCATTAATTAAATATTTTAAGTAATCCCAACAACAACAACAACAACAGTAACAACAACAAAAAAAGGGCAGTCAAATTGCTCGTCATGGCAAAAACCAAGAAAAAATAAGATTATAATTGAATTGTTTGTATGAAACGGAAACTTAATGAGATTAAAAAGGAGAGAAAAGGAGAGAGAGAAAACGAGATCGAGAAGAGGAGAATACAAATGATTGTCAATTTGGTAATTGAGGATTAATTATCAATGCCAATAATCTGGCAAATCCAACAAATATACAAAATGATATCTGAACGTTTTAATCAAATGATGTTAAAATAGTTGATCTAATCAACGAATCTGTTTTCGAGTCATGTTAACTTTGCTAACTCACCTCGCAAAATGGAAGCTGAATAAATCTGAGGGATCATTTGGAGCTGCTTATGAAAGGGTTAAGGACTTTCCGTCTTCTCTCTTTTTTAAGATCTCGAAAGTTCATTCGACTCGTTGTCTATAGAGATCAATTAATGGAATCATATGATATTATTTTATTTTTTTGGTAATTTTGTCATAAAAAAATAATGATTACTTCTACTCAAATTATATAGCTAATTTAATAAATACAATTTGATAATTTGGCAGCTGTTAAAATAATTGTTGAATTCAACACTTGGCGAAAATATTTAAAAAAAAAAAGAATAAATAAATAAAAATTTTAAAATATAGGTACATTAATTTTTGTTATTTTTTTCTGTTTTGATTTGTTTTTTTTTTTTTTTTTTTTCGTACTTTATGAAACGCAATAAAATTTGTTTGAAACACTTTTAAAACGGCGTAACATGCAGTGACATTTGAATATTCATAAGTCAAACGATTCGCTGGGTCAGTTAATAAATTTAACTAAACCAAAAACAATATCAAAAAGTCAAATGGAGGAGGAGAAGGAGAAGGAGAAGTGACTAAAGCAGTTGCCGTCAGTTGAGATAGACAGAGGAGACAGAGCAGAAACAATAACAATAATATCTTGGCAACAACAATTAGCATAACATTTGAAAATTTATGGTTCAATTTTTGGAAAACAACAAAAGAAACTCGTCTGTGATAACATTTCCGAGTTACTTGTGTGTGTGTGTGCGTGTCTTTTGTATTTACTATTTGAATTTTGTTTAATATACATACATAAGTTAAATGTTGCAGCTAAGAAATAAAACAGAAGCCGCCGGGACATTTGCTAGATTTATTGAACGATTTCGATTGAAGGCATAACAAAAGAAGCAAAGCAACGATTATAGAGTAAAATAGTCGTTGTATTATATTCGTCGATCCGGTTCTCTCAAATCTCAAAATCTCAGTGTCAGTAGCGGTATTTGATCAAACGTTTTTGCCTTTGTTTCGCTGCGTAAAGGAATTTGCATTTCGAAGGAAGGGAAATAGAAGAAAAACTACTTTCTTATTATGCCTAACTAACTTAATCATTGATCATACATGAATCGTTTTGAATGAGTTCATTTTCTAATCATAAACGTTGGGAGAAATGGATTTTATTAAGAGAAAATGTTATCCTAGCTACGATTCCTTTTCTTCTTTCATTCAGTTTTCATTCCTTTTTGAGTCACGGCAATTTCTATACATTTGATAATCAGATTTTGAGTTACTTTTTAATCAACTTATTTGCAGTATGAATATAATCATTAACCAAAATATACTCATTAATCTAATTTGATTATCCTTTATCCTTTTACTAATTCTAAGTCAGTTCAATTAAGTATTCTTTAGTAGGTTATAGTTATAGTTCCAATCACGAACGTTTCTAGACATTCAAAGCCTATTTTTGACCATTTTCTGGCTGTCCTTTGCCCTCCATAGTAGTCAGGCAGATCCTTAAACCTTTTCTTAGATGATCGTACATCTTTTCTTGATCTGTCCCATATTGATTCTTACAACTTTCAAGAGTCAAAGTAATAATATTTATGTCCTTTTCGTTTCTTTTCTTTTTGCAGACTGAGCTGCGTTCCTGCGCAGCGTGCGGCGAACCAATCTCGGATAGATTTTTTCTAGAGGTTGGAGGCTGCTCGTGGCATGCCCATTGCCTGAGATGTTGCATGTGCATGTGTCCGCTGGATCGCCAACAGTCATGCTACATACGGGAAAGGCAGGTCTACTGTAAGGCCGATTACAGCAAGTAAGTATAGTAGTTTTGTGAGAAAATAATAATAATACATTTAATATTAGTTGAACTTTCTCGGTTTTTAATTTTTTTTTCTTTCGATATTTTTCAACTTACTGTTTTGTGGATGGATTTTCTTGCCTCATACTATCTATGTATGTATGTATGTGTAGACACAAGTGTTTTCAAAATATTTTCCCACAGACATATAAGTCTGTCATTTGGTGACTCTCTCAATAAAAGTCACCAAAAGGTTAATTGTAACAATTCGACAATATTTGTGACTTAATCCCTTAGATAAACACACACACACACAGAGAGAGAGAGAAAGAGTCAAAACGATTGCAGGCCAAACTAAACGAAACGACATGATATTGGTGAGGGTATAAGGGTATGGGTATGAGTATGGAAAGAAAACTTTAAAATGCAAGTTGCATGGCAAAAGTATCTTACAGATACATACAACAACTCATACTCATAGATGCAGCATTCGTTCATTTCATTCGAAACGGCGGAAAACGGTGTCGACAACGACAGCGACAACGACGACGAAACGAAACGAAATGAAAATAAACAAACAAACGCGCCGTGAGATGCTGTAAAAATATTTATTTTTCAAGTTAAGAATTTTAAGTGTGCATTGGCCGATGGAGACATCATCCATCCCAATGTATGTAGCCAGGGGTCCAGACCCAAACTCAGGTCTACATCAACATCCCATATCCACATCCACATCCGAGTCATGGTTTCCCTCTAGCACCCCACCCCCCCCATCGACGATACCCATCATCAGTATGTGTATTGAGTGTACATTGTTGTGGTTGTAAAAATAAGCTTAAAAGCTAACAATAAGCTGCCAAAGTTGCCAACTCATTTGGAAAAACTCTGATCTGTCGAGTGACATAGAGCAATAACTTCCGCTTAGAAAAATCAATCTCTCAATGGTTAAGGGAAAACACACACTCCAAATGTACAGATGTATTTTGAAACTTCCCTTCACAAGTTTTCCAGGTGATTAGATAGAATAATACTTACATATATGATCAAGAGAGACAGAGAGTGAGAGAGAGAGATCATTACACCTTTTTATCCCAATGGATTTGAGTATATCTAAGTTTTAATCTCTTAATTTATTTAAAGTCAATAAATTTCTGCTCAAGAATACACAAATATCGTATATCAATTGTAACAAATCATGTCAATAACTTAAGATTTATTGCCCTCTCACGAAATGTCTCACAAAAAAGTAAAGAAATGTTTTTGAGGAATTTCTTTCGAAGTGTATTCAAAATTTTCATTAATTAAAGTTCTAAAGGACTTAAATAGGAGCTTATTGAAAACTTCCAAAGTTTTTAAAGTCTCACAGATTACGGATTAAGATGTAGAAATTAAGTGGCTATAACAATTTCCGTTTTGGTTAACAATTTTTTATTCATTTCATTCATTTTGTGTGTGTGTTTTATTACAGAAATTTTGGCGCCAAGTGCTCAAAATGCTGTCGCGGCATCTCCGCCTCGGACTGGGTGAGACGAGCTCGTGATTTGGTCTTTCATTTGGCCTGCTTTGCCTGCGATCAGTGTGGACGACAATTGTCGACTGGCGAACAGTTTGCATTGATGGATGACCGGGTGCTCTGCAAGGCTCATTATCTGGAAACGGTTGAGGGTGGCACCACATCAAGTGACGGTAAGCATAACATGCGAAACACACACACACACACGCAAACAAAACGCGAAACATACATATGAACATAACAACATAAAAAGGGCAACAACATGGTGCTGTATGGTTGAAAGGAAACCCGAATCCGAAACGGTTTTGCCAATTTGGAACGCTTCAGGTAGTAGTACTAGTAGTTGGCTCTGGCTGTGGATGTGGATGGCGGTGTGGGTTAGCGCCAGGCAGTCGCCAGTTTTTTGTACAACTTGAAGAACTTGATGAAATCGTGTCATACTCGTAAAATAAAAACATAACTAACATAACACACACACACAAGAGTGAAAATGAAGCTACTAAAAATAAAACCAAAAAAAAGAAAAAGGAAAAACAAATCTCAGATCGTTGGCTCAGGCGACGTGATCGGCTTGAAAATGTCGAATATACCACTCTATAGAGACCACCAGGAATCTTGGCCATAAAGCAATAGCAAACTACCAACTTACCACATAAACTATAAACACTTTTTGACATTTTCAATTTGGTTGACTGTCAAAATGCTTTTAGTCCCCAAGCAGACCTTTTGAGCATCAGAAGTCAGCCCCAGCCCTAGCCCTAAGATATTCTCCTCTCATCTTTAACTCAACCTTCTCCTCTTGCCATCCTCTCTTTCCCTCTCTCTCTCTCTCTCTCTATATATAGATGGCTGTGATGGTGATGGTTATCATAAGAGTAAAACGAAACGTGTACGCACCACATTTACCGAGGAGCAATTGCAAGTGCTGCAGGCCAACTTTCAGATTGACAGTAATCCGGATGGTCAGGATTTGGAGCGTATTGCCTCGGTGACCGGTCTGAGCAAGCGTGTGACGCAAGTTTGGTTTCAGAATTCGCGTGCAAGGCAGAAAAAACACATACATGCTGGTAAGAATAAAAGTAAGTAGTGGATTAGTGCAGCATGCCAAAAAAATTAAAAAAAACCCAGAGTAGTCTGTAAATCTAGAGAGTTTATAGTAACCACATACAGTAGCAAAATGATTTGAAAACCATCGAATGATACTAAGTAAAAAGTAATCTCAAATAATTCCTTTTTATTTATTCTCCGTCTCTCTTTCTCTCCCATCTCACTTTTTCTCTGTCGTCGCTCTGTCGTCTCTCAACAAACGATTTTTGATTGCAGTACGCGAACCGGAAGGAAGCTCATTTGCGCGTCATATTAACCTGCAGTTAACGTATTCATTTCAGAATAACGCACAAAATCCAATGCATTTGAATGGTACTAAAACGGGTCTATACCCAGCACATGGTAAGTGTCCATTAACCATTACGATTTTAAGCCAACTAATGATCGATTAGAAGCCAATCAAACTACTCTTAATTTCAACATTTTATAACCATCCCAAAGATTGAGATGAATACTGAACTGAATCTTAGGGAGATTCAGGGGGATATAGTAGGCATTAGTACTTCAACTTGGAATCTAAAACTGAACTGAATCTTAGGCTCTAATGAGGATATATGTAGTAGGCATTAGTATTTCAACTTGGAATCTAAAACTGAACTGAATCTTAGGCTCTAATGAGGATGTAGTAGGCATTAGTACTTCAACTTGGAATCTAAAACTGGACTGAATCTTAGGCTCTAATGAGGATATAGTAGGCATTAGTACTTCAACTTGGAATCTAAAACTCAAGAGTTCTTGCCTTTAACTATTTGTATTGTCTTATAAAGCAAAGAAAATAGAATCTTAATAATTATATATGAAAGGTTTTGAAAATTCTTGTTTTGTCGTATGTTTCTAAACTAATGACCTTTAAACTCTAAGGTTTTTCAAACAATTTTTAGCATTTGAAAGACTATTTTAAGAGATAAAACATTGATAAGTCTATTTTGAGCCCTCTTGTTGATTCAAAATGTTGTGACTTCAAAAAGTGATTATAAATATGTTACTAAAATGAGAAGAGCTGGAGTTAAGAAAGAGTTAGATATGATCTAAAGTATATACAAACATATGCATATTCATTTCTTATAAAGCAAGTTAAGATCAGAGAATGAGCTCATTAATGATAAGTTCAAAAATCTAATCGAAAATCTTGTAAAATTTTCAAATTTTGAGTTAAGTATTTATCTCTAGCTTCTCTCTTATCTCATTAACAAAGTAAACTCTTGTCCTGTGTATGAATTTGCTGTGCCAATTGCCATTAAATGTTGTTCTTATTGATTTGTCTACTTGCAGAATCCTCCATGGATGAGTTATCACAAGACTCAAGCGTTCATTGTATGCCCAGCGAGGTGTGACTAGAGCAGTCATCGCCAGCACGAGCTGCTCATCGTTAGCTCGGGTTAGCCCTGTGCTCCACAAAGGCACAAACCACAAAACGTCCTTTCCTAGTCAAAATTTGATGTAAAAACAAAACAAAAACAAAAGAAACACAGCTTAAAAGAAAGAAAAGAAATGCATAAAACTATCATATAATAAATCAAGAAATCAGCACTCATTGCAAACAAAAAATAATAATAAATAATTTCCATCATAATACATACAAAGCTCACCCAGTCTATGCTTTGAGCATTCCAAAAAAACGATTTCATTCCACAACAATCACAAAAAGCAAAAGCAAAATAAAGACACAAACTCAATCACAAACATTCCTGCATTGTATAGGCTAAGAGATTTCGTTTTTTAGTTAATTTAATTTAAATGAAATTTAAATTTTAATTTAGCTTAATACTAATTCATATAATTGTTAAGTGTTTATTTTTTTTCTCGCCCACCTCCTCCTTGGAGTCCTCCTCGTCCTGCCTCCATTTTCATCCTTGATCATGTCCTTGAATCATTTATTTAAGATCGAAAACAAAAAGAAAACTGCTTGCCAAGGCTTTTGTAAAATATTTATAATACTATATATATATATATGCCTAATCTAAATCTAATCGTTAGTATCGTGAGAAGAAAATGTTGTTATTATTGTTTTTTTTTTTTTTTTTTTAAATCTTTTTTTTCTGTTTTTTAAATGTATAAAGCAAAAACCTATAAATATATATATATATATATATAAATAAATATATATATAAGTAGACACATATTTATATACATACATATTATATATATACATACATATATATATATATGAAATTTTCTTGAAAACTAGTTTCGGGCTAGACATTTTGTATATAGAGATAATGATGTTAGCCAAAACCGATAAGCAAAAATAAATGGTAAAATAAAGAAAAAGAAAAAAAACGAAAAAAAAAAAATATATATATATATATATATATATATACAAAAAAGAAAAATAAAACTAAAAATTTAGTTAACACAAATTATAAACAATTACAATTAATGAATGAACCGAAATCAATTAAAAAGAAAAAAAAAATATGACAAGAGATATAAAAAAAACAAACAAATCTTTGAAAAAAAATAAATTACGACTTTTTAGTAACAAATGGGAGAAGAAGAAAACAATTTTCAAAACTTTTTCTCTTGATCGATTAGAGGAAGCAGCCTCACATCCTGTTCCATCAACAATTTCTCTCACTTTATTTGTTCTTGATTTTCTCGTAAAACATCTTTAATTAATCGCTTTGATCAATGGTTAAGTACACTGACTAGTTTTGTGGACATTTAATTGAATCTTTGTCGCAATGGATTGCTAACTAATGTCAAATGATCTTTGGGCAACACTTGAAGAAATCGATTTCCGGTGCAGCATCATGATCAGCATGATCATCACCTGTGCCATCAAGCACATCAATGCAACTCAGGGTTGAGAGAAGCTGGCCATTTGCAGCAGACAGTGTGACGACTTTTATAGCCATTTTACCTTGGGTATATGGGTAACATCTCTCTCTCTCTCTCTGAGCATCTGTGTCTGTCTCCCTATCATGGATGCAGTTTCGACCCTCAAGTTGCCAGTCATGTGGCTGAGATTCTAGTGTTGCCACTTCAAGTTTGGCTGTTAAGTGCACAGAGAGCTGATGCGATGCGATCGTATTAATTGAATTATAAGCCTAGATTATGCAAAGATTTCCTGCCTCCAGATGCAATGCACTGACGTTGAACAAGATGGACAGATGTTGGGACAGATACGGACACCGAAAGAGAGGCAGAGTGAGGTAGAGAAAAGCAATTTGTGGTTTAAGAAAGATCATGATGATCATGCTCATTCAGAAATGAATTGAATGAGAAGGCGGGTGGCGTGACTTGGCATTTGGACACAAGGACTGCACTTGTTTGTAATATATACATATACATACAGGCATACATATATGTATGTATATCTGTTGATATAGAAATTGTGGTGATCGCATTGCAGGCAAAATAACAAAAATATCAACAAATCGTCATCATTAATAATGATCACTTCAGGCTACAGACTTGAAAACACAGTTGCTATCGGAGGTTGAGTTGATTTTTTTTTTTTTTTTTTTAGGTATGTGTTTTTTTTTTTTTTTTTTATTATTATTTTCTTGATTCCCTGCCTGGCTTCATTTGTCAAATTTCACCGCGCCTCCAGTGGAAAAAAAGAAAGAAAGAACGAGAAGGAGGAAAAGGGGGAGAATGAGATCGTAAGATATCTGTTGAAGATCTTTCTGTCTTGTTGTTGTTGTTATTTGAGCAAACATTCAACACTTGAAGCGAGAGATTTTCATGGCAAGGTACAACAACTCAATTCTCAATTCTCTTCTTCTTCCCCTGCTTACCATCTCGCACCCTCGCTCACTATCTCTTTCTATCTCTGTGGCAACTCATACGCATACCCCGAAATGAAATTATGAATGATGTGATACTTTTGCCATTGAGATGTTTTCACAGACGCAAGCGAGGTTTCAGTCCCAGTCCCAGTCCCAGTCCACCAGATCCCAGACCCCAGACCATATCTTATTTGCTATATCTACACATCTACCAAGTCAACTTGGTATGGCAACGGGAACGGGAACGGGTTCGTGCCGCTGCTGTTGCTGCTGCTGCTGCCGCTGCCGTGTTTGTGTTATTTCTGCTGGAAATGAGCGATCGCGTGCAATAATTTGTAGACGACTTTGGCTTTGAGTCCAACTTGGTTATGGTTCTGGTTATGGTTATGGTTCTGCTTGTTGCCGTTGTCGTCGTCGTCGTCGTCGTCGTCGTCGATGCACATGCTGCACATCATTTTTCAAAATCATTCAAACACTTGTTAAATATTTTCTTAACCGATTGATGATGATTGTGTGACTGAGAAGGAATACCAATACCAATATCAATACCAATACCAATCTCATTCCCATCCTGCTACAAAATTATTTGTGTTTATCAATAGATGTTGTTGGTGTTGCTGTTGTTGTTGCTCTTTTGCCTAAAGTGTAAGGGAGAAGGAGAGAAGGCATTGACTTATTACGATTTGGTCTTTTCATGTCCATATTTCAGGCGTTGAAATTAATTGATATCCGTGGTATGCGCCCTTTTGTCTGACAATAAAGCTATAGCTGGATAACCCTCTCCGACCTGCCACTCCCCTCCCACTCCAGGCGGCGGCACACACACACACACACATTGATGATCGATTACAGAACGTGCCAGAAAAAAAATCGGGGTCAAGTGTGAGAGGATATACCCCAATCCATGCAAATCTGTTTTCGATGATTGGGTATGCAAATTTATACATTGTAATTTCTGGCTATTGGACCCATCATCGTACTCATCATCATTCTCATCATTATCATCATCATCATCTTTATCATCCTTGTCCCGATCACCTATAACAAAAGACTGTTCATTCCTTTCAACACGTTGCCTGTTGTATGTATATATGTGTATATATATATTTTTTGTTCCTTTTCGTTGTTGAATGAAGACCAACCTCAGCGTTGATTTTGTGATGTGTGTATGATGTGTGTGTGTCTGACTCATGCCGCTTGGCATTTTAATTGATTTTCGGGGGAGCAAAATTCCTTGTGCCAAATCTGCGTCAGAAACCTCCTAACCCCCCCCGCCCCCATCTCTCTCAATCTCCACCAACCAGAATCTCTTGGGCACACGACGTCCTCGTTTTCGTTGTTGTTGTTGTTGTTGCTATTGTTGTGGTCCTTATTCTACACTAAGCACGTACACACACGCAACGTTGTTCACCTAGACTAAAGTCAGGGATTGAACATTTATCATGCTGCATTGCTCTTTTGTGGACTTTCTGACTCTGAATCTGACTGGAACTTGGATTGGCCTGGCCTGGCCTGAGCTTGCGTAGGCGTTGGCTGGTGGTCAACTCTGTCAGTCTTCTCCTCCTCCTCCTCCCCCCTTCTCTCTCTTTCTCCTTGTGTTGTGCGTGTGTTTACCATCATCATCATCATCATCGTCATCGTCATCATTGAGATTGGGGCGTTGGAGCACGTAAAAATGTAACACCAACTGGAATCTGTAGGCAACTGGTCACTTACGCACACATCTGAGTTGAGTATTAAAGTTGATTTATGGCCAAATAAAACTAGCTAGAAAACAAAAGTGAAAAATCATATGAAATGTTTAAGAAAATATGTTAAGTGAAAGTATTAAATCATACAAACTCATGCCAATAAAAGTTATTTGGTTTTGGCCTTTTGGAGCGAATCTTGAGCAGTCATTAGTTTGAACATCTGAGAAACTAAAGGGAAAGCGGAAAAGGCTCCAGTGACGACTCTCTTGGAAAGGTTTTCCTGTTCAAAGTAATATTTGTCCCAACTTGACCAACTGAATTCGATCTAAACCAATAGCAGGACATTTTATGAGATCATTCTCTGTCTCTTTCTCACGTTCAATCACTCCAAGCTTAAGGATTTATCAATATTTTGAATTTCAGCTATTTTTTGTTCGACCAACGCCTGGACAAAGATTCAATATCATCAGCACTGGTCACTTGGTCTCCATCTGTAGGTCGAGCATTGAAATCCCTTGGCCTTTATTTTGTTTTGGTTTTTCTTTCCTTTTTTTTTTTGTGTTTTTTTTCTTGTGTTACCTCAAAGTTTGTTTAACTGTGCGCGCACAGGACACCCAGCTGTGGTCGCACAGGCCAACAAGCCAGCCAGCCAAGCGGTGGCTGCTGCTGTTTGGTACTGTTGCTGTTTGTGTTGCAGCCAAAGACAAGGCAACAGCAGCAACAAGAACAACAGCTACAATGATGACGACGACGACGACGACGACAACTTTACCTCAGTACGCCTCAATGTTTGTGCAAGCAACATTCGCATGCAAGTCAGCAAAGTTTGCATTGACACGCAGCAGCGGCAGCAGCAACAACAACAGCAGCAACAGCAACAGCAGCGAATTTGCATAAAGGTGGTAGTAGCCAAGGTAGTGTGTGGTGGACAGATGAAAAGGAAGGGGGCGGAGGGAGAAAGGGAGGGGTCTTGGTGCTCTGCTGGTGTCATGGTGCCGAAAAAAAAAGAAAACAAAAACGCCCAGACAAACGCAAAGTGCACAGCAATGGCAAATGGGGGAAACAAAACCAAAAAAAAAAACAAAAGGAGGAGGCAAGAACTCAACGTTGGCCATGATGAAGATGGACGTGTTGCTGGTGGCTTCCCATCAGCAGCAGCAGCAACAGCAACAGCGGCAACAACAACAACCCCATTAGGCCTCACATAAACTGCATGCAATGCAATTCGCTCCTGTGGCGTGGCCATGTTGCTACCGAGCTGCCTGTCTGACTTATGGCAATTGCCAATGCAACATTTGTTGCTGGCGTGTTGTTGTTGCAGTTAGCGACGAAAGCGTGATTAAACAGAAAGAGATAGACAGAGAGAGAGAGAGAGAAAAACCCTAAAGCTTTTAAAGCTTACAACAAAATTTCATTTTTGCTTCCTTAACATAAAAATTAATTTCTTGTTTATTTTTTTTTTTTTTTTTGCAATTTTTATTAGTCATTTGGTTGTTAAGTAAGTTCATGTACCGTAAGTTCCGCCCAAAATTGGAAGCTGGCAATTAAACCTAAAGCGAAAAACCATTCTTTAAAAACCATTTCCATATGAATTAAAAATCAAGTATCGAATGATTTTGAATTCTAGTTTTCGCAATCCAATTCTTTTGCATTTGCCCCATCTCTACCCATTGCCGCTGCAGTTGTATGTTCGTTTTTTTGTGCCTGTTTTGTACCCCCCGCAAACATTTGTTTCAACACGTACGCGCAAATGAGTTTACAAGGTGCGATATTCATGTTGCTGTTGGTGTTTCGGACCAATGTTGCTGTTGCTGTTGCTGTTGTTGCTGCTGCTTGTCAATATTTACTATGCGCCTCTCGGCATGAGCAACATGTTGCAGACGCGAACACAAAACTTGGCTAATCGTATTTTTGCGGTTTTATTTATATATTAATAGGCTGAGAGACAGCAGCAGCAGCAGCAACAAAAAATATTTGCCTCGTGGGTTGCCTCATTTCTCATTTCTTATACGCATTCTACTTCAATTTCAACTTTAAGCAGCAGCTGCTGTTGCTGATGTTGCCATTGCCATTGCCATTGCCATTGCTGTTGCTGTTGCTGTTGCTGCTGTTTCTTTTTATAATTTTAATTAACGCATTGCCGATGATGTTGCTGTTGTTGTCGTCTCCTGCTGCTGCTGCTGCTGTTGCTTTTGTTCTTGTTGCTGTTGACTTTGGCCAACATGCTAAAAGGTGTTAATTGGCGAAATTTCCATGTAGAGCTTAACCAAAAATAAAAAAACAACAACCAAAACGAAGAGAGGGAACCAAAAAAAAAAAAAAAAAAAAAAACAAATACAAAATAAAAATCGAAAAGAGCAGCAAAAGTTGCTGCCGCTGTTGCTGCTGCTGTTGTTGCCGTCGCCTTGAGCATTGTCAACAAGATTTGCTTTATTAGCCACTTTCGGGTGGCTGCAACATATCGACATGCCACACACCACCACACACAAGAGCAACAGCAACACTTTTGCTTGTTGTGTTGTGTTTTGCTTTTTTTCATTTTGAAATTTAATGAGGTAAAAAGGACTCGTGCTCTGGTTCTTTTGGGCTTCTTTAGCAATGCGTAAATATTTTCATGGTTTAATTTCATAAATTATGACAATTTCCAAAGTGCGAATACCGCGACGTTGATCATATTGAAATCCCTAAGTTATCGCCCTTCTTTCTATTCACACTCGTGAAGTGAACACAACATGAATTATGCGCGCCACAGCAAATCAAGTAACTCCTTTGCGCTTGGCTTTGGGTACCGACCGAAAAGCTCCTAAATTTTACTTAAGAATATGTCCATTCAACGCCATCAATGGGGAGCTGACATCCAGCTAGTGTCCGAGTGTGCTTGGTGCCCTCTGATGATGATGATGATGACGATAATGATGATCATCATTAACACCTTTTTTTTTTTGCCGCACACGATCGAGCAAAAGCATTGCAAGCAGCACACACACACACACGCACACAATACGCCTCAACAACAGAATTGCAAAAAGGAATCAACAAAAAGATGAGAGTGAGAATAAAAAAAATATATTTATAAGTAAAGAAAATATAAGAAAATAATTCAAAATGAAATTTGCTTTATGATGCGCAACCGCGCGACGTTTCTACTTACAATGGGCCAAGTTAAGAAAAGATCCGAAAGTTGATAACATTTGCTAAAGTTTTCAAAACTTGTTCCGATTAACTGAATATAACAGATATAGGATTATATGTATATCAAATACTTAGAGTAATTTTTTGTAGGAGTCAGAACTTGAACACAAATTGGCTTCACCTTATCATCTTGGGGTTAAAACTAGTTGAGAATCATAAGCTAATAAAGCAAAATATGAACGACAAAGCTTAACACAACAGAGTTTTATTAAACAAAGTAAGCGAAACTGAATAAAAATGGAAAAGGTTTTCAAGCCTTAGTCTACATGAAGTACTTTAGGGTCTAGGGTAGGGTATATATCGTTTTTTCGATTTGTAGATCACTTGACTAGATGATGAACCTCCTTCTAAGACTATCTTTAACTTTTATTTTCAGCCCTTGCTGCTTTTAAATTACTAATATGTGACTAAAATTAAGAGTCCTGCTGGGAAATAGTCACATAAACTGAATTCCCTCTTAGACAATGAATTGAGTATAAAGAAAATTATAACTTATTAACTGGGCTTTTAATAGGTAACAACAAATCAAACTTTTTAAGTTTGAAGGCCACAATTTGATTTCGATTCTTGTTGTAAAGAAACTGCCCCAAATCTAATATTTAGTTAGGTCCTTTATCCTTTATTATCAATTGAGATTTAAATTCTATGATTATCGAGTATCCAGATCAAATTTTTAGGTTTCTTGGTGTGTGTGATCAAGTTCCTGTCAAAAATGCACGTTTTTGTTCCACTGTCCAACTGACTATATGCGTTGATATGAAATATGTGTCGGGGCGGCAGGCAGCGGAGATTTATCGAGCGCGAAATGTAATACCCGAGCAACGCGTCCACAGTCCACAGTTGGAAGCTTCAGTTTGAGTTCTGGAGTCGGGAGGGACCCTCGGACATGAGCTGAGCAGATCAGGCGGCCACCGTTTTGGTCGCCACTTTGAATTGGCTTAAGCGACGCCGCCGCTGCCGCCGCCACCACCACCACCACAACCAGCAGAACCACAACCAGAGACATAGCCACCGCCAACTGAATGTCCAGCAACTGGATGCTCGATTCGGCTCGCTTATAAACTGCATCCTGCTGGGAACGTCTCAAACGGTTGCCGTTGCCCCTGTGTGTGCCATTGGACAACGACTGGACATTAACTAATGCATGCATTTATTTTTGCTCGATTGTGGAGAACTCAACAGAGAGTAGGAGAAAGGGAGGGAGGTAGGTAGAGAAAACGAGAGAGAGAGCGAATATAGAGTGGAAAATGAATATCTTTTGAAAGATATAGGAGATCTTTCTGAGGGGTCTTGGGTCTGGCTCTGGCTCTGGCTCTGGGTTGTGGGTTCTGGGTTCCCGGGTCTGCGGCTGCTCCAATAACTCATGGTGACACTATTAAAGCGACGATTTGTAGCCGAGCATAAAATAAATGCGGATTAGACTTTATAAAGGACAAAATGCTCATGTCTGGGATTTATGTGTTTAGTGAGTAAGAGAAAGCAGCTTCAAAAGAGATAGAGAGAGAATGAGAGAGTGAGACAGAGACAGAGAAAAGGGTAAATGTAGGAGGTTTGTTTCGTTTGGAGGGAGCGGCTTAGGGGCGTGGTCAGCTATTTGAACGAGTCGAGTTTGAAATTAATTTCGATGCCATTGCATGTAACACAAATGTTATCAAAATCAGTTGAGTAAATAAAACCGAAACTCGACTCGCAAAAATAACAAACGTGACAAATTTTGTGAATTCAACTGTGAAAATAGAAGACAACAAAAAAAAACACACACACACACTCACACACACGCACACAAGCAACAACGATGACGTTGACGTTGTAAATGACAACGATGTGGAATAACAAAAACTTTGATGCAACAAAACTTTCGAGTGGCAAAGAAAAACTAAGAGAATGAGGCAGATGGAAGCTAAACATTCGCTTAGTTTTTGGCTGCCAGAAGGCTCTTGGTTGTGTGTGTGTGTGTATGTGTGTGTGTGGGTGTCGGTGTGTGGGCGGTATGGGTGTGGGTGTTTGAGTTTATTTGTCTTGTAAACAAAAAGTTTTCTGGCGCAAAAAATAATTCGAGGAGAAAATCCTCTAAATGGCAGCAAGAAACAACCGAAACAGAATGCTATAGCAAACCCGCATCTCCATCTAAAAATCCAACCCAGAAGGTGGCACCAATGCGGGGTGTTCAGGCAGCTGGTAAACTCTTGAAATGATGTCTATGTTGGCCAAAGAATACTTGACACACGAAACAACACAGAAAAAAAGAAACACAAAATGTTCATTGTTTAAACGAGGCAAGAAGCGAGAAATTTGACAAGTCCATTAAAAACATGACAATTTACAAACTGAGCTAGTTAAAAGGATTAAATGGTTTTCAAAATATTGATTACTTACATGGAAATTCAAAAGTGTATTAAGTGAGAGCAAAAATGTCTTTTGACCAACAATCTATGATGATTTTAGCATAAGAAGAAGGAACTCTAAACTGATCACTAGGTAAAAGAGAGAAATCATCTTCAAAGGATTCAAACAAAACGGCAATGGAAGATATTTTCCAACTTTTAGGTTTAACTGGGCCTAAGAAATCAGATAACTCTGTAAATTTAAATTTAAGTTGTTAAAAAAGTGGAGCCTAGCTTTAATATACGAAGCCAACCATTTCGATCTATCTATCTAAGATTGGTAAAGCAAAGAAACAGCCTCCAGTTAAGTCGGATATTTCTCTGTAATCAAGTAAGGGACATTTGCGCCTTCAAGTATGCAATGCTTTATGAATTTTCGAATGTCTTGTAACTTGAAAATTGTATTTCATGAATATTTGGTTCGAGGCTTATATTTTATACAAAAGTTTTGTATATGCGAATTCTAATGCTTGTTGCATACTTTAGGGGTCTAATTTCCCTGACATTTCACAGAGCTAGATCCGTCACAGGGTTGACCTCTGCGTGTATCGCTATCGACTGTCCTTCCTGTCCTTCTCCGATTGGATTATGAAACTTTTTAGATGTTATTTAAGATTAAGATCCAACAGAAGATCCTTTTCACCCATTGATGAAATTACTCACTGATAAATTTGATTTGTTTGCATACATATATATGTATCTATCTGTGCATATCTAATCCATGTCATGTAAGAAAAAAAGTTGTCACAACCCACTAGTCCCTCAGAAAAATGGTTAAAGCCTTTTCGGCTCGAAAGCAGAAGCTGTCAGTTAAGTGAGGAAACGTAAGGGGGAAGAGTGAGAGAGACCTGAGACTGAGATCTACAGACCCATAACAGCAGACTCAATTCCAGTTAAATGCGCCATGGTACGATAAGATTTTCCGCTTTACATACATTCAATCCCAATGCCCGATCTTGTGCTCACATTTGACATTTGGAAGTGCGCATATTTCTGTCAACTGTGTGCCGCCTGGACCGCCAAATTGGTATTAAATTACTCACTTTGGTGATAATCGAAATGGACACGACACGATTACAACAACACGCACCTTTGCGTTTGCTTTGCAATGGGGTATCGGGCCTGGGTATGGGGATAATGTGAACCAGTTCTTCGACTTGGCGCGAGATCATAAAGAAAGTAAAAATATTAAGACGCAGACAAGTTGAAAATGCCACCACATCACATTTTGAACGTTTTCAAAACGATCAATTTTGTAGATAAGACAAGAGGAAGACGAGGCACAGGGATGACGACGACGACGCCAATGAGGCACAGAGAGACTCCAAAAAGAGTTCAAAAAGATTATCGTCCCCACAGGTAACTACATTAAACCAGAGGCTGACTCAACAACAACTATATTAGTGCCAAAGAGAGAGAGAGAGAGAGACACTTTGTGAGGGAGCAGAGGAGAAGGTGTCGTTTTGCTGGTTTCATTTCTGACTTCATCATCATTGTCTCTTTTTTTCTCTCTCTTTTTTTTTTTTTTTGGGAGCAATCTTAACATATGTCAAATTGGGCAACTAACTGGCTAATCTTTGAGGCAAACACACACACACACACACACACACACGCACATGAAACAAGTGTTATTATTTCTCTAAATGTTGTGGATCAAAACAATTCAACTGTCAAATGGAAGGGATACAGACAGACTGTCAAACACACACACACACACACACACACACACACACACACACACACACACACACCGACAAAGGGAGGGCTAAGAGAGACAGGAAATGAAATCCTATTTGCATTTCAAACATTGCCAATTCAGAGACTATTAAAAACAAATATTTGTGGGCAATGAAAGTAACAAAAAAAATAGAAAATAGAAACTGGATTAGACTCTTCAAAGGATCGACTAAAATGTACCTTAAAATATATTTAAATATTAAAATTGAAAGTGAGTTTGATATTCAATTAAAAAAAGAGTTGACCTCAAGTTGTGATTCTCAACTAGTTAAAGAACAGATCTGCCCATTAGAATATCGAAAATTTAATTTAAATTTAATTGAAAAACATTTGTTGGATTGTAAATTTGTATAACTAATGATGGGCCTAGTATACCCTTAATCGATTTCATTTAATGACCATCAACAAGAGAATGAAACAAAAAAAAGTAGAAGGATCAAGGCGAGAACACAAAGTGAACATATGGGAAAGACAGGAAGGAGTACACCCCTTTTGGCAGCCTAATCCTCTTGCTTTCTCTATCCAACTCTCTAGTTCTCTCACTCCTGCTCTCGCTCAATCATTATATGTAGACCAGCACAGTGGAACTCGACTAGGAAATTTTCTAAATCCAAAGCAAACCAAACTATCCCTGGCAGCGTTTCCGCCTTGACAATTTGTACAATTGTCGCTCAATTTATATATGAAAAAGGGATTTTTTTTTTTTTTTTTGTATGGATTGAGAGGATGATGGAATGATGGCATGGGCAGGGGTGGAGGGAGGGAGGGCATGAGCAAACGAACAACTTCCGATTACAACTTCATTTGTAAATGTTTCCTTCGAAAAATGTTCCAACACCAACACACACACACACACAATGCCTTTTAGCACACGTGCCCCCCGCAGTAGTCCGAGACTGGCTTTGGGTTTTTGTTTGTCTGATGCCCAGAGAAAGAGAGGGCGAGAGAGAGCGATAGAGAGAGAGAGAGACAGAGATCCGAGTCCAGTATCCAGTGGCATAGGGTGCAGACCCATACCCACCATCTGTCAATTTCAATGAAGTGTCGAATGGTTTGGTAGTAGTTCATCATCGCCAGGAATAGTTGTCGTCATGATTTTTGGTTTTTATTTTATTCTTCATATTGTTGTGTATCCCGTGATGAGTATGATGTGCTGCCTACATACATACATACATACATACAAACATATATATTTTATTTGTTTCTCTCACTGTTTTTATTGCCGGCTGCTGTGTTCGGGGATTTAACAATGGGAAAATTGGTGGGTTGGGTGGATGGGTGAATGGGTGGGTGGTTGGGTTTGCTTGGCATTTGATGTAAATTAAGCCTCTAGTGTATTTGGGATCCCTCAGATTTTGCAACATTGTGACGACTTGGTCTCTTTCACTCGCTTTGAAGGCTGCTAATCACTTTAACATACATTTGCATTGCATTTACAAGTGTTTTGACCCTCATTAATGTTGTTGTTGTTGCTGTTGTTGCTGCTGCCACTGAAAGCGAAAGCGTCCAAGTGACCCGGAGGGGTTTAGTCCTTTCTTTTATTTATTTTTTTGTTCTGTTTGCTACTAAAGGGAAAAGTTTAATTGTCCAATGTGACGGTAGCCCATCCCTTCCTCCATCCATCCATAATTTAAGGAATAATGATTCGAAAAGTATTTATATTAATCAGAAATTGCCTCTTACCAAAGGACATGGAGGAAAAATATGTAATTCTCTCTTTATTGAATCAATTTTTCCAGGATTACGCATGTTTTTTGTAGACTTTGTTACTCATATCCTTGCAAACTGAATTTATTCTCAGGCCTAAGAAACGATATGATATATATTCTTCGACTTAATATACATATATTGCTGAATCTGGCGGATCAAAGGACTACAATTGGAATTTTTCAATTGGAATAACTCTTATGTTAACCAAAGAACGAAATAGATTCCAATTTATGGCTTCCAATTTAAATCATACATATATATAAAAGGTAATGGAAATGAAACAAATGGAAGTCATTCAAGTCGTTTCTTAATTCTTTTATTGGTGCTCTGATGTCGTGAGAATCTGAGAAAATCGTATTCAAAATCTTGAGTATATTAATTCTAACGAGCGATTCACCACAATTTTATAGTGATGAGCCAAATAATTTTCAGATCAATCTTTATAATTTGACAACAAAGAAAATCTTTTATCTTCTATGCAGGAGAGTGTGAGAGTGAGAGAGAGAGAGAGAGAGAGAGAGAGAGAGAGAGAGAGAGACACGGAGCTTATTATGCCAAGCACCCAAAAGGTAAAAGGTATATTAAAGTCGCCAAAATGTATGTAAAAGGCATAAGAAAGCTTTTCCGACCTCATAAAGTATATACATATATGATCGTCTTCTGTCCGTTTGAACACCTAGATCTCGGAGACCATAAAAGTTACAGCTTCCAAATTTGGTATGTAGACTCCTGTAGTATGTAAAGTAAGCAAGTTTATTTCAAATTTTTGCCAAGCCCCTTTTCGCACTCGATTATCACCCTTAATTTGTTACCTTGTTACCAAGATGCCAAATTTTATTCAAATGGGACTAAAAGTTAAAATATAAATATTTGTTTTACTAGTACATGGTATACCGAAGTCGGCGAGACGACATCAAGTTGTAAATTTGAATACTTTTTCTTCAAGTGCATTAAGAACTGACGTAATATACCAATTAGACCATTTGGTCATGGTAGCGACAAGGGTAATGCCAACTGCCAAATCAATTGACATAAAGCCCAACAAATATTTTGCATTCTGTTGGCATTTGATTCTTTTGGATGACATCATCTCCAATTATATGCTTCTCGGTTGTCTCGTTTTTCTTATTGGTTTTTGTTGGTTTTCTATTGCACATTTAAGAGTTCATAAAATTAAAATAACAAAAAAATATTATGCCCTCAACAAGAAAAGAAGATCAAAACTAAAACATTTTGATGAACACATTTCCCACGTTTCCCCTCCAAAAAAAAAAAAAAAAAAAACTAAAACCGGCAAAACGATTTGAGTTTTAATTTATTCAGAAGAAATCTGGATGCAGCAATCGAACGGGAAACTGAACCAAAAGAAACCTGCCCACAAACAGAAAAAACAGAAAAAAAAAACTACACCACCAAACCAAAATGATGACCAAGACAGTTGGCTCCGACACTGACACACCGATCATAGTGGAGTCGGAGTCGTTTTGGTCATCCGGGGCCCCTTCAGGTTACATTCTTTTGTTGAGAATTTATGACTTGTGGACCGCGGTCGGTTGGAAATGGAAATTAAGTATGGAATAGATCGAGATGTTTTGGGAGCCACTGTGGTGGAAACGGTGGAAAATGCCCGTGTGTTTAGCAGCATTTAATGGCTCATTTCGAATTGATTTCTTTTGCTTGGCAGATGAGAATGAGATGCACCACCGATGCCCCGACTCGCCTCACCGCCCCTACCATCGTTCTCCGATTCCGTTTTTGGCGTTTTTTGAGCGCCATGAAGATTTCGGTGCGCTGACAAGTTTCGGTTGCTGTTGTTGCTTTTAGTGGAAAAGCTGTAAAACTTGTTGAAATGCTTGTAAGAATCGTAAAAATGCGCACAGTGAAGAGTCTATTACACTGCCATGATGCCATGGTGCTGATAAAACAAAAGAGAAGAGAAGAAGAGAAAAACCCAAATCTACACCAAAGTCTTGAGCACTTTTTCCTTGCGTTTTATGACATTGGAAAGGTGCATTTTGACTGGCGGTTGGTGGTTGTGGTGCATTTAGTTTGTTTTTGTTGGACTCCATCAAGACTCCAATTGATGCGCTCCGATTCCGCACTCGAGTGGAAAATTGTGTGTCGAGATGGGCCATAAAATTGGCAAATGGTCGAGGCGCCGCACACATTGTTGCTTTGAGAGCGTCAAAAGCGTCCAGAGGGTCTAGACTCTAGAGCGTCTGATTGTGAGTTGAAAAATGCCGCCGAAACACACACACACACACACACACACACAGTGGCTATTGCGTGGGTGTTGGCCAACCGAGATTGGTGGCCAATACTCGTAAATATGACGATTGTAGAGTAGCTGGCTGCCATTAGCAACTGTTATGAGCATCATTATTAGAATCTCTCCTACTTTCCCTGTGTGAGCATAAGTCTAACAATGTATTTTAACTACCCTTGTTATATAGTTAACCATATTTTTCTGTATATGTAAGGATGTATATCACAAAGGTAATAATGAACCAGATATTGTCTTCCTAACATATCAAATTGACAAACTTGAATCAAATTTGAAAACAGAAAGCCCAAAATATAGGCATATTTGTATGGAAAACTATAAAACCTTGATCTAATTAGGTTAATCTATTGCAAACCTTTTCGTTATTCATTTTGCTTGGGAGACTAGAAAAGTGTTTGAACTAGTTTGACTCCTTGGAGAACCAATTTCATCCTCAATCGCTTCTCACATTCTAATTTTGGACAATGCACTTCTAAGGATGGCAAATGTTATAGTGGTTCCTGTTCCATCTACGAGATATAGATAAAACGCCTACAGTCAAAATGTAAGAACTTCTCAGATCAGATCTATGTATATATACATTCTTATATGGTTCTTTATTCCTAAATTTATAGCTCAAAACAGAAATTATGGATGAAATATTTTAAAGCAAGAGAATATTTAGTCGACTATTTGAACCTTTCCTTTCAGGACCAAACCTTGAATCGTTTATGTATCCTTTAAGAGCATTTTTAAAAGGTCCTAACTGATGCGAATTTCGAGAGAAGAGCCAAGGAGCATCAGGAGGCTTTTAATTCTCTTCAGATCCATGATGTTGTAATCTCTAATCTAATCTCTAACTTGGTGGCTAAATTAGTATATAACTAACTAACTATAAACATTCGTGACGCACAATATTGAGCACATCTTTCTATAGCGATTAACCAACAACAGAAATCATTTTATTTGAGCGTTATCAAAATTCATAAGCGATTAAACATTTAAAAGCCCATAAGAGATTTTCATAAAAAATCGATTTAACTTTGTTTGCGGCGCTGCCGCCTTTTTGTGTTGTCTCTCTCTCTCTCTGTCACCCTCTTCTTCTTCTCCTATTGTCTTAAACTCCCCAAAGTTGAGCTCAGAGTCAATTTTTGTGGAATTAATAATAATAAAAAATATCAAAAAAAAAAAAAAGAATACATCCAAAGCCAAAAGGCAACACAAAATATGTAGATATGGTAAACAATAAAGCATACAAAAGAAATTTTTCAACGCAAAAGCCGCAGAATTATTATTTTTATAGATGAGGATTGGTCGCGGACTGGACCGTCTATGGCGACAACGCCAACGACAACGCAAAGCGGAGAAAATTAAAAGCGCAGGCAGCGACAATTAATCAAAATTCTCAATTTCTCTATGGGGTTCTCGTATTCGTGTTTCGGTGTCTCAAATGATAACTCTATTATACAATAGACGAAACGGTCACTTTAGTAGCGACTAGCAGCAGATTTACAAGCATTTAACATTTTTCTCTCTGTCCAGATAAATGCGATTAGATTTGTTTTTCTCTTCCCCCCACCCCCATCTCTTGGCTCTCTACCCATTAGTGGCTAACGCATGAAGTTGAGGTATATGAGGACTAGAGAAATCACAGAAGACTCCTTGGACTTATTCGTTCGAAATTTCAGGATCAAAAGATCATTTTGAAAAGATATTTATAACTTCAACAGAAAGAGTCCTAATAAGCCATACAAAAGTCCTTTGTATATCATATTAAAGTTAAGGAAAACTATCTCAATAACCCTTTTAGGAGCCGTTTGGTCCCTAGGACACTTTCTGTGGCTTCTGTTAAGTTCATGTCTGTAGTTAAAAGGCAATGACATATCCTTAGACCTTGTGAATAGCCGGAAAAGGCTAGAATGTAAGGGTATTTTCAAGTCGTGGCTAGTACTAGTTACTTAAATTATATTCTAAAGCTGGGCAATTTATTTATTGAAGGTGAGCAACAGGCGGCCAACCAACTTGTCAACAGGTTACCCGATACGAGAGTTTCCACCTAAAAATTGATAATGCAAATGGTAAGGAAAAAAGAACAAGAACAAGAAGAAGAAGGAAAAGGAAAAGGAGAGACAAAAAAAAAGGGTTAGATTTGGGGTTATCTAAGCAGCGGGATCAGAGCATAAATTAACTTGTTATGGGAAAATCTCTTTCAACGATAACTATCGAGATGAAAGTCCAAATACATACGTATTATACAATATATATCCACTTGAATAATCAAACCACAATTCTTGAGCGCAAATATATGTATATGTACAAATGTATCTGTATTGTATGAAATACGTGTGACTGAGGTGGGTGAGGAGAAGTCATAGTAATTACCGGATTAAGGACACGTGCCATTGACTTCCTTTTGACTCAATGCCCTTTTTTTCGCCCCAACCCCCCTGTTTATCTGGCTTTCTTTGTTGTTCTGGGTGTGCACTTGCCCAGGATCTTTTGTTGTGTGTGTGTGTGTGTGTGTGTGTGTGTGCATACATAAGCCGCGTGCGAGAATTGGATGTGAAATCTTTACTGATTTAATCATAACTATGCTGTTGCTATCTAACACAAATACAAATTGTATTGTAGCATTAAAAATCAATCAAATGAAATTAACAAGTTAACAATGACACACACACACACGCAGAAGACACACAAAATGTGGTGGGAATCCGCCCCTGGGCTCAATGTTCATTGTGCAATTATGCGACAATGCCATGAGAGAAAGAGTGTGTATATGTGTGTGTGTGTGTGTGTGATGAAAAGTCAATGGGAAATGCATGAATAGCTCGAGGGCACTCGACTCTGGAACTCTCGATTCTTAATTCCTCTCTCGTGGCCTCGTGAGATCTGGATCTGTTGTGGTTGTTAGTGTAAAAGGTTCACCCTCATCTCAGGCTGTCCGTCTGTCTGTCTGTCTGACCCATAAAACATAATTCACGCCTAACTAATGTCTACTCGCATTTATATATTATTTCTCGATTTTGGGTCTCATCATCATCATCATCATCATCAATTTGTCTGTCGGTCTGCTCTCGTTTTTATGACACCTTAAAATTAGTTAACAGAAATCAATTTCCAGTTGAAGCCAACCCACTTAAATTACAGTTAATCCCAGTAAAACCTTATAATTTCATTTGATAAGAAATTGAAATTTTGTTTTTCTTTTTTTTAATTTATATGACTCTATTCTTTGGAATTTCATTTTTTTATTGCCCATTGTTTGTGTATTGGTCTGGTTTTGAAATAGTTTTTTAATTGATTTTCTTTTAACCAAAAGCATCATCATCATCATCATCTAGTTTTGCCATATCGCCCTCTTAAGTTTGGTTTAAGTTTCATTTTAAATATTTATTTTTTTGTGATCCCATTAAAATGAACAAAAAAAACCAGAGGGCCGGGGCTAACTTTGACCACGCCGAAGTTTGTATACCCTTGCAAGTTTTTTGTTACTCTTTCCTTACGTATAGCCTTCAGAGCGGAAGAACATTTCATTTATTAGGTCTAATGGACGGCCTACTATCTTAGCATGCCAAATGACGAGTCACTCCACCGATCGTTCCTATGGGAGCTATATGATATAGTCACCCGATCTTGATTAAATTTAGTACAGTCAATTATGTCTATGTGAAACTAACAAATGTTTAATATGAAAGCAATAGCGTGAAAAGTAACGAAGTTATTGAAAAAAGTCACTGTTTTCGATCGATCGTTCCTATGGTAGCTATATGATATAGTTACCCGATCTTTATTAAATTCAGTACACTCATTTATAGGCGGAATAAACTCTATAATATTAAGTTTCACGAAAATAGCTCAGAAAATAACAAAGTTATTGAGAAAAGTCACTGTTCGTGACTTTGCCGTTTGTATGGGAGCTATATGCTATAGTGGTCCGATCCGGCTGAATCCGAGATATACAACCCCTGCAGTATATACAAGCCTACATAGCTCTTACGGTCTAGGAGGAGTTTGCGTTGATCCAGACGGACGGACGGACGAACATGGCTATATGAAGTCGTCTCGCCGTGCTGATCAAGAATATATATACTTTATATGGTCGGAAATGCTTCCTTCTATGTGTTGCACACTTCTGACCCAAATGAGTATACTCTTTTTGGAAGGGTATAACAATAACAATAAGAACAATTTTTTATGCGTCTTTAAGTGTGTGTTTTGGTAGACGATCTACCAATCTATCGAAGATCTATATACTCTAAGCCCCAAGCGATGTATTAACCAACCACAATTTATGCACAATAATACCTCTTCTTCTTCTTCTTCGTTTTTTTTTTTATATTCATTTTGAGAAGGCATTTTGGGTAAAACAAGTCATAAAAAAATCAAACAAAGTGTCAAGCGGTTTTTAGTGGTTTTCATGTTGAGATTTTTGTTGTTGTTCCTCTTAAGGTATTTGTGTATTGTATATGTATATATGTATATACATATATATATATATAGCACGTTCCACGGATTAAGGGAATCAATAAAAGAGGAGCTTCAAACATACCAATAAAGAGGGGTATAAGGTTAAATCACACGGATTTTATGTTCAAATTCCATTCGATAGAAAGAACAACAAGTTCAAGGCACTTTAGAGAAGCAGGTGTTAAATATAGTAGATTCGATTAAATCCACTAAACTAAACAATTAACAAAATGTTTACCATTACTAGTTACCATTACTAGTTTGAAGTTTCAAGTTAATTCCATTCTAAAAAGAGGGACGTGTGAAGAGGTAAGAACATTCAATTTGATTCCTAATCGATTTTATATATACATATCTATTTCATATATAGTCATCTAAGTTAAAGTTAATTGCAAACATTTGGGGTGGGGGTGTGTGGGGAGGGGATTGCTTAACACTCTAACTGTAAATTTAAATTGATTAAAACGTTGTCCATGAAGTTTTAGCTGATATGTACATACAATGGGAACGAATGAATGGTCGGTTGGATGTGGGTTGGCCCGTTGACTTTGTTGGCTCTCACCATTTGCATGTCTCCTCTTTTCTCTCTCTCTCTCTCTCTCTGTGTGTGTGTGTTTGAGTGTGTGTTTCACTTTGTGTTACACCAAAAATGCGCCACAAAGCCAAACGAGAGCGTCAAATGTAAAGTGCAACAGCTTCAACAAAGTTGAAAGCGTTGTCCGTTTGCATTTTGCTATTGCAACAACTGCAGCCATTGCACTTTGCATAACGGTCCCCCTCAATCGCTCTCTCTCTCTCTCTCCTGTGTGTGTGTGTGTGTGTGTGTTGGTGTTGGTTCTGCGGTGTTCGGCCATTTTGTGAATGCATTTATCTCTGTCCCTATATATCTTTGTATCTGTATATTGTGTGTGTGCGTGTGTGTGTATATATGGATGTTTGTATATCATTACTTATCAGATACTTATTATGAGCATACGATATCGTATATTTTGGCCAGACCAAGCACTCTCTCTCTATATATATACATACATATATATGTTTGTGTGTGTGTCTGTGTGTGTGTGTGTGTGTTTGGTAAATATGCAAATGAGCCTGTTTGTTGCCACTACTGTTTGCCATTGTTGTTGTTGTTGTTGCTGTTGTCGTGCGTTGATTATTGTTGTTGGTGTCGGTGTTTTTGTAGTTGTTATTGTGAATGATGATGCCGCCAAACGGCAAGCAGCAAACATTTGATTATAATACGAAATCGATATAATTTAAACGATGACCAAGACCAAAAGAGGCTGGACAAATGGCCAAAATGTATACACACACACATTTATGCAGATATGTGGCCAGACAAGACCAGACTAGAATAACACTTATGGTCATAGTTGGGGAATTGACCCACTACCCACCTCCTGCTATCCATCCATCAAAAGGACACACACAAAACACAAAAAAGGACTTTCAGTCTTTAGTTAATGATTAAATGATAAACTCAAGATAAACAAACATTTACCCAAACGGTAGCCAAAACTAAAGTTCTTCATCAATTTTAAAGAAGGAAATCGATAGAAGTTAAAACAAATGAATTGCCAAATAATTAACATTCATCATCATTATCATTTTTTTTTTTTGTTTTGTCTATACTTGTTTTGAAATTTATGCATTCTTTTTTGTTTTCTGCTGGACTTGCCACATTTAAAATCTATATTAAAGACAACAGAAAGCTTCAGCGACTCCACAAACAGCTGAATCAATCGATATACTGTCCGTTCTATGAGCATTTCCATCTCGATCTATGCAGATCAAATGCTTGCCACTACGCCCACAATATAAGGTCCTTTGGGCGGCAAGTCCTGCCCCCTGTTGCTCTTAGATTCTATTTGATTGCTTCATAATTTTTTAGACCAACGAACCCAATAAAGTGTTCTAAAAGATGAAAGTTCTTTCTAAAGGGGGATGGTTCAGACTGACTGGGAAATTTGTGCAGTTCCCTAGCAAAAAAAAAGTCATTTTTCTAACAATTTTTTCTGAATTCGTCCTTGATCAATATACTTATACTGTAGTAAGTATTAGTAGTTATATATGCAAACTAGAACTAGTTTTCCCACACGGAATTTTCTAAACTCTGTTAAAAAAGTTGAAAATTTTTGTTTAAGCTTTCTATAGTATACTTTTGGGTGCATATTTTCCAAACCCAGACAAAAACCAAGTATGCAGTCAGAATCCGCGTTTCCGAATTAGTTAGAAACACTTCTTAAGTTAACGTCAGCAAAAATCATGTCGGCCTGTGTAAAATTGAAACAAGTTTTGCCTTTAGAAGAATATTTGGGAATGTCCTGAGACTTTCTATCATTTCTATGTATTCCTTATTTCTACTGAGTACAAAGTGATAAATAATTTTCCCCAAATTCACTTGAAAGGACGTATGTATGATGTGCAGTCCTCGGTAGATGAGTTGTCTAAGTGGCTCACTCATTTAGTCGACTGAACAACGATACGGGTTGGATTCCCAGGCTAGTGTATGGATGTAGTTTTCGTCTAAGCACGAAGGCCTTAGTTGCCAGTGCTTGGAAAATAAACCTACACTTTGGCGATATTGTAGGCGATTGATGGATGAAAACCAAGTGTCCTAAAGAGAACACATACTCATTTTCATTCATCCTGCAAATACATAAGGACTTGACATTGCAGAGTTGGTTGGGGCTTAAAAAGGATATGGGAACCCATGATATATCACTTGACTAGAGCCAAAATGTTGAGTGTTAGCAAAGATTGAAAGGACATTTAGCAGTAATAAGTAAAACCTGGGTTAAGGTTCTTGAACTTGATAATAGCTGAAAGGAAAAACAGTTAAAAGACATTCCAATTGGTATTCATCTAATGTCTTATGTTTACTGTTTAAGAATCTAACTAATACCCTATTAGCTTTCAATTAGAGGCTGTAATTGAAAAGAAGAAACCTTTTCCTTTGCAAAAATTAATGTCTCAGCAGTTTATTTTTTTTGCATCTTTTAGTTAGTTGCTACTGTGGATGTTGCTGCTGATGTTTGGCTATTGCAACTTTGTTGTTGACTTTTCAATTTCTTGGCTCCATTCAGCATGAGGGCAAACAGCGGCTTCCTTTTTTCCCCCAGTTGTTATTTTGTTGTTATTGTTGTTGTTGTTATTGCCTCGTTTTTGTTTTTGCATCATCTTCTCTGCCATTCATCAAGCTCAAGCCACAATCCGCCCCCCTTATATGAGTGCTACCAACTCTGAAGGCTTCCGCACATACAAACTATGTGTGTGTGCGAGTGTGTGTGTGCGAGTGTATGTGTGTGTGTATGGTATTATATCGCGTGTCAGAAGCCGGCGCACATTTTAACGCCTTTTTAAGTTTTGCCGCCAAACAAGTGCAATTCTCACCAGCAACAGCAACAACAAACAAACAAACGGCCAACAACAATTGCAGATACACGAAAACTAATTACAGATTCTAATCGCGTCATATACTCATACCTTTGTACGTTTTTTCTCTCCGTCTCTCTCTCCCTCTCTCTTCCTCTCTCTATCTCTCTCTTTTTTCATCTTGGGAGCCCTTTCTCTTCTTCCTTGGCTATTTTTGTGTGTTTTGTTTCTTGTTTCGTTTCAGGTGCGTTTCGTGTGCACAGCCCATCAATATTCCAACACCGGCTTTTGCAGGGCTCCCCTGCACCACCCTCTCCTTTCCTCACCTCTCCTCTCCTCCCACCAAAAGAAAAAAAGTATCCCAAATAATAAATAAGAGAAAAGAACAAGAGAACATACATTTTTCACCTTTAGCTGTTAGCTTTTTGTGTATATTTCATTTCAATTCTTCTGTGTCTCTCTCTGTGTGTGTGTGTGTGTGTGTGAGAGTGTGTGTGTGCTATTATTTATTTGCTTGTAACATTTCTTTTGTTGAGTAGTGCAACGGAAATAGCTGTAGACGCGGAAGTGAATTGTTAGGCGCCCTTTTGGACTCAAAAGATGAACTATACCATGATGAATGATTGTATGTAGGAGGGGGTGGGGTGGTCGGGTGACACCAACTGAACGGGATCTGAAGTCGCCAAAATAAATGTGTGTTTGAAACGGGAGGAAACTAATCTTTGTGTGTGTGTGTGTGTTAATAAGTAGAACAAACATTGCCGACATGTGCCAAATAAAAGTTGACTCAAATAAAAATATGTTTTCTTGGTGTCTTTTGAATGTCATTTGCAAATAATAAACAATTTCCATGACTTTTTGTTTATGGTTTTCCCTATTTCCAAAAAGAGGTAAACAATTGCTTTTTGTAGGGGAAAGATAGAGAAAGAGAGAGAGAGAGAGAGAAGTGCAGAGTGTTGATAGGTATTATCGGTTTCAGAGGTCAAATCTCTGCAATGTTCGGCCACTCGAAGGGTAAGTAATCGGACCTTTTTTGGGGAGAAAGGGTATTGTTGTTGTTGTCTCTCCCATTCTCCAACCAGCAGAATCTCATAAAGAACTGCCTTAAAGATCATAATTTGATATAAATTTGAAATTTTGACTCCTTCTTAACCACTGAGAGGAAAATGGGTCATTGGGGAGGGTCAGAATATTCAAATTTGACTAGCGAAAATATCCCTTTCTTAGGAACTATTCTTATCCCTATCTGTCTTATGCCCTACCAACTCTTGATTCTTTATATGCCAAGTCCAAAGTTAACATTTTTGTTTCTCCATTTAAGCCTCTTACTTTGAATAGTACAAGTGTTTAAGTTGTCTTAGTTAGAGTCCTAAAGATTCTTTGTTTAGAACTTTAAACCAACTTTTATTTGATCCTTTAAGCCCATTAAAAAGTCGAGATCAATGAAAAATATTCTATTAACTTATTTCTAAACCTTTTAACTTGAATTGTTTAAATGAATTATCAAATTCATATAATAATATGTATTAAAGGCCTCGAGGCAATCTAATTAGATAGTTATTAGAATTTAAGCCAAATCACTTTCCTCTCTCTAGAGAAATCTCCTCAATGCATTTGGGAATTTGTTTCTTAAATTGAATAATATTTGGCCAAAATTTTTGGACTTGGACTGTTTAAATTCTTAATAAATTGTAAACCAAAATTGTTAAATTATTGCCATTAATGTTGTTAATTTCAATAGTAAACTACTTAGTAACTACTTAGGTATTACTTAGTGAAGTTAGTTAATCGTAATCACTGGAACTTAAATTAAAGCCTATTAATTGCCGTCGCTGGAATTGTTGGTTGTTTTTTTGTTTGCCGGCGCTAAGACCAAAAGCCACAAAACAAAAAACCAAAAAAAGAAAATAATAAAGACACCGATTTTTGGGTCTATGGAACGTGCGACGCCTCCTGGTCAACAAAATTCCACGAACTTGACTAAAAGCGGGCAATCTCTCTCGCTCGGCCAACAAAAGACGGAATCGGACGGATTGGACGGACTTCAAAGTCCATAACTCATGGGTCTCTCTCTCTCATGGGTTCAACAGCTGTTTTTTGGCATTAGGCAGCAGCAGCAGCTGAAAATCATATATCTATATGGAGAAACACCCTGCCGAATCAGAGAGCGAGAGCGAGAGCGAGAGGGAGAGAGAGAGAGAGACCAACAACAACTATGGCCCAGGTAACGCCCACAGCATTGAGTGAGCTCAGAATTTGAGTGAATTTGAAAATTGTTGAGTCAATTTCATTATGCGCCGACGCCAACTGAGACACACACACACACACACACACACACACACACACACACACACACACTGAGTCGCGCATTGCTGGTCATAAAAAATAAAACAACAAGCAAATAACAAGGGAAACTTTGTTGGTTTTCTACTTTTTTCTTTCGTTGTTGTATGTTTTTGTTTTTTTTTTTTGTGTTTTTTGTGTTTTTTTGTTCGTTTGGCTTTCAAAACAAAATGGCAACCATGAAAGAAAATGTTAAGCTATGTGTATGTGATCTCTGACGGGATGGAGCTGCTCGAAAGGGCTGCCCCAAAATGGGTGAAAGAGACTGCTAGGGAAGGGGTGGGGGTTGGTGGGGGGACTGAAACTGGTGTAAAAAGGCAACGCGTTGTCGGAGCTGCGGACAATTGTTTGACTTTTCGCATTTTGAATTCAACTGTCAGGCGGCAGAAACTTTTCAAGTGCTTACCGCACACATGCCAGCCAGGACGAGGATGTCCTTCCCCCCCCACACACACACACACACACACACTCCACCATTATTCGGTTCGTGACGTGCCATACCGGGTCCTGGTCCCTGTCCTTCCCCCGCCTAGTTTCCGTACAGAAATATTTATGCAAGTCAAGCGTCAAGCATTTATGAACTGTCAAACATTCTCAACGCAATTCCAATGATTTTGATACTTTAACATTTTCGTAAAATACCAGTGTGAAAGTGGAGATGGAGGGATTGGGAGGGTAGGGAGTACACACACACACACACACACACACACACACACACACACACACAGAGCGAGAGAGAGAAAGAGAGAAGTGTGTTGACTGGCGTCAAATTGGCGGTGTTAGTGCCATATGTGGGTGTCATCCCACAGTATCTCTCTCCCTGTGTGTGTGTGTGGCGAGTTGTCTCCAAGTGGAGTAAAACTGAATTGACTGAATAAGGATACGAATAAGATGGAGTTTGAGGATGGATGGCTATAAACATGAGCATGAGAAGGACGATGATGTTGAGCGAAGAGTCAAACAAATTTTAAATTCCTGCTTTACGTCTCTTAAATTGACATACTAAAAATCATTTAAAGCCTTCACATTAAATTGAAATTGGCAAATTGTTTAAAGAGTTGAAAACTCTTTGAAAAACATCTGAGAAAAACTTGGTTCTAAACCAAACCAATATTTGACTTTGTAGCCAGAAAGTGCCTGAAACTGAGAAACACATTTCGACTATCGATTTATGGAGATAGTGCTATCGATAGTTTGCCATCTCTATGCTAGACCCCTTCAATAGATTGAACTCCACTTTTGAATTGAAACTACATTTCAAAACCATCTAAAAGCAAGCGAATCAGAAAATAAGTTGTATTTCATTTCTGAGCTGTAAATAACCAACTTGAAGGGTTTTCGTTTGGATTTTTTGATATTTTTCCACAAATGGCCCAAGTACTAATAAGTTCCCAACACCTGGACCAGGAATCCTAACCAAGTTTATGGTTTAGACAACAATCTGAGACTACTCTATCTCTATGATCTATAATCTTAATGAGGTCATGTCCATTATAAACTTTGAAATGATTGTCATCTGCGATTTTCAATTCATTTTCTTACTTTTTGGCAAAGAACTCTTCTAAAATGTCTGCTTTTTGGGCTTTGGTTAGTAAATGAAGCAATCAAATTTATATACATATGTATTTGTCGAGGCGTTATCACTGTTTACTGAACTCACTCATGTTTGTTTACTTTTGACTTTTAACTTAATCACTTTTCATTTAGAACTGCCCGAGGCCCCTCTCTATATAGAACCTGATCTGAAGTTAGCTCTCAACATTTGTTGTTGAGGTTGCTTAGATGTTTGTCACCTTCCAAACTGAAGACTCCAAGTGTCATTCTGTAGTCGCTGCAAAGCTAATGCCAGGGTATCGATTGGAACTAACTAGTAGGCTTCGACTTATTAATCAACACTATCCGATTAATCATTCAGAGACTAGAGTATACTTGTCAAGTAAATGATCTAAATTACACAATGAACCGCAAAGTAACAAAATTGTGATGAAATGAAATGGGGTCTGTCATTGGTTTATGGGAAAACTCCTTGTTAATCCAAGTCTAAGATGGATATTATTGAATTGATATAATCTAAACTATATATAGATAATATCCATAGCCATAGCATTCTAAAGGTTCACTTCTCACACATAATTGGAGGTGAAGTGATTCAAGGAATTTGATGTGCCTGCAATCCTTGGGACCTGACGCAGCTGAGCCAGCTAATCAAAGGCGCTATCAACACCTGAATGTTTTTCCCCCAACAACAACCACAGCGAAACGTCATAAAATTCAATGTTCAACTTCATTAGAACTAAACCAAGTTCAGAGGTGAGAAAAGTTAAACAAATAAAGTGAAGAATAACAAAGCGTGAACAAAGTCAAAAGATAGCGCCGCACCGTTCCGCCCCTGTCTTTTTTGCTTTCCGTCAGGCGCTAAGTGCAAGGTGTGAAAACGCCCCACCAAAAAAAAGAAAATGGAAATTTCAAACAAGAAGTAAGAACAAGACAAAATTGAAATTCCCGTGAAACCTGGAATAAGATCTTCTCACTCTTTGCCTCGGATGTTTTAATTGTATTTGTAATTTCGTGCATTTTTACAATGCTTTGAACAATTTGGCGTCAACTTTTAAATCAAATATGGCGCCAGTCGTGAAAGAATAATGTAAAGAACACAAAAAGGAGAGAAATGAAAATGAAAATGAAAAAGAGTAACTCGACATATTTTTCTTTTTTTCTTCCAAAGGGTTTTTCCTTCCTTTCCCTTCGTTGGTTGAGGGAGGTGGGACGCAAAAAAATTGGAAACCTGAAACAAAAGCCAGCCAACATTCATTTGCATAAATGCGACAGGAGAGAGAGAGAGGAGGAGGAGGAGGAGGAGGCGAAGAAGAAGATCTGCGGGTGTTTCAGCAACACTAACAGGATATGCCAGTGAAGCACCAATAATCCTTTTAATAAATATGATATCGCAAAGGACCAAAAAAAGCCACAACGGTATGGGGTAAGACCATTCGTTCCCCCCGCCACCGCCACTCACCACATTATGTATCCCCATATTCCTCTCGCCACCTTCTCCTTCAGTTGGTTGCTGCGTTGGCATCATTTGCATTTTATGCAAATTTTTTTGGCACCAAGCGCAAAAACGTAGCCAAACGTTCCAAAGGATACACAGCAGCTCCATCTCTCTCTCTCTCTCCACTCCCCGTCTCTTTCACTCTGTTAGCACAAAGCGAATATGTAAATGAAAAGTTCTGATGTTTTTTAAAAAGCTACCAAAAAATAAACAACATAAAAATGCGCAAAATGTGAAAGATGGTCATGTGAGGGGGGAGGGGGAAGGGGGCCTAAAAAGGAAATGGAAATGGAACAAAATGCATATTTACTACCTTGTTATGGCAGAGTATTAACTGTAAAGGATATATATGAAAAAAGGCAAGTGTTAATTTTTATTAGTTGTAACAAAAATCGAATTGAAATTTTTATTCCGAAAAGTTATGTAAAACAAATTTCAAATTTTTGTTTTGAATCTTTAAGATATTTTGCGAAGTTTTAGCAAATGTTTCACATTTTTTGAAATATTCCTTGCATAGTTTTTTCAAATGATGCAGCATGCTTTTAGGCGCACTAAGACTGCTTGTCAAGCGAAAGGGCATTAGAGATTCGTTTAGAGAGCGGAATTCTCTGACATTTGCCTGGTTGTTGGGGAAAATATGGTCGAATATTTTGACTGGCGAAGGCATCACAAATACAAACACACATATGCCATGGCAAACATACTCCCCCCTCACACACACACACACACCCATACATAGAAAACTTTTTGCACATATTTACATGCAAATTGTTTGCTTTAAAATATGCACAAATACAAAGAAAGAACAAATGAAAAAAAAAAAAAACACACACACACACACACACAAACCAAACGAATTCTATTTGAGAGAAACAACAAAAATCCAAATCTATATATCTCTTTAGATAAATCAGTTCCATCTATCAAGAGAAAGCAAAAGATTTATAGATTCACCATGGTTAGGCCGCCTCATTCAAAGTGTGGGCGTGGCCATGTGCACCTGCAGCAACTGTAACCGCAATCAAAGGCCATTGATCTGCATAATTTTTTATATTCTATGCCTAATCATTAGCAACAATTGCCGCAATTTGACAAATAGGCAATGATTATCGGTAAACAAATATGCAAAAATTTCATAGAATTATGAAAAACTCAATTCGGGCGTAAAGTTCTGATATTTTTTTTTGTTTTTTTTGTTGTTTGAACGAAACCCTTTGCCCGATCAAAGGACAAAGCAGATGAATGGATGATTGCAAGTGGTTAAGCAGGGTGGAGAGGGCGATGTGTTGTCAGGGGTTATGGGATTTTGTTGCTCAGTCGCGCATTAAATTCAATTTGTTAATTTACAAATCCGCAAAACTATTTGCCAGTGAGGGAGTTACCTAAGGCAAGGCAAGGGTCACCCAAAGGTCGGGGGTGTTGGCACTGGCATCGGCATCGACATCGGCGTCTGTCTGCTTTGTGGTTTCAGACAGGACAGGATAGTGGGGGGGGGTCCACTTGGCCAAACTTGTTATTACTTTATATAAAAAGTTCTCATATTTCAATAATTGTGATACATTCCATTTCATTTCACTTTATATATTTTATTTCATTTTTATTACATGTACAATGAAATCAATTGAAATATGTTGGCAAACATGTCAAAATAAATTATATAGCACATGTCTATGTGGTTAAGTGTCGTTGTGTGTGTGTGTGTTTGCCTGTTTGCTGGTGGTGCCTTCTCGGCATACAAAAGCATTTTGGTGGCAACCAATGTAGGTATATGTGTATACGTGTGTGTGTGTGTATGTGTGGTGGTGGAGTGGAGTGGAGTGGGCTGGTTATGCAAGTGTAGCAACCACAAAAACCGAATTTTAATTTGCACGCTTGCAACATTTGTTAGTCGACGACAACCAAAAACCAAAAACCCAAACCAAAACTCACTCCCCTTCACTCTCTCTGTAAGCGGCTTACATACAATCATCCGCGAAAGAATGAAAAGAAAAAGAGGTCGAAACAGGAAATCATTTGAACTCACCCCAACCGACCAACCAACCTACAAGTCCAAAGGGGATTGGACAACTTTAACGCCTATTTACAAGTTATAATTCGGTTAAATCTTGACAATGGAAGGAAGGAAAACCAAAAAAAAGAACAAAAGTCGAGTGACGGTGGCTTCAATGAGTGCCGAGGGTACTCAATGAATGCTAAATATTGTGTGAGTGTGTGTGTGAGAGTATGAGTACAAAATCTTCCACTGTTCTTCAAAAAGGACATGCCGCCCACCTCAACACTTCTGGCATCTCCTGTTCTGGCACCAAAATCCTAAGAATCCTTATCACAGAGTAAAGGCCAAAAGGATTTAACTTGGCCAACACAAGGTCTTTACGAATCTAACTTGCCTAAATGATTTGAATTCTTAACTCAAATCTCATTCCCAGTCTATAAGAACGCCTATTTGCCGTTAACCTGGTTTATGAATTTCCTCTTCCCAGGCACAATCCCAAGTCTCCAATACCAATTTCTGAGACTGAGATTCGGAGTCGGTTGCAGTTTCAACACCTTGCGGCCAAAGCTGAGGTTATGCATCATAAATCAACACTGAGAAAGATCATTAAAACCGAATCTGGCTATCATAATAAAGAAATCACACGAGAAAACAAACTGAAATGAGTCAAAAACAGAAAGAAAACAAAAAAAAAGGCAAAGGCAAAATGTATGTACATATATAAGTCTCCCTCTCTTTCTCTCTCTTTCTCTGTGTGTGTGTGTGTGTGTGTGTTTCTGTCTCTGTCTCTTTTGATTTGATCGCTCAATCAAAATGATAAATGAAAATTAATATTTCTTAATATTGTTTACAAAGTGAGAATTATATGCACGAAACTTGGGTTTCTTTTTGGTGGGATGAAGCTTTTCTGTGTCTCTCTCTCTCTCTCTCTCTCACACTCTCTTCCCATTCATTTATTTCATGTTTCTTTGTTTTTTTTTTTTTGGGTTTCTTTGGTCTCTCTCATAGGGCAAAAAGGTTAGAAGCAAATGTAATAAGCTATAGAAAGAGAATCGTCAATCGTCAAAGGGTATATAGATTTTGTGGTGATTCTCAGTTTAATATCTGGGCTAAAGGGTATAGCAATGTCGGCTACTTAGCTGGAGCTCACAAATGAAAGGAATTCTTTGCTTTTGTGGGCGGAGTAATATAGCCATCTATGGGAAAGGCGCTGTGGTTAATTTTTCATTGCTGCTATGGTCATTGTTTGATAAGAATTATTGCAACATATCAATCACGAGGTTAAGTGGTTACCCTTCCCCCTACCCCTACCCCTACCCCTACCCCTAACTCCGTCCATCCTAGCCTGATATCTTGCTTATTTTGAGCACATAAAATTTGACGGAACATGCATCAAGCAGCACGCAAGAAATTCACAAAATAAAAACATTAAAAAACGAACCGAATGAAAATGAAGAAGAAAACCAACAACAACAACAACAACAACAAATATACATATGTATGTACATGTATATATGTATATAAAACAGCCAACACAAAGTTGTGGCCAACATTCATCAACATCAAAAATCAACAAAAAGGCGCGAGTCGGAACAACAACAACAACAACAAACAAATAAACACACACACACGCACACAGAAATAACAAGTGGACTTATGGGGCACCATCTATAACCATATTCTCCGGCTAGTCGGACTACCTCCATCTACCTTATTTCTTGGGTCTTTTACTCCCGTATTTTTGACGCCGCTTTTGGCGGTTGTCGCGGTTTCTGGATCTCTGAATTATTACCGCGCACTTTAGGCGATTAATTGACTTTATGGCCAAGCCGCAAGATGAGGTTATGAGACCTGAGAGATACTTGCACCTAACTGAATCCACAGACAAGTGTGAGTTGTGTGAGGAGTGTGAGGCGAGGACTTAGGTAAAAGATGAAGAAGGCCATGGGGTTCCAATTAGAGAACGCCTGAACAGCTGAGAAAGTTATAGAAAAGTGTTTGTTACTTTTTCTCTTTGCTTGTTTTCTTCATCTACGACAGAAAGTATATATCTAACTCTCTCTCTCTCTCTCTCTCTCTCTCTCTCTCTCTCTCTCTCTCTCTCTCTCTATCTAGTCTCTTCAAAATATGCAATTAAACCTTTCTAGGTTCATTTCCTTTTGCATTTTATGGTCTGTCGTTTTTGATAACTAAACGAAATCCAATTGCTTAATATTTCTTAAATTTATTAATAAGATGAGGAAGAGAATATTGACAAAAGTCTCTAAATGATCATTTGTCCATTTCGTAATCCTTACATAAACTATGATCCGTGGCCAAACTGTGAAAGTCGAAAGGTTTCTAAGATCTGCCACCTCTCCATCTGTTTTTAGGGGTCTTCTATGTTGAAGTTTGCTGGTTTGTATCTTCGGGTATCTAAAGAAGTATACTTTAAGGGGCAAGTTTTCCCATTTCACAGCCCAAGAAACGCCTGTGACCAAAATTTCCCTAAACATATGTGACGTAGATGAATGTTGATAATAATCTTTAGATGAAATTATAGCTCTATCTGTAAAAGGAGGCAATAAGTTGGATCGGGTTACTATAACATAAATAAACTCCCAGACGAAAGCCAAAACTGAAGCAGCAAGAAGGCGGTCCCTTAATGCGAGAGAGCAATAAGGATACTTTTAAGTCTGTAACCGATCTGAAAAAGGACTTTAATACCTAAAATAACCTTCGGAAGAACAATTCAAAAAATTCCAGCCGAAGAAAGCCTTCACTTTTGAACACTAGACATAATGCCAATCGCCTTAAGTTTGTCAAAGATCATGAGAATTGGCTTGTCCAAAACTAGAGGAACCTACAATGGACTGATGAAAATAAAGTTGTAATGTATGGTAGAAAAGGCTCTAGACCATACGACTGGCGTCCACAGAACCTGGAATTCAACTCCAAATACACCCTAGAGTCTAGAATCAGTGTCCTTGGTATGGGGCTGTTTTTCTTATTCTGGTGTCGGTCACATATTAGTCCACAAATCGATTATGGATCAGCAAGTTCATATACACTATACGCTGAGGATAATATGCCCCAAATATGAGCCTTTCAAAAGGACATCGGCCTAAAGCACACCACCAAGAAAGCCAAGCAGTGGTGCTCAGCGAATTATCTTAATGTAATTGAGTGGCTGGCACAGTCTCCAGACCAAAACCCCCCAAAAGAAGTTGCTCTTTTCATTACCAACAAAAATTGAGATGTTTTGGGAAAGTAATCCAGGAGTCCTGGGGCAAATGCTATCAAGACCTGGTTGACTCAATACCAAGACGATGTGCAGCGGTTATTGCCAATAAGAGCAATACAATCAAGTATTAAGTTTATAATTTAATAATATTTTGAATATCTAATCATAACTTATTAAATATAAACATATTCACATGCTCCTTGAACCTTAAAATAAGTCAAGGAATCCTTCGAACACATTACCTTAGCAAGTGATGATATTTTTAAGTTCGCAGCTGTATAGCTAAATGGAAGGATCGTACTTAAGTAGGTTTAGTGCAACATTTTTGATCAAATAATGCAAATTGCAAAGACTTTGCTGACCCAGTTACACGATTTATCTCTCTCACGATTTGTCTCTCTCATTAAGGACTAGATTTCTAATATGATTCAATGCTGCGGTTAATCCTTCAAGTAAAGAACATGCATATCAACTTATGAGTCCTTTCAAGCAATGTTTTCTCTAGCCAATTCAAGATTTTCATGTTATGGCCAAATCTTTATGATATTAGAGAAATCTTAAAGATGTCTTATCGAATGAAAACAACATACTTATTTAAGTAGGTCTATATGTATGTGTATGTATTTGGCCCTTTTGCTTCTGACCACCACCAAGTGAGTGGCTCGGACCAATGGGAGTCCGACTTTAAGCAAATTAGCAATTCAACAAAAGTGTTGTCAGCTTCGACTCGACTGAAATCCTATTCCCTGTCACTCTCCATGCCCAACTTCTCCCCGTTGCCTACCATCTATCCCTGTATCCCTGCTTTTGCATCACGCTTCAACGCAACGCCGTTCGCCTAATCGTGGCACGTGCTTCCACATACATAATCACAGGGCACATACTACATGCTACTACAACAATATCTACAGAAAAAAAGGGGGTCGCCTTCTGAAACAGAGAGGGAGAGGAGCTACACACACACACACACACAAGAGAGAGAGAAGATAATCCAATCTTATGCTGCTAATTTTACAGCATCAACTTGGAATAGAAACCCAAAAATGTTGAGATACAAAATAAAATCAAATCTCGTGTGTGGACGAGCGTGTGCAAATGTGGTTAGGGCGGCAGAGAGGTAAGGAGGGGTATATACAAACTGAAAGTGTGTGTGTGTGTGTAGGGGGAAAGGGAGGCCTGCTAGGATATATAAGACTTCAAGTTGAACTCAAAACCGCTTGCCAGCTTGCAAAAACTTTTATCCAAAGAAAACCCTCAGTCAAATAAATTCGATTATATGTGAGCAGTCGCCGTCTGGTCCACCTCCTGTTAAAGGGGGCGTGGTTGGCCACCACAGGGTGGCACTTTTGTATTTGTTTAGAGCTACTTTTTTTCTTTTCTGCTTCTTTTCTTTTCTGTCCTGCCTTCCTTTCTATCTTTTGATTTTTTTTTATATTTTTATATTTGTTTGTTTGGCAAAAAAACTTTTGCAGCGAGAGAGCTGCCTAATTCGTTTATCAAATTTACTTTACATAGTTGAGAAACGAGACAGAGATAGGGAGAGAGAGAGAGAGAGAGAGAGGCATAAAATATGAAAATTCAATCAACTTCTTGGGATGCTGGTCCTGCCACTTGCCACTTGCCACTTGGCGCTTAATTGTGCGTTGCCGTTGCCTGTTCTCGCACCTGTTTGTTGTGTGTGTGTGTGTGTGTGAGGGTGTGTGAGGGGGGGCAATAGCACGTGCACCGTGCACTGTGCACCATGACAAATGTAGAGTGCCGAGGTGGGCGGAGGGGGAGGGGGGTTGGATGGCACAACACGCACGAACTGCATTTGCAAGTGGGCGTGCATAATTTATGTTAATTTTCTTGGGAAAGCCCAGCCGAAAAGCGTCTAAACCCAACAAGAACTTTTCAAGGCATCAACTTTAAAGATGAAAAGCATATTAACATAAATAAATCATTTTACAATATATTACTTTAATGAGCGAGGCAAAACACACACACACACACACACATATATATGATATTTTCATCGTAGATTTTGAATCAATTTAACATTAACAACCAAGAAATTGGCAATTAAAGCAGATATATAGAGTACAGTAGAACCTCAGCTATATGGCCATCGATTTCTTAAGTCCCATGACAAAGTTATCCCATAAAGTGTATAGGATCATCCTCATTGTTCATCCTTAAGACTTCCTAAAATTCCAACATTTTTTTTCTATTAATAACCAAATTTCATTAAAATCGTATAAAAAATCGTTGCAATGTATACATATTGAAGAAGGGGATTTGTTAGGGATATGGCTTATATTTGTGTGTCCCAGTCTGATTCTGGTCAATTTCAATATATCAGTTTAAGAGGTGTTAGTTGTTGTCCTTGTATGTCTTTGTGTTTTGTTTCAGGAAGTTTAGGATGTCCGTGGGGTTATGAGTACATATTTTCCGTAATGAGAGGGAACATTTCTCTGTCTCGTTCCCTGTTATTCCGCAGTGACCGGAGACCCAAAGCAGTGATATGATCCCAATGCATGTTCTTTATTGCTTGTAGTGCGGAAAGGGAGTCTGAACAGATGGTGAACTTACCTCTTTGATTGCTTGCATACATATGTATGTATATGCAGGCTGTGAAGATAGAGGTGCAGTCGGGTAGTATTTGTTACTACTCCGTCTATGGAATCGTCTTTTGGAATCGTCAGGCATAAAAATATACTTTTAGGCATTTGTTACAGTTTTTAGGGGTTTCACTTATCATTGTTTAACCCTTCCAGTGCCTTCCACTTTTGAACAATCAAAGTTCTTTTACAATTACAATCAGATGCCAGTTATATATTGGCTATATAGAACTCATTATCTTGCAGATCTGAAGAATGATATTTTGAAAGTTGTCAAGCAAAAAGTTAATCCTTTTCATTGGCTGATTGTTTAACTGTTACAATTGCCATAGAAAGGCTTTCCTCTCGGAATTCAAGAACATTAAGGAAAGGCCACTACTTGAGGACAATGTCCCAGTGTGAGAAGAACCCAGCTGAGGATTCGGCAGGTACCAACTAACTAATGCCCAAATATTAAAGCAAATGGACAGTGGTGAGAGGAATGAGGAATAAGTTTGCGAAAGGAACACTCGATCTATCTATAGACCCTTCCCGGAATGATCTGTGTCCCTTGTTTTAAGCTTCTTTAGTTTTGATATGAAATTTAAGTTCCACCTTTTACATTAGTTGATATTTTTTTTCTTAAACTTTAAACGAATTTCTTTTAATTATCTCGTTTGGAATTTTCGCGTTGCTTTTTTTTTCCATTTTAACCCTCTCAACCTTAACACTTTACGCTTCATGCTCTGTCAATTGCAAAAGGCAATATCATAATTATCAAACAAAACAGAGAGAGAAAAAAAAAAAAACACCCAAAATGATTAAAGTTAATTTCTATGTTAGGTGTCATTTTTGTTTGGTCTTTTTCCTGGGTGCAATTAAAAGATCATTGGCTTGGCTTGGCTTGGCTAGTGCCTGGTCTCTGGCTCGGTCTCTGCCGTTGCCTTTGCCTGTGCCTCTGGTGCAATGTGCGGGCTGCTCTGCACTTCATTAAATGTCAATTTGTTGACGTTCATTGACGCCTCTAATAACTTCATTAGGTAATGCTAAAAGGGTTGACACATTTCTGATACCCTTGCCGAAGAAAAGTATTTTGAAATATTTGAAAGAATTGTTTAATAAACTTTAAACTGGTCTGTCTGCCATCTTCATTCAGACACCTCTCAAGTTAGTGTCCATATCAATAGAGTTTAATACAATGACTAAGTGAGAATCTAAATAAAGCCAAGCTAAGTTTGTTGATAACGAATTCTGTCTACTAATAGACCCGTCCCGGAATGATCTTTGAGTCCCTTTTCTTGTTTTCAGTTAAGAATGAATTCAGGTAAGCAGATTCGATTGAAACTCTGTGAAATTGTAATCCCTGAAGACGGTCTCCGTAAGAGAGTAAAAATTAGATCTCATCCTGCCCTCCTCCTCCTCATCCTGCTCTACAGTTCGAATTCCGGCACGGTTGACTTCTTCCCCCGATGGAGCAATCCTAAAAGGTCCTTCCATCGAAGATAGTGTTTACAATTTTCTTATTTTTCATCCGGATGGAAGTAGAGTAAAAAACACAACCAAATTTGTGAGAGTATACAGATCTCGGTTAGACAGAATACGAAAGAAATTCCATTCGAAAAAGAAAACCCAATAAAGAAAAACTTATAATTTGTGAGCCCGCATGGCACAACCCTTGGAAGAAAAAACCAAAAAAAAAAAAAAAAAGATGATCTGAAAAAAAATGACAAAAAAAAAAACTTCTTGATGATTTTTATGAATATTTCCTGACGCAGTAGCGTCCTAGACAACAACGAGGAAGGATTTCCTTTCCGCATTTTCTTTTTATCTGGTTTTCTTTATTATTGTTGTTGCTGCTGTCAGTCTCCTCTATTGTCATTATTCACACTGCAGTGATTCCAAACCAAGGCAAAAGGAAAAAAGGAAGAAAAAAAAACCAAGGAGGCAACCCAAAGGACATCAGGCAAAGAAAGACTTTGTCGCTTTGTAGAAAATTCATAAAACTTCCGGTTGGTTGGCTCTGGAGTAGGCGTAACAAGGAGTAGGTGGCATGACAAGAAAGAGAGAGAGAGAGAGAGGGGAGAGAGAGAGGGAGAGATGGGTTGGGACCTGCCTTGGCAAACAACAAAAATGGCGCATTTTAAAGTAAAGTCTAAGAAAATTTTTCCATGTCAAGAAATTTGTATTATTCCTTTTTTTTTTTCTTTTGCTTTCTTTTTTGTTGCCTTTGCTTTGTAAGAAACTTGAAGCCGAGACTCCTGCTCCGGCTGCTTGCCGCCATTTTCCTGGTATGCTCTATCTCTTTCTACTGGCTTAAGGGTGCGTGCCACCCCCACAGGAAGCTCCGTTTGTGTGTGTGTGTGTGTGTGTGTGTGTGAGTGTGCGTCTTGAGGGTGGGTTGAAAGCAAAAATAAACAAAAATCAAAGTTGCAAATAAGAAGAAACTACAAAGTAAGTTAACATAAAGAAGAAAACAAAAAAAAAAACACAGAAAGGAAAACGAAAACGAAAAGAACAAGAAAAGAAGAGAAAAAGTTTAGCGGCGCCTTGTTTTTCACAAGTTTTGGAATCTCTTATAAGCTCAGGGAGAGACCATGAGAGGGGAGTTTGGGGTTTGGTAGTGGTGAGGGATTGGCATACTTAGCAAAAAAGCACTAGAAGAAGGCAGGGAGAGGGAGAGAGATAGAGAGAGATGGAAAGAGACACGGACAAAAGATTTTCTCGAGCACTTTTCAGGCAACAAAAGCCGGAAACAGTCGACGGCAAGAAGAAAACTCAGTCAACATCCTCTCAAGTGTTTCCTCCACTCGTAGCATTTTTCGCTTTTTCGTTTCTTTTTTTTTGGTGTGCTGGGAGCTGCTCCTTCCCAGTTGCTAGGTAGCTTTCAACCCAGCATGCAGCCAGTGGCAGCGGCAGAGAGACACAGAGCAATGTGGAAATGCTCAGCCAAGCGCAAGGACAACGATGCTCCCACCACCTTGTTCATGCTGATCACGTCTATTTATTGTGCACATAATATGGGCGCACAGTTGCCTTGCGCCAATGCTCCTTGCCTCCAGCTCCAGCTCCATCTCTAGCTTCAACTTCAGCTTCAGCTAGCTGCTTCATCTCGTTCTCCCTTGGTTGCTCCTCCGGGCTACGTGCGACGCATGCATCGCTGGACACGAGATGCTGGCTCTGTGCTTTGCTCTCTTTCAGCTTTATTTCCTTCTACATTTTTTTTTTTTGTGTGTGTTTTCTGCTGCTTTTTTTTCTGCTATTCCTATTCTCCTCTCTCTCTCTCTCTCTCTCTCTCTCTCTCTCTCTCTCTCTCTCTCTCTATAGAAATTCAATTATCGAATGCGAATTTCTGTTTTTTTCTGCTCTTTTGGTTTCTTTCCTTTCCCTTTTTGGAATTCATTTCTTTTCCCCCCGTTTCTGTGATTCCGCTTCGAATGTTTTTTTGTTTCAGCCAAAAGCATCCCAAGACGAACTTTCAGCATATCAGCATTTATTTGCTGTTGATTTATGCAACGAACACGCCCTCATACACCTCTCCCTGAGGCCCACCAACCGAGCCCATTGCTTGCTAACAATTGTCGTTGCTTGCCTGAGTGACTGGCAGCCTGGCCGCCCGACAGCCTGGCAGCCTGGCAGCCTGAATGGATGAATGGCTCACTGTTTCACTGCCTGTCGACATTCGAACATCGTTGTTGGAATATTTGCCAAGTATGCTGATTGAATTTTTTCCAGTTGACTAAATGATATCAAGGATATTTGTCAGGACACAGGCCAACCGGCAGCAGGGCGGCTACGCGACTCCTGGGAACAAGTGTCTTTAAGCCTAGCAGAAAAAGATTTGCGCTTTAGTTCTCGAATTGTCGAAAATTTTCCACTAGGAATGCTGATTAGATTATAGCCAACGGCCAGTTGGAGCATTAACTTAATATTGCATAAATTCAAAAAACAAAAAATAGAGCACATAGAGCAAGGATTTCTCCTTCTTGAAGTAGACAATAATCTTTTCTGATTTATCAAAGATTTTCCATTTGCTTCAGATTTCTTTTGAAATTTCTCTAGTTCTGTTAACTTTTTGTGGTTATTAAGTTACTTTCCAGCTCTTGCTAGACGGAAGATTTGTTCTGTTAACTTAAATGAATATTTTTGAAAGTAGTTTATATTAAGAGGAATGATTAGCTTATGTTAAATCTCTTCAAATGTATTGCTCTGTCCATTTGAAGAAGACTTAACACATTATACTTAAGTTGCTATTTTTGTGTCCACTACTGTAAGTACTTGTAACTAAATGTGTTTAACAAAATTTCGGGTAAATTTGAATAAGAAAAGTAAATAAATTTGTATTGTAAAATGAATACGTTCTTTATTTAAGCATTTTTCATAGCATACTTATTGGGGCGCTGAATTTGAGGCACCAAAGCAAATCATTTAACCATTTACTTTTCTTCTTCACCTTTTCTCTTTCTCTAATTTCTCAAGTGACTTTCCTCTCAAAGATTTCGTTTCTTAAAATTAGTACTAAACATAAGATTATAAATAATATCTATAAAGTCAGTAATTAGCAAGTAATCTTAAAAAGATTAATAAAATTAGTTTTTGGAAAGCTTTGTTTTAGCTTTAGGTCAAAGCAAAGGTTATCATCCATTTGTTTTTGGGTCCTTCTGGGTAATCAATGGAAGGAAGGGTTTATTTTTATTAGTATAAACTTAGTGTTTAAGTCTAATGAACTGTATTATATTTTTTGGAAAACAAATGAAAAGCATCAGTTAGATTGCAGACCAAGCGAAGAGAGAGGGAGATTGATGTGGATATGAAACATACGCTGGAATTTCATTACAAATATCTAACTAACTATTATCCAACATGCAACCAAAGCTCCTGCCTGCCTGTCGGCCTGCCTGCCTGGCTAACACTATTTATGATACGACAAACAAGAGGCCATGCCTCTTATGACACCCACAAGTAATCTCATTCGCATTCTGCAATAAACCATTTAGCATTCGCATCCGCATCCGCATCAGGCATCGGCATGGGCATGGATATCAGGCATGAGGCATCAGGCATCAGCCATCAGGCATCGTCATAGGGCAATAGGGCTTTCATATTGTCAATTTTCAATATTTAGACAGAGGCAACTACTACTAATAATCACGTTTGATAAACGTAAAGCGAGCATGCATTTTGCAAATATCCCATGCCTAATGCCCCATGCCACATGCCACATACTGGAGAGCAAAGGGGGATACGTTGACGGGTAAAGGGGGACCCACATTCAATCGTAATTAACACTTCTGTTCCGTGAAGCAAATCGAGTGGGTTAAATACTTGCCAACTGCAACAACTGCACAACATTTACCAAACTCGCATCCTCGTACTCGTCCTCGTCCTCGTTCTCGTCCTGTCATAATTAATATGCCCAACGTGCTGCAGGACTTCAGTGAACGAGTGATTGAGGAGGAAGGAGGCAGGTTAGAGGAGGTTGAAAGGTGAGGGGTGTGAGTTAGATGAAGGGATGCTGGCGTGTCATAAAAGGCGTTAAATTGACACAATTGAACACACCCTTGAGATTTGTGTGTGCGTGTGTGTGTGTGTGTGTTTGAATCGAGTGCTCGAGGGTTTTCCAGTCGTTTGTTTGTTGTTGCTATTGCTGTCCTTGCTCTCAGTTTCGTATGCAGTGGCGCGTGGGCAGAGGGAAGGGAGAGGAACAGTAACGGAACGGAACGCAACGGAAGGGGTAGGTGGAGGTGGTGCATGTTTAATCGGAAATGACAACATCTTCATCATACGCCGCATAAAAATCGCGTTCACACAGGGAATAGCAGTGATGACAAGTGGAAGGATATGCCTGTTATTGTTGTTGTTGTTGTTGTTTGGCTCATGCAAATATGTGTAACAATTGATATTTTACGTAAATATGCGTCGTCTCACACGGAAAAACGTGACTTGATTTGGCGGAGTTTCACCGAGACTGAAATGAATTCCCTCCTTGGCCCACAAGGACTGAAATGTTTATCTAAATTACGTAAGCGATTCCAACTGCGGTCGACAAGGAACAGCCAAAGTATTCCATAATTTCATAAGCGATTGAACAACATTTGTACACCTCACAACAAGGACTTCACCAAAAGGATAATGCGCTAAAAAAAGTCCTTCAACAACAAGTGACAGGAAAGAACCTTAAGAATGCCGAAAATCGCAAAGAAAACTAAAGAAATTGTTTGGACATTCTGTGGACATTATTGGAATATGTCCTTTGGACATCCTGGACATTGTGGACATTTCTGGAATTTGACATCCTGTGGGCCTATTGGAAAATGTCCATTGGTCGTCTTATGTCATTTGGAAAATACAGAAATTGGAGAGAAGGAAATGAGAAAGAAATTTTATGGCAGACTCTGGAGTCGCAATTAACAAAGCGAGGATAAGGATTAACATAGAATCTAAGACGATTCTTCATGGCAAATTGGCAAGAAAGTCTTATCTAGATATTAGATTTAAAACTAATTTAAATTTCAATTCAGTCGTAGTTAGGCATCTCTTTGCGCAGAGTGTCTCTGATAAAGGACAAGAGCCTCCAAGCTTGACTGTCAAAACAGGCAAACAAATTGTGCAAATAAGTCGAGAAAATGTTATTTATAGTCAAACGATTTTCCATGATTAAATAACTCCCCCGGCTCTCGATTTGAACGAACTTCTGATAAAATGACGCGAAAGTCTGCTTGGTGAGTGGGCGCGGGAGAGGGGGGAGGAGGATAAAGCATTGACTACCAACCGCAATTGGTGTAGCCACTCCAAATGTGTCAGCATCGAGTTGCATATTAATGGCCCGGAGGTGTGCATGCCAATTGTCATGCGCTGAAATGCTTGTTAACAACGGCGATTGCTTTTGGGAAGCCCAGTTGCCCGCACGGCCCGCCGCATCTGGCCGATTGAATGGTCCCTACTATCGAGTATCGTATGACCACTAGTGCCGAATGTGTCCAACTGGCCAAACTCTATCCCACTTCTCTCACATTCTGCACACAGAACGCGAAAGGTTTCTCTCTCTGTTTTTAATCAAAAAGATGTTTCGCTCCTTTGGTAGTTCGCACACTCCTCCCCCATGGCAATAACGCCACACATTTGTAATGTTGCTTCTGTTTCAACGAACGAGCAGCGGACCGACAGACAGACAGACGGGCAGACATATGGACGGAAGTTTCATCTTGCTGGCTTGTGGTGTTTCTTCTGCATCTCTTAGATGCACTTTACAAGTTACTTTAAGGCAATCAATTTGTAGTCGATATGGGGGAAGGCGAGTGATGGTATGGTGGGGCGGGGGGAGGAGGAGGGCGGGTTGCGAAAAACCAATCAAAAGAGCGTTGCGAACGCAAATTGAACGGCAAATGGTTGCAAGATGATATTTCAATACTCGTCCACCTTTTGAAGACAATCCACCCGACAACCTGCCCCGCCACCTGCCCCGCCCGCCAGCAACCTGCTTTACGCTCGGTTTGAGGCCATAAATTATCGTCGGGTGACGCCTGCGCGTAGTTTTCTTACTTTTTTGCAGTTATGATTATCGCGCCAGGTTCTTCTTTTTGCAGTTGCAGTTTTCATCTTCCGCCCCCTCCGCCTTCCCCTTGCCAGTCCCGCTGGGCGCTTTGTGTGCAAACAAATGTAAAAAATTTTTAATTGACTTTTGGATTTTTTTGCCTTTTTTTTGTTGGATTTTTTTCTTGTAGTTATGTTTTTTGTTTTGTCTCCCTCTCTCTCTCTCTCTGTCTCTCTCTGTGTTTGGCAGTTGCACTTTTTTATGGCCCCTCGCGTGCATGGCAGCTTAAAAGTTAATAAAACACGCCCAATGATAACAAGCCGCAAACAACAACGCATATATTGCCCCTGAGGTCTTCATCATGCCCATACACTGCAGTTAGGCTGATCCTCGCCAGTCAGCCGGCTAGCCATTCGACTTGGACTTGGACGTGGTCATGGAAGGAGCACTGAGGTGCACAGCCTCCAAGCTCGTAGAAAAACAATCAATTAAGCGCACAAGTAGCTGGCAGCAAAAAGGAAGCGGGAGCGCCATCACCATCCACTCATCTACTCATCCTCATCCTCATCATCATCATCATCATCATGATGATCATCATCTTTGGGGCTGGGATGGTTGCCCAGTGGCAACGACACGACTTTGATTCCTGCTTTTTAGCCGACTCGGAGGGGCCATGCCTGAGATACTGACTACCAGACGGAAGTTTTATGGCCTGCTTTGGTAAAATTTATGTTACATTTTTATAGTTCAGTGTAAATTGACTTTTAAAATGCAAAAATTTATCATAGGAACGAACAGAAAGAAGGCAGAAGCGAACTTTAATTGCTTTTTTTTTATTTTCTTTTCTTTTTGCTTTTTTTTTTTTGCTGTTTTACTGTTTGTTGGCGTATTCCATCGAGGGTGGAGTGAAGTGGTGGCAACTCTGGTCAGAAGCTTTATGCAGCCAAAAAAAGCTCTAGCGATAACCATCTGCTGTGTGACCAAAAATACAACCCTCATGAGCAAGCTTAAAGGAAACTAAACTAAAATATTTGATACCCTTCAATCAAATGATACGAAATGATGATCCTTGTTAAGGTTAAAAGACGTCTTGACACAACCCTTTGAGGTCTAATGGCAATTTTAGGCAGCAATTGACTTGGGCATTCCAAGGATTCTATCTCGGGAATACAACTTATTCTCAATTGGTCATCAGTTTATCCTGAATGACATAGGGCTTAGGCCCTAAGAGCAAATGAGTGTAATCAAAACATAAACGCAAAAGCTTTTCAAGTATCAAAACATTTGGTCTCACATTTAGACCTTGGCAGTCGAATTTTTTCCCACACAGTTCCTCCGCCTTCTTCTTGGGGAGTGCAGTGCAATTCGACTTGTCTCGGCAAAGCTTTGGCAGAACTTTTCATTTTAGTGTCTGAGTGCGGCAAATTAACCACCCCTACCACCGCGAATACATCAACCCCCTGGATTGCATGACGAAACAACCGCGACGCTCGAGTCAGTCGCCTCGCCAGTTGCAAGAAGTAACACCAGCCACACACAAGCAGCTTGTTGTGTGTGTTAAAAGTGGAGCCCACGGACAGAAGCGACAGAAAGAAAAATCCATAAATTGATTGAGAGGCAGCAGCGCGGGGACAGCACCAAAGTTCTTTTAGCAGGCGGAGGAGAGGGAGTGGGCGATTATGCTGCTAATGTCCACGGTCAGGACAATGGCGGGCAAATGGGGCTGCTGTCGACGCACCTATGAAATGCTGATGGCTCCCATAACACCAAGAAATCTAAGGACAACGGCTCTGCTGACAAGCATCTATCAATTGGTGAGTAGCAAACCCCCACGCCCAAGAGAGACAGAGGAGACTACACTTACATAAGAGGCATGAATAAGGCGGGGCGCAGCGCACAAGTACGCGCCTGGCACGCCAGGGGGAGGACTCCCCCGCAATCCAAGGCGTACCAACTAGGTACAGCCGCGAGCCCCAAGACAAAAATTATGCACTGGATATGCAAAGCCATACCCCACTGGACTGTTTTGTTGAGAAAAGCCCCGCACAGAAGTGAGATCCAAAGGGCGGCAATTTCACGCACGCCCCCCACCACTCCGAGAAGCGGCGTACGGATGGGCCAAACAGTGCAATGCGTCTGCACAATGATTCCAGGATAGGAAACGTGCCAGGACGAGCACCCTTTTCTGAAGACTTCCATGCTCATGTGGGAAATGTTGCTCTCTCGCTGACTAAAACCAGTTGGGAATCACAAGGGCAGGGGACTGGCAAAAAAAATAAATGTTGCATTGCCCCCGCAGCTAAAGATCATTTTTTGTTTCTCTCGTTTCCCTCGTTTAGTTGATTGCCCATTGCATTCTGTTTTTGGTCCTATTATGCTTGGCCCATGCAGAGCAAATGCGGCACTTGCTCGATTTGGATATATTGGATCAGAAGGATAATGGCTTCTATAACATGTCACCATTCCACAACGATTTGCGTCTCCAGACAGCTGCCCAGTTGGCCGATGCCACTGAGAATGCTCTCTACTTTCTGGCCGTGGTCACCGGAATCTATGCCCTGAGTGCCATTGCCCTGTTCTTTGGGGTCTACAAGAATATCCCGGGTCTGATTATACCCTGGCTGGTGATTGAATTCCTCGGAGCGATTGCAGTCGGTGTGCTTATTTTCATGCTGAAGGACACGAAATTACCCTTGATTTTTGGTGGACAGTGTGCTTACTGTGAGTATGTATTGGTTTTCGCCAAAAGGATCTGAATTTACTCGCGTATCCTTTCAGTTGTCATCTGCTATACACTGCTCTGCATGGATGGATTCAAATGGTATGTGATGCACAGTTTCTATCAGAGTTTGCGTACCATGAACAAACTGCGGGAGATAGCCACTGTGGCCATACCCTGTCCAGCGCCAGGAGCTGTAAGTGTTACCAAACATATTCACTAACACTAACATGGCTTATGAAAGTTGCAATTTCCATTAGATACCCTACCATTTTCGACGCGAACACATGTATTTGGGCAGCAATGGCTACAAGCATATATTAACCGAATCTCCCGATGGACAATGTTAGATCGATTCTATCCCAACCTCCCTCCAACTCCTCACATCTGCAGCATACGATCCTGCTTCTGGCTACTTCCATCAAGTGTCTTAAAAACTTATTAATAACATAATATAATTTAATGTGTGGAATCTGAATGTGTGAGTCTGTGTGATAAAAAATACCAAAGCAACAAGGAAAACAAGAGATACTATTTTAGATAGCCATTAATGATGGATGGATGGTGCGATCCGAACAGATCAGGCAAATTGTAATTCATCGAGCGACCTATTCCTTTTGTTTTGTATGTTAGAGCTTTTGGCCTTTAACTTGAGAATCTATGTAGTTTGTAAAATACGTTAAATGCCACATTCAAAATAAAGTTGATAAACATTAGAAGAGCAAAAAAAAAAAAGAAAAAGAAAAAAAAAACTTAAATTTATTGCTAAAGCATGAATGAGAAATAACTTTTACCTGGCCCGGAGTTGAACCAAGGCCCTTGGCTAGTCAAGTTCAAAGCTCTATGTGCCAGGCTAAGGGCAAGAGCTTTCTGCGCGTTGCTAACTTAAAGCTTAAGTGAAATGAAAGCAGGGCAAATTTCAAGCAGTTTCTAAATTGAATATTTTATTTTCTACTAGCAAGAAATTCCATTTACTCTCTCTCTCTCTCTTCAACCCCGTCGTCCGGCTCGACCTTGTTTTATTGTTGGCGTTGCCATTGTTGTTGTTGTTGCTGATGCTCTCATTGTGGCTGTTGTTCCTGCCGTAGTGGTCGGTCCCAGCAAGGTCATATCATTGTCCAGACTATCCATCAGCATGTCAACCACTGTAACATTCGTACTGGGCTCACCATCACCCTTATCTGTGGGTATACTGATCTGAAATTGTAGCAAGACCACCAAATAGGTAACCATTGTGGTAAGCAGACCCTTGAAGAGGCTCCGATTCACATCGAAGAAGCCACCGCAATTGATATTCGATGGATTCATTTCGGTGGCCCGCAAAAACATATTGATCTCTGTCTGGGCATCAGAATTCATCCAGTTAAGCTCGACCATAAGAAGTTTCTTTTGGAAATTCGTACGCACATTGACACTGGCGTAGTGAGCCTCGTCGCAGATATAGAAGAGTAAACCTATGTTCCATAGAGCTGTAATCGTCAGGCCAATGTCCTTAATGCCAAAGCCCTCCGAGAGCTGCGACATGAGGCCATAGATCGATAGTGTGATGATGAAAAACAGATATAGACTCATGAAAACGAAGGTATAGCACATGGCATTGCCAGTATCGCGGGTTAGTTTACTTAAGCGTAGCCACAGGACACGATAATCGGCCACCATAGCGGCCGGGCCCACATGCTTCAAGGCCTTTTGGAAACGTTCGGCCAATAAGTGGGCCGTATTGCTCATCGCCTCGCATATGAGAAACCACCAGGCACCCAACATGGCTGTTAAGTTGTCCAGAATGCAGTAGGGCACCACCTGATTGATATTCAGATCAGACATGGTGATGTGTGTGATCACAACAGAGAGAACCGAAAGGATGGGCAGAATGATGGCAATGTATAAGGCCTTCTGGCGCAAGTGCAAGGGCAAACTGTGTCCAGAGATCTGATAGTACAGGACCTCAAAGTCGTCCCAATCGTTGAAGAGGCGGGCAATTTTCTTTGCCTCCCACCACAGGATCGGTATTATCATTATGGGCAGGATGTTAACCAGAAATAGATAGGCAATAACGGCCTCCTCGAAGGGACCACTGAGGGAGCGTACCACATGAATGCGATTGTTGGCCACATATCCCACATAGCACTGAAAAAAAATTGTGTAATGAGGACATTTCTTCCGATAGCAACTGCTACTCACCGCCAGGAGCATAAAGAAAACAACTGAATAGAAAAATGCAGCCGAGTTTATTTCGAATTTAGCCCTGGCTGGTCCTCGTCTAACAATGGGCAGAACTCCAATAATCCGTAGAAACCAATTAACCGGAGCTATGTTCCTATAGAAAACGCTCTAAAAAAAAAAAATACATTATTAATTATCATTATTTAATCGTGTCTAAATAAGTTAAGTTAAATTGTCTTACTGGCGTAAATTCGGGATTATTCGATCCGGTACTAGCCGTACTCTTTTCCTTTCAATTGGCGGCGGTTGATAGTCACTGTCCAATCTCTCGGCCAAGCCTATAGAGTACTTGCGCACTCCATATAAATAGGCTTGGGCATTTGCACTATTGATGGGCTTGGCATTCAAAAATACCGCATCTGGTTTTTTACGTCTATAATAGTTGGCCATTCTTTAAAAACTGTGAGGAACATTTTATTGTCCTCGGCCTTTTTGGCTGCCAGACATCGATAATTAAAAATTGATAGCCAATATCAACGCCTCTTTGTTTGTTTAGTATTGACATTGCTGGTAAAGTTTCCTAGTTTCCTGTTGAATTGCTCTTGTTTGTCTTTTGCATGCATTAACCTTAGCCTGGTGTCCCACTTTCAAAATTTATGTCAATGGCGCGCATGTGTTGAGTGTCATATTTTGCAACACTGCAAATTTGCAGTGTACTGAGTGTTGGAAAGCAAGGCAGGTTGAATTTTAACCAGTATTATTGGTCTGTGGTGAATAGTGGCTCAAGCGATAGTCCCGATAATTAGCCCATCACTAGAAAGCAGAGAAACAGGAAACTTTTGCACTTCGCAAGAAGTTACAAAAAAAAAAGGAACAGATAGAAACTCAACAAGATGGTCGACTACAGCAAATGGAAAAACATAGAGGTAAATAGATGATAAACAATAACAAAGAAAAAAAAAGCAAACGAAACCCACCTGTGTCGCTCACAGATTTCCGACGATGAGGACGACACACATCCCAACATTGATACGCCTTCGTTGTTCCGCTGGCGGCATCAGGCACGCATCGAGCGCATGGCCGAAATGGATAAGGAAAGGGATGAGCTGAAGAAGAAGCGCCAAAGCTATCAAGCTCGTCTTATTGATGTAAAGCAACGCATTGGAAAAAAGGAGGGCGATGAGGCCGCACTTAAGGTGAGTCAGAGATCAATATTTATCTGATTAACTTAACAATTAATCATTATTTTAACTTGGTGCAGAAAGAGCTGGAGAAGATCGAAAATGAGGGCAAAGAACTGGATCGAATTGAGAATGAGATGCTTAAGAAAGAAAACAAGACTCCCTGGAATGTGGACACAATAAGTAAGCCCGGTTTCGAAAAAACTGTCATTAATAAAAAGGCACCGCGAAAACCCGACGAGAATCTGTCTGAGGAAGAGCGCGAGCAACGCATGAAGAAGTTTATCTCGGAGAACGAAGCACTTTGCAAAAAATACGGAATGTTCCGCAAATACGATGACTCCAAAGAATTTCTCCAGAAGCATTCCCAACTAGTGTGTGACGATGCGGTCAACTATCTGGTCATTTGGTCCATTAACCTGGAAATGGAGGAGAAGCACGAACTGATGGCCCATGTGGCACATCAATGCATTTGCATGCAATACATTTTGGAGCTGGCCAAACAATTGAATGTGGATCCCAGGGCCTGTGTCACTTCTTTCTTCTCGAAAATTCAAAATTGTCTACCTGAATATCGTCAGCAATTCGAAACTGAGATCAGAGACTTTAAGGAGAGAATTAAGAATCGGGCACGGGAAAAGGTTCAAGAGGCCATGGCTGAGGCTGAGGAGGAGGAGAGACAGGAACGGATGGGACCTGGTGGCCTGGATCCAGCTGATGTGTTTGAATCCCTGCCAGATGTAAGTTTAATCTTATTGCCATGCCAATTACATATTATTAATACATACACAACATTTTTCTCTTTAGGAGCTTAAGGCCTGCTTCGAGTCGCGTGATGTGGAACTGCTGCAAAAGACCATAGCGGCCATGCCTGTGGATGTGGCCAAGTATCATATGAAACGATGTGTCGACTCGGGTCTCTGGGTGCCAAATGCTGCTGATGCCGAGGCGGCACCCTCTTCTGGCAGCGGTGTGGAGAAAACTGATGATGCCAAGGAGGAGAGCGCCAAGGGGAAAGAGGAGGGGGAGGGTGATGAGACCAAGGAAGAGCCAATTTACACTGGTGTCAGCACAGAGGATGTTGATTGATTGCATGTACCGTTTTTAGTCTTTCTTTCTTGCAAGTTCCATCAACAGGTCTATCTTAAGCTTAAATCTAATCTGCTAATCTATATCCCCTCCCCTTCAGTCGCATAAAGCTTGAGTTCAGTCGTTTTGTATATATAATTTTTGAATAAAATCAGAGCGAAATTCTCAGTACTCTGTGCCTATCCAGCCATCATATATCATATAAAAACAAAAACAAAAAAAGATAAATCAAATAAATTCAATTAAATATTCTAACGAAACAAATAGACAATTCATTGAATATTCTAGAATAAGTTCACATCGCGCAATGAATCGACCGGAACTGGACTATTATGCCGTTCTGGATATACCCAGATCGGCCACTAAAGAGGAGCTGGCCCTGGCCTATCGCCGATTGGCTGTGCGTTTGTGTCCTTATCGAGAAAAGCAGCATGAACAGGATTTAGTGCCATTTGCCCAGGACGGACGGCTCACCCATCTCTCGCCCATGGGTGAGGCGAAGCAGTGGGCCTTTATCAATATGGCCTATGATGTCCTGGGCAATGAGCTTAACAGAGCCGTTTATGATAGATATGGTGAAGCTGGACTCTTTGAGGGTATAATGCTGCCGAATGGTTACTTTCATCCCTACCAATACCATGGTGATCACATGAAGGTTTACTCCAATGTATTTGCCTCATACTCCCCATATGCGAATGTCATCGATGCTATTACTAATCCACCCTGTTTATATGCATCCCGAGAGCACGGTATTGGGGTACGCACCAAAGATCCAAATACTGAAAGGATTTTGGCCTTGTCTCTCGAAGAAGTGCGCTCGGGTTGCCTAAAGTTGATGCATGTGTGGCGTCAAGAGATTATAGATGCAAAGGCATCCAAAATGGAAAAACGTAAACGAACGCTCAAGATTCACATTCACCCGGGCACTACGGCGGGCACACGTTACTGTTTCAAGGAAGAGGGCGATCGCTACCCGACCAGCATACCAGGTGACATTATTTTTATTACGGCTGATAAGCCGCATCCAGATTTCGAGCGCCGTGATATGCATGACTTGGTCTATCGCTATGACATAAATATATCGCAAGCCCTTACCGGATTTAGTTTCATGCTCAATACGCTGGATAAACGCAAGCTAAAGATTGTCGTCACTGATGTTGTCAATCCGGGATACGCTAAGATTATTCCTCTGGAGGGTTTGCCCAAGTGCCGCAATTTGGATGCCGTCAATGCCATTAAAGAGGCAAATACAAGTATCAATGAGTTTGGTGATCTATATATTGAATTCAATTGTCAGTATAGAAAAGGATATATATTTCATTTCAATTGATTAATAACTTAATTGATCCTCTAGATATTTTTCCAAAATACTTGACTCCCGCCATGAAGAGTATGACGCGAGAGTTTTTTGCCGAGTTCCGTAAACTAGAGTTGGAACTGGAGCAGGAGCAGGAAAAGCAATTGCAATAAATGACCTTGAATTAGTTAATTGTAATAAAATACGTTTTAAATTGTTAGTGCAAAACTGTAGACAATTTTTTTTGGCAAGGTAAGCTTAGAATTAATTTTAAAGTTTGACTTTGGTTCTGGTGAAAGCAAAACAATTTGAAAAACCATTCTTTATGAGCGTTAGATGTGACCGTTTGACGATATGTTATCGGCGATTGAATCCGATAACGATAATTACTCGAAATTTGCGATAACAATTTCTCATCGACTAGTCGATAAAACACCACTGTTGTATAGTAAACAAAACGCGAATGCAAGGCGCAACTTGAAAGTTGCTGCGAGTGTTATAATTGAAATATATTACTTGAATATTAATTAAATACGACGTATTTCCATATTGGGAAAGAAACAAAAACACAACAAAAAAGAAAGGTGGCCGCCGCAGCGAAAACGAAAAAGTGAATGTGCTCTCAAGGTACATAAACCAACAACAACAGCAAACAATTTGTCGAAAGAAAATTCTTCTCAAACCGGTCGACACGCACATATACATGCATACATCTTCTTTTTTTCTGTTTTTTTTTTCTTTTGTAAATGAACGTACACACATGCAAATGCATGCAAAAAAAAAAATGCTATTTTCGTGTGTGAAAGACATTGAAAATTGTGAAGCAAAACAAAAACTATAACAACATCTTTCATCTCGCCCTGCCACACACAAGCACACAACTAGAATCTTGTCATTGCCGCTTTCTGCCAAGAAGAAAACTTCTTTTGCGTTCGCGTGAATTGCAAATTGTTTTTGCAAACAACACAAGCAGCAGCCTCCCATACGTCCGCCTCCCCCACACCACATACAAAACTTTTCATCGCCATCAGTCGCTCGCTCTCTCTAACCATCCCCGGCATCACCCCCCGCCATCACTTTGCTACGTGCATTTAACAGTTGTCCTAATTTTTGGTGTGGAAAAGCGCAAACAGGACACAAAATTTGGTTCATCTCCCTGGATTTTCGGTTTTTACTTCTGGGGGCGTGTCAGCAGCATAAGGGTGCAGAGATAAGCAGCATATGAAGAAGTGCAATATGTGCGAGAAGAGCTCCTGCTGGAGGTGAGTATAGAGAGAATCCAAACAAATCAAATTCCAATTACCTTTCAACCCCCCCCACTGCCACTTCACCCTTCTCCCCTTAACCACCACATTCCCTCCCAGCCCACCTCTTCACCACTTTTTATTTATGTAGTTTGAAGAAAGCAGCCGAGGCCGGGCCACGGCCCCATTTATTGACTTGTCTGTTTTTCTCTTTCTGCTGATGTTGGCTTCTGGCCCCTACCCCAGCCCACCCCCTTGTTTACCCGTTTACCACTGCACAGTGGCACAAATTTAATAGCTAAGCAACACACACACACACAAATCAATCCTTCAGGCATATTAAGCACTTTTTGTAAAAGAAAGTGAAAATTCACTTCAAATGAAATGTAAATTTATGGATGCACTAAAAAACAAATTCTTTATAAAATGCTTATAACTGTGAGACCTCACAAAAGTATATTTTTATGACAAAACCAGTTTTCAACGGGCTAAAAGTAGTAAAATATGTCACATTTGTGTTTCTAGTTTATGTTTACAAATGTTAACCAAAATGAAAAGTTGGGAAAAACAAATAAAAAGAAGGTTTTCTGTGAACCGAGGCAAGAAAACTTACATAGTTATCACAACGAGTTATAGTATATACATAAATCAAGTTTTTCTTATTAGAAATGAGTGCTGACATCCCCTTCTTATAGGGAAAGGATTTTGATTACAAATGACTTGATATAGGAGTTCTATTGAACTTCCTATTGATAGAAAATATTTACTTGTACTTCTCAACTTTTACCATTGTCTTTTAAACTGTTTAACTTGGTAAGTCTCTACTTCAGTGGAACCAGCATATAAAAGATTAACTGATTGTTGTATATGGAGCGCCATTGATGCAATTGCAATTATTTCTTTGTTTCAGTTTATATTAACAATTCGAAACCGCAAGACACGTCTAAAAGAATAGTTATGGTTGAATAGTTTGGATGCGCTTGGCTTAGTCCTTTAATATACATACATACATACAAACATATATGTACGTTTTTTTGATTGAAAACAAATGGCATGGAACCCACTGCACATGCTGTGCTGCCGTGCTGTGGCTGCGCTGTGCTGCGTTGTAGGCTTTGCACGTCTCTTCTGCATCTATTATGCCTTTTGTATACAAATGGCGCACTGTTGTTTTTATTATTGTTGTTGCATTCCACTTGCTCTTGTTGCTGTTGTTGTTGTGGTTAATGTTACTTATAAATATAGCAAATGGATCTCGTTTTGTTTAAATTAGGGCAGTTAATAATACAACTCATTCCATTTCCCTCACCACCTTCGTCCATCCGTCCGGTTGCAGTAAAAATAATCGAAAATATTTGTTGTCTCTCCTTTCTACCTCCACCCTCAACCTAACCGACCCCATCACTCATTCTGTCTCTCTCTCACAAATACACTCTCTACGTATGCATGTCCAACCATATGTAGGGTATGCATTTTTTCTTATGCTTGTTTGCGAGTACATACATACATTCATGCACACCTCCTGGCTGGCCACCCACTTTGGGTCACGGCGGCTGGATAATTTAATTAACGTACATATATACATACACTCTTACCCTTCAGCACTCATCAACATGTGTGTGTGTGTTGGCTAATAATTAAATAGATATTTGTAAATCTTAAAATTCACTGGACTGTGGTGAAGCCTCAATAATTTGCCTTTCCCTTTCCGTTTGCGCCACACTGCAATAATTTTTTGTATTGCAAGTGAATATTTATTTGAATTCTTTCTATGATGTACATATGTATATGTACATCGTGTAATCTATATGTATTCCTGATCAGCAAGACGAATAAAGTTCATAGAGGCATGTCCATTTTTCTTCCCCAAGACATTAGTCAATCATTTTCAGTTTACAAGTTGGAACGATTAGTTGAATAAATTTCAGATCGGAATACTATAAGTTTAGTAAATGCAAGCCAAAGGACACAAATGTCTTTTGTGGCAGGGTGGGAAGGCAAATAACTTTTCCCATGACCCAGTTAACTGCAAACAGTACACACCCAAAAGAAAAGCAAAATTTAATTTATAATATGGCAAAATAAAAAAAAAGGATTTCTAAGTGAAGTTACTTTGGTTCCATAAATTTGAAAGTTGCTTAATGATAAATTGTAAAATTTTAATTATTTAATTTTAATATTCTTTTGTATTCTTTAATCCTTTTAGTATGGGCCTCATCAAGGCGCAAAATATCTGGCAAAGATTGCTGTAAGAATTCAAAAGAAGTTTTCAACTCTGCAGCAGGAGTAGAAGGAGGAGGAGGAGGAGGGATTTTGCTCAAATGTCGTCATCAAACGGCGGCATTAATAGTGCCACAAATGGCCGTAGTGGGAGCACTGGGAGTGCCAATATCAATCTGATGTCTGGTGTGGCAGGTGGAGGAGGAGGAGCAGCTGCAGCAGCCTCAGCCAGTGCATCAAAAATACTACCCGATTTAAAGACGCAACGTAGCAATAGTGGCGGAGCAGGAGTCGGAGTGGGTGGAGGTATTAGTGCTCTGGCCTTGACCCATAGACGTGATAATTCCCATGTGGATTGCCCAAAAGTGGAAAAAATTTACACGTATGCTCCGCCTCAAAGTAAGCTAATGACCAGAAATGATCAAGATGGCTATCTGGTTTATTGTGATGGCAAATTGCATTCGGGAACGCTTCAGAGCCTAATTAGCCACATGGTGCCCAGCCATGAATATTATCCAGATGAAGCCTATGTGTTTGCCTTCCTTTTGAGTGCTAGACTCTTTATACGGCCGCATGAGTTGCTTGAAAAGATTAGCCAAACGTGGGAGCAGCAACAGCAAACGGCAACAGCAGAGGCTGCTATCGGTGGAGGCGCAGGCACCGATGTGGTAGATGATGCTGGTCAGGGACCGCAAGGATGCCATAATATACATTTAACTATCAACTCCGCCTCGCCCATGACTCACCGGAAGGGAACAACAACAACGACTACAACAAATTTGGATCCAAAGCCTCAACAACGGACGTGTACCCAGAAATCGGCCCAACATTGCATACGCCTGTTATCCGAGTGGATTGAGATATTTCCCTATGACTTCAGAGATGAGCGACTAATGCAGCAAGTTCGCATTTTGGCTAGAAAATGTGTCTACATTGACAACTCATTGGGCAAACAGGTGTCGCGTATACTTCAGTTGCTTGTCTCGCGGTTGACTGCATTAGAAAAATATGAAGAATTCCTACAGCAATTAGGCAAGCAGCAGGAGGAGCAAGTGCCGCCGACTCATAATCATCACCAGCAGCTTCAGCATCATCATCATCATCACCATAATCCCTTTCAAACGTTTCTCGGCAGCAGTAGCAGCAGCAATGGCAACTCTTCGGCAGTAGGAAATGCTACTGGAGGTCCTTCCAGTGGTCTCCTAAATGCTGGCCATTCGAATTCATCGAGCGGCAACAATTCATCAAATTCCGCCTCAACGACACCTCAGCCGACGGACGATGTCTTTGGGATTATGGATATTTGCCCAAGTTGTGCTTACTTAGCACATCAATTAACAGCCATTGAATTGGAACGCTTAAGCCACATTGGGCCCGAAGAGTTTGTTCAGGCCTTTGCCAAGGATGCCGGAGGAAGTGGAGGTGGTAACGGAGGAGCAGCAGGAACGGCTTCCTCATTGAACGATATGAAAAAGACTCGAAATCTGGAATCATATGTGCAATGGTTCAATCGTCTTAGCTATCTAACGGCTAGCGAGATTGTTAAAGTGAGTGCATTTAATAATTATCAGAGAAAATCAATAAGTACTCCCTTCTATTTATTTTCTAGTATCCGAAGAAAAAGCAGCGAGTACGTATCATTGAATATTGGATCGAAACAGCAAGGGAATGCTTTAATATTGGCAATTTCAATAGCCTAATGGCCATTATAGCTGGTTTGAATCTGGCCCCCATTGGTAGACTTAAAAAAACGGTAAGCTTTCAATTTTAATACTGAATTATTTTATGCTAAACAAATGAGTTTTTTTGTGCAGTGGTCCAAAGTGCAATCGGCAAAGTTCTCTGTGCTGGAACATCAAATGGACCCAACATCGAATTTTAATAGCTATCGCTCAACGCTTAAAGCTGCCATGTGGCGCTCTGAGGGCGCCACAGAAGAACGTGAACGCATAATCATTCCATTTTTTAGTTTATTTGTTAAGGACTTGTATTTTCTAAACGAGGGCTGCTCGAATCGGTAAGCCTGATAGTAGATAGAGCTAAATTTTGTTCAATTCAAATTGATTTTTCATATTTCAGTTTGCCAAACAATCATATCAATTTTGAGAAATGCTCTCAATTGGCCAAACAGGTCATGGAATTCAATGAATGGAAAAAGGTCTCATGCCCGTTTGAAAAATTGCCTCATGTATTGACCTATTTGCAGCATCAGGCGGTGCTCAATGAGAACACTCTGGCGATGGCCTCGTTCGAATGTGAACCGCCCGAGAATACAGAGGAAAAGGATCGCTATAAAACTGTGAAAGCCGAAACGAAGCAACAACTGTTGCAGCAATTGCAGCAGCAGCAGTAGCAGCATGAGCAGGAGGGGGGTGTCACCCCGCCACCACTCTGCCGCATAAAGTAGGAGAAAGGGGAGGGATTAATACATCTTAAGCGCTTGCCATGTTTATTATTTGTATTTAAATTTTTTTTTTTTTGTATGTGTGTCGTCTATTTTAGTCGTAAGGTTTGGGGAATAAGAGATTTTCGTGTAGGCTTTGAAAGCGATTTAGAGATTGATTAACTAACTAACGAACTACTTAAAGAAACAAAAACTCAACAAAAGATAAAAATGGAAAACTAAATTTTTTATTTAGATTATATCGCGGACAATTAAGTTCTCTGTAAGCATCTCTGTTGCCAGTAAAATCTTAAATTATTTTTATTATTAATACCACAAAAAAGATATACACATATACATATGTATATGTATGTATGTATAATTACGAATTAACAAATGAACATATGTACTTAAAGCATTTTGATTGTCGCAGCTAATTTTAATATAATTATTTATTTTTTCAATGCAAATTGACAAAAACATCTCTTAGGTAACCATTATATATTTGTATCTGTAAGTGAACAGTATTTATATATATATTTATATCCATTTACAAAAACAAAACAAAAAAGAATAAGAAAAAACAAAAACAACAACATTTTTTATAGCTAAATTAAATCTTTTATCGGGGACAATGCTTTTTCTGTCTTGACAAATTTTTAAAGCCATAGAGAACAAAAGGCAACGCTGAACAGAGAGTTTGTGTAAAACAAAAAAAAAAAAAAAAAAAAAACAATTTGACTTTTTCTATTTAAGGAAGTCTATTTTGTAATTTCTAAACCGAATTCTATGTACGGATTGGAATCATATATAATTAATATTAACTATAGAGGGACTAAAACAACAAGAACAACAACAACAACAAACATTATTGTTTACAAAACGGCTTTTCAATAAAAAAAAAAAAAAAAATTTAACAAAAGTTAATTAAAAGAAAAACTACTTGTAAAATTTCCAAAAACAAAATTGAAAATATTTTAGTTATGACTGGTAAGTCCAGATGATGAACTCTCTCCCTCTCTCTCTCTCTCTTACACATTCAGTGATTTTTTATCTCTTTTCAATTCACTCTCCATATTCAACGTCTCAGTGGTATTGAAAATATTTTTCAAACTCTTATTCGTAATTGCCAGATGACTTAAATTTCGAAAATTAATATCTATCTATATAGAAATTCTCCAAATCTTTGTTTGATTTCAGCTGAAGGTGACTTTTAATCGGCCATTTTTAGATGATAAAAACAAAAGTCAGAAAACTTTATTTCAAAATGCTTTTCAATTGAACTATTTTAGGTAATAGGATTGATTCATTTCAATATTTTAAGCATTAAGTTTCTTTTAAATTTCAATTTTGACCTGAGAAAGGGCTACATCGAATATTTTTTTGGACAAAATGTTAAAGCATTTATATTTTATTAATTGTAAGATAAACTATTTTGTTACAGGAAATGCATTAACGAATAGTTAGACGGCTTACCAGAAGTAAATTGGTCAATACTAACAAAACATTATACTATGACATTAATCAAGATCTAACAGCTAAAATGGGAAGACTGACTTACAGACAGCAAAATGATCAAGAAACAATGGACAAGTTTATGGAAACTTTCTCATAGGTATTAGAATAGTTCTAAACAACAATAATGGGTATCGGAGGAAATTATTAACAATAGGACTTTAACAAACAATAATTGCATAGGTATATATATAACACAACAACAACAACAACAACAGCAACTGTTCATAGGTCATAGCAAAATAATGGAAATTGAAACTTAACAATGGAAACAATGCAACAGAACCTACAATTACAGCACCAATTTAGAGACAATACCAGAAACAATAACTTAAGGACACCAAAAACCACTGAATTGGAAAACCTTCAGACTTTTCTGGACAAGTACAAAAATATGTATGTATGTACAATGAAGATATAACTAAATGTGGTGGGATTCGTTATATTTCTTACTTGTCCAGTAGTTTCATAGTTTGGTCAAGATAATTCAATATCATTTTAAAATTAAGCCATATTGACAATATAAATTCAACGTATCCTTGTCTTTTTAAATTGCGCGCTATACCGTTAGCAGGAGGTTTGATCTGGTTTGATGCTGGCATCGTTTGTTCGACTCATCGGTTCGAAGCTTTTACAGCTGTTAAGCAACAGAGTGTTAACAGTGACAGGGATGTCAAATATCTTGGGGGAAAAACAACAACAATTTTTTTGAGTCGAAGAAGGATATGGTTCACGATGCGGATAGAAAGGTCCGCAAATAATTACTAATTTTGTCGAGGGAAAAACTCAACCCAAATTGAAGGAACAATTTTTTTTTTTTGTTGCCCATTAAAAGTGACATTGTATGTGTGTACGTGTATGTGTGCGCGCGTGTGTGTGTGAGTGTGTGTGGTGGTCTTCAAAAAAAAAGAAAGTGGAGCCCCTTAAGGATTTTTTTGGTCAAAGAATAGAGAACCTGTTGTTGTTGATGTGCTGGGGACAGCAGCAGCAGCAGCTCGGCAAATTAACGGTCGGAAAAATCGATTTTGCTGGTTTCATTTATTTGTTTTGGTTTTTGTTTTGCGTTTAAAAACAACAACAACAGCAACAATAAACAGACAAAAAAGAAGCCACATCCTTGACTTGATGTCAGAACAATGAAAAATCATAATAAATACGCCAAATTGCCCCAAGATTTGGATTTGGATTTGAGTTATCAATGTGGCGATGATTTGGATTTACTGCCGGAAACAGCAGCTGATATCGACCTAGATGTGGATACAAATGAGTTGCATTTGACTCCGCCTGCCGCCGGCAATCGCAATCAGAAACGATACCGGGAACAGGGCCAGGACCACGGTGACGACGGCGACGAAGACGACGACGACGGTAACGAGAACGACGACGAGGAAGACGAGGACGAGATTGTGTTCGCCAGTGGCGGAAGGCGTAAAGGATTGCGTCTAGCCCCAACTGCTGCTACTGCAACACGTAAGCACCAGCAAAAGCAACAACACCATCAACAAAAGCAACAACAACAACAACAATTGGAACAATTGCATAGCACGAAGATAAATAAAATTTGCGGTCTCGGCAGCGACAGCGTTATCGAGGTGAGTGGAAGGCGCGTGGGAGTCAATACAATTAATTAATTGCATTTTCCCCCCCATTTCATTTCTTCTTTTTCTTTGTTTCTTTTCGAAATGGGTTTTTGTCGAGGCAAATACTTTTTGTTGAAACGTTGCAGTTTATGATCTCCAACCACCCATCCACCCACCAAGAGCACTCTGCGAAACTGTATGAAATGTGGTTTTTAAATAAACTTTTGTTGCCTTTGGCCTTGTGTTTGTCCCGGCTCCTTGCTCCTTCATAAATACGCCACTTTAGAGTTCCTATCGGATAACTAATTTCTTCGAAATTTTATGGTTTTAAGTCTACTATACCCGAAGAAACATACGATAAGAAGAAACTCTCTCTACAAGGACAAATTGGCATAGATTTCTGTAACTCTTAATGTTCTTTTTTTTTAAGGATACCAAATCCAAATACCTAAAGATAATGTGCCAAATCATTAAAAACTTAGGTTGTGTCCTTTCCACATATATCTTCTCGATTGTCGTAGCCAGACAAATTGATTTATCTATATATAGAATAATTTGTCTGTTTTTTTTTCCCTTAAAATTCTGGAAAAGTAATTATTTATGCTAAGGTTGTTTTTGACATTTTCATTTTTGGTTATCTAATAATTTAAACGAGGGAGGCATAAGAAAAAAATCCAAAAAATGAACACCTGACCCTCCCGGTTAATGTAAAAATAAAAGTGAATGACATGCGACAAGTCTTTGTCCTGCCAAAGAAAAAATTTGAGAAAGAAAATCAGGGAAAATTCGAACGGAAATAAGGAAAAGACACACTCACAAACACAAAGCAAAAGAAAATGCTAAAGAACAAAGTAAAAAAATCAAACGACAAGCATTGGATAAAAAAAGCCAACAGAATGGAAAAAAAAATCAATAATAAGACAAGAACGGATACTCTTGTGTGTTCACCTGGCTGGGCTTTAACCCACAAAAAAGAAAGCAAACCCCATATCCTTGATATCCTTAAAGCTTATACACCCCTGACTGAAAAGATCGCCGTAAAATCCTTATCTAATAAACCGTTGGCTAACTAAATTTGAGGATAATCATAAAACCCATGAATTACATGTTCGTATATCTTTCATTTGGATCTTTCACTTTGTGTCACTTATGCCCTAGAAAGCCAAGATTTCAACAAGAAGTTCTAACAAGAAGTTCATTTGCTAAATTAAGCGTTAAAGCGCAACTAATTTGAATGTCAGTGTGAAATACTGCAATTAATACCTCAGGCGAAACGACGACTAAGACCACAAGAGACAAGAAGAGAACGCGAGAGAGAAGGAGGAGAGAGGGAGCGGAAGATGGATAAAGAGATTACTACAATGAATTTAAAATTAAGGCACTGGGACGAGCAAAAAAATCTCATTAACTGAACTTAGAATGAAACGTCATGGAATAGTTTGGTTGGTGGAAGACTTTAACAAATGTTTTCACACATTTTTACTTTTAGTCTGTCGGAAAATCTCAGTCTACATACATATGTTAGACTACACACACTCACACACACACACACACCTGCAGCCAATAATCAATAAGAATTCATTTGGCCACGTACTTACGACGATTTTGTTTTGACCTTGTTGGCTCAGTAGTTTCGAGAATTGATCAATAAGTAATTCAACCTTTGCCCTACTTCCATTGTCCAAGCATTTGTAACTTAAGTGCGTGAGGTCTTACTTTGAAACGTAATTAACTTTAATAATTTAAACAAAAGTTTCAAAGCCCCACGAAAGGTAAGGCATGGTTAGTAATCGATAATTTTTGAAAGGCTTTGTTAACAAGAGAACTACTTTTTAACCATCGTTTATAAATTCAAAATATTTGTATACAAATATCACCATATTGTGCCCTGTATCTGTATATACTTCCATATACACCATTTGTGCTTGATTCCAAGTAAGTGTACACGTTTTTGTACTTACTAAAGTAATGTATATATATATGCAAATTGATATATCCGACAGCTGACACATTGACATTTCATAGTTAATTAATTGAGTGTTGATATACAATGGAAAAAAGCCTGTGAAATGGCGTAAATTATGGCAAGACAGACTTTAATTATAATGCGTAGCCACATTCATAGATTTACATACATTCGAGGGCAAGTATTTAAACAAATACAAGGTTTATTTATTTAGTGTTTAACTTGAAACTCAAGGTACATATAAGACTCTCGCGATGCGGTCAACTGTTGGTGAAGAATTGCATATACTTCCTTCTACCTTTGACTCCTTCTATCATGTTTCTAACGACCCTAAAGAGAATGGAAAATGAAAAGAAGAAGAACGAAAAAACTATTAAATTTATCCATATAACAAAGTTTAGCTATAAAAATGTCATAGAATACATTGTAGAGAGAAGGAGAGGCTATCATTTTTGGGTATTTGCAACTATGAATAGTTTTTGTGATTTTTTTCTTCTTGTTTAATACACACTAAGTGCCTTAAATAGTTGGTTAAACAATTTTACCTCATTAATTTTGTGCTCAATAGTTTTGGGTGGGGTTGCCTGTCAATGGTGGGCGAAAAGCAAAAGGAGCCAAAATCACAAGTAAGCACATAAAACGGAAACGAAAATCACCCAAGCTCAAGTCCCCAACAATTAGACAATAAACAGGTAACACAAGAGAGGCCAGAGGCAGAGGGAATCGGTAAACAGAGTCGAGATTTTAATTGTTTTCCCAGCAGCAACAGAGGCAACAGAGGCATAGGTCAAATCGAAGAATTGTATCAGATTTTTGCAATCAATTATGCCAATCAGAAAGGACTGATCCAGGTGTTTCGGTTTCTCTCTGATTGTTGGTAATCAACCCGCATAAATGTGTAAATTAAACACCCCTAGGCATCAACATGATGACGATGATGATGATGATGATGCAAGGACTGAGGGCAGTCATCCGCAACTCTTAGAAGAGCTCTCAAAAGTCGAGGACTGGCAAGCACTACAACCAAGTACACATCCAAGAACTTTCAACTACCCACGCGAAATGTCTGTAGATGCTCTCAAATATTGACATACATCACTATGTGACTGTGCCCAGGAGAGCCCTTTTCAATTTTATTGTTTAATTGTGAATGGGTTAATTTTTGCCCCAATCCCCCGCCACCTCAACTCTTTCACTCGCATTGAGGTACTTATTGTCGTCAATCATTGATTGCTCTTGATGGCAAACAGGAATTTCAAAAGGTACACAAGAGGCGGCCTCAGTTTTCTCTCTCCTTCAAAAAAAAAAAAAAAAACACCGCTGGTAAAATAATAGATATTGTTTATAGACTCTAGGGCCTTATCGTTTTGTCATAGGATTTACAATTGCCCCAGAATATTTGAATGCATATCAGGGATTGTCCACACTCTTACCTCGAGGACATTTATTCAGTTATTGATTTTCACTAATGAATGTGGTGGGGGGGAGTGTTAAAAATTGTTTGCCGACTTAAATACACTATGGCCGCCTTTGCCCTCATTGTAAAATATTATATTTGAGCGACCTAAATATATATAGAAAGAAAAGTCAACAGGACCAGCAAACTGAAAACCTATTTAGAACATGGGTGCAGGAAGAAACGAAGAAGGAAGAAGGAAATGACTTAACCTTAACAAAGATTTTTGGCCTCGCTACACAGATTAAGCCTCAGCTTACAAGCCAAAGGGAGGGAAAAAAGAAGTCTAAAGATTAAAAACCAAGAAAAACCAACACATATGCGGACAAGAATGTGGAATGAAAACTTGCTAAAAAAGCCAAGAGAGGACAAGTAACCCCTGCAGGACAAAAAACCCTTAGATGGGCCTTTGTGTTTAGATCACAGAAAGAAAAAAATACCTAAAAAACCATGAGTAAACTTTAATGTTTTTTGTCTTTTCCTTTTGCGTACCCTATCTCTTGAGGGCGACCAAGGAGAAGGCAACAGTTCCCCAAAAATTACACCATCAAATGGACTCTACCTATTCCCAATGACAATCAATATTCTTAATCTCTAAACGAAAGAACACGAGAATAGACTATTAGATCCTGTTCAACTGGTGGCGGATCTAACTCATCATTTTGGTGAGGAAAGTTTCAGAGGTGTTTACCATTCCACATCCATGGATCTGCCACTGGATCTATCTATCTGGTGTTTCGCAATCTTCTTGAAGAGTTTTTTGATCAGCAGACAATATCCTTAAGTTTCAAATCTATAAATTCGGATAGCAAGACAAAGTTTCTGTAAATTTCATGATACCCGATGCTAGAATGTGTGTGTGTGTGTGTGTCTATGGCATAAACCAAAAAAAAAAAGAAAAACGATTAAGGGAACACTGGGTAGAGTGGTAGTCGTTTTTGGGGACATGTTCCGAACGAGTTTGTAAAAACAGTGAAAACAATTAAAATGGCAAGAGAAATGGTAGTAGGTGCGGGCAATCTAATATAACGGAAGTAGTGTGTAGTTTATCCACACACACACACACACACAGGCACAAACACAGGGACGCACACATACAGAGGCAGAGCAACAAGCTGTCATTTTGCTTTTGCCTTGCCTAAGCCTTTACCGTTACCTTTTGCCTGTCGAGTTTCCCGTTCCCAGTAGAAAATTTTCGCCTGACTCGGCAATCCCTCTGACACTCACCCATCCCCTCCTGTTCTCTCCCTCTCTCTGTTGATATGTGCTGTCTGGCCAAGCTTTGGTTATGTCAATAATGTCAAAAAGGGAGAGAGAGAGGTATATTCTCCATCTTCCTGTGTGTGTGTGTGCCTTATCAACAGCTGCAAAGCACACGAAAATTGTATTGTACGCCATTTTTGATGCGCATTTTGAGAAGGATGTTGATGTTCATGTTGATGACGATGATGATGATGATGAAGATGGCAGATGGGAAAAGGCAGGAGAAGATTGTTGAAATAGTCAAATAGCATTTACGATTGAGTGGTGGATGGCAGTGAGTGTGGTCTCCCCCGCCCTTGACATTCCTCTGCATTCACTCACATGCTTCAAAAATACCACAAAATTGAATTTATTAAATTTACTTTTTAACATCACTTGCCCCCAAAAGTATGCAAAAGTCTTGGAGTAATTCTGCAAACAAAAAACCTAAAAACAAGTCCTTTTAAACCTGTCGTTAACTGCCTTTTCATTGCTTTGAAAAGCAACAGTTTAAATTCTTTGAATCGCAGTTAAAATGTGGAAAAAAAATGTGTATAGTCACGAGGGTTACCACTTGAATTTGCCATTCTTTGGAGGTGATTAAGTGGAAAGCTCTAAAGAGACAGCATCACCACCTTAGGATAATGTTTTTTTTTTTTTTTTTAAGAAGGCTTTTTTATCAAACTGCAGGAGGCATCATCAACCAACTTGCAAATAGTCATAAATCATGCCATTCAAGTGTCCTTGAGAGTAATTTTATTCCTCTGCTAAATGGTTTTGTTCAAGACATCAAATTTAATGAAAGTACGCATCACAGCCGCCACCGCCTTCGCCCCCCATAAAATATAAATAACAGCCCTCGCATTAATCTACTAAATAGGACTGGCTGTTGTCCAGAGATAATGGAGCTGCAGAAACATAACCACATCCCACCACATCCTACAACAGGAGCCAAACGAGTAGAAGTTTTCGAAACTAAAGTCTGGTCCACCACGTACATATGTACGTACACTTGACAAAATAAATGGCAGAAAAAATCAGATATTCATTTTGTTTAAACACACACACACACACCCAAGAAGCAATACTAATTGTCAGTCAATGACAAAGTATTAGTAAGCTTTGTTTATCAAAGTGGTATTTAAACTTGACTTGGGTTAGTTTTTGCTTTTTCTTTTTCAGTGCATTTCAGTTTAGATTCATCACAATGCATTGGGTGCAACACTGAACTTTTAACCTGGGGAATTTTCAGGCTCTACTAAGAGAGGTAGATGGAAAATACGGAAGCCATTCCATGCGAGCACACATGATACAAGTTTGGTTAGTTGTAGGGGAATCTACATATGAACTCGACGTTACCTAAAATGAAAATGAACGAGCTGTGCTCCTACATACATATGTAGGTGGAGGAGGTGGTGGGGGGAGGGGAGAGTAGGAAGGCATTGAGGCACATGAAAAGTTTGCGGATTCTCTCTGTTGTCTGTTTTTAGGAACACTTACATTTACTCCTAACCGCCACCCAAACGGGGTTGAAAATTAGACACTGGGCAATAAATTAGTATCCGTTTCGAACTGACCCGGGAAGAATTTTAAGTGCTCTGCATACTTATGTACATACATACATATATTTCAGATATATATATTCAACTTTAATTGGTTAAGCATAAATGAAAGAATTTAGAAGGCTTAAAAAAATCCCTTCACTCTCATCAGACACTATTGATTGATGGAATTTTGCATAATTCTAGTGGCAGTTGGTTCTAAACTCACATCGTTGGACAACAAGACTGTCCGTAAAAGAGTCTAGATAACATGATAGTTATAAAACCAAAAAGTACTTTTGTTAAAAACAAATAGTGAAACCAGTTTTTATACCATACACCCATAGGGTGAAATGGTATATTAAAGTCGCCAAAATGTATGTAACAGGCAGAAGGAAGCTTCTCCGACCCTATAAAGTATATATATTCTTGATCAGGATGAACAGCCGAGTCGATCTAGCCATGTCCGTCTGTCCGTCCGTCCGTCCGTCCGTCCGTCCGTCCGTCCGTCCGTCCGTCCGTCCGTCCGTCCGTCCGTCCGTCCGTCCGTATGAACACGCAGATCTCGGAGACTATAAGAGCTAGAGCCACCAAATTTGGTATGTATACTCGTGTATTATGCACGCGTACAGAGTTAATTGGAATTTCGGCCACGCCCCCTTACGCCCCCAGGAATCACATAAAACTATTTTTCTTAAAAAGTATAACAGCTAGAGACATCAAATTTATTTTGTATACCCGTTTAGTTAGCGCGCAAAAACTGATTGTTCAAACTTTTTGCCACGCCCCCTTACGCCCCCAGGAATCACATAAAACTGTTTTTCTTAAAAAGTATAACAGCTAGAGACATCAAATTTGGTATGCAGATTAGCTTGATAGACGCGCAGATATTGGCTATTTAAAAATTTTGCCACGCCCACTTCCGCCCCCGCAAATTAAACAAAACTGATTTTCTCAAAAACTAACAAAGCTAAAGTCACCAAATTTAGTATGTACACTGGCTTAGTATGCGCGCAGGGTACATCTATTTTCATATTTTGCCACGCCCACTTCCGCCTCCATATTTAAGAAAAAACCGATTTTCTCCTGTAGATTTTTGACTATCGCATTCAAATTCGGCAGACTAATTATTCTTATCTATTTCTACAAAACTACCGAATTTTATTGAAATCGGACTAGAAACATGCAAAATATGCGTATGAACGTATTTTACAAAGCAGTCCACAAGGCCAGAATTGGCCGTTGGCTAGTAGCGGCGCTAGAGTGCTCGTATGTTCGTAGAGTGAGCGAGATAGCACATACTATGAAACATGTAAAAACAATTTAATAGACATACATTTGGTTTTCGAAATTTGAAATATTTGTTTCGCCTGGTGTATGGTATACCCAAGTCGACGAGTCGACTTACTTGCTTCATTTTTATGAACAAATGCCTGTTATATAGTTTTTTATGGTTCACATTAAAAATGTTCAAATAATTCTCATTCTTGTTGACAATGTTCTTACAAAACAGGTAAATGGCATAAGATTATAATCTACACTATTTGTATTTGTGGTAGTGGCTAAAAGGGTTATTTTCCCTTCATATGAATAATTGGGCATCAGTGTGTGGGGGTGTGGTATGTCACCTTCCTGGATGTCCCCGTGGTGTCATTACACTTAAGTTCCAATAAATAACTGCAGTCTCTGCCAGAGTAGAGTGGTATATGGTATGCACTAAATGTATAATATGTTGCACCTGTGTATGTACCTGTAATTGTAACTTGAAATGTGAGTGAGAAAACAGTTGCCAGTTTTGTTGTCTCAATATTCTCATGTTGCTTCATGTTGTTGTTGTTGTTGTAGTCACCACAAAACCGTGTGCTGAAGCGAGCTCCTCGGTTTGGAGTTGAGGGTTTTGAATCTGGTTTTGGTTTCGTGGCGGTTTTGCTGGTTTTTGGGGTTGTGACATCTTTCCAGCAGTTTGTGGTCGTCATTTTGCTGCGGCTAACGTGTAAAATCTTGTTAATGTATACTCAAACACACACACACACACACACTTAGACCGTTGTTTTATATATTTTTTGTCCTTTTTGTTTGCCGAAATTTAATTTTGAAAAACAAACAAACAGAAAAGGGAAAGAGCAAGCCAGCATTAAATTTAGGGCTAACAATTAAAACAGAATCAATATTTTTGGCACTTTGTATTTCACATCAGTTTTACACACTCAGAACTATTCAAATGTCATGTATCTCAAAAAAAGTCGGAGCATCAACTAGTAATTATGCTCAAATCAAATCGGAAAATGTAGCAAATAAGTTCCACACCAAAGAAAATTTATTGCGCAATCGTAAGGATACAAAAAAAGAAGCGAATAAAAGAAGCAAACAGAATAGTATTGATAATCATGATCTCGTGAATGAACTCTCAGAGGAGCAAGAGCAAGAACCTAAACCAATGGTGAGACTTAAAGATATCCATATATATATATACATATATGAAAGTATGCCAAGTTATTACGATGGATACACAGGTAAAATATCAAGTCAAGTTTGTGTCTAGTTCTCGTAGAGTGTCCTTAGCTAACGTTTCGTCAAGAAAGAAGAAAAAATAAAACTGACGACTGTTGTGAATTATGAAGGTGTTTGCGTACATTTAAACGAGTCTTCCTTTTCGCTGAAAACAGGATATCCTGCATAGTTGGCAACGTAGTTTCCGTTGCAGTTAGTGCACATCTTTGTTCGTTACGTTGTTTTGTCTTCATCAGGGCAAAAACAATTCGAGTGACGAAATCATGTGTGTGTGTGTGTGTTTGTGATTGTGTTTGTGTGTGGGGGTGTGTGAGTGAAGCAACCCTGCAAATGTTTTCCATTAAGTTGCTTATTTTAGTTTACCAAAGTAACTCTAGGGTTTATATAAGGCTGCTGGAATGATTTGTTTCGTGTCTTTACCAGCTACGAAGAGTAAAGAGAAAAGTACATCGATATAAAAAAACGCCACTGTACATATGTACGTATACTTGATATGCGGGATAGACCATTTATCAAGGCTATAGGTAAACGGAGAGAAAAAGCAATCCACACCTCGAAACTGGTGTTCACTTTGGTCAAAGTCAGAGGGAGTTATTGATGTCATGTCGCTTTCAGCGATTAAAATTGGTATGCCAAAAGGCCCACATTGGCTGGATTGTCAGGCTCCAGGATGCTACATGGCTGAAAGAACAGTTTGCGTTCTCCCCCTTGAACATTCTGAGTTCATCGTCATCATCATCACAGGACTTGTATATCAGTGCCAGGGCCACGCAATGTGAGTCACTTGCGACACTGGAAACTTAATTTTAAGGATGAGTCGATACTCTGCATACGAGAAAAGAAACGCTTTGATGGTCACCTGAATATCTGGAGCCAGAGGAGACCAACTTGAACTAGAATTTCCATTTTAAAGTCTTCATCGGGCTCTGCAGCTCTGAAATTCGAAAGTTTTCAGTTAAAGGTTTTCTGCTCCTAATTCATTATGTTAAACCCTTTTTGCACCTTTGCAAAGGGTTTTGCTTACCCGCATATTTCTCAAATGCCTTTTTATTAGTCTTTCTCCTTCAAAAATGCTGTTTGAATTGTGTGCTAAAACAAAAACTTTCTCAAAAAAAAAAAATATAGAAAAAAGTCTAGTTATTATTACTCCATTCTTTCAATTGCGAAAAAAACAAAGAAACGAAAAAAAACAAAGTAAATGCACAAAAAACTATTTCAAACTTTATGCTCTTTATTTTTGCAAACTTTCTGCAAAAAGTTTGCATAAATTGAGTATCCTTATATATAAGTATGGATGTATGTATGTATGTGTAAGTACACCCCGCGTCAGGCGATTAGATTTTAAATTAAAGGTGAAGTGAATTCAATTATTTTCGATGAGAGAGAATAATGTCTTCTTCTGTCTTTGACGACCCTTTTTGCCTTTTGAAGGACACTCACAGGATGATGTGCATATAGAAATATAGACGTTGATAGTTATAGAGTGGAGGATTGGCAAATTCACACCTCCATTAAATGAAGTTTGTGATTGTGATATATAATTGAAAGTAAAAACGGGGGCAGACATTCTTTTGGACATTGCATTCAATTAACAATTTGTGGCAAAAGTTGAATCAGTCGAATATTATGAATTATACTGTTACGCCCCCTACTTGATAACAAGTTTCGGATGGTCTCCCCGCCTCAGTTAATGTGACCACTGATTGTATATTTCTCTTTCCTTTCTTTTTCTTTGTCGTGGGGGGAGGGGGTATACATGCATACTCGTAAGTGTGCTTCCTGTCTGGAGCTGGGGCGCAACCCAGTCTCCAATTTGTATGTCATCTCGCTGCCCTTGTCATCGTCGGTCGGTGTGCTGTCGTCTGTGCATGCCGGGAATGCAGCATCATCTTCCTCCCTATTTTTCTTTTTTTTCGTGTTGCGGCTCTCGAATGTCATGTTAAGGGATGAACAACGCCTTCTGCCTGCAGGGGTTGTCAACTATCATAATGGTCTTAGCCCCTAACCCCCAACCCCGGAACCCTAACCCCCAACCTCGATTGCAATCTCAACTTTTCGCGATTTCTTTTCTAGTGCCTTAGAACATTTCTCTACATATGTATACATACTTATATATGTATGTATATACATATACAGGAGCAAGCAGTTTCAGTAAAAGTGTCTAGCAAATATTTGAGTCACTGAAGATTTATTCGTATCCATTAAACTGGCTTCTGCATTAATAAGAGAAATAAAAAAAAACTGTAACGCTTTTTTCAATCATCAGTTTTTATAGTTAAAAAAAAAGTTATTGTAACTGGAATTTCTGTACGCCAAATTCTGTTATTAGAATATTTTAAGTCGTCGGTAACAACATATGGTAACGAAAATTTAACAAACGATTTTCAAAAGCTAGATACTAGATTATATTTTCATATTCAATGCCGGATTAAGCCATAGCGGGGCTTACGAGATCCTTTGGGACACGATGGAATCAATTGCATCAAAAGTTATAAAATTTTTGTGGCAAGTCTGCCTTCTTTTTTAGATTGTATTTTGGCCAATTTCTAACGGATTTCAAAAAGTTATATCTTAATCAAATCGAAATTTAGTTTATTTTGTAATGACATCAAAAAATTTGATATTTAAAAAAATTAATTTCGATGCGATTTTTAAAAAAATCATGATGTATACATCACATTTTTTTTCGAAAATTGACTTAAATTTAGTTCCCGAGATTTTAATGCAGATCGAAACTTATAATTCTAACTTAAAAATAGAGACATGAATTTTTGAAATACTCCAAAAATTGATTAAATTAGAGCTTTATGAAATATTGGTTTATTTCAATACTTTGCTGTTTTTTGTCTCTTTTTCGTCTCGTTTGAAAAAAAATAAACTTAATAAATAAAATAACTAAAAAAAAAAAAACATTTTAAAATTGAATTCCAAAGCTTTGAAATAAGTTATTGCTTTCGAAAATCGGTTAAAATTTGACACAGTTGAATGTTTTAGAACTTTTTTCAAATTTAAATTTTGCCTCCTTAAAGCTATTAAAAGATACATACATATGTACATATGTTAAGCCAAATCTATCAATTGTTATTTGACGGAAATGGAAAAACGTTTATATTTTACTAACAAATGCAAAATAAAACTGAATTTACTACATTGAATTTCAAGAGCTTATCGGATAAAGAGATTATGATACTTTCAATAACAATGGGCGAGGGCAGCTCTCGCTTTTTCTATTCTTTATTTCTTTACTAATGGATATTTGTGCTTACGCATGCTTTGTAGCAATTAACTAAATGAATTAGTACTGGAAAGCAGACGAGTGTGTACCCCGTTCAAAAGGTGCTCCAACTTAACTTACATATCTACATATGTATGTATGTACATATGTACGTATGGATGTATACAAGTAAATGACTGGGATTTTCACCGGATGAGAGTTGATCATGCGACTAAAATATTCTCATATACTATAAAATAAATAGAAATACATATTCTAGGGTGTATGAGAGTTTTAAATTCATATGATAAATTATTGTAGGTATGTACATACATTAATCTGTCTGTGTTTCTCGAAGCGAGAGAAACTTGAATATCTTAGCTTAAATAATTGGAAATCCCACATATTAAATTGATTTACATACGCTGCTAGGGAAAGAAAACAAAAATAAATAATTTGACCTTCTAAAGAAAATACATATGTAGGTACAAATGTACAAATGTTGGAGAGATCCCTTAAGATAAGCTATTTTAATGAAGTAACAAAATGATGCTGAAACAATTGTAAAATAAAAAGTAGTTAATACATATGTACTTATGTACATATGTATGTATGTATGTATGTATGTATGTATATACGCATTTTGGGTGGCACACTTCATTAACAATCCAAGTATTGAAATCATTATCAAATACATGTATGTACATACATACATATATAAGATATCTTGTTATTATTATGATATGATCAGTTCTACTTTGTCTGCGTACCACTGTGTGCTCCCAACACGTTTATTCTCTCTTCTCCTCTCAATGGTATGCTCTTTCTGATGCTCTATTTCTGTCTCTGTCTGCCCCTTTCCTAACATACCTCAATGGCTCTCGATCGACCTGTGGCTCTCCCTAACTCTTTCTGTTGTTCTCCCTCTCTCGATTTTAAACAAGTCACAGTGGACTGGAATCATTGATTTCTGCCCAAAAAACGAAATACCCAAACAATTCACTAGTTAATGCTAGTAATGAGAGTGAATACTAGTCGACTTCTTTTTTTGTGTATACATTCATTTTATTTATTTATTTATTATATTTAATTAATGTCTAATTAATAAAATTGCAATATTGAACATTTATCATTAGTCCTGGCCCATTGTGCGCTCTCCAGCTCCATTTGCTTCACATTTGCTTTTTTTTTTCGCTCAGTCTGGATTTCGCCGTCGCTTTGTACACGCTGCTCTTATCGCGGCATTCGTCATTTTTTTTTGCTCGCAAAATGTACTGAAAGAAAGAGAGACAAAACAAAAGAATTACTAGAACAAACAAACAAAAAAGCATCATCAACAACAACAACAGCAACAATTGAAAAAGAAAAGTTCAGTGAAAAATTCGAATTCTATATGCATTGTAAATATCGCGTGAGTTATCGAAAGAGAGAAAAAAGTGCAACAGGAAAACTCGATACTCTCTCCCTCTCTCGCGTTCTCTCGCTCTGTGGAATTGTTGTTGTGCCGCGTTTTGTTGTTGCTATTGTTGTTGTTGTTGTGTCGTGATTGCCCTCGTTCATTTGCTGTTGTTGTTGTTTCTTATTATTATTTTTTTTTTTTCTACCTGTGTAAGCGTCTCTGTCCATCAGCCATTAAATCATCAATTCTCATTCAGTTCTCCTCCTCAGCTTTTCGTTTGCCAAACTAAAAATATTTGTTTAGTCGCGTTCTGAGCGTTGCCGGCAAAGCTTTGACAAAAGGGAACAAAAACAAAAAACAAGAAAAAACGAACGTTCGTCATATTGAAAACATCATTACTTTTAGACATTGATTTGGTTTTTTTTTTTGTATGTGTGATGTATACATAAGCGAGCGTGTGGGTACATACATCAGTACTTAAGTACCTATCTCTACCTATGTACATACAAATGTATGTATGTACATATTTACATCAAGATGTAGTTATCAAGTGAAAGTGTGCCAGCACATGACAAAAACAAATTTGTATTGTATCTGCAGAGTGAGAGAGAAACGTATTCTCACGCCACGTTATCGTTTTTTTTTTTTTTTTTAAGAAAGATAGAAAACAAAAATTTGTGCAAAAAAGAATAAAAAAAACAGAATCTGCCGGCCACATCCCGATATACTCCTCTTGCATTTCGTCGTGTTCGCATTGGTATTCCCTCTCTGATTTCCACATTCCAAGTGCTCAGATGACTAACTGACAACAAATCCGCATAAAAATAAAATGCCGGATCGAGTTCGCTAGAAAAGATCAGTCATATCCTTGGGATTGGGCATACATACATACATACATAGTTTTTGTGCCACGTCCAATCGAAAACCTTCTCCAAGAAGAAACATTCAGTTAATATTCTTACCTCTTTTTATTTTCATTCTTGGCAGTTGGCAGTTTCTCAGTGTCAAGTTGTTTGAGTAAGAACAACGAGATAATAAATAAATACACGTACAATTCGAAAAAAAAAAAACGTGTGCTGGAGGCTGCCTTTGCCTCACTTTTGAACTTGATAACCCTGAGACTGAGCAATGTTTTTCAAGTATGTTGTGTTGTCTTTAAAGAATTTCATTGAATTCAATGATTAAGTGTGTAGTTGGTTGCAGATCTTTCAGAGGAGCACTTCGACTTGAGACCCTTACAAATATGGCAAATTTTTATCAAGTTCTTTCCACTGAAATTCATTAAATAAATGAAATCCCATTATTGATATGGGCTAGATCTTATCGATGTTAGTGCAAATTTGTAATCACTTTTGGGTGCAACAATTTTGTTGGGGGGAAATCCCAAGAACAAAAGGGTTATTCACTTGCCACGTGTTTATTTGAACATACAAATGTATTCCACATTTATTCTATTCTTTATTACCTTTATTTCACTTTTTGGTATTTTCTTTTGTCTCTATTTGCCTTGAGGAGGAGGGGAATCTGTTTTGTATACCGAATGCTTGAAGAGGAAATGTCAATGACCTACCCGCACATTTTCGATTATAATTTGATTTTCAGTTCGGATGTGTTGAATATGTTATCAATGTTTCTCTGTTCATCGATTGATAACAAAACAAATTGCGCTATTTTGAAATGTTGCTAAACTGATTGAAAATTGTTAAAGACGCGAAATTGCAAGGGTATCGAAATAAAGTAAAGCCGTTACGGTTTCTTGTTGGTTTCTTATTAATTATCTAATGACAAATTTGCTATACCAGATACAGCTCAGTATGTTTATAATGCTTCTTGGATATAGTATTCATGTACCTGTTTATTGCAAATAACAAAATAAATAACAAAAAAAAAAAAAACAGGCACATGCAAATAGAAAAATATAAATATTGATATTTAAAATCTGCGTGCGTGACAAAATTAACTATTAATTAAAATAAATAACCGGAGCCGCAGATCATTAAATTTGTACGTCAACCTGAAACGTTAAATGTAAAGTGTGAGAGGGTTAAAAAAAAACCCACAGACAACAACAATTCATTCACTAATGATAAGCATTCGCCTCATTGTTCCTGTTATTGTTGCTGTTTTTGTATTGTTGCCAATATGATAGTGATCAATGCGTCTGATGTAAGTGCCCTTTCTTTATCATCTTCATTTGTTTTGTTTTGTTTTTTTAAATTGGTTTTGGATCAATCTTTCTCTCCCTCTATCTCTCTCTCTCGCGCACCCTTTTAATACTGGTGTTGGCTAAACTTTGACCCCATTATTTTCAGAATATATTTATCCACGATGCTTAGAACTACTAGACGTGGAGTTAGTATATATCTCGACTATCATCAGGTACACAAAAATCAATAAAGCACTCAATTTTATTGTTTTTCCATCAGATAAGCAGAAAGAGAATATTCCGAATCATTAAATTATTTAAATTTCCAGCATCTGAAACGAGATCATATGACAAAGTACACAAAATAGATATTTAATGGCTAACTATAGTAACTAAAATAATTATCTTTGGCATAATAACAGATCACCACAAAATTTGCAAAATTCTCAAAATCATTTTGTGCTTAAATGATGCATTAAATTTTGCAACAAAAACAAAAAAAAAAAAAACATATTTCCGGACAAAATTTACTTGTGATTTCAGTTGGCAGTTTAACTCTGTGTATCCATCTTGAAATAGTTCGTAAATTGGGTGGGTCCAGCCCGCCTCTTTTGTCGTCTGGTCGGCTGTCTGGCATTTGTGATTGTCATGCCATGTCGGAGATATATGGGTACATACATACATATATATATATTTATACGAGGGTGGTGTGCTAAAAAGTTACGAGAATGTGGTCACGAATCTTCTTTTTTTCTTCTTTTTGACAGGCACTAATCAAAATATACTCAAGATAGAAAAAACAACACTACAAAATCTGTCAAGTGGCAGCATTTCTACGTATTTGAATGAGGATTTTGGGGTAGGAGTTACATACTTTAGGGTTGATTGGCCTCGTTTTTGTACATACATATAAAAATATCTTAACGGCAGCATATTCTCCACATTTTTGCTAAATAAGATGTTAACCGTAATTCCACTTCTGCTTTGACAAGGACAATGTGTTCCTGACAGAATCCTCAATAGTTGCCATGGAGAAAATCCACCACAAAAATAATCATTGGTCGTCGTTGTCTTCATTACTACTTTATCTTTTTCTTTAACAAACTTTTTTCGTCAGGCTATGTAAAATTAGAAAATAATCTCGCAGAGTACTAGACTTTTTGCGGTAAGCAAACAAAAAGCACTTTACTTTTTTTTTACTGTTTTGTCTGTCAGTGAGCAAAGACACCAAGTGGCGGCTCCTCTTATGATTTTAGAGTGAAACTCGAAATGCCACAACGTACTTCCCCCATGTTAGTATACATAGTTCTTAGTTGCTATTAGTAATGACAAACTCAATGGGTTATATTTGACAAGCCCGCAATGTAAAAGGGAATGCAAGACCTAATAAGATTACTCACCAGCTTTGTAGATTCAGTTAATGGGGGGAACCCCAGGTGTTATCATTTTGGGGTAAGTCTCTGAGATATGTATGCAGATTTAACCCTTCGTAGAGACCAAGTTGTGCTCCACTGAATATTTTAATTATCCAGTAATTCCGCGTTTTGCCGATTGAGGTAAAGAGTAATGAAACTGCACAACTTGTTAGACATTGCAAAAAGGGCAGACTTAGTGCAGAAGCGGTGGTGGGGAGATTCTCTCTTAGTCTCTGTTTACGTTTTCTTTTTCATATGCCATGATGGCTGGTGGCATGTAATGAATGATTGTGCCTTGTGCTGGGTAACAAGCAACTGTGAGTTAATTGCAAAAGTGGCCAAAAGGTATGGAAAAGAGGTATTTAATTTGTGGTGGCCGAGTAAAATTAGAACATTCTCTTTTGTTAAAGCGCTTTACTACTTACTACTGCTACAGCTACTAACTACATCAATTAATTCATTTCATTCTTGGCTTAAATTCCATTTCTAACATTTTATCTTTTGTTTTTGGGTTTTGCTTCACAGACGGGTCTAACCCTGACACCTGAAATGTTGCTCTCCACATCGGAATCATCAACGCATAGCGCCTCCGAGGTAGCTGGACGACTACAAGTTGATGTTCGAACGGGTCTAAAATGGACGGAAGCTAAATATCGAGCCAAAATCATTGGCCACAATGAATTACTTCTCGTCGAGGAAGATCCCACATGGAAGAAGTATATCGAGCAATTTCGTAATCCACTAATTCTGTTGCTTCTTGGCTCAGCTTTGGTGTCGGTGATAATGAAACAATTTGACGATGCTGTCAGCATTACGATTGCCATTCTCATTGTGGTCACTGTGGCATTCATACAGGAATATCGCTCGGAGAAGAGTCTCGAGGAGCTGAAGAAACTAGTTCCTCCGGAGTGCCATTGTCTGCGTGAGGGACGCCTGGATACATTTCTCGCCCGTGAACTCGTTCCCGGGGATGTAGTGCATCTCAATGTCGGCGATCGTGTGCCAGCCGATATGCGGCTGTTCGAGGCTGTCGATTTGTCCATCGATGAGAGTAGCTTTACGGGCGAAACGGAACCGGCGCGTAAAATAACCGATGTCCTGTTAAATAACACGAATGTCAAGGACCACAGCAACATGAAGAACATTGCCTTTATGGGCACCCTAGTGCGTTGCGGCAATGGCAAGGGCATTGTGGTTAGCACTGGCGAGCGCAGTGAATTTGGCGAGGTCTTCAAAATGATGCAGGCCGAGGAGGCACCAAAGACCCCGTTGCAAAAATCAATGGACATTCTGGGCGCTCAATTGAGTTTCTATTCGTTTTTGATAATTGGCGTCATTATGCTACTGGGATGGCTACAGGGCAAACCCTTGTCCGAGATGTTTAACATCAGTGTCTCCCTGGCTGTGGCTGCCATACCCGAGGGTCTGCCCATTGTTGTTACCGTCACCCTGGCATTGGGAGTGATGCGTATGGCCAAACGGAATGCCATTGTCAAGAAGTTGCCCACTGTCGAGACTTTGGGATGTGTCAATGTCATTTGCTCGGACAAGACGGGCACTTTGACGAAAAATGAGATGACCGCGACCATTATTATCACATCCGATGGCTACATGGCTGATGTAACCGGTGCCGGCTACAATGACCAGGGTGAGATTCATATTCGTCATTGCAATAATATTGAAATGGCTAAGGCAAATATCACAAATCTCCTCGAAATTGGATCCGTATGCAATAATGCTTTCATTCAAAATGGCACACTGCTGGGTCAACCCACGGAGGGTGCTCTCGTCGCGGTGGCCATGAAGAATGGCATGTATGCCACCGCCGAGAATTATGTCCGCATTCAGGAATATCCGTTCAGCTCCGAACAGAAAATGATGGCCGTCAAGTGTATACACAAATACAACAATAATAAGGAGGAAATTTTCTTTGCTAAAGGTGCATTGGAATCTCTGCTACCACAATGCACAAAGTATCAATTTGGCACCCAGACAGTGCCATTGACCAAACAAAACGAGGATGAGTTCCTTGCCGAGGCCTATGAAATCGGACGTAAGGGTCTCAGAGTGTTGGCCCTGGCTAAAGGTAGATCCATGCAGGATTTGATTTACTGCGGACTAGTTGGCATCACCGATCCACCCAGGCCCCTTGTTCGCGAATCCATCGAGATGCTGATGCATAGCGGAGTTCGCGTCAAAATGGTCACCGGAGATGCCCAGGAAACGGCCATGGCTATTGGTGAGTACCGAAAGAATCTAACAATTGATTTAAAGTTAAACGATCAATTGATAATTGAGTCTCTTGCATAGAAAAAGTATGCAAAGATAGGATAGTAAATGAATTGATATTGTCTTTGATTATATACCCTTTGTATTTTATCAAATTGCAAAGCTGTAATTAAAGTTTTTGCTTTTGCAATGCCATAACATAGTTATCTTTGTGACCATTGGCGTCCATCCATTTTTGCCGTCCCTGTCCCCATGTCGACCATTCTTTTTGTTCGTCACATACAGGAAGCTCAACTAATATAATGCAATGCACAACAAGAAGGAAGGAAGAAATCCAGCAACCAACAAAAGAAACGAAAGAACGAGCGAACGAACCATCGTCAGGGAGTCGTCAGTTACAGAAATAATTAATTGTGTCTTTACTCCAATTCCATTCCTATTCCCCGACTCATTCTCACTCCCATTTCCATTCCCATTCCCATTCCCATTCCCATTCCCATTCCCATTGCCATTGCCATTGCGATTACTCTGGTTGAGCTTTGTGCCACCGACAGCACGTCTGTGGCGGACAGGAGTTCATCATCTGCAATCCAACATTCATCAGTTGTGTGGTGGTAGATGAAGGACCTTGAATGGCAAAACCTTTATGCACTCTGCGTTTTTACGTTTCCTTTTCAACTTGCAGAAAATTCATTTGAATATTAAATTTACATTTTCTATGCAAGTTCAAAAAAAAAAAAAACCCCAGAATAATTCCAGTTTTTCTCTATCCCCAACTTATTCTCTCTCTGTCTCTCTCTCCATTCCTCTTACTCTCTCTGTGTGTGTGTCTGGCTGTCTAAATCATTTCACTTATTCAATTTTGGCTACTAAAATCCGCTTATGAAGCCTAACTAATTGGCCAGAATTCTGCCCATTTCCAACATATCGAAAATAAGCACTTTGTGGAGAGGAGAGAAATGTAGAGGAGGTCGGCCCGAATGGCATGGACCAATCCTCAGGAATTTATGTCGATTGACGGCAGACAAGCCTTATGGCCCTCACATAATTAAGTCTTTCATGTTTGAATTGATTCGCGTCCAACCAGTTGGTCTGCTTAATTCAATCCATGAATTGCAGGATAATTGAATTTATTGTTGTTGTTGTTGGGTTTAAGCCAACACAATTTTCCCAATTTTCCGAATTTACCAAACGCACACAAAAAAACACAAACAAATTGAGCCTAAACAAATTGTCATCCCAACACACACACGCACACACACCCACAGACCGTCTGACACATATCCAATTAGTGAAACGCACTTTTGATGACTCCAATGCAGAGCATTATTCAGCTGACTCAGTAGTCACTGCAGCAGGAGAAGGCACCAAGCACTCATAATGTGAGGCATTATGTCCTCATGGCAACAGCATATGGGATGAAAAGTGAAGCCAGGATGGAAAGACCCTGAAAGATACGAGATAATGATTCGATAAGTGACAAAGAAAAACCAAAAGGAGGCGGTAAAAAGGTGTATTGTTAGTGAATTTTGACGACAGCCGGCGTATATGAAGGTGTCTTTAAAATTTCTCTTGCTTTTGCCTTTATTGAAGTCATGAAATTGCGCACTGCATAGTTTTAGGCGCTTAACATTTTGTATGAAGGGTGAATCTTCCGCCCATCGTCGTAATCCATAATCCATATCGATTGCCATCTCAGGGCCAAGGGGCCAAGACAAACACCGGAAAATATTCATAGCTTTTGGATTTGATTCTCTCTAATTTTAATCAACCAGAGACAGAGAGAGAAAAAGAGAAAGAGAGAGAAAAGCAACCACCGCATAGGGCAAAGGATAAAGTTCTGCCATTTTTGTTCATCTTATTCTCGAGCTGTGGTCAACCTGTCACACTAGTTTCTTTTTCCTCCCCCCCAAAAAAAAAACTTGTCATAATGGACCAAAATTCCTCTTAATACAGAAAAGAAGTCATCATCTGTTGGAAATATTTTGACTTTGACAAAATATTTCTACTTAGATATATACAACACAGACAAAAAAAAAAAAAAAATGAAAAATGATTGGAACAACTGTGCAGCTTTCTTGTAAAATCAAATTAATTTACGATTATCCTTGTAACTTGCATTGCAATGGAAATTGAGGACACATTTACACGGTATCTGAAAGTCAGCATTCAATTTGCTTCCTTGAATTTTCTCTTCATAAAGTTTGGAAACATTTTGTTTTACTCACTAATCGGCTTTTGGTTTGCTTGCGGTGGTTGCCCTAAGTGAAATTTTTCCCATTCCCAGGAAGTTTTCTTTCCTTTTGCTGGGTCGCTGTCTCTTGTATAGAGAAAGAAAATATTTTGTTTCTTTTTGGCGTTGAGAGTTGATGGGAAATTGTTTGATTTCTATTTTCGTGCCGCCATCCATCCTCTCAGTGAATAACTAAACAGTTTTCAATTTACAAGTGTAAAGGCAAAGAAAAGTGATTTCATTTTGGCTTGAAAGAGGAGTCACTGACATTTTGCTAGCATATGTTACTGATAATTACAGGATATTTTAAGAGTCCAAGTTCTTTCATTTTGCTTTCCTTTCAAAAATTGCGTGTTTTGCATTCCCAAAGAGGCTTAGTTCACATTATTTATTCCTTGTATATTTGCCATAAGGTCACATCGTATTCAATTACTTGGAAAATGTAGGCTCTTGACTTTGCAGAGAGTATTAGATGACGAAAAGGAGATGATAGGGATCCTGCATGTAACATAGATTGGATCTAATATAATTTTACTGCTCTTTGTTCCTGAAATTTGCTTCTAAAACGCCATTTTATCCGTTTTATTTGTAGCGAATCTCATTGGCATTGATACGATACATCATCAGACACTTTCTGGCCAGGAAATCGATCAAATGAACGAACACCAGTTGGACAAGGTGGCCAATAATGTGAGCGTATTCTATCGGGTCTCACCACGTCATAAGCTGGAGATTGTCAAGTCACTGCAACGAACTGGAAACATTGTTGGCATGACAGGCGATGGCGTTAATGATGGTGTGGCCCTCAAGAAGGCAGACATTGGCATTGCCATGGGCAAGAATGGCACAGATGTTTGCAAGGAGGCGGCCGATATGATATTGGTTAATGATGACTTTCACACAATTATGTGAGTGGTTAATTGATTATATGTTCATTAATCATTGGCAATCAATATTAACCATTTCTTTTTTTAGTGCTGCAATTGAAGAGGGCAAAGGGATTTTCTACAATATACGGAATTTCGTGCGATTTCAATTGTCAACATCGATTGCTGCATTGGCCCTCATTGCCTTGGCCACCTTAATGGACATTGCCAATCCATTGAATGCCATGCAAATTCTATGGATTAACATTATTATGGACGGACCACCGGCTCAGTCGTTGGGCGTGGAGCCTGTCGACCATGATGTTTTGAAGCAGAAGCCACGGAATGTGAAACAGCCAATGATAACTAAATCGGTGGTGGTCAATGTATTGCTAAGCGCCAGCATTATCGTCCTGGGCACTCTATGGGTATTCCAGCGAGAGATGGCCGATGGGACATTGGGCAAAACCAAGCGGGATACAACAATGACCTTCACCTGTTTTGTATTTTTTGACATGTTCAACGCCTTGTCGTGCCGCTCACAGACCAAAAGCGTGTTCACAATTGGCCTGACCACAAACCGCATGTTCCTGCTGGCCGTGGCCTTCTCGATCATTGGCCAAATGCTCGTCGTTTACTTTCCCCCACTACAGATGGTATTCCAAACGGAAGCTCTAACAGCATACGACATCGTATTCCTCGTCTCGCTCACCTCCTCCGTGTTGGTTGTCTCTGAAATCAAAAAATGGTTCGAACGCGCCATGGAACGCAAAATGTACAGCACGCGATCTGAACTGGATTTTGTATGACAAAACGCAAGCGCTAGAGACGTGTTGCATAAACAGAAAAAAGCCGAGTAAAAAATAAGCCAAAAACCAAAAAAAAAAAAAAAAAAAAAAAAAAAAAACCAACAAAAAAAACGAAAGAAAAACAAAAACCAAGTGAGCAGAGTGCAGACAGAGGCAGAGAGAGACAGAGATAGAGAGACAGAGAGAGTTGGGAGAGTATGGAAATGGATAATAGAGAGCAGCGAAGTGTGTGTTAAAATCTTACATTTTGAATACAAAATTTTCCCATAGATCCCGGGCAATCCTCATGAACGTGTCTTCTAATCAGTGTAAGCTTACGCTATTTCGAACTCAAAATCTACATTTTTGATTTTATGCTTTGTGTGTGTTTAAATTTCACTTTATATTTTGTAAGTAGTTCAATTTAATGTGTGTAGTATGTATTTTTATTACTATTATTATTTGAATACCCACTAGAAGCAGCAGCTACATACATACATACATATATACGACTATTTAGTTTATCAAAATTTTGCCAACAGACAAAATGGAAACATATCGAATTCCACCACGATATGTATATGTATATATAGTATATATTCCTGATCATCTTGAATGGACAAGTTGATTTAGCTATCACTTGCCGTCTGTTCGTTTCTATGATAAGTCTAGTTTTTTTTCTTTTTTTTTTTTTTTTTGGAATAAAAATATCATTCAGTTAGGCAAATTCATGGAAAATTGTTTGAACTTCTGGTATTACACATCATCACAATTGTTTTGTTACAAAGAATAAAAAAAAGGAACATACTTAGAATAAATATACCTATATATTATTTTGATCAGATTAACGAGCCAACTCAATGACCGCATATATATTCAAATACATCAAAGAAGTCTTTCGATTCGAAAAGCTATAGAAGCTATATAGATCATTTAATTTGCCGATATTGTAGAATCTTACAAATTCAAGAATATATATTAAATATGTCTCTTAAGTGTAAATGCCACATTAATTTTTCTTTGTTTTATGTTTTTTTTTTTTTAATTTTGTATTTTTTTTTGTTCACAAATTGTCATTTTGTCTGCAAATTTTACGCAAATTTTAAGTATCGATTTCCAAAATAATTTTAAGATTTAATTTAAAAACAAAAACACAATATGTTTCTTGTTTCTTATGAAAAAAAAAAACAAACAAAATCATAAAAAAAAAAAGAAAAACCAACGAAATGAAATGAAAGAAACATAATTAATGTGATATTATTTTAAGCATGGAAAAGTTTATTTAATTAAAATATAATTTGCTTTCATTGTTTTAAATAAATTTTAATTACATTTTATTCCCAAAATAAAATAAAACATATGTCCACATACATATACACTATATACTATATACTTATATAGTTTCTTTTGATTTTGACAGCAATGAGAAATTCGAGATAAATTCATTCGTAATTCTCTCCAGCCAACACGCAGCATCAGCCGGAAGAGAATGCATGCAGAGAGGTGTGGAGTCCAAGTGGAGTGGATAAGAAGAAGAAGAAGAACGAGGAGTGCAGGATAAGGAGCAGAAGGATGATGAGAAGAAAAGCAAAATCAATGGTGTTTTTTTTGTCAAACGTTTAATTTGGTTTAACTTATTCGGCAAAATGTATTTTTGTGTGTATGTAACAAAACTCTAGCGCAGAGTAACAGCAGCAACAACAACAACAACAACAACAGCAGCAGCAATAATGTTTGTCTGATTGTTTGTGTTCTTTTTTTCTTTATTGTCTTGTCTTGGAAAACAGTTTCAAATCGATTCGAAATTGTGCAAGTGAAGTATTTTCACACAATATTTATAGATTTACGTAAATGATATGATTCAATTAGTTGGCTTACGAACCAACAAACAAAACAAAACAAAGCAACAAACAGCAAACAAATTCAAAATAACTCTTAGCAATATCTTAATGCACAGATCAAAGAGCAAGTTTTTCTTCTTCTGAGTCAGTAAACCAAAAAATTTAGTCAAAGAATATGTAATGGCACCAAATGCAAAATGCAAAAATTTAAAATGTATATTTAATATAAGAAATTCCATCTAACATTCTTACACATATGTACATCACGGCTAATAATTGTAGAAGGTGAATAATACAGAGACAACAATGCAACAACAACTTTTTAATAGTAATAATAATGATGATAATAATAGGTTTTCAAATGATCAAACAATGAACAGTCAAAATCAAAAGCACAAAACATTTAACAAAACAAAACAAACAAAAAATAGTCAATTACAGAGTAAATATATGTATAATGAATGTATTCATATACACCGGAAATAACCATTTTATTGGCTTCCCATAAAGCTCAACTTAAGTGCGATTTAGAGAGAGACATTCATTTTAGAGCAATCTCAAAACTAGGATGAAGCTTGACTAGTTACTTGCACTTGAATTGAGTTTTATGCAGAGACAGTTGTCGGTTATTGCGGCTTCCACACCTATTCATCACTGAAGTAAACATTATTTTTTATTATCGAATATTGATATCATCAATTCAACTTTCATCATATCAACCAGAATGAACATAGCTTTAAGGACACAGAGAACATTTGCCATAAAGCACAAAAAGAGTTTTTCATTATAATTCACTTTATCAGCTGATCTGAACGGATTAGTGTTAGATGATGCATATCAACAAATGCAAAGCTTACTCTCACTCGGATTTGTCTTGGATCAATTGGAGGATCGAAACGACTTTTGCACATTCTACGAATGATACCTAGAAAAGGAAGGGAAGACATACAAATTATATATCGGCTAAAGCAACAGCGCTTAGTATATGGGTATAAATTTAATTTAATGGACCAAGCTAAAAATTTATTTACCGCACATCAAGCAACGCTCTCATGAACTCATTAACTACATACAACATACATCAAAAAGGGGTAAACAAAAAAAAAAAAAATTGAAAAAATGAATTAAAATCACAAAAAAAAGAAAACAAATATGGAATGAAAGAGTATAAGAAAACGAGATAGTCATTTATTCAAAACATCAAGCAAAATATCGCCTAATCATTAAACTATAAATACATACACTCACGTCACATTCGTAATGGTAACAATAATTAGTAAATTAAGTGTATTTAATTAACAAACAAACAAAAAATAAAAACTATTGGATATGTGTGTGAATGTCTGAATAATGAAATATTACAACTACATAAAAATTGCATTATACGATGATGGATTAACTAAAAAAACAACAACTGAGATTGCGGAGATTCTTACAGTTCAAAATAATATTGATTACCTACCAAAAATATTCTAGTACATGCATCATTAATAAACTATTAACACCATAAAAGATCCCACAGGAATACATATATGTATATCTCTTAATCTATCTGCCTATTTTAAGTTTCAATATCTGTCACTAACTTGCTAAGATTTCCATGAATTTAGTTTAGATTCGTTTCATCAAAGTTTCCATTGCTCTGTTTCTGATATGGAATTGTCGTCTTGCCATACAAATCGGGAACTTGATTTGATTTTCTTATATAGCTACTGTTTAAAGAGGTAACTAACTGATAGATAGATAGATAATGTATGAATCATTGAAAATTTATATTATCATATTGCTTGATAACAAATGAACAAACAATGAAATTGACGAATGTGCGACATGGAAAAAGATTTATTTAACGATTAGTTAATATTTTAGAACTTTTTATCAACAACTACTTGCGGACTTTTCACATCTATCCGGCTCATACTTATCAGAAACAGAATCATCGGCTATATTCATTCGTTATTGTGGCTATTGACTTTTGTTTCGCCATTTAAGACTCCAAACTCTTTAATGTTATGTGGTTATTAATTTTTTATTGACCTTCTCGCTATTCAATTTATGTTGGCTGTATGTACAAACATAACTAATAAACAATTTTATTCTAACAATATTATATAATAAATGAACAAGAAAAACAAAAACAAAAAAACATAAATAAATACTATAACTAACTGTGCTATTAACTATAAGCATAATTAATGAATAACAACAGCAAACAAAAAAGTAATAACAAATATATAGACAATTATCTCAAATAAAGAAAACTAATTAATTATGTACTCCTTAACTGTCATTCAACACTCAAGTAAAGAAGTAATAATTTCATACTTAATACATTTCGCAGGTTTAGTTAAACAAATTGTGGTCTATAATATTTAAAATTGAAACACTAAATATGTTATACAAATAACAATACTAATTTACATAAATTATATATACACATATATAAAATATATATTTAATAATATCCAAGTCGATGCAAATATTTACTAAATAAAATTAACTTTGTGTAGTACTAGTAGCAGGTGAAAATCCTTTTTTTAAGTGGGCAGCATGACGGGATCAAAGGACATTGTGGAACAACTCCACAAGGGTCATGACCATCGATCAGTAGTTTTGGGGATTTGAATTTAACCGTCAAACGGAATTTTTGAATTTGGCGGGCGAGAAAAATTGATCTTTTAACGACGAAATTCGCACTGGAGAAAATATGAAGTACCAGGCCAACAGAATTACTTAGTAGGCAACTGCTTTAAAATTTTTATTAAATGCGTAACGGACTTTTGGGCATTTGAATTTTCAAAATGAACCGCCAGGCGGGATTTTTGAATTTGGCGGGCGACGAAAATTGATCTTTTAACGACGAAATTCGCACTGGAGAAAATATGAAGTACCAGGCCAACAGAATTACTTAGTAGGCAACTGCTTTAAAATTTTTATTAAATGCGTAACGGACTTTTGGGCATTTGAATTTTCAAAATGAACCGCCAGGCGGGATTTTTGAATTTGGCGGGCGACGAAAATTGATCTTTTAACGACGAAATTCGCACTGGAGAAAATATGAAGTACCAGGCCAACAGAATTACTTAGTAGGCAACTGCTTTAAAATTTTTATTAAATGTGTAACGGACTTTTGGGCATTTGAATTTTCAAAATGAACCGCCAGGCGGGATTTTTGAATTTGGCGGGCGACGAAAATTGATCTTTTAACGACGAAATTTGCACTGGAGAAAATCTGAAGTACCAGGCCAACAGAATTACTTAGTAGGCAACTGCTTTAAAATTTTTATTAAATGTGTAACGGACTTTTGGGCATTTGAATTTTTAAATTTAACCGCCAGGCGCGATTTTTGAATTTGGCGGGCGAGAAAAATTGATCTTTTAACGACGAAATTTGCACTGGAGAAAATATGAAGTACCAGGCCAACAGAATTACTTAGTAGGCAACTGCTTTAAAATTTTTATTAAATGTGTAACGGACTTTTGGGCATTTGAATTTTCAAAATGAACCGCCAGGCGGGATTTTTGAATTTGGCGGGCGACGAAAATTGATCTTTTAACGACGAAATTCGCACTGGAGAAAATATGAAGTAACAGGCCAACAGAATTACTTAGTAGGCAACTGCTTTAAAATTTTTATTAAATGTGTAACGGACTTTTGGGCATTTGAATTTTCAAAATGAACCGCCAGGCGGGATTTTTGAATTTGGCGGGCGACGAAAATTGATCTTTTAACGACGAAATTCGCACTGGAGAAAATATGAAGTACCAGGCCAACAGAATTACTTAGTAGGCAACTGCTTTAAAATTTTTATTAAATGTGTAACGGACTTTTGGGCATTTGAATTTTCAAAATGAACCGCCAGGCGGGATTTTTGAATTTGGCGGGCGACGAAAATTGATCTTTTAACGACGAAATTTGCACTGGAGAAAATATGAAGTACCAGGCCAACAGAATTACTTAGTAGGCAACTGCTTTAAAATTTTTATTAAATGTGTAACGGACTTTTGGGCATTTGAATTTTTAAATTTAACCGCCAGCCGCGATTTTTGAATTTGGCGGGCGAGAAAAATTGATCTTTTAACGACGAAATTCGCACTGGAGAAAATATGAAGTACCAGGCCAACAGAATTACTTAGTAGGCAACTGCTTTAAAATTTTTATTAAATGTGTAACGGACTTTTGGGCATTTGAATTTTCAAAATGAACCGCCAGGCGGGATTTTTGAATTTGGCGGGCGACGAAAATTGATCTTTTAACGACGAAATTTGCACTGGAGAAAATATGAAGTACCAGGCCAACAGAATTACTTAGTAGGCAACTGCTTTAAAATTTTTATTAAATGTGTAACGGACTTTTGGGCATTTGAATTTTCAAAATGAACCGCCAGGCGGGATTTTTGAATTTGGCGGGCGACGAAAATTGATCTTTTAACGACGAAATTTGCACTGGAGAAAATCTGAAGTACCAGGCCAACAGAATTACTTAGTAGGCAACTGCTTTAAAATTTTTATTAAATGTGTAACGGACTTTTGGGCATTTGAATTTTCAAAATGAACCGCCAGGCGGGATTTTTGAATTTGGCGGGCGACGAAAATTGATCTTTTAACGACGAAATTTGCACTGGAGAAAATCTGAAGTACCAGGCCAACAGAATTACTTAGTAGGCAACTGCTTTAAAATTTTTATTAAATGTGTAACGGACTTTTGGGCATTTGAATTTTCAAAATGAACCGCCAGGCGAGATTTTTGAATTTGGCAGGCGACGAAAATTGATCTTTTAACGACGAAATTTGCACTGGAGAAAATATGAAGTACCAGGCCAACAGAATTACTTAGTAGGCAACTGCTTTAAAATTTTTATTAAATGTGTAACGGACTTTTGGGCATTTGAATTTTCAAAATGAACCGCCAGGCGGGATTTTTGAATTTGGCGGGCGACGAAAATTGATCTTTTAACGACGAAATTTGCACTGGAGAAAATATGAAGTACCAGGCCAACAGAATTACTTAGTAGGCAACTGCTTTAAAATTTTTATTAAATGTGTAACGGACTTTTGGGCATTTGAATTTTTAAATTTAACCGCCAGCCGCGATTTTTGAATTTGGCGGGCGAGAAAAATTGATCTTTTAACGACGAAATTTGCACTGGAGAAAATATGAAGTACCAGGCCAACAGAATTACTTAGTAGGCAACTGCTTTAAAATTTTTATTAAATGTGTAACGGACTTTTGGGCATTTGAATTTTCAAAATGAACCGCCAGGCGGGATTTTTGAATTTGGCGGGCGACGAAAATTGATCTTTTAACGACGAAATTCGCACTGGAGAAAATATGAAGTACCAGGCCAACAGAATTACTCAGTAGGCAACTGCTTTAAAATTTTTATTAAATGTGTAACGAACTTTTAGGCATTTGAATTTTTAAATTTAACCGCCAGGAGCGATTTTTGAATTTGGCGGGCGACGAAATTCGAAGTTTTAATGGCGAAATTTGCACTAGAGAAAATAAGTACCAGGCCAACAGAATTACTTAGTAGGTGACTGGCTTAAAATTTTTTCATTAAGTCCTTATAACTCGGTCATTTAAAGGACGATCAGGATGTCCTTTGGTCAGATTGTAGTCCTTGATGATCCGCATCGACTGACACTATCGGCTCCTGGAATGTCCTTCGGGAAGCTGAGATAAAAGGACTTTTTTGTTTATGACAAAATGGCGAATATCTCGCGAGTCCTTTGAAGGATCAGGACGAAAGTTGTGCCCAAACATTCCAATCATTGAGGACTATTGTTGGTGCAAAGGACATCCCGATAGTCCTTCGAAGAGCTGAGATATTAAGGATTTTGTAGTTTTCTCCAGATTTTTTCATCTTTTGCTTGAATTTGGGACTTAGAAAAAATTGCATTAAATTTGGGACTTGGAAAAAATTACAAGTTAAAAAAACATAAAAGTGCTAATAACTCGGCAGTTTTAAGGATGAGCGGGATGTCCTTGGGCCATATGGAAGTCCTTTTTCAAGCGCGTCGACTGACATCACCATGTCCTGGAATGTCCTTTAAATAGCTGCAAAAAAGGTCCTTTTCAGAAAATTGCATGTCCTGCATCCTTAGACGACCCCAAGTTTTTTTTGATGCCAATCGATAGAGATCATCAAGGACTTTCTAGGAAATCATGTCCTTTCGTCCTGCGCCAAGATTTGTGGATTCTAGAGCTAAAAAACGTAAAAAGGATAATTTTCTCGAGGCCATATCTCGGCAGGACATTGATCGATTTCGCCAGGACATCCTTTTTTGGAGCCTCCAGGATCAGGACTATCGATCTGCATTCAAGGATTTCCATTATCCTTCCAAAAATATCGCTCGAATTTTTGTAAGGGGGGGAGGTCAGAAAAATGGCAAAAAAGTGACAAAAAACTACAAATGTCCTTATAACTCGGTCATTTAAAGGACGATCAGGATGTCCTTTGGTCAGATTGTAGTCCTTGATGATCCGCATCGACTGACACTATCGGCTCCTGGAATGTCCTTCGGGAAGCTGAGATAAAAGGACTTTTTTGTTTATGACAAAATGGCGAATATCTCGCGAGTCCTTTGAAGGATCAGGACGAAAGTTGTGCCCAAACATTCCAATCATTGAGGACTATTGTTGGTGCAAAGGACATCCCGATAGTCCTTCGGAGAGCTGAGATATTAAGGATTTTGTAGTTTTCTCCAGATTTTTTGATCTTTTGCTTGAATTTGGGACTTAGAAAAAATTGCATTAAATTTGGGACTTGGAAAAAATTACAAGTTAAAAAAACATAAAAGTGCTAATAACTCGGCAGTTTTAAGGATGAGCGGGATGTCCTTGGGCCATATGGAAGTCCTTTTTCAAGCGCGTCGACTGACATCACCATGTCCTGGAATGTCCTTTAAATAGCTGCAAAAAAGGTCCTTTTCAGAAAATTGCATGTCCTGCATCCTTAGACGACCCCAAGTTTTTTTGATGCCAATCGATAGAGATCATCAAGGACTTTCTAGGAAATCATGTCCTTTCGTCCTGCGCCAAGATTTGTGGATTCTAGAGCTAAAAAACGTAAAAAACGGATAATTTTCTCGAGGCCATATCTCGGCAGGACATTGATCGATTTCGCCAGGACATCCTTTTTTGGAGCCTCCAGGATCAGGACTATCGATCTGCATTCAAGGATTTTCAATATCCTTCCAAAAATATTGATCGAATTTTTGTAAGGGGAGAGGTCAGAAAAATGCCAAAAAAGTGACAAAAAACTACAAATGTCCTTATAACTCGGTCATTTAAAGGACGATCAGGATGTCCTTTGGTCAGATTGTAGTCCTTGATGATCCGCATCGACTGACACTATCGGCTCCTGGAATGTCCTTCGGGAAGCTGAGATAAAAGGACTTTATTGTTTATGACAAAATGGCGAATATCTCGCGAGTCCTTTGAAGGATCAGGACGAAAGTTGTGCCCAAACATTCCAATCGTTGAGGACTATTGTTGGTGCAAAGGACATCCCGATAGTCCTTCGGAGAGCTGAGATATTAAGGATTTTGTAGTTTTCTCCAGATTTTTTGATCTTTTGCTTGAATTTGGGACTTAGAAAAAATTGCATTAAATTTGGGACTTGGAAAAAATTACAAGTTAAAAAAACATAAAAGTGCTAATAACTCGGCAGGTTTAAGGATGAGCGGGATGTCCTTGGGCCAGATGGAAGTCCTTTTTCAAGCGCGTCGACTGACATTACCATGTCCTGGAATGTCCTTTAAATAGCTTCAAAAAAGGTCCTTTTCAGAAAATTGCATGTCCTGCATCCTTAGACGACCCCAAGTTTTTTTGATGCCAATCGATAGAGATCATCAAGGACCTTCTAGGAGACCATGTCCTTTCGTCCTGCGCCAGGATTTGTGGATTCTAGAGCTAAAAAACGCAAAAAACGGATAATTTTCTCGAGGCCATATCTCGGCAGGACATTGATCGATTTCGCCAGGACATCCTTTTTTGGAGCCTCCAGGATCAGGACTATCGATCTGCATTCAAGGATTTTCAATATCCTTCCAAAAATGTTGATCGAATTTTTGTAAGGGGAGAGGTCAGAAAAATGCCAAAAAAGTGACAAAAAACTACAAATGTCCTTATAACTCGGTCATTTAAAGGACGATCAGGATGTCCTTTGGTCAGATTGTAGTCCTTGATGATCCGCATCGACTGACACTATCGGCTCCTGGAATGTCCTTCGGGAAGCTGAGATAAAAGGACTTTATTGTTTATGACAAAATGGCGAATATCTCGCGAGTCCTTTGAAGGATCAGGACGAAAGTTGTGCCCAAACATTCCAATCGTTGAGGACTATTGTTGGTGCAAAGGACATCCCGATAGTCCTTCGGAGAGCTGAGATATTAAGGATTTTGTAGTTTTCTCCAGATTTTTTGATCTTTTGCTTGAATTTGGGACTTAGAAAAAATTGCATTAAATTTGGGACTTGGAAAAAATTACAAGTTAAAAAAACATAAAAGTGCTAATAACTCGGCAGGTTTAAGGATGAGCGGGATGTCCTTGGGCCAGATGGAAGTCCTTTTTCAAGCGCGTCGACTGACATTACCATGTCCTGGAATGTCCTTTAAATAGCTTCAAAAAAGGTCCTTTTCAGAAAATTGCATGTCCTGCATCCTTAGACGACCCCAAGTTTTTTTGATGCCAATCGATAGAGATCATCAAGGACCTTCTAGGAGACCATGTCCTTTCGTCCTGCGCCAGGATTTGTGGATTCTAGAGCTAAAAAACGCAAAAAACGGATAATTTTCTCGAGGCCATATCTCGGCAGGACATTGATCGATTTCGCCAGGACATCCTTTTTTGGAGCCTCCAGGATCAGGACTATCGATCTGCATTCAAGGATTTTCAATATCCTTCCAAAAATGTTGATCGAATTTTTGTAAGGGGAGAGGTCAGAAAAATGCCAAAAAAGTGACAAAAAACTACAAATGTCCTTATAACTCGGTCATTTAAAGGACGATCAGGATGTCCTTTGGTCAGATTGTAGTCCTTGATGATCCGCATCGACTGACACTATCGGCTCCTGGAATGTCCTTCGGGAAGCTGAGATAAAAGGACTTTATTGTTTATGACAAAATGGCGAATATCTCGCGAGTCCTTTGAAGGATCAGGACGAAAGTTGTGCCCAAACATTCCAATCGTTGAGGACTATTGTTGGTGCAAAGGACATCCCGATAGTCCTTCGGAGAGCTGAGATATTAAGGATTTTGTAGTTTTCTCCAGATTTTTTGATCTTTTGCTTGAATTTGGGACTTAGAAAAAATTGCATTAAATTTGGGACTTGGAAAAAATTACAAGTTAAAAAAACATAAAAGTGCTAATAACTCGGCAGGTTTAAGGATGAGCGGGATGTCCTTGGGCCAGATGGAAGTCCTTTTTCAAGCGCGTCGACTGACATTACCATGTCCTGGAATGTCCTTTAAATAGCTTCAAAAAAGGTCCTTTTCAGAAAATTGCATGTCCTGCATCCTTAGACGACCCCAAGTTTTTTTGATGCCAATCGATAGAGATCATCAAGGACCTTCTAGGAGACCATGTCCTTTCGTCCTGCGCCAGGATTTGTGGATTCTAGAGCTAAAAAACGCAAAAAACGGATAATTTTCTCGAGGCCATATCTCGGCAGGACATTGATCGATTTCGCCAGGACATCCTTTTTTGGAGCCTCCAGGATCAGGACTATCGATCTGCATTCAAGGATTTTCAATATCCTTCCAAAAATGTTGATCGAATTTTTGTAAGGGGAGAGGTCAGAAAAATGCCAAAAAAGTGACAAAAAACTACAAATGTCCTTATAACTCGGTCATTTAAAGGACGATCAGGATGTCCTTTGGTCAGATTGTAGTCCTTGATGATCCGCATCGACTGACACTATCGGCTCCTGGAATGTCCTTCGGGAAGCTGAGATAAAAGGACTTTATTGTTTATGACAAAATGGCGAATATCTCGCGAGTCCTTTGAAGGATCAGGACGAAAGTTGTGCCCAAACATTCCAATCGTTGAGGACTATTGTTGGTGCAAAGGACATCCCGATAGTCCTTCGGAGAGCTGAGATATTAAGGATTTTGTAGTTTTCTCCAGATTTTTTGATCTTTTGCTTGAATTTGGGACTTAGAAAAAATTGCATTAAATTTGGGACTTGGAAAAAATTACAAGTTAAAAAAAAACATAAAAGTGCTAATAACTCGGCAGGTTTAAGGATGAGCGGGATGTCCTTGGGCCAGATGGAAGTCCTTTTTCAAGCGCGTCGACTGACATTACCATGTCCTGGAATGTCCTTTAAATAGCTTCAAAAAAGGTCCTTTTCAGAAAATTGCATGTCCTGCATCCTTAGACGACCCCAAGTTTTTTTGATGCCAATCGATAGAGATCATCAAGGACCTTCTAGGAGACCATGTCCTTTCGTCCTGCGCCAGGATTTGTGGATTCTAGAGCTAAAAAACGCAAAAAACGGATAATTTTCTCGAGGCCATATCTCGGCAGGACATTGATCGATTTCGCCAGGACATCCTTTTTTGGAGCCTCCAGGATCAGGACTATCGATCTGCATTCAAGGATTTTCAATATCCTTCCAAAAATGTTGATCGAATTTTTGTAAGGGGAGAGGTCAGAAAAATGCCAAAAAAGTGACAAAAAACTACAAATGTCCTTATAACTCGGTCATTTAAAGGACGATCAGGATGTCCTTTGGTCAGATTGTAGTCCTTGATGATCCGCATCGACTGACACTATCGGCTCCTGGAATGTCCTTCGGGAAGCTGAGATAAAAGGACTTTATTGTTTATGACAAAATGGCGAATATCTCGCGAGTCCTTTGAAGGATCAGGACGAAAGTTGTGCCCAAACATTCCAATCGTTGAGGACTATTGTTGGTGCAAAGGACATCCCGATAGTCCTTCGGAGAGCTGAGATATTAAGGATTTTGTAGTTTTCTCCAGATTTTTTGATCTTTTGCTTGAATTTGGGACTTAGAAAAAATTGCATTAAATTTGGGACTTGGAAAAAATTACAAGTTAAAAAAACATAAAAGTGCTAATAACTCGGCAGGTTTAAGGATGAGCGGGATGTCCTTGGGCCAGATGGAAGTCCTTTTTCAAGCGCGTCGACTGACATTACCATGTCCTGGAATGTCCTTTAAATAGCTTCAAAAAAGGTCCTTTTCAGAAAATTGCATGTCCTGCATCCTTAGACGACCCCAAGTTTTTTTGATGCCAATCGATAGAGATCATCAAGGACCTTCTAGGAGACCATGTCCTTTCGTCCTGCGCCAGGATTTGTGGATTCTAGAGCTAAAAAACGCAAAAAACGGATAATTTTCTCGAGGCCATATCTCGGCAGGACATTGATCGATTTCGCCAGGACATCCTTTTTTGGAGCCTCCAGGATCAGGACTATCGATCTGCATTCAAGGATTTTCAATATCCTTCCAAAAATGTTGATCGAATTTTTGTAAGGGGAGAGGTCAGAAAAATGCCAAAAAAGTGACAAAAAACTACAAATGTCCTTATAACTCGGTCATTTAAAGGACGATCAGGATGTCCTTTGGTCAGATTGTAGTCCTTGATGATCCGCATCGACTGACACTATCGGCTCCTGGAATGTCCTTCGGGAAGCTGAGATAAAAGGACTTTATTGTTTATGACAAAATGGCGAATATCTCGCGAGTCCTTTGAAGGATCAGGACGAAAGTTGTGCCCAAACATTCCAATCGTTGAGGACTATTGTTGGTGCAAAGGACATCCCGATAGTCCTTCGGAGAGCTGAGATATTAAGGATTTTGTAGTTTTCTCCAGATTTTTTGATCTTTTGCTTGAATTTGGGACTTAGAAAAAATTGCATTAAATTTGGGACTTGGAAAAAATTACAAGTTAAAAAAACATAAAAGTGCTAATAACTCGGCAGGTTTAAGGATGAGCGGGATGTCCTTGGGCCAGATGGAAGTCCTTTTTCAAGCGCGTCGACTGACATTACCATGTCCTGGAATGTCCTTTAAATAGCTTCAAAAAAGGTCCTTTTCAGAAAATTGCATGTCCTGCATCCTTAGACGACCCCAAGTTTTTTTGATGCCAATCGATAGAGATCATCAAGGACCTTCTAGGAGACCATGTCCTTTCGTCCTGCGCCAGGATTTGTGGATTCTAGAGCTAAAAAACGCAAAAAACGGATAATTTTCTCGAGGCCATATCTCGGCAGGACATTGATCGATTTCGCCAGGACATCCTTTTTTGGAGCCTCCAGGATCAGGACTATCGATCTGCATTCAAGGATTTTCAATATCCTTCCAAAAATGTTGATCGAATTTTTGTAAGGGGAGAGGTCAGAAAAATGCCAAAAAAGTGACAAAAAACTACAAATGTCCTTATAACTCGGTCATTTAAAGGACGATCAGGATGTCCTTTGGTCAGATTGTAGTCCTTGATGATCCGCATCGACTGACACTATCGGCTCCTGGAATGTCCTTCGGGAAGCTGAGATAAAAGGACTTTATTGTTTATGACAAAATGGCGAATATCTCGCGAGTCCTTTGAAGGATCAGGACGAAAGTTGTGCCCAAACATTCCAATCGTTGAGGACTATTGTTGGTGCAAAGGACATCCCGATAGTCCTTCGGAGAGCTGAGATATTAAGGATTTTGTAGTTTTCTCCAGATTTTTTGATCTTTTGCTTGAATTTGGGACTTAGAAAAAATTGCATTAAATTTGGGACTTGGAAAAAATTACAAGTTAAAAAAACATAAAAGTGCTAATAACTCGGCAGGTTTAAGGATGAGCGGGATGTCCTTGGGCCAGATGGAAGTCCTTTTTCAAGCGCGTCGACTGACATTACCATGTCCTGGAATGTCCTTTAAATAGCTTCAAAAAAGGTCCTTTTCAGAAAATTGCATGTCCTGCATCCTTAGACGACCCCAAGTTTTTTTGATGCCAATCGATAGAGATCATCAAGGACCTTCTAGGAGACCATGTCCTTTCGTCCTGCGCCAGGATTTGTGGATTCTAGAGCTAAAAAACGCAAAAAACGGATAATTTTCTCGAGGCCATATCTCGGCAGGACATTGATCGATTTCGCCAGGACATCCTTTTTTGGAGCCTCCAGGATCAGGACTATCGATCTGCATTCAAGGATTTTCAATATCCTTCCAAAAATGTTGATCGAATTTTTGTAAGGGGAGAGGTCAGAAAAATGCCAAAAAAGTGACAAAAAACTACAAATGTCCTTATAACTCGGTCATTTAAAGGACGATCAGGATGTCCTTTGGTCAGATTGTAGTCCTTGATGATCCGCATCGACTGACACTATCGGCTCCTGGAATGTCCTTCGGGAAGCTGAGATAAAAGGACTTTATTGTTTATGACAAAATGGCGAATATCTCGCGAGTCCTTTGAAGGATCAGGACGAAAGTTGTGCCCAAACATTCCAATCGTTGAGGACTATTGTTGGTGCAAAGGACATCCCGATAGTCCTTCGGAGAGCTGAGATATTAAGGATTTTGTAGTTTTCTCCAGATTTTTTGATCTTTTGCTTGAATTTGGGACTTAGAAAAAATTGCATTAAATTTGGGACTTGGAAAAAATTACAAGTTAAAAAAACATAAAAGTGCTAATAACTCGGCAGGTTTAAGGATGAGCGGGATGTCCTTGGGCCAGATGGAAGTCCTTTTTCAAGCGCGTCGACTGACATTACCATGTCCTGGAATGTCCTTTAAATAGCTTCAAAAAAGGTCCTTTTCAGAAAATTGCATGTCCTGCATCCTTAGACGACCCCAAGTTTTTTTGATGCCAATCGATAGAGATCATCAAGGACCTTCTAGGAGACCATGTCCTTTCGTCCTGCGCCAGGATTTGTGGATTCTAGAGCTAAAAAACGCAAAAAACGGATAATTTTCTCGAGGCCATATCTCGGCAGGACATTGATCGATTTCGCCAGGACATCCTTTTTTGGAGCCTCCAGGATCAGGACTATCGATCTGCATTCAAGGATTTTCAATATCCTTCCAAAAATGTTGATCGAATTTTTGTAAGGGGAGAGGTCAGAAAAATGCCAAAAAAGTGACAAAAAACTACAAATGTCCTTATAACTCGGTCATTTAAAGGACGATCAGGATGTCCTTTGGTCAGATTGTAGTCCTTGATGATCCGCATCGACTGACACTATCGGCTCCTGGAATGTCCTTCGGGAAGCTGAGATAAAAGGACTTTATTGTTTATGACAAAATGGCGAATATCTCGCGAGTCCTTTGAAGGATCAGGACGAAAGTTGTGCCCAAACATTCCAATCGTTGAGGACTATTGTTGGTGCAAAGGACATCCCGATAGTCCTTCGGAGAGCTGAGATATTAAGGATTTTGTAGTTTTCTCCAGATTTTTTGATCTTTTGCTTGAATTTGGGACTTAGAAAAAATTGCATTAAATTTGGGACTTGGAAAAAATTACAAGTTAAAAAAACATAAAAGTGCTAATAACTCGGCAGGTTTAAGGATGAGCGGGATGTCCTTGGGCCAGATGGAAGTCCTTTTTCAAGCGCGTCGACTGACATTACCATGTCCTGGAATGTCCTTTAAATAGCTTCAAAAAAGGTCCTTTTCAGAAAATTGCATGTCCTGCATCCTTAGACGACCCCAAGTTTTTTTGATGCCAATCGATAGAGATCATCAAGGACCTTCTAGGAGACCATGTCCTTTCGTCCTGCGCCAGGATTTGTGGATTCTAGAGCTAAAAAACGCAAAAAACGGATAATTTTCTCGAGGCCATATCTCGGCAGGACATTGATCGATTTCGCCAGGACATCCTTTTTTGGAGCCTCCAGGATCAGGACTATCGATCTGCATTCAAGGATTTTCAATATCCTTCCAAAAATATTGATCGAATTTTTGTAAGGGGGGAGGTCAGAAAAATGCCAAAAAAGTGACAAAAAACTACAAATGTCCTTATAACTCGGTCATTTAAAGGACGATCAGGATGTCCTTTGGTCAGATTGTAGTCCTTGATGATCCGCATCGACTGACACTATCGGCTCCTGGAATGTCCTTCGGGAAGCTGAGATAAAAGGACTTTATTGTTTATGACAAAATGGCGAATATCTCGCGAGTCCTTTGAAGGATCAGGACGAAAGTTGTGCCCAAACATTCCAATCGTTGAGGACTATTGTTGGTGCAAAGGACATCCCGATAGTCCTTCGGAGAGCTGAGATATTAAGGATTTTGTAGTTTTCTCCAGATTTTTTGATCTTTTGCTTGAATTTGGGACTTAGAAAAAATTGCATTAAATTTGGGACTTGGAAAAAATTACAAGTTAAAAAAACATAAAAGTGCTAATAACTCGGCAGGTTTAAGGATGAGCGGGATGTCCTTGGGCCAGATGGAAGTCCTTTTTCAAGCGCGTCGACTGACATTACCATGTCCTGGAATGTCCTTTAAATAGCTTCAAAAAGGTCCTTTTCAGAAAATTGCATGTCCTGCATCCTTAGACGACCCCAAGTTTTTTTGATGCCAATCGATAGAGATCATCAAGGACCTTCTAGGAGACCATGTCCTTTCGTCCTGCGCCAGGATTTGTGGATTCTAGAGCTAAAAAACGCAAAAAACGGATAATTTTCTCGAGGCCATATCTCGGCAGGACATTGATCGATTTCGCCAGGACATCCTTTTTTGGAGCCTCCAGGATCAGGACTATCGATCTGCATTCAAGGATTTTCAATATCCTTCCAAAAATGTTGATCGAATTTTTGTAAGGGGGAGAGGTCAGAAAAATGCCAAAAAAGTGACAAAAAACTACAAATGTCCTTATAACTCGGTCATTTAAAGGACGATCAGGATGTCCTTTGGTCAGATTGTAGTCCTTGATGATCCGCATCGACTGACACTATCGGCTCCTGGAATGTCCTTCGGGAAGCTGAGATAAAAGGACTTTATTGTTTATGACAAAATGGCGAATATCTCGCGAGTCCTTTGAAGGATCAGGACGAAAGTTGTGCCCAAACATTCCAATCGTTGAGGACTATTGTTGGTGCAAAGGACATCCCGATAGTCCTTCGGAGAGCTGAGATATTAAGGATTTTGTAGTTTTCTCCAGATTTTTTGATCTTTTGCTTGAATTTGGGACTTAGAAAAAATTGCATTAAATTTGGGACTTGGAAAAAATTACAAGTTAAAAAAACATAAAAGTGCTAATAACTCGGCAGGTTTAAGGATGAGCGGGATGTCCTTGGGCCAGATGGAAGTCCTTTTTCAAGCGCGTCGACTGACATTACCATGTCCTGGAATGTCCTTTAAATAGCTGCAAAAAAGGTCCTTTTCAGAAAATTGCATGTCCTGCATCCTTAGACGACCCCAAGTTTTTTTGATGCCAATCGATAGAGATCATCAAGGACCTTCTAGGAGACCATGTCCTTTCGTCCTGCGCCAAGATTTGTGGATTCTAGAGCTAAAAAACGCAAAAAACGGATAATTTTCTCGAGGCCATATCTCGGCAGGACATTGATCGATTTCGCCAGGACATCCTTTTTTGGAGCCTCCAGGATCAGGACTATCGATCTGCATTCAAGGATTTTCAATATCCTTCCAAAAATATCGATCGAATTTTTGTAAGGGGGGAGGTCAGAAAAATGGCAAAAAAGTGACAAAAAACTACAAATGTCCTTATAACTCGGTCATTTAAAGGACGATCAGGATGTCCTTTGGTCAGATTGTAGTCCTTGATGATCCGCATCGACTGACACTATCGGCTCCTGGAATGTCCTTCGGGAAGCTGAGATAAAAGGACTTTTTTGTTTATGACAAAATGGCGAATATCTCGCGAGTCCTTTGAAGGATCAGGACGAAAGTTGTGCCCAAACATTCCAATCATTGAGGACTATTGTTGGTGCAAAGGACATCCCGATAGTCCTTCGGAGAGCTGAGATATTAAGGATTTTGTAGTTTTCTCCAGATTTTTTGATCTTTTGCTTGAATTTGGGACTTAGAAAAAATTGCATTAAATTTGGGACTTGGAAAAAATTACAAGTTAAAAAAACATAAAAGTGCTAATAACTCGGCAGTTTTAAGGATGAGCGGGATGTCCTTGGGCCATATGGAAGTCCTTTTTCAAGCGCGTCGACTGACATCACCATGTCCTGGAATGTCCTTTAAATAGCTGCAAAAAAGGTCCTTTTCAGAAAATTGCATGTCCTGCATCCTTAGACGACCCCAAGTTTTTTTGATGCCAATCGATAGAGATCATCAAGGACTTTCTAGAAACCCCGTCACTTGGGCTAAATAATGCAAAACGATATTTGTCATTTTCAATTTTAAGTATTTATTGACATATTTAGCTTTAATTACATATTAATTATTCAATATAATAAAATTAAATTTTGTACATTATTTAAACATTAACAAAATTATGAGAACTAACATTTATATGAAACACGGTAATCTTCAAGACTATTGAGATGTTCATCGACCAGATTGTAATCCTTCATCCAACATCACATCCTAGAAAGTCTGTCGTTCGAATTTCGTCATAACTGGTGAAGGGTTTCGCAACATCAACGATTTGGTGGTCTCTGTAAAGAAACTGAAATAGGATCGTTTTTATTTGGTGTAATATATTAGTATAGAGAACACGTCCGCCCCTTTGTTTTGATGAAACCAAACCCATGGTCTACTGGATGTTTGACTGTCTCCTGGGATTTTTGCTTAAACTTGCTTGACAACTAATTCATTAAAAAACAAACTTATTTACATTTGTGTAGCATACTTTTTGGGTTGCAAGATTTTTTGAATTTAACGGATTTCAAAATTTGTTTTTTAATGTGCAATAAATACATAGAAGGTGGATTCCTGTTTCCAAACAACATAAATAGACAGAAGGAAACTACTTTGATATTTGTTCAATTGCATAATGTACTTTTTGAGGCTTTCGGATCATAAAATTCAACGACGGCAACAAAATTAAATAAAAAATCATACCTTGTGATGTTTCGATTCGATGTATTTCGCAAAGGAGATCTGCAAAACCAAAAAAAACCATTAAACAGCTAAAAAATATGAAAACAAAACAATTAATAAATACCTATATAGCTCGGTGATCGGAAGGTCCCTTTGTCAGATAAAAGTCCTTGAAGGTTTACCCAAAAAACGTTTGATTCCTTTGCCTGCTTCAGGAGCTGCGAATTAAGCTATAAATTTCTATACCCTTTGCAACCTTTCATCTAAATTATTTTCTGTGATTATTAAATTTGAGAGAAGTTAAACGAGATTGACACTATTTGGTGCAATTGATTTTCTTTTTTTATTATTATTTTCGATATGCTCATAACTTTACTTTAAAAGCGAGAGAATCTTCCCTCTCGGCGACGGTTTAGGCGGTAACCACGCTCACGTACGCGGACGCGTCGAACCAAAGTTCCGGAGCTATCATTATCCTCATCCTCGCGTCTTCTGTATCTTCTGCGGCCATTTCCTCTTTCACCATTGCCTTCCCGGATGATAACCACACGCCGACGACGCCGGTGACGACGATGACGATGACGATGCTTCTTGTCGCTGCTGGCTTCTGTTGTTGTTGTGGTGGTTGATGCATCGGTGGTGGTTGTGGTTGTTGTCGTTGTGGTAGTTGTAGTTGTTGTTGTTGTGTTCGAAGTAGTAGCTGACCAGGAGGACACCACGACAGCGGCCAAAATGGCCAAAGATAGCAATAAGACGGGTCGCATTATTCCCAATGCAAAGACATAAGATAACTGATTTTCTCCTGCCCCAATATGCGACTATTTATAGCAAAACTACTTGTCATTCCAAAAATAGATATAGATTCGAGACGAGAAGTAAATACGCTTGGATTATAATCAACTTGGGTTTTCCCAAAAACTTCGTTTATGGCGCGCTGTGAGTCTGCAAATTTTTGAATTTACATTGTTCTTCTAAGCAGAAACAGAAACAGAAGCCATAACTCAAATAACCAAACTAAAATAACTTGATCAACATTTGTCTGATATTCTAAAGGCTTTTGTTACTCCCCAACAATAATAACAAAGATTCTCTGGTAATTTTCCTTTCTCTTAACAACTCGTCAACATATTGTACATTAAATATTTTGTCGTACAGTTGCTTAAAAAGAGATCTATAACATGGAAAGCCGTAATGAAAAACAATAATAGTAAAGCTTTTCCATTAGCTAGTCATATTTCCCGGATGGGTTCAATGTGCTGCTAATACAAATATCACAATTTAATATAAATGCTAAGCAATGTTTATTTCGAGTTAGAAAATTTCTGGCCCAAAAAGTTTGTTTACTCTCAAATGGCGATTCTTGACTCCTACTGGCTAAATGTTATTTGCTTAGCTGGCGCACCCTGCGTATACGCAATTCCTAACTTTGTCAGTCTGCAACATAAAAGCAATCTTTCTCAATTTATTTACAATTGATTAAGTTATCTCTTTCCAAGAGAGAGACGAAAGATCAGTACTAAGATCAGTATTGAGTATTGAAATAAGCCCCTACTTCAGGAAGCTCCAATTTTGTCAATTTTTGGAGTATTTCAAAAATTCATGTCTCTATTTTCAAGTTAGAATAAGATTTTTCAAGCTGCATTAAAATCTCGTGAACTTAATTTTTTGCCAATTTCCGCAAAAAATTGTGATGTATACATCATGATTTTTTCAAAAAATCGGATCGAAATTAATTTTTTTTAATATTCAATTCAATAATGCCATTATAAAATATGATAAATTACGATTTTATTGATATATAATTCTTTGAAATCGGTTAGAAATTGACAAAAATACATTCTGAAAACAAAAGGTGAAATCATCAAACGTAATTTTTAAAAAAATTTCAAATATTCTCAAATAACCTCGACTTTGTGAATCTGTAATTCCTTAAATTGTTGACCGATTTTTTAAATTAATATATCAATTTCATAATCTCGAAGTCTAAATTTTAAAAATATGTTCCAAGATCCAATTGTTTGATGCCATTTGAAGAATTATCTCTGTGAATCGCTTGTGACCGATTTTCTGTGTCTGGACTGCTTCAGGCCCCGCATTGGCTTAATCCAGCACTGCGTATACGTTTTTGTGTACATTTAACACCTAATTTAAAAAACAAAAACAATTTCTTGGCCATAGAAAGTTTTGTTAATGACGATTCCATCTTTAAATGGTTGTTCTTTTTATCCTTTGAACCTTAGATTGAGAATGGATTCGAATGGGGGGTTAAAGAGTATGGCTAACAATAACGTATACGCACGATGTGCCAGCTTATCTAATGTTAGTCGTATGATTGTTTTGATAATGGAAATAATGACGTACATAGGTAACGAAACATTTGTATTAACATATTTTGAATAGAAGAAAATGAATGGCGACGTCGCGCCGACTTCGGTATACCAAGTGAAACAACTAAGTACTTTAAATTCATAAGAACAATCTGATATTTAGCTCTGTTTTTCAACTGAATCTTAGAAACTGATCGATGGATGGTGAATGATTTGCCCTGTGTTTCCCTTTTCTTGGCATTCTTCTCTCAGCTTCCCATCTCGCCATATTTCGTTACTTTTTGCAGTTGTAATTTTGTTATCTTGTGACTAATTCTCAAAGTTCATGTACTAACTTTCTTAATGGAAGTGATCCATTAACTGGCATAAAAAAAGAAAAAAACCTTCAAAACACTGTTCCTTATTTCAGCCACCTAATTAGTAAGGAGCGACCAACTCAAATGAACTTTAGATTGCTCAAATATGTTTTTATTATTCAGTTGATTGGAGGGTATTCAATTCGAATCTAAATGGCAGTCCTTCGCACTACCACACGGACACGACGACGGCGGCGGTTGCCATTTCCGTTGCCATTGCCAATGCCATTGCCATGGCGACGACCACCGCCGCGTCTGATGATGATCACACGCCTGCGACGACGACGACGATGCCTCTTTGTGCTGGTTTCAGTAGTGGTTGTCGCATCTGCTTCAGTGGTTGTGGTGGTGGTGGTGGTTGTTGTTGTCGTAGTTGCCGTAGTATCCGAGGAGCTAGAATCGGATGGCGAGCTGCTGGATGGTGTGGAAGTGGTCGGGCTAGAACTGGATGGAGTGGAACTGCTGGAATCGGAAGGAGAGGATGCAGTTGGAGTGGTACTGCTGGAATCGGTTGGACTGGATGCCGCATTCACTGGGCAGGACAAAGCCACAAGTGTTGCCACCAGGAGCAAGCTAAGCGCTATGATCGGACGCATCGTCAAAGTAAATTTTTTGCTTTCTGAATCAAACGAACTTCTTGTTGTGTCTAATCAACGACGAAACTAAAGTATTTATAGGAAAGTTAATCCATCTTGAGCTCAATTTAGAATTTTTGATCAAGACAAAAAATTGTGCGAAAACAAATAAACGATAAAAACCAATATTTAACATCTTCAAATTGACTTTCGAATAAAAGTTTCAACTATTACAGCAGATGTGTTTTTTCTATGTCTATTCAAAACTATATATTTGCATTACTTATTGTTCACTTTCGTACAGATGAATAAACATATAGAGAAAGATGTATATGTATGTATATATTGCTGAAAATCATTTTGGGGAAAAACCCAATCTTACACAATTCATTATGATAGTATAGCATAGTTTTCGGCGGTAAAGTAAACTACAAATATTATGGCATATATTTCGGGCTTATGCCAGTCGACAAATTATGTTCAAAACTTCTTAAGTTCTGTGGAGACGAAATGAAAAACCTTCTACAGCTAGTCAAGACTCATTTTATCTGATCAAGGATGTCTTTTTGGATTTTTTGGGTTTTAAATGTTCATTTTATTTTATTTATTAGGTACTTGTGTGTGAGTTGTAGGCAATATTGACCTTGGCCTAGACGGCAGTGGTCCTACGAACCACACGGACCACTCGCTTCCTTTTGCCATTGCCAGAGTTAACATCGCGAATGATGCGGCGGATGATGACACGACGACGACGATGACGACGATGCCTCTTTTTGGTCTTCTCCGTTGTTGTTGTGTCTGATGAGTCCGTTGTAGTTGTTGTTGTTGACGCATCGGTGGTTGTTGTTGTTGTTGCGGAAGCACTAGTTGTAGTGGTTGTGGTTGTGGTAGTTGTGGTTGCTGTACCCGTTGCCTCACAGAAGGTTGTCAAAGTAGCCAGGACGACAATAGCCGCACACAAGGACAGAGTCAAAGGACGCATTTTGTATTGTTGATTGGTAGTGCAAGTGATGAAACCGTTTTTCAACTGTAATACCTTGAGGCTGGAGTGCGAATATTTATACCAAAGTCAATGATCTATCTCTGAAACAGGGAAGACAGAGAGCCTGCATTAACAAGTAGACCTGGTCTTTATTTTTAGCCCATTATTCCATGCGTCAAACAAACACAGATGGTAACCGGTCTTTGTGCATTTGAAAAATATGTGATAAAACTTTACTTATTGTTTATACAATTTACTTGAATTCTTTTCATTTACTTTACATACCACATCAACGCACTTGGGAATCTTACGTCAAAATTAGAGAAATTGTTTGCTCTTGTTATTTTTTTGGGGAAAACCTCTTCGAAAGTCAGACACACAAACTCATCTAGCATATGTTACAGCAAAATTTAAGTTAATATTTGAGAAATTCCAAAAAAACCAAGAGAAATTCAAATCTATCTGAAATGTCGCAAACTATTGAGTTTTCAAAAATCTGGGATCTTGGCGATTGGGACTCGCGGGCGATTAAGAAGTACAGTTCGATATCGAAAATCCAAAAAGAGATTCGTCGTGGCAATTGGTCCTATATTTGTCATCATCCAGAGGTAAGTAAACTCCTGCTCATTGACCGTAAGACAGACACTCTTCATTTCATTCACAGATTCGTGCCATCATACGAGTTATACTACGCGAGGCCGTCAATATTCAACCCAAGGGTCAGGATATTCGACAATTTGTGGCGAACTTCGTTAACTGCAACCAAACTCCGCTGCTAGTGCCAATGGTGAGGATGATTAGATGAATAATTTCGATGAACTGATCCAATCATTCGTTTATCCCTTTAGATCAATGCCCAGTTGAAGTACGTTAATGAGCAACTGCAGCGCAGTCGCTGGGGCATGTATGATGCGGAAATGCTGTTCATGGAGAGCCATTCCACCCACTCGCTCCTGTCGATAGCCTCCACTGAATGTAATGTGCATCCTGTTCTGACTTATGCATTAGTTTTTAAGAAACCCGATGAATGTGACATTGATAATCCATAATTTTTAAATTTACTTTGCAATTTTTCGGCATACAATTTGTATCGGATTAGTTTATGGCGATTTGTTGTACATTCTTTATGAGTTGAGAAGCGTTCAGTTCGTTAGACTCAGGCGGGTTATCCGGTGGAGGCAACATTTCACTGCTATCCTTTAAAGTAGGTGGCCGAGGCGGACGATTCATTTTTGGGATACCGATAAGTGACTCCTCGCGTTCCTTGGCTATTAGATAGTTATTAATCAGCGAAATCACATCGAAATTGTTTTCCTTTGGTTTTGTAGTCGATGGCAGGGTCGTTGGCTGTAAAGTAGTCTTATATACATCCTCTTCAGTAGACGCAAAAACACTTGGTTGAGTCGTATTGGTTGCTGCTGCTGCATTATTAACCACTAATATGGCCAACAGTGCAAAATGAACGCACCTCATTTTATTAACTGTTGGCACTGCAATACAGTAGGCCAGACGCTTTTTATATATACATATGAGTATATTATAAGCAGACAACTCGTCTGATTAAGTCAATAATTATCAAAGCTAAAAGTTATACGACTCCACATTAAATGCTGGAAATTAAAATCTTATCTCTAATTGGATTTCCCCGCTGAGTGGTTATCACAAAGTTTCACTGAGATGGTCATTGCCTAGCAAAACTCTCTCCGATTCTCCAATTTCTCTCAGTTAAGACACCGAATTGTTTTCTGGTGATAACAACGTGATTTCCAAATACTTAGTCTAGTACCTTCTTCAAAATTACCAATCATTTCGAATCAAATCGTGGTTAAAATCCATCTAATTTTAGAAAACTTAACTTCTATTTATTAAGTTAGTAGATAAGATTAATTAGGGGCATATCAATAAATAGTATATGTACAAATAACTAAATAATGTAAATCGTTTTCATTGGGAGGGCTTATGGATACGGCAAGAAATAGCTGACATTGGGCAAGTTGCAGCTTAAAAAAGTAAATATCTTAGCTGAAAATCTATTGAACTAATAATCAAAAGTTTTTATTTACCTGATGATCAGCAGATACCTTTAAGCTGGATTTCTTGAATGTTTGAATTAATGAACCGGGCACGTGGCAAACGGACTTCCCTTCCCTTTCGCGTTTATACAAATGTATGTAGTTAATGTCAGTTCCCACATTCACATTGCAACACGAGGAATCTGTTGACGGTTTCAAGCAGATATCCACAGCATATGTTTGTTATTTTCTCACTATCTTAAATTACATATTATTTCAAGATGAAAAATAATATGCCTTTGTGGGGAAAAAAAATATTTATTGTTTTTGTTATGTTTTGTTTTCTTTTTTCATAGATCGGCGAGAATTGTACATATTTTATATATAAATTGTTTGCGTACGCCATTATCCTGTTAATATTTGTTATTTTATCAGTTACAAAATTTCCTAATAATGATTATTAGTCCCTGCTATTTACATCTGTCTTCATATGTACAACTCGAACGAATTCAAATTTAATCAAAATCAAATTGATAGCCGCGATCAACAAAACTGAGACCCCGCTCAGAGAAAGGAAAGTAATCTGCAAACACAATGTAGTCCCTGTAGTCGGCTGAGTTGTACAGATTCTAAACGGAAACAAAATATTGCTCAATTCTAAAACAACATGATCATCAGGGTTAAACTTACCTTGCTTTTCACAAAATCCTCAAAGCCACATAGCTCACAATAGATAAGCAATGGTGGCGTAAGTCTTAAGTCTAGACGATCTTTGTGAGGCTCTCGCAATTTCAGTAATTGGAGCGAGCGCTCTAGAAATTTGGGTGTCAATTCTCGGCAATACGATACATCCAAGAATTGCAGTCGTGGACATGATTCAATGAATTTGATTAAGAAGTCATCGCTTAAATTGGAGCAATTGCGCAAGCAAAGCAAGCGCAGATCTGTCATTCTGGTGTAGCGCTCCAAATGATCAACCGAATGCGTCCAACTGCAGATGGCCAAACGCTGAAGTTTTGTATGCGTCCAAATTGGCAATTTGGCATTCCAACCGGGCTCTAGGGGCATGTAATAACCATCCACGGCAAAGCCAATGATGTTTTTCGCTTTTCTCTCCATTATTTCGTAGAATTCATAAGCTAAGCAGGCATTTTCATCATAATTATCCACACTGACTTGTGGTTGATTCGGCCACTCAGTGTCCAAAAGAACAACCAATTGACGAAGTGATGGTAGTTCCAGTACCTCGTATAGCACTGATTTCAATGTGGCCAAATTTAATTTGAGTGTAGTGAGATTCTTTAGATATTGAACACAATTGTCGAGACGCAGTTTACTTATGGAATCGTACATCCGTATATCCAGCACGCGCAGATCAACCAATTGGCTAAACAAGCAAATAAGAATTAGTGAAATATAGTGGATAAAATATTGGACTATGGACATACTTGCATAGGTCATCAAGGTATTTCTGTTGTAGTTCATAGTCTTTATGCTGGTCATCGTACAAATGCAATTCCTGCAGTTGACGAAAATTTGAAAGGTAACGTCCTTGAATGGGAGTTGTAAGACGTAAGCGGCGTAGATTTGGCAACATTTGTGCCAATCGCAGTAGGCTTTTATCAGAGGGATAGCAGTCCACATCTTCGGGCTCGTAGTAGAAACATGTAACCATCGGTAACACGTAAATTTTCATGTCAGCCAGATCCTTAAGCAAAGTTCTTAGGCAACTGTTCACAAACAATTCCTTAATATATGGACGCATCAATTGTAGGAAGTAGATTAAATCCTCAGGGTTGGGTAGAATTTCACGCCATTCGTCCAGGTCTAGACAATTGTATGAATGCGAATAACGCCATTGGGTCAAGCAAATACTTTGAAATCTTCGGCAAACACGAGAAACAGCCATTTCTGTGTGGAGGTCCTGCAAGCGCTCAAAGATGCAGGCCAAGCAATCATCGTTCAGTTTCATGATCTGTGCTGTTTCAATTTCGGCTTTCTTTATGTCCGGCGACTCCGGGGATGGTGAGGCAGCAGCCATGATTGGTTAATTTCAATTTATTTGTAAAATGTAAAATTAGCATTAAAACAATTATTTTTGTGCTTCAATCAAACAGCTGTTTACTGTTAGTGTTGAACAATTCTTTTATTGAAGCGGCAATGATAGTCAAATGTATCGGTTAATAGACATTCCAGAGCAAAATGTATCGGTTAATCGACATTCCGGAGCAAAATGTATCGGTTAGTCGACATTTTGGAGCAAAACCTATCGAAAATCGAATTTGAATAGTGTTTATCGAGAGTACTTTCCCATCACTAAGCGGCTGGCAAAGAAGCGAAAACTTATCGGAGATTTTTGCAGTTTATTAATTAGATTTGTTGTTTTGACGGTGGAATTACCAAAAGCCTAGCAAAATGCCGCGTATTATGATTAAGGGCGGCGTTTGGCGCAATACGGAAGTAAGTATAGGACACAGTGTTTGTTTTTGTTTTCGATTCTAAACGTTTTCATGTTTGCGTATCCTCATGGTCCATGGTAGGATGAGATTCTGAAGGCGGCTGTCATGAAATATGGCAAGAACCAGTGGAGTCGTATTGCCTCACTGCTGCATCGAAAGTCGGCCAAACAATGTAAAGCACGATGGTATGAATGGTTGGATCCCAGCATCAAGAAAACCGAGTGGTCGCGAGAGGAGGATGAGAAGTTGTTGCACTTGGCCAAGCTAATGCCGACGCAATGGCGGACAATAGCACCTATCATTGGACGCACGGCAGCGCAGTGTCTAGAACGTTATGAGTATTTGCTGTAAGTATTTCGTTTAAAGCACTCTGACTTCCAGGAATTAATTTCACATACTCTTTCCAGTGACCAGGCCCAACGCAAAGAAGATGGCGAGGATGGCATGGATGATCCACGTAAATTGAAACCTGGTGAAATCGATCCAAATCCGGAAACCAAACCGGCTCGTCCCGATCCCAAGGACATGGATGAAGATGAACTTGAAATGCTCTCGGAAGCTCGAGCTCGTTTGGCCAATACACAAGGTAAAAAGGCAAAACGTAAAGCTCGCGAAAAGCAGCTGGAAGAGGCTCGCCGTCTGGCCACACTCCAGAAGCGGAGGGAATTGCGAGCCGCTGGTATTGGTAGCGGAAATCGCAAACGGATTAAGGGTATCGACTACAATGCAGAGATCCCTTTTGAGAAGAGACCTGCGCACGGCTTTTATGACACATCCGAGGAGCATTTGCAGAAAAAAGATCCAGACTTTAATAAGATGCGTCAACAGGATCTTGATGGAGAACTGCGCTCAGAAAAGGAAGAGCGCGAGCGCAAGAAGGACAAGCAGAAGCTAAAACAGCGTAAGGAAAACGAAGTTCCCACAGCTATGCTGCAGAACATGGAACCAGAACGTAAGCGTTCCAAATTGGTGTTGCCAACACCACAGATCTCTGACCTGGAGTTACAGCAAGTGGTGAAGTTGGGCCGAGCAAGTGAAATGGCCAAGGAGATTGCTGGAGAAAGTGGAATAGAGACTACTGATGCCTTGCTGGCTGATTATTCCATTACACCCCAAGCAGTTGCGGCGACTCCCAGGACGCCTGCTCCCTATACAGATCGCATTATGCAAGAAGCGCAGAATATGATGGCCTTGACACATACAGAGACACCACTAAAGGGTGGTCTAAACACACCACTTCATGAATCCGATTTCTCGGGAGTACTGCCCAAAGCGGCCGCCATAGCTACACCAAATACGGTCATAGCCACACCATTTCGCACACAACGAGAGGGCGGCGGTGCCACTCCCGGAGGGTTTCTTACACCAGCATCGGGGGCATTGGTGCCCGTTGCGGGCAAATCAGGAGCAGCTGCTACGCCCGCCCATGTCCGAGATAAACTTAGCATCAATTCAGAGGAAAGCGTGGGTGTTACAGAGACACCAGCTCTTTATAAGAACTATCAGAAGCAGCTGAAATCGACATTACGTGACGGCTTGTCCACATTGCCTACACCTCGCAATGATTACGAAATCGTGGTGCCAGAACAGGATGATAGCGAACCTATGGAGATGAGCCAAGAGCCAGCAATTGAAGATCAGGCGGACGTTGATGCCCGTATTTTGGCTGAGCAGGAGGAAAAGCGTAAACGAGAGCTAGAAAAACGTTCCCAGGTCATCCAGCGCAGTCTGCCCCGTCCCACAGAGGTAAACACAAAAATTTTACGACCACAGTCGGAGAAGCAGAACCTAACGGAGCAACAGCAGGCGGAGGAGCTGATCAAACATGAGATGATTACAATGCAATGTAAGTATTGTCTGGAACACTAAAAAGAAAACGAGAATAATACAATAAACGATTTCATTAATACAGTATATGACTCCGTAAAAGATCCGGTGCCCGGACAATCCCAACATAAATTGGAACAACTTCAGAGCTACTTTAAAGCGAATCCTTATGAAGAGATTTTGCCACAAGATCTGGCGCTGGCAAAACAAATGCTAGCTGACGAAATGGATGTGGTCAAGGATCGTATGTCTCATGGCGAGTTGCCACTAGATGTCTATGCCCAAGTATGGCAAGAGTGTTTGGGTCAAGTGCTTTATCTGCCCTCACAGCATCGATATACTAGAGCGAATCTGGCAAGCAAGAAAGATCGCCTGGAATCGGCCGAGAAGCGCCTCGAACAAAATCGTCGACACATGGCCAAGCAGGCCAAACACTGCGGCAAGATTGAAAAGAAATTGAAGATTCTTACTGGTGGCTATCAGGCCCGTGCCCAAGTCCTGATTAAACAGCTGCAGGATACCTACGCCCAAATCGAACAGAATACAATTTCACTGTCGACTTTCCGATTTCTTGGCGAGCAGGAAGCTATCGCTGTGCCAAAGCGTTTGGAATCCCTTCAAGAGGATGTGCGTCGTCAAATGGACCGTGAGAAGGAACTGCAACTGAAATATGCCAGCCTTATAGACGAACGTGACTCGCTCTACAATCAAATTGAGCAAATTACCGGTGTTCGACCCACGGCACAGCAACTGATCGGTCCTGATAATTCAGAGAAGGACAATCATGAATAATAAATAAAAATATCAAAAATGGAATTATGTTACTTTGACCGAATTAAACAAAATAGATTTTATAACTGTACAAAATTTTAAAGAGCTATGTCTAACTACTTCGTATTCGTAGAAAGTCACAGAAAAATGGTACTAGATTACCGACATTAGACAAATCCTGTTTTAAATGACATTCACTTAGGTTGTCTACCTCGAAGTATGTTCCATGCAGAAGCAATCCCGTTGAATCGTACAAAAATAACTACAACCAAATTTTGGAACGCGTAAATTTATCTTCAGGAACTTCTCTCCATCTATCCCTCTCATGTTAATGACTTGTGCTTTGATAGATCCACTCCTTGTTGTCCAATGGGCAGACTTTGCGACTCCTTAACCATCGGGCAATGCAATGGTAGTGGAACGCGTGATTACACTGACCACAGGCCGCAGTGCAATGCTCTTTTTCGTCATTGGGATTAGCCTGGCATTCGATGCACAAATCCATAATAGGATTCCGGCAAATGGCACAATTGTCGACAGCCACATCCCAAGACCACTGACCATGGGCAATCCACTTCTTAAGGGCGAAACGCGCTACTGGATTTGTCAAGCTGCTGTCTGAAGCAGCAGTATCGATTGGTTCCTCCTCTTGAAAATCGCCGGGATTGTCCATTTTCCTGTTATCGCCGCTCATTTCGTGTTAAATTTAAAGTTTTAGTTTAATTTGATACAGAAAAATACAAATTTCATAAAAGTGATTTCCCTACTGACTTCTGAAAAGGCAAAGCCTATACAGTTTCTTTAAGGATTTGTATTTTAATTAATGGTATTACTTTCTGGCAACCATTCAATAGAAATCATCAAAATGAAACAGTCTCCTCTACGTTAGCGGCTTTTTGGCCAGAAAACATTAAGCGATTTCGATAGGATCTATCCAGTTGATCTCTCTATGTATACGTTTCACCCAAATAAGTATGCTACAGAAAATTTTTGCTTAAAGAATTTGAACAATTAATAGATTGATTGTTGGATTGATTTATGTAGTTCCTGCATTGAGCGTGTAAAAGTTTAAATAAATGAAATTTCAAAGGCACCACCAGCCAAGAAACATACAATTATTGGATTTTTTTTTTATTCAAGTTCATTAGGTGGAAAAACGTTTATTTCGATAATTTAAAAAATAAACAAAAATTTAGCAAAATACGCGACGATTGCGTGCGATCTGGTGCACACATACACATACAACTATTAATATTATTATTTTCGTTATTGTAAAATTATTTTGTTTTTTGTTTAGTCGTTTTTTTTTTTTTTTTTTGTTTTGTTTTCAATTGCCTTTTGCTTGATATCACCAAAGTTATCCAGTTATACATCAATTCGTCAAATCTTCAATTAGCAAATATTCGTAGTGTGTTGTTGTTTAGTTTTACTTACAGAGCTTACAGCTAAAATTATTTGGTTTTACTGCCTCTTTTGGCATATGTTTGTATATATGTGAATGCATTTATGTGTGTGTGTGTCTGTGTGTGGGTTGATTTTATTAAAAAATATTTTTAGTTACTGCAGCTTAGTAGAAGATAGCTGCTATATATATATAAATATATGTATTTGTATCTGTAGTGTGTTGGTGTGTATGTGTGTGGGTCTGTCTAAGAGCAAATGTTCCTTAAGTTGCACCATTTTACAAATGTTAGTTACTCAATTCTTATATTTCCATGCGTTTGTTCGCTTTTGTCAATATTATAATTAAATTTTTTTCTCTTTTTTTAATCACAATCACTTTCGTGTTTTAGTTGTGTGCGCAATTAACAAAACAAAAAAAAAAAAAATAAGAAAGAAGCATAAAATTAAAAAAGACCAAAATAAAACACATTTTATGATCAGATTAATTCTTCTCTGCTCGAAAATACAAATCGCGACATATTTTATTCATTCACAAAAACAAATCATAATTAAATGTAAGTGCCAAAATTAAAGGGAGGTATATATCGTGTATATAATAATATATTATCTATACATGCATGTATGTACATACTTATATACATACACATATGCATAATAATGAGAATGCCTAATAAACGAATTTAAATGTTAAATTATTCAAATTGGATTGCATTTAAGTTGAAAATACGCTTGCAAATTGTTAAGTACAGCCAAATGAAAAATTATATATCGTAATTGGGCATTGGTTGGATTTGGTTTGTTCTGTTCTGCCCTTGCAGCAGCTGCTTTGTTTTGTTTTTTTAGAATGTTATATTGGCGTAAATTAAACAAGTGCGCACCCTAGACTACAAAATACAAAAAGGAAAAAAAATAATATACATACTAGATTTATGTATTATTAATATATGTATATATATTAACTATAAACTACCATTAATATACATTATACAATGTGTATATCGAAATTGTTGTTAAATAGTTTTACTTTTTCGTTTTCTCTTTTTTTTTTTTTTTTTTTTTTTTTTTAGTTTAAGTTTTAGTTTTCTGTGTTTCGTTTTTCAGTGTATAAGACAAGACTTAAGATATAGTGTTTCTCATGCTATCGAGCATGATCATGTTTCCATTATTGTTTTTCTTTCTTCTTCACTTTAAACTTCAAAATCACTTTCTAATTTATAAACATTTAAGGTATCTTACATTTATTTTGGGTGTGGGTGTGGGTGTGGGTATGTGTGTGTGTGGGTGTGAATCAATTCGATCGCAAATTGTCGTTGAGTTTAGGAACGAAAGCAAAGAAAATATTCCGTACGATAAGTCGGTTTACCGACCGAGAGAAGAAAGAGTGTAACTCAACGTTTATTGAAATAAACTCACTCGAATTAAACACAAATTCTTTATAGAGTTTTCTAATAATAATGAGCAGTTTATATTTAAGTTGCTCTCTCTATCCCTTTCTCTCTCTCTTTTAAGTTCATGTTGTATATACGGACGGACTTGTATCATTTGTTGGTTTTGCTGTTTATATCTTATCGGGCAATCTTAATGTGTACATCCTTTTTGACCTTTGGGCAAATGGTTATCCTATTTTGAAATTGTTTTGCGGAGAATTTTCTCTAGGTGTGTTTCAAAAACATTTAACGAATGCGTTTTTGTAATTGCCAACCACCTGCTGTCTATGTCTGTGTCTGCGTGTGTCTGTTTCCGTATTGATGTCCTTGTCCGTGGCTGAGGTAACAAACTATTACATGCTTAGAAAAAATGTAATAATAATAGTATTAAAAAGAAAGGTCGAACCAAAGTTTTGACAAAACAAAATGCAATGCACATAATACGCTAGAAGATTCGCTGCAGTTGCTTAGAATTACTTGCTTTGTTTAGTTAAACTTTTTTTAGTTTATTTTTTTTATCCAGTGGTTATTTAATGAACATGCTGATGATGCACTGATGCACTGGATGGCCCTGTACCGAATGCGGTCATCAGGTCACCCTCATAGATGGCTATCAGAAGCATAATTCCCACACCGCTCAACATTCCGAGTATTTGAAGCAGGAATTGGGCTAGCGATTTGTGCGCAGCAGATATCTCCGGCATCTGCAGGAAACATTCAAATTTAGTTATATTGAATTGAGATATTTGTCTTTATGTTTTACTCACCATATCGACCAGTGCAATATAAATAAAGAGGCCCGCTGCCACGGCAAACATCCATTTGGCCACTTCCTCCGACTGGCCAAATACAATGCCAAAGATCATGCCAATGAAACTTAGAACGCCAGTTAAAAGATTGTAATAGACGGCCGATTTCACAGACATGCCAGCCTTCATGAGGATGGCAAAATCACCCAGCTCGTGGGGCAACTCGTGACAGAAGACAGCCAGAGAGGTGGAGAAGCCACCAGCAATATTTTCGGCAAAGGCGGCTCCAATAGCCATGCCATCGGTGAAATTGTGCAGTCCATCACCCATTATGATCATCCAGGCCACGGCGCTTAGCGTTTCCGGCGGCGAGTGGACATGCCCATGTCGATGGCTATGGCCATGATGTGAGGACTCGTGCTCGCGCAAAATAACCGTCACATGGTCGTTCTTGCTGTCCTTCTCCTTCCCACTACTGGCCGCATAAACGGCATTCCCATCGAGATCGGTGACTATGGTATTACTATCCATTAGGGCTCCAGGCTGGCCATCTGGCTGATGCTGCTGATGATTGTTGTGATTGTGATTATGATGATTGATATCCGCATAATTGGTGTGCAAGGTGGAGAGCAGGGATTCGGCTGCAGCAGCCAATTCATTGGAGCCATCATGATCACCGACTCCATTGCGGACCTCAGCTGAGCTAGCATCTCCACCAGCACCAGCTGCCGGAGACACACCATCACCAGGCAAATGCATCCATTCGTTCTGCTTGTTGTTCATGGTGATCTCATCATAACAATAAGGATATGAACTATACTTCTGTTTACACATCTTATCCCCAGCCACTGAGTTGTTTACCGATGAATCGGGATCACGCATCACTTTGGCTCGTGATGGTTTCTTTGTCTCCTTCTTTTCCACGCTTTTGCGCCACTCCGATATCATGGTCAGGGCATGTTCGGTGACATAAAAGAAGATAATGCCACTTAAACAGCCCAAACCCTTCATTATCATGCCGCGCTCATCCTGATTGGCCAGCGACTGAACAGAACATTTCAGATTAGATTTAATTTGACAGAAGTTACTTTTGATTTAAGACTTACATGCGGCAGCAAATGAAGTAGAGCATCTCCTGTCATTGTGCCCACAGCCAAAGAGACAAGATATTGGATAATGTGCTTGTAATAGCGAGAACCCATAAATGGAATAATCGCAACGCCCACAAGGCCAAGAATACCACAGGCGAATACCGATATGAAGGCGTAGATCCAAACTAGAAAAATATTCAGTATACATACATTTCATTTAAGTTAAATTTCAAAAGGAACTCCAGCAACAACTCACCATATACAATATCACCCTTCTCACGAGCAATCTCGTCGGCATTTATCTGCTCCAGAACACTTGTATCGATGCAACCGCCATCGAGTGTTGTCAATTGATAGAGCAGGATTGGGCATAAATTAAGCATATCTCTCCGACTGAGCGTAAAGTTTGGATTATGCTCCTCCATGCTTGAAGCTGAAGAGCTGTGAATGCAGGGCAGATTGCTGAATGGATTGGTGGTATTATACGCTGAAGTACAATTGCTGGACACCTTGTGTTCCCCTAGCACCGCATCATTGTCTTCATAATCATCATCATCATGATCGTGGTGTGCTTCCTCATGGTGATGTGTGAGATCATGTGGCTGAACATGATGGACCAGCCGACTAACGGCCACGCACTTGAATTATATAAACGACTTATTATTAATACATCAATTGCAAGTTGAGCTTGGTGGACTTACGGTGCCATTATTGCTACTACTCCCGCTGGCCAATGATTGAAGATTGAGCTGCTGCAAGAGACTGTGGAAGCTGCTGGCATTCATGGCATTCTGCGACATTAATTGATGCAGGAAGTGTTTCGTTATCTCTGGCAAATCCCGATCAGCATTATCGCCGTGACCGCCAGCATGTCGTTTGCTTCTTTTGGATGGCGGGCTTGTGCTGTAGTTTTGGGTATCATCGCCAGCTAATTGCTGCCTTCTTTCGTCGGTGGTTTCGCTGGAGGGACTTGAACTGCTGCTGCTGCGGCTGCTCCTGATGCTAGGGATGCGATCTTTAAGCGATTCACTACTATGTACGATCATGCCATTATTAAAGAGATCCTCGAAATGATCCTGGCAATGTAGCCGATGGGCACACAGTAGGCAAACCACGCAAACAGCCACTATGTGACGCGCCATCTCTCACTCTCACACTTCGAATCGCTCTCTTTTTCTCTCGAACTCCTTGTTCTCTGTCTGGGGGTTACTTTGTTTCACTTAAAACTAAAATAGTTGGTATCCGTATCCAGGTTACGATTACGTTTTCACAGAATAATGTAATCTACCTTGATCATTATATATATCAATACAAATATATATATATATACATATATGTGTATTTATGTCAATTCACGATCTTAATTGGAATCTGCAAAGATTTGTTGTAAAGAGGAAAACACAAAAATGGAATTAGTCAACTTTTGATTCACTGATGCGTGGCCCCATTCATCCAATCATCCATCAATGAGAAGGGAGTAAAGAACTATAGGGGGTACGTGGCAGGGACACCCACACTCATTACGCATCTAAGTGAAACGAGATCGAGAGACAACAATTAACCAATTGCATAACCAAAACGAACCAAAGCGGAAGTTCAAGTTCATTTGGCGGCCAGTCGTCATTGATCGACACCTCCAAATATGGTCAATCACACAGACACAGGTAAGCTGCTTCAGGTGCTCCAATCGGTTGACCATTTAGGGTAATGGCTTCAAGAGCTCTTCGACTGAATCACAATAAATCAAATCACAATAAGCTATCATTCAAAATGGAATTCTATAGATTATCAATTGGAACGTAATTTAATTAAAACTTGCATTAAATTCTTGTCAACATAATCTGATCGTATCCATTTTCGTTGGCAGGTATTGGAACCATCATAACAATGTAATGGAGAATATGAGATTCATTTAGTTGTCGTCTCGAGTTTCTTGAAAATCTTTTAAAATCTTTTGAAACATTCAAATGTACCATTTTATAATTTATTTTAGCAGTCCCCAAATTGGTATGTTTAAAATTTCATACTATAAGTTAACACTTTTATTTAACTGGAAAGAAATAAAGAAACAGCGGGAAATTGTTTAAACACTTATGTTTCAAAATTATAGGTACCATTTTGTCATTAATTAATTAATCTTGCCACTAAATTCATTTTTAAGTTCTTGCCACAAAAGTTCCTCTTGGCCATTACAGAACGGACCGACAAATAAGGTGAACTTATTTGTTGGTGAAATTAAGTAACCTTGGCATTAGTTTTTAAATTCGATTTCGGAATTTTCTTTTAACACTAGTAACTTTCGGTTTCCCCCACCATCCACCCCGTTACTTTTTGGATGTCGCCCTGTGGCGGCATGAGCCGTGTATTAACACAATTTGAAATGACACAAGCACTAAGAATTTAAATTTCCTTCTGTTTTAAATTAAAAATAAGGTTTCGCGCGAAAACTGGAATAAGAGAATTACATAAAACATACATATACATACACATGTATAAAAAAATAATAATAAACAAACACAGAAATTGGCGCAAAGTAAGCACAGGTAGATCTTATCAATTGTCAGATAGAAAAGGCGGTGAAGTGCCAGTTGAGAAGCAGAACAGAGAAGGAAGACCACTACTCCAAAGGTGGAATACGAGTAGAAGAAAGAGGAGGAGGAGAATGAGTTTGTAACGTCATAAATAATAACAAGTCAAGTCAAGCGATATCTTCGATATGTGAACCGCAATTGGCGCGCGCCAAAATACAAGTAAAAATATATACGAATTTGGTCTCTGGGGAAATACTATCAACTACTACACAAAAACACAACACAATCAGTGGCACACACGCACACACACAAACACACACACGCTCAGACACGTCGGCTACAACTTGTTGTAATTGCGCATTGGGGCAGGTACTTGGCTAATTTGTACACAGAAATTCCTGCAACGAAATCCAATATATTGATAAAACTTTAACCGACCAACAGAAAAAAAAAAAAATCATCAGAAATTTATGACTCGCGAGCAGTAGGAAGTCGGTTGATGGCGGATAGGACGGGGGGGATTGAGGGAGGTGATGATTCGGGCCGGTTTGGCGTGGGAGTTATCGACTTAATAAGAGCGAAAGCTAAAGGCGTCATTTGCTGTTGCATAAAACAAGGCGCGTCAAGGTCACAGGAAGTGGGCGGCGGCAGCAGCGGCAGTTTTGTGCACTTTTGGCATTGACAATGCGTTTGACACGCGTTTAACTTGCTGGAAGGTTAAAGGTTGTAGCTGACGCTTAAAATTCTTTCTGCGGCACTTGTTGACTAAACACCAATACTCCGCTGCCACTGCCACTGCCACTTCCCCTCTTCTTAGTTCGGACCACGTGTGCGCGTCCGTGTCCTTGTCCTTCTCACTCTCAGCTCACTTATTTTAAAATGCCTGACTGGCATTCACTTAATTATCTGACAATAAAAATCAATCATCAAATATTTGAAATTTTGGCAAAATGCTCTGCTTGATTTACGTTTTTTCGTTTTCCAATCAAGCCCCAAACAGACTGACCTAACTCAGTCAATTGGTCAAGTGCTGAAGCCGCCGACGCCGACCGACATAGTCGTTCAATCGGTGATTTTTGTCCGCTTTTCGCTTTTTATTTAAACTCTTTGTAATCAAGTCTCATTTAAATTCAACTCGCATGATTTTCATGAAATCACTGAGAGAAAAATAAATAATAAAAAACACAAAAAAAAAACCATTTAAAAACGGACACACAAATTTTTCAGTGTTGGCTTTAACGACTTTTGATCTCACTTTTTCGATATTATGCTATATATAGTAGTAACATTTGCATTCGTTTCGAGAGTCGAGTACAATATTTTTTATTTTATAAATTAAATTCGCTTTCTTTGTGGTATTTATTGATTGATTGGCAATTTAACATCTTTAATTATATATCTCTGAGTAACTCAGAGGTTCACACAATTCACCCACCGGGAGAGATGAGGAGGAGGAGTAGGAAGAAGCCTACCGCAAACCAAGCGAACGAGCTTTACCACCATCAATTTGCCACTGAGCTGCGCGCGTTGCTTTCAGAGTGTTTTATAGTCCAAGTTTTTCTCTGCGAGTGTATTTGTGTGTGTGTGTGTGTGTGTGGGGGGTCGACAACGACCAGGTTTGGAGGCGTAAGACTTTGCCAACCTAAATGAAATGGGGCGGGTTAAGCCATTGTATGCTCACACTATATGGCCATAATACTTTACAGACCTGAAGAACATTAGAATTTCGTTTATATAAAAAACAGATTATACCCTTACACTCCCTCCCCCAAAGATTTATCCAAGTGTAGTAGGAGATCAACATCTAGAAACGTTATAAAATTCAAACGGAAACATTCTTCGATAGACACTTGGGGGACACCCTTCAAGTGGGGACGAAACAGTCAGGAAAATTTCATTAAATCTCACCTAATGCGAGCGAGGAGGCATCCAAATTCGTTGACTTTCCTTGTGGGAACAAATATCTATGTTATTGACAGTCCTTAATAATCTTGCTTTCATAATTTATTGCTTGGACCCGACTTGCTTAATCATTTGGTTCCCATAAACCAAAGAAATATCTCTCTTGCTCCACCAAGAGTATCTATTACTCAATCAGACTAGAGATATCTGTTTATCTTTCAAATCATGACGTGCAAATTTCATAATCAATGGTTTGGGTTTTGTTTATGATTCTCCTGGAGAATTTTCATACCAAAATTAGGTAATGCTATATATAGATATTTTCAACTAACCCACAAAAAAGAGGAAGACAAATAGCGAACGTTAGTTAATGTTCATATATTATTATTGTGCTTATCGAAATCAATGTTTAATCTCGATTCAAGATAATGCGTTATCAAAAGGAATCTGGATTGCTGCAGCAGCTACTACTAATAGTAGTATTAATTGTTTGCCGCATAATTAGATTACATACTTGGTTCTCGAATACAACTCTCAACTCAACTACATAACTCTATGTTATAGTAACTGAAAATTCGACTATATATGACTCACTATGCTTCATCCATCCAACCATATTTCACCATCAATATCCTTACTTTATAAAACTGAAATTTCAAGCACAAAAAAACTTTATCGCACTTCGCTTTTACACTTATGTTACGCTGAGGCGGTAAACTTATCAACTGAAATTTCACAATGAGAACCTCATTTTTATATCTGAATTTCTGACGAGTTTGCCCCAACCACATGTCAGCTGACTCATCGCCCGAGTAAAGCCATGGGTAAAATTTGTTCAATTAGCACTTTTTGTTAATGCCAAATTTCCATGAAATTTCATGCTTGAACCTCCAATAGGGAGCAAGCATAGCACTTATGTTTTGCTGACTCAATCAACCAACCAACATATCCATCCATCATTATCTCCAACTGAAATTCTATATAGAGCATTGACTTAACTTATTTTATGTACATAAGTCATCAGCCAAGCCGACAACATGAATTTATCTTCACTGAAATTTCACAATGAGAACCACCACGATTCGTTTTTTTTCGGCTTTCAGACGGAGTCAATTAACTGCCGAATTTTGAAATTCTTTTGAATTATCTGTAGTTTCTTTTGGGCTTGTCGTTCTAACCAACTGAAATTTCATGCCGATACCCCCAAAGGCGTGCACACACACACATACACACACAGGCAAATACATACATATGTATGTATGTATAAGTTAGTTAATGCTGATTTGGCAACACGTTTAAGCCAAAAAACCCTTATCTTTTTTGGTGTGTTACCTGACACACAACGAAAACCACACAGGTAAGAAATAAACGGGGAAAATTAAAAGCTCCACATGAAATTTCAGTTATCTTTTCTAGATATTATTCGGGAGATACGAGAACGTTGGAACAGTTTGAGGGTCGTCTAATGTGACAAAGCAAAAAGCAACGAACTAACCGCCCCATGAATATAAAGTTCTGGGATTTACGAGCGGCACAAAGATTTACATAGATCTGAACTATCTAATTCACTAAGCCTGCTTGAATCACGTTGTCTAACCATGATGATATGTGTTGGACATGGCCTAACTGTCATTTCGACGGTTTGCCCGGATTGACCTTCCCCCTGTCCACCCGTCAACCCACTAAACGCTCACCTAAGTTGGTTGACTACTATATATTACGTCAGGTTTTCGAATTTAATATGCTACTAATGTTGAAGGGCTTGCAATTACAATAAATAATTCATTGGGGCATCTAAATTAAATCATATTGTAGGATGACGATTAACGATTTGGGTAGGTTGGTTGGTTGCGCTTTGAAGGTAGACTTAACAGACGACTACCTTCCTTATGAGTGGGGTCGGAGCGACGGCTCTGGGAACCGAACCGGAATCAATGAATAATTGATTACATTGCATTTGCACCAGGTGTGACAAATTCGCAAATTGTGTGCCAAAACGCGAACAAATGCAATGATAGAGACAAGATGATGATAAAGAGAAATGGAAACAATTATGGATGGTAGGTTCTAGGTTTTCTTTGTTAGTCATACTTTCATTCAGAATGATATAATGAGATGCAATGTTATCGTTGGATTACTTAAGTCTGGTAATCGATCAATATTTTTAAACTTTTAAACATGCAACATAAGAAGAAAGCACGTGGTGAGGCACCCAAAATGGTCTAGATGTTATTTTTTTAAATAAACTTTTAAAAAAGATTGATAGATTATAGTTACTTTTATATACATTCATGTTTCAGTCGATAATATCGATCGTCGATTATCATAAATTTCGATAGGAAAACAAAAAAAATGTAAACGAAAATAAAACACATGTTGATATATGGGTCATTACCGATAAGCGTTCCCCTCTTCCACCAGCACCTCTTGGACAAATCGAAATTCACTTTAACTCTATGTGCTAGATCCTCCTCCATTAAACGAATCGTTACCCACGCAAAATTTAGGCAAAAGTTTGCGTAATTAGACAATAATTATGGCAGGGAAAAAGGAAATTAAAATGCCATTTGATTTGGTGTTAAAAATGGAAAATATGTTACACTAAAATAGCATAATGTACGTGTGAGTGTGTGTGTGTCTATGAATCTTACTTTATGTGTATGTGTGTGTGTGTGTGCGCGGGTGTCCAAATCTCGCACATGGAAAGCGGCTCGCTATAAATAAATTATGAATGAGCATGAGAGGTGAGGTGAAGCAGAGGGGTGAGGAGACGTGGGTGATAGTGGGTGTATTCGATGGTAGAGATGGTGCAACATATGCAATTAAACTAACATACATATGTACATATAAATATGTATATATTTATATTTGCAGTTAACAATACTTACATTTCACACTTCTCAGTCCCCTTGCCTTTGTATATCAATTCCAAATATATGTGTTAGTGTGAGTGTGTGTGTTGGGATTGCGCTCAGCGCAAAATCTTAATCTTAGTTGTTGATAGAATAATGTACTGCCGATGCTTTCATCTACGATTCAACTTTAAATGATAGCCTGGTGGGAGGAGGGCGAGGACAATGTAGGTATTGCATTAATTCACAAAGATAACACAAATGTCGATTCAATTGAACGGCGGCGGCGGCGGCAGTAGCAGCAGCAGCGGGAATAAATTCGTTTCAGTTCTATCCAAAATACAGATTGCACAGTGATTAGAGATCCGCTCTAATTCAACACATTTACACAATTACGCAAGTAGCCGTTGTTCAATAGTTAAACATTTCAAAGAACACAATATTTTTATTATAAAATGCCGATTTCACTGCACCGCACCGCCAACCATAAATCCGCAACAAAATAGCCAAACTATCGGTGTGGCCATAGTGTGCAAAGTGTAAATGTTATCGAGTGTAAATATATCGATACCGCCACAAACAACAGACTCGGCGCGTAATCGAAATACATATCGATATGGTTATCGAATATATAAATGACAGTCACACAAAGACGTTGACATTTATAAACAAACTAGAAAAAAGCAAACCTTTCAAAATGTCCGATACGGAGCATTTATCTAGGGGTAAGTAAATATATGTCCTACACAGACTTATCCACATTCAACATAATCTATTCTTAGGTTCCATAAAGCCAGTATTTCCGGATGACGGTATCTTGCGTTTGTATTCTATGCGCTTTTGCCCATACGCACACCGTGTTCACCTTGTCCTGGATGCTAAAAAAATTCCACATCACAAAATTTACATAAACCTGCGTGACAAACCTGACTGGTTTGCCAACGTCAGTGCCACTACTAAAGTACCAGCATTAGAGCTTGTCACAGAGGCGCCAACGGGTGCAGGAACACCACCTATACTTATTGAATCGCTTTTTATATGCGACTATTTGGATGAAAAGTATCCCGAGATATCGCTACATCCCAAAGATCCCCTAAAGAAGGCCGAAGATCGAATCCTTGTTGATCGTTTTGGTCAATTTATAAATGCCATCTATAAACTTCTATTGCATGATGATCCCGCTCAAGTGGGAGATGCTGATTTATATGACGGCTTAGATATTTACGAGAAGGAGTTGAAGCGCCGGGGTACACCCTTCTTTGGTGGATCTCAGCCTGGCATGTTGGATTATATGATCTGGCCGTGGTGTGAGCGTTTTGCCGCTTTAAAGTATACTCTAGGCAAGGACGTTAAACTAGATCCTGTACGATTCAAAATCCTGGTAAGTTGACCGCTCGCACTTGCTTGACCTCAGTCAATCCTTAGTTATGATCTTATCCCATTTGTAGCTTCAGTGGGAGGAGCTGATGCTCAAGGATCCAGCTGTAAAAAGCTTCTTTTTGGACGGTGAAGTTCATGCCAAATATATGAAGTCTCGACGTGATGGCAATGCGGATTATAATATGCTCTAGTAAGATGAGTGTCCCAAGCAAATTAATTCAATGTTTAAACGTTATTGTTCTTTCCTTTTCCAGCAAAGCTGCCAAACGTCCGAAATTGGAATAATGCTATTAACAACTCGATGACCCTAATATATAGAAAACAAATGTGAAATATAGGCAATGCCAATTAAATGTAAAACATTTTTAAAAATTTTTTTGAAATAAAAAAACCATTACCATGAAAAATGTGTTTACTGGGCTAAAGCTTCTGTTAATGTTAATAACAGAATTTTATGTAAACTTACCCTAAGCAAAAAGAGTATTTCGAGATAACAAAGAATTTTTAATAGTAATAAACATTGCTCCTCCACTAAAACTTCTGTATATATCCTGTAATCGCCATAATTCTCTTTCATTTTTATGGGTCGCTAAAGGATCTTGGTCACATTGCATTCATATGTATGTATTTGCTGCAAATTTAAAATTATTGATGTACATATGTACTTTTATGTATATGAATATTTTTATAAATCAATTTCCTCCTTAATTTTACAATATGACTTTATCTTTGGGAGTTTATTATGTACTACCAAAAAGAAAAATTGGCGAGGGCATACAAAATTCGACTTTGCCAAAGATGGAATACGACTGATAAAATAACCGCTGAATCGGCCATTTATACATATGTTGATGTTACTCACCTGAAAATGTTCATTTGTTGTCGTCGGTTCGTAGAGTAAACATCAAGTGATCAAAATTTCACGGTTAATAGTAAAAACAGTTAACAAAATGTCCAGCATTCCACTAAAACATTTCAAAAAGGGTACGTTTCAAGGTCAAAACTCTTTAGATAGTGACGGGGCAATTTTTTTTCCAATTTTCCCCCCATTGATTTTATAGTTTGAGTTTTATCACACACACACATATACAGACACAGAGAGCGAGAGATACGGAATACACGTAGTGGTCATGAGAGATTTGAGATTTAATTTTAGACAAGAGAAATGGATTTATTTTATGTTTTTGTCGCTGACGTCAATCCTGATCATCTCAACAACAATCATCATCATTAACAGGTACACCCAAGCCAGAACTACCCGAGGATGGCATTTTGCGCTTTTACTCCATGCGCTTTTGTCCTTACTCGCAACGCGTTGGCTTGGTGCTGGAGGCCAAGAAGATTCCTCATCACAAGATCTACATTGACTTGAGCGAGAAACCTGAGTGGTATACAGATTTCAGTCCCTTGGGCAAAGTGCCGGCCATTCAATTGCCAAGCTTAAAGGGTCAACCTGCTCTGGTTGAATCGCTGGTTATTGCCGAATACCTGGACGATCAATATCCAGGCGAAGGTCCACTCTTCCCCAAGGACCCATTACAAAAGGCTCAAGACAGGATATTGATTGAACGCCTAGCGCCAGCTGTGTCTCTGCTGTCTATCCAGTTTTATTCACGAAGAACCCATCGCCGGATGCTTTGACCAATTTCGAGAACGCTTTGGAGGTCTTTGAAGTGGAGATCACTAAACGTGGAACGCCATATTTTGCAGGCCAAAAGATTGGTATTGTCGACTACATGATCTGGCCATGGTTCGAGCGTTTCCCGGCCCTGAAGCATACCCTGCCCGAAAAATACGAGCTAGACACCAAGCGGTTCAAGAATCTATTAAAGTGGCGCGATTTGGTGGCCCAGGACGAATCTGTAAAGAAAACAGAGCTGGATGCCCGGATTCATGCCAAATTTATGCTGACACGTCACGCCAACGAACCCAACTATGATGTAGCCTTCGAGCCATTATAGATCTTCATTGATTACCTTCAAATATCATTATATATCATTGGCGTGTTGAAATATACATACTTAAATCTGCTTAGAACTGAAACAATTATATTATCTTTGAGGGTTTCTCTATTGTCATTTTGCAGGATCCCCTAAGCCCGATCTACCTGAGGATGGCGTCTGGCGTCTCTTCACCATGGCCTTCTGCCCGTTTGTCCAGCGGGTTCGTCTTGTTCTTGATGCCAAACAGATTGCCCATCACAAGATCTTTATCGATTTGATTGATAAGCCGGAATGGTATAAGGAATATAGTCCTTTGGGCAAGGTGCCTGCCCTTCAATTAACCAATCTGAAGGATCAGCCTACACTTATTGAGTCCCTGGTTATAGCACAATTTCTCGATGAGCAATACCCCGAGCGGAAACTTTTCCCCACGGATCCTTTGCAAAAAGCTCAAGATAGGATTTTGATAGAACGTTTTTCTCCAGTGGTCAGTGCATTGTATCCAGTACTTACCTGTAATCCCAATGCTCCCCAGGATGCCTTGCAGAACTTTGAAAAGGCCCTGGACGTATTCGAACAGGAGTTAACTTCCAGAGGAACTCCTTATTTTGCTGGAGAAAAGATTGGCATTGTGGACTACATGATCTGGCCGTGGTTTGAACGCATCCCGAGCTTGAAATACACCACAGAACAGAAATACGAACTGGATGCTAAGCGCTTTGGACAACTGGTTAGTGAATTAATCAAAATCGAATAGCATTAACTCAGACTATCCTCCTTTCAGTTGAAATGGCGCAATTTGGTGGCCCAAGATGACGCAGTCAAGAAGAGTGCCCAGGACCCGCAAGTGCATGCCAAGTTTCAACTGTCTAAACTGGAGGGCAGGCCCAACTATGACATTGCTTTTAACAATTAGAGATACTTTTCTATGATTTATTCCATTCCAATAAAAAGAAACAGATATTAAGCATCCTTCACCAGGAGATTGTAGTTGGGTTTGCCGGCGCTGCGTGTGCGCAAAAATTCCGCTTGCACCTCGGCTTCCATGTAGAAGGACATCACAGCGGCATCCCGTTTCATACGCTCCAGCCATTGTGTCTTGAATGAAGGGAAGAGCGAATTTTAGGGGTCAACAAGAATTTATATATGGAATCTTCTCTTACCAGCTGTGGAAAACGTTGCTCATCGTAGTTGTAGTCCTCGCCACGTTGCAACTTTAGCAACTCCAAACGTTCCAGCCAAGGCCATATCATGTAATCCAAAATGCCTGTTTGTTCGCCACCGAAAAATAATGTTTCCCGACGACCTAGCTGCTTCTCATAAACATCCAAGCCGGACCAGAAAGGCTCCATGTCGCCGCCGTCAGATGCTTTGAAGAAAGCACCCAGGACCGGATTGAAACGTTCGATCAATAATTTCTCCTGCACCTTTTTGAGCGGATCCCGCGGATAGAGGGGCCGCAGTGGATACTGTTCATCCAGGTACTCGCATATGAGCAACGATTCAGTCAACACTGGTGGACCCGGTTCACGCACCAATTCCAAAGCTGGCACCTTACCCTGAGGGTTCTTGTCATATAGCCAATCTGGTTTCTCTGTGAGATTAATGTAAATGCTGTGATAGGGTATCTGTTTGGCATCCAGAACAAGATGCACTCGCTGTGCAAATGGGCAGAAGCGCATGGAATACAAACGCAAGATGCCATCCTCCGGAACTTCCGGCGGAGGAGAACCTACAAAGGGAAATTTCAATTTATGGAAAACCAATAAATCGAATTATATGCAGCCTTACCCTTAGCCAAATGTCTGCCGTTGCTCATAGTGTGTCTGTGTGTAGATGTGTGTCTTTGTGTGTGTGCTGCGGGAAATCTGGAAGGCAAGTGATGCTCCAACTTGTTTCGCCGGCAAATTTATATCAAGATCTCGAATGCCCTTCGACTCGGGGTATGGATTACCCCCCACTGAACTTGGCTACATGTGGCCTTTGTGGCTGACTGCGGTGCTTGACACACTTGCTCATCTTAAGATTGGGTACATTGGAAAATCTGTGTACTCTACTTAACTTGAATCAAGCTCTATATTGGAGCTAGTCGTTCAAAGAAGATTTAACAATTTACATATTTTTAGTTATATTATTTTTTTTTTTAATTTACATATTTTATATTTTTTAATTATTCTTTTTTGTTCTATATTTTTTTTTTCTATTCTAATTGTTAGTTTCTTTTTCTCTTTTTATCATTTTTTGTCCTTTTTTTTTTTAATTTAAAAAATATTTGTAACGAAATCCATTTACTTCTTGGCAGACAAACGAGCCTTCCAGAAGTTGACATGATCCTCATCAGATGCAATATAGGATTGGACCACCGGATCTTGCTTCAGGAGAGCGATCCATTTGCCAATATTCTCAAAGCGCTTCTCATCGAAAGTGTATTGATCTTCGAACTGATATTTGACAACGGCTAGACGCTCGAACCAGGGCCAAATCATATAGTCCACATAGCCAGGCTTCTCGCCGCCAAAGAATGGGGTTCCACGTTTCTTCAACTCCTGCTCGAAGATATCGACGCCTTGCCAATAATCGTCGAGTCCAGTTTTCTGAAGCAGAACCTTCATGAATGCATTGGTAATGGCACTGAAACGCTCCAATAGTATCTTATCTTGTGCCCGCTTCAATGGGTCCTTGGAAAGAAGTGGATTTTGGGGATACTTCTCATCTACATACTCGCTGATGACCAGCGATTCAATAAGTGATGGCTTGTCCTTCTCCTCGACCAACTGCAGGGCAGGCACTTTAAGCAAAGCGCTCACCTCAATCAGCCATTCGGGTTTCTCCATAAGATTGATGTTAATGACATGATAAGGCACCTTTTTGGCATTAAGCACTAGATGGGCCCTCTGGGCGTATGGGCAATAACGCATAGAATACAGCCGCAAGATTCCATCATCGGGCAGGGCGGGCTTGGCAGCACCTGTAATATTAAATAGATTAGTTAACAATATGCTACGTCATACACAATTCGTGCTGATAATAATATTTGTGATAAGGTCAATGCCATGACTCGGCGAATTAGAATTAGATATATATATACAATAATGGTTTTAAAGGATAAAGAATCGTGTTGGAAAGTGGAATAGATATTCCTTTCTTTAAATCGATAGGACGACATTTTCTATACTATAATTTCTCTTGATTCGTTGTTCGAGTTCTTGTGATTATTTACTTGCTATCTAAATATAGTTTATAATTGATTGAAACTGGTTTTGTTTTGTTTTTCTTCTTTTGTTTTCGTTAATTTCTAACTCTTGTTGGTAGACCTTTTTTTCTCTTAGGGGAAAAAAGAGTGTCCTGAAAACATTCTTTAACCATCTAGTGCTACATAAACGTATGTATATCAACCCAATTACTCGATATTTTTCATTAGATCGGACAACTTTTTCATTTGAATATTGCATATTAGATTACAAAGTTGTTTTATTCCACTTGACCATGCTGAATGTTGGGCGGGCAAACTGGTTTAATTTACACAATAATAAAATGTTGCTATTCTCTTTGGAAATTAGTTGGTCTCTTATGTAGGAATTGGATGTCTCGATTCTGATTTAGTCTTACCTTTTGCCAACTGTTCGGTTGTTATGGTCTTGGACATGGTTCAATTACAGATGTAACTCTAATTCACTTGGGGATATGTACGGAAAGTTCTTTTCAATGTTGCGAACGGAGGCCGTGAACGTTTGAAACTCAACTGATGGTTCTCTTAACCGGTCGCTTAATATTTATACATATACAAATGTAAGGGCCAGTGCGTCTCATTCCAAAGAGCCAAAAGCTTTCGGAGCTTCCCAAAAACATGACTCTTAATTTTGTGTTTTGTTGATAATTTCTTCGTTTTCACATTGTTTATTTTGCGATTAAAACGCTTTTTCTACAATTTTGCGATGTTCAGTGTTGTTGTTGTTGTTTTTGTTTTTTCTCTTTTAGTTATGTTTGTATGTTATGATTTCATATCAGTGACATCATGCCAACAAATGCTTGTAAATATATATATTTATTTATACATTCATATGTGTATATATATAAATATATAGACTATATGAACGCAAAGTAGACTTTTATTATATGCATTGGAGTTTTTTGTTTTTTTTTTTTTTTGGTTTTGGTTTGTTTTTTAATTAAACTTCCTACTAAATACTACGACACAGACACACATACATACATACATTTAGAGAAAAATTTGTTTTCTTCGGCGGAAATTTATCCTATTTACAAAATCCTAAAAGAAACGTATAAAAAGAAACTAAACAACAACTTCATTATACAAGAATAAAAACAGAGATGACGGAAATATTATTAAAATGTACATTTGTATGTAGAAAAAAGTATCCAAAAATATATATGTATGTGGAATAACAGAACATTTTTTTACTGTTATTATGTGATAAGCGCCATAAATGACAACAAAATGAAAATCCATTTTTGTTTTATCAACTGATTGGAAAAATAACTGAATCATTTATAAACTAGAAAGTTCTGTTCGATATACTGCTTGTCATCCATCTATGTTCATGCATTGAATATGTATGAATATATATGTATATGGAAAGCTTTTGTTTTGTGTACGGGCTGAGGAATTATTTCACAACTTAGCTTCTACTCTAACTTCGAATGTCCCGAAGTTTCTATACACTTCACAATTGTTATTAACATTTAATTTTTGAGGTATATCATCTAGGCCTCTAATTACAAGATTTCATAAACATTAAATTGGAATTACTCCAGGCACCTAGTTTTGAAGAATATCTCGAAAAGCAAAGATATTATCTATCGCCCACTTGGGTTTCTAGGCAAGCCATTCGTTAAACTTACATATCATTTGGAAATTTAATAAGACCTCTAGTTGTATTGCTTTCATTAAAACCTCTCGATTAATGGGTTTAATTGTTCGATATCAATATATCCGACATTCTATATATAGATTCTTCGATTGTATGATTTCAGCTTTATAATTCTCTCAACTCATTGTGACATGAAGATCAAGAATATATATAAATAAACTCACATACACATACATACATTTATGTAATGTTAAATTGTTGTTTTTTTTTTTTCTTCTTTGCAAAGTCTTGTGAAGTGTACTCTATATCGGTATATATGTATGTATATATAATGCTTAGGCTGATCCTGTGTGTGTGTGTATGTATGTTTGAAAATGAATTCATTCCGCTTTTGAAAAAAAAAAAAAAAAAATCATTTGGCTTACATTTATAGATTTAGTTCAATTGTTAGAATTTAAATCGTTTCAATTGCGCGTTGTCGTTAATAATATAATATAATTAATTACATTTTGTTCACATGGGAATAAGTTGCTAAAAACTAAGTACATACATTTACAATACATTTAAAAAAAATTCTACAGAGTTTAATTAGATTTCTTGATCTTTATCATTTTTCGTTAATATTTATCATATTGTTATAACTTTTGCTTTTTAGATTGTTTTGCATCGTTGCCTTACGATTTCGTTTACAGTTTCGGTTGTTTCTATTTGTTGTTTTCTTCTTAATTCATTTAGTTAATTTCTTAATAATTTTTCATTCTTTTTCTTATGTTTTTGTTAATTTTATGCTCTTTATAAAATATGCTATGTTGTTGCATTTTGATCACGGTTCTTGCTGTTTCATATACATTAATATTATATATATATATATATATAAGTATATATAGTATATATTATCTTTTGATTACTGGAACGACTTGAATTTCTTGAGAAATAAAGTGGTTGCTGCTGCTGTTGGCTACTCTCTGTGTGATTCTCACTCGTGGTGTTACATGTGGATGACTTTGTGGTTGGTGGCTGTATGCAGTTTAACGTCTTTAGGTGGTCATCAGGCCAGGTGAGGGTGAGGGAGAGGCAGTTGCCTTCATGTTGCCATAGCTGCCACGATGGGAGGACGTACGATTGGAACTGCAGCTGGAGTTGGAGCCGGAGCCGGCGTACTTTGGCTGTGACACTGTGGAAGAGCTGCTGTTGCTGGGGCCGCTGCAAGTGAACATTTCATCATATTCTCTATATATGATTAGGTATGTCATTTTTAGGACACACACCCCTTCTGCTCGCCATCCTTCTTGCTATTGAACATGGCAAGTTCGATTTCCGTATGTTGGCTGTTCATATGGCGTACCCATTCCGCTGGCGTTTCAAAGGAGCTGCAATTGTAAGGATAGAAAATGTTACTCTTTCACGTCCCTTAAGTCTGTTTGATATCGTCTTCTATTACGTGGTGCACAAGTCGCATAGCAGGGTCACATGATCCATATTGTTCTCTTGTTGCTACATATATACACATAGAAACAAACAGAAAGGAAATGAATATGACTGGCATTCATACAAAAGTTTGTACACTCACCGACACCCGCCGCCGTTTCTTAGCCGGCACATAGGTTTTTAGGGCACGCAGAGCGAGATTATTGTTCGCATTGCTGCTGGCTTGGGTACTTCCGCTGCTGCCGGCTGACCCTGTCATCACATTTTGGCCTGCTCCTGGCTCTGTGGCGTGTGTGCCCAAATGCCGTACCAACGTTTTGGTATCCTCGAAGGACTTCTGGCATATTTCACACACCAGCAATTGCTTAAAATTGTTGTAGTCGCGAAGTGTATGCTCTTCGGACTCATCCTGCGGCGTGACACGATCGCGATTCACCTCCAATTTGACGGCACTCATCTTAAAATCCAGTGGCTGCTTTGGCGACAAAAGGGGGGCCTCTTCATGATTGTTGTTAATGGCATTGGCTGCAGTTGGTGGTGGGTTTTGGGACCAATCAGTTGGCTCTTGTTTAATGGTAAGGAAACTGTGCGGATGTGGTGGCGGTGTGGAGGCCAGACGAGGCGGGACCACATGATCGAAATGAGGCGGAGCATCGTAATAGTCGTGGCCTAAAAATAAATTGTCTTGGTCTACATTGCTATTGATAATCTTCTCCCCATGCTTACCCCTATCGCAGCCACTTTCCCGACGCAGACGTCGCTCATAGACCAAAGCATCTAGACCATCTCGCTCGCAGATCGGTGGCTCCTCATACTCCGGCCGACGCAATACTGCCTCCGCTGCCTCTGGGACCGGCCCGGTGGTAGTCATGGGGCAACTGCTGCATCCGACTTCAGTGCAAATGGACATTGGTGGCGGGGGTACCGGTCCCGACGCTGATGTTCCGACAACTGTGGCCGCGGTTGGTGGTTGGGTTTCAACTTGACTGCCACCGGGATAGCAGCACTTGTCCTCGGGATCAATGGCCACCTCCTTGTTCACAGATATACCCAACTTGCTGCTGCTGGCCACACTTAACAGTCCTGCATGGGCTGCCATTTTGGGCGATTTGACAATCACAGGACTGTCCTTTGGCATTACGGAAGCGCCGAGGCCGCGAAATTGCTGATGATGATGTAGGTGCGAGTGCGGATGCTGGTGTGCTGGATGCGACTGTGGATGATGATGCTCGAGGGTATACCGACCAGAGCTGCTGCCGCTGCTGCTGCTCGGTTTGCTCCCCGCCGTATATATCGCCTGGAAGCTGTGTGCTCATTGGCGGTGGCGGGGGCAACGTCGAACGCTGTGTTCCATTGGACACATACATGGCACTGGGCTCACGCTGCTGCTGTACACTATGAGGATGCGAATGCGGATGATGCGACGTTGTGGTTGCTGTGCTGCTGCCACTGGAAGCGCTGGTACGACATAGTCCACGAATCTTTAAAATCTCTCCGCCGCGTAAAACCTCGTTGAGAATGTCATTGGAGACGGTGGCCTCGCCGCTGTACATATACTGCACCAGGATCTGTATAGCTCGATGGCTAAGATCGGGCGGAAGAACAACATATAGCACACCATTTGGCGAGGTAATTGGTGCCGTCTCAAACATTGTGGCAAAGAACTGGCTGCACGAGCTCAGTATAAATTTGTGCGCCGATATGCCAACCGTGGGTATATCCGAGGTGATGCCGCTATTGCTATACGAGCTATATAGTACCACATCGGCAAATTTTTCATTTCTGGGGGAAAACGTATACGAGATTAGATCGTTGTGGTCATTTTCGATACTCCATACTCACTTGTATAGTGTGGAAATGGAAGTGTTCAAGTAGGACAAATGCGAATCCCATTTAAGGTGATAGTTCTCGGCGGCCATGTCTGCGACCGGAATCGGAAGCGCCTGGCCCGTAGTGCTACAATAAATACAATACAAAAATCAATAAAGGACAACAAAAGCAAAAGGTTCGTCGATTTGAAATTAACAGTCAGTTAACAGCAGTGGCGTAGCCGCAATTACATGAAAGCTATTTAACAGGAAATATATATATAATATTCAAATTACAAAACAAAATTAAATGAATTTAAAAAAAAAATGAAAGCAGACACGACAATTTCTTTGTGGCCCCTTTTTTTCTTACGCTACGCCTATGAAATTGCACAGTGGCGCCCCCGTGAACTCTAACGGTCATAAATTGTTTGAGAGCGCTGCAGAGCGAATGTTTTGTTAAAATACAAATAAGAAAATATACAAAAGAAATACAAAACAAGGGTATAATGACATTTTCCCCGGATTTCGACATACTACTAATTGACCTGGTAAAAGCCAATCCCATCCTTTGGGAACGGCAATCTCGCAGTTCTCCCTACAAAGAGCTTCGAACCCGCGACACAGAATTATGGAAAAGCATAGCAACTTCGCTGAAGACAGATGGTAAGTAGGATAATTCCGGTCCTGGCCAAGTTGAGTGTAAATTAACTTACCGTTCCGTCATTAGTTCTGGCCTGCACAAGGCGTTGGAACAATTTGCGTCAAAAAGTCCGCCGTGAGCTAGCCAAAGAGAAGGATGGCGAGGCCTCTGATTGGACTCTAATGCCCAAACTGCGTTTCCTGCAGCAGCCCTCATACAACCATCGCAACAGTGAGAGACAACAGACCAACAATAGGCAGCTTCAGCCGCCCAACAATGTTGGTTGGTCATCCCAGAATGGGGAACAAGTGCATGATGAAGATGATCAACTGCAGGAGGCCATGGATGAACAGCAGGCAGCAGCATTACCACCTGCTGGTATACCCAGTCAGACAAGTGAGAAGGCTAATCCCAGCACTGTTCCATTTACCACTGATGTGATAAAACGAATTGAGTCTCTGTTGGAGGGATTAGGTCCACCAAATCGTGAAAAGGCAGAGAAACGTATTTTGACCTATCTATGCAAATGTAATTTGCGCTCCCTAAATAATGAAGAAATCGATGATATACTCCTTTAAGGCATGTCTCCCGTATATATTTATCTATCTGTGTGTGTGTGTGCTTGTGTGTGTCTGCTCAGGAGTGGGAGAAAATCGAATTCGAACCAAAAACCAAACTCCTACTACTATGACGCAGTTAGTTGAATTGGGGGAATTGGTCAAAAGAGTGCGCGCGCAACCAAAAGCAATAACATGTCCAATACACCAACTGTCTGCCTGCCTGCTGCTCTTCAAAAAATTGAAGGCGCGCGGGCGGCATGACGCCAAAACAAGCATTTAGTTTATTAATTTAATGACTCTACTACTACAACGACAACGACGAAGTTCGACCACTTCCACAACATTCACAATCACATAGAGCTAACTAGGCATGCGATATTAGCGAAACGAAACATAACGAGCAAAAGGCGCGTCCTGTGCACCCTTAACGACAGTTCGTCTACCCCGCCCGTCTTTACTTACTTACAACACCGACCCGAATCGAACCGTACCGATCCTGCCTTGCCCCGCCTGCTCTCTATCTCCCACCACTATCCCAATACCAATACGAACTTCCAAGACTCTTCTTGCTTATCCGTCGTCTCAGTACGTACATGTGTGGATGTTGGTAGCCTATCAAATGTAAGACATGTAGTATAGTGTACAAACTCCTACTACTATCACTTCCACTACCACATACTATTGCTAGATGGGTACAATGGGAATAACGCCACCTTCCGACAGTTTGGTATTAACACCAAATTATCGATTGATTTCACTCACATCGCTTCGTTTACACAAAAATCAATAAAATCCATGCAAAGCCAAAAATTTCAAAATATTGTACAGTTTGTTTATAAATACAGTTGACTAATAATGACCAAATATTTAGTATCATTTCTTTACAAATTTCGCTTGCATTTATAAATGAGTCAAATCAAAAAGCATCAACAAAAAACTCAGAAAAAATACGCGCCTAAATTCAAAAAATGAAAAAAGGAAAATGGAAAGATATAATTTCTAAAGAACCAAAAATTCACCTTGGCTTTCCGTTTTGTTTTTTTTTTTTTTTTCGTTGTTGTTTTTGAGTGGGAGATGTTTCTCTTGTAGTTTCACTTGTTTAGGATAAATCAAATGCACTTTTTTATTTAGATATTGTTATAAACATTTAGTTTTGGAAACACACTCGCTTTTTCTTTTTGTTGTTGTTCTATACGGATTTTGGATGGGAGGGAAACTTGGTGCACCGCGACCAAAGCTAACGCTTTGCTTGCCAGCGTACGAATGAATCCTGACTCCTGCCAGTGGCAGAGGCTATGGCGAGAGGAAGCGAGAGAGTAAACACGACAGATGGAACACACAGAGGCGGAGAGAGAGAGAGAGCCAGAGACAGAGAGTATAGCGCGCGCGAGAGAAAAAACAGCGCGCCCCCTCACGTGCGCATTGTTATTGTTGTGGTTGGTTTGTGAAGTAAAATTGATTTCCCTGAGCATATTGATTTTCTTGGTTACATTCAATTCGACGCCAGCTCAGTGGCACTGGCAGTGGCGGTGAGGTCGGTGGCAGGGGAAGAGGCGGCTGTAGCGTTGGCGGCATCACTGGCACTGGGGGGTTGGGTGCGAGCGTAGGTGTTGGTGTGGATGTGGGTGTCGGGCTGGCATCCGCCTTTACACATTCCTCTTTTCCTTTAGCTATTTCTTCTTCCTTACTCATCATTGCCTCATGTTCCAATTGCATTTGTGTGGCTGTAGATGTGTCTTGTTTGAATAGTTCTCGCAGTAACATGGTAGCATAGGCAGCCGTGGGCAATGAGAATTCCAATATCAGAGCCATAAACTTGGCTTCCGCTGGCGGTGGCTCCAAGGTTGTTTCGATTTTCTTAAGCAGCTCCCAGTCGGATGCAATTAAGGTATCTTCTGGGGTTTGATAGAATCGAAAATTCCATTTCAAATTTTCGGGTTGAATGATTAATTTGCGATAGGCTCCTCCTAGGGCATAGGTTTTATCCTTGTGCTTCAATAACTCTGAGGATAGTCCCACTTCATTCAGCATTTGCTCATACCATAAACCAGAATCGTTGCTAGGATAGGTTATATCATGCCCTGGCAGGGGTAGAACTACATCAGTGAGTGTATATTTACCACTGGCTATATCCGATTCGCTGATTGGTTTCACTTTGCGCTTAAAGGCTGATTCATCCTCCATTAAAACCTCATCGTCAACGTTTTCTGCATCTGGTGCTTCAATTTTCTCCTCCAAAACGGAGTCTCCTTTTTCTAAAACGGAGTCTCCTTTTTCTAAAACGGAGTCTCCTTCCAAAACGGAGTCTTCTTGATCGACGTAGACTAGATCTCCTGGTATTAGCTTTAAACCAAATTCCTTAATCCTTCTAGATGCTATGCGATTAAAAATCAAACTTTGGTAGGCATGTGGATACAACAGCAACATATTTCTGGGAATTCGCCTCAACGCCGCTGCATAATCATGTTCTCCAAATTTGGCCAGACCATCTAAAATCTTCTTTTCGATGTACTTATCGCCATGGATCTTTTCTGCTGCAGCCGCTGAATCACGTTTCTCCCACCACTCTTTTCTAATGGATCTCATGAATTCCACATCATTGTCACGCGGCTTTAATATCAGCTCACAAGCCAGCTTGTAGTCACGCTTAAGAAGAGCCACACCAACTTCATATGTGGGCACTGTGGAGCTATTGCCAAATCTTTGAAGACCATAATAGTTGATGAATCCTCGCTGCTTCAGCGACTCTAGTGACAACTCAATATCGGCACGTCGTTCTTCGGCTATGTGGCGCAAAGCAATACGAAAACGATTGCCCTGCAGATCTCCCAACTTGTGAGTTGCCTGTCTGAAGCTAAAGTTGCCAATTTGAACATTTCGAATGAAACGCGCGGCTTGAACAATACTTTCGGGTGAACGGCGTTTAATTGAAAAACTTTGGGTGGTTTTGGCACGCTTATCCTTAGTGCCACAATAATTGACCTGCGATGGACGAAGACTAGAAAACGATTTGGTAATTAGTATCGACGATTAGTGCAGTTATTTTATAAATTTGACTTACTTTAGACGGCTGGCAAGAGTGGCGGCCACCTCACTGGTATCTATATTGGTCTTATGAACCAAAAAGCTGACAAACTCTGTTGGAAAGTTCCACCGGTTGTCGCCTGAACAAAAAACAAAAAATTATATTGTAAATCAGTTGACTGACCATCTGCATGTTCTAACTTACTTCGTCCTGGTTTAGGTTTTAATATGCGAATGTTCTTTTTCCCCTCTACGTCTGCGGCCACTTGTTGCTCTACCGCCTTAGCCGGCTCCTGCGCCACAGTGGTAGACACTAATTTGCCTTTGTACAATTGTTTCAAGGTCTGATGAATCCGAGTGCGCTGCTCTTTGTCTAATTTCGTGGCATCAATCTCTATTTTTTGCTCACTTGTTGCATCGTATTTGGCTTCAGCCAACTTGACTATATTTTGCCAAACTTCAGGTCCTGTGACAAATTCCAGCTCCGCGCGCCATTTTGCTAATTCTTCGGGTTCCACATCTGTAAAATATTATGTTTATGCATCAATTTCGCATATTATTCGACGGTGTACAGACGTTCAATTGCCACCTTAGGCACTGTGGTATCATTTAGGACAAGGACTCGACCATCGGCATCAATTTCGTTGACGTGAAAGTCGGAGAATCTTGATTTGAGAATGCCGGTAAAGCCAGGAGCCTCGGGATTTGTGAATTCTGTAATACCAACTTCGTGCTCTCGGAGTGTGAATTTTTGCTGAAATGGAGGCCTAACGTCAGAGTGACATTAAATGGATGAAACGAATCCTTGTAATCCTATGTCTTACTTATTGCCTGGACGCGGTTGTCGTTCGGTACGCTCCTTTTTCTGGCCCCGCCAATTATTTTTGCTGTATGGCTTGGCGTAACATTTTCGCTGACCTCTTCCGCGGTCCTTACCCATTGTTTCTTTTTAAGAATATTATTGAGTTAACAATTTTTAAACGAAGTTCTGCGTTTGCACGTTTTTGACAGGCGCATTAGAGATGACAGATTAATTATCGATAACCGATAACTTATCTATTTTCCTCCCACACTGTTTCCCAAGTGTTTGCAACACTGGAAATCAGGTCAGCTGGATACTAACGTTACCTACGCTTTACGAGTCACTTAGTTGTTTTGTGTTTAATTTTCATTCAACAAAATCGAATTGAGCTTAGCATAAAAATGCTTCCCCACCTGAACGCCGAGGAAAATTTGCCGCCCAGCACACGGAAAGTGTACATAAATCCGAATTTTCACAGCCAACAAGTGGCACGGGCAGCGTTTTCGCTGCAAGGTCATATTACGCACTCACATCAATTTCAGAACCACATACCACCACCGATCTCAGCGTTGAGCCAGCCACCAGCCATACACGTCAACCCAAACTTTTTTGCAACGCCAACACGCAATGTTTGAGCACTATCAAATGCAACAGATGCAGCTTCAACAGGTCCGTGTGCCTGTTATGCCATATTATCCACCAATAGCTGCAGAGCCCACGCCTAAGGTGGTGATGGTGCCGCCGCCGCTTCCACCAGTCGCTCCTCAGGCCAAGATTATTAATAAAGCCAGCACCTTCCTGGTACGAAAAGTGGCAAAGCCAGAGCCTGTTTCAGTACCTGTTCAAACAAACGTAGTAAAATCTGCTCCACAAGCTCCTATAATTACGATATCCAAGAGGAAAATTGTACGACAGGGTGTTGTCAAGACCACAACACCAGTTCCAGCTCCAAATCAAGTTGCATCAGTATCAGCAACCAAAGAACCAACTCCTGCCAAGCGCACCAAATACAAACTGGTGCGTGCGTTATCGCTGACAGTGACACCCTTGATCAAGAAGAGGCGTTCCTTGAGAGAGTTTGTCGGCCAATATGCCTTGAGGCGTACCAATGAAACGGGAGCAGTGAAAAAGTTAAGGTAAGCCTGAAGAGGATTTATGGAGTAGCATTAGGAATGAATCTCTGGTCCTTATTTACAGTTCAAAGCCTATTGTGCTAAAGCAAAGCATAAACAAATCGCTGAGCATGGTTAGCATTCATGGAGTGATGTTCAAAAGGACAGCTAAAAATAAGCTAACCAAACTGGATGCCCCCAGTTCGACAACGACGACGCCGGTGAAGAAGTCCCCAGCAACTTCTTTAACAAGGACTATAAAACGAAACATTTCCGGCCGTACATTGTTTGTAAGTGGCAATAAATTTGTTCTGGATCCCACTGGCTGCCGTCTGACCAGAGTGCGGACCACATCCACGTCCCAACTGCCATTGGTGAATCCTAGTAAAATGCCACGGCGTCGTATCGATCTTGGTGGACTTACTTATATAGCCTCGGGCAAGGCTAAAAATGTTTTCATACGCACCACAAATCATTTATCGCGTGCCCATTTAATGTCCGCCAGGCAAAGGAGTTTGCATATGCTCAACGGATCGTTAGTGAAGACAAATGTACCCTGTGCCATTTTCCAACGGTTAGGCAAGTGTGCTGCCCATGGTCGGGGAAAGTGCCGCAAATTGCATGATAAACGACAAGTGGCCATCTGTCCCAGGTTTGTGTGCCGTCCAACCAATTTAGAGGCAATGCTACTTGCCTAAGGTTCTTCTGTTTGATTCCATTTCAATTGGACCCCAAAAATGGGCTGCTCTCCTTTTCTCTTGATCTCTTTTCACAGATTTCTCCACGGCGATTGTACGAAAAAGGATTGTCTGCTCTCTCACAATGTATCCCTTGAAAAGATGCCTGTTTGTCGATTTTATCTACGCGGTGTTTGTGTAAGAGAGGATTGTCCCTATCTGCACAAAAAGCTTGGACGAATGGCAGAGATCTGCATTGATTTCCTGCGTGGATATTGTCCGCTTGCTGCCGAGGTAAGTAACTGGTAGAAACATTCACACGTTTATCCCCATTAACTCTTAATCGAACTCTATTCAAGTGCAATAAACGTCATGAATTTATCTGCCCTGAAGTGGAGCGGAACGGCAAATGTGAAGTGGCCAGTTGCCCCATTTGTAAGCAGAAGCCAAAAGCTTTGACCAAAACCAAAGCTGAGCCCAAGCCAAGGGTCAAAAGCAATATTGTGAAACTAACAGAGGAGGTAACAAATCCTCCAGAAGCGCCCAATAGTTCGCGTTATTTCAAGCAGGAAGATGGCAAGGCAGTAATAGATCCCATCTCAGATCATGCTAATGTTGATAATATCAATAATTTAGACAAACAAACTTCCCAAGATGTCGACGAGGACGTCGATGACGAGGACGAGGACGAGGCAAGTGCGGATGTAAGTGGTCCCCAAAGGCGACCTAAACTGGGAATGCTGCCCGCCTTTATACCTCTCGGCAACGAGGAATAGGATCCAACTGACTTGCCTTGGACACGATGTTTCAGGTACAAATTAATTATTATTATATTTGTTTAGTTTAAGCTAGAATTACTTTGGTTTTATTTAATTTTATGAATAAAATCTAGATCTTTAGGTGGTAATCAAAAACAAAAATAAAACAAATTGTTGTTATTTTAAATGGTTTTCTGGAAATTCTTGGATCTAGATGTGATCTATTAACCAAGTGAGCGAAGTCAAGTTATTTGGCTCAAACAAGGCGAAGCGAAATCATTTTCCAAGTATTTGGCTCAAACAAACGGGGCGAAGTCAAGTTTCATGCATTTGGCTCGAATAAGCGAAGCGAATTTATCTTTTTGCCCCCCAGTTAGTGTTGTTTTTGTTTTCGTGGTAAGCGGTTGTGACGATCGGTCGATCGATGGTCGATAATTTTGTTTATTTGAAAAGCCACAGAAATTGTTTTTCAAAATAATTCAAATTGATAATTTATATTTAGTCTGATCGAATGAGCTTTTCATTAAGAAACAGACTGTAAATCAAATTTCAAAAATAAAAGCAGAGATTTTAAACCGTGGCACATAACAAAGAGAACGCAGCACGGATTTCGGTTTTATACGGGCAACAACAACAACATCAGGCAAAACCAGAGTTTTCTGTGTTGTTCAAGTGAGTGGAGTGCAGTTTTGTTAGCGTTTTTTTTTCTTCTTTTTTTGATTGTTGGTTTGTTTGTTATTTTGTGAGCCGAAAGTGAAGTGCAGAAAAAAAACACGTCGAAATAATTTACAATACACTGACGACAGCAGTTCAAAGGACTCTGAAGCAGCAGCAAAATTGGACATCTGTTCGGGATTTGGATGTTGTTGGCATTCCACAGTTCGCATGCTCTTTTCACCTCGCAAGAAAAATGATAAAAAACACACACACACACACACACAGAGAATATAAAGGAGAAAAAAAACCAGGCCATGAAATTTTTTTCTGCATTTTCGCCACACAACTTTTGCCTCTGCCTCCGCCTCTGCCTTTGCCACTGATGCCTGTTGCTGCCACTAATGTATGTGTGTGTGTGTGTGTGTTGCTGTTGTTGTAATTTTTCCGAAACGTTCTCGCTTTGGTGCATTCCAAAGTAAATGCTACTAATAACAAAAACCAAGCAAGGCCAGTGGTTGTTGTAGTAAAGAAAGAAAAAAAAAAAAAAAAAAAAAAGGAAGGCAATCCAAAGATTGGCCGCTTCCAGCAAAAAAAAAAAAAAAAAACTAAGAAAAAAGTTGCTTGACTTGTTTGACCCGCGTTCGAGTCTCTCTTTCTATGAGAGAATATATGTGTATGAGTGTGTGTGTGTGTGTATATGTGTATCTTTGTGTGAGTGTGTGCTTCAGCTTCTTCTTCTGATTCTTTAACTTCTTCTCTTCTGCTTGTTGGCCAAGTCAACCTCAACGGCGGCCGTCGCCGCATTCTACATAAATTACCAAACCCAAATGACACATAAAAGCCATAAAAATGAATTTTTAATTTATGCAGCAACAGCAGCAGCAGCAGCAACAACAACAACAACATTAATATAACGGCTGCAAAACTCTATATTTATGTAATAAACAAACAAACAAATCAAAAGAGAAAAAAGAAAAGAAAAACAAAAAATTCAACCAAAAGACTGCAAATATTTGGGAATTAGTCAAATTTTTATAGTGTGTGTGTATGTGTGTGTGTGTGTACCTGCCAGCTTAAGCATTTATGTATGTGTGTGTGTGTGAAAATCAAGTTCGTTGCCTAAGTCTTTTGTTTTGCTGTGAAGTAACTCAACAATCAATTCACAATTCAAACATTTGTTTGAATCTATTTCAATGTAAAATAAATACATAAAAATCGAAAAAAACAATTGTTGAATTGTATTTAACAACTAGAAATGAATATTTAAACAGATAGACAAACCTTTTAGCCAAAGGCTGCAAATATTTTACGAAAAGATTGTGATATTTTAAAACGGAATTTACAAAACTAACAATTAATTGATCTCGACAATTAACATCTTCATCAGCAACAACAACAATTTTCAAAGTGAAAAGCCAGTGGAAAGTCCATGTGGTAAGTAGAAGAAGATAGTAAAGAAAGATGAAACTAAAAGAAAGAAAAAAACATACCAAAAACTTGACCAAAAATGCTTAAACATGAAATTTATTAGACAACGAAATTAAATATTCAAATCGAGATCGAGATCGAGACCCAATATAAAAATAATTATAATAAATTTTCGGAAAATTTTCATTAAATAATTTGCATACATTAAAGCCTGAAATGTGTGGCATGGCACGGTGTTAGCGGTGCAGTGCGGGGCGGTGCGGTGGTTCCGCCTAGAACGGGAAAAACAAAACAAGACACAACTCTTTGTGCTGGTGGGTCTAACGGGGATTTGTGCCATGGCCAGGTAGCTAGCCACTTTCTAGTGCTCCTTTTGGAGTTTGTGTTGTTGTTGTTGTTGTTGTTGTTGGCTGAATGTCTGACTGTCTCACTGTCTGCCTGCGCTTTAGTCTAATGATGTCAATTACATCGTGCCACTCGCATTGTGGGCAACGAAATGCATGCCATAGCATGGCTTATAAGGCAACAACACAAACAACAATACCAACAGCATCAGCAACAACATCTCCCAACTCGACTCCGACTTCATTAAAATTGCTTTTTCGTTTTCGTGTCTACGTCTAGCACAGACTTTGTATACCCTTTCCAAATGTCAATACATTCGTTCACAGTTTTTGGACCACAAAACAAAAAAGGCAAACAAGTAAATCATATCTAAATCTACTCGATCGGCATAATTTGCTTATACTTAAAACTTTATATTAAACTTTAACCGAAGGGCATAAAAAAAAGGGCACTTAATCCGCATTTTTGGTTGTTTGTGGTAACCAAATGGTCATATTGTATATATCTTATACACATACATATGTATGTATATTTGCCAGCTAACAATTTTAATGAGTTTTTATGAAATTGTACAAGTATTTCATGTTCAAGTTGCCAGTTAAGGCCACAGACAAAAAACACAAAAAAAAGAGAGAAGAAATAAGAAAAAACAAACAAACAAACCGCAACACATTTCATTTTGTGTGATTAATTTTGTTGTCAATTTGTTCATTAACAACTACTAACTAACTAACTCACTACTTAGTAAGTGAGAGAGAGAGAGAGAGAGAGACAACAAATTTATCAAAGAGATAAACAATTGTTGTGCAATTGTTAAATCTCAATTAAGTCTCCCACCAACGAGCACTACATTTTTTTCTGGGCACTCTTAACTTACAATTTAATAAACTTTAAATTTATGACTCAATTTTTTCTTTTTTGTTTGGTCTTTTCTTTTGGGGTTTGCTCCAAATACATTATAAACGAAAATCTGCTGCAAAAATCGCTGTTGTCACGCCCACATTGCTGGCAGGTCTGAGACAAGATGTGAGAAGTGGGATGAGTTGAAGAAGATGGTCTTCGGGGAGGGAGGGGCAAAGGGTATTCTCTCTCTTTACGCCCAATTTGTCACACATTTCAACAGGTTGACTGGTTGCCTTTGGTAAGAAGGAAGACATCGCATCATCATCATCATCGGGAGCAGGGCGCCCTTGCTTTGCGGTTCCTGATCTTTAGTTGTTGCTTTTGGAATCTTCTTATTATTATTTTTTTTGGGACTGCCTGCCGGGCTTTATGAAGCGTGAGGAATTTTTCTTTTTGATATTGTTGTTGTTGTTGTTGCTGCTGTCCTCGTTGTCCTTTCTAAGTGAAAAATTATGCAAAAGTGTTTCACTTTAATAGCGGAAATCATTTATAGAAGTTGTAATAAAGACCCAGTCGCGATGTGGGTCCTCATGGGATCATGGTCATGTCTTTTTTCTGTTTTTTGTTTTTTTTTTGGTTCAATCTTGCCCACGGCTGGGTTTTGTGCTCGTTAAACAAAAAATAAAACAGCAACAGAGACCGCCAACGAAGTTGCAAAATGCAACAATGTAGCCACACTTAGTCATGGATGTGAGTGAGGGGGAAGGAAGTGGCTGAACACTGAGGATTAATTTGCAAACCAAATTTAATGGCCAATAATCTATACATAAACATATACATATGTATGTGTATACATACATACTTGTATTTATAATCAAGTCATAATTCGTCAAAAGAAACCTCATTCCTCAGAGTATTCGACTTTTCGATTTCCTAAGTAAAAGTTTAAGCCCAACAAACACTTTAGGTAATGTTCCATGGCTAAACAAATATCTATAGATCTCTATCTATTCCAAGCTAACGATGATCTCTTTCGTTTGTCAAACTCTTGCATACCAAAGGTATACCCTGTGATACCAATACAAAAGACTTAAGCTACAAACTTGCCCACAATGAGGGATTAGCAAAAAACCAAATACAAAGTCCCAAAAATGAACGCCCAATGAACCAAACGAAATTCCAGACCAAAACAGCAAATGACATCCTCTTTCCACCCCCCCCACTCCCCACACATCTCCCTTGGGAGCCAAGTACAATTATAAAACCATTAAAGCATCTAAATTAGCTCATTTGCAATGGAAACCGGGCATCATAATCGTTAAAATGAAACAGCAACATCATCAAATGATAATTGTGCAGAAAAAGGCACGCAGAAGGCAAAAATAAAAAACAGAGGAAATAAAAACACAAACACACACCAACAATAATAAAAAGAAATAAAAGCCAAACTGTTAAATGAGAAAGATAGTTGGAAAAGAAAAGAAACAAGAAAAATGCCGCCATGGGTATGTGGAGCAATTGATAAATGCTTTTTTATGGCAGTAGAAGAAAATCGAAGAGACCATAAAATGAAGAGTGGAAAATGCATTACGGTTTATGAATTTAGTTTTTAATGCTTATTGATCGGGCGTATCGCGCATAGTCGGCAAATCGATATTAAATATCGTTAGAGCAACATTACAAATTCATGAAAGTGTCATTAAAATCAATTGGTAATACGTTTTAAATTAATTCATTTAAATGTTCAATCAATGTGAATACAATTTATCGATTTCACATCAGGCTAATGCCAAAGGCCACAAATCGGTCCGATTTGCCATCGATTAGACTTAACGCTAATGCAACGAGGCATGCCTTCTAGGCCATGAAGGAATCTATGCCCCTTTTATGGGTTCTAAAACAAAAGCAAAGACAACTTAATCAAAAAAGTTAAAACAGAAAATGCATAATTCAAGAGCCTTTTATTCCCATTCCGATTCCCATTCCCATACCCACACCCATGTCCCACACATATGTCCTCTGGCACGTCTGTCACGTCAAGTCTTTTGTCATTGCGCCTAACATTTCAATTAATTGCCATCACATAGAAATGTCTTTATATGCGATAGGTGAATCTGTGCGTATGGCTTCTGGGCTACCAATGCCTTCTTTAACCGCAGTCAACAATGAAACCCATTAAAAGACCATCAAAAGGCAAATAATTTCTACACGCAATCACCAAGTGGTGGTGGGGGGCGGGGGACGGCAACACGGTTGTATGTGGCTTGCGGGGCGGATCAAGTTTTTCACAGAGGCTACAATTTCCGCTATTTGGGGCTACTTATGGAAACAAAAAAAACACACACACAAACTGGCCAAAAAGAAAGAAAAAACAAGCTGGCAATTTAATTGATTTGGTCAATTTTATATGGCGCTTTTAATTAAATTTTTCTGCCTCTCTCTGGAAATGCAGACTTTCTCTATCAAGAGAGAGAGAGAGAGAGAGGAGGGAGGGGACACCTGTTAGCAGCTACTGCAAACTCAATTAAATGATAAGAAATTCAAGCAGAGGGGCCGTACCTCGATGCTGATTCTGATAGGCAGGCGCCGCTGGCAAGTGAATGGCAAGAGCAAAGAATTCCCAAAGCTCGCAAATCGCAATTTTTGGGGTAACACAATTCACACAAATTCTCAGACCACTGTGCAGCAGCGGCAACGTCAACGATGACAGCGACGGCGACGGCGGCAATGAGCAAAATGACGCTGGCTATGGTTCTGTGGCAATGTGAAAATGTGGCAGTGGCAGTGGCAGTCCAATGGACAAGACGACGGTGTCGTCTGGGGGACTCTACAATTTATGGCCACATTCAATTGTCAAGTTTATGTGCGGCTAAGGCATTTGCATAAGAGGAGCTGCCGCCGATGCCGATGCCGATGCCAATGCCAATGCCCAAGTTAAAGCCGCCATCTACTCTTCTCCTTTTAGCTTAGCGGCTCCTGCTTGCTGCTGCTGACTTCGCTAGAATTCTCATTCTCTCCATTTGAAAGTCTCATTGTTTTCCACATTCTCCTCTCATCATACTGTTTAAAGCCCTCATTTTCATTACTTTTTCTTTTGTGTCTTTTGTTTTTTGTTTCAGAAGGCAATTCTCTGATGATTCTCTCTTTCTTTTCCTGGCCTTTGCATACAAATGACGAATTATGAGAATCTTATAAATTTGCCATTAAATTTTAATGAGAACAATGGCAAAATTGCTGTTGGAGATCAGCTATTGAATAAGATGTCGCAGCGGGATTTCTCCGAGGTAAGCAACTGAATACTAAAATGTACAATTACTATATAGACCGATATATATATACATATGTATGTTGACCTTCAGCAAAAAACACAAAACATAAAAAAAAGGGGAATAATAATCAAAATTAAGGCAAAATGATTTCAATGTTGATTAACTTGGTCGGCAAGACTACAAAAGGGCTTAGGCTCTTCAATCTCAATAAGGGAAGAACGACACACACACTCACACAGAAAGCCAAATTAAACAAAAGCCCAAAGAGATAAAGGAAAGAGACACACACAGACAGAGAGATAGAGGGGGGGGTAGAGGGACAAAACTGGAGACTTACGTCTTCCTCTGACCGACTCCACTCCGTTTCTCTTCTGATCAACTCGACAGGGCCCTTTCATCATATTCCGCGCTGTCATGTCATGGGCAAAAACAACAGCAACAACATCAGAGACAACGTCAACGATGTTGGATAAGTTTCAGACGTATGTCTGGCAAAAGGAAAAACAAAAAAAAAACCCAAACTACATACAACTGAAAAGAGATGAGATCCCGATCCCTAGCTGCTGTCTCCTTGACTAACTAACTGTCGTCCTGAGTGTGTGAGTCTCTCCTTTAGGTAGGATAAGGACCATTAGGATAGGACTACAAATGTCGATCTTCTTTTTAGAGCAAGCTTTCTAGGATCAAGCTAATTATTTTATTACGCGTTAAATTGCAACAAAATTCTCAAGTTTTGAGACTCGTCGTCTTCGAGAGTGCGAGAGTGGAAACATGCCGCAATGTGCGGCACAGGCAATCGTGAAATTGTTGGCATTCCAATGCGGCGACTTATCGATGGGCCTACAACATTAAACTCCAAACTCCAGGTTCGGCCTCAGCAGAAGAAGTTGAAGCTGATGCTGCCGCCTGGGTGCCACTTTTTTTCATTTCTTTCCTTTTTTTTCTCTTGGATCATTTGCTGTTGTCCGCCCAACAACAACAACAACAGCAACGACCAGTTCTCGAATCGCAGGTTTTTCTTTTACATTCCTGCCTTGTCTCCATCTCTCCTCATACCCCTAGCCCTCATCCATTCCCTCCTTCTGTCTTTCTCCTCCTCTCCATGTGGAACTCTAGCGCTAGCGCTAGCTCTGTGATTCTTCTCGCTCGACTATTCTCTAAAATGTTTCGTATTCTTGGGTCTCCTACTGATGATGATGGTGGTGGTGGTGCTGCTGCTGTTGCTGCCAATTTAGTTGGAATTGCTGAAGCGGGACAGCAAGCGTATCATTTTACATGACTTCTCTATGTGGCATTTGGGCGCCAATTCCTAAATTGACATACAGCATGACTTTGGCTCCTCACATGGAACGCGAAGCGAAAGGGCTCCACCACCACCACCACCACTACCAACAACTTTAAGTTTGGCTTCCATTCCTTTTCATACATATGTATGTACATATATGTGTATATATATTTTGTGACTGGTTCTAACCAGGTTTAGCCCACAGTCCAAGATATCCTAAACGAGGGGTAACCTAATCAAGTCTGGTATAACAGAGAAAAAGAAAAACCTCTTGGACTCTTCATTGCTTATCCAAAAAGGACCAGAACAGAAATTCTCTCTTATCAAGAGAACCGCTTATCAAAGAAACGTCATTGATATTCGAAAAAAGGACATGAGGTTGTTTTATGTTCAAATGATTTATCAAATCAAAGTTAAGATTAGCAATCTCGTTTCATATTCTCTCTCATTAAGTAGCAGCTTATTTGATTCCTCTTTGGCATTAATAGTTTTAGCCTGGCTTATTGGTACATTTCTGTCTCTCTCTGTGTCTCTCTCTCTCTCTGTGTGTGTGTGTTTGTGGCCTGTTATTATTTTTAGTCGAAATGATAACATCTGCTAATAAGTATTAGCCGGCGCTCCCTTCCGCCGGAGATCTATATATGTACCTCTCTTTCTTTTGCCTCCTTGAGCAACTTTTTGGTGCGTGTTTATTTGTCTTTGACCATCATCAGACAGCAGGAGCAGCAATCAGCATTGCGCCAACGCCAACGCTGGCCCAAAAGAAGTTAAAGTTCTTTTCGTTTTTGTTTCCTTTTTGTTTTTCTTTCTACGGTTCAGGGATTCGTTTTTGTTCTCTTTTTTTCTTTTCTTTTTGGCTTTTTGTGGTTTTGGTAACGCCCTCTTCATTTGGCTTATCGGCTGAACTGAAGACTGTGCGCTCTTTTATAGTTGCATAAAACGTAAATTGCGTTCTGCATCTGTCAGATACTTTATTGTGGGGCTGATTTATACACAGCCAGAAGGCAGACGAAGGCCAATCTAAGCACGTTATCCCCGTATCTCACGGGGCCGCCAGCACAAAAACAAAAAGAAAAGGCAACGGCACTTGTTGGAGCCCGGCAATGCGGCAACGGCACGTTTTTCTAGGAAACATCTTGGGCCAAGGCATTTGCATACTCATTGCATTTAATTGCTTCAAAAAATATGTAAAAATTTCCACGTTGTTGTCACGGCCTCGTCCATGACGTCCATGGCCATGGCCATGGCCATGACCATAGACATTTGGTGGCTTATGCCAAAAAAGGCTTCAACTTCAACACTTCTACTGCTTCTGCTTCTGCTGCTGGTGCTGGTGCTGCTGCTGTCGTTTCTCCTGCGGCTGGCCGATCGTGGTGGTGGTTCAGTTCTTGGGCCACGAATTCGCGGAATTGCTTCCGCGTTTGCCGCGGCACTGGAAATCGGGAGCAACAGTTGGCCAACAAACGTGACTCAGTGGCCGCATACCTGTGTAACCGTCTAAAGCTGTAAGAGCTGGTGCGTTGGTATTTAACATAATTACAAGGTACAGTGAAGACTGCCAACCAACCGACCCAAGCGAATCACAATGATAACCAGTTAGGCGAGGGGAATCGGGGAAACTGCAAAATCTAAACTTACCCCCTTTTTGATCGCTCTCTTTTGTAGAACGAACCGGAATGTACACCGGAACTGCCAGCCGCAAATCGTGCTCTCTTCTTGGAGAAGGTTCGACAATCGAATGCTGCCTGCCAGAGTGGCGACTTTGCCACTGCAGTTCTCCTATATACGGATGCTTTGCAGCTGGATCCTGGCAATCATATATTGTACAGTAATCGTTCAGCAGCATTACTCAAGCAGGGGCAATTCGCTGCTGCCTTGCAGGACGCCACACAAGCGAGAGATCTGTGTCCGCAATGGCCAAAAGCGGTAGGTTACCCTTTCAATTTTACATTGATATCGTAAATTGATTTCTTGATCCCAATCATTGCAGTATTTCCGTCAGGGCGTGGCTCTGCAGTGTTTGGGTCGTTACGGCGAAGCGTTGGCGTCCTTTGCTTCGGGCTTGGCCCAGGAGCCGAGCCACAAGCAATTGCTGGCGGGCCTGGTAGAAGCTTCACTAAAGAGTCCACTGCGACCGGCCTTGGAGCCGACATTGCAACAACTGCGGACCATGCAGTTGCAGGAGTCGCCGTTTGTGGTCAGCTCTGTGGTTGGCCAGGAACTGTTGCAGGCCTCACAATATCAGGCGGCTGTTGCCGTGCTCGAAGCGGCCCTCAGAATAGGCAGTTGTTCACTGAAACTGCGTGGATCGGTTTTCAGTGCCCTGAGTTCGGCTCATTGGGCTCTAAATCAATTGGATCAGGCCATTGGTTATATGCAGCAAGATCTGGCGGTAGCCAAGTCCCTGGGTGACACAGCGGGCGAATGTCGAGCGCATGGAAATCTCGGGTCTGCCTACTTCAGCCAAGGGGCGTACAAGGAGGCACTTACGGCACATCGCTATCAACTGGTCTTGGCCATGAAATGTAAGGATACTCAGGCAGCGGCATCGGCCCTGACATCCCTCGGCCATGTGTATACGGCGAGTGGCGACTATCCCAATGCTCTGGCCTCGCATAAGCAGTGTGTGCAGCTATTCAAGCAACTGGGCGATCGCCTCCAGGAGGCCCGAGAGATCGGCAATGTGGGAGCCGTGTATCTGGCGCTGGGCGAGTGTGAGGCTGCCTTGGACTGTCATAGTCAGCACTTGCGATTGGCCCGCAAGCTGCACGATGAGGTGGAAGAGGCGCGAGCCTATTCGAATCTCGGTTCAGCCCATCATCAGCGTCGTCAATTCAGTCAGGCGGCCGCCTGCCATGAGCAAGTGCTGCGCATTGCCCAGTCATTGGGCGATCGCAGCATCGAGGCGCGGGCCTATGCCGGATTGGGCCATGCGGCTCGGTGTGCTGGCGATGCAAACGCTTCAAAGAGATGGCATGAACGGCAGCTGTCAATGGCTTTGGCGGCACGTGACAAACTGGGTGAGGGCAGGGCTTGCTCCAATCTGGGCATTGTCTATCAGCTGCTGGGCGCCCACGATGCCGCTTTGAAACTGCATCAGGCCCATTTGAGTATAGCGCGTTCGCTGGGCGATCGAGCTGGCATGGGCAGGGCATATGGTAACATGGCTCGCATGGCTCATATGGCTGGCAACTATGAGGCGGCGGTTAAGTATCACAAACAGGAGCTGTCCATTAATCAGGCTCTGCACGATCGCAGTGCGGAGGCGGCCACCCATGGCAATCTGGCGGTGGCATATCAGGCTCTTGGTGCTCATGATGCTGCTCTGGCCCACTATAGGGCACATTTGGCGGCTGCCCGATCGTTGAAGGATACGGCAGGAGAGGCTTGCGCCTTGCTCAACTTGGGAAACTGCCTCAGTGGACGTCAGGAGTACGAAGAGGCTGTGCCTCACTATGAAAGCTATCTGATGCTGGCCCAGGAACTGGGCGATGTGGCAGCCGAGGGAAAGGCCTGCCATCTGCTGGGCTATGCCCACTTTTGTCTGGGCAACTATCGGGCTGCAGTGAGATACTATGATCAGGATTTGGCATTGGCCAAAGATGCCCAGCACCGACCGCATATGGGAAGAGCGTACTGCAATCTGGGTTTGGCCCACCTTGCCCTAGGTCACACAGCCGCCGCCTTGGAGTGCCAACAGCTATTTCTAGCAGTTGCTCATGCCACCAATCAATTGCCTGCCAAATTTCGTGCTCTTGGCAATATTGGAGACATCCTAATCCGCACAGGAGCTCATGAGGTAGGTTCAACTCGACCACCAATGTGGTAGTGTGCTTAGTTTTTCCATCTATAACTCTTTTCTTTTATTCTTTGACACCTGAAGGAGGCCATCAAGTTGTATCAACGTCAACTGGCATTGGCGAGGGCTGCGGGAGATCGGTCCATGGAGGCGGCTGCTTGTGGAGCTCTTGGCTTGGCCCATCGTCTGCTACGTCGCTGGGACAAGGCATTGGGTCATCACACCCAGGAGTTGACTCTACGCCAAGAGCTGGGCGATCTCTCTGGCGAGTGCCGGGCCCATGGCCATTTGGGAGCTGTCCATATGGCTCTCTGCAGTTGGACCAATGCCGTCAAGTGCTATCAGGAGCAATTGGAGCGGGCCCAGGAGCAACGCGATGCGGCTGTCGAGGCACAGGCCCATGGCAATCTGGGCATAGCTCGCCTTAATATGGCCCATTATGAGGCAGCCATTGGGTGCCTGGAAGCACAACTCGGCACACTGGAGCGAGTATCGCTGCCCTCCACTCAGGCTGATCGAGCCAGAGCCCTGGGTCATTTGGGCGATTGCTATGCTGCTTTGGGTGACTATGAGGAAGCACTCAAATGCCACGATCGGCAATTGCAACTTGCATTGGGTCTATCAAGCCACCGAGACCAGGAACGCGCCTATCGCGGATTGGGTCAGGCGAGGAGGGCTCTTGGCCAGCTACCGGCTGCTTTGGTTTGCCTAGAGAAGCGTCTGGTGGTGGCCCAACTAGATCTGCATAGTGCAGAGATCAAGGCATTGGCATACGGTGACTTGGGCCATGTACACGCGGCCTTGGGCAATCATACGCAGGCCTTGAACTGCCTGGAACATCAACGTGAACTGGCCCAGGGACTGCAGGATCGGGTCTTAGAATCGGACGCAATCAGTGCCTTGGGCCAGGTGAAGCAACGTATGGGCGAGCATGTCGAGGCTTTGAAGTTGCACCAACAGGATCTTCAACTGTGCACCGAGCTAAGTTCACCGGACTTGCAGGCGCGTGCTCTAAGCAATCTGGGGGCAGTACACGAATCCCTTGGGCAGCAGGCGGAGGCTCTAAAGCGCTACGAAAGGCAATTGAGTCGACAGAGGAACACACCAACGATCACAGCCAGGTAAATGAAGATAAAACTCCTTTGAGTATGATATTAATCATATTAATCCTTTTTGCAGTACGGATGGAGATGGATCCCAGTTCCTTGGCCATCAGGCGGAGGCTTTAAAATGCTATGAAAGGCAATTGGAATTGAGTTCGGATAGATTGGGCAAGGCGTTGGCGTGCTTGGCCTTGGGTAGAGTATATCATCAACTGGAACAGCACTCAAGGGCGGTGGAATATTTAAGGCAAGGATTGGCCAGTGCCCAGTCCATTGGCAAGTCAGAGGAGGAGGCAAAAATAAGACATCAACTGGGTGAGTATTCCCAAATTCCAATTACCCTTCAAAATGGAACTAACCTTTTACAATTCTCTATTCTACGCAGGTCTTGCTCTACGATCCTCTGGCGATGCTGAGGATGCCCGCCTCCAATTAGAAACTGCAGCCCAGCTACTGGAATCTGTACGCCACGAACAGCGCAGTCCGGAAACACGATTGGCCCTCTATGATCTGCAGACGAGTTGCTATCATTTGCTACAGCAGCTTTTGGTTACCCTTCAGCGGACGGAAGATGCTTTGGTGGCTGCAGAACGATGCAAGGCACGCGGCGGTGCCGATGAGGTTAACAAGTCGCCTCTGGTGGATGGCGATGCCATCCAGGAAGCTGTCAACCGTGGACGAATGCCAGTGCTCTACTATAGTTTGGCTGGTGAGCAGCTTTATGCCTGGTTACTCCAGCCACAGGCGGGAATTGTGCGTTTCCATGCGGCACGAATCGATGCCCAGACCCTCCAGCTGCCCTTGTCGCTTAGCGAGGAAGAGGAAGAACAGGAGGAAGATGAGGTGACAGCCGAGTTGGCCGAGCGGGAGCAACAACAGGCAGCTGGCCTGCTAGAACGCTACGTAAATATGGTCCGGGACAATTTGGGTGTCAATTCGCAGACTCTGCTGCATGAGGGCGATGGCAGTGGATGGAGAGCGAGCACTGAGCAGCTGCTGGAGGATTTGCCCGGAGCCGGCGGCGGCTTTATGCGTATGGTTAGCCGCAATCAGTTGCTCAATTCATCAAATTACTCGCTCAGTTCGTTATTCTCATTGGGATCAGTTGGTGGCTCAGTGGCCAGTCTGCAAGGTTCCACCCGCTCGGTGGGCAGTCGAAGTTCACGTCGTGCTCCTGCACCGCCTGTCTGGCGAGGTCCATCATGCCTTCATACCCTGTACAATCTACTATTGGCTCCCTTTGACGATCTGCTGCCCTCCAGCGGTGGTATTACCTCCTCTCGTCAGGGACGGCGTGAGCTGATTTTGGTTCTGGACAGTTCACTCTATCTAGTTCCCTTTGCCATTCTGCGGGCCGCCCGTGAAGATGGCGAATATCTATCCGAACGCTGTGCCATCCTCACGGCACCTTCGCTGCAGGCTCTACGCTGTCGTCCCAAGGGCAAACGCGATCGAGGACGTCCTCCGACAGCTTTGGTTGTTGGCGGGCCGCGTGTACCCCGTCTATTGGCCGAACGTTGGGGTTGGGCAGGCGCCGAATCTCCGGCAGCCTTACAAGAGGCCGCCATGGTGGCGGATATGTTACAAGCAACAGCATTGGCCGGTTCCAATGCCACCAAGGAGTCAGTTTTGGCAGAGCTGCCATCCGCGGAATGTGTACACTTTGCTGCTAATCTGAGCTGGCAACTGGGCGCCGTTGTGCTTAGTCCGGGAGATGTGGTAACCGCTGAACAGCAACAGCAAAAGGAACCACATGAACCTCAGTTGTCGGACTTTACTCTGGCCCCCGGAGAACTACGCCAGTTGCGACTAAGCGCACGTCTGGTGGTCCTTAGCTCATACCATTCAGTGGAGCCAATCTCGGGCGCTGGAGTGGCTCAATTGGCTAGCGGTTGGCTTATGGCTGGAGCTGGTGCGGTTTTGATCTCATTGTGGCCAGTCCCGGAAACGGCAGCCAAGATTCTGCTGCGTGCCTTCTACTCGGCCCTACTCCAGGGAGCACGAGCTGCTCGGTATGAATTAGAAACCAAACCCAAGCGATTGAATACTTATCTCATTTTTATCTTTTAGCGCCCTAGCCGAGGCCATGCAGACAGTTCAGCACACAAAGCACTTTGCTCATCCGGCCAACTGGGCGGGTTTTCTGCTAGTCGGCAGCAATGTGCGTCTCTCAAACAAGGTGGCCCTGGGTCATGCTCTATGTGAGCTGTTGCGATCACCGGAACGCTGCCGGGATGCGCTGCGTGTGTGTCTGCATTTGGTGGAGAAGAGTCTGCAGAGGATTCATAGGGGTCAGAAGAATGCCATGTATACAACACAGCAGAGTATTGAGAATAAGGCGGGTCCAGTGGCAGGTTGGAAGGACTTGTTGATGGCTGTCGGCTTCCGATTCGAACCAGCCGCCAATGGCATCCCATCGAGCGTATTCTTCCCCCAGGCAGACCCCGAAGATCGGCTATCACAGTGCTCGGCTAGCTTGCAGGCAATGCTGGCCCTAACTCCAGCCACCCTGCAAGCACTAGCCAAGTTGGTCCATGTGAACAGTGTGGAATATGCGGACGATATCATCGCAGTGATGAGGAATATATTGGCCCAGTTCCCCAGCATTAGCTCCAGCTCCAGTTCCATCAAATCCGAGGCAGACACCTGCTGCATTGAGATGCCATTGAGTGTGCATCTTTGGCGTGTGGCTGGCTGCCATGAGCTGCTGGCCTCAGTGGGTTTCGATCTGACCGAGGTGGGATCCGATCAGGTTATCCTGCGCACAGGCAAACAGGCGAATCGTCGTCAATGTCAATTTGTATTGCAAGCCCTGCTGGCATTGTTCGGTAAGTGACCCAAACATTTCGATTGGCGCAGTTAATACATAATCTCTTCATCTTCAGATACTCGAGAAGCGCCCAAGAGTCTGGGACTGGGCATGGAGCTGGACTCGGCCCATAGCAGTAGCTGCGAGTCGCTTGCAGAGGCGGAAATGGATCAAGTGACAGTTCAACCGACAGCCACTAGCACTCCTTCGGTCAACCAAGCTCCTTTGCCATTGCATCCGCGTAGTGCTTTCATCTCGTATGTGAGACGTCGCGGTGAACCCGATGGCGGACGTACTGAGGTAGGCGGAGGAGGAGGCGGGCTAGATTCCAGCTTGGCCAATACCACCGACAGTGAGCAATCTTTATCCGATGGCTATGCCACTCAGCCGGGCAGTGGAATGTCTAATCCTCGTCTTGGCTATGCCAGTATGCGTGCTCCAGTGAGAGTTTCGCGACCCGGAGGTGGCGGTGAGAGTGATGCCGCCTTCACCCCGAGTCCTCCGGTAACCGACCCCAGCCTTACCCTGGCCTTAGCTCATCAGACGCGGATACGAAGTCTTTATGCGCATTCTACCTCGGCGCCAGGTTCGTCTGCCTTGGCGAGTGGAAAACGACCGGACAGTTCGAGTTCGGCCAGCAGTACTACCGATTGGGAGGGATCCGGACATGCTACAGTATTGCGACGTGGAGCTGGTCTATCCATGCCGCAGCAGCAACCGCCATTGCCTCCGCCACGTCCGCCAGTCTATCATAATTTGGGAGTGGGAGTGGGTGGTCGCAGCAAGCCCAAAATTAAACTTGGAAGCGCACAAAGTTCCTTGGCGGCGAGGGTTAATAAGGAGCATGCCTTGTTTATGGATCGTCTGAGTGTACGAACCGAATTGAGTGCTCCTGGCTCTAATAATGGCGGAGCTGTTGCGGCTGGCAATGCTATTAGAAAACCACTGGCCCTGCCGGAAGAGGAAGAGGTTACCAACGTGTCCTTCAATCCATCTAGTCTTTACTTCTCGCAAACGGATAGCGAACTCCTCAACGAACCCAAACAGCAGCAACAGCCAGAGGAGAGCCCGACTCCGACCAAGACAAGCACCAAGTGCCTGCAGGATAGCCTTATGCGTCACATGAACCGTGAGCTTACGCCCAGCATCTCGGAGCTGTATCACGAGCGCAATATGGGCTTGGGTCTCGCCCCGCCGCTGTCCAAGCTTCTGCTTAGTCCCAACTATGAGGATCAGGAAGTAGTCGAGAGTGGCCCACAAACGGCTGCTGGGCTTAAGTCCCTGGCAGACGCCGTCAGCGAATTGGAGCTAAGCGGCAGCTCCTCAGGGGCCACCATGCCCACTGTCGTCGTCGGCGGTAGTTCCGGCGGCAATGGTAATGTGCAACTCGAGAACGATTCCCCTGCCCCATCTGCAGTGGCCCCCACTTGCTCCATATGCGGCGAACACGCCGATGTCATCTGCCGCTGCAAGGCGGCAACCATCCAAAAGAAGAGCAGTCTCAAGCCATGGCTAAGCAACATACCCGCCAGCAGTCTTGTCCAGGCCAGTGAGCTAACCACGGCAGATATTCTGGAGCGACGTCTGGAGAATCAAACGGCTGCAATCAATAATAATGGGGCGCCGCCCTCGTTTACCGCCGAACTCTGTCGCCGGGATGAGGGCGACGGTCGATCTGTAGCGGATTCGCAATGCAGCAGCAATTACAAACGGGTCCTGGCCAGTGCATCGGGTGGAGCCATCAGTCTGGTGGGCATCACCAATGGTGTAGGTGATCTAGAGACACAAAACACATCCTCCACGGCGGCCACCTGCTCCGCCGCTCGTCTTGTCTAGCCTTAAGCCTCTATTGATAATGTTATTTATTGATCCAAGCCCAACTTTAACTCCTATCCACTTCAAATAGGATCGTTTATCTTTATAGCAAAGCCACTGATTATGTAAAACTCACTTGTATTTATAATCTATAAATATAAGATAAAATATATAGACTTAAGAAATTGTTTTCGCTTTTTTTTTTTTTTTGAATACATTTACTAATTAGTATATAATATGATGATATTGACTCAAAGATAGTGACTCGTCTTTATTAGAAATAAAACTTATTCGATTTTGCCACCAATTTTTACAATGAACTAACGAATTTTCACTCGGGGGGGTGCTGCTTATCAATTTAAACCATTCGATTAAAATGATATGTTTAGGAACATCTCGATATAAAGATCGAAAAAACTAAATCAACTGAATAACCCCCTGATCGTCAGTTTGTACAGTTTGTTAATAATTTATTGAAATCTAATGAAAGTATAGCTGGATATACGATGACTCATAAATTAAGAAAAAAAAAAAAACTATAGACAAACGATTCTAAATAACATAATAGTTATCTATCAAAGGTTTTATTCTCTGCACATTTGGAAATTGGTTTGTCTTTACACCCTTTGATCCGATTCAATGAAATGCAAATAATCTTTATGTTTTCTTTTGTGATTCTTTAAAATCTTGTTTCCTTTTTTATTTTCCGTTTTATATTTCGTTTCCTTAAGTTGCGGTCGATTTTCTGTTATGTTTAATTACCACTGTAAAAAAGTTGTAATCTGTTGAAGAGTTTTGAGAACGTTAGTGTGTGTATGGGGGTGTGTGTGTGTTAATAGTTTGCTTGTCAGTGTGCGAAATACACATAGTTAAATGAACTTTTTTTTTTTGCTTGGATTTGTAACTAATGTAACTAATTTTATTTTCTTTTACTTATATTATACAGTTTTTGTTTTGTTTTTTAAATAATTTATAATTTATCATCGAATTGTATATGCTTGTTGTTCTTCATTTTGTTTGTTACATATATATATATATATAGCAAATGTCAGTTATATGGAGAATGTTGCACTAATTGCTTCTCAACCCAGTCCAATGGGCATTGGTTAAAGCGATTAATGCAACATATCCACACACTATATATAGCTGACTGTGTATGTGTGTGTGTGTATGAGTGTGTTTTTTCGTATATAAGTGTGTAACTATATAGTATATATATGGCTTGTTCTTTGTCAAACGGAATCGGGTTGTAACCAAAATTCCTTTAAATGAACTTGGTTTGAAAGAAATTGGCTCTTTCTAAGGGAAATTTTCAGCGCCTTAAAAACAAATCTGCGCTCCTTAGATTAAGATTAAAATTAAGATTGGTCTGAATTGATGCACATGAATTTGAAGTTACTGCCCGATTCCATTTTACAAAGAACAGACTATATATAAATATATGTCTGTATATGTATATATATATATATAAATATGTATGCCTGGATTTTGTTTTGTTTTATTTACTTTACAATCTTAATTGTTAACTACGGAAAATGATCATTTTCTTTTCTTTTTATATTTGTTTTGTGTGCCTTTTGTTGTTGTTTGTTTTTGTTGTTTTTTTTTTTTTTTCTTTTGAATATGCTTGCATAACGTCTACAATAAACTTGTAAATATAATATACCTATATATAATATATAGCTACAATATATGTATATATATATATTTATTTATTTATATCAATGTGTATAATCAAAATGTGACAAAAAAAAACTTGCTTGTATTTAAAAATATGTATTTTGTTTTGTTTTTATATATAATTTATTTTATATTCAATTCACATGCCGCTTTCTTCAAGCTCTCTATCTTCGCTTTGCAGTAAGTGAATCGGCCTTAGGTATATAGAGATATATATATATGATCCTTCTTTTAATTATTCTTTATATATATATATATATATATATATATACATATATGTGTGTGTGTAATGCAAGCTGTTCGTATAATATTTGTATATAAATTACTAAATTACTAAATTAAGCACTCGAAAACGAAAAAAAAAAAAAAAAAAATGCAGCTGGCATCAAGTTTTGTTCACAAATAATTCCACACATTATTTGATAGATCCTAATTGTAGAGTATAATGTAAATTATGCACTTTTTACAGAAACTTTCCCCCCACTTGTTTTTTGTTTTCTTTTGATATAATACTCTCATCTCTTTTCTAGCGACAAAAAAAAAAAAAAAAATAAATTAAATTAAACAAACAAATTATTGAGAAAAAGTAAGTACAGTACACACCGGTTATATGCAACAGCGGTAGTGCATTGACTTTGTTGCGTATAAGCAATATTTATACCCTTGCAGAGGGTATTATAAAATTGGTCAGATGTTTGTAACGCACAGAAGGAGACGTTTCCGACCCCATATAGTACATATAATCTTGATCAGCATGAGAAGCTGTGTCGATATAGCCATGTCCGTCTGTGCAAATCAACTTGACGCCGCCATCTTAAAAGCTATCGAGATGAAACTTGGTATTTAAGCTACTTATACCACGGAGCAGATAAAGTATGAAAATTGTCAGGATCGGACCACTATAGCATATATGTAGGTCTAGAAGAAACATTTTCATAAACATTGGAGTATCCCCATGAAATTTACTACTATGATAGAATTGGATATAAAAACTCAGATTCCAAATTTCAATCCGATCGGATAAATAGAACACAAGTTACAGGCAGGGAAAGAAATTTCAAAAAGTAAAAATTTTATTGCCAAGGACTGCAAGGGTATAAAAACGTCGGCTTCTTTGATCTTTTTTCATTAAGGCGATCATCGCTCAAATGTAATAAAAAAATTAATATAAGCGATATTTACATACAAGTTTTAATTTTTTAGTTGTGTGCAGTGGAAATTAACTAATAGCCATGTCACTTTTCATTTCAGAATTAATCGGCTTGCTGAGGGCTGACAGAAAGCAGCGAAGGAATAAGCAATGTATGGCAACTTTTGATTGAAACATTGTGCATATATATATGTATGTGTGTGTATGTTTGGGGCAGCGACGGCGTTGCATATAAGCGATATATACTGTATAAGCAAAGGCTAGGGCGGTTAAAAAAAAAAAAAATCGCAACACAAAGAAGCATTCATAGTAGTGAGTTAGTTGTTGCAAGCAGCAGCATTATACGATATTTGAATAGATATATATATATATGTATGTATGTACATATATATCATATAAAATACATAGTTCAATTGTGGCTGAATGTATAATTCTAATAATATATATACAATACACCTATGTATATAACTCAATTTGTGAATTAGGCATATCTATTTGGAGAGGGGTGGAGGGGGGAATGGGGTGGGTAGGGGAGGATTGCAGAATTGAATTTTGTTACAAAAGAAACACGGCTATAGTCTCATCTCATTTACAATACACTCGAATATATATATATACTGGCATTGCTATCTCTGTCTGTCACTCACCCACTGTCTCTCTCTCTCGCTTTCTATATCTATATGCCACCACCTGCAGCAACAGCTTATTGGATGTGTGTCCTTTCTCTCAATCTGCGGTTGTGTGTGTGTGTGTGTGTGTTTGTAGGTGTTGATTCAATTTGGTTTCACATTTTCATGTCGAAATTATTTGATTTGTAGAGCAGCTCAATTTCAATTAATTCAATCTTGATCTATGCTTGAAAACCTTCTCGTTAATAAAAATTTGTGTGCTAAGTTTTGTTCTGCATTGCCTTATATAAATTATCATCATCATTATCATATCTCTTTTTGTAAGTTGCTTAAAAAACGATATTTAACACTCTTTCAATTTGCTTTTTGTTGTTGGTTTTTTGTTTTGTTTTGTTTTGTAGAATTTAACACTATACACTATAAAGAGGATACTTAAAATATTGCGACCATCATGTTTTCTTGCTTCATTTTTGTTAATTGTTTGTTTTGTTTGTTTGTTTGATGTTTTTTCTAGTTGATTTTCTCTTTTGATTTTGATTTTGCCTTGGTCTGTCTGGTCTGGTCTCTCTGATGTGCGTTTCGATTATCCTTCAGATTATGTGTCGGTTGGGTGGTTACCATCAAATTAACGCAATTGATTCCTGTGTAAAATAAGAGATTTGTTTTTGGTTATCATTACTTTTACTTATAAACAATTTACAAATTGGTTCATTAGTTGGCGATACATGAGATGAGGAGAATGATAAACATATAAATTAAGGAAAAACTCAAGAGATTTCCAAAGATATGACATTACTAACTTTTTACATAAAAACTGGACAAAACGTTCCACAACTTAAAGTTGCTAATGGCTGGGGAGAGTTGATTCCGACGTTGTCTGCTATTGTTGTTTATTTTTTTAATAGTAGGTTTTCTTTAATATATATATATATATGTATATATATTGTAGGTGCTGTTGTTGTTGTTGTTGTTGGGAAAAACCAAAATGGAAACGTTTGAACACAAAAAAATCACACAAAGCATTTTTCCCCTCATGGCCTCACGGCATTAGAGAGTAAGTATTTTCTTTGTTCAGTTGCTTGGATTCGATTACTATAATTCACTCTTGTCACGTCGTCCACTTATCTGGGCCTTTGTCTATATTGACGAATATATATATACATAGAGAAAAAGAGAGAGAGAAAGAGAAAAAAGAACGGGTGATGACACAAACATAAACATAAAACAATGCAAATCAAACAGATATGAGATATGTATATAAAGTAACAAAAAAAACAGGATATACACATGTCCTTGATGATATATTGATGATGTTCCTGAATTGTTTGGAATTGTTCTGCTTACCTAAAATATTGATCGTGTAGTGATTGGCGTTGAAATTCGGCGGCCTGTAAATACTGTATATATGTAATTAATGAGTTAGGATGTCAATTAGGGAATTGGGAAACCTGTAGTTGGTCTGCATAAGACATACGCAGCAGGACATCCGAGTGTGGTTCTCTAGGTATAAGCATATTTGGGCGTGGATATTGGCCAACATTCGCTATACCATTCCATTTGATTGAGTGAGCGTAACATGGGGAGAGAGATGGAGAGAGGGAGAGAGAGAGAGAAAGAGAGAAAAAAGAAAAATGGTATTAAACGGTGCTCCATGTGAATCTCTAGGTCTATACAAACTCACGTGGCAGTTGGAAACCGGCCTCCGGTGGTTGCGGCTGTGGATGCAAAGGCAAATGTAAATGAGTATGAGAGTGTGCATGATATTCTCTCGTCAATCGTATCTGAAAATTATTGAATATATCGTAGATAGTTTCAAAAGAGCCAGTGCTGCATCATGTGGGCGTGTTTGATATCGCCAACAGAAGAAGAACAAGATCAGAGTTTATGGAACAGTGTATGCAGTGATGCGGCATGGTTAGAATGTGAGAATACAGAGAGGTGGTAGGAAGAGTACGAGCAGCGATGGCGACAAATGGTTATTGTGGTGTGCCCCACCCACAAGGGTAAGGGCAAGGCAATGGCATGTAAGGAGAAATGTGTTAGCACAACATATGAGAATAAACAGAATAAACACGTGCTTGGTTTTTTTTTTCGTTTTTGTTTGTCTTGTGTGGGAGATATGGTCTTGATTTCAAACATATATATATATAATATAATAGTTAGACGCATATAAACACATACTTATGTAGGTGGGCTTTGGCAATAGCTTATTTAAAATGGTTACAAAATGCTTTTTGGTTAATTTTCAACTGACAAATTGGACAAAAGGTGGTTGATTTTGATTGTGGATGGTTTGTTGGATTGAATTTGGTTTTGATATTGCTTCCAAATACGATTGATTTTGTGAATATGAGTCGAGTGGTATTGTAAATAAAATAAATTTGTGGCCTACCATACGCACCATGTGCTCGCCGGGATCAAGGCCAACGTGATGCGGCGGCGGTATGCCCAGGCGTTCCCGTTCCATTTGTGATATAGCTGGATTTGCGTAAAGCGGGAATTGTGATGGATGAATGCCGCTGTTTAAGGGAAAAAAAAACAAACACAAAATTATTTTTACAATTTAAAAAGATAAATAAATCCTCTTACCGTCTGTAATACTCCATCCAATGCGGATCAATTCGCGATTGACTCGCAGCAGCTGCTTGAGCATTCTCCAATTCTCTGTAAAAATAGTTGAAAATATAATTCATGAGGACATGGAAATATTAGCAACATGTACAATTTTTGTATTTTGTTTGCAGGAGGAGGAGGAGAAGGAAGAGGAGGATATAATGTGTGGCGGCAGGCAGCGGGCGACAATGGCAAATGATAATAACTGAAGCATAATTTTAGGCGTGCGTATAAGAAATTAAATCAAATTTATAAAAAAGCTCGGTGGGAATTATTTGAATTTTTTGGTCTGGGTCTTTGGTGGTGGTTAGTGGAGGAAGATTCTTTTGATGTATAAGTATGTAAGTGTGCGTGTGCGTGTGTATGAATGTGTGTCAGTATGAGTGTTAGTGTGTGTGTGAGTGTGAGGGCGAACGCATTGAGATGAGGATTCGACAGGATTTGGTACTGTACCTCTCTCTGTACATGGGGCCCATTGGATGATGATATGGCACCATCTGTTCAACAGGACTGAAATTGAATTGGAAATAATTACGATCAACAAACGCGACTCAACAATACCAACTAAACAAATAAAAAATGACACCACGACAAAAACAAAAAACTCAAAATATAATAAAAATATATCAAAAATAAATCACAATGGAAATAAAAAGAAATAAGTATATACTCCTAACACTCAACGGGAAAACAAAGAACAAGAATATGAAATTCTAAATCGGGATGCAGATCGGTTCAGATTAGATTATTTCATCAGTTTTTTTCGCATAAATTTAGAAGAATCTTTCTACATAATTTCCTTTCTTTTGTAATTCTTTTCTTCATCTATCATAACTTGTCAAGTTTTCTTCATCTTACCAAATGAATACGTATACTTATTAATGAATATCGTTATTATTTTGAATATTATTTGTGAATATTCTTGACCAATTCTATGAATACCGATATGATACCGATTTACTACATTTCTGCATCCCTAGCTAGAGACGAAAAAGATCAGAGTCTCCATGCTGTTGCCAGCGAACTCACCTGAATGCCACATGAGGACGCGCATATTCCGACAATTGGCGCAATGCCGGCGTATCCGCATATGGAGGCTTTAGTTCCGCTTTGAGTTTGGCCTGCTGGGCAGCCTGTTGGGCTGCTGCTGCCTGCTGTTGTTGCTGTTGCTGCTGTTGTTGTTGCTGCTGCTGCTGATTGGAAAGCAATTAAATGATTAGAGAAAAACCAATTTGGATCAAACTTCAATCAAAGCACTCACCTGACGTCGTTCGCGCTCCTTTTCGGCCAGTTTGCGATCGCGTTCCTCTCGTTTGCGAGCCAGTTTTGAATCCGCCACAGGCTTGAAGATCAAATCCGTTCGCGTACATGAATTGTAATCTCCACGATCGATGTGACGCACAAATCTGTGTAGGAAAATGTTCAAAATGCAAATGGTAAAGGAATGAGTTGGGTTTTAATGTCAGTTTACTCACATTGCCGATTGGGAGCGATGGCATTCGGTGTCATCGGGTTTGGCTTCGGGACTTGGTCCTCGCGGTATATTGTGTGTGGGACTGGGTATCTCTGGCTCTGGATCTGGCTCAATGTCAATGGGCACTACAGAAGAGGAAATGGATTGGGTTATTTTTGAGAATACACATGGAAAACGAAAAAGGTAAACTCACATGGCTCCGTCGGATGATGTTGACCACCAAGGCCAGCCGAATTCGCCGAGTGGGCATGGGCCCGCAGTGCATCCATATGGGAAGTGGGCTTCAGGCCATGAGGCTGACCATCTTGCGGGGCAAATGGCGAGGCATGTGGCGGCCCTGGCGGATAGCCAGGCATATGAGATCCTGGATAGGCTCCGGGCGGCAGGCCCGTTGGAGTCCCCGGTCCAGTCATACCGACTGGTACCCCTGTCGGACCCTGCGGCGTCTTTGGCGTCGGCGGCTTGTTCTGTATTGGGCCTGGTTGCTGTTGTGGAGCCTTCAGTTGCTGCTGGGCTGCAGCTGCAGCTGCCGCATGTTGCTTCTCAGCCGCTGCCGCTGCAGCAGCCGCATTCTGCTCATCCTGGCGAGCTTGCTGTGGTGGCGGACCCTGGAGACCGGCATGATGAGCGGCCATTACGGCAGCAGGATCGAGGGGACCAGCTGGAGGCGGTGGCTTCATGTAGGCCGGAAAGCCTGGTCCATAGGCAGCATAGCCATAGGGAGAGTTAAACGGATGATGATGCGGCGGATAGAAAACTGAAGGATGAAGTAACGGATGCGGGTACGGCGACTGCCCGGGATGGACACCGATCTGTGGTATGCCTCCACCGGGTGCTATCAAAGGCAGCGGCAACGGCATCTGCGGATGACGTATGACGGGCGGTGAGGCGCCTGGTCGGAGATGCGGGGGCGGTGATGTGCCCAATCCTCGCTGGCCTGGCTGCGGGGCATACATTTTGCTCAGAGGACTGGCCATCAGTCCGGAAGCATTGGACACGGGTGGCGGTGTCATGTGCGGCGATTGCTGTCGAAGCAGGGCATGACGATCTCGTTCGGCGACAGCTGCGGCTGCAGCTGACAGCGCCGAGGATGAGGGATGATGGCTAAGCGGCGACTGGGGCACCGGATGCAATGGACTCTGTCGGCTGAGGCTGCTCACACTGGAGGCAGGCGAGGCGGCGCGATGAGCAGCTGCCGCCGCCGCTGCCGCAGCGGAATTGGGAAGACCTCCGGGCGTGCTGCTGCCAGGTCCGGCTGGAGCTGCACCGCTAGAGATTTGCACGCTGGGACTGGCGCGGCTGAAGGCGGATGATGCCACCGTGCTGGTGGTCAGGGCTGTACTTGTATTCGAAGCAGCCACCGATTGCGGTGTGGTGGGTGCCGACGAGGCATGCGAGTGTGGCATATGGCTGGGCGGGGTTCGGCGACTTAATGCCGATTCGGGCAAGCCGCCAAGACCTCCGGGACCCGCAAGAAGCGCAATGGGTCCACCGCCTGGTCCGAGACCGGCAATCGAATGCGAGAGGAGGTGATGTCCTGGATGAGCCAGAGCCGCATGAGCTGGATGACCTGGTGGCAAATGTGCCAGATGCGGATGTATCGGCATTGGGTGTCCAATCAGGCCCGGCGGCGGCGGCCCATTTCCTGAGAGACCTGGCAGCGGTGATGTACGATGTGCGTGCGGTGATTGTTGGGGCATTGGTCCGGGTCCTGGTCCTTGTCCTGGCCCGATACCTCCGGCTCCTCCAGCTCCACCGCCGCCTGCTCCAGCCATTGTCGTTGGTGGCTGTGAATTTGGCAGCTCTCGCACCATTTGCGGATCATGCATACTTCTGGGTGGCTGCTGAGCCGGTGAAGGCGTTCGCACTGTGCCGGCTGGTCCTCCTGGCTGTGGTTGCTGTTGCTGCTGCTGCTGTGGCGCATGAGAAGGCGGCAATCCGTGGCTATGCTGTGGGTGACCTTGCAGCGACATCGGCATCGGGGCATGCGGATGCATGGCCGGCGGCATATCGTGGGGTCGATGCAATCCCTGCAGATGTGGATGTGGATGCATATGCGGGTGCATGTGAGACGGCGCCATGGTGGAGAGCGTTGGTGGTATTCCAATCGAACTGGGTGGCATCGAGGATGCCACTGATGATATCTGTGAATGCGGACCTACTGGATGCAGGCCATGCTGCAGGCTCGGAGGTCCCGCTGCCGTCGGTGTGGGCTGATGCAGGGACGTAGGCGGTGGCGGCGGCTGTTGTGGACCACTCCCACTGGGAGGCGGGCCGTGGATGAGATTTTGCGGATGCATCCCAGGTGGCAGGCCGCCACCGGCTGGAGAAGGCATGTGCGGCGAAGGATGCGGGGACTGGAACTGTTGAGGCTGCGGCGGCATCGACGGCGGTTGCGAATTGCTATTGCTACCTTGGCTATCTTGGCCAGGTGTGGAGCGGGATGAGGCATCTATGGGACTCTCTGGAGGCGGGCCATACGGTGAGGCCTTTATTAGGTTTTCGCCATAAGGCTTCACATCGACAATTCCCCCGGCTACCGAAACGGGTGGCATGGGTGGATATTTGAGATCCTGCGGTTGGGGTGGTCCATATTTGGCAGCCAAGGGATCCCCGTACTTAATCATTAGACCTGACTCGAAGGGTCTACCCAATGGCGGCGTCTGTACATCGTGTTGATAGTGTGGCTTCGGCATGGCAATGCCAGGTGGTGGCGTAGCTCCTGGCGGCACCTGCTGATGAGCTGGCGGCTGTTGTTGTTGCTGTTGCTGCTGCTGTTGTTGTTGTTGTTGCTGCTGCTGTTGTTGTTGCTGTTGTTGTTGTTGTTGTTGCTGCTGTTGTTGTTGCTGCTGTGACTCCTGCGCAGTCGGTGGTGGTCCATATTTATGGGCCACATCGAGCGGAGTGGGCACATTGTGCGGCAAATGACCAAATCCTGGCTTCACATCGGGAATCTTCAACGAATCCTGATATCCTGTCTTGGGCGGTGCTTGATGCGCATTCGACAGTTCCACTGGATACTTGCCCGGCTGTTCCATCATATATTTGATATCGTATTTGCCAACAGCGGCCGCTGCAGCTGCTGCCGCTGCCGCGGCTGCTGCCTGCATTTCCTGGCTGTATTTAAGGGCATCCAATGATGGAGGTGGCTGATATTTGAGATCCTGCGGTACAAACTTAATGTCCATGTCAGGAGGATACTTTTGTGGTGTCGTTGGAGCTCCTCCAGCGGACACACCCCCTGGTTGTCCCGCTGGAATCCCAGTGGGATCACTGTGCAGTTGAGGAGGTGGTGGCTGCCCGGGTGGACCATACTTCAATTGACCATCGATCAGATAACCAGTTGGGGGCTGCGGCGGCACGGGTCCGTGTGGCATATGTTGCAGATGAAGCGGCTCCGGTTGTCCACTCTCATTCAAAGCCACATGAGGATGCATAGAGTTTGGCGGTGGCGCTCCTGGTCCTCCCGCTGATGGTGGCAGTCCTCCTGATGCATTGATCTTCATGTCCTCGTTCTTGATTTCAATCTTCACCTTCAAATCTTGCGGTTCATTGCTATTTTGATTACATGTGGCATCCATCGAGTCCTCCATGGGCTCCTTCTTGATGTAAACTGTCTCCTGGGTAACAACACTTACAGGCGGAGGCTGCAGTGACATCGGTTGAAGTTGTTGTTGTGGGGGTTGTTGTTGTTGCTGCTGCTGTTGTTGTTGTTGCTGTTGCATCGGCGGCGGTGGCTGTGATTGCTGCTGCTGCTGTGGCGATATTTCCTGCTTGATGGTGACCAATTTCTTAAGCAATTCGGGATCATTGTCATTATTTTCCATTTTCTCAATGGCTTCCTTGCGATCCACTGAGGCATTCAGAGCCTCCACTGTGGCAATAGTGGGCACCTTCATCGTGATTGGAGGCGCCACTGGGATCACTGCCGACGGAAGAACAGCATCTATGGCCATCTGTGGTTCCTTAAGCATTCCATCCGCGCTATTCGGAGCCTGAATATTCGTCTCCTCATCCATGTTCTTAATGGCGCTGTCCTTGCTATCCTCAGCGGCAATTTCTGCCTTGATGGATATCTTCTCTTCTGACTTGATATCCAAATCGCTGGCGATAATTTCACGTTCCTCCTTGCAACTGATGATCTCCTTGCTGTCCTTGGTCGACTGTTGCTCTGCCGTGGTGGTATCTGTCGTATTTGATTCACCATCATCGAGCACCGAATCGGGACGACTGTCTGAATTCATGCTCTCCACCGGACTATCGGGACGCTTTCGTTTCTCTTTAATGGTCGCCGTTTCCTCAACACTGGGCTCGTTTGCCTCCTGCTCTGTACGCTTCTTTTTGTTGGGCGTATCCTGTTTACCGCCTTTGCGCTTGGTCGCCGAACTTTCGGCCACAGCCTTAGTGGGCGTTTTCGGACTGTCCACAGATCCGGCACCTCCGCTCCCCACATCCGGAGTTTCAGAGCCACGCTTGGGCCGCTTGCCATTGGCCACAGAATTGGCGGAACCAGCGGACTGATCCTTGGTCGTGGTATTACCAGCTGTGGCATTTGCCGCATTGCCGCTACCTACAGACGATGCTGTGCCTCCACTATTACTGCCAGCATTGTTGCTCTGTTGTTTGTTTCGCGTCCTCATCCTAGAGGGTGATTCATCCCTTTTGTTGGTCAGACTCGAATCACTGTCGCACTCGCTGGCGTCGTCCTCGGTGAGAGAACTGTTCTCCTCCTTAGAGACAGCGGGCGATGAGCGACTCGCCGTCTCTGACGCCGCCGTCGCCGTCGCCGCCGTCGTCGCAGTTTGTGGTTCCGGAGTGTCCTCCTTTTTGGGAGGTGTATTATTATTAGCGCGCGTGACACGATTGCGTCGCAATGCGCTCTGTCTACGTCGCCGATGTGGCCGATTGTTATTCGCTCCGGGCGTCTTCTTCCACAGATAGTAGAACTCGACGAGCTCCGGTGTGTCTTTGTGCGGCAATAGATCTTTATGGATCCTAAAGAAATTTTTGCCAAATTGTCGCAGACCTTTGATGAACTTTTTCGTTTCGTCCTCGGTCCACTTTTTATCGATGCCCTTCGAAACGGGGCACTTTACGAGAGCTTGTAGAGCTTTGCCTGGATCGTAGCCAGAATCATGTAGCTAAAGAATGAAATGAAAAGACATTTTGGTATTAAGAATATACACACATATATGTATATGATGTATCCGATGCACTTACCACGTCGAGTGCGTTTATTGTAGTGTCGTCGCGACTGGCAGCCAAACAACCGTCTTCTAGTCCGCCATCACACATTCCTTGAAAAGCAGCCATTGATCGCGCCGCACGCAAGAACATTAACAAATCGCCATCCGCCACAACGCCAGGACTCCATCTTGATTCCTCTAATTCACGTTCATCGGTTTCCTTGTCGATGGGGAAGCTTGAGATTGGATTATAATCGGGCAGTTTTGCCTTCAGTCGTCATTGGAGGGGCGCAAATGAAAGTTATGGGATTAGTTTTAAAAAGGAAAAACATCAGCGCCAAAAAGCTCTTTTTTTCTTCTTTTAGTTAGTTTTACACCACAACCACACACAGACACACACAGGGGACAGGGACAACAAACATTCAGTTTACAGTTACAACAATAACAACTTAAGACTAATGCATGAAATATGTATGAACAATGTATACGAGATGTGTGCTTTTCGGTAAGATAAAAACGAAACAGATCGGAATGGAACGCGTAAAGGGAACGACGAAGAACAAGAACGAATGTGGAAGGAACAGGATCAACTATTACTTATCTAAGTAGTTAAGTTGAAAAGTCAAACCAAAAATAAAATAATAACAATAAAAATAAAGAGGATTTACATCGAAATACCTCAAAAGCCAATAGATTAAATTATTATTATTATTGTTTTGTTTTTAAAGAATTATTTACAGGGAATTATTTTTTCTTTGGAGGTAGGTATGAGTTCTTCTTCGGCGTTTTCTCTTTGGTAGTTCCAATAATTGAAGTATACAAATTTGATTTATATTTTGGCCATTTAGAGACCGAAACAGTTAACGTATTACTTTAAGTTACTTTTTACTTTTAGTTAACGTATTACTTTAAAAGTGTTTAAGCGTGTTTAAGCGATAATCCCGGGGGATTTTGAAGGTCGCTCTATAAATTTCTTGTAGATCATAGAATTTATTATTTTCAACATATTCGTAATGAATAAAAGTTATGTAACAACTCACACAAGCGGCAAAGTCCGCCAACTGTGTGCAAATTTCGTTATCAAATGCATAAAAATAAGGAAATAATTCATAACCCCTTGAGGAGAGATTACAAATTGAAGATATAGATATGACGCCGATCTTTTAAAACTCAAAAGGTAATTGAGTTTGGAAATGGAAAAACAAAATGCATTTGGCAATTTTTGTTTTAATTTTTTTGTTTTCTTTTGTATTTTTTACTTTTGTTGGTTTTTATTTTTTTGTTACCGTGAGCTGAATTTCTGATTTGTGAGAGTTATGTACGTACATAGACATCGTTTACCTGGTGGCCGGGACCCACTCGTATTTCTCCTTGAGTGGAGGCCGCCATCACCCTTTAAAAACACGCTTCCGGTCCAGTGTTAAGCCTTTTTATGCCCTCTATGATATGAAAATTCAACTGCAAAGATACAATGTAAAAAATAAAATAAATAAATAACCAGATGAATTCACCAAACAATAATCGGGGTATACTACTCACTCACTCACTCACTCACAAACAAACAAATACACAAACAAACAAGTTCTCTCTGTATTCGGAATCAATATAAAAGCGATGAAGTTGATATCAACATGCATAAATAAATAATCCATAAAAAATAATGCCATGTAATGTGCGTTCAATAGAGACCAGAAAGGCGAACGCGCGAGAGATTATTGAAAAATGAGAAACACACACAATACAACAACAACAACAGCAAAAAGAAAAGAGAGATGACGCGAGGCCACTGGAAATTAGGAACAAAGGGGGAAGGCCAGGCCAGTTTGGGGGGATTGGTTGGCCTGGCATAGCATGGCATGGCCTGGCCTGGCCTGGCCTGGCTTGACTATGTCTGCTTGCCACTTAATCGCTGGCATATGTTAATGTGCCTGCTGCCAGACGGACGTACAGACAGACGAACGGACACGCATTGCTCGCACGGTTCACTCCTCTGGTCGCCAACTCTGGGTGCCTTTTTTTGTAGCATTCGCCTTCTTCTTTTCCTGTCATCGTCTGGCGGCGGCGGTACTCTCTTTCTTTTCCCCCTTTCTTTCCCAATCTCTCTCACTTAAGTGTGCGTGCAGCTGTAAACAGATTTTCCGCTTAAGTAACTTGGCGAATAACTGTAACGAGGCGGCTAAGTAAGCATCGTCATACTCATGCTACCATGAGGAATTATCATTAAATTTGCTTATGAATCAATATCAATGCCAATACTTGGAGCAACACACACACAGAGAGACAGCCAGACCCCGTATGTATGTATGTATGTAGCTCCACAACCGTTGGTTTGTATGGTTCAGTTTGGTCATTCGGTACCATCCGTGTCCCCTCTCCTTGCACCTCAACCTCATTTCTTTTCTTTCTTTTTTTTTTGCCTTCATTCACATCATGAATGCCGACGGTGTTGCGGTTGTGTGGCAACGACACACAAATTATGGCAATTAAAATCAATTAATTAAATGCAGTGGCATCAGCCACGAGGACCAAGCCAAGAGGGGAGGGAGAACCACAGCGGCAATGACGATGACGACCATGTCGATGTCGATGGGCAAATAAAATGCGACTCGGTTCGGATCTGTTCGTACTGCACAGGCTGGCAGGCAGGCGGCAGCAGACGGCAAGGAAAAAAAAACAAGACATATACATATATTGTCGACAGATTTACACTCAATAAGGCACGACACGCCGCCTAAATGACTGACGACGACAACGGGGCGCAGCAGCAGCAGCACCGCCACGATGAACGCACATGCCTGGGGTTGCACAGTGGTGGGAAAACACACACACACTGATACACACACACACATGACAAGCAGTCCCTCAAGTCAATTGTTAAATAAATGAAATACTTATGAAATGAATTACACAAACTTTGAATATAAAACATTACATTGTAAATTTTAAAACGCACATATACAATAAATAGATTTAAAAGGGTATTCATTTAGGCAGATCATTGACTAAAGTCTATATATCTTTCAAGAGAATATAAGTTTCTCGATTATTATCTTTGTAAACTGTCTAAAAATAATTGTAAACATACGAAATACGAATGAAATATCTCGAGAAATGTTAACACATTTATTTTTATGGCAAACTAAAAGCATTTTGATAATTAACACGTACAAATGATGTACATACATAGATACATACATATGTACATATGATGTAAAGTGGGGGATGGGTGGTGGGTGGTTTGGGTAAACTGAATATCAAAGTAAAGTTCGGGGCAACAGAGCTTTCAGAATATGTTGAAATCATAAATAATGTACCATTTTGTTGGGTACTTTGTATCATTTAATGTTAAGCTGGACATGCATATTTCAATTTGCTTATTTAATATTTTATATTCAACGCCTGTTGTACTCCGCCTGCCTTTGATTGCATGCCCCTCTCAGCCCACTCAGCCCACTGTGCCGAAACGACTCTCGGACAAAACGAACGAACAAACGAATTGGACGAATGGGTCTGGCCTGTGTTTTGGGGCCAACACTTATCAACGACATCAGCGGCAACAGCTACAGCAACGCCAACCAGGTTAGCTGGCCTGGTGTGGTCTGGTCTGGCATATCATGGCATGGCATGGCCCGGCCTGGCCTGGCCTGGCTGAATGGTTGGTTGGTTAACTGCTGGCAAGCAAACTTTTTTATGGGGGAGTCGTGAGTGGAAAAATTTCACATAAATACACACAAACACACACAGGCATACACAGCTACTACAGAGAGAATCAGTGAGTGATAGAGGGAGATGGAAAAAAGGAAGAAAGACAGCAAGAGAGCAAGGGAGATAGACAGAGAGAAGGGCACGCGACTAAATCCCACATGCCGAGCAGTGGCGCTTGGGGAAAAATTGTGTAATAACTGCGAGCGCAATGTGCTAAGCTGTTCCTGTCGCCTGCCTGCCTGGCCTATTCGAGTCTGGCCTGGTCTGGCTGACTGCGTGTACGGTGTATAATGGTGGCTCTCTGGAGGCTTTAGAGCCCTCTATTTCAGCTACTGGCCCTGAGCCAGAGCCAGAGCCTGTGCTGGTGGCTTTTCTCGCAAAAGGGACAGCAAAGCGGCGGCTGTGTGTTATAAAACAAATGTACTACACACCAAAAAAAAAAAAAAAAAAAACACACGATGTTGTAAACGCACAAAGCCATAAAATCTAAAAAGACAAAACGAAAGGCTCGAAAACTTTTTGCCACCACCGAAAAGTGCCTCAGTGTCGACCCAATGTATATATATGTATGTATATGTAGATGTGTGTGTGTGTGTGTGTGTGTGTATTAATAGCCGTATCATAATGCCCTGCGCTGAGGTTGCGGCACAACAACACAACGGTAAAAGACCACAAATTATGGCACTGGAAGAAAAGGACAGAAACAGACGCAACACACACACATAGAGAAAGAAAGCAAACAAGACAGAGAAAGAGAGGGAGACAGAGAGTGAACAGTCAACAGGGTCGGGTCGGTTAGGTCGTATCGAGTCTGTACATTGTTCAAGTACTTTTCATCCATGTTTTGGCTTGTGTGTGAATCAGAATCGGCAACCAGCACCACCAAACAACCACCCAGCCGCCACCCCCTTTTCAACAGTCCTATATGTCTGCATATGTGGTGGTAAGGGGAGAGAAGTGGTGGGGTTTATGTGTGCGTGTGCATATTTAAGGGCCAATAATGCTGTCAATTTCAACTGACGCTCGTCCAACTCTCATTCTCATCTCAATTAATGTCAACACGCATTTTATAAAGTTACACCAGATTAACAACACCCCGGACCTACGATTCGATAAGTAATACCCCTTCCCACCCTTTCCTGTCCTTAGCCAACAACAGCTCCAACAAGTCGTCAAGGTTCCCATCCACCCCCGCTCCAAGCCCCTTCCTTAAAACGCGTCGCGCTTTAAACAAATTGTTTTCTAAACAGCCCATAAACATAAACGAAAACAAAACGAGAAATGTAAATGAAAATAAAAACTTAGCAACAACATCGCATCGCATCGGATCGGATCTCTCGCATCGTCGTTGTCGTCCGTCTCCATCTCCATCACCATCACCGTCGTCTGTTGTCGGTGTTGTTGGCCACAGAAAGAGGAAATTCAATAAACAATTTGTAGCATGAGTAGCGGAAAATTGTGTGTACGCACGCGGCTAAACGGACGTCGGAGCCAGAGTCAAAGCCAGAGACTCAAAAAACATGGGCGCAACAGTCAGGGGGACTAATGACCCCCCCCAACGATGCCCACTACTCCAAGCTCTTTTGTGTCACAATGGATAATTTGATCATTAAGCCAATATTAGATATTTAATGGGAGTGAATGGAACGCAGATTTTAGATTCCAACTTTTTAGTCAAAGATTAGAAACAAATGTATCTAAATTTAAAAGATTCCTGAAATATTGTTTAAATTGATTTCTTTGGGGTTGCCCGCTCGTTGGAACCCCCTTATGGCTAGACAAAACTTCATGTACGCCCCTGGATTAGCCCCCTATCGCGTAGAGCTGCTTCTCCGGCCGACTCTATTCCATTCTGCTGCTGCTGCTGTGTGTGAGTGTAATTTTTGAAATGGAAAAGCTGTCGACTGTCGTTTGTTAGTGTTGGCTTCTCTATATCTGTCTCTTTTACGTTGTAATCATCACTTGCCAATAAGCTGACTAATTGACTGACAAATAGACGGCGGTGTGGCATAGCAGCAGCAACTACAACTGACTGGAGAGTTCGAGTCTGTTTTGGTTGAGGCAAATGGCGTTAATAAGAGCAGCAGACAACTTAAAATGCCTGCCATCTCATCATCATCATCATTATGATGATGAATGCCAGCAAAGTCAAGCCGTAACTGTACATTAAGGGTTTTCCTGCTTACACATTTTTCTGCTCTTCCACTTTTCGTATTCGTTCGTTCGTTTATTTTGTTGTTGTTTTCTTTTTCTCTCTTTTCCCAGAGAAAAGCGATTATTAGGTTAGTCGGCGTGGCCAAGCTAATGGGCAATGCTAAGTGATATGACTGTAAGTGAATTAACCCTAAACCCCTAACTGTAACCCCAAGGGTATACAAAATTGATTGCAAAGGGTGGGAAAAAAACAAAGTGCTTATTAGATTGTTCATCCAACTAATTTAACGTTTTTTTTTTTTTTTTTTTTTTGAGGGGTGAAAGGAGAAGTCAAGGTTTTTTCTTTTGGGGAATTTTGGATACGAATTGATTTGTAATTTTACCATATAATACACTTGGCGAAACATTTGTGCAGCTTGAAGAGCTTTCTTCAATAGTCGAAAGAAACGACAATTCTTTAGTTTTAATATAATATATTATTATTAGGGGATAAGCCAGGTGAAAGAACCAAAATGGTAATCACAAAGAAAAGTTTTTTGACATTTTCCTCTTTGTGCGTAGAAATACTTATTAGTGTTTACATGACACTTCATCATTGTGAATTTCACCATCTGACCCGCATTCCAAGCGATTTTCCAATCCGTAACCTCTACCCCTATATGTATGTACATATGTATTTGGGCATGTGTATCCATATAATTACCAAAACAAAACACTAACACACACAACATACCATTTTGTGTGTTATATACCATGGCCAATTGATTCGGTCGAGAGATACAAGAGATAGAGCAAAAGAGAGAGAGAGAGAGAGAGTTTGAGACAGAGGGACATGAGAGTCACAAGGAGCAAAGGGGGATTCACACATCATTCATCCCATCGAATGCTATGTGGTGCTGCATCTGTTTGTATTTTGAAGTGTGCGTGTCAAGTGCGGAAAGGAAATCCCATTAAATGTTAGTAGGCAACTTTACGTTTTATGTGTGTTTGTTTGTTTGCCTCCCCTCCCCCCAATCACTCGCTCTCTCTCTCCATCTGTGTATACGAATTTCTTGAAATGTTCGTGTTGTGAAAGCCAAATTTTCACAACAAATCAAAACAAGACAAGACAAGCCAAGCCAAGGCAAGTCAGGAAAGCAGCAGCAGCAATACGAAACAAAAGCAAAGAGTCCAAGTCCAACCAAACGAACAGAAGCAAACAAAATTTCTCTTTTCTTTTTCTTTTTTTCTTCTGCATTGACTTGGTTAATATGTATGAACGAGGGTTATTTGAAAAGTTAACGCAACTTATAACACTTGGAAGATATCTTTTTTGAACTTTATGAGTCATTCTTCTACCAATTTAGTCAAACCTCTATTAATTATGCATAAACTTTCAAGTTAACCCTCGTACCAGCCGTATGTATAGATGCTTTTTTGAACTGGCCCCAGCTTACAGTTGTTTATGGCCATTACTCAACATCAACAAGAACATTATGCCACCACAGTGGCACTTCTAGTTCCTCTACTTCCCTCGCTCCCTCCTCTCCACGCACACTCACTCAAACTATGGCCAATCTCCGACACACACACACACACACACACCATAACTCCCTCCACACGCTTTTCTTCTTCATTCAACCCAAACGATTGAGCATCTATTCAAGCAACCTCGTCGAGTCAACGTTCCAAAAGCCAAATAAACGACCCACAACCAACAGACTGACTACTACTAGAGCTCTCTCGGTCGCATGCTCTTCCATTTGCCCACGTCCCGCTAACCTGTGGCCCGCCCCAACCGCTCCACCCGCTGGCTCGTCAGTCGATCCGAGCCCGATGTCTCGATGGATGTCTCTGTGTATGTGTGTGTGTGTGTGCGCGCACTCGTGTCGTCGTGTCTTCTCTTATATATATATATAAACATATATATATGTATGTTTATATGTATTTTGTGCTGTCGGCTTCGTTCATACGATTTGTTGGATTTGCTCATGAAGTTGTTAAACAGATTGTCGGTGTAGATACCTTCATCATTTTGCACGCCGTCGTCGCCACTGCCGCTGCCTGCCACTGCCACTGCCACTCAGTGTTCAGTGTGCTTCTGCCCCTTCGTCTCTGTCTCCAAAAAAGTTCCAAGCAGCTCCCCCCTTCTTTGTCCGTCTATCCATTCATCTGCATCCCCCCTTTTTCCCAGCCACCATCTAGCCAATTCCCTGATTTTGACTGTGTGTTGTTGTTGTTGTCTGTTCTCTCCTTTGGCTGGCTGGCTTGCTGGTGTGTGTGTGTGTGTGCATGCGTGTGTCTGTGCGATTAGTTTTATGTAATTTTATCGAGTATTTTAAGGATTTTGCGGCTTATCCGCGCTTCATTTGGAAATTGTTTCGTGTTACTTGGAGAACAAGTGGGTGGAGGTAAGGGGAGTGGAAAAAGAAAGCATGTGGTAGGTAGGTAGTGGAGCATCTCTTCTTCTTTTTCTTGCCCCAAAGTGTGTGTTATATGGAACTGTCGTCGTCATTTGTTTGTTTGCGACTCGTAAGAATAAACCTATGTGTGTGTGTGTGTGTGTGTGTGTTTGTGAGTATGTGTTGGTAAATGAGCTCCTTGCATGTGAAATTATTATTGCTTGCCCTTTACACTCTTACCCTCATCGTCGCCCTCCCTGCCCCACTACAAACCCCTTATCCAACTTGTCGTAATCGAATTATACATATACACAAGTACATCCATATATATATACATATATATATGTATGTATGTACATATATATATCGTAAGATTTATGGGACTCATTTAACACGCTTTTATATTATATTCTCCCATTGATTTTACACTGATTAACATGAACAAAAATTGTGTGAGGGGGAAACAAAAACAATAAAGCGAACAATTTTGTGTTTTTTTTCATATTATTGCATGCCAACAAATATTTTGTTGGGCATTATTTATTTTAATAAGCGCTTTGTGTGCTAATTATCTTATCGTTAAATGAAGTAGTAGTTGGGCCCCCACACACAGACACGGACACACACACAGTAACTAATACTACCTTATGTAAACCACACAGATTTATGGATCACCTGGAGATGGTAGCGTGAAATCAAAAGGAACATCTGTCTCTGCTTAATGACGCAAAAGGCGGAATGCTAAAAGATATATACTTATATAGAAAGTAGGCATGTACATACTTATATGCATAATTCCTTAAAAAATTTGTTGAATCATCTTTTACGTTCGAGATATCCAACCAAATTGACGAAGCTAATCCCTATACAAGGCGACAAACAATCTTCTTGCCAAAAGTAAAAATCAGCGATTTTTATATATTATATATTATATATTATTCATATACATATGTATGTAATGAAATGTAGACAAAAGTATTTATAAAGCTTAATTACACCTGCTAATGATAATAATGATAAACAAGTTATTGATTCCTACTCCTAAATATGTTAAAAACCTCGATACCTAACAACTGATAGCCAACTCCTGATTACCCAACACACGCTAGAGTTTAAATTCATTCTGGACCTCATCTCTGTGGTGTGGTGTGTCGCAGCTTGGGTGAAGCTAGTTTCAAATTGTTTTTTTTTTTTTTTTTGTAGTCGTTTTTGTCGAAACGAGTAATGCTAATTAGGTTAGTTTATGTAATATTGGAACCTCCGAAAGCAACAGCGACTGAGGTGTTTGGGTTGAGGTGGGAGGGATATGTATTCCTAATCGCTGTCAATAAATCGACACTCGAGTCAAGTGTCTCAACTTTTCAATCAGATAAGCAGCAATTATAAATTAAAAGCGCAACAAACAGATTAATAAAAAGTAAACTTTAACAACACCTTATAAATAAGCCAAATGACTAATAATAAAAAAAAAAAAATATATATATATATATATATGTATATGAAAGCGTTCACAACAAAAACGCGCGAACATCGCAAACGACGGCACCAACATCAAAAGAGGCTACTCAGTCAACCAATATGGCTATGGACAAACGACAGACATAACGTAGGTTGGTAGAGGGAACGTAAAAACCCGCTGTGGGACGGACGGTCGGACGGGAACCCAGAAGCAGCTCATCCAATTTTTTGTTTTTTGGTTTTTCTTTATTCCAACAGCTACTGCTGCTCCTTCTTCATCTTTATTCAATACGTGTTTAGGGTCGTTGCATTATTAGCACGTTATTTATTAATTAAACACTTTAGGTTTTATGTTCGTATAATCAGGTGGCCCATACTTTCTATTTCTCTCTCTCTCTCTCACACACACACACTCTCATTTTCGGTGTGTGTAGGTGTGTCGTAAGATAAGCCCGCAATTCAAATAAAAATGGGTGGAAATGAGAAAGAGAGGAAAGGAGATAAGCGACCGCGTTAAGGAATTTCCTTGAAACCAAGAAAATTATTTTTAAAATTCTATCTAATGCTTCGTAGTTCCAGGAACTCCCAACTTAACGAACGTTGTTGGTAATATGAGATAAAACAACAAAACTGATTTTTGCTTTTCTTAAGAAATTTATAATTTGACTATTCACTTTCCGCCTTCTCCTCCTCCCACCATCATCCATAATACATATATTTGCGAAATTGAGTGTCCCAAACAAAAAATTTTCGTAACGAGTTTAACAGATAGAAAGGTGGTCCTAGAGGGAGTACTTTCTATAAACGAGATTTCTTATCTCTACCCATGGTAATACAATAGATAAATCTATTTCTAGCCCAAAAGGTGGCTCAAAATTTATCAACCAGTTGACATTTGGGAAATCGATGTAGGTTCCATCACTCGAAATTGAATCAAAAGTAAATAATCAAGCCACAGAAGGGGATAGCCACTTGATGTCAATGCCAAAATGTACTTAAAAATTTAATTTTTCTTCTATGACATCATTTGATTGATTTTAGGGGACATTTCGTTTAGAATTTTAGAGATTGATCAATGAAAATTCTCTCTTTCCTTATGGCGAAGATACCGAGGCGGAGGCAAGTTCTCTTCATAAGCCATACGATCCTTTGTGTTGTTCAAGGAGGAAACGAGGATTATAGTTGAAACATAAGAAGCATGATCATGTAGACAATTCTATTCTTAGTTTACTTTCTTTTTCACATTACACTGCCATTTTGGGGTGAATGAGTTGGGTCTTATCTCAGCTCAAGAGAAACCGAGCCACAATAATGATGATATAATGGTTCAACTGTTATCTAAATTGTGAAGATTAAGATCTAGTTTAGGTAGTTTGTTGGTTGTCGTTTTGTTTGTCTTATCATTCAGAGTTTAAAATTGGGTACAGACTATGGATGGAGACTGACTGGGTGCTGGGGCACACTTTAATTGATTATTTTGTATCTACTACTTCCTCTTCATATCTCTGGCCCTCTTTTAAATAGTTCGGTTATTAACCCTTGGTCTCCAAATGGGCAGACAACAAACCCTTGCCACTTATTTTCTTGTTGGTGGTGGTGGTGTATGTATGTTAGGGGAGGGCGTTAACTATTGCAACATGAGACGACCGACGCATCGACCGACCGGGCGACCGATATTAAATTGAAGCAAACAAATAATTATAATTAAATATTGTATATGCCTAGTTAAACAGATGCCGTTCTCACCATGAATCCAGGGTAAATGTGCTTAAGGCGTTTGGCGTTCTCTTCCTTCTTCCTTAGTCTGCCTGCCTGCCTTCCTTCCGACCTACTCCTACTCCAACTTCTCCTTCTCCTCCCGTGACAGTAAGGGCAACTGGAGCTCCAAGCTTTTGAGCAATGGAGTGAAGAAGGCGCGGAACTGTGAACTGATACTTGCTGGAGATGATGATTATGATGATGATGATAATGATGGTGGTTGGTGGTGGTGGTGATGACGACGACGACGACGATGACGACGACGATACACTGAGACGGAGGATTTGTTGTAGTTGTTGTTGCTCTCAGCGAGGGGGCAGCCGGAAATGTATATTTTGGTTAATTTGCACAAACACACAGCTGGAAATCGAAAAGGAGAGAGAGGAGACGATGTTGATCAAGAAGAAGAGGTAGAAGATGAGAGAATCAGACAGTAAAAAATATTGCAATTGCAAACCCATAAAACAATAAAAACAAAAAATAATTACAAAAAAAAAAAAAAAAAAAAACCGATTTTTGGTTTTTCTGTTACATTTATACACGTTTTTTTTTTTTGTTTGCATATTTTATTTTCTTCTTCATTTTAACTTTTGTATTTTTTTTTTATTTCTTCGATGTAAATTTTTTGTTTTTTTTTTTTTTTTTTTGTAAAGGGCGCACAAACAAATTTTCAGCCAACGTCAGCGAAAAGCGAGGATAACACACGACAAGGGAGAGAGTGAGTGAGAGAGACAGAGAGGATAGAAAGCGAGCGAGCGAGAGAGAGAAGGCGGCGGCACAGGAGCATCTGTGGGTTGAGGGTGAAGAAGGTGGGTGACGCCGACGCCGAAACAGCTAACGGCAAGCAACGGTGGTGGGTTGTTGTTGTTTCTGCTGCCACTACCGCCGCCACCGCGCGACTGCTGCCGTTGCTGACGCTTGCCTTGTCTTGCGTTTGCTTTGTTGCTGCTGCTGCGACTGCTGCGCTTTGCTTTGCGATTTCTTTTCAGAAAATTTGTTGAGCCTTTTTCCTTGTCTTTTGTGGCACGTCCGTTTCTCGTACTATTTATTTGTATTGTTCTTTGGCTCCCTCCCTACTCCTTCTCTCTCCGCTTCACTTACTCGCATTCTTCTCTCGCTCCTCCGCTCCTCTGTTTCTTCACCTCAGCCCATTAGTGTCGGGCAGCGGCAGCAAGTCCGACGACACCAATAAAAAAATTTCGATGATTTTCACCGCTGCGCGCAGCAATTGTATCTCTCCGCGCGTCAGTTTTAAATTAAATTAGTGACACACTTAACTAATAATTAATTTTTGCACACTTGTTGTAGTTTTTCCTTACATTTTCTTTTTCTCTTTTCTTCACTTTTTTTTTGTTGCTTTTGCTGTCGTTGTTGTTTTATTTTTGTTGTTGTTGGTGTTGGGCGCGTGAAACTCGTCTTATTTTTTTTCTTCTTTCTTTTTTTTTTTCTTCGTTTTTTTGTTTTATTTCAATGCTCATGCTCTTCTCTTCTTTTTGCATACACTTTGCGCACATATACACTAACCCGCTTACATTCACGCACACAAACGCGATACACTCACACACACACACACACACACGTACTTGGCTTGCGTTTTTTATTGCTGCTGCTGCTTGGGAAATATGTACATACATATGTATTTTCACTTGGCTTTGCGCATAATACCTATTTATTATTTTCACCGGATTCCATACACACATTAATGCCCACGTTCTGGAGAGTGTTTTGCACTAAAAATTTATCATTTTAATTTTGATGGGCTCCAATGCTACAAATACAAAATACGCGTTAAAATAAAAATGGCGTTGTGTTGTGTTTCCTTGTCGGATAAAGGTTCCCCGGTATTAGCGGATAGGTGTGGCCGTATTCCATCTCCCTATTAATGGATAAATTTTAGCAGTATTTTTCGATACATGTTTGCAACCCTGTTTCAATTTATCGCTACCGCCGATAAACCTTGTTGTAATTTTTGACTTAAACTTTCCAGCCAATTACGTCCTCAGAATTAAAGCAAGATAATTTATTTTTTTCAAAGTTAGTTTCTGAATGTTTGTATAATTCACATCAATACCAAATTATTTTAAAACTATCCAATTTTTAATCTTTCCAACACTGATAATTTTAACAGATAACTGCCCCCACTATAAGCGGATGGCAGTAAAAATACTGCTAAAAAACTTCGTTTTACAACACTTAAGGCTTATACAAACACAATTTATCGATTAAATAAATCGATATTTTTTTTTTTGGCGCGATAATAATACATTCTGCAATTATTTAAAACCAAGAAATAAATAAAGTACCTCCTAAAATTAAATATAAGTCCACATGTATTAAAATTATATTATCTATATATTATGTTAAATCTTGCGTTTATTATTTTTAAATGTGATTTATGATTTATTTACTGCTGGGCAATGAAATACCGGGAGGTGCGACTTAAATACTGGTAACAGCTTTTCTAAAATAGGGGCAGAGAACAAAAACCATTTTGAAAAAGAAATCGCGCCCGTTTTTTTTCAGTGTTGTTTTTGTTTTGAAGCGAAGTGGTCGAGATTCGTGCTATCGGTAGAATATTGTGTTTTTTTTTTTTTGCGCAAATTAAGCATTTTGAGCCACTGAACAACAAGATAGCAAACGACGAATTTTCTGTGTGAAAATTGTTGACAACCTGCCGGCAAAGGCAACCACTTCTAACAATTCAGGACAGACAAAGCATTTATACCAACAAAATGGGAGACGAAGCCACAGCCACCGAAACTTTGGACCATCAAGGTAACAAAAAAAAAAAAAAGACAACAATAACGTGCGTAATAATAATAATAATAATAATAACAGTTCAAGTGCTGTTTAATTAAAGATAAACCCAGTCAAGCAGCAAGTCGAGTCCTAAGCAAAGTTTCATTTGTTATTCAAATTGCTATTGACAGTTTGCAAAAAGGGGGTGGAGGCGGTAAGGGGGGCCCGGGCCCAACTGCAAAATGTATTTTCTTTATTTCCTTCCTGGTTATGTTGACACTCGCCGCTGCGTTGCACCTGCCACTGCCTCTGTTCCCAACTCTTGACATTTATGTTATTGCGAAAATGTCAATAGAAAACAACAATAACAATAACAACAAGAAGCACACAAAAATAACCATAGAAATGAAATTCTACCCTTCCCACATACCTCTGCTTAGCCTCACCTCTCTCTCATACTTCCTCTCTCCTATGACCATTGTTGATCTTGTTCTTTCGTTTGTGAGTGTTTGTTTGTGTGTGTTTTGTTTTGCCGGAATATTAAAAATAATATTTTCTCATGGTCAAGCTTAAGCCAATTTTGCACTTCAATGTTGTGGCCATTTAGTGTCATACCACCACGCCTCCATCGCCCTCCACCCACGCCGCCTTCCGCATGAGAAAATTGCCCCTAGGACGGCAATCGATGATTTTTGGTTCACAATTTTGCGTGACTTGACTGGAAATACCCTATATACCCTATTCATATTCATATGCATCTAAAGGTATATCCAAAATAATGTCATACAGGTATTCCATAAGGGATAAGATAATCCATAAGATCGTTTATCGTATTGTAATACCGATTACTATGAAAAATACCAAGTTTGGCTTGTTAGGATTTTATTAAATTAAGGGACTTTCAAGTAATTCTGAAGAATTTTATCAAAATCGAATTGTCATATACACTCGTATGCATTAATGCTTGTCCTGGTTTTTGTTATCAGAGATTTGAATCCACTAAAAGTATTCTTAATTCCATTCGAGTTCTATAATTCAAATAACTCAATAAAGTTTGATTAGCAATCTAAACTAACTTTAATGCCCCTACTCCCTTGAATAATAAAACGATTGAATAAGGCTTAATCGAAAGAATACCAAAACGAATGCTCATACACGACTGAATCACATTTATTGTGATTACTTTTAGCGACTCTCTCGATCATTGTTCATTGAAAAGTACTCGCACAACTGAATACGATAAACGAATAGAGCAAGCAAAGACATTGGGTATCAGTGTGGTCGAGTCCGGTTTTTGGCTATTTCATTAAAGTTTTTCAAGTGAAGGGCCTGCAAATTTGTCTACTACTCAGCATTCTTATCGCCGGCAGCTGTCCGGTGACGCTAGAATTTTTATCATTTGTTTTCACATTAAAGCCCATTGCAAACATTTAATCGAAACTTGCTTAAAATGTCAACTAGATTAGTTAATTTTTGTGAAATTTATGGACAAGCTAATGAATTGCAGTTACCATAAATACATGTGACGGAGACAGAAAAAAGTAAGCACTCAACTATACAATTCTATACAGAATCGGTTTTCTTGGGTTAGCTAAATGATAAGAGGTTACTTAACCTACATAAAGTGAGCGAGATTTCAGATTTCCAATCGTTCAATCCTAAAATGTCAATTGAAAACCAAATTTTATGGGAAATTTCAATTAAGTTTTAAAAATTCTAGACAAATGCATTTCTTTTGGCAAACTTTTCAACAATTAAGCTATTACAGCTCGCTCGTGCCTAACAACAATATTTTTGCTATTTTAGAATCATTTGAATTTCGCTACTGTCGCATGTCATATACGGGCTGAGGGGGCTGGAAAAATACCGATCATCCAGTTAACACCATCAATCAATTAGCCACGAGTTCATTAACAAGCTAATTATGAATTCATTTAGCGCCTGGCCCGAGCCCGAAGAGGGATTACCTTTTTGTTTTTTTTTTTTTTTGTGTTTTTTAACACCCCACCAAAGTCATTCATTCAGTCAGATGCCACGACACCTTCGGCCACACCTCGCACCTCTCACCTTGCCCAGCTCATCGGACCCAAGCCACTCGTTGGGTTAATTAAATTGCACAAAAGCCCCAACGGGCAACAAATCTTTTTTGTTTGTTATAAAGATATGCATTGTATAATGCATACATGTGTACATACATACATACAAACATACAAATATGAGAATATGAGTAGCTCTATTTATAGACACACAGTGCACGTTGTTGGCCCCGTTGAGAGGGCGAGCACGACATAACAACGACATCCTACCAGCCGCCCTACCTCCAGAAAGTAACCTTCCCTTATTTATCAAGTGACTCAGGTGAGGCAGGTGATGAGGATGCCGCACTCACTGGCTCACTGACTGACTGCCTGGCAATTGTGATTGATATTTGTCGTTACTTTGGCTATTCAAACGCATTCAAAAAGTTGGCTTAGATCCATCAATTTTGCAGTTAGTAGTTAGGGTATAACCAAGTCGATACTTTTGGGACTTTTCCAGTTGGATCATTCAATAAATAAATATTTTGCTATGCCATGTTCGTTAATATTTTTACAAATCGTTTGTTTTGATTAGGTGAACAACGGCACGTAGTGCAAATATTAAATGCCATTTCCATTCCCGATTTATGTATAAAATTTGAAAACAATTTAGTTAGAGATGAAAGAGAGCGAGGGGAGAGAGGGAGATCCAGTCTATTTCTGCTTCAAATGTTTTACCACAATCATTGTTAATGGATTCAGGTATAAATAAAGAGTGGATGCATTTATAATAAATGGCATTCTCTTCTCTTTGCGAGCCATTACTTATTTAAGAGCAGAGTAATATTGAATTATTGACACATTGCTGATTTATGTGACCCACCAACACAACCAAATGGTTGCCTTGTGTAAAAGTGAGTGAGTGGCTTTACAGCCAAGTACTTTTAAGGCAATTAATATATATGTTTCCGATATCCCCTGATTGGAGGATGGGCAATAAATTCGACCGACAGCGACGACAGATTTAATCTTCATTCAAAAAGAACAGAAATTAAGTATGCTACATTGCGTATACGTAATATTATTTCACTAATAGAAAGATAGATGTAGCTACACAATGTCTTTATCGAAATCAGTTTATTTATTGATCGACCAAATTGATTGGGGCATATACATATATGTAAATTATTTCTAGTTTAAGTAGCAAATGGATCACCGTCCATTTCTTAGAGTCTCTTATCATTAAAGATTTCATTGCATAAACAGACAGAAGAAAAAAAAAAAACCATTTTTGTTTTAATTAACTTTTGTATATGGGGCATAAACGAACCAATTTAAGTTTATAGAGGAATCAATTGATCTCTCTTTCTACATATATCTGTATGCATCCATCTCTAATGGTTAACAATTGTTGGCAGTGCGTCGAATTGCGTCCATCCAAATTTCTATTCTATTTAAAATCGATTTGTAAATATTCCATTAATGATTAATCAATGCTGATTGCTTTAGGACGTGAGATAGGGATACAGAGAGAGAGAGAGAGAGGGATAGAGAGAACAATTGATTTCCAAATCCTGCCCTCAGCCCTTCCTCTCTCTCTCTCTCTCGCTGTCATCAGCTTTTTCTCAATTTTTATATAATTTTTTTTATTTTTGTTTGCTAGCGGAAAGGTCCGCCTGAAGCGTGACTTTAAATGAAATTTATAAAAAGAACAATCGAGTTTGCGATTCCCTCGACACTTGAGAGCATCGTTTTCTATATATATATACCTTATGTCTCTAAGTGTGTGTGTGTGTGTGTGTGTAAATTAAATGCGAAAGACGAAACGGGAAATGGCGAATTGACATTGTAGAAGGCAAAGCCATGGAGCCATGGAGCATTGGGTCGCTCTTTTGTTGACTTACATTTAAGCAGATTAAGCTGGATTACAATAAATTGTTTACAAGCTCAAGCAAAAAGAAAAAACGCAAAAAATTAAAGGAAAATTGCTTTAAAATCAAAAAAAGAAAAGAAGCAACAAATAGCAAATTTTGTCGACAATCAATTCCATTTCCAGTAAAAATAAAAATAACAAGACACCAAAAATAACATATATGAAATTATGACGTATTGCTGAATCGGGCGATCAGCCAGCAAAAATGTGAAAGAAATAAACCAAAAACAGTCTACGCCAACATTCTTTTTTTTTCGATTTTGGTTTTGGCTTTTCCGTGGAGACAGCAATTCGAAAATATTTCTATGTGATGTGGAAATCTATTTTATGTGTCGTTGTAGAAATCCGCCTTCGTCTTCTGCCCCTGCCCCACCTCTTTACCTCTCAACTTTCCACCCATTAGACTGCTCTCTGTGTGTTTTAACAATTGTCTTGAGTGGCCACCGAAAGAAAGCAAAAAGAAAGAAAAAGAAAATAGTGTAGAACAACATTCTATTCTCTTCTCTATTAATAGCCAACAAGTTTTTTTGGGGCCATGAAATATTTGATGTGTGTGTGTGACTAAAAAACAAAACTAAAATGATGTATTAAAGAACTTGAAATTCAAATTTTTGTTCACATACTTTTGATTATCGAATGCCTAACTGATTAGAAGTATATCAATGTTAATCAAATGCCAAGTTTAGTTACCATTGTTGACAGAGATTAGCAATTTAGCGATTTGTTAATTGCATTGTAAAACAACGTTTACTCTTGTGTGTGTGTGTGTGTGTGTGTATTAGCTAATATTTATACAGGGTGCTATTTATTAGACATGGCTTATTGCATTGGATCTAGAATGAATTGTTTAGTTCTAGGAACTAATTCGTATGAATATTTGTATGTATAGCTCTTTCTAATGTTGATTATAATATTTTTCGCCGATTTTATATGTTTTGGTAACAGGGGAAGGAAATGATTTGCACAAATCTAAAAATGTAATTATAAAAGTTAATAAAATTGCTAAATACAGTATGTACCATATGTATAGGGTCAACACTTTTGTTGTTGTTTGTTATTTTTGTTTGTTTTGTTGTATTTATAATTAAACTTTACGTCGACAGTGTGACTCAATTTTCTCGTTCTCGTTAAGATGACCGAAAATGTTCTTAAAATAAACCAAAAAGAAAAGTCAATGATTACTAAATACGAGTACATACACATACACACACACAACTCGAATTAAAACGAAACGGGCCACTTTTATGAATGTCATTACAAAATGATGAAACAAACATTATGAGTTTAAAATTTACACAATTCTTGAGCCACAATTACCCAAATGAATATTATTAATTAACTTGTTTAATGCAGTTTGATGTAAATTTTGATGTACAACAAACCAAACTCGCCTTAGAAGTAAACTTGCTTGATAATTAGTATTCAAACAAAATTAGTTTTCATCAACGTACATAAAGTTAAAATTTGTGTGCCAATTTAGTTTTGACATGAACCTTATGTAAACCCTATTTTCAGGTGAATTAGCCAAAACGTTCTGGCCTTCAATGGGTTTTATAAAGATTTTTGCCTCATTTTTCCATTAATTGTTAGTTGCAATGCCGCCACAAGGCATATAATAGATGTCTTAGTTGTCTATTGATAAACACATTTGCTACAAATTGTTTTGCATTACGGACTAGAGCCAGATACGCCATGTAAATTGCATATTTACGATTAGCTAATTGAAAATTGCAAAGTGTCTCATTTGTTAAACAAACTAATGGGAAGGGAAAAATGAAAGCAAAGTGGATATCAGAGTCAGAGCCAAAGCTAAACGCCTACGGCGGAAATAAGGCCCGGTGCCGAGAATATTCAGGTACAAGTGACTTTTATTACGGCCAAATAGATGTGTGTGTGTGTATATATGTGTATAGTTGAGTAAACGGAGAGATAAACAAATAAACAAAAACCAAGCAAACAATAGCAGAAAACAAGAACAAGAGAAGAGCCTAAAGAGTGGTAGAGGGAGGGGAGACGCCTCTCGGTGGTCGGTGGCAATCAAGTAAACTTCCCCAACATTGCCACGGAAATTGCGTGTAAGCGCGTAATTAAACGCGTCCAAGGCCGGTTCCGTTCCCCTTCACCCCCCCGTTAAACTCGAATCCCCAACCAACTATGCCAGATCTTTGGCACTCGTTTGCGTTTCTTTGTCGCCTTAGGGCTTAAATTGCATTAAAATTGGGTCAATTGGGACCAACTTGGTTGCAGCAATTGCTTGGACGTTTCCCTGATTTAAAGCTTCAAATTTCTGGGCTGACACTCTGACTGACTGACGACGACGACAACAACAGTGTAATTCATTAGGATTGCAAGTGACTGAGTGAGTGTAAGAGAGGACGGGGAATAGAACATTTAAATATGCTTACGAATGACTGAGCTCAGTTGAATTTTAATTGATTGTAACATGCAAACCGGCAATGAATCGCAGCAAATGAAGTTATGCTAAGCTAGAGAAACAAAACTAAATAGAAATTAATACATCCAAAAATTTTGGATGAACCGCAGAAACACAAAAGTGTTTCGAAACCTTCGACTTTTACTTTTGAAACTTTCGAAATTAAACTAAACAAGCTGATTAAGGTTTGATTGTCGATCGAATCTTTGTAAATGTTAGAACCCTTTAAGAAGCTTATTAAAAGGTTATTAGGTATCCTGGTTGGTTTGATAAGTATTAATTTCCTTAAAAGTCGTTGAAAAACGTTTCAAAATACTAATTTGACTTCAAATTAGAAGATAACAATCAGTTGCAAATTGCTCATACGTCATGTGGTACACGCGATGTGAGCCACACTTTAAGCTGCTCGACGACCAATAGTTTATTAAAGTCAGTAACTGTTTGGGGCATTAAGGCGTTAAGGAATTCTAGTTCATAACTCACCATTATTTCCATCAATGAGCTGTTTCTTCCCTTGCAACTTGATTAAACTTTACTGACTTTATTATTATATGCACTAATGATGATTGTCGCAATGTAGTAATTTATATATCTCCCTCTCTCTCTCTCTTTAGATCATCATGTGCACTTTGATGCGGCCACATTGAAGGATGACTTTGAATCAGACAGTTGTGTGACATATCAAAGGTCGGGCGACACAATTGTCGTTAGCCTGGGATTTCTGCAAATCAATCATCGATATCTGATTGACTTGAAATTGCCGGCCACATTGTTTGGCGAAGTGGTAGCGGCAAAAGTTGGTAGCAAATTTGTTCCCGTTGTTAGTGCCACCCCGAATCTGCATTGCCGCATCACCGAATTCGCAGGGACCAAGCACGATGAGCATGATTTCTTCGAAATGAAATTGGAGTTCTTTGCGTATAAGGAGAAGCTATTGCGCGAAGTCCTGCACATTGTCAACTCGAACAATGCCAAGGAGCTGCTGCAGTTGGTGATTGCGGCCCGAGTGCTCGGCAAGGGCAAGGGAACACCAATGCTGCGGACCGGCATCCATTGCATAGGAGTTGAGCGAGATGACGACGAATCGGAGGCCTCCGATTTCGCTGGATTCGATAAGCCCTAAAGACGCTGACTGCCTGGCCCTTTGTCTTAGCCGTTCAGTCTTCTTGTTAAATTCTACTTTTGACGTGTAATTTTTTTTGTTTCCTCTCTGTCGCGTGTCCTAGTTTGTTAAGTAAAAGTAAAAATAATATGTAACTATACAAATATTGTATGAGAATGCTAGATTTTACGGAAAATAAGAAAGAATATGTATGTATTAACCGAAATTGTATGTACTAATTCATTGAGCATTTGTTGTGCATTAGTGGGCATGTTGTTTGGCGTCTCTCTATGTGTCTGTTAGTTGTGTGCACTAGCGTGTACTTAAGATTCGTTTGTATTGTAAGAAGGCTCAGGAATCATTATTCCCCAGATAGAATTAGGAGAGTACTAGATTGAGGAGGAGGCGGAGAAGGTGGAGGAAGACTATTGTCATACTATTTCGTTCCGTTTTGTGTTCGATTCCATTAACTTGTCTCAACATGTGGCCAAAACTGTCACAATATTGTATTTAACTTGTAACTAAATGTCAATTTCGATTAATAAGACATATGCAACCAATCGACTAACCACACACACACACACACACATACACACACACAAACGCATAGACATTGACTGTGTGTTGCAAGTAAATAATGTCTCTCAAGAATCTGAGACAGCGACTTGACGTGGTGATTTATGCAAAAAACAATAACAACAACCAACCAACATTTGAATATATAGTATAGTATATATACATAAATGCATTAAACGAGTTCCATTTGCCTTGACATATTGTCTGGTCTAATCTGGTCTGGTTAAGTTGAAATTGTTATATGATATATTTCATCGAAACACAAGAAAGAAAAAGAATAAAATTATATTTGTTCTATGCACGTTAATTAATTGTAATATATAAAGTGATTTATGATAGGCGTATTAACAATTTTGTTCCCCTATAGTTATTATTCTTGGCAAGCTCCTAAAAGTAGGCTATATGAAAATGAAAATGCGATTTTCCCTTTTGCTCACTTACCAAGTTAGTTCACATTTGCGATTTACTGAAAAGAGAAAAGGATTCATGTGTGTGTGTGTGTGTGTGTGTGTGTGAGTGTGTGTGTGTGGCAAATTAGATATTTAAAGAAATCGAATTGAAATTCAAAATGTATTATTCTCAACAGAAAATCAATATAAACCACAACCACATTCATTTTAGATTTTTTGTATAATTATAAACTAAGAGTAATTTGTCAGCACTTAAACTTAAAATACAAATTTGCAATTGTGTCTAATCGTTTTCAATTGAACCAAAACACAAATTGTACGACCAAAAGAAAAACAATTGTCAAATTTGACCCAAGATCAATATGCTCAGAATGTTACAACAGACCAAAATGCAAGCCTTGATCTAAATGTAACTAAATATATACATAAACATAGATATATATACACATACATATATACAGATATATCTGTATAATGCAAAACCCATTTATATAATATTATATATTGACTCAAGAACTAAATCTATGATGACTAAAAAAGCAAAATGCAATTTATTGTATAATCAACTTTAAGGTGCTCTTAGGCATTATATTGTAATCAATGAAATGTTTATCTAACTCAATAAGTTAACAAAATGTTTTTTTTTTTTGTTTGTTTGTAAAATTTAAAATACATATTTACAAAATGGGCAATTTATTGTTGAAAATTGAATCTCTTTTATTATTCATTTTATGAAAATTTTGAAAGAAAAAAAACCAAAAAGGTAAAAGAAACATTTTATAAATTAACAAGAAAAGAAGAAAATAACAAACATTTTGTAAATGAAGAAAATTATACAAAGCTAAATACTTACATATACATATATACAAAAAATACATGTAACATTATTAATTAATTAGGCTACAATTCTGTTTTCAGCCTTGAATAAAAAGAATTCGTTAAAGCCCCATAAACTAACGATTCGTTTCCATTTAGTTTTAGAAACTTTATTAATTTAATCATTAAGGATTCAGAATGACATGGAAAGTGTTGAGTTTTAGTCCTGGTAAAGTATTTATCAAGTAATTACTTAAGATACCATTATAATTATATTTCATTTTTGTTTTCAGGTTTTCCAAATTGGTCAGTTCCATTGAATTCATCGGTTTTCGTTCTACTTAATTCAGAAATTCATACACTCCGGACATGATCCTGAGGGCAAACTGGAGATTGAATATGAAGTTCCGGTGATTCTACGTTTACGTCGAAGCACAATGACTTTCTCAAGTTTTAACTGGACGCGTAAAAAGCAGCCATGCCAAATATGGTCTTAGGTGGGAGGAGGAGAGAGGAGAGCCATTGGGCTGAAAGAGAGAAAATTTCCCATTCACGATCATTCGGCTTTGGTTCTTAGTTCTCGCTTTTGTTCTCTCTGTCTCTCCCTTTCTCTAACGTTCTCTCTCGCTCGCTCTCGGTGTTTCTTCGCTCGTGAGACTTGCTTGAAAAATCATTTCATTCCGTGTCTTCATTCAGACAGAGCAGTTTGTTGGCGGAAAGAGCTGTGCTCTTCTTTTCGGTCGGTTAGGTTCGTTGTCTCAACAAAACGTCCAAAATGATGACATTCAAAGAAAACAAACTGCTGGTCATATCCGTCAATGTTGTGGTTCTATTATGTTTGGCTATTGTGCTATACATTGTAGTCACTAATCAGTAAAAACCTACCATAAACAAAGTGAGTTTGAAACAAAAACCTGTGAAACAGCCAAATACATACATATATTTTTGTTTTTGCCCTTTTCTAGTCACGGCCGATCAAGCTGACGCCCATCTTACTGCAACAAATATGTGCCTATGTAACCAGCAAATCATTTAAACATACATACATATATATGTATATAATATAGACCTAAAAGCATTCACTACATATAGTATGTAATGCCTTAGAAAACGGATTGAATTACAATGAAAACGAATAACTAAACAATTATAAATTAAACAAAAACTACCTCAATGCGTGTTTACTTGAATGAATTCCTAGAATAGATTAAGTAAGGGCATGCCGAATGATTTGTTCAGAACTCTTTGACTTTGATAGATAACTTTAAACTAAAAACTGAATCGGTAGTCATCGTTTTTTTATTCCCGCAACTCAGCTGGCAGTTTTATTATACATTTATCGGCTCTATAAAAATATTAATAGATAAAAAATATAAACTTTTAAATCAAACTATCGAAGCATCTGGCAAAAACCAATGACCTACGAAGCTTTGGGGAAATTGGTTGGTATAGCAAGTTAGTCGACTGTCTGGGAAAGGCTTGATTATTTGTCATTCAACACCAAATATGGAATAGGCTAATAATCAAACACTTACTTCAGTTAGCTTAAAAAACATAAAGATTTACAAATTACTCACACTAAAGTTGTAGTGTGACATTTTATTGCGTGAGGTGAAAAGTCAAAATTGTTTTAAATGTGAGCTAAAATTCCTTACATCTTTCATCCACAACGACCTTTGAAAAGCTACTGATGCTTTTAGAGAAATCATTACAATTACAATTTTAGCCCAGGGCTCTTATAAGTATTTGATTGTAAGTCCTGCAGTCCCATTTCTCTTAGTTCTGTCCTCACTTATCACACGAATGTTTTAAAGTTAATTTTAGAATTGCAGCGAAGAACGTGAATAAGTGCCAGTCCTCAAGTGAAAATCAAAATTTTGCCTTCAACTTTTGAAGTATTATAACAACAGATATATAGATATATAACAGATAGTGTCTTGATATATAATAAGTAAGTGAAATAGTAATTGTAAAAAGATATTTATGTTTATATACATTGGAGACACTTATAAACGAATGTATATCATTCAAACATATACTATACATATGATCATATCATATCATATCACATCACCCATTAATAAACATAAGTCACTTCATATATACATATAAGTATATATGTATGCAGTTCGTTGTACTTATACATAGATATAATACACACATTCATCTATATATATTCGTAAAGTCATTCTTACCTTTCAATATGTGTTTTCGGCATTGCACATTGTGGGAATTTTTCTAAGAACTAACCATTCAGCGTTGCTCACCTTGAACAAAGTCAATGCCCACAGGTTGGTGCGGGGCGGGGGTAATAAAAAAATGGGTAGAAAACAAAAAAATGATGTTATGATTTGGTTTTTGGTTTTTTGTTGTTGCGGTTTTGTTGTAATTTTTATTACTTTGGGCAACTCATTCAATTAATTTTGTATACCAAATGTAGATAAAGGTTTCATTTCGTCGGTGATTGTGGCTCGTCTTTGGATTTACATATTTTATGTTGTATATCGCTAGCCATGTTAATTTTTTACACTGGCCTTGTTGTTGGCCATTTGCTTAATATTTTATACATCATAAAAAAAATCGATGCTATAAAATGGAAGTTAACATAATTAAATTTTCCCAACAAAGTCGGTAAGTTAATAAGTTAAGCGAAGCAAATTTTCAGGAAGAGAAGTGTCTCTCCCTAGTGACAAATATGCCTACCTCCTCCCCTTCCTTCATCTAATTTAATATGTAAAGTAAATGTAATAATGTAAACAATTATGTTTGCTTTGTTCCATATTTATACCCTTGAAAAAATGGGTATATTGCTTGTGATCAGTAACTTTTGATCCTTAAAAGAATGATCGAATCGATAGGAATGATCAGTCTAATATAGAGCTAGAGATTAATATTTGTTGGAACTTTTTAGCGATCATGAAATTTAACATCTGTTTTTAAATTTTAGCTAGGATCGGTTGCCACTATAAAATAGTTTGCGTTTTTACGATCAGGCTGAAAAATATTTTTGATAAGAAGTGAAAAGTGTTAAACGAAGTAACACAAAAGCTTGCGAGAGTATACAAACTTCGGTATGTTGGAAGTTGCTTCGATCTTCTGGTCATATTCTCTACTTCAGTGATGTAAGTGATGATGTAGACATGTCGGTTAAATTTGCGAAATGTATGAAAGTCCTTATACCAAATTCGTTATTCAAAAATAAGCATAAAAATAATTTTTGATGCCAACAACTTGGTTCTTCAAGTTTTGGGTAAATAAAAGTGGCTCTTGGGAATGAACTGGTTTGGCTGAACATTTAATCTCTAGATATCGTAAAATTCTCGGGGGATTGAAGAGCCAAAAGTCAGAGATACTTTATTTTTTATATACATAAGTCTCAATGATGACGCATTCGTGCGAGAAGGTGAGATTCGCCCTATCGTATTGTTATCATAATTGAAGAATGAGATGTAAGCTTCACGTATTCCTATTACTCTTCTTGTCTCTAATACTTTTTGATGCCTTAATAATCACTGGAGCTTATATTCTACAGTTAAAATAGGTACAAACATTCAGTCACTTTTCATATCTTTACATTATTGGCGAATGATGCTTTTAATTGCCTTAAATGAAATGTTATGTGTTTAAGGATAAAGCAATCGGATTTGATTATATTGTACCCTTTGCATGTTAGCCTGATCTAGTGACTTGTCAAAGACTAAATACAAACCTACAGCAATTTTTTCTAGACTTGGCCAAACTAGTCTTTATACTTGATATAACTGCAAACGATTGGCCAGAATATATGTAGATAAATTGAATGAGAGCAGCAGAATGAATAAAAGCAAAGGGAAAAACTCTTTAGGTTTCAGTCAATTAGCAAAGATTAAAGTTAATATGTAACTACAAAAGAAAATGGTTGGAAAAGACTTCATTCAGAGCAAGAAAAACAGAAGTTAGACTGGAGACTAATTAACTCATGCTTTAAAGTGACTGAATAAGATTCAAATAGTGGAAAGTAAATTGGAAAATCATTTGGTACCTTGAAGTCCAAAGTTATTGAACAAATTTTTTACAATTACAATGACCGATGTGAATGTGTCAGTGTGTGTGTGTGTGTGTGGATGGGCAGTTGTGTGTTCGTGTGTGTTCGGTGTGTTGGCGTTATAAATGATAATTAAAATGCATCAATTTATTCTTCTTCCACTGCATTGAGGCGAACGATAACAGTCATTTAATAAATATGCTCAATCAATGCCCCGTCGACCCCTCCGAACAACAATGCGGAAACAGAAAGCGAACCAACAAAAAATATATATATATGTACATATGTATATAAGAGGAAAGAGAATGAATCGGTAAAAGAATTGTGCAAAAAAATATTTGCTTAATTAAAGTAATTATGGTTTCATATTTCATGTGCGCAACCCGTAAATACCCTTTGCCGGCTCTGGTCAATGGGTAATTATGTTTTGTCATAAATTTCGCATTTATTTTAAAATGTTATTAACTGCTTGGACAGTACTCTATCCATCTCCCTGTCTCTCTCTCTCTCTCTCTCTCTCTTTGTGTCTGTCTCTTGTTGGCTCATTCTATGTGATATGTGGAATAACCATTTCATGTTTCAGTTTTTGTCTTTTTTGGCTAAGATGAATGTGGGCACTACAAATGGTTTAGCTCATGGGTTGGCTAAAAGAAAAAACAAAAACAAACCAAAAAAAGGAAAACTAAGGAAAATGCACAAAGGATAGAAAAGGAAAGGAAAAGCAACAGCAACCGACAAACTATACAAATGTGACAAGAGAATCCAACACTAAAATGAATAATGTAAATACGCCAAGTGTACAAAGTTTTAATTGTTATCATGTTTTGTTTGAGCGTTACTTTCTCTCTCTCTTTCTGTTTTCTATCTATGTGTGTGTGTGTGTGGCATTTCTGCATGCACTTATGCCTGCCATGAGACAGACACCGAAGGGTAAGGAAAGAGTAAGAGATGTATCCATTTACGCTTGGCTAAGTTTTACGTTACGTATACGACACATTGGACTCGAATTGTCTACGTGTGTGAGTGTGGCTCTGAGTGCGTGCATATGTGTGTGCTTGAGTGTGTGTGTCTATGCAAGTTGGTTTTGTTGGCTTGAGGGCCCCTTTAGTTTTCATTTTGCATATTGTGCCTTTAAGCTGCACTTTCATTTTACTGCCAGATTGAGATATATTTGTTCAAATCTCCTCCTTCACAATTCCCAAAACTCATCCCCCCACCAAAGAGCTGCATCTCTTTTCGGAGATTAGTATATTCCCATGAAAAAACTCACACATACATATACATATGTATAATAGAACCCATTTAACTTTTAAAACTCTTGTGAGAAATTTGACCATATGCTGTAAGTTGGCCTAGTGTAGTATTAATCAGAATGCCACAGTTTATCATTTGAAAATGTAAATCGAGTAGTATAGCCAATTCTTTGAAAAGTGAACTAGAGAAAAAGCGACAAAGAAAAAGTGCGAGAGAGGGGAGACAGAGGAGGATTGTATTCAAAACAGTCTTATAGTTTCAAAAAACTAATGCCCGAAACTTAGATTACTTTTAGATAAGGAGAATTCAAAGAATTTGAAGCTTTGTTTGGTTTTAGCCAGCAAAACGATTTCAAGTAACAATTGCACTTAACTTTGATAAGTTAGCAACTCTTTAGTTCTTTGTTATCAGCAATAAGTTCAGTCTAGTTCAATTAACTTTTTTCTTAAGCCATAAGACATACTTTATTCTACGACTACTAGAGAAATAATACATACATATATATTTACCTATTGATCCTTATTTAAAATGCATTTAACATTTGTCTTTAAACCATGAAAATCACTTAACTTTTGTCTTTATTTAAACTCTTCATTTGATATTCCCTTTTTTGGTTTCTTAAATTCTTTAACACAAAAATAGCTTGCAAATCATTTTAAATGGTAATAGACTTAAAAAAAATAGATATATTTATATACGCATGTAGAAAATACAACAAACATGTTGCATATGCAGTTGATTTGCATAAATATTTAAGTTGTTTAAATATGTATGCCTGGAATGGAGAACCTACATATATATGTATGTATGTATGTATGGTATTACATATATTCATATATGTATACGATATGTGTGTATGTATGTTGACCAACAAAAAAAATCTGACTTTTGCCACAGCATTTTCAAACATGCAAATCTTGAATTTGTGGCTTTGCTCGTATTTATTTGGCACAAATTTTAAGTGATTTATGCTGGCCGCAATTGGCAATTGCTTTGGCCTGGACCCATTCGACCCTCTCCCCCCCGCACTCCTCCCTCCTCTTTCTTGTGTTCATCCTTATGCTCTAAAGATACGCATAAACCTATAGAAAATGTATACACACACACACACACACACGAAGCGGAAAAAGTGGGGGACGAGAGAGAGAGAGATGATCATAAGTAAGTAGAAAAAACACGTAGATATTTTATTTGCCAACATTTATTTATGACTGCATTTGAAGCAATTTTATTTGGCCAACTCAAATGCAGGTCCAAACTGACCAAGAGACAGAGAGAGAGAGAGAGAGAGAGCACAAAGTTGCTAAGGATGCAGCTAAGATACATACATATGTACATACAGTTTAGTTGGTTACACACATATGCAGGAAAACACTTGAAATTCTACAAATGCTCCTGTCCTAAGAAGGATGGCGGAATGGTCTATGGAAATCGGCTTGAGTCTGGCCTTCTGTTTACTTGGGAACTTATTTATTTGATAATAATTTTAGGGTTTTACTCGACAAAACAAACTAATTTCGTTTTTGGCATATTCCAGGGACTAAATGTTAAGAATGGGATGGAAGCCTCCTTCTAGGTGGAGGTGAAAACTCTTTTGTCTAAACAAATAATCAAAACGTCATAACAAGTTGCAGTTGCAGTTGCCGTTGCCGTATGGAAATGGTTCGGGTAGCATGTCCTTGTATTTGTATCTGTATCAGTTACAGTATCTGTATCTATTATAAGCATTTCCATGGTATACACAATGAATGTGTTGGTATGTGTTTCTATATATGTACATATATAAGGAAGTTGCTGTGACAATGTTTATGCAAATTCCTTCAACTTCTGGCCGCCCCCCTCGTTTCTCCTTTCTCTGACGAATCTCCGTGTCTTGCGCTGATGCTGGCTTGCCACTGATTACGCACGCAGCATCAACTGACTCGGTTGGGTTTTGGCCTCCCTCAGGATGCATCAGTGTAATATAAATATTTTACATAGATTTTACATAGCTGATTGAAGTCCGTGTGCATATGCTAAATTCAAAAGCCAGAAGCACTTGCAATTGCCATGCAATGCAGTCGCCTCTTGCAACAGCAAAATCAGAAGTAGTCACAACAACAATTACAGCAACAACGGCCAGCAAAATATCTGTTACTCAGGCTGTGAAATTATCCGGGCATAGCAATCATATTAAATTAAATTTAAAATGCATTCCATTTAGCACTGTGGAAGCCAACGAATGTCTGAAATTTTAACAGACAACAACCCAAAATCACTTCCATACACAACCAGCCATGAATTTTTGGCAAAACTTTTGAAAACTACTTCTATTCTATTCATTTTACCCCCCGGGGAATTATGATCAATGAAATTCAGTTTCAAAAATTCCGTTGTGGGGTTTTTCATCAAATTGCTGCCTAACTAGTTTCAGAGGTAAAATGGAATTTCCCATCAAGCGAGTGTAGCTAACGTCTATACTTTCAATTGCACACTTTTCACATTGCTTGCAATCGATAGATTGCAATATATAGTTGATTGATTGATAATTAAGTTTAGTTACACGCATTTAGTTAGCAGCTCTTTCCAGTCGGTTGCTAAAACTACATATTCCATATTCCAATGTATTACAATCTCTATTATATATGAGTCGGTTCTTAGAAAGAACTTAAAGAAACTTTTAGAAGCACTTAAAGGCCTAATGAAGAAAAGAATCTAGAGATAAATTGCAGACAATATTTGAAATATTAAAAGAGAGCGGTAATTGGCTTCTCAATAATTGATAAATGTGAGAAAAAAATCTGAATTGCAATTCAGTGTGTTTTCCCATAGTGAATTCAAAAGTGATGCAGCGGCAAGCGCGCACATAAGTATGCTAATGTATATCAACATTTGCATAGGTAAGGCATAAGCCTAATTGAAGTAACTACAATCTGGGTGGGGGGTCTTCAGACACGCACACATGTGGACGCACAGCTCTTCCACTCTCTCTCTTTTTTAACTTCATCCCTCTCATACTCTAGCTTGGAGTTGATTGTCTCCTGGGAGGACTCAGAACAATTAATAGCTAATTTAGAGGCGCTGTTAAAAAGGCAACATTATTTATGATTATTTGTTTATTGCTTGCGGGTCGTTTGCTATTTCTACCTGACAAAATTAACACCCTGGCACACATTTACATCCACCCACACACACATACACACGCAGACACCATCGCAGACACACACACACATACATGCAAAGCAAAGCAAAAGCCGCCAGCAACATTTAGCTGCAATAGACAGCCATTTTGTGGCGTTGTCGGGGCGATAAAGTAATAGCTGCTATTTGGGTTTATGGCACACACACACACACTCATCCACATACGTCTCTGTGTGCATGTGTGTACACATATGTATACATATATATTTTCATTCTCAGGAGCTACATGTGTTTTTTGGAAAATTTTCTCTGCTTCCGGCAGACGCTAGCAGCTTTTGTTGTCTTTCACCAAAGCCAAAACGAAAAGGAGACCAAGATGAACGTGGCAACAGAAATGGCAATGGCAGTGGCGGTAACGGCAACAGCAACAGCAACAGCAACGGCGACGGCGACGGCAACGGCGTCATTTTGTCTGCGGTTAGATGCGCGTACGTTTTCATGTTTTGTTCGCAATTTTTTTCGCGCTCACGTTGCTTTTTTTATCCTGTTGTTCACTCTTCTATTTTCTTGTCTCTTTTTTTGTGTTTTTTGTTTTGTTTGCTACTCTTCTTGCTAGTTGGTTTACCACTCCATTCCTCACCCAGAACTACACACTCACCCAGACCCACACCCACACCCACATGCCACACTCCGAACACTTTCATGTTCCATGTCCATGTACGCTTTCGGCCGTGTTGTTGCGGTTGCAGCACGTCTGAACGTGTTTATGGCGCGCATATCCGCAAATATGCAATCAGACTATAATCTACTTAATGTCTTTTTCACCAACAACAGCAACAGGAATAGCGCCAAGTGGGCAGGTCCAGCTCATATAAGTATGAAACACACCAAACACGAAATAAAAAAAACACACACACACACACAAAAAAAAAAACACCTAAAACGAAACGAACAAAAATTGTGCGCATTGTGAATGAAGTAATGCAGTTTGGCATATTCCGACTGAGCTGAGCTGAGTTGTGCTGAGGAGAAGGAAGGGGGATGAGTATAATTTGTAATGGGTACGTTTATGTTTGGTCTGATCCACCCACCCATAAAGCCACCCACTTTGGGGCCACCGTGAAAAAGACAAGACACGGCACATTAACTGAAATTAGGCTGTCATTTTGTAAGCATTTTTGCATTAGCTTCGACTGAAATTTCGTTTGAAAGTGCGTGGCATTGGCTTCATTTTTTTTTTTGCTCGTTTGTTATTTTTTTTTTTGCTTTCGTTGTGGCTTGGAAGAGCAGCCAAGCATGTTTTGCTTTGAAGTTGCTGTTTTTTCTTCTCTATTTAGCCCCATTCCAATTTACAATCCACCAAGTGGTTATGACGTCTCATTTGACTATGGGCATGGGATAATGGGTATATACATACATACATACGCATCGCGATTCATTCCATAGATCCGAGTTGGTAAAACTCATTCATATTAGACACTATTTTTAGCTACTTTTCTAAAACTCAAATCCATCTTGTCGATCAATCATTTCTATGGCCTTATTGTCCCATTCCAATAGCTTTTGAGCCGAAGAGGAACCCTTGGTAGATGCACTTGGGTGTATATCGAGTCGACTGTTGATGCTGAATAGGAATATATATCGTATGCTTTGTGGGTTCAGAAATATCTTAGATACAAATATTTCTATTAGATTTAAAACGGGTGAGTTTATTAAAAACTATTTTTTATTAGAACTAACCGCTTTGCGTTGGCTTAATAGCTATTAACAACTCAAATATTTGTTATTTTAAGGGTATCTCAAATTTATACATTTTAATTTTAAGCAAATATTTAGGTTTAGCCTTTTGCCAGTTATTTAGCTTAAATATATTTACATTTGCTTCACTTTTTGGTTTTGTTTTTTTTTTTTTTTTTCATTTTAACTATTTAAATTTGTCAAGCTCTTAGCTAATTTTAAAGGCAAATAACAATAAAAACAACAAAATGCAATAAAAGCAAAAACAACATGATACAAAATAAGAAGAACTGGCATAAAAGGATTGAATAGCAGCGCAAACAAAAAGATGTTGGAAAAATATTTTGCTGTAGACAACATTAGATATTGTTTTGAGCTGTGCCGACTTGGGTTGGCATTTTTAGTTTTAGTTTTAGCCATAGTCATAGATGTGAATGTATTCTGTTGGTGTTGTTTTTGTTCTAGTTGTTGTTGTTGTTGGTGGAGGAGCAGCAATTCTGTCTCCGACTTGGTTGTTATTGTTGGCTCTGGTGGCGCGCGCTACACACAAACACAACAATCGGACCATAAAAGCCTGCCTTGCCTTCCTCCTCCCCACCATCTTTTCTTTTACCACTTCCCTATTATACGACGGCCCCCCCCAACCCAACCATTCCTTTACTACTGTGCCCTTCTCCCATGTCCATCCCTGCAACTTTACTCTCTACCTTTACGAAGTAGTCAACGGACTCCAGTCCAAGTTGGTGGTAACAAAAGCCGCTCCACAACAGTTGAAACAATAAAACAGCTTTAAGATTAAATTGAAGAAGGAGGAGCACCACAAGGAGACTACCAGCAAGCAAAAGAGGATGCCGGGTGGAGGCTAGAGAGTAGGTGGTATCGGCCGAGAGAAATACAAAGAGATAAAAGCAATTACAGAGACAGTCGGCAGCAGGTCTTGCATATTTTACTCAAGCTTTAAGTCGAATTGAAGGCATAGAGCAGAGAGTGAGAGAAAGACCGAATAAAAGAGAATAACAAAGGATAAGATGGAGACAGGGTTACAGAGCGTGCGAGAGAAAGAGAGATGGCAGATTTTAAAATCAAGTTCGAGCCATTTCATTTGGGATTGAACAGACCCTTGACTGCCTCATCTGTGGTATCAATAATGAGTTTATAATAACCAGCTCGCTTCAATAGTCGCTCTTCATCCTCGGCCACACCGTAGATATCCTCAATGGGCAGCATAATCTCCGACTCATTGGGCAATATCAGTTTCCTGGCATCCTTCCGAAACATGGCCACTGCCTTCACCATATTCGTGTGCGCTCGTCCATAATGATTTAATGTCAAACTTTTGCGCTTGGCACACAGTTTCCCTTGAATGCGGTCCAGGCGGGCAATCAAACGCAATAGTATGAATCGTGCATAACGATCCTTGATCTTCAGTAGCGACAACTCGCCGCTATCCTCGAATGTGGGCCGCAAATAGACATTGTGTATAATGCAAACAAAGATGCCATTGATCATGAATATGGTCAGCAGGAGTACCAGCTGAAAAGTGTCAATGTCCTGGGATAGGGTTTCGGCAACTTCCTTCCAATATATTAGATCCGAATGATTCATTTTCCACTGGTAATGCAAATAGGCAGTTAAAACAGCTGCTATGCTGCTATATATGGCAATATAAGGATAATGGAAAAAGAAAAACTCGTTGAATTGTCTGCAAAATTTGTGGACAATATTCCTCATTTCGGATTTTTTTTTGGGGTTTTCTCCTTTTCTCTTAGTGGGCTTCGTTGGTTGATGGATGAAACCGGAATGAACTGACTCCCAATGTTGGTTTGGTTCTCCTTTTGCTATTTTCTTTTTTTTTTTGTGGAAGGTATTTGTTTTTTTGTTAATTTTGAATTTCGAACTGCCGCTAAAACACCAACCCAAATAGATGACACAAAAACTCAGGTTGCCTTAGTTTAACTCAAATTTCCCCTGGTTGAGTGAGTTGGTCAAGAGTATAAGAGTTTCGGTCCAAAGGCAATGCAAGCTTTGTGGAACTTAAGTTTAGAGTCTCATATTTGGTTTGAGCTGCAACAGGTCCTGGTGCCCCTGCAACTTAAATGAACATCAGACAACATGTTTGAGTGCAAAAATTGCGCTTTAAGCACTATTTGGTGCCGCCCACAATGGGCAACTCGCACATGTTGCAAGTGAGCAGAAAACTGAAAGGAAATTTCAAAAAAAAAAAACCGTTTGATTTCCAACTTCTTTTGCCTAACGACAATTTTTGCACTATCTCTGCTTAACTTTTGTGTTTGCTCTCCCCTCAATGAGATCTGAGACGTTGATAAGGCAATGGAAGAAAACCAGAGAAAACCAGGACTGCAATGAAAATCATAGCATACATTTGAGAGCAATGCAATTTTGGCATTTTCAGCGTTTAGGGTTTTTATCAGGCGTTTGTTTTTTTTCTTCTTTTTCTCATTTTTTAGTTTCGTTTCGTTTATTATTGTCTTTTGGCCTTTTTCAATATGTGTGCGTGTGAGTGTGTGGTCGTGTGGGTGTGTGTTAGCGCCTTGGTGGCCAAGTGCATGCAAAACTGCATTTTGTAGACAAGCCGAAAACTGAAAACTGCCAGCCAAAACGGAAATATTCAAAAATTGTTGTAGTTGTTGTGCGAAGGAGAAGGAGGAGAGGAACGGGGGTGGGAGAGGTTGCCAGTTCTGGCCTATCTTCCACTCTGTGTGCGCGCGCTAATAAAAACGTAAAATTTAATGGTTACGGAAGGCACTAAAAAACAGGCTCACCAACGGGACGAGACGGGACGAACGTTGAGTTGAGTTGAGTTGGTCTTTGGCTGTGTGAGTAGTGGCGCTGGCGATAACCAAGCAACGAACCACAACCAGTGGGGGCGGCAAAACTGTAACTACGCCAACCACCGCCACCGCTGCCGTTGCTGCCGTTGCCGCCGACGCAGTAGAGCACCCATCCGTGCACGTCAAACGCAGACAACTTGAAAAATGTAGAGACAGCGCCGCAGTAGTAGTTGAAACACGCCAAAAAATATGCAAAAGTAAAATAAAACAGACACAAAACCGAGAAACAGAAACAGAGCCACACAGTCAGACTCAGCACCAGAGAACGACGAGAACGGGTAGGGGCGCGGTAACGGTAACGGCAACGGCAACGGCAAGCAAGTGAGAGGTAGACGCATTTGGCCGTTGCCAAAGTAAAAGCAAACCAGACCCTCAGTCCCTAGGTCCAAGCCCAAAAACGTTCGACGTTCGTGGTTCGACATTTGCCGTTAAAGGTTTTTTTTTCCCCCGTTTTCGTCCTGACCGCCCGCCTTACTGCCTGCCGCCTTCCTATAGTTATATTTATTTTGTTTTCTATTTTTTTCTTTTTTTTGCGCTGGGTTGTTGCTGTTTATACTCGATGTGACTGTGCCATCGCCACCACCAAACCACAGGGTAGCAAACTAAGGCATGCTGGACTAACTAACTATTCAGTTAACAACTTTGCGGTGATGCCGTTCAAAATCAAGCTAAACATTTAGCAGTCTTTTAATTATGCAAAGGATACCTCTGTGTACTTTAGGTGTGTTGTTTACTTATGAATATTTCCATTAGATTTCGTGACATTTTACATACAGAGCAAAGCTAAAGCTGCTCATGAGAGTTACAAGTTGAGTCCCAGGACAAGGTTACTTGACATACTGAGACGGTTTTTGTCCTGGTAAAGAAAATCCAACACTTATATTACATTTTTGATAGTAGTACAATGTCAAGGACTGTGAACAATGCTCAAAGATCGGCCCTACGCAAGATTTGAATACTTCTGCTTATTAGCCTACTCTTATTCCTATCAATGTATGAGCACGTTAATTGAATTGTATTAAATGAGAATTGAAGCAAAAAGACTAGATAACCCTATAAAAGTTGCTCTAGCCAAATGCTCAAAAGGAGATTCAAAAATTCAAGAGGCTAAATGAAATTCTTTGCTATTTTAATTTCAAGGATATGTCATAGTCGTTGCTTTCCGTTTCTTGCATAGTATATTTCTTTTGTTTTGTTTTGTTATTTGGCAGCGCATTGCACAATATTTTGCAGCAGGCAGTTTTTTCGATACTTTTTTTTTGTTGTTTTTGTTCCCTGACGTTGTCCACTTGACATCAGCAGCAGCAGCAGCAGCAGTAGTAGTAGAAACAGCAACAGCAACAGGAACAGCTGCAGCTGTAGCTTTAGCTGCAGTTGGAGTCGAAAAGTCAGTGTTCAGTTGTCGCAAAATGGTTACTGAGTGGGACGAGTGGAGAGTGAGTTGCAGCGGTATGAAATTGGGAAGAACAAAGTTATGTGGCTTGGCAATTCAACTGCATGCTATGCCAGAGGTGGGGTCGAGGTGAAGTGGAGGGAGAAGTGAGAACGGGCTCAAACAGCTAACAGCTAACTCAATGGACAGCAATTTGCGTGGCTAAACGAGCCGACAAAGGCCGATATTGTGGGTGCGGCCTTTGCCAATGACCCCCTAACCCCAATCCCCAAACCCTCTGGCCTCGATCATCAGTTTGATGTACATATGTACATACATACATACATCCACATCTCTTTGTGTGCACTCTGGTTGCTGTAATTAGGTTTGTCGCTGACCAGACTCAAATGCGTATCGAGTCAAAGTTATCAACCCAACTCCATCCATTGCCGAAAAGTATGCTGTAAATAATTTACAATTGAGCGACGCATTCGAATATTTTGCACTCGGAAATGTTTGCCTTGTTTACAACGGCAGTGCATAAATTTGCAATTGCCGAGCAGTCGCTGGGCCTATAAATGCAATGGCGCGTGCATTTCCACGCACGGCCGATGGCAACTCCAAATTAGGACTGCGTCTGACCCAATCCATTTCGCCCATACCGCGCCCTCTACTCTCAGTCTCTCCCTTTCTCTCACTCCTATCTTTGTACTTTATTTTTGTAACTGAAAAATCTGCACATGCTATATAGGGGCCAACGTGGCAGGCGAAAGCGCGTCGAGCCGACAAAAGTCTGACAACAAATTTTGTAGCTAACAGCATTTTCAAGTTTTATCGTTACGTGTGAGTGAAGGCGTTTGGTCTCTCTGGCATGGTCGTGGGGAGGCGTGTCCTTGGCACAGCCATTGTATTATGTTCCGTCTGTCTGTCTATCTGTCTATATGTGTGTGTGTGTATCTCAGTTGCTCTAGTCGAGCAATGTACGCACGCACGGCGGACCTCGCCTAGCCTTGTCTATTTAGCCGCCTGCATACAAAATGCACATAAATTGTCATGTTCCTCTTGGTAACCCCCACCGATCCGTATTCAGCCCACCCATTCTCCATTCAAGGGGCAAGCCGGGCCGAGCATATTTATATTGATTTTCGCGCCTGGGATTGGCATTTTTGGGGGCCAGGAGTTGGCCGCCAGCTTGTTGTTATGTACTTTGGCTTTTCAATTTCGGCTCGTTTTCCTCACATTCTCTCTCTTTATCATTCTTTTTACTCTTTTTGCTCCTCTTCTCTTCCCTTCTTTTTCGTTTTTGCTTTTTTTTTATTGTGTTTTGTGGGTGCACAATAAATTGAGCCGAAATTGCATCAGCAAAATTAACAGTTTCGTGTACGTTAATAGACTTCTGCAATGTCTACCACAGCAGTTGCGGAAGGCGAATGGGGGATTGGTTTCGAACGGTTCGCAGTTGGCCACTGGGCAATGTGCCCATTAGGTTGGCGCTTTTTAATTATGGGATAAAAGGCCAGTTTGATGCTGTTTAAAATGAAATTTTTGATAGCACATTAACATCATCCTGGTATGCCCACGATGGTTTGCCCAACAAGCCTGCAACTGTTCAAATTGAATCTGCACATGACCACGACTCCAAATGTAATCAAATCTGATTGCATTTCCAGTTGGTAATGTCGCCTCAAAAAGGTTGCAATCGGTGTATATACATAGCTGATGAATCCCTTATTCTGGCGAAAACCATTTTCTAAATATAATGCTGATGAAAACAAAAGAGTTTTCTATTGTTGACGCTAAAAGGCTGTAATAATTATCAAGGAATGTGAGAAGTCAAATCTCAATTATGTGTCTAATTGGATGATTTCTTTTACTTTTATTATATTTTTTTCTCATTATTTCAAGAAGAACTTTAGAAAGGAAGAGTGGAAAAATTTTTAAAATCTTTTAAGCATTTAATGAGTTAAAGATTTCTATTTCGACCTTTTGTTTGTATGATGAAAACAAATTTTAATTGATCTGAACTTTCTATACCTTTGCAAAAAGGGTATATTATTTTGGTCATAGGTGTGCAACGCATAGAACGAAGCATCTCCGACCATACAAAGTATACCTATATATTCTTCATCAGGACGACGAGACGAGTTCAAATAGCCATGTCCGTCCGTCTGTGTCAATGCAAACTCCTCCTAGACCGTAAGAGCTACAGAGCTGAAATTTTGCATGTAGGCTTGTATATACTACAGGAGTTATATATCCCGGATTCAGCCGGATCGGACTACTATATCATATAGCTCCCATACAAACGGAAAAGTCATTAACAGTGACTTTTCTTAATAACTTAGTTATTTTCTGTGCTATTATCGTGAAACTTAATATTAGAGAGTTTATTACGCCTCTTAACTACTGTGCCAAATTTAATCAAGATCGGGTGACTATATCATATAGCTCCCATAGGACCGATCGGTGGAAAACAGTGACTTTGATCAATATCTTCATTATTTCCTATGATTGTAGGCCATTCTTTCGCAAACATAAGCCTTTTTAGAGTTACAAAAAAAGTTGCAAGGGTATACAAACATTGACGCGGTCGAAGTAAGCCCCGGTCCTCTGGTTTTTATAATAAATTTACCAGAAGAATTACAGATTAAAATGATAACATTTCAAAAATGAAATATAAACTTTCTTTTTTTATATAGTTTCGTGAAAAATATTCACAGTTTGAATTCGTAGAAAGTTTTATTTGCTAAATAAAATAAATACATAAAACTCACAAACTCATTTGGTAAATAAAAAGAAAGAAGAAAAGAAACCCATAAAACTAACAAATAAACATTAAATTGTGAGTTTAAATAATAAAAAGGAAAACTTATAATTGTTACGGTCGCTGATTACCACCTTATTTATGTATATGTATGTATGTATGTAGTTGTTGGCTTATTTTAAAGCAAAGAAATTAAATAATATAAATTAATAACCATTTCCCCCACTCATAAACTAAAACTTCATAAACATAAAACCTAGAGACGTAGAGACGTATTGTTGTCCTTTTCCCATTCCCATTCTATTCATTCTCTTGCACACTGAACGCATTTGGCTCATTAGGTGGGTTTTGGTGGGCAAGAAGAAGGAAACTGTGGATCACTGGCTTACGTTGGCGGGATACTAGTGTCCCTCTATTTTGGAGTGCAACATTTGCATGGGCAATTAATCTGGGGGCGAGAGCACATTAAAAGTGCACAGCTCGGCAATTTTCTGAAATTTTAATATGGCAAACCAACTAACAATAAGCAAACCACTTAGTTAGTTCTTACAACGCCATTGGCCATGGCCACGGCCATGGCTAATTTGCCCTTCAGCTGCAGCTGGAGCAGTGTATGTGAATGTAGATGTAAATGTAGATTTCGATGTGTGAGAGAGATGGAGCTGCTGCAGTTGTATGTGTGGGAAATGCTAAATGGAGTTGGCTTTGCTGTTTTGGTATAACAGTTGAAGTTTAATCCAGAGAGTTGCCAGTCACTTGAAATATGCAAAAGTATGTGTGTATGTGTGTCTGTGTGTAATAACCTCAAGGAGCTACACACAGGCAATGAGATCGGAGGGTTCGATGGTAGGCAGGGGCCAACACGCAATCGGCAACGTGTCGCATTTGTAGTTAGACATAATTGTTAATTACCCGAAACCATTACCACATTAAAGGCCATAAAATGCAACACTAATTGCTATACGCCATGGCCCTATAAGGTCCTTTACTTCATTCGTCTCCTCCTCTTTTACACAGTTTCAATTCTTACACTCGAAAAAAACGAAAATTCGTCTGTGTGCAGAAATAAAACATTTACTATTAAGTTGTCCTAAGAACAAAAACATTAACCGAATGTTAGGTAAGACAAAAACTTTAATAAGTTATAATAAATTACATAATTCCAATGAATTTTTAGTCGATTCTATTAAGAATTCACTTTAAAGATATGTATGTCCCATAATCTGTTGAGTTCTGTTTATTATTTAAACAAAACTTAGGTTTTCATAAGGACTTATTACTAGCTTTGACTTGTATCTCATTGTTGGACAAAGTCCTTATCGATTTAAACATTCTAAATTGTTTTAGATTGTTCTTCGAAAGATGTTTTAGAAAGATTTCAAATTTAAAGCATATGTCGAAACTGATCTCACTTGTGATTCAAACAGCTAATATCTAATTTGTTAGACTTTGTTGTTTTCTTTTCTTTAACATAAAGCTGAAAATCTGTCTTTACATGATCTTTCTAACAGTATAATAATAGGTATAGTAATAAATTTCAGCAAATTGAATTTTGTAAGGTTGATTGTCTAAATTGTTTAGAGTGTATTTTCAGCTCGAGCAGCACGAGCCAACATTTTCTATTTGATTATGCAGCCAATGCTCCTTTGTATTTGCATCTCGGTTTGGCTTACCTACCTATTTCTCTCACAAGTGCCCTCTCTCTCTCTCTGTCACTCTCTTTGCATGTGTGTGTGTGTGTGTGTGAGTGTGTGCTTAATGTTCGCATGTAACGTAATATGCAGTAGCAACAATAGTTTTACCCTCATCATCATGCTCATACTCATTCTCAAGGCCCAGGCGATGTCAGGCTCATGCCCAATGCTCATGCCATGCCAAGCAAACATTCCCATATCCAAACCTCATACTCCATTGTCATAGTCATTCTCATTCTCATTGCTATTCCCATTCAGAGGCAAAGAGCCACAGCCAGAGCCAAAGTCACAGTCACAGTCAGAGTCGAAGTCGCAGGCACCAAAAAGCTCAACCTGCACATGCCATATGATTAATATTTCAAAATTATACTGACATGCAAAGTGTCAACTCATTTTGAGACATGCCGCTGGCACTCGGCACTCATTGCCACCTGGGCACGCCTCTTTTTGTTATTTTTTTTTCTTGTATTTTTTTCGGTGCCGAGCTCCGAGGAGGGGCAGACGCCCACATTTCCACACTTTAGCACAAAACGTTGACAATGTGCGAGCAAGCAAGAAAAATGGTAAAAACGTTTTGTAACAATTCACTCACAGCAGGTGAGGAGGGAGGAGGAGTAAGGGGGAGACTGAGTTGCTGACTTTCGCTATGCGGTATGCAAGGTGGGGGGTGAAAGGGCATGGGTTAGTTAAGGACAAGTATCAGCAAATAGTAGGCGTGAAAATCGTGAAATAAGTGAAATATTTATTAGCCAGCCGCATAGAGCAAGTCACGCGGTCGAGACACGCGATTAAATTGAAATTACCAGCAAGAAGAATGAAAGAAAAACCTGAATGAATGAAGATTTGAGTGTTTTGGCAGAAGCACACACACACACACACACTCAAACACACACACACCATTCCTGGATGAAGGGTAAAATGATGGACGTTCGACTCATAGGTAATTTAATCGAATTTTTGTACCTAAAGTATGTCTTGATAACGTAATCACATTCGCATTCACTCAGGCGAGGCCTCATCCCCTTCCCCCACTCACCAGCAACAACCACAAAAGTCACAACAAAACAGAAAACCAATCCGAATGAATGCTTGAAACGGGAAGCAACGAGGACAGGAACTGTAGCTGGAGCAGGCATAGGAGCAGCTACATCAATGCCAAATGCGGGCGTTAATCGATTATGCTTGCTGACTTACATAATTGCATTTTTTATCCTTCCCTCTTGCTCTTATGTTCATGTCCCTGGCGCCACCCGCTTGAATGGAAAAGTATAATAAAATATAATATAATAGGAACAGATCCAAATTTATGCGAAATAATGAATCTTCTAATACTCTTATTCAATATAATATCCTTACGAGCTTTTGCCTATTCGAAATTAGAAAAAGTTGCTTGTTTAAGGAGTACCAACTCCTTTTTAAAAGAAGAACTCATCAACTCATTTAATAGAAAATTGAATTTCACATATTCTTTAGTATAAAATTAGATTTAAATTAATAATAATAAAATAGTTGTAGATAAAATAATCACAAACGGTTTGGGAATATGGAAAATGTAATGGAAATATTTTTTGAACAGTTTTTGCCAAGTCCTTGTCAAATCTTTACATAAACCATGCTTGACAAGTTTTCAATTTGGGGTTCAAGCAAATGGTTTATTTTAGTCTTTATGCCCAACCCGTAAGGACAAAAGCAGCATCATCATCATCATCTGCATCATGATTATCCACATGGCAACCGCAGCGAAGGCGGAAAAACAACGAAGATGGAAAAACCAAAACCAATTGAAGCGTTTTTAATTGATTTCTCTTCTCAAGTTTCACCATATTTATCAGCATTTTCATCTTGCGGCTTTTCCCACCGTAACTTATATTGCCTTCCCCCCACACCTCATACACACACACACACACACACACACACAAAAAGAGATTGAATAAGTGGTAGGGAGCTAAATGGAGTTATAGAGGAACAAAGTTGATACGACTGATTTATATAGGTACTTACTAATCTCATGTAGTTCCTATAGGCAGCAATTAACACGATTCAACGCTCATACACAAAACGGCGAATGGCAAATGGCAAATGCTATATTTGTATGTATATATGGCAATCCTTTACCCAAACTGAGCTGAAAAATTGGCCCAACGATTTGACATATTGCCAACAAAGGAACTCATTATCTGTGCATTAAAATGGGACACGACCCGCTTTGGTTTTGCCTGTCTCTTCTATCCTACCATTTCCCTCTGTCTGTCTGTCTGTCTCACTCTCTTTCCCTCTCTCTCTTTCGTTCTCTGAGAGGCTGAGTGTGTGTCACGCTTATAAAACACATTTATCATAACTAATCCTTTGGGTTTTTGGCTGCCATGACTCCGTGTCCGCAATCCGCCGTCCGCCGTCCGTCGTGCCGTTGCCTTTACCGCTGATAACACTTTGAATAATAAATAAATACAAACAACGTCGGCGACACTTTTTGGCAAAGGGATAGAGGCAGGCCAAAGGCAGCAAAAGGCAATCGGAATGGGATAGACAAGGGGTCTATGCTTTTTAATGCAAACGATTATCATATAAGGCAATATAAAAATAAATTGCACAGCAAAAAAAAAAAAAAAAAAAAGGGGAGACAAAGAAGTCAAAAAAAAAAAAAAACACAAACAAAAAAAATAGGGAAAAAAAAAGGATGCCCTGGCAGAGGGCTTGATAGGCATCGGGACTCAGTTAGGCTCGGTCTCGTCTAGCTGGCAAATGCCCAGCGTATTTATTAGAGAAGCAGCTTAAAATACATTGCTGGAGATGGAAGCTGAAGCTGGAACTGGTGCTAGAGCAGAAGCAGGCTAATACAGCGACACTTGTACCCAGAACTGGGGCCAATTGACTCTGATTTGCCGTTGCCTTTTGGCAGCATTTAAATAAATTTCACACAAACAAAGAGACACTCACACACACACACACACACACACACACACATACAATACATATACCAGCCACCAACTGGAATGGCATGGTGTCCATAGCTAGTGGCTGGCTATGTGGGTTGGGAGCAACAAGACTGGCTGTTGCTGTTGGCGACAGCAACTGGCAGTTGGCATGAACTGAAGCTGGAACTGAGCGCACAGCCTGGTCTACTGCCTGGCAGCCATTAAAGCCAATTGCCCACAAAATCATGCCCTGATATCATAATTGCTCCTCTTCGTGGTTTTTGCAAAAATACCCTATAATCCATAAAACCAACAAAGGTCGTATGGTTAGGGACTCGAAATCGAATCTTGAATTCAAAAGATCTCAAAACATTTTCAATTTGCCAAAGAGACTCAAATCTAAGTGATCAATATGAAGAAGTTTTTTCTTATTTACTTTTCTCTTCTTAGCTTCGAGATCAGAGAACTAAGAAAGTACAAAATTCTCAAATAGATTTGGTGTGGCTATTCCGATTCTGAACATTCACTCCACCCTTTTTCTACTGGGTGAATAGTGGACTATGTTATGGTTAAAGTAGAATATGCCTTATATGTGAAATTACAAGTTTTTGATTCTCTCACAGTTGGCAATAGGTCTGAGTTCTTGATAATTCCAAATTTTGATTCACTTTTAGTTAAGGGCAAATCCAGCATGACTTATGAAGCATTTTAATGCCCCACCAGAAAGAGTTATACTTGAAATCTGCGTAACCATAAATTAAAGTCAATTTTAGTTACTTGAAACTCAAAGTCCATTCAAATCATATATTGGAGATTAGGCATACATTTTTGAAAGACATTTCAGCTTGCATTTCGATGGAGAGTTTCTCTATAACATAACTAAACTAAAACTCTAAAGGGTATCTCTTTAGTCGTATGGCCATAGCCAATTCTTAGTGCTGTTGTTGTTTCAGCAACGTTTAGTTAGCGCCAACGGCTGATGCGATGGCTAAGCGAGCTGGTCAAAGTGGCCCTCGGGCTTTTGGCTTTCATATAAAATATTGTTTATTCAGTGTGAGAGAAAAGGATAGACTGTATATATATATATATATATAGTATTTATATATGTATGTTTATACGTATGGTGTATATGTAGATTGGCGATAAATTTAAACACTTGTTGTAGTTGTAAGTGTTGATACTGTTGCTGTTGTTGCACAATTTATTAGAAACACTTTGCGGTTGTTTTGGCTTTTTGCATGCGTGGCCAATGGAAGAGCTATAAACGTCTCATGGTCAGTTGCAGTTGAGCATTTTATTGAATTTTGTAGCCTGAGTTATGTATCTGCGTTGTCATGTTACCATAGAGATTGGAAATTGGAGCTTCGAGATGAAAGCAATCGTTTGGGAGTGAAAATGGGGGTGGGGGTGGCTGTGGGAGTGGGAGTGGCAAAGCCTGGTTGAGTATTGGGTGGATATGGGTGATTGAAGCTCATGCAATTCGGATTCGTATTTGGCACTTGAATCCGCGCCAAGTTAATTAACACTAACGGCCCGCCCGAGGACACACAAAACAGAGGCAGAGGCAGAGGTAAAGAGAAAAGGGAGATGAAGTCACGCTATTTGCTCGAATGCTAATGAAACGTTCGTTGCATAAATTTAATTGTTTATCTGCTGTCTTTGATGCTTATGCCTGCTGCCTTGGCTGATGCTGCCTGCTGGCTCTTTGGCTCTTGGCCAGCTCCTGCCCAAAATGCCTTTGGCAAAGCTAATGAAAGTCTGATGAGCATGTGGAGTTCCTTTTCTTTACACACACACACACACACACACACACACACACACACACACACACACCACCCATATGTACACATGTCGGAGTTATGGCCAGAATTTGGTTTTTCTGTTTTTTTTTCCCCCCATATGGCGCACGGTGGAAATGTTTGCAAGTCATTGTCGATGCCATGATGACTTTTAAACTTTCTATTAAACTATAACAGCGATGATAGATGAATAATAAAAGCGCAAAATACATAATAAAAAAGTTTAGCGTCATTGGCGACAGGCGGTTCAATAGCAAAATGAAGGCCCACAACGCTTGGCCCAAGCATAAGTGGTAAAACTTTACTCACAGTTACCATCCCGCCCCCCACAAAAGGAATAGCAGGATGTTAAAGGAAAAGGAGGAGGTAAATCAGCCAAACGTTGCCATATTTGCCAAGAGTGGCATGAGTGGATGGTGCGGGTGGTATGCGGGGGGGTGCGCGGGGTGCAAGTTGAAGGGCTGCAGACGAAGACTGATGCTGCTGCATTTGCGGTGCGTGCGTGCCTCGCATAAGTTAGAATTGAGCCAAACCAAAGCAAACCAAACCAAAAACGAACTGAAGACCCAGACCCTTACTTCACTCATCTTGCTTCTGCCCCTTCTGCTACCAACTAAACAGAAAGAAACGGAAGAGGCTGGCAAACTAAAGCAAAGCATCGAACAGATTGATGAGTTGTTGAAAAATGGCAAACTTAAACAACAATTTTGCTTCATAGATAAGCCATACGAATGACTGACGATGATAATAACCGAGACAGAGAGAAATAGACATGCTGAGAGCGAGCAATGAAGAAAGACAAAACATTTGCCGTCCCCACCCCCCATCTGAAGACAGAGAAATGGGAAAATGGTAAGAAAAAGGGTAAGTGTGTTTGTCCTGAAAATTTTTCCAAGGAAATGCGAACTTTTGGCCTGTCAAGTTCAAAGGCAAACATTGAATTGAGAACTAAAACTACTTTATCTCCTCCTTTTATAACCCACTAGGCTTCTCTCTCCCTCCCCCACTCCACTTGCAATGTGATATATAATTTAAGGCCACTTTCGATACATTAGTTCATTATTTAGACCAGACTAACTCATACTCCATACGACTTAAGACTCTCACCTGCTTTAATTAGTTTTTTGGTTAAGCCTTCTTGAGCTAAATTCTAATTATAAATATAATATACGATGATATATATAAGCTTGACCACAGTTTAATAAAAAAATCCATATTTTTCAGGTGAAGTTAAGACAACGAATTATTTGCTTTATTTTTTATCTCTTTGTTTGTTAAAAAACTGAACAGTTTTCATTTATAATGATCGTTGCGATATCAATAATATTGCAAGAATAATAATAGGAATGATGATGATGACGATGGTGATGATGATGGGCAGAAAATGCAAATCGTTTAATAAAAATGTAAATGTAAATGCAGAAAATTAAAATGTGACCATAAAAATTGTTGCACCCATGTTTGGTTGCACAAAGACAAAGAGAGCAGAAAAAAGGCAAGCAGACATTTTGTAAATATTATTACAACATTTTTTTTTTCTGCCTCTCTCTCTCTCTCTCTTCATTTATATGTTTATACACTTTCATTTATATATGTATATATATGGTGTATATATTGTTTTTATTTTCGTTTTTTTTTTTCCTTTTTGAAGAGGACAGTTTTCTCGTGTAAAAGCTGGGATACGAGTACATTTTCATACACATTGCAAACAAATGGAGCCCGAAGGGGTATATCAATTGTGGGATTTTGTGATTTGTATTTAGTCCAATTTATTTTCATTAGATGAACTCATATAGCTCATTGGCTGGCATTACTGTGGTCAGTTCAATGCCATCTAAACTGCTAGAATCTTAAGTGGTCAAGGTGAAATCCTTTTCATAAGTCGATCCTAGCTTAATATATCATCGAGAAAAGCTAATTCAACATTCTGTGTCAGATTCTATGAAAACTTTTGAGCACTAAGGAGGATCATGACTTTGGGCTAATTCTCTAATAAAAGTTAGGGACTATTAGAAAGTATATATGTATGTATATGTAGGGAATTTCCTAGTCGCCACACCGATTAAGCATATGTTGTATTTTTTCTCTTGGTTGGTATTTTTACTGCTGCATGATAATAAATTTGCATTTAAATCACCGCCGCCAACGTGGCCCGCCAATTGGTTGTGTGTGTGTATGATGTTTCGTTCTGGTTTTTCGGGGGTGTCCATGTCCGAGACAAAAGGCCCTTTGTCTCCCCCCCCACAGACACACCATTACAGTTCACTCTTCAAGCCAAACCAAACCAATGGCCGTGCCCTTTTGGCTGGGAATATATGCACACCCGAAACATTATTAACCACAAAGTGTCACATGATTTTATTTTGCCTGTTTCCCGTGCAACGTTTCACCTGCAGGTAAATTTTGTACTTTGGATGGTGTCTGTTCGCCTGTCCGCCTGTCCGCCTGTCCACCGCCTTTACCGCCTCTTGGCTTGCCACCATCGTTTGTTGGTTCGTTCCTTCGTTCGTTCGTTTTGTCGTGCCCTGTGCCTTGTGCCTTTTTGGGCTGACTTCTGTCCGATTTTAAGCGCTGATAAGCACAAAAGGACATTCAAACATAAAATAGCTGTAAGTAGCACTTGTCTTGTGACTTTCCAACTGCAAGTCCAAGTCCTTGGCTTGGCTTGACTTCGTTTTGGTTTCATTTGGTTTGGTTTGGTTTGGTTTGGCATGGCGTGCAGCAACTGCAGTGCAGTTAACCGGGTGCAGCTGGGATTGCAATCGCCATAAAGACCGCCGCTGGCCGTCGTCGTCGAGGGCAAAATTGAAGTGCAAATAAAAGCTCTGCAATTTTGTCCCTTTTCGACCATTTTTGTTGCTGTTGTTGTTGTTGTTCTTGCTTTTTGTCAGAGTTAGAGCTGGAGAATTGGAGCTGGAGCTGCTATGTCGCATATTTCAACAAATTTTTTACTGCACTTTGCAGTTTGCATTTGGCCATTTTTTGCTTCATTTTTTTTTTTTTTTTCTCTGTTTTTTTTTTTTTTTTTTGCTAGCAGTCTCCTTTGGCAAAATGTCATTGAAACAACCTAACTAAACAGCGGAAATACACGGCAAAGTATTTGTATATCCTTTTTTTTTTGTTTTGTTTTTTGTTTTATGCTAAAATTTAATGGTTTCGGAAGTCATATGTATATATGCATTAAAGAGGTAAAGCAAGACGAATCCGTTCAAAAAATAAACAAAACATGGTAACAGATTGGATTTATATATATACATAGATTTATGATGTACATATGTACATATGTGTGATGTATTCGTGTATTTATATGTTTATTTTTTTTATGCAGCATAAATTTTCATTTATTTCACGTCTGATTGATTATTTGACGGTAAAGAGAACAGGAAAAACACGAACGATACAAAAAACCAAAAAAAAAAAAAAAGGAAGAGGAAAACTTGATTTCCAATTTTTAGATTGTACAAATATTGCGTGATTTACTCGTAAATGCCAATGTTTATTTTATGCAAATTTTTCTTAAAACAGGAGAAAAAAAAAACGTTTAAAAAAACGAGATAGGTATGTATATTGTACATACAACATAACGAAGAAAAATGAAAACAAACGAGAGTATATAAATTTAAAATTATTTCAGAACTTTAATTAGCTGCCATTTTGTCATTCTGCTGTTGCATATAAAAGCTATTATAATGAGCCTTTATTAATACCGATAACAACAACGGGGAAACACACAACGAACCAAATATGCCAATTTTTATGCAGATCACAAATAATGATTAACAATTATAAATTCCCGAGAAACTGCATAAATAACAACAATTTGAGGCATAAAACATTTGATTTGCATTCATTTTGAGATTTGATCAATTTGAGAATACCGAATTCTTGGATACCCTTTGACAACATTACGATTGGCAAATAAATAATACAATTATGGGATTTTATATATCTCTGGAATCTATATTAAAAGAGATAACTAAGTCACAAAGAAACTAATTTGATGAAATCGAGAACTTTTCAAACTCCGGTTGAAGCTTATTTATTGGCCAACTCGAGTTCCTTGCTTTGAAAAGGATCATAGGCTTGTTTTTCTTGAAATATCACTAAATATCAGGGATTTTATAAAGGAAACTTTACTCACAAAAACTCGAGATTTCACCTCTAAAGCTTATCAAAATATTTACGATTTCCATCAGCAAAGAGAAGAGTCTAGATTAGCTAACGATTGGTCGTTGCCTTTACATTTATTTATACCTCATATTCCATAATCAAATAGAATGTTAGGAATAAGAAAACAACAGAGATTTAGAAATAGAGAGAGAGGAGGGAAAGCGTGATTGAATTTGATTGGCCAAGTTTCTATATCCTACAGGTATCACATTCCTCTGTGAAGTAAGGCAGTTGAAAGCTTTGCTTTGGAGAAAGTATTAGCCAAATGTCATATTAAACATAATCATTTTGTTGTCATATGCAGCAGATTTTTAGAAATTGGATTGATTAGACACTTAAAAATGGCCCAAGCTACAAAAATACTCTTAAGTGTTATGTGTATGAGAGAGTTAGCAAGCTAACTTATAGCCTTAGTTAGCCATATGGCAGTGGATCTAAAAGTTAGAGCGAGAGATAAATATTACTATTGTCCATGGTATATAAACTTCGGTGTGGCTTATGTTGGCTATCCTAATATTCTTGCCTCTCGAAGGATTTTTATGTCTTATAGCAGTCCGATGCCAAATGTTGCTGCTCACATGAAAAAGAAACTGAAACGAAAAGTTTTCTATCAAATAATCAAACAGACGGACACTGATCAATTTTATTATATGCTCGGCAAGGATATAACAAAAAACAAAAAAAAAAAAAAGAACAAAGACATTTTCAATACGCTAGCGGATGTCACATCTGCATGACTACCACGACTACTACTTTTGACCAGGCATACACAGAAGATGTTGCAAGTCTAAAGTCCAATCTAATGTTGCACACGATTTGACACATTGAAAAGTCAGCGAAAACCCAAAGCGCAGTCCACTGACGCTAAGGACTAAGCCTACAAAAATGCCAAACCTTGTTCTGTTGAAAGATGTTTTTCGGAGTTGTGGTCCCTAGGGTGATGCCACAGGGCAGAGCTAGAAAATGAGTGTGCGAAAATTGAGTTTAGCGAGAGCGCGAAAGGCCTTTCAAACAAACATTCAACACACACACACATACACACAAACACATGAGCAAAGCACACACATGGTGAAGGGTTTTTTAGGTTTGGGTTTGGTTTAGTCTTTTTTTCTACGAGGAAGCTCCACTGAGGAGTGGGGTGGGAGATGGGGTATGGGGAGCGGGCCTCACACACACACACTCCTAAACTATGCGCATCATTTTATTTGGGCACGTGCTGCTCGTCATTTAAGAGTTTTGTCTGCACTTTCGTTGTTGGAATTTTAAAATATTTTTGTGCCAAATGCCGGCGTGGCTTTTACTTTTCGCCCTTTTCAGTATGTGTGTGTGTCCTGGCCCTGGTTCTAGTCCCGGTTCTGAATTCTAGCTCTACAGATTCTCTTACTCGGTGTGCGTATGTGTGAGTGTGTGTGTGTGCGTGGCCACAATATGACTGTTGCTGCTGCTGCTCCTAACAAAGTGCCCAAGTGGAATGCAACATTGTTGCTTCACAGCATTCAAATGTGGCGGCATTTTCTGTATTTCGGTTTTCCCCTTTCGTTTTTTTTTTTTCTGTGTTGCTTTTTGTCTATTTTAGTTTTTCTCGTTGGGTTTTTTGTTTTGGATTTTCAGCTGCTCGTCTCCCCCACCCGCAATCTCTCACTCACTCTCTATCTCTCTCTCTCATTTTGCAACATCTATCCATCTTGCTCTTCGGCTATCACACAGTAGAGACGACTTGGGCGTCGTCATTTCCACTGAGTGCATTTCATTTGCTTTTGCTTTTGTTGCTTTTATTTTTTGTTTTCTATTTGTGTGTGTGTGTGTGTGTGTTGTTGTTGTTGTTGTTGGAGTTTTTGGCTTTCTGGGCTCCAGCTGGATGACGAGGAGCACTGAGACAGCCGCTTCACTAGTAATTTGGTATGCCTTTTGTTGCCATCTCTGACTCTGCCTTAGCCTCCGCTGCACAAAAAACTATTTGCGCTTTTAATTTGAATTACAAATTTTGTTCAACTAAAGGCAACAAAACAAAAAAAAAAAAAAAAATAAACCGAAAAACCCTTCTCACCAAAATAGGAAGTAAGACAAAAAAGAAGAATAAAAAACTTTAAAAATTAAATCAAATTGTTGGGTATATAGTTTAAAGCCCGAGTCCAACTGGCTTGCCTCTATCTCCTCCCCCCACTGCGATTTCCACCTCCTTTCAGCGCTTTAACACTTTTCCGAGTTGCGAATTTAATTGACTGTGTTCGGCATATTTGCATAGCTGGGCTAGGGTCTGCGGATTGCGGACTGGGTTCTGTTTCTGGGTCTGGGTTTGAGCTTGGGACTTGGTCTGCCTCTCTCTCTCGGTGTATGTGTGACTGGCTGTCTGTGTGTGTCTGTCTGTTTGTCGTTAATTGTGCCGCTGAATATTATGGCCAGTGTCCGATATCCCGGTGTATGTACACAGACACAAGCCCACACACACACACACATATTAAACATGCATGCACCCTGACATTGTTGTTGATGCTGCAATTACCAAATCACCAAACCGAACTGAGGGCACACTCACCCACCCACCCACACACACACACACTTACACCATTTGCAAATAGTTCATGTTCGGCCAAAATCGTTTAGATTGCTAAATAATAGCCTCTTTAACAATCGCATGGCAAATATGCCAGTTATTTGCTGCACCGCAAGCAGCACCAGCAGCGGCTAACAACAACATACACAACAATAAGAAGAGAGAGAGAGAGGAAGAGAAAAACAAATTACAAAAATTCTAATACAAATGTTGGCATTCGTTTTTAAGCTTAGACTTTTAGATACCCTCTCGTCGTTTTGGCACCACCTACTAACACATTGTAACCACTTTATTCTGCTCCTATCAGCATTGTGATTTACTCCTGACTGATTATATTTAACATAGTTTAGGGCAAATACTTCTTTCTGATTCCATATGTCCTTTGTGAAGTTGGGCGTCATTAAACAATCAACGACTACTTTTATAGCCAATTTAGTTGTTAGTCAAGAAACGCTTGGACTTTAAAAGATTCTAGCATAAATGTTATTTAATTTATATTTCAAGAATTTAAAATTTTTCAACAAATTTATGCTAGCTAATATTTTTGCTAAAGTTTTTCGAATGAAATGCACAAAAGGATTTACTTGAATATCTATTTGTATGCTATGGAATAATGAATGATAAACATCTATTTATGAAATTTATGCCAAAAATAATAAATATTCAAAAATATTCATATTTCTGTGAGAGTTTGAAGTAGGAAACGGAATAATATTATATTCTATTCGCGTTCACATTTTATTCACGTGCTCATTTACATTTAATGGTTTTGAGGCTATTATACACCTCCCCTCATCCCCCCTCCTCCCACCCCGAAAAAAGAAAAGTAAAATAGAAAAAAAAAACATACAATGTATGTATTTTTTGAACGAAACCGGAATAAACAGTTAAAAATGCCGCAAAAGTGCGCATACGACACGTTGTACATGAATAGCAGTTGCAGTTGTCGTTGCTGTTGTTGTACCTTGTATAAGCAAATACGCTTCAGCCCAAACTTCACCCCAATTCGAGCCGATCCAACCAAACCGAACCGAACTCCCCTCTACAAATCACACCAGCTCAACCCCCCTCATCAGCAAACCATTCAGTTTGTAAAACGGTAACAAGTGTCGAGGCAAACAAGAAGATTGGCATGAGACTTTCTCTGTCCACTTCTATATGGTTCGGTTCTGCTCTGTTCACCTCCTGGCTTCCTATTTTTGGGCTCGACTCGACTCGACTAGACTCGACTCCATGCTTTGATGTTTGAGTCACAGGAGTTTGGTCGAGACGAGCAGATCGAGCAGGTTTGAGTTCGAGCGCCAATATCCTTATCAGACTAAAATGCTTGGCCTGGCCCTAACTGGCCATGGTATTCGCACTCATCGCACAGTTGGCTGTTGTCCTGCGACAGCGGTGGTTGTGTGCGCATTATCCTTCCTTTCTTCATCCATCAACAAGACAATACTTGGAACCAGCCAACAGAGATACCACAAAAAAGTATCATCTTCATTTAATAAAAAGCAACACAACAAAACAAAAAAAAAAAGTAAAAGTCCATAACAAATAATAAAGAACTTCAAGTGCTTAAGTAAAAACTGTTTAATATATATTAGTGAATAACTGAACAATCCAAAGAACAACACAACACACAACAAGAGAAAGAGACAGAGAGCAAGCGAATGAAAGAGAGACAGCGAAAAGAATATGAAACGAACCTCAAGAGATATTTAAAATGACTACGACAATGGCTACGCCCAAGGCCTAGGCAGGACCTAACGCCCACACACACACACACACATACACACAAAAACTGTTACAAAGCTATACATACATCCATACTCATAGACACATAGACGGAAGCTGGCTAGCCTTGCAAATGACATTTTTTTTTTTCTGTTTGGTTCTTAAATTGTTTTTTTACACTTTTTTTCTGTGTGTGTTTTTTTTCCCCTCTCTTGAATTGTTTAGCGCGTTTTGGGCCATTAAAATCATGGTGTGGACATTATGTGGCCTGAAACATCCAAAGCAATCCTGACCAGTCATTTCTACCATATGTTGACATCGGGAGCGAGAGCGAAAGCAACAGAAAGAGAGGAAAATCTGAAACTTTGCCTACAGAAAATTTGCAAACTTTAGAGAAAAAAAAAAGAAAGGAAAACGAACACTTTAACAAAAAAAAAAAACGCAATGTGCAAAATGAAAACATAGACACACACACACACAAACACATGGAGAAATTGCATTCATCGCTGGAGTTTTCTCATTCTTAAAGGTAAGTCCTTAAATTGCATGTTCTTTAACTTAATGCCATGACCGCGCGCTATCTCTTTGGTCAGTTGTCTGTTATGTTCATATACAACCTACAAGCTAATTGATATGTGTATTATAATTAAATTGATTGTCAGGGCATTTACTTAACTGTCAACTACAGCGTAATTATAATAAATCAACTCGATTGCATGAGTTGTCTATGCAAATGCAACTTCAACCAACCAACCAGCCAGCCAGCCACAACAACAACAATGATTAATAGTTCACAGACCGAACACCTGACACTTTTCGCAAACAATTCTTTAAATTAATTATGTCGCCAAGCTACAAAAATATGTTTATTTTGCCTTTTTTGAAAACCCGCCACTAACTTTGCTTGATCTCAGTGTCAGTGTGTTTGGGTGTGAGTGTGTGTGTGCGCGCGACAGTTTCCGTTCCAACACCATTTGAAAAGTATCGCAAATTCCCATTCCTGATACAAAACTTCTTTACCCAGTGCAATGTCTGCTTACTCGGTTCTCAGTTGACTTGTGTTGGTTGTCGTCGTCGTGCTTGGTCCGTCGCTCGTTTTCTAGACAATCAACTGAAAATTGCATTAGGGCAACTCAAAAGGCCCCATACATACACACGTTTAGATGCAATTGAATCGACAATTTATAGTCAACTGGATGACAATTGCATTAAAATGGTAGAGATCTTTGAACTGAGAACTCAAATAAATTTATTAAATATAATATATATATCTTGAAAAACACTAAACACATTAAAAATATTAATTGATATCATAAAAAAATTTGATTCGGTTTAGTTAATTACTTTTCTTTTATTATTTGAATAATGTTGAGAACTAACTAACCAATTAGACAGGTCGACTTAACTGATGAAACTAGATATCATTCGAATTGAATCAACAAATATTGTTTTTATCCATTCCTTTTAAAAGTAACTCAATGAATTTTTCATTATATCTCAATTACTTGCCAAATTCTTTTGGTAATTGCTTGCCTTTTGTAATAGATTTTAGTTTTTGATACTCTGAATTTTCAGCTGTAGAGTGTTTTTTAGAGTGGGTAAAATGTTTTTTTCATGAGCTCTCCTGCAGGGGGTAGAGGGAGAGGGATAGTCGAGTGGCAGTTTGAAGCACATTTTCCTTACACATTTCACTTGTCAGAGTTGTATCCTGATAACATTAATTACACTCTAGTTGTCTCCCCAACCCCCCCACACTTTCTATCTTCTGTCTGCCTTTGGGTATGTTCTCTTGGCTACATTTGTCCCGATTTCTGCTATGCCTTTTACCTCCATTAACATTTTCGGCTGGCGATTGCTTCGCCATTTTGTCAGCTGCACTTAGACCTGCAGACTGCACTAACTAAAACTACATACATACAAGCAACTGCTGTCTTCATCTCTGTCTCTCTGTGTCTCTGTCCTATGCCTGTGTCTATGTCTGGTTGTCTGTCTGTCTGTCTGTCTGCTTGTCCGACTGTCAGTCAGGCAAACATTTGCTAAAGACAAATGGCCTCAAACTGCCTTCAACGAAGCCGTTAACACATGCTCTCGACGCGACTGACGAGCAAATCTGCTGCTATTGCTCCTGCTTGTGCTTCTGTTGAAAATAGCTTGAAACTGCAGATTGAATTACCTACGAACAGAACGAGGCTGTGAGTGAGCCTGGGACTGAGATGGAGCTGATGCTGAAGCTGAAACTGAGGTAGAGGTTGAGTCGAACCGACAACCGACATTTACCAATTTGAAAGCTGAAACAGAAACGGGGCGCCGCTGACTTTGCCAGTTGATGGCAAAGGTGTGCCGATGTCTGTCAGCCTGTCAGTGGTTGGCTGGGACATACACACACCAACACAAACAGGTGGGACTCACCCACACCGACAATCCAAGCCACAGACTTGGATGCCGAGTTGAGTCCACTCCCCTCAATGTTCACCTGACATTGTTTGCTCTGCGGATTTGCATTGTGGTTAGTTGCGGTGCAGTTTGTTGGTGTTGCCTGTTGGCCCTCTTTACCCACTCCTTGTATATGCGAGTGTGTGTGTGTGCAACATAATGGCTTAGTTGTGCCCTGGTACCAGCTCCGACCCTTGGCCAACTTTAAATAAATGTTTTCTATAATCAAATGCTAATGCAGTCTAGAGCCCAAAAGCTGCTGCTGCTGCTGCTGCTACCGCATTCTGCCCCCAAAAACCAACGAAGCGTCCATTGCAGACGCTCCCAAGGAGGCCAGCAGCAACATAAGCATCAGCATCAGCATCAGCAACATCTTCACTGTTTGAAGTAATTACATTGTTCGCAGGCATCGTAAAGTGAAGTGAAAGGCGTTAAAGTGTTAAGTTGCTTGTTAATTTTTTTGTTTTCTTTTCCTGCAACCATCTTCCTTTGGTCTTCCACTAAGTGTATAGTATATAGTATACTCTGCTATACTATATAGAATTGAGCTGCCTGTTGGCTTCGTTTTGTTCCTGTTGTGGCTTATAGTCGCGCCTGATTAATGAACCGTGGCTATGTTAGCCGGATTAAGCTGCCGCTGCTACTGCTGCCACTGTGGCTCCTGTCAGAGTTTTTGCCTCCTGCGGCTGCTGTTGCTAGTAATTAAGTTGAGTGTAGTATAAATAGCTGTATTTGCACAGCCAGAGTCCTGCGAGTCTTTGCGAATTGTTTCATTAATTTAGCCAAGTTTAGCGGAATTGCTTAAAGCCCTCCCACTCGCTCTCCTATCTCACCCTCTGGCTATGTTTAATGAAAATTATGAAATCTATGTTTCAGATAAATTAATAATGTTGTATCCTCTATATAAATATATGTATATTTGAAATCTTTACCATTACAAAACAAATTAAAATGTATAAATTTAATTTATACAAATGCTAAATGTTAATTAATGGCACATTGCGATAATATGGTAATATTTCATTATTATTTATAAACAGTATTAATCAATGCAATTTTCGACTAACTTCATTTGTCTTCTCTTTTTATTTATTTTTTGTCGCCAATTAACAATCATTTTCAATAATTAGCCAAAGTTTATGAAGGAAAAATGTATGGTGAAAAAAGTGTAGCATACTTATTAGGGCGCATTATCTACCAGGTGGATGCGTAAAGCCTGACAATATCGGGTATTTCGCTGCCGATTTGCATTATTTGTTTGATAATTTAATATAGTTTGTCACTTGCTGTGAAAAAGTCACGCACTTTGCCACATCCAAATGCAATTAGTTATCAAAAAACACAAAAAAAAAAAAAAAAAAACCGAAAAAGTAAGTTGCAAAAATAATTGATAGTAAAAACAATTCCATTTGCCAACATTTCACTCCATTGTGGCAAAATGTAAATTATAATTTTATTATATGGCACGATGTTAACGCCCCCCAAAAACACATATACATATGTATAGATAAATTATAGCCAACGATTCGTGTGTGTTTATTTGCCAAGTGAGTGAGAAAGACAGAGCGAGAGGCATTATCGTTGCATAAATTTTGAACACATTATGCAAAAAGTTCTCATCTTTTTTTCTGTTCCTTTTTTATTTTCTGCTGGTATAAAATACAAAACAAAATAAAACAAAAAAAAAAAAAAAAAAAAACACAGAACGCAACAAATTGCATAATTGCAATTAGATTTCTGTGTAGATGTGTGTGCTTGTTTGCGGTTGGCAAATGCAATTAAGTAAATCATGGCTTAAATATGCCAAACATGTATACGCACATACATAAATACAAGTATATATCGTATGGGATTTGGCCAATGCATTACGACCGAAATCCCTGCCAGAATGAACACTAAAAACAACACGAAAACTTACACCTAAAAAAGTGCCATAAACGGATAAGAAACTGCAATAGACATGGCCAGATATAGAGAGGGAGACAAGAGTTGGCAAAGAGCTAAGCTAAGTCAACTTTGGCTTACGCTATTTATAGGCAACATGGGCTTTTTGTTTTCGATGGCCTTTTCATTTGCAGCAGGCATCAACTAAAAAAAAAATGACCCCCTCCCTTTCAACACACAAAAACCAAAAGAAAACTGCAAAACAAAATACAACAAACAAAAAGGGAAAAAGGGTGGATAAAAAGAAAACAAACGAATCGAAATAGAAGAGCAGTAACTTTTCTATGACAATGGAGAGGCAGCAGCAACCAGCAATGTAATGTGCCCCATGGCCCATTGTCTGCACTGGTAGCTCCTCTCTAAGCCCGCGTGCTTAGCGGCTAACTGCCAATGCTGTGAAATGCAGTTGAAGTTGGTACTTAAAGTTGTCAAATCTGCCTGCACAATTTAACCGTTCAAATTGAATGGACAACAAAAGAAACATCAACAACAGGAACAGCAGCAGCAACAACAATGGCAAAAATTTTCGTAATTATTTTTCCCATGCAAAGTGAGAATTTTTTCCAATTTTCACTTATCAAAGCGCACATGGCCAATATGCATGAAAAAAAAGGTCCAACAAGAATCAAGCGGAGGGAGAATAAAACAAGCACAAACAACACAAAACAAAAAAAAAAAAAAAAAAAAAAAAAGGGGGAAAGGCAAAAATATAGAAAGGAATATACAAAACAGATGAGAAAACAACAGCAATTTATGTTTGAGTTTAACAACGTTTTTTAGATACACTTCCACAAGGACTTGCACTTTATATACATAATGAGCCCAATTTTGTTAACAAAACTTCATTTTCATGTTGAAAAGATATCTCAACTAAATCAGGGAAAGCGAAATCTAAAAAGTAATTGTAATTAGACTTTTCATTAACTAAGAGTCACAAAATTTTAGACTAGGCATAGGGCATTTAGAAATGCAGCCTAACAAAAACTATTTTTGTTTTGGAGTTTTTTGTTTTTTTGGGCGGCATAACATTTTTACCAATCGCTTCGCTTACGTCCTCAGTACACACCGCGCTTTACTTTATTCATTTTGGCCAACGGCTGATGCTCTTGTTAATCTGGCTAGCACATAGACTAGGACCAGTACCAGGGCCAGAAATTGGCATTGGAATTGAAGTGAACTTTTGTTTGAATTTCCATTGACACAAGCCATAGTTTGAGTCACATATGTGGCACATACATTTATCTCTCCCTCTCTCTCTCTCTCTTTGTGTGTGTGAGTGTGTATCTGGGTGTAGGTGGTCATAAATATTTGCCTTCAAGTGTAGGACCCATCCTCTTCCTTTCAATAGATAGATGATTGTAAGTTTTGGTGACAGAATTTCGTTTGCATATTTTTGCATTTAGCTACGCGGCTATTGAGGGAATTGACTTTGCTGCCGCTTGATGGGAGACCATAGAGTGTGTGGGTCGAAAGAAGAATCCTCATCATTGCCAACATCAACGTCAACTCCAATTCCATCTCCTCCTTCTTCTTCATCATCATCTCGTTCGTTCTCATCATCTTCGAGCATCATCACATGTGGTACAATCACACAGCTCATAAAAATCACCGGCCCAGCTTTGCCTTCTGTCGACTGTGTGTTTGCGTGTGTGTGTGTGTGTCTGTGTGCGAAGTTCTATAATGGTCATTAAATTTTAAGCACATGGCAAATCCTGGCTGCATTCACATAAAACTGAGACTACGATTTACGGTCCAGTAAACGTTTTGCCATTTTCATCAGCTGCCGCTGCCGCTGCTGCTGCTGCTATTGCCAACACGATCCTTGCCACATGACATAAGTACTTATAAATTGTGTACTTTGCTGTTGGGGCAAGCGAAGCAAATATGAAATCGAATACAATCCGAACATGAACATTCAACATGAACATCAAAATTCGTTTTGGCTGGCTCTTCAAATGCTTCGATAAGGGCAGAGTAAAAGCGAACACAAAAAGAAAACATACATTTTATGAAACTTGATTTGCTGACTTGTTTACAGTGGAAACTGGCAAAGTGTGGCAAATATTTAAAAGAACAAATATTTAACCACAAGGAGTCCTTTTTTTCTTGTTACCATCAATACATTTTAGTTAAACAAACAATCAAAAATCTGTGTATGTGCGTGTAAGTTCACTCAAGGACTTTACAATTGGAAATGAGTTTGGGAAAGAATGCAGTCTAAGACAAGAAGGAGTTAGCTTGATTTCAAAAATCCTAAGACCTTGATCCTTGGGACTTTTTACACTTAGATGGCCCTTAAGTTGAAGTTTGTTGAGGTTTAACAAACCTGCTTAGGTATTAGTACGCAACAATTTCACAGTTTATACATATGGAGAGTCCACTGTGATAGATAACCAAATGTGTATACACATAGATAAACTTAAACTTCAAGTGCCCCATGGCCAGGGACTGGGACTGGCACATCTAGACATTCATATAAGCAGTATATATTATTATTATATATGTATACGTATATGTATGTCTATCTGATCTATTTAGCCAACTGGCTTATAGTCTGTACTAAAATTGAATTTATAGTTTATTTATGCAGCTACTAAGAAATTAAAGACATCGTTGCCAACGGTAGCCGAACGTTGAGACGGCCAGAGTGTGGGCCCAGACACATGTCATGTTCATGACGCACACAACCACACACTCACAGTCGAACACACTCAGAGACACACACTGTGGCCTATAACTCAGGCTCATAAAACCCGCGCGTGGTTTATTGATTTCAAAGGCAGTCTTTATAGACTTTAACGAGCCAGAGGAAGGCAAACGTTCGTTGGCTATATACCCACACGCAATTTCAGGCTCGCCTACAATGGCGGCTATATGTGTATGTATGTGTGGCAAATTGATTTTAATTTTTCCGAGCCAGCTTTAACTTTAATAAAAAGAGAGCAAGAACGAACGAGAGAGAGAGAGCTAAAAGGCACTTCTGTGACTAAAGGCACATAAATCTGTCAACTAAGCCTAGCGCTAATCAAGTGAAAGTTCAAATTGCATGATTAAATGCCAGCAATCGACTCCCAAACACACACACACATACACACAAACACACACACACCCACACGTACGACATTTACATAATAATAATAATGAATTGCTGTTGCATACATCAGGGCGCCGTAAGCGTACATTGCTTGCATAATTCAATTAATTTATGCGGTCGGTCAATGTTTAGTTTTTACGTTGTGTGGTTTTCGCTTTTGCCTTTTCGCTTATAAATCATTTTGCATAATTTATGCATAGACCATAGACCCATTTCCTCATTCTCATTCTCATCCTCCCCCTATCCACATGGCTAATCCGTTGCTAGTATCAGCTGCCTATGTTCGGTTTGTTGAAGTATTCAAAAAAAACAACAAAAACCAGACACTCACCCACCCACACGCACGCTGGGAACGCACAGCGAACGAGAGAGTGTGAGAGAGAGACAGAGACAATTGGAAATGCAATTTTCAGTTGACTGGTTAATATTTTATGCCCCCCACAATTAGCCCTCCATAGTTGTTCGGAGGCCAGTCTGTACAAATCAAGCGAGGCAGAAGCATGTTGTCTACGACATAAGCAACTTTATTACAAATTTATAAGCGCACTTGAGCCCCAATGGGGCGCAAGAACAACAATGAAATGAGCGCACATAACTTGCCAGGCCCAGCCGTAGCTTCACGTCAAGAAGAAGTTGGCCATAAAAAAAAAAAAAAAAACGCAAACACCAAGCGACGGGCAACCGAAAGGCTTGAAACAAAGCCGACTTCATACACAATACGCTCTGCTATGCCCCGTTTTGTTCCTTTTCGTTTATTTTTTCGATTTTTTTTTGGTTTTTTTTTTTTTTTTTTGTATTTCTGACACGACTGTCAACAGCCATTAAATGCTTGAAGCTGGCTCATAACCCAGTTAGCCTCAGATATACAGCTCGATAGGAGAGTTACTAGAGCAAGAGTTGAGTTGGAGTGGTGTGGCAAGTTCTCGGCAGCTGCGACGCAAAGAGAAAGTGTGCAAGAGAAAGAGAGAGAGAGAGAGAGAGTTAGGGGGAAAAAAGGAAAAAAAAACTGCGATTGTAGCTACCAACTTCTGACAGCGCAATTTATCACTATCAAAACGGTCATGTGTGTGCATGTGTGTGTGAGTGAGTAAATGTATTGCCTATACACAGCAGCAGCAGCAACAGCAACAACAATAACAACAAAAACAGACTACAAAGTTGAGGTCGTAAATCAAAACTTAAATTTAACACATGCAGCGGCAAATGGCTGCCAGTGGCAAAAACGAATGCCTTTTTCCCGTTTTAATAATGTCCTGGGCGCAGAAAACACAAAACAGGAAAGGGTATGATGATGACTTTGTCAAAGCAAAAGATGAGATGACATTCTAAGGGCATACATACATATGGAAAGCTATAAAAAATGAAATATAGAAATAAAATTCATTCGTTACCTCTCTCTCATCCACCCGTTCTCTCTCTCACTCTCCCCTCTCCTATTCGAGGACTCATCGCGAACTAGACAATATAATGGAATTGCGCTGACAGCAAGCAATACTATTCACATGCTGTCAATTTCAAGCATTTCTGATTTGCCATTTTCCAAATATCTGTCAGCCCAAAAAGTATGCTACATATAAAAAAAATATTACAACTTTCAATTGGTAATTGCAAATTTTTGATTTTAATATATGTATCTATATTTGTTTTATGCTAGAGCATACAATCTTTCACATGGTGTTTCATTGGCTACTCGACCGTTTGGTTAGGCGCGAGTTTTTGGTTTCACTTGATCTGCTGCTGTCCAGTGTTTCAGTTGGCTCATGCCCGATTGTTTGTCAATTGACAGACAGATGGGAATTGGGGGGCATAGGCATGCGTGTGTGTGTGTGTGCATGTCGCCACACGCGTGAGTTAATCTGTCAAAACAGTTCCAGCTTCTGGACCACTTCGCATGCTATCTGTCGTGATTGGTTGCCTCCGATTCTGATTCCAACTGCTATGGTTCTTCTTCAGATACATCTCTTTCTCAATCTCCGTTATTTTTTTGTTTGCCCTCTCTCCATCTCCGTCTGTGACTTGCGTCAATGGCAAAATATTCTCATTCCAATTCTCATTCACATTCCCATTCTCATCGTCATCATCATCGTCGTCGTCATCGCAACGTTTCGTTTTAATTTGGCCTCCCGTCTGCCTTTTAAGTTGTTTCCACGCCTTCTCCGACTGCTCCTGCTGCCATCATCATCCTGATGCAGGAAAATGCCATCAAGTGCTTCTGCTTGCCACTTCGTTTAGTCATTTGGCTTGAGCCATTTTATGTTTGCTCTTGTAATTTGGTCTGATATGGTGATTTCAACTTCATATCCGCTGCCAGACCAGAAAAAAAAGAAATCGTCTCAGAACCATCCGTCTCCACTCTTCTCCCTCCATGTTCTACACCCTCGAAAATTTCTTCATCGGTGTTTTTTGTTGTTCGGTTGTCATGTGCGAGATTTGCGTGTGTTACGACGATTAATTTAAATCATTGATGATGCTTTAGGCTTTTATTCCAGGGAATGAATATATCTCTACCAGTGTTCTGCCCATTGCCCCGGCGCATCTATCTCCATTTCCATTTGATTTGCCTGCGTATGCGTATTTTATTTTTTATTTACCTCCGTCTCCGCCTTCTGCCTCTGCTTGTGATACTTCTACACACACACACACTCCACCTTCATCTTGTCATGCCGCTGACTTTGCCTTGCTTCATCTTGGCCCCTCATTCATTTAGTCGTTCGTCGTATCTTCCTTTAACATATCGTGTGTGTGTGAGTGTGTGTGCGTGTGAGTGTCAGTGTGGGCGCTCGTTAATCATTATTTTCAACATTTGCCTGCTCGTCAATTGCCTTTATTGTCATGGTGATGTGGACATGAAGGAGATGATGCTACAACGGAGATGAAGATGATGATGATGATGATGATGAAGACGATGATGATGATGATATCCTTGTTTTTAATGCGGCACTTAAGCTAGCAAATATATATTTTGTGCTAGACAATTTTACTGCCGCCACCTCCTACTTTCGTGCTTGAGCCAATTGTTATTCAAAAACCATTAGCTATAAAATGCAGCCAAATGCAAAAGCAAATTAGCTGAAAAGCATGAGGTGAGGAGTTTAGGTGAAATGTGCTTAGTGTATGTGTACGTGTGTGTGTGTGTGTATGTTGTTGGGTGGCAACAGATGCGGTACACCAAGTGGGTGGGCAGATGGGGTTTGGGAGCATAATTTATGAGAATGCAGCAAAATTCCTATAGACAAGGCCCAACCTGGCCTGGCCTGGCCCCATTGCCATTGCCAGTGACTGTGTCCATGTCTGGGCCATAGGCATAATTAGTTTTCGAACTTTAAAGTTATGGCAGTCGCTATCTCTTTATGGCCAGACGATGCCAGCTCTTTTCACTCTCTCTCTCTCTCTCTCAGTGTCTGCCTCTTTCGCTTACTTTTATTCTTTCATTCAATATATATGAACATGTACATACAAATATAGTATGTATACGCCATGTGGCCAAAATACCAAATATTTTCTGCTGACTCTGTGTAGGAGGTGCATGGGCTTGGAAATGTTCATTTCGAAACGAGGGGGAACAAAAAAACCTTCTTTAAAAGGCACCATCTACCGCAGCGACAATCTGACGCCAGGGCCAAAGAAAAAAAATGGACAAAAATACAAAAATATGTAACAAAAAAAAGGAGAGGAAAAATATTGTGCAGACTCTGCAGTCCGAATCAAAAAGGAAGCAAAAAACAGAAAATTATATATATATATATATATATGTTCATAAGTTGGCCGAGTTACCGACGACGACGTAGACGCCAGCAAGGCGGACTGCATTTTTATGCACTTTACCTCATTTGCTTTGGCACTTTCCAAGTGCTTAAGCAAAATGTACGCCATAATTTTACCGAAAATAAGCTTATGAAACATGGCCCAAAGAGCACGAAGAGAGAGGCAGAGAGGAGCGAGAAGGCGGAGAGAGAGGTTTTCGAATAAAAGGACCTAATAAAACGCGGCTTACTTTACTTTTAAGGTGCTTTCTGCCTTAGTTGATGTTGTTGCTGTTTCAGCTAACTTTTATGCAACTTTAATATTGAACAACATTTACTTTTTACCCATTCAAGTGGGTGGGTCTGCTTGCCTTCGGCCTCTGTTTTCTCAAAAGTTTTCCCAAGCACACATAAACAAGAAGAGAGGGAGAAGCAGAGAAAGAGAGAGAGAGAGAGAGAGAGAGATAGTGGAAGGGGCAAAAAAATAAAGAAAAACTTTGAAATTTTCATGCACATTGTAAACATTTTCTAATTGAGTTGAAAAATACATAACGCATTATACGAATTTGTTATTGTTTGTGCAAAAATAATGAGCAAAAAAAAAAAAAAAAAAAAAAACAACAAAAATGAGAGGCAGACAAAATAAGTTGAGTTGACTTGTGTTTGGCTTTGGCATTAAGACCCATATGGGCAGACATTAAAAAGGATTGAGAACCAACAGAGAAGGAGAGGAGTGAGTGCAATGCTTGCAACATCCTTAGACACTTGAACAATTTTCAAATGCAAGGCTAGAGAAAACACTCTCACACATACACGCACACACACACAAAGCAGAAAGCATACAAAATTAATTTTAAGCTGTGAAACAATTTAAAGTTTTTCAGCTGACTGACTAAATAACTCACTAACACTAACTGACTGAAATGACTGAAGTGACTGAAATGAGTGAGTGAGTACATCAACAATAAGTAAGGAAATTGCAGCAGACGATGCCACTCGACACTTTCTACCAGCAGAGTCCTTGTTGTGCAATTAGGTGTAAGCCAAAAGGCTTAGAGCCTGCCGAAACAGTAACGGAAGTTTCCTAGCACAGGAAGTGCAGCACAGGCGATGGCGATAACGGTGACGGTGACGGTGACGGAGACAGTGACGATGCTGACAATACCAAGACCAAGACCATACCAAGAACTGGCCAGACAGCATTGCTTGTTTAAGCTAAATCAATACAGATACATATGTATGTGTATACATATAAAGCATACGCCATGTTATAGCACTTTATATCTCTCGTTTTTTTTGTATTATTTTCCGTTACCTGTTTGTGGCCTTAATTGGCTGTGGACAAAACATGATAAAAGAAAACGAAAAATGCCAAACACATACAAAAAATATATAACAAATGTCAACAAATTGTGACAAGAAATCAAAATTTGTGAAAACCATGGCCAAGTGACAGATGAAAATACTGGCAACGAGTATGGACTTTTGATTACCTAGTGCCAAAAATTTCAAAATGAGAATCTATTCGGCATAAACCTGATATGCCCTCTCATTACCATTCTGTCTCTCTGTCGCCTTCACTCTGGCCTTGTTATAATATAACGAGATGCGCCAAAAAATTTATGGAGATATTTGATTTGAATTTTAAACAGAGTCCAAACAAATAAAACAACAACAACAACAATAACAGTGTCAGGCAAAAAAAAAAAAAAAAAACAAAAAAGGAAAAGAAATCAGCTTAACAATGACAGGACGCTGGGCCTGGATCCTGAAATCTGGGACGGGCAACAGTTGATAGAGGCGAATGCTTCTCTGCCTTTGCCTCCCGAATGTATGTATGTATGTATTTGTGCTTTTGTCTAGCATCACCTCTGGCTATGGTGGGGCATAAATTACGCAAATAAATTGACAACACAACAAAAAGCCAAATAGAAACAGAAAGAGCGAGCAAGAGGGAGTAGAAGAAGGGGAGTCAGAGCAGGAGCAGGAGCCGGAGCTGTTGGGACCGCTGGCCAAAAGGTAACAAGATTATCTGTGTCAAGACAATTATTTCCGCCGCATCAGCATTCGTGCGTGTTCGTGTCGGCATTTCCCAATGCCGCATTTACATGATTGCCGCATTGCGTTTGGGATCTCTTCTCGTAATTGCCATCAAGCTGCTACTCCACTCTACTCTCCGTCCTTCCGTCTGTCCATTGATTCATCTGTCCGGCTTTTCCTTTGCTCCTTTCCGCCTTCAATTGTACTTAAATCATTTGCATTTGAGTGACACAAATGCGCTTTGAGCTCCAATTTTCAGTCCCCACATTCCCCTCTCACTTACCACCAGTCGCATAGTCCTTACTCACTTCCTCAATAAACGAAAAGCCTTCTAAATTAATTAAGTCTTTAAGGCGTGTCAGGCACAAAAAAGGGATTAGTAAGACTTACATGGAGACAAAAGAAAAGCACATAATCATACACACCATTTGTACATATATAAATACATGCATACGTATGTATATGTATATGTATGTACACACATGTACAACGAGATAAATGCATCCATGCAAATGGCTGAGGTTAAACCCTTCAATGTCCTTGCCTTCAAATTTGCGATTTGAAACTACAAAATTGTTGATTTTTAATCAAACATAAATTGCAATAAGTTGTCATGACAATAAATTAAATAAAACTTTCTTCATTATTTATAGAATTATATTTATCTTAATTTAAAATTTACATAGCATACTTTTGTGGGCCTTTGGGCAATGAATTTTAGCCACTATAAACTATGAATTACATAGGGGTTAAGCATTTGTGAGAAGTACATGTAATGCCATTTTATTCAATCCATCTTTCATCTATTTGCTTTTTTTCTTTTCGTTTTTGTTTTTTTTTTGTCTTTTCTTCTCTTTTATTTCACAGCTGGAGCTCTGGCTTCATACTAAACCAGCAACCAGCAAAAACAACTCCATTATCATTCACAACTCATCCGATTGTCATTGTCTATGTCTTCCTGACATCCACGCCGTTGACTCAAGTAGGGGCAGCTTTCTACTTCCGTTGCTGATGTTCATCCTCATCCTCATCCTCCATTCTCGTCTTCGTCAGCGACATCGCCATCGCCATCGTCATCGTCATCCATCCTGGCTTACGATTTTGTGCTTGCATTCATTTTTATAAGCCCCTTGTGCTCTTGGTCCTGTTCCTCCTCCAATCCAAACGTACCCCAAGGGCATGCTTATGCAGGTATATAGGAATATACTTTATTGTCTTCAGCTTCAACTTCAACTTTAGCATCAGCTTTCTCATCGTCGTCATGCCGCTAATGGCACAAGGTGAGTGAGTCAGTCAAGTCAGTCGATGTCTAAGTGAGCGAACGCGAGTGAGCAAGTGTGTTTCGCCGGGGCGCTAAAAGTGTTAAAAAAGTGACTTTTAATGGGTTTAAATCAAGTAAAAGTTGTTGAAACTTGACTTGATTTGAGGAAGCAACCTCTAACCGTCTCCACACCCAAGCCCACCGTTTTCCATCAAGTACAGGTGCAGGTGGACTACCATTTTATGATGCCGCTCTTCTGGATGCTACTCTCAATGCGACCGTAAAAAGTTTAAGCTGCCCGAGATCAGCTCAAGTGGCTTACTGCCAGGCTGCTGCCTGGTTGACTGACTGACTGACTAACTGGCTGGTGGGGATACTTGATGACGCTAGTCGTTAGGTAATTTGGCTTTGATTGGGGTTTTGGGTGCATTTCGTGCTGCATTTGTTTCAATGACACACCGACAACTTGTAGTTGAAAGTTTCCGTTTTTGTCTCATCGCTGATTTAGTGGCTTTACTTGTCTAGGTGGGTGGGAGGTGGGTGGTTGGTGGTTAGGCAATCCATAGAAGTTTCAAGCTCTTGATGAATCAAATCCAATCCAAGAAAACACCAACACCAAGGCTGGCTTTTACTTTTAAATGTCCTTGTTTAAATGGACAATTATCCTTTTGACAGCGAGAAATGCTATATCAACGCGTATTTTATTATTCGATTTTGGGTTTCAGTTGCCTTATCCCTTTTTAAATGTCACGTAGTCACACTCCCACAGACACACACACATACAGAGAAAGAGAGAGAGAGAGAGAAAGAGACGTAGCCAGCATATAAATATAATATATATATATACATGTCTGCATCTTATAGATATGACCATCCCACCATTGCCAGCATTTTTCTTTCATCCCCTTCCCCACCCACTTATTTGCCATGCTTCTCCTGACTTGGCTAAGATTTTTATTACTTTATTTTATGCTTGCGCTCTTGCGGTTGGTGTTGCTTCGACTTTGTCCTGTGCTCGCTCCTTAAGCCAGGCAATGAGACTCTAATGCGCGTAAAACTAATACAAATGCGTTTCTTATCCGGCCACCAGCCCCGCCTTTTCGTTCCGCCCTCCATACCATTCAGCCTTTCGCTTGGCTACCCCTTGCCATACCAAATTGCTTGTACTTGGCTACAAGTGACGGCTTATGCGGCAATATACATAAGTAATATTGTCCTTGTCCTTGGTTATACACATGCACACCCACCCACAAATAGATGTGACTATGTGTGCGGTTAGTGGGCGTGTCCAGCCCAAGGCTGGGGTTGGGTTTTTGGGGCGAGCTTAACTAAATAACCATTTGATATGATTGCAAACGTTTTATGTATGTTCTTATCACATTTACTCTAACACTTTTCCACACACTAAAACTGAAACTCAAACTGAAACTAAAACTAAAACTGAAAGATAGCTTAAGCGTTTTATTTGACTTGCAGATAGATGCTTAAACAATCGATCGATAGCCTTAGCACACAGCAAAAAAGTAAAGCAAACTCTCATATGATGTCAGAAATTTATTGTAAATTTTACAAAAAGTTTAGAACGGTAACAAATTGCATACCAATTGACTTATAAACAATTAGTTTAAGGCTTCTCAAGTAATAACAGAATATGAAATGGTTATAATCCGATATATAGGCAAGATTGGGAGATATTTAACCAATATTTTGGATCTATCTATCATTTCATTGGTATAAATTAAGATTGCGTTGCTCTGACTCCAAATTGACAACTTGTTTTGGACTTTTATTCAACTCGTTTAACTTAATCGAAATATTAAATAATGAATACATCAACTTCAATCCTCTTTTTTTTAATTTTTTTTTTATGTTAACTGTTTTTACAACCGCCTAACGACAATTCTAATTCGGTTTTCATAATTTAATTAAAATTGAAAAAGAAAACAAAAAAATAAAGAAAGGAGAGACAAGTTTTTTATGCTGAAATTGTGAAATTTACTTAAATCAAATTCAATTTATATAATCATAATTTATTTATCGTATTTACATTTCATATATGAGATTTTTTTATTTTATTTTGTTTTGTTTTCGTTTTTTTTAACATTTATTTAAACTGTTATTAACTTTGCTGGATTTTTGCTGTTGCTGTTGTTGTTAAATGAATAAACTTGGTTGTCAACTGCAATTGCAAATTGTTTTTGCTGATATATGTACATATATATTTTTGTATGCAATTCTTTGTTGTTGTTGTTGTTTCTGTTCACTTTTTTTGTTGTCGTTTCTGATTTTATGCCAGGCAACATAATTGCCCGAACATTACCAGGGCAGTGCAATTCAATTAAAATCACAGATAAAAAAACAGAGTCAGAGACACTCAAAATCATAACGCAAATGGCACTCAATACGTGGGAAAATATGCAGTGGCATAAAAAACTAACGTTCGTACATACATATATGTATGTCATGGTATATGGGCACTATATAAAATGACGATCCAATTAAATTAGTGGCTGCCCATCCCCCACCATGTTCCTGGCATATAACCCATCAATTTCGAAATGAATGACTTGTAAAATTGTCTTTTCTCTTGTCAAGTAAATATCAAATTGCGCACTTTATGCTGAGAACCTGAAACTGCAGTAATAGTAAATTGTCTATTGATTGCTAATACACCCACACACACACACACAGAGAGAGGGAGAGAGACAGAAAACATTCATTCGTATGAAGAGAATAACCATTTGGCAAAATTGCCCCGGCCAACACATGTTACCGTAATGCCAAGGCAGGCCTCAAGTTGCCACAAAAGTTTCCATTGAATCAATAAAAATTCCATTGCTAACGATTACTTTAATACCCTGTAGATTAAATCTACATATATGTAAATGATTTAAGGAAACATCCTTAAAGTATGCTTTAGTTACATTTCATTTTGCTATGCTATAAATCATAATGGATCTTTATACGTTGGTCAAATTGAATATGCCTTTAGTTTCTGTTAGTAGGTACAAGGTATCAAACGGACCAACACAAATAGCCAACAGATTAGATGGCATTCAATATAAGTTAGGTAGATAGTTAAATTAATTTCTATGCAAAACTTTTCTATTATACATTTAGGGTCGACATTCGACAAATGTTCAGCGGACAACAGACCGTATGCTAGATTTGCCATAAGATTAGCACTGAATGGCACAAAAGATGACAGAGAAAATTAGAGAATAGAGAAAGCAAAAGCCGAGAAAATGCTTTTAATTAATTGTCATTGTTATTTGGCTTTGTGATTTCGGGGCTATAAATAAATGCAAATCATTGAGCAGTGAAAATTCCACTTTCTGATTTTTTGTTAACCGCATTAATTTGTGACCAATGGCCATTTGGAAGATTCTCTAATCAGTATAAGATGTTTGTAGCTTTTAAACAAAAATTATTAGAAAGGAAAATAAAGTCGAAAAGTGAACAAGTAAGTCACGATGGAGAAAAAAGGCCTCCGAAAAAGAAAGAAAGAAACGAAAAAATTGAAACAAACTTGCCACTCAGAAAAACTTTTTGACAAAATCCTCATAAGTCCAATGGTTTGTGTGTGGGGGTGGGGTGAGTGGTGTGCGTGTGTGTGTATGTACAGACGCATATGAGAACAAAAATGAGTGGAAGCGCTTTATAAACAGCTTAACATGCCGTTGTCACACACGCAAGGACAAGCCGAAACAAAAATAAACTTACTCTTCCAGCTGTCACTGACCTACGCCCCCTCCCGCCCTCGCATAGATTCACCATCACCCACAATTCGCCACCTCATCATCCGCTTGCTTGCATTGCAAAAGAGTGGCAAGAAACAGGAACATGGCGAGAGAGATAGAGAGAGAGAGAGAAAGCGAGCACATAAAGGGCTTACACTGTGTGGCAGATTGATTTGTGGTCGAGTTCATGCCAAATTTAACTTTAATAGTTTTTACTGGATTTACTTTTAATTAATTTTGTGGCAACTGGAAGGGGGGGGCATCAGCAATACCAACTACAGTTCCATATCCCCATGCGCACACACACACACAGCTTTCGGGCACAAGGATCCAGTTACGAGCCAGTTCATTTGTAACTGGCACTATAAGCTGAGACCCAAAGAGGGATCCGAGTTGGCGCTGAAAGAGGGGCAACAAACGGGGCTTGCTTTTGCAGCGTTTATCGTGCCGCGTAAAGCGCAATTAATTTCGTGTCTGTTTTAAGCAGCAGTTGCCACGCCCCTTTGCCGCCGCCCCCGCCAGCGCAAGTAGTGCGCGCAGCCGCCATTAATTATGAGATAAAACACTAAAATGTATCAAGTTGTTGCGAAACTCTCGTCTATTGTTGTTGTTGTTGTGTGCTGTTACTGTTGCTGTTGCTATTGTTGTAGTTGTTTATGTTGCGCCTGGCGAGTGACAAAGTTGCTGCCACAATTTACTGCTGGAAAATTGTCACCCCCCTCATCCCATCGTGTCGTTACTTACTTGCTCCTCCTTTGTACCTCTTTTTTTCAACTTATATATTGTATCTAGAGTTTTCATAAGATTTGTGTTTTCTTTTTTTTTTGTTCTTTTCTTCACAGTTTTCAAATTGTTGCAATTCTGTGGGCGTGGTCTAACTAACAATTTCGCGGTAAGTAAAACAACAACGTATTCTTTAAACCAAAAAACGAATAAATGTTTCCCAAAGATTGACAAAGATTTCAATTTAAACCGAGTCTTATAAATGATCCAGCTGGATGCCAATGATATTTGTTCTGACTTTTCTACATATCTCTGAATCTACAGTTCGATTTTTTACCCATTTCGCTTGAATCTTCAAGCAATTGGGAAAAGAGTTCTAGAGAGTTCAAAGCAAAAGAAAAGATGCAAGACTCTTTTTTGTGGGTTTTCAGAATTGTATTTTTAGAAACAGGTGTCAAGCCAATGAAATATTCCATTGAATTTGGTTAATTTCAATCATTTATGCTCTCTGGGCCAACCTTGATTGAAAACTTAATCAAGACTATTTCAAATAAATCTAACAATCAACGCAAATTAGAAACATTTGACATTTTCGTTCAATTTCTCACAGTTGGTATTCGAATGGATAATCTTGATTTTAAATGCAAATTTTGTGCACACACATACAATGAAATCAACATTGATGCATTTTTTCCCTTTTATCTGCGATGCGAATCTTGAGAACTCTTTTCTCAACTTAAATTCCTATGCCGTTGGTCTCCAAGTCAGGATTTTTGTGGTTGAATTGCAGATTCTGTCGGTTTGACTTTGTACTTATTTTAAATGCAACCCACGGAGAGGCAACACACACACACACACGCACACCACAAAGAAAGAAAAGAGAAATGGGAGATGATATGTATGTAAAATGGGATAGGGGATGGGATGGGATGGAATAAAGAAGAAACTCAGAAAGTCAGTCGGCAAAAGTATTCAAAAAGAAAGAAAAGTAGTCAAAGAAAAAGAAAAGAAATGCAGCTGGAAAAAAAGTTTACATTTCCAGATGCCATTTACTTTACTTTTGCTGTTTCAGCTTACATGTACCTGCCTGCATGGGACAGGGGCCAGATGGCAGGGGGCAGAAGGTGAGGCATAGAGAATAAGGCGGATATGTCCTGTATATTTTTGTGACTTTTGGCGCCGCCTGCAAAGACAACAACCCGGCCTGGGATAGACATTGTCAGTGAAGGAGTCCAAAAACAGAAAAAAAAAAAACGGGGGTTAATTTTTTTTCTTTCTTATTTTTGGTCGACAGAGTTAAACAACTTACTTAAGCTGGGGTGCAGATGCGGAAGGGTAAAGGGCGATGAACAGAGACAGCATGAAGAGAGCATTCAGGAAATTGTTGCATTTCAGTGTTGTCTTCTTTTTATGTGTGCGTGTATTGGTGTTGTTTCTGTTATTGTTGTTGTTGTTGTTGTGTGCAAAAGTCAGCAGAAATCTACTTGACTTGACTTTTGCTTGCCACAAAACAAAGCAAAAGGCGGCGGCGGTAGCACAAAATACTTATATACATATAATATGTATATAAAAAACACAAAAAGAAACGAGGCCAAAATGTAACGAGACGTAAGACGCCTTCTGCTTAGTGTGTGCTTGTGTGTGTGTGTGTGTGTATTGTGGCTATGGCACGTATTTGTTTTAATAAAACTTTTGCAGCAAAACTTAATGAAATGTTGGCAGGCCTCAACCTCAGGCTGGAAACGGAGTTTCCAAGCCTAGCATGTTAGCAGACAGACACTGGGACAGGAACAGGGACAGGGACTGGGACTGGGACAGGGACATAGACATGGACATGTGTCTGTGTTGAATGAAACAGGCAGAAAGTTATGCCGACACAGCAGCAACAACAGCAACGGCACGGCAACAGCAACAACTGCAGCTTGTACAAAGGAAGTTGTTGATATTTACGCTTGAGAAATTCGACAAAAAACAAAAAAAAAAAAAAACAGAATGAATGCCTTTCAATTAAAACAAGTGTGCAATAATTTAAATGTTTATTCTGAAAACTGTGAGATGCTTGACAAAAAAAAAAAAAACAATGTTATTTCCATTTAAACGTCCAACCAAATATATGACAGGCCGATTACACTTTAAATATTGAAATAATTCAATAATTTTAATGCAAACAATATTTATTCCTTTATTGTTTGCTTTTAAAGATTTTCAGATGAATTATTTACTTGGTTAAACGTTGATTAATTTCAGCTTATAAAGAGATTTCACTTGGCTTAAAGTTTTCAATTTGTCTACTCAAAAAATTGTATCCATTATTAAGCTAAACATTTTCTAGCTCAAAATTTGACTATATAAAATTAATAAACATAAAGTCATCAAATGGGGAAAGAGTTCGCTTCTAAAATAAAAAAAACATTGAAATATTGATTTCAATTGACAACCAAAAATGTTGCATAATTCCAGGCGTTTAAATAAGTTTAAAATTATTTATACATTTTAATCTACAAACTTAAAGTGATATAAGTTAAGTACAAACAAATGTAAATCCATTCAATTTGATGAAAACGTCTTAATAAATTAGTTAGATGGCCACTTTTGGTTCAATGCTTTGACAGTTTTTGTGGCTTTGGTATGCCATCATCAAAGCCAAAACGCATTACACACACACACACACATACACATACACACACACACATTCCACAGAGCGAAACCAAAGACAGCTTGTTAATTGGAAAGTTTCATGCAATTATAAAACTTTTTTCATTATTTTCTGGCATTTTTCTCTGTATTTTTCCTGTGTTGATGCTGTTGCTGATATTTTGTCACTTGTCTTTCTTTCACTGTGTCCATCGGTCCGGTCCGGTCCGATCCGTCCGTCCGTTTGTCGTCCCCTTCTATCGTCCTTTTTTTTTTTGCACCCACATCATGTTGCCCAGTGCATACAATTTTGGCCAAGTTGCAAATGAAAATGAAACGAAACAAAAATGTTTTGCCACAGGTAGCCAGGTAGCAATCCACTGAAAACTGTAACCGAGACGAATCCAACTCATGTGTGACCAAAGTTAAAATGGAAATTGCAGCAGCAACCAAGCGGTTGGAGTGAAGAAGAAAGAGATGATGGGAATAATAGTTAGTTGAATAACACAAAACAACAACAAGAAGAACAAAAGCACAAAAAAAAACGAAAGAAAATTACACAAAAAAATAAAAAAGAAGGATGAAAACAACAATGTTAGTGGCAGCGTACAACATGTCGTATGAGTGTTTTGTGCTAACTACAAACGCAAAATTAATTTCATTTTGCTGCCAAGTGACAATTGCAAGAGTTGGCAAAGCGTTTAGCATGAATTTCATTAAATGCCAGAGGCAACAATTTAAGTAACTTTAACTTTCATCTTTGCCCAGAAATGGACCACCTTGTCAGAGTTCCGTTCAATTTGGTTTGGGGGGTTTAAGATTTTTGGGGTTTTGGGCGACTGGTGACCAAATGAATAACTAAGAGGTCCCACTTGGCCATTTAGGTATACAATTGATGTGGTTTGATTTTGTTATGGGGCATTGCCAACTACATAAACACACAGAAATGGCAGGCCCAAGCGGCTGGCAGCAGGCATCAGGCATCCAAGCGACATTCGCCAACTAAAAGCCATTCCCAATGGGCTTTCCTTTACTTGGGCTTCGAGCATTTGGCTTCTGGCTCTTTGACTGGCATCGAATGAATGAACAAATGAAAGGCAAGAGGCAGAAACGCAAAACCATCGCTGACGCTGACAGTCAATTCAATGGAGAAGAAGAACATGTGCCCATAATAGCTGCTAAGCAACTGTCTGGCCCTGTCTTTGCCTTCTTGCTTCTCCTTGCTTCACTCTGCTTGACTTGACTATCCTTGAATGCGGCTCGACCAGTCCCAGTTGTAAGTCCGTGCACGACAAGCTTTATCTGTTTCTTCCTTCTCAGAATTCCTAAAAGTCAGACAATTCTTTGGGACGAGGCTCTTGATTTAAATGTTATTGAAATTGATTTCATTCGAACGAGAATTATAATAATTTGGCTACAACTCCCAAAAGGCTCCTAACTAGATTGTTCTAAGGCAAATAATATAAAATGTATGTACATAGTACCCAAAGAAACAATCTTTTGAGACGAAATTGTGACATTCAAATTTGCCATTTTCAGCAATTATTTCGATGCATCAATCTCTTAGAGTCTAATTAAATGCCACAATCGATTAAGCAAATGGTTGTTGTGGTATTTTGTCCTATTGCATATTGTAAGTGCATTTAAGTGACCTTTACTCTCATTAATTATCGAGTGCCAAATTATTTTGGACTTGATTTAATTACAATCAATTGTAACCAGTTTAATTAGTTAGCCAACATATCAATATGTCACTTAAACGCGATCATCTTGAAATCTTCAACAATTTAATAAACAAAATCGAAGAAAATTCAATCTATTCAATGAGATTAATAAAAATATTTCAAATTTTAATTTGTGTTAATCTTTGAAAACTTTGTAATTGATACAGTTCTAAGACAAAAAAAATATATATACATAAGCTTATTAAACTGTTCATCCCGGCAGAAACTCCTCGAGGGCAACTTAGCTTCGGTTTGGACTTTTTCCGAAACCTTTTCCTGTTTCTTTTTTTTTTTTTTGTATATTGTTTGCATTATTTTTTTTGTATTAGTATATGGAGGACTGGAGGTGGGGATTGAAATGTGGATGGAGACCCTCAATACATGCTCTTCAGCATAATAATAATGCTCAAGTCTCATACAACAAACGGAAGTTTCAAATTGAACACAAAATGGCAGCCAAAAGGGAGCCATAACAACTAACTGCGACAAGGATGACCGGAGAGTGCGTAACGGAACGGAAGTGCGCTCTTCGTCCGTCCGAACAGGAAGGCGGGCAGCAGTAGCACGAACAACAACAATAATTTCAAGAAGCCTGCCCAACAGGCAACACACACACACACACACATAGGAAAAAAAAGGAATACTAGAAATGCAGAAGATGATGATGGGCAAGACTCGGTTCGTTTTGCTCGGTTTTTGTTTTCTTTTTTTGTGCTTTGTATTTACACTTTGGCAAATATAATAAATAACTTTTTGCTACTTTTCGTATTTGGAAAATACTTTAAACTTTGTCTCTAATGGCATTTCGATTGCTAATACAATAAGACGAAAGAGAGACAAAGATAAAAGTCTAAGGGGCGGGCCAGAAAAGTTAACCACAATAAACAACAATCAGTTTAATTTCCGTTCATCGCGCCATCTGTCATAACTAAAGACTAGAGAGAGTTTGATAGCCACATAACTAAATATATAATAAATAAATACATGTAGTTTGTTTTTTTCTACTATGCACATTATAATTATAATTTATAAACATTTAAGGCTGCCATTGTGTAAAATCAATCCGTATCCTGTTGGATACGCAACATTATCTATAAATAGATAATCTTTTTTGCCCAACAGCCACGGCATGTCATTAATTATAGCCCACACCACACCCATAACCCACATCCATCTCCATCTCCGTCCAATGTTATCAGTCAGTCCCCGCCCCCTCAGTTTGAGGCCAACCTGCCTCACCCATCCAGCAGGCCAAATTGGTTATATCTACAGGAGTCGGAGGAGCTTCTGCTAAGAATGGTTGGGTTTTTTTTTGTGCCTGTGCTTCCTGTGTTCCTTGAAGAAATGCTATAAGGCAACTTCACGATTTTCGTTCATTCTTCAAACCTTCATAAGGACGACTGATTCCACGACTTGGACTATTTCATTTACAAATCGTGTCCAATTATTTAAAAATATTTTCAAAAAACAATACAAAACTTTGGCTGGCCTTTAAAGCGTATAGAGACTTCGTTATGCTCTAAAGATAACGCAGACACACACACACATACACAGGACTTCGGTTTTTATATGGCGACCGCATTTTCATTAAATGGATTTCAATTATGTCCAGCACGAAGGAGCAAAGAGAAAAGAATGAATGAAGAGCAGCAGTCCAGTGGAAGGGAGGAGCGAAAACTTATTGCATAAAAATTTATGAAAAGCATTTAAAACAAGGAAAAAAATACACACACCAAGGAGCAGAGGGATGGAAATGCAAAGTTTTGCGAGTTGGGTGTTTTTTGGGGCATAACAGAAATTAAAAAAGCAACAACAATTTAAAAAATGAATTCATTAAAAGTAAAAAATCAGAAAGAGGAAAATCACAAAACGCAAACAAGACAAGGGCTGGCAGACAGATAGACAGAAAAAGACCCTTTGATATTTAATGCCATAGTCATCGCCTCTGACCACCACCACCCATCAGCGATCTACTTACATACATACATACATACATCCCTACCAATACTTAACCCTTTGTTGCCCGTCGCGCTTGGTGCACTTTATTTGGCAACTTAATCGCCCGACAGGCCACAATTTAACAGGAATTCCGCTCAGGCTGAGGCCAAATGTCGTGTTTTATTAAATTTCATCGCATTAAGCGGCTAGCAGCTGTTGCCATTGTTGCCGCTGATGTTGCGACCAACCTACCGACAGACTGTTCTTCTGTTGCTCTAGGGTAATAATAATAATGCCAGAAATGCGTCAAAAAATAAGCGACCTTGTTAGCATTTGCCTGGCTTGGCTTGGTTCCTTTGCCTTTCTCTTTCGCGAGGTGAATGTGGCACAAGCATCCATTGTTATACCCTTAACTGGAGGTTATCTCTTAAGTATCCTTTAAGGATATCAATATCATCATGTCACAAGTCTTCGATTGTTGGCATCATTAGACCGAAATGCTCTCGGTCGCGGTGTACGAAGCATTTGCCTTGGCTAAAGTACAACTCCCCCTTAAAGTAGACTTTAAAATAAACTCTTATTGAGTCTTTTCGAAAACTAGCATTGCTCGTTGCTAAATATTGATTTAAAGTTAATAAATAAGCCAAATATTGTCATATCGAGTCTGGTCTATAATATACCCTTTTCTCTTTTTTTTTTTTTTTTTTTGGTTTAATTTTCATTTCACTATAAATAGCCAAGATTAAAATGTGCACTGAAGCGTTTCGTAATGGTTTTAAGCATTTTTAAGCATTTTGCAGCCGTAAAATGTTTATTTAGCATTTAAAAAAGTATTTGCTGTTGGGCACGTTTATGGGCCGTTAAAAAAGGGCAACACAACTTCCAACTTGCACCCAACTCCCACTCCCAGTCCACTCCGCTCGTTGGCAATGCGTTGTTGTTGCTCTTGTTGACGTTTCCTATGCCCCATGGCCGCAGAGCAAACAGACAAACAAAGTGGCTGAAATTTATTTAAAAACCCATTTAACAGGCGAGACTCAGGGGTGTGAGGGAAAGCGACCATGGACTGGGCCTAAGCCCACATCAAACACAGCGACAGCAGTCGCAGTTGCTGCTGACACCAACAACACACAGTGACGCCTCCCTGGGGTGCGGAGGCGTAAAGGAATGGCGTCGGGGAGTGGGGGGTAGGCGCCACATCAAATGCTCAATTAAATTTTTCGGGCATTTCATCAATGTCGCCATTGTCAGAATTTTCTCGGAAAAGCATTTTTCATGGCCGCCTTTTTATGCAAAAATAAATGTTTATATTGTTGCCCCTTGTAAAAGTTGCTTCATTAGAATTGAGTGAGGTAGATTCGTCATTTCGAAAACGAGACGACCAAAATAAAGTATCCAATAGCGAAAGTAAAAGTAACAAAATACATGAACTCAATCAAACCATTAGAAATCGAATCTTTTGACATTTTAAACTGCTAATAGGTTAAACATTTTCAAAAGTGGCTAGATGAAGATTAGTTTTTGATGTCGTTTTCTTTAAAAAAGATAAAGGAATGCTATATTGCCTCTCAAAAAATTGATCCCTAAATGCAGTAAAAGGAAACGACTTAAACTGTTTCAATGTGAAATCTCAGAGTTTAGTTTAATCCAACTTTTCTATAAGACTACACACGAAATGCAGGACAAAGTATTGGCCTAGTCTATGCTGCCTTTGGCTATACAACTACAAAGAGTATTATATATACTCTACTTGTTTCTCTTGCCAACCGTGGCATAATTAAGGCATGCGATGTGTACTTAATGTCATTAGACTGCCTGCCTGTCTGTCTGTCTGTCTGTCATCTCGTCCATTTTCCATGGGCCTGCGAAATCTCTTGTTTGGCCAGGCCTTGCCTATGTGTTTAAGAGAATACGAGAGAGAATATATCCTTTTGTGTAGTTGTGGCTCTGAAGCTGAGGCTGAAGTCGAAGCTCTGAAGCGTGCATTTCGTGATGAAAACAATTTGCGTGACAAAACTTGCAAATAGTCTGATGCACTGTAAATCGTAAAGATTTTTTCGTTCGATGCAAAAAATAAATAAAAATGTATTTTAATTTTTCACACACAACCGAAAAGGCGGAAATTCCAATTAAAACGCATCAGGGCTTTCTCATACACACACACACACACACACACAGATGTATGTGTGGCAAAAGGGAGATACAGTAACAGAATCAGAAATATTCACAGGATGAGGATGCGATTCGATGCGTTTTTTGTGACTGATTTTTCCATTTATTTGCGTAAATTAAAAGAAAAAAACGTAACATTAAGTCGCCAGTCGACAGTCGTCTTGCCGACTATCACACACTCTTTATATATGTAGATTCTATCTGTAGACCTAAGCTAAATGCATATTAAACTAGTTTAGTTGATCTTTTAATATGAATTTCAATTCGGTAGAAAATATTTACATATGTACATATATCCTGTATACGATGTAGGGTCATTGAAAATACAAATGCAATGAAATCTCTCTGTCTGCTCGGACATGGAAAAAAGAAAAGAAAATTGTAGTCGAGGTAGACAAGAACAGCAACAAAAAACGAGTACCAAATAAATAAATAAACTGAAATAAAGTGAGACGAAAGCGAAACGAAAATAATAATGTGCATATGTAAATAACAGCAGGAGCAACAACAAGGATATGAAAGTAATTGGACACGCGCATACAAAATGGTCTGATTGCTGCCGCCGTCGTCCCGTGAGACCTCGCATTTTTAACAAATTCCCCTCATGCTGACCATCAGAGTGTGTGTTTACTGTAAACAGTGTGTGTGTACACGTCTCTCCTATCAACCAACCAACGAACCAGTTCTTGGTAAAATGACATCACAATTTCTTATTATGCGACAGTCATATGTGTTTAATTTGTGCCGCCCAAATGAATTTTCGATTTTGCCTGATTTCAATTAAATTGCATTTCAATTAAATTGCACACACACACACACACACACACACACACAGAAATAACGATGGATCTCTCTAGCAGTCAATAGCAGTCTCTCGAATGCATTCTCTTGCATTCCTTCCCCTCCTTGCCCACCTTCTGTGACATTTTGTCAATGTGTTTGCACAATAAACAACATTTTGTTTGAATTTGGCATTTAAAATGTTATGCGCAATTAGAAATAAGCAGAATGTTTAGTTGAACAAAGAGCAACGACTTTCCTATGCCCTGTCCAACTGTTTAATTACATCAAAATGCAACAAAAATGGCACAAATTAGAAAGTTATCCTCTATCTATCCTTAGGTAGAATGAATTGGTAGAGACAATTATGTCAAGTTACTCGGCCAGTTGGTTATACCTGTTCGACAATGTGTTGGTGACAGGGTATAACTATTTAGTAGAAGAATATGAGAGTGCAGCTGAAAAGTAATTACGAAACTTTTCCTACACGTGATGCCATGCATAATGAAAAGTCACACACACACTCACACGATCACGCACGTAAGGCACACACTCACACAGACGGATATTGCACAATCTGCAAAACAAGCGAAATTATTTTTGCTGATTTACCAAGCCAAACATAATTGAATTATGGCAACAGTAATACACACACACACACACACACACACACACAGGACACACGCACACTTCGATTACGAAGGACTCAAACTCGGACGGAAAGACGGACATTGACTCACTGCCAATCAGTGAGTGTGTGCATGTGTGTGTGTGTGTGTGTGTGTGTGATGGTGTCTGCACACGAACAATGTGCATTAAATTGCCAATTATTTGCTGTTGCTCCTTGGCATCGCATTTAAGTCTTTTTTATTGCTCTTGCTCTCTCTCTCTCATACTCGCTCTAACCCCATCACTATCTATTCGTCTGCAGTTATGCCACTTTCTCCCTCTCCCTACCTCTCCCTCTTTCTCTCTATAGCCTTCCATCACTCTCTTAATCAAGTGAATAAATCGAAATTAGAATGGCAAAGATAATTGCCAGATGCGATTTCAAACTTGCATTTTATTCGATTAAATATGCACAAATAAAATAACATAAATAGTTGAAAATCGGAAACGCAATCAACATTATACACAAAATAAGCCAACAAACGAATAAAAGACAACTGAATTGAACAACACCAAAAAAAAAAAAAAAGAAAACAATAAAAATCCTAAAATATAAGCAAAATCATAGATATCTTTGCACATTTGGCCTATTCATCCTTAATTTAACAGCTAAATAGTTTGCTTTCGATGTGGCATTTTGAAAATTTATTGTTTCATGCATTTGATATAAATGTTTTATAAATATTTCTCAGACGAATTTACAGTTGCTTGCATGGGCTTGAATTGAATGAAAGCTACTAGAAAATGTTTCTAGTCTAAGACTTAGCACTTACCAAGATCTTTTCTTCTCACTCACGTTTAGAATTCTTCGATTGACGTCTTCTGAAATTGTTAAAAAGATATAGAATGAAATTGTAAGTGGGAGTAAGAGAAATCAAAACTGTTGCAATATTCCCATTTATGTTTTTGTAATCTACAAATTGATAAAACAATTTCATAAATTTCTCTATGTGTGTGTTTCATACCAACATAGAAGAAATCACAATTTTAGCCCTGCAACCAAAAAAACATGTAAATTTTTAATCAGTTTATGATTCTGCCAATAAAAAATATATGTCTATGTATGTATGTATGTGTATATCGTTTTTGTAAAAATAACAAACTAATCTTCAATGGCCTCAAACAAAAGTCATAAATTTGAGCGAAAAATAAAAAAAACAAAATAAAAGTCAAAGCTAAATGTTAAAAATATGGCCAAATCCCGAGGGCAGTCAAGAGAGAGAGAGAGAGGGGAGAAAAAGCGATTCAAACACCTCTGGAAAATACAGCTCCTAGGGTGATTTTTCCCACTTTTCTATTCCAGCTGCTGTTTTTCTGCCTCCTCCATTGTCCAATAGATATGACCGATGGCAGGCATACCAGATTGGGGTATGAGGGAAAATTCAGCTACAGATTCATACAGATGCAAACAACGGGAAATTGAGGAAATGAGAAAAAATGGATAAAACTCTACTAAACGTTTGCCCAAAAACTGAATCAGGCTAACTGAGAGGGAGGGAGGGAGGGAGCACGACATCGGCAGGTGGGCGGTACTTGAATTCAATCCCTTTTTGTAATTGTTTTTGTGTTTCCTCTCCCTCTTTCTATTCTCTTTTCTGTGTGGATCTTTTTTTGGTATTTTGTGTTGCAATCAGAAGGTGTGAGTGGAGGAAATGGAGAAGAGGGGAGCTGGTGAAGGAGGCTCGACAAGTTGATTTGTTTGTTTGCCTGGGAAACTGCAATCAGAAATCAGGGAAAATGCCGGAAAAAGCAGCCCAATGTGATATACCAAAAAAAAAAAAAAAAATTAATGTTTGTTTGCTTTTGGTATTTTGTTTGTTTGTTTGTTTATTTGCTTGTTCTGTCCCGAGGGCAATTGCTATTGTAGTTGTTGCAGTTGCAGTTGCAGTTGTAGCTGCAGCTGCAGCTGCACTTGTTGTTGCGGTTGCTTGTCAAACGTGTTACGAGCGGATGAAATGATATGAGATGAGGTATGAGTTAAGGTGAGCCATGGCGATATGCACCATTGATTTAACACATTGTATTTGCTATTTACCATTTGATTTTTATTTGATTTCATTTCTAATTAAATGCCATTGTAGTCCCAACCAATGGCAATGGCAATGGCAATGGCAATGGCAATTTTTCTTCATCCTCTGTTTTTTTGTTCACACTTGCATTTAATTAAATGCAAATAACAAATAGCAAAATGTGTTGGCATATAATTTATGCTAAAGGTAGAGAACTGGCGAACTGGCAACCGAATGGTCAGGCAGACAGCCGGCGATGGGATAGATGGACGTGGTGCCAAACCATCCAACCAACCAACCAACCAACCATTATTTATGAATGCAATCATTCATATGATATTTTGCGGTTGCTCTTGCATTTATCAAAAAATGTTTTATAACACTTGCTTAACAATGCCCGGGCCACCCTGTGCCACACTTTATGTGTGTGTGTGTGTATGCGTACATATGTATGTCTGTATGTATGTACATATCTTCATTTTTTGTCTTTTTTTTTTTGCTACAGTTTGATTAATGTTTTTTGCCAGCCATGAGAAGAATACTTTACACAACGGCTACTTTCTATTGTGGTGATGCAGCACACTTTTCATATCAAACTTACTAAAAGTCTGAAGACTTTTAAATCAACATCTATCTATATAAACATTGCCTGAACTCATAACTCTGACAAATTTCAATTTCATGAGACTTTAATATGAAAGCCACACTCTCTTCTTCAAGAAAGTTAGTCGTTTGAAAAAAGGATGCGAAAATATCAGTCAGTCTATAAGCCTTTAAGTTTTTGCTTAGGCTTTTCAGTCTCCGATGTGCTTTTGCTTCTTCAAATCTTCAACTGACTATAAAAATTTTGTTTATTGTGTTTTTACATACATAAACGACGAATCATTTAAATTGTAAGTTAAAACTAAAGCAGTCGGTTCACAGAGAGCAAGAAGCACGCAACATAAACAGAAAACTCATTAAAATCATAAAATGCATTTATGACAGCCTTGTTTGGACTCGGGCAATAAAGTACAGAAAGAGGTGGAAAACGAGCTCATTGCTGTTGAAAGAGGGAGAAAGAGAGAGAGAGAGATTGAATGGAAACAAGGCGAGAGATGTTGCTGCTGAGGCGTTTGCTGAAAAGTGTCAAAATCAAAACCAAGGCGCAGGCAAAAGTTGCCAGTTGCCATTCGCCGAGTCGGCAGTAGTCGGTAGTTGGTAGTTGCAACATGCCAACCACACATACTTACATACATACATACATACATACAAACATATGTATGTGTTTGTGTGTAGCGTATACGCTTGGATGTACATATATCCTTGTTGTTGCTGCTGCTGCTGCTGCCGTTGTCACACAATTATGCGTACAACGGTCTCGGGCATTGTTGTTGTAATTATGTTGCTGGCTGTAAAACAAACTGCCAACAACAAGAAAATCGAGTAGCAACAGAAGATGCTGCAACAGTATCAGCAGTACTAGTAGGAGAGAAGAAGGCAGATATCCTGTTGTCAGGAGCAACAGCAGTACGATTAATCATGGCAATTCTTTCTCTCACTCACACTCCAACTGTTTGTGTGCAAATTATGAAAACGCTCTGGCCAAGTTGAAGTCGCTTAAAGACAACCATCAACAGCACCACCACCACCACCAACACCATCATCATTACCATGAAATGAGGGAGCTACTTGCCAGTTTATACCATTGACGACGCGTCAGTTCACCATTTGTCCAATCCCCTTATTATTTGCCAGAGACAAGGACAAGGACAAGGCACTTCAATCACGCTCATTCGTTATGCGTTTGACAAATTGAAAATGCGCACAAAGTAAGTGCAAAGCAAAGAGAGATAGAGCCAGAGTCAGAGAAGAAGAGAAAAGGCTCAGAAAAGACAACGACGTGATGTTTGCTTGTCTCCACAAACAAGCTTGTTCTTCGTTCACTCACTTTTTTGGTTTGGTTTATCTTTTTTGGTCTGATTCTTATTATTACACCAAAAAAGAGGACAATAAAGGAGATGGGGGTTAGGAAAAAAACATTGGACTCACTGTCTGTTGAAGCTGACCACGTTTTCGCGTGCTTCTTCGTTTATCTTGCTCTCAACAATTTTTCACTGCATAACTTAGGGCGCCACGTACTACACACACACACACATATATATGTCTGTTTGTGTGTACTTGATGCCATCTTGGCGTTTTTGGGGTTTGAATTACTGTCCATGTGTGTGTGTGTGTGTGTGTGTGTTGGTTGGCTGGCTGTTGGGTTTATCTGCAATCAGTGGCCTGCAGAATTTCACACATGGCCACATGGTTCGATACGTTTGATTAATGCTCTCTGAGCAAAAGCATGCTGACCCTTCTGCTTAAATTGCTAAACAACCAAGACCAAGTTGACTTTCGTTTTTGGGTACTTTCGGTACTTCTACATATACATATGTGTACATATGTATGTATGTATGTATCCTATCCCTGACTCTAATTCTGACGCTGATGCTGATGCTGACTCTGTCTCTGTAGCTGAAGCTGAATCAACGAAATCAAAACGTGCGGGTCCCACACATTTTCCAATGCCATTTGCATTTACCCATTGACGATTGCGATTCCATTTCCATGCTGATTACCATTTCGCATTCATTCCTCATCATTTGCTTAGCATGTCAGTCGTCAAGTCAGTCGTCAGTTAGCTGATTGTCTGACAGCAACAGCAACAGCAGCAGCAGGAGCAACGACAGTAAGTAGAAGTCCAGGACACTCTTCTCTACTCTACTCTACTCCGTGTGCGTCCATGTCTTTGTATGTGCGTGTGCGTGTGGGTGCTCAGCGTTTTTGTTGACATATTCATTGGCAAAATGCAATAATGTTAGATTTAAATGCTCGACAGCGTTTTAGGGCCGCTACGTGGCTTGGTCTCTTCCTGCATCCTGCTACATGGGACTTCGCCTTCGTCTCCATCTACTATTTTCTATCTTCATCTTCCGTCTTCAACTTTCATGCTGTTGCGTGTGTTAAATTGAATTTACTCAACGTTTTGCTCGCGCGTTTTGTCACGGAAATTGAAAAGCATTTTGCCGCACTTCCCCGTTTTTCTGTGGAAAGTTAAAGTTGCTTTGCTGTCCCGCCCCATCCCGTCCCTTCATTCGTCCGTTTTGCCATGTCGTTTTACCGATTTTGCTTTCATTTCGTTCCTTTCGGTTACGTTGGGCCCTAGTTTCCCTCTCTCTCTCACACTCCCACTCTAATGCCATGACTCGACAAAAGTTGTGTAAATTATTTTGCCATTGCACTTGTCAGCAAACCTTTCCTCTCAACTTTTCCTCTTTTACTTCACTCTTTCTGTGCATTTTCTCTCATCTCGTTTGACACACTTTGATGTCAGCTGCAGCAGGCAACTAATTTTCAAGCAGCCAAACGATGGAGGACACTTCCCCTTCCTCTTCTCCCTATTTCCTCAGCTCATTCGCCTTCCTTTTATTCAACATTGATGAATGACAAGCAAGCGAGCGAGCGAACAGAGACCAGCAACTAGCCAAGAATTCAATATACATACATACAAATACATATACATATATAAGGGCAAGGAGCAATCAAAGGAATGTCCATGGCTTGATCCACATCAGCATCAACATCAACATCAACATCGTTGTCAAAAGCAGAAGTAAACATTTTCATTAAAGAAAATTTATGATCAGCACAACCAGCAGCAGCCAGTGAATGAATGTAAAGAAAATTTCATGGAAGATAACAAAATATAATTGCTAAAAATTGTAATAATTTATTATATGCATTTGCATAAAGCTTCGTTTCATGAAATGAATGAACTCTTAGCTCTGTGGAATCGTTTTTTTTGTGGACATTCTTGTTGGCCACTTTCAGTTTAATGAAAAGAGCAATTTGAAGTCTTTTTTGTCTGACTTTGTGTGTCGCTTAGACTCTTTATCTCACTCTCACGCTAAGTGTCTCATTCACTCTCCCTCCTGATTCTCTTCCACACACACACACACACACACACCCACACACACACGCACACACACATACACTTCAATTTAAAAGCAAATGTGCAACATTCAGCAAGTCAAAAGCAAACGATGAAGACGTTGGCTTTAGCTTTGGCGAACTCATCATCTCCATACCAACAAGCAATGCCACCTCCAGCCTCCTGTCATTCGTCTCTAGTCTCGTGAAGAGCTCTATCTCCCTCTCTCTCTCTTTGTCTCTCTTCCTCCTCTCGGGCATAATCTTTTGCACACAAGCCACTTTACAGTCTTATCGATTTTTGCCTTGGCTTTTAGCCGCGCCTTTTGCCTTTGAGTCGTTTGGGTGTTTTTGTTGTTGGACGCTTTATGCATTTTCTGTGGCCCGTTGCCACTTTGATGACATTACAAAAGTGATGCCCCGCCCCCAAAAAGTAAATCCTTCTCCTTCCTCTCCTTCACTCACAACATCATCTGTCCACTCTTCTCGCTCTGTCATGGCTTAATGCCATTACGTTTTCTTTCTTTCCGTTTTTTTTGTTCACTTCTCTTCGCTTTTCATTATTTTCTGTTTTCATTTTTTCCTTCTTTTCTTTTTTTTTTTTATATTATTTTGTTGTGTTGCACAACTCCATCAATTTCAGCAGCTTTTTACAATAAATTAAATCAATCGATCAAGCCTGGGCAAAAACTGTGCCAATCAATTAGTTTCACGGATACGGACACACTCACACTCACACACACACACACCCACAGAGATAGAAACACACACACGCCACAAGCCTGGCAATAATTTTAATGAAATACAAATATAAATGAAGCGGCACACAAACAATGACAGCTCTTGTCCCTACGGTCCACCCTCAGAGTGGGAAAAAATAGGAAGAACAGGAAGAGGATACAAAGGAAATAGAAAAAAAAAAAAATATCCCCCTAAATGGATGGATGGCCCATCAATCGCCAAAAGTTTTAACAATGAGTCCTGGTCAAAATTATTTCAAGCACTTGGTCGATTAGATACGCCATGTTGTTGCCGCCATCCCACCACTCCCCACCCCCTGCACACACCTCATCCTTAGCCCGACCCAATCATAGCCCAATAGCTGTTTATCTAAGCCATTTTGTGGCCATGGCCATGTGACGAGAATCTCAAGTAGTTTGGATAACCTGATGAAAAAGCAAATGCAAAATAAATAAAAATGAACAAAACAGAAAGAAGAGAAAGCAAGAGGAAGAGAGAATATTTAGGAAATTCTAATCCTATCTTTATGTTTTGATTGAACTAATTTATTTGATTTCGAGTCGATGAAACAAAAAAAGAAGAGAAATAAAACAAATTCCCCATTTCCGAATTCAAAATGAAAGAGTTCCGTTGTGAGTTCAAAAATAAAATCATGAAAAATGTTTAACATTTTTCTCTCGGAAACGGAAACACAAAATCAAAATCGATGGGGAAATTGACATCGATTTACGTGGATGGCAACACGGGCCTTTTTAATATTATTTATCTGGCAAATATTTTTTGCTTTAACAATTTCCCCGATTTTTTTTGGCTCTCTCTATAGTCGACTACAAAATTTCACTTCATTTATTATAGTCAAACTCTCTGCGATTATTTGCTAACAAAAAAGAAAAAAAAAAACCATCTTAAAAGAAAGGCAAAAATGAAAACGAATCGAGCAAACGACAAAAACGAATGACAAATTTTAATGTCAATAGCCAAAGACGTGATGGAAAAAAAAAAAAAAAAAAAAAAACTAAACCTAAAAGAAAAAAATCGATGGATAAGTCGTCTAAGGTGACTGAAGCAGGAGAGAAAAACGTGGAGAAAGGGAAAAGAAAGAGGACACAACTTGGAGGCCAAAACCATTTGCTCTTTATCTGCCGCCGCTTTTCATGTTCATTTTAATTTGTCCGAATGTCTTTGCAGCCGGCACAAACGATTTGTTTTGGTCGCTTTCGTTTCTGTTTCTGTTTTTTGGCCGAAATAGAATCTATTGAGCTGGCATTTTTCCTCTTTTCCATTTTTGGGGATTTCGTTCCTGTTGTTATTGTTATTGTCGGTTCGGTTTATTTGTATTAATGAAATAGACATTTTGGGGTCATGCTAAAGTGATTTTTCAACGTCTGCCAGTAGCAGGACACCCCACCCATGCACACCGTATCGTATCGTATCGTATCGTATACCCCTTATTCTACCATTCTCATATCGAAGTGCTGGCTATGCCATGCCTTACCATTTTGCTTATCTTTCTTTTGCTTCTGCGTTTCTTTTTTCTGTGTTTATTTTGCTTTTGTCTTGGTGCCGCCACGAAAAGCCCAAGTTTTCGCTATGGTCTTTGGTTTTTCTTTTCATTTTTATTCTTTTTACTTATTTTTTTTCTTTTGGTTTTTGCGGAGAAGCGAGAAAAACTGTCGTGGCTTTTCAGCAACACTCGCAGCAGCAAAGTGAAACTAATGGCAGTTAGTTTTGTTAAGTCGATAAAACTGTCAGTGATATGGCAGATTGTGAGGCAGCAGCCGCAAGTCCCCCCCCTCAGCAACACCCGCACACCCGCCCACATCTACCCAGCACCGAAAAACTTCACTACGGTGGCTGTTCTGTTCTTGTCACCTAACCCATTTCGTGTTTGAAAGGATTTTGGCAACGATGCTAGCTAGATACATTTGAGTTGGGTCCAAAAATAAAAAACAAAAAAAAGGCAAAGAAAAAGAAAACGCAAAGGATGACAAAATGAGTAAAAGACCAAAAAAAAAAAAGTTAAATGAACTTGCTGCTGGCATTAAATTTCCGTCAATACGGAAAATTTACACTTGCAACCCACGCAAACTCCCACGGCAAACAAGAGGCAAGAGCTACAAAATGCAAATGAAGATGTGGCACAAACCTCATAAAGAATGCAGAAGTTATGCACCACCCAACCAACGAACCACCCAACCAACGAACCACTCAACAAACCACTATTTCAGCTAGGCGTGGCTCCTGCACATGTAGGGCCCACAAAGTAAGTGGCATTTTATGTTCATTTACTTGCCTGCTCCTCCAATGCATTGTGTTTTATGTGAATGTATTGTGGGTCTGGGTCTGGGCCTGGGATTGGGGTTGGTTTTAGGAAATGGCTGACTTATTTTGGCGACAACCAAGCACACAAAATGGCATACAATTTTTCTCTCACCCGAAATGCTCCCTCTCATCTTTTGCTTCGAATTGTAAATGACTTGTTCCATGCCTTCATCATCATCATCATCATCATCATTGCTATGGCCAACTCTATCGCCTCCATCACTACGAACAGCGACATGAAGCTTTCAGCTTATTACTTTTGTGTGCGCTGTTGCTGATGGTGTTGGTCTTAGTGGTAAAGCATATGTATGTCTGTATGTATGTGTGTGTATATATTTATATGTATATCTGCATCTGCACAGGTAGCTGGGAATTAATTATCGCATATCACAGTTAGCTGCACGATGCACGTGTCCTAAATCAAAGTATTTAACCCTCGCTAATCCGCTTAATGCACGTGTACAAAACACAAGGGCCAACAAATACAAATACTTGCTACTTCAATTTCAGCCGGAGCCGGAGCCGGAGCCGGGTCCGGGCTCCAAGACCAATGTATTTAGCAAATTAAATGAAAAACCTTGGCCACAGTCATAAACAAAAAAAAAAAAAAAAAGAAGAAATCCCTGAAAAACTGGCAACTAGGGGACGGGCCAGAGCATAGAGTTTAAAATCTACCCTAATGTGTTGTGAAGGGTGATGGGGATGGGGCGGGAAAACGGAGGGGAAAATACCCAGGTCAGTTCACTGTGATTGGCAGCAGTCATCAAGCAAGTTAATTGCCCACAATTTAACGAAGTGGATGAGACGGAATTCAAGTGGCAAATATGCGGCTAAGCTCCAGAAATACTCACAACATGAAACTCTAACACCGAACGGTTCAATGAGGGACAGGCAGGTGGAGATAAGGAGACAGACAGCCGCGTGACACGATTCATTTGATTTGATATCATCATGAAATAGTGTTATTCTCAATCTTCAAGCCTTGTTTCTATTACTTATATTTATTTTTGTTCTTATATTTACAGATCACAAATAATGGCCATGAAAGTTCACAAATCAACCTCAAAAAGATTCTTATGAAACAGGTGAATTTGTATGTATATAAGCATATATAGATTTATCTTGTGAAATATAAAACTAAAGTTGTCATCGATTGTCGTTGACTCACGCTATCATTTCTAAACCATTTCTTGAAATTGTTGCCTCTAGTCTCTTGTACTTGATCGCTACTGAAACTCATCAATCGAATTGGAGTCCCATCCACTTATACACACACACACACACACATACAACGAGCTCACCATTATTTCTACTTTTCCTTTTGCCGCCCCATGGCGGCCACATTGATGTAGGTGACTTTGTGTCGGGCTGTTTCTGGCCGGGACAGCAAACTGAGCCAACCGAACTGACCCCATCCCGACCTACCGACCCATCGACCCACCGACCCTCGGACACTCTCAAATACACGGACTCTTGGCTTCTAAATCTCGGCCATTTGTGACGCTATTAGTGATGAGGTCGCTGGATGCTTTTGGCCCATTCATTGCCATCTCCCATCCCATTAAACGGGGCTGACTCGACTCAACTCGTGTAGATTCCATGCCACCATCCATCCATCCATTGTGGGAGTCTATTTGTATATCGCTTTTGGTTCTGGCCATTATCGTGTATATGGGTGCGTTATTAACTTTTGCTGCCTGTCAACATTGAAAATTATATGCCAGTCCTTTTTTCTATACACATTCCCTCCGCATGCTTCTCATCTAACCATCCGTCCATCCATCCATCCATCCTCCTACTGAAGTGTGCAATTTTTTCATTTTTTTTTTTTTCACATTCATTACGTGCCCTGGTTGGCTTATGTAAGGGAGAAGAGAAGAGTGGAAGGCGGATCGCATGTGTACGCCCACTTTGCCATTAGCCCAGCATGCGTTCTTCAGGTCTTTGTTGTTTTTCCTGTTACTCGTCTTGTCGTTGTTGTTGCTGTTGTTGTGGTTTTTTCGGCAAATAAATCAAGCATTTTTTACAAATTGTTGTCATCATGTTGACATTTCCGACGTCTTTATCGACTTTGGTATATGGCCCAGACCTAACATTTCCACCCATGTCACCCTAGTCACCGTTTTCTTGTTGTTGTTTTTTTTTCTTGTATTTTCCTATTTGCTGGACGGTACCAAATTTCCATATATAGAATTCAAGTCATGTGTAGATCCTATGGGGCGTATAGAGAATGCTTTTAAGTTAATGTGAAATGTCTGGGCATGCAGACGGGAAAACTCAATAAAGTATTACAGGGATATCTTAAATCTTAGATTAAATGTCCTGCAAATGGAATGAGAAAAGAGCGAGAGGGAGATGTGTATGCAGTGATAGAAGAATCATTTTGATAGTGTACGGATAGTTTACAAATTATGTCAATTATGCTAAGGCAAACTTTACTGCAAATGCGAGAAGAAAATTATGCGCAAGAACTGCAATATAACAAACGAAAAATGAAATTATCTCTTAGAGCCAAAAGGCGTGGCAAGCAGGTTGAGGTAAGGAGGGCTAAAAAACAAATGACAAGGGAGGAAAAAAAAGGGACCAAGGACAAGCGCTAAAGGCAAAGGCCACCCTTCCGTCCAATACAGAGACCTAAACCAAGACCAAGACCAAGTCCAAGTCGTCGGACGTTTGCAACTTTTGTCAGAAATTCAACACTTCCGCCAGTGTTTCTCTGTTTCTGTTGCTGTTTCTGGTTTTTTGCTTCCGGATGGCGGGCAGGATGGGTGATGGTTGATAGAGTGGGGCGTGGCTTAGTGTAAATTAAAAACCAAAAGAAAACGGGGAAAGAAAATGGAAAATTTAAACAGTAGCTGACATAAATAAAGCATTACGCTAAATTTTTATTATGTAGTACATATATCTTATATATATTTGCATTTGTTATGAAACTCAACAGCAACAGCAACAACATCATCATCATCATCATTATCATTATCATAAACATTATTATCAACATCATTGTTGGCAGCATCATGAACGTTGGCCAAATGACTTCCGTTTCCGCCGCTTAAGATGCAGCGCACACACAGAGCAAGTGAGAGCGAAGAAGGACTGTAGAACATATCCGCCGATCCGCACATTCGCGTCATCAGCATGCAGTCGCGCATCATTTGTTTGCTTGTCCTTTTGTCTAGCTGTCGGTCTATTTCTCTCTCTCTCTACAGTTTTTATTTCCATTTTTTGTCGTTTTTGTTTTTGTCGATGTTGCCTTCTGTGTCCACTTTTGACATGTTGGCTGGATTGTTGAAAAATTGCATCAAGTATAATGTAAATCGTGTCATTTGTCAATGGCAGATGTTCAGTTCCCTTTATCGTATTTTGGCCCCCTCAAACATTGAAATAATAGCCACCACATGAACAACATCACCATCAAACTAATGACAATTGGCATCAGAATACGTGAATATGACAATTGGCATTGGAAAGCTTTCAAAAAACGTATACTAGACGAAGAGCCATTTTTCATTATTGTGTCTATTAAGCGAAGAAATTTCTATTAATGCTAGGCTAACTATGCATATAAACTATTTTGTATTCGGTTAGTAAGAATATTAACCTTTTTAATATATATTAGTAAAATAATTATAAATCTAGAGTTCAAACTTAGTTGAATATAAAATTTATTTACAGAACGTTAATTTAACGTTTTTTGTTGCTTTTTTTGGAAAATGATTTCCTGGTTGGTGAACTCAACTGTAGATTAATATATATTTATTCTTATGTATGTATGTGTATGTACTTTCTATCTTAGATATACATATATCATCAATTCATTGCCAATCAATTTGGCGCCTTAATGTTCAGCTAATGACACAGTGTTACTTCTCCCCCATATGCCGCATTTAATGACACTTTGCCAAAGTAATTTTCCAAAAAATGTTTCTTAGCTTTAACATACATTAGCTGAGATACATACATACCTATATATGTATGTATGTATGTGTATGTATCAAGATTTTACGGGGCAAATGGAGAATGGCCCAAAGTTAGAGTCAATAGGAAATCCCGACCCCGATGTCGAGCCAGAGGCTGGGGCTGAGGCAGGCGTGCCAAATAATTCAATAAACTAAACTTTTGCTAGAGATTAATTAAATATTTCTGTCTAATTTGACGCAATTTATGCAAGACTAGAAGAAATGAACAAACTTTTCAAGGCAGTGAAACTTTTATTAATTACAAAAGATACACATAAACATTAGAGCCGAGGGATGAATGAAACGGCAGTGCTCAAAGTGCAAGAGAAAGTGGAGGAGAAGCATGAGGGAGTTGTTGTAGTAGTATGAATTTAGTAGCCTATGGAAGCAAGGAAGCCGAGACACATTTGCCAATTGAGCATTTTCTTTCATTTGCCACTCGACAAGTTACTTAACTTAGTTTTCTTATGTTTTCCTGTTCTCTAACTGACTCTCCTTTTTCCTTTACTTTTGCTTTTTCTTGTCTTCAATTACAGCACCTGGGATATCCATGGATAAACAAGTATGGTAGTGGCGGTTCGAGAGGTAGGGATTAGCGCAACACAAGGACAATGGTAGGTTGAAGTGGAAGTCGAAGTTGAAGTAGTCGCCGCCTGCGTGTGTCTGGCAAATTATGCAGCTTAATGCACTTGTGGGGCAAATGTACATACATAATGTATAATTAATTTGCCTCGAGTAACATGCACACAACCTGTTGAATTGCCACTGCCGACCACATACTTCTCTCGCCATTCAGCTGCCTTTGGCCAACATTTTCACCTGTCCATTGAAAAGTGCCATAACGAGTCCTTGTGTCCCGGCTTAAAAGTGCTTACAAATTGCTACATGAAAATGTCTGCCAAAGGTGAAAAGAACGAGAAAGAGTTAAAGCGTGAGCAAAGAGCAGAGAGTGGAGGGACAGCGAATGAAGCTGGCTTTCATCACTTCACACACTTCACTTGCAGTGGCAAAAAGCAAGTTGTAAACTGAAACTGCAATTGAAGCACATGCACACACACCACTAGATCGAGATGTGGCCCATGCAAAGCAACGACTGCGTGATACTTCTTAATCGGTAAGATTTTAGTTTTGCTCAACTCATCAAACAGAGCCTTTATTTTTATCATACTAGCCCATAAATGTAGGCAATACATTTTTATCAAATAATATTTTGGTAGCCAATTTACTCACAAATGTAGGCAACACTTTTTACCGCCACTAAATCGCTGATGAAGAGATCAAAATTCGTCAAAACAATATACCCTTTCTCCTCCTTTATATTTAGAAGGTATGAAAAGTATTAAAAAAAATCAATTTCGGCTTTTTAATGAGTCAAGTGGCCAACACACACACACACACACCTATACAACAAGGGCATACATACACATACACAAAAACCTGGAGTGAAAGGGGTACAAATAGATACAAATATCGTTTATTGGGCGTAATGACGCACAATTTGGCCCAAAAGTCTAAGAGTGAGCATGACAGCAGAGGTTGTATGAGGGATGGGAGTAGTCAGCTTGCCTTTGTGCGAATGTATTCGCACGAAATAAACTGTTTTTGGCTTTGAGTTGAATTGAGTTTCATTTGCAGTTGGCTTTCGGGCGTCATGCCAACGAAGCGCGACGCCGCTTCGTTTGAAATTTTTGCATTGGCTTTTATAATTGCATGCCCGACTCTTAATGAGCTGCCGGGTGCCATGCAATTTGTCTACTCACACGTTCTGTAGGCTAACAAAAACAAAGAGAAACCAAAAAGAGAAGGAGACTGTTAAAAAAGTACATACATACACCCAAAACCAAGCACACACACCCATTGAGTACCTCATACACACACACACACACAAACACAGAATAGAAGTATTTTCTAGCCACTTGAAGTTGGAGTTTGAATTTGAGTTTCGAGTTGGAGTTGCAGTTGGAGTTTTTAGTTCTGTTGGGTTCAGTTTGGTTTCGCTTTGGTTCATTGCCACACCAACAAAACGAACAAAAAACAAAAAAAAAAAAGACCAAAACCAAAAAGAACACCAGAGAGAGTGGCTTACAGGGGAGAAAAGTTAAGCTCTTCTTTCGCTCGTAAGCGAAATAAAAACCACGCAAAAATGAAATGAGAATGAGTATGAGTAAATTGCGGTCTCAACTTCTTTAAAGCCAACAAATTTTATTCTCCTTCACACATTTCTACTTCTTTCCACTCGTTTTTTGCTTGCTTTTGGGTTTTTTTTTCTCTTTCTGTCCATATGTGCCATTTGTTGTTGCCGTGGCAATGAAGTTTTTTTTCTTCCCTTTTTTACCGCAATTTTTGTTTAGACTGAGTTTCGGCTTGTTTTTTTTTTTTTTTGTGTCGAGCTGTTGGAAACAAATCTATATATAGATAGACTCTAAGAATCGGCATAGGCATATAGGTGGCGCACTCCAGTTTACTCTGTGTATAGAAAACAGCAAAATGTTTGACAATGTCAATAGGAGGCATTACTTTAGAGGCTGCTGCATAAAATATTACGTATACGCCCTATGCTAACATGCTCACACATACAACTGAACATGGAGATATTGTAGATATGTATGTGTGTGGGTGTGGCAAAAACAGAAAGCGGCAAGAGACGACATCTAAACCATATATCGTAGAAATAATTGAAAACAAATTTTATTGCATGTAATTGAGTGTATCTGTGTGTGTGTGTGTTTTCTCTGTGTTTGTGTATGTGGTGGCATGTCTTGATATCGATAACAAATTCCACAAATTGAATTTAAATCATTTTACATACACACACACACACACACACATATATTAAAATGTTTGCCAGGGTGGATATTGGGGTTTTTGGTCGCGCCATCACCATGTTCGCTTGTTTTATTTATGGCATAAGCAACAAGAACAACATTTGCCAGCCTAACCAGAACCAGAACTGAGCTCAACTAAAGAGTGAAGTGAATAGGGAAGGCGGTGGTGATGGCGGTGGTGTGAGTTGTTGCATGCAACGCCTTCGCCCTTTTGGGTAAAGATTTTCATTTTATGCATTCAATGCACACGCTTGCCAGAAACAAGCAAGCCAATCTGCCAGAATCCCTCCAACACCAGCAACATCATCTTCATCCACTTCGTCCTTCTTGACTCCCCCCTCGCTCCATCAGCTGGTTGTGCGACTCCTTTGCCAGCCTCTTAATTGTCTGCTCTAGTGTGGCATGATATAAATTTATGCATTGCATTTTCGGTTTGCATTGGAATATGCATTGCACTTGTAGTCCTCCAATCGGAATCGGAGTGCTAGCAGAAGCCAGATAGACCCGACAGACTTTGGTCATAAATAAATATTTGATAAGCAGTCAATATACAATAAATAATATATATTTAAGTATATGTTTGATTTGCTTTTACTTGTCCAATTTCTAAATGTTTCATGTTTAAATTGAAGCAAAAGTTTGCATACTAGACAAGGATATACGCGAGCAGACAAAAGACAAAAGGAAAGAGATTAACTCTGAGCCATGTTTACATATTATCTCAAGAGATAACAAATTAAACCTTCGACATGTAGACATATATAAAATGTACTGAGTCTTTCACTGAATTCTTTAGATTTGTCAAGATCCAACTTTTTTATCGCCAACTGCAACCATCTTCTAGAAGATTGAGTCGAAATCAATCTGTTTACCTGTAACCTGCATCTTAGTTCTTTAAAAAAGGCTAGTCTATTTGAAATGTGTAAATAGGCATACATTCCATCAAAAATTTTGGGAGGAAGAGATGGCTCAACTCTATTCATTGAAGGCGTCGATGCATACTCACACGTTGAATTGAGATGAGGGCCAACGTTCTGCTACGTTTTAGTTGAACGTGTTCTTTTCCTACAACCAACTACCAGTTGGCCTGTCTATATTATGTCATAGTGTCGTATAGCCCGAAACGTGACGCACGTGCGTAGACATAGTCTTAGATTCAGGAGCCATGCATTTGCTATTGACGTTCAAATTTCCCGAAAATTGTAACGTGCTACAATGCCAGCAAATACAACATACAAACTGCACCTACACATATGTACATACAACTAATAAGAACCATATATGCATAGGGTTTTCACAGTGGCGTAGACATTTACTCTGGCTAGTTAAAGGGACTCTATTAAATCAGTGAGCAAGTAAAAGGGTTATAACTTTGTGAATTTGTCGAGTATCTTAATGATATTTCATTTGAAAAACTTTAAAAGAGCCGCCTCTGGTCATTTTGTGGGTAGGACACAGGCAAGTAGATTTGTAAAGGCAATTGTAAGCAATGGAGCGAATCACTTCCTGGACATGTGTATACTCATCCATAGATATTCCACTACACCTACTACACCTACCCACTGCACACGCCTGTCTGTGTTTGTGTGTGGGTGTGTGTCTGGGGCATTGTTGTTGGTGTATTGCACGCGCCGCACGTTTTTGCAAATAAATACAAATAACTTTGATTTTCCTCAAACTGCTTCCTATGGGAGTCGAGACGACTCTCTACACAACACCTCCATCTTCTTCCCTTCCCTTCACCCGGAGCATGTGACGTTCAACAGAAGCATTCAAATTAAATTTTATTTGCCTGCGTCCCAGCCAGGTTGCCTGCTGCCTGCCTGGCAGTCATGCCCCCTGATTGTCAAACCCCTTGCTACACTCCCCTTGCACATACCTTAGGGCGTCTCTTTCTCTGTCTCCCTCTGCTTGAAATTGCAGATTGCAGGCTTGATCACATTGCCAACGTTGAGGCTTGCAAATGAACGTTGGGGCAACAACAACAACAACGAAAAAAAAAAAAAAAAATGAAACGAAAGAAGAGGAATGGAAAGGGTTTAATACTAGAGGAGATGTGGAAAACAACAGAGACAGGAGTAACCGGGAACGATGAACGGGAGCTGCTCCACAGTCAGACAAACACACGAAACGTGCTGTGCATGCAATAAAGGAGATTTTTTGTGGGATTTCTTGCACTGATACCAACTAACAGCACAATATGCTCCATAAATTGCCTTTGGCCTGCAATGGCAACACCAACAGCTACAGCTACAGCTCGAGCTCCAGCTCCAGCAGTGACGACGACGAGACGAGGACGATGTTGACGCCATTATTGACTCAATATATATTGATATATACATGCATACATATTTGTATACATATTCTCAAAATGCTTAACAACTAGACAATAGTGCATTAGTTGCCTTCTCTATTCGCTTTCATTTCCGATTTGTGCCTAAATGTGGTATCAAAGCAAAATGTAATCAAATAAGTAACAACATTCAGGCCAACAGTTCGTCTCACTGGCTAAAAAGGCTTTTATTTGGGTGAATCACTTTACCAAGTGGTCTTCCTTATAAAATTCCATTCGAAGCTTATCTGGAAATTAATTTAAAAATTCGAAAATTTGCAAAAAATTTATATGTGTATAAATTTTCATTTGCATAAAATAATATTTTGCCTTGTAAATGAGTTAACATCCAGAGCATAAAAAGTAAACAAATTGTTTGCATTTAAAATACAATTTCGAGAATGGTTTGAAAGAGGAACAAAAATGTTGCCTTCTATGCACTATAATATATAAGTATCTATATATATTCTATAGACATATGTTTCTAAGGTGCATTCCCAATGTGGGTGAGAGAGAGAGAGAGATACTCAAAAGTCAAGCGGCCCTGGGTGAAATAAAGCCATAAAGTGACTCTTTGCCTGGGTTAGAAGAAGGTTATTATTATTGTTTGCAGTTTCGTTTTGGCGTTCGCTTTTGTTTGTAATGTGAAAATAATCCATGTGAAAGTTTTGTTGTACGGCAAAGTATTAGAGGCAATAGCAACAACACCCACATAACACACACACACACACACACAACTTCCGTTTGGCGAGGCCACGTGAGCAAAGAGCAGAGAGTAATGTGAAAACATTGGCTGCAATATTTGAGTCAGAATTGTTGTTGGAGCTGGATGGAACATTAGCTAGAGCTGGAGCCAGCAGCAAGGAGGTCCTGGCTTAGAGCAGAATCAACTTTTCACGTGCGCAATTTGTGTGTCTGTATGTGCGTGTGTGTATGTCTGTATGTGTTATTTTATTCATCCATACGAGTTTTAGCAGGAAGTGAAACATTTCTCCTACTACTTCTGCCACAACTAGTATGTATGTATGTAAGTATGTGGCCTCTTAGGCAACCCTTGTTCTTCTTCTGGCCAACTCAAATTATATATTTTTATACGTATGCAAAAGGCTGTAGGAGAAGGAGGATAGGAAGGGGGCCAAATGAAGTTACAACACTTAATGATGTTGCTTAGCAAATTGAAGCAACTAAACACAAACATAATTGAAACAATTTTCTCATTATAATGACGATGAGGACTGGAACGACGACGACGACGACGACGACGATGGAGACGATGAGAACAACAAGGACAACCCTCGACGGGTGCACAAAAACTGGCAATCAAAGGCAAAAAGGGCTAACCGGAAGGAAGGCAAAGACGAAGAAGAAGGTTATAGCAGGTGCCGTTGACGCAAATTGTTTGGCTCGGAGTTCTGACAAGGGCCAGGTAAACAATGAGAGAACACCCAATGTCAAGTAAATATGCGTCGCCTTTTGTGTGTTAGTCAGTGTGAGTGTGTGTGTGTATGTGTGTGTGCCTGCCTCTATGTCTATGTGTTTGTGTGTGTGAAGAAGATGAAGTGGGCGCCAGGAAGTCATAGCAAAAGTTAAGCGCGCAAATAAAAAAAAAAAACATAGAAGGCAAAAGCAGAAAAGGAATATGAGAAAAAGTTCGTTTAGAATACGAGTATATAATATATATATATATATATATTATGTATATATAACATTATATAGAGGGCGTATTCAAGGGAAGCCTATATCACAGGAAGTGCAAGCCCGGCGCCGGAAGTTGTAACAAGTTAATGGCACTTTTTCAACGAAACGATGCGACACAACGACTGTCAGTGCCGCCTCAAGAGGCAGTCAGACAGTCTAACAGGCAGGTAGGCAACCAGGCAGGCAGATGGGGCGACAGGTGCAAGAGCAACAAGAACAACTGCATTTAGCTGACGACTCAAGTGCATTTAAGTTGGCACTCAAGTACCGCCAAAGTAGCAGTCAACGTGGCCTAATAAAGTTGCCTCTAGCTTGGCGAGATTAAGTGCCCTTGCTCCTCACCCAATCCGCCCTCCCCGCAACTTCCTCATCATTTTTCTTCCTGCCCTTCTAACCAATTGCTGCTGGGCATATGCAAAAGGTTGTTATATTTCTTGTTGTGACGACAACGACTACGACAACGTGGCTCATGATGATGACGGCCTGGGAATGCGAAAGACTGTTACCATTAAAGGGGTCAGCCATTGCGGTATACACCCGAAGAACAAGCAATTTAAAAGATAATTAAACCAGTAGTTGGCTCAAATCTAATACATTTTTCATTTCTATACTATGGTCTAAGCAATCCATTAATAAAACGTAAAGCTTTCCCCTAAACCCTTTTTAAATGTAATTGTCTACCTAAAATCATATAGTAGAAATACTTGGAAGTCGAATAACGATATTCAATTTATTGAAGAATTGTTAAGAAGTTTTTACTGAAATTTTGAAAATTATTTGCCATCTTTCTTTAATTTTTGCTTTGTTGTTATTAAAGCTGACGATGGTCTCAACCCAACATTTTAGGTTGACTAATATTTATTTTTAATATGCCTTTTGTCCTGATCCATTGTATTTATATTGTTATTTTATGTTTGTCTATGTGTGTGTGTGTGTTTTTCTTTGTCGAGGCCATTAGCAGCTCAATTTACACAGTCAAAGCTCTGGCCCAACGACTCTTGATAGCGTTTTGTTGGCTTGTTGGCCAAGCTTGTGTTTTTTTTTTGTTCTGAACTCCAAAACAATATATTTGGCACATCGAGGGGATCTCTTTTCTGGTTTTGTTTTTGTCTTCTTTGCGGTTGATTTCCGTTTTGGCTAAAAGCAGATATTGGGGCGACAAGTGGATGATGGCCTAATGGACCGGCCCGATGGATGATCCAGCTGCAATTCGATACATGTTGTAGGGGTGGATTGGTTGATGGTGGTAGGACTTTATATTGATGGTGGGTGGCGGGGTGGCAGCAAGTCTACAAGTTTGATACATTGAGCAAACATAAAAGGCATAAAAACAAAATCAAATTGCTTGCAAATAGCTAAATAAAAGGCAAGGCCCAGAAGAGAACAGGAGCTACCAAACATTCGTTCATTCAGGATATTGTCATGGCGAGAGTATAAGGAAAGAAGTTTGCGCTTTGCAAATTAATAACAACGAAGCGACGAGTTGTTTGTTCCTGAAATATATATACACACACATACATACATTTATCTATCTATGTGTGTTAGATGTGTGTGTGTGGGGGACGAGGTGGTATGCATGTGTGTGTGTGTGTGTGTGTAAGTAGGGTCTAATGCCTGGCAGGTTGATGTACGTGCTGCGGCATTTTTATTAGGCATCTTCGTCCTTTTACGAGCCTTCGCTTCACGCGTTGAAGCCCTTTTAATGTGGCTGACAGGCTACGTTTCATTGCTCATAAAAGCAACAGCCCGTGTTTGTTGTTGTTGATGTTTTTTCTGTTCCTATCTCCATTTTTTTTTACTTTGTGAAACGAAACTTTTTGTTCAGTTTGTGTGCTTTTTTCTCTTCTTTCTGTTGTTATTGTTGTTGTGAGTGAATAAGTGTTACTTTTGGTTTTAATTGAATTAGTCATGGTGCCAGATCCCCAGCCACCTCCCTGCCCAACGAACAAAGTCTCCACAAATATCATTTTATTGGTCTGCATACCATACAACAGAACAATAACGATTAAAGCAATACGATTAAATAGGCCTCGACTATCGCGATACCCAAAAAGAAGACTACTAGAAACTCAAAACGATTCCAAAACTCCAAAACGCAACAATCTTAGCACTCATTAAAAAGGTCATACCAAACTTTCCTTGCTAAAACTAATTGAGAATTACCAGTTAAGGGAACTGAAAAGGTTTGGTTTACTATAAGACTGATTGTGAGCCATTAAACTGAAACAACTAAACAAATTTGTTTGAAATCCAACAAATCAGAATTACTATAAATTATATATATATCTCAAAATATATATACCGTGTAAAATATTAAGGTATAATCCCAAAAGATTTTGCCTAAGCATTGATGGCATTTTTTCTAAACGTGAGCTGAATACTTGACTACATTGAGAATTAGCTAACAAATTGGTCTCTGAATTTTTAATTTACATTCAACTTTCATCAAGGATGTCGCCATCCATCATACCCTGGGCTTCCCCTTGAGAGTTGTCTGTCTGTCTGTCTGTCTGTATGTAGGTTTGTCTCTGTGTGTGTGTGAGTGTAAAAATGTTGCTCAATTAAAATGTAGACACTTAAAATTCAACACTTAATTTCGTGCGTAAAATAAATGCCAAGCACATAATTAAATTATGTTAATTACTTACAGCCAAAGTCTATTAACAACACATAGACAGAGAGATGGCAAAATGGACGAGAGGAAAAAAGGAGATAGAAATAGACACGTAGCGGACATTTTGCAAAATCCCTTTGTCCTTTTCATTATTTCTATTGCCAAGTGTATTTTGTGAACCAAAAAGGCAAACATCAAATAACTTTCAATCAATTCCAATTAACAACAACCCATAAAAGTAGATCCACAAAGTGCACATAAGAATGGAACGACAATTTAATTTCAAATTTAATGGCAAAAGGAAAAGCCAAAGGAGCAACAGCAATGGCAATACGGATAGACGAGAAGTAGTAGTAGAAGGAAACGGTTTTGATGTTGTTATCTTAAAAAAGTAACCCGTACCGCAGCAACAATAAAGGATATTGTAATAACAGCTGCCTGACACGGACACGGACACGGACAGGGCCACGGACTTGGACACAAAGCCGGACACGACCACAGCCATGAACACGCAGAAGAACAAGTATAAGGAACACCCGCAACTATCTGATCCTTGGAAATTGCAAAGCAGTAAGGGAGAACAGAGAAGAAAAAAAAAAAAAAAACGCAAAGAAAAAAAAAGTAAACCGAATGGCGGCAACTGCCACGCAGGAATGCATTTTACAGTTAGCAACAATGGGCAGCGGTCAAAGTAAGGCAACCAGCACCATCTTCAATTCTTTCTTCTGCTGCTGCTACCACTCCTTTAGCACATCTCCAATAGCAGTACAATAAAAGCATGGCAGGCGAAATAAAAACCACAAAACATGCCAGAGTTGGAGGCGAATGTCTCACGGACATGGACATGGGCACGGACATACAGCTGTCCTGGTCTGTCCCGTCCTGTTCTGTACTGTCCTATACCGCACCGTTCGCTGACGACTTTGAGCCGAGGACGTATGCGGCGAACCAAGTTCATTTTTGCAGTGAGGAAAAAATTTAATCAAGAAGTGCAACGCAAGGCGAGCCAAAGTGTCAGCAGGGGCAATCCCAAGTTGCCCCTATCTCTACCATCTTTGCACAAACCATTCTCCCCTCTCCGACCAGTGGAGGGGGTAAGGGAGAATGGCCAAGCGACCAGCCCCTTGCGTGTAATACGAGATTCGTTCAACATTTACAATGATTTTGTGATTCTTCCGACACTTTATGGCCCAAGCCAAGCTGACAGGACTCTCTGCCCCCCAACTGCCAGCTGTGTTAGTGGGTCTCTCTCCTTATGTTGCGTGTGTATGAATGCGCGTATGTGTGTGTGTTTGACTATAATAGAGTGGAAGACTTTAAGCAAGCATCGCTATCTACATCTTCGTATTAAGTTGCAGCGCAAGAGAACTTCACATCGATGGGGTTCGTCTTTTGCCATTTTTGTAATGCAGTGCGACGAAAATGGAACACAGCCATCATCACCATCAGCAACGCCATTGCAGCAGCAGCTGACATGGCTCCCATCTACCCCTCCCATCAACCAAGATGCCATGCGATATCCAGAAAACTGTTTTGGGAAAACTTACCAGCTGCCTGAAAGCTTTTCACATTCGCCCAACTCATAGAAGCCAGCCCATTCCCGGCCGGATCAGACGACATCAGTTGAAAAGTGCTAAGAAATAAAATACAAAAAAAAAAAGAAAAACTAAGATAAAAAACAAAATATTTGGTTAATTCGATTTTTAGCTATGATTGTCCAAACGCAATTCTTGTTGATTTCAAATACTCAAGGGTTGCATCTGGGCATCGCGGCTCGAAATAAGAATACACCGAATAACCAAAAGTGAAACATTGTAAAACTGTCGAATTTCATTTAATTTGTAATAGATTGTAAATGATTTGTAATGGCCCCCCCCCTTTGTTGTTTGCCACTTTGTAAAAGTTTTCTCGGTTAAGCAAAATATGTTTAAACTGTTAGCCATGATGAAGAAATAATACAAGTTGAAACAAAGTATCAATTATTTGACATTAAAGCTACCAGCATTTGATTTATACAACCTGAATCTAAGTCTTTATACAGACGAACATAGATAAATCGGCTTGGTTGTTGCTTCTAATTCTAAACATTTCAATATTTTGGCAAATAACCCTTTATGAATTGAAAATATGCAAATCAGTGTTATTTTTTTAGTTTTATATTTGACAAAAGGGAGAAGCAGTTGAGAAATAAATTCTTTTGAGGTTTAGATTCTTTTTAAAGCAGTCAGAACCATCGCAATTGAATGTTAAAAAATAAACTATTATTAATGAAAAATGGTGCGGTGTTTTGTTTAGGAAATAAAGGCAATAAACAAGTAAGTATTCAAATATAAAAAATAATATGAAAACTAAAATATTACAAATTAGAGTTTAAAATGTTTCAAAAGTGCATTGAAGAAGTTTAAATATTCGTGCAAAACAAATTCTCCGATTTACCATTGTCAAAAATGTTTAAATTACAAATGTGAAAAGATTTTTAAGCCTTAACTATTAGTTGGCTGAAGTTCCAATAGAAGAATAAGGCAATAGAAGAGACGAACAGGCTTTCAGCTTTATGGCCAAACTGATATTTTTTGTGAGTAGCCTTCGAGAGTTCAGAATTCAGCTTCTCTTTTTATGAATTAATCTACTTTTTATTCCGGCCAAAAACTAGTCAAATGAATACAGATAATTACGCCGATTAATAAATATGTATTTATAGAATTCTATCTTCTTTATATATGTATATTCCTATAAAAATGAATCCTATAAAATATATATGTGTCAAGTAGATTTTGAAGTGGTTAAGGCATATTTTTTGATTGTCTTTTCAAAGTTGCTGTAGACATCGATGTTATTTAAAAGATTCTTAATAAAAAATCATTAATAAATGTTTAATACTAAACTCCTTTATGACATTTATATTATTATCATCATTAAAGCTGAAGCTTGTTTCGTATTAAATGTACATCATTAAAGACATTTCAAAATCGTATTAGATGAATTGGTTAGCAAAGGAGATAATGCATATGGAAGTGAGTGAAGAAACTGAATACAATGGCGACAAATTGTTATTGCAGCTATGACCTCTGCATCGATATATATGTATGTATATACATATAAGTATATGGAAATTGAGTAAAAATGTATGCAATTTGTATAATATTTCTTTCATGCAGTTTCCACAGTGAAGCAACTTTTCAGCTTTTCAGCTTTATGACACAACACATTGGGAGAAGCCAAGCCAAGCCAAGCCAAGCCAAGAGTCGATGGAAAAACTTTTCTTTCTTGTTTTTTTCTCATTTTTTGATTATACAAGACAAGAATTTACAGATGAACAAAAAATATAGATGGGAATAAGGAGACAGGGAGAGAGAGAGTGGAAGAAAAGTTGCAACAACAAAGAAAGGATTGGAGGGTGAAGGTTTACAACATTTTTTGCATAGAAAATATACAATATACTATTTTATATACATATACTTACATATGTATGTGTGTGTGTTTGTGTGTATTTCTATTTTGTAGCAAATATTTGCGAAGCATATTTATTCGCCTCTCGCCTAGGCACTTTTGACAAATTATGACTTTGTTGCTTGCCTCTGATACTGGTTTGGGCTAACACAAATGCCTGCCGCTTGAAATTGTAGAAAATTTCAGTGTGTTTCTGTTCTGTGTTTCGTTTAGGGGTTTATTCTTTGTTTTTATTTTTGCCAATTTTAGGCGAAACTATGGCACTAAGTTGCCATGACAGCATTGCCACATTATACAACAAGTGCTCGAAATAATAAAGTTAACAGCACTTTAATAGTTAGTCCATGGTGGGTAAGTGGCTGCCCGCCCACACAAGGCACTGCCAATGGCAAAGGCAAAGGCAACAGCGACGGCAACATGTTGCCCGGCAACGAGGCATAAATGAGGGGCTTATCCTATCGAGCAGCACAACTTGAGCAATAAAATTGCTTTTATATGGGCATGAGAGAGTAAGAGAGTGGGAGAGACAGAGAGAGAGAGAGAGACTACAATAGAACCGAACCGAACTTAACTGAACCAAACTGAAGGAACAGCAGACACTAGAAGCAGAAGCAGAAGCTAAGCATTGAAATATTCCTGGCATGCCCATATATATACTATATAAATATATAGCCTCATGTGAATGGGAGGTTCGTAGATTGAGATAAATTTTCCACTTTGATTTTGCGCTTAATAAAAATCAAATTTAAATGCGACTGACACAACACACACACATGTGTGTGTCAGAGAGGAGCCAAACAATAGCTACATTTATGACCACATCTGATGACAAGAGTAGCAGCATCGGGAGCGGTAGAGTAGCTAGGTAGTGCTAGGAAATTGCTAGCACTGGAATGTAATAAAGTTGAAGCATCTTTTTGGTTTTTTTTCTTTGGTTTTAGGACTTTATGGGCAGCCATAAATGGAAATCAAAGGAGCCGAAAGAAGTAAAGTAAAAGAAGAAGTCAAGGAGTCACCAGTCGCAGTTAATGGCCATGCCCAGTTGCCGAACCAGAACAACAAGAGAGGATGAAGAAATAATAATAGGAGAACACCAAGAGTAGCAAAGGCAGCAGCTGTAGCTGTAGCAGCAGAAGCAGCAGCAACACCACCAACAGAAGCAGCTAATAAGCTCTATGGACCTACGGGGCGTATGCTTAATATTTTGAGCCAGTTGGCGCTTTAGTTATAAATGCTGCTGGCCCAGAGCGCCAAAGCGGAAAGTTCTGCATAAATTCAATTAACTAAAAACATGCAAATGAAAACTTTTTGGAGTACGACGACGACAAAGCCGCCGGCAAAAGCAAATGCTAAAATGCAAAGTTCTCGGATGCACAAAGTGGCAATTGCAATGAGAGAAGTCGCCCCAACAAACCATCCGACCAGCCAGCCAGCCAGCCGACAAACCAAACGACCTACCAAACGCCCACTCCCATCTCTCCATCATCTCTCACTCTCTGTCTCTCTCTCCTGCTCTATGATTGCAAAGTATTTCTAATTATTTTCCACCAAACCCAAGAGTTGGCTTGGCCTGATCCGGGGCCATATCCTGTTGTTGGCAAAGTCAACTATGCGTGTATATCAGAACTATGAAATGCAATAATGTAATGAGTAATTGCGCAAAAAACCCTCTTCCGAAAAAAAACCCAGAAAATTGAAATAAAAAATGTAATAAAGGGCGCGCAGTTATATAAAAAGCTCGAGCACAGGGCAGGATGGCCCAAACAATCTGGGATAACAACAAGGACAAACTGCCAGCAGTTATAAGAGCAGAGCGCGCGACCAACAAAAGTTGTCAACGGCAGCAACTAAAACAAAGGCCAGTCTGGGTCCAATGGGCAAGCGTAAGCGGCTCCCGGTAAGGTGATGTTGATGGTGATGGTCCTAAAGGGGAGGAACGCAGAGGTTGGGTTAAACGGGGCAGGCATACGTGCAACGTGGACACAAAATAAGTTCCAACTACGCTCACGCGTTTCTGCCGCGTGACTTTAACTTGTTGTTGTGTTGTTGCTGTTGTTGTTGTTGTTGTCGTGCGGTGAATGTATGCGAATCGCCTCGTGCCTGGCCAGCCTCGCTCCAAAAAGGATATTAATTTCCCAAAGGTGCCGTTTTTTGTTGTTTTTTTTTTTTTATTTTTGCCATGCGAAAATCACGCAAAATGTAGTGGGTGGATATTTTATTTTTTTTTTTTTTTTTTTTTTTTTTGGCCATGTCAGCAGCGGGGAAGGGTGAAGAGAATTGCTAAAAATATTGATGTCCATCAAGGCGATTTATATACACTAAGATGTTCACTTACATTATATAAACCGCACATTCAAGATTACTAAAGTCCTTGAAAAGACAAAGGAATCAACCAGAAACAAGGATTAATCATTTGTCATAACCTTGTATACGATGATAAGTAATTTAATTAATGAAATATTTCCAATTCTAATAATGATGAAAGTTATCCTTTAAAGAAATTATTCCTTGAGTTAGTTTGGCGAAATATAAATGAATTTCAATTTCAAGTCCTTTTTTAAACCAATTTCTGAATCTATTTTTAATTCAAAGCTTTCATCAGATGAATTTTTTCCAAAGGTTTCCTTTTCAATCTATTTGAGAAATGAATTTTTGAAAACAATTAACAAAATAAAAGCTAATTGCTAACTCAATCATCAAATGTGAAATTTCTTAGAAAATCAATCAAAAAATTATTTATAAATATAAATCAAATGAAAAGCAACTCAAAGTTTAACAAATAATGTGAGGGAAAGAGAGAAAAATGCAATCACAAATTCATAGAAAATTTGTTGCTGTAAAACAAATTAGACTGGCAAAAGTAAACTTTTTTAATTTTATAGAAAAACACGCATATAAATGGGAATGTATAGCTTAATTGAATTATTTATTTTATTGGTCCATTGTCAGGTGGAGGCACTGTCACCTCAACAAATCTATATCTGCAGATGTATCTGTATCTGGCACTCAAACTCAACCTCAACCTCAAACTCTTTGGCCTGTATGTGACAAACTCTCTCATAAAGTCATTAAACCCTCCGGCTTTGTACGTAAAAGAATATCAACAACAATATGGAAAAATAAAATTAAAATGTACGCACACACACACACACACACAAATTAAAAACTTTCAATAGCAACAATTTTCATTTAAAAATTCAACACCAGGCGTTGGGACAATGGCCAGACCACACCATGCCGCCTGGAGAGGTAAGTCCTGTTGCATGGTGGCAACTGAGGTAGACGAGGGGCAGAGGGTTTAGTGAGAGGCTGGCTGAGCAACCAACCTCCATTCTGAAACCGGGCGACAAACAGATTTATTAAAACTGGAAATATGCATTGTATGTAATTTGAGACTGGCGATAGCTGAAAAATAACAAAAATGTTAAGCAAAATGAAAAAGAGTGAGATGTGGAGTAGGAGAAGGAGGCGGTAGAGTAGTAGAGCAACAATTAAAACTATTTTGGCCAAAACAATATCGAGGTTGTTGCTATCGCTGCCAGTTCGCTGATGTTGCTGCTGTTGTTGTTTGTATGTTATATGTAGAGCTGGGTTGGCAACATTTCATTAGAATGCCGGAGGTCAAACCGCAGCACGCAACAGCCACACAGCAAATGGAGGGATGGCGGTGGGAAGGGGTGTGGGGGGATGGGTGAATGAAACTGGATGGATGAAATGGATGGCAGGGAGCAAGACAAGACAAAAGCTGATTACTTGCTGCAATGGCTGACAGGACATGGGCCAGGCCCCGGATACGGGGCTTGGTTATTTCGCGCTACACAAAATGCCCTTGCCAAATGCCAGAGAGTTTCGGTTTACACATCCAAGCAATCGGTATTAACTGCAACATCATTTCCATTTCCACCCTTTGTCAATTCCCCTAGAGTATATTTTCTTCGTTCAAGCTGGCCTTTCTTGTTTTTGTCGTCTATGCTTGTTGTCTCTCTCTCTGTCTGTCTATCTGTCCGACTGTCTGTCTGTTTATTGTGCCAACATTGCAGAAATCCAAGGCATGTCCTTTTGGCCAGGGATAAACTGCAATGTCGACGAGGACAACACGAATGCCAATGGAAATGGGAATGGAAAATGACAGAGGCGAAGGAGTTGCAGCTTAGTCAAAACAACAGATGTTGGCAAGCGAAAATTTATTGCTTTAAAACTTAATCAACAATAATATGTGACAAATGCCCGATTGAATTACTTTTTACTACTTTTCCTTTGACTTGTTTGGATCTTGCATCATATATTGAGGCGAAGGTGGTGATTGTGGCTCACTTGGACCAGTCGCTAATATTTTTTCAGACTTAAGATTTGTCAATTAACAAAACCTCAGTGTGTGTCTTGTTCTTATCTCATGTCTCCTTCAGTCGATGGGCCCAGTTGGCCCTGTCATCGATATTGAAATTGAATGAACATCAAAGACAATTATCAACAATTTAATCAGTTTGCCTAAAATTGGTAAATTAAAGAACATCTTTAGATACATATATGTGGAAAAACTTCTCTCCCAGCTCCTAGGTCAATTTTAATAAACGTTTGACGTTTGAATATTGACTTTCTTTTAACTGTATAATCGTTTCCTCTGTGTGTGTGTGTGCGTCTCTCTTATTGTCAATCAAATGTTGCCATGACATACTGCATCTACAGCTCTTATTGAGGCAACATTGGTCACAATATGCCAATCAATTCTCGATCTACCAATCATCTCTTGATGACATCCACCAAATTGCTCAAATTGTTCACATTGCATGCTCCTGTTTAATTGAGCTAATGTGTTATTGACTTCAGGACCGGATAAAAAGTCACTCAATCATCTTCAAAATTGGGCAAAACGCAAAGGTAATTATCATAAAGATCAAAAAAACATCACACAAAATTCTATTAAAATTTAATCAAAGAATTTTTTTTGTAAATTTTCGCAAAAGAATATTGCTCTGTTATTTAAATTATCAGTTCAAATAAATTAAATTTTTTGCCACAAAAACAAATATATTTGTATGCTGCAAATACTAAAGGTAAGATTAATTTAGCTGAAAAGCTTAATTTAATGTCAAAAACAAAAATTAGCTTTTAGCAAATAAGTTTTGGCAATAAGCAAAACAAAATTGTCAAACTACATTTAAACCACAATTTAAATATAATTATTAGTCTCATGATTAGTATTTAAATTATCATAAATACATATGGATATAAGGGGATATTTGTATTTAAACTAGAAAGTTTAGAAAAATATTGAACCACAATTAAAAGTTATTTGCATATTTCTATTTATTTTGGACCTACATATGATGTATTAGCAAGAATTTATAGTTTCAATCAATATGATTTCAAATATAGATTAAGTATTGGATACTTAACATAATATTTGCTAGATTTCTTATGTTTATTATTAACATTTATTTGTAACTCAAAATGGTACAAGTTATCATCTCTTGACTACTATTCTAAGCGGACAGTCTAGGCATGTCGAGACGAAATCATAATTTTTACGGCTTGACGTTGGGCTCTCTTTACTCTCAATGCGCACCTGTATTCAATGATGATGACTGACATAGAACAGAAAATGCGATGCGGTGTGGTGTCTTCCACTTTGAACTGTCAATCACTTTGATGAAGCTACCGTTCCAGGCCCATTCCCATAACCATGCTCCAAACAATGTTATCAACACCTGTGTTCCAGTCGCTTCAGCTGTGGACTGTTGCTCATTTATACACACTTTCTTTACACACCCATTCCCATGTGCACAAATTTCGTTTTCTTTTCCCTATTTTATTTTTATTGTTAGGGATTATTATTAATGTGTAGATACAACTCGTAAAAGATTAGGTCATAAAATGCAACACAATGGCAAATCAAACTTTTACATTATCATAAATTACATATATTTATGACTGGCTATATAAATTTGAAATTCACTTTTCAATTGGCTCAACCAAAAAACAAGAAAACCAGAAAATTCTACTCAGACAACTAGTTAGCAAAACTAAAATTGGCCACTAAGCTCTAACCCCTTGCCTTGTTCCGCCGACTTGGTTATACTCTGCAACAAAGACAACAACACAAAACGCTTTTAACTGTGACACTATTCGATATGGGCTTGTGATTATATTATGATTAAATTTTGAGTTATGAAAGTGGAAATCAAGGTTTTAATTGCTTTTTCTATCTCTTTGAATATGCTTAGCCAAGTCCTATAGAGTTTTGTATAAACTCAAACTATTATGGTCATATACCCTTCTGTTTAATGGTCGCAGGGTATAGAAACTCTTTTTGCATGCCCAGTTCACATAATTTGTGTTGTGATAGTCTCGTTCTTAGGTTTTTGGTTTTTTATTTTTATTTGTTGGACTCGTTTTCGCTTTTGGCCCAAAAATTGTTGATGTTCTTTTTTCTTGCTTTTTGTTGAAGAACTTTTTAGCTGTTTTTTGTTTTTGTTTTGTTTGGTTTTCGTTGCGCTCAAAACATAATTAAGTGCTTACAAGTTTGTGAATGTAAAGGAAATTGTCATTGGGGATTGGGCGGCGACACCCCGAACCGCTGATGATGTACTAAGTAGTCATAAATTTTACTTTGGCCCAACTAACAAAACTACAAGCAAACAAAATGTAAGCGAAGAAGAAAAACAAGTCAGAAATCAAGTCAAGTTTGAGACGGCAAAAAAGTGAAATGGGTGGTGGATTTCCCCCCTATCCATTTGTGACTTTGACCCGGGCCTGAACGACAAGCTCAACAAGTTGGCATGTTCTTTCTGAGACGCGGCAACGACTCGACAAGACCGAGCTGATGAAGTGGCCATGGCCAAGTGCTGGACTTTAGTTGTAGTTGGCAAGTGAAACGCCAAAGTTGAAATTAAATCAAACATCAAACTGAATCACAAAAACAGGGACTTGGGTATAAGCAAGGAAGGAAGCAAGGGACTAAGAGTAAGTGGGAATAGCTCAACCCGCAATCCCTTGCAACAAAGCAACAACAACGATAACAACAACAACAATAACAACAACATTCATCTCCATCTCCATCGTTTATCCTTCATGGGGTCCCATATCCTTGGGCCAAAATGAAATGAAATGTGGCAGAGACGAAATGCCGAAAGTGTTAGGAACTTTGTTATATTTCTGTTGATTTTACAAAACTGTGGCCAGGCACGCACCCAGCAGGAGGAGAGGCGTGATGGATTAGCAAAGTTGGAGTTTAGTGGCATTGGCGGCAGGCACAAACAGAGGGAGCCGAATCCGGTGCCAGTGTTAGACCAGAAGCAAGAGTCAGAGTCAGAGCGAGAGCAGCAGCAGGAGCAGGAAGCTTTGTATGTTTTTAATTTTGCAAAAATTTATGAAACTTTGTATACGCGATTGCTGCAGGCTGTGGCTAGCAGCAACACCAGTAACAGTAACACCAACACCAACACCAACAACAACAACACCAATGTACAGCATTTCAAAGGGCGTGGCTTGCGTCCCCTGCATCAGCCACAACTACTATGGAAGCCGGTTGAGTCTGTAGCACCCCCGGTTCGTCAATTTGTTTTGATTACAACCAAGAAGCCATTTCATATTTTAGAACAGCTGCAGCAGGATTTGCATGAGAAACTAAAGCGAACAACAACAGTGAAACCCTTCAGTGTGCTGCAACAATTGGATCTGGAACAACAGGCTCTGGCTCTGGCCAAGGCGAATTCGAGTTTTAATGTAATGCAAGCCCTGCAAATGGAAGAGAAGCTACGTGATAGACTAACAACCACTGTGAAACCCTTCCATATGCTTGCCCAGTTGAGTCATGACCAAGAGCAGGCAGACAAACGAACAACAACCATTAAGCCCTTTCATCCAATCAATACGCTGAAACAGGAGGCAATACAGCAACATCTTGCCGAGCTCCAGAAGGGTCAAGAGATGCAAGCGGAGGAGGTAGAGGAAGAAGGCTTTGAAATCCTTCAACCTGTTGCATCATCAGAACCGCAAGAACAACATAAGTCTGAGGATGTACCCAAAGAGCAGACACGGGCCAAGGAAAGCCAGAAAAGAAAACGAAAACGTATTCGCCGACGCCGTAAACGAATACGTCGTCGCAGGAAGCGTACACGTCGCCGCCGGCGAAAGAAGCGTAAAAAGAAGCGTAATAAGCGCAAGAAGAAGAAGTACAAGGGCCAAAAGGACAAGAAGAAGAGAAAGAAGCGAAAAGACAGGAAAAAGAAAAAAACCCATGGAAATAGCAGCTCCAATTTTGGGTCAGCCGGGACAAGTTATATTTGCCAATCCAACAAAGCAACCACATTACCATTATCCTCATGCTCATCCATATCCGAATGGCCAAGGTTATCCCTATCCCATGCCAATGCCAATGCCCATGCCAACGGATATGATGATCACCAGCACTACAAAACGTCCCGCGACCACCACCACCACTCTGCGTCCCTTCAACAAGATCAAATACATTCTGCGGCACAATAGCATATTCAAGAAGAAAAAGAAAGAGTACCTCAGTCATGTGGGTCACGTTCTCTATCCGTTCATTAAATTTGTGGCCTTCTTCACTGTCCTCAATCCGTTCACTCTGGGTGTGTTTCTCTTCACCCTAATCTCGCCGGTGGTCTTTGGTTTTCTGGGCTTTGTGGCACTGAGTGTCCTGGTCAAGCCATTCCTCCATTTGGTCTTTGGTGTTAAGCGTAATGTGGACCACATTCATCGGAAACAGTGGCTGGCCAATAGACAAGCTGAAAAATTAAAGCTCGCCCTACGCCCGGTTACCATACACAAGCACTATTATCAAAAGCCTCAACACTCGTCGCCGCCACTGAAACTACGCCCCGTTTCCGATTGGCGGCGGCAAATCGCTAGACCGGGAACGGTACCATTACCATTACCAGGACCAGGACCAGGACCGGGACCAGTAATTAGACCGAGACCACCACCACCGCCTTTCAGGTTGCGTCATAATCCCTTACTGCCAGATCAGCGTAAGGTACTGGAAGATGATGACTTTGAGGACTATGACGGTCATGGCTGGCAAACAAAGATATTGTAAATAAAGTTATTTTGTCTTTTTTTTTACCACTCGCTCTCATTAGTTTTACTTAAGTGGGACAACTTTATTATACTATTGTAGTTCATTGATCAGACAAAACAATCATAGTACCAGGAGCAAAATGTTGTGAGGATATAAACTTTGATGGAACTATGCAGGATACTTGACTAAGTCCATAGCTCAAGTTTCCTTGGCATCAGATCTGATCAATTTGATAACCCTTTGCAAGGGTATACAAAGGAAGGGGAAAAGGAAACTGAAACTTGTTGGCGGCATTGCTTGAGGTTGCTAAGAGTAATCAGTGCAAATGGAAGAAATTGCCACTTTGGGGACTAAAGTGGCATACAACATACATACATCCCCCAAAGAGTATCCCCTCTCTTCTCAAACCCTCTCCTCAGTCACTCTCTATCTATCTATATATCTTTCATGTGTGCGTTTGTGTGTGTGTGTGTGCCTAAACTTGCGTGAGGGGCATTAAAATTAACATGTTGGCAAAGTGAAAATTAACAAGAGCCACAACATCAGCAGCAACGAGCAAAGATTGTTTGCGAAACCTAATTAAAAAGTTTCGTAAATTTCTTTGCTACTACATATTGTTGTTGTTGTTTTTGTGGTTTACATTTTACATTCCAATACCCGCCACACCGTCAACCCTCGCACACATTTACCTTTCCTTTCTTGCATGTATGTAACTCTACACTTTACATTCACATTAATGAATGTATGGAAATTATTTTTTTGTTTTCTGCACTTTATTGTCATTATGTTTTTTACTCTCATGGATCCCCATTGTAGAGCATATTGAAAATGCTCAGTTCGGTTAGGTCTGACAAACCGTCGTCATAGCCACCATGGATAAGTTCTCGCTCACGTTGCGCATCCACCGGATACACCTGATGTATGGGCAAACACAATTGCAGTTCAGTTAACTCGAAAAGCTTGCGTGCATCCCAGCGGAAGAGCTCGATGCCCTTCAACAGCATAGAGTGTTGAAGATGATACTGACAACTATCCCTTAATAAGATTAGATCATCAATGACAGCCATTATTCGCATTACAATGTAGCGACAATAACGCTCCTTCACAAACTGTACCGATAGTTGCGGCTCTTCCGCAGGATTTTGAGTCTTATATCTTAGATAATTCCATAAAGTCAACAATAGAATGGCGATCAGTTTGACTCCACCAATGAACAGCATTAGACTCATGGGACTGATCTCTATTTGACCTATCTGCTGACGCCAATAGAGCAGATCCCATCCATTCAATTTATAGCCATAATCCAAAACACCAACCAAGAGCAAACTAGCTATGGCAAATAGTCCGACAGCAATGAAATGCAATCGGATCAGTAGTTGAAACCTTAGCCAATAAAGAAAGATGGCCTCCATTTTCTTTTCGGTTAAAGCGAAGCCCGGCTAGTCAAATGTTTTGGACCACTTTCAACAACACTTTCCAATTTTGATATCAAGTAAATGACATTGCTTGACATGGGTGCTAAGCCAAAACTTAGATTTTCATTCACCTCTACTTAGAATCTCTTTGTTCGCAATCAAAAAATATGATCTAGTTTACAAAACGATTATCTAGAGTGGAAGGTAACTAATGTATATGGCATGTTCTTATTTTGAAATGATTTCCTTCGAGTTGCTTTAAAAATTAAAATTTATGTCGTTAATTGGCAATCGGTTCAAAAGAAAATCTATTGGACAACGAAAGGGAAAGCTAACATCAATTTATAATATTTGTAATCGGTGAAACTTTCACACACACACACAGGCTTACAAGTAGAAGAAAAATTTTCCAATAATATCACACATACGACATGTGTTCAAGATTAGATTGATGAATTCAATGTAAATTGTTGTCATTTAATTAAGACATAAGAAGCATTTTCTTTGACCAATTGTTAATGTCAATTCAACCTTTAGCTTATTTACAAGTAAATAGCATTGAATTGTTTTTACTTTCAACTTGAACATAGTTGGCAAAAGTTGTGCATTCCACGTAAGCATTATATGTTTCATTGTGATTGTTAACAAATTGAATATTTTAATGGGTAATCTTGCCGATGGGACGCCAGGGGAATGTGTTGACGGTCATTTTGTGGGAAATTCACCAAGTGAAAGTAATTTTGTTGGTCTGCGGCCAATTATTAGTTTAAAATTGCTTCAAAAGTTATTCATTTACTATTTGTCAGTAGTTACCTGACTTTGCCTTTGACCAAAAACTTTCAACGTCGTCTTTCGTCCCATAATGTTGTTGCCATCTTCATTGGGGAGATGCTGTTGCTCTCGATTTTACTGTTGACGATATTGGCACTTTGTTTATACAATGCACAGAGCCAATATCAATTGCGCCTTTGCAATTTGCCAACGGTTTTGCGAGCCATCATAATGGAATTGCCTTGGGAACGTCATTTTGTGTGGCTCAAAACAAGTCACTTTTGTATTCGACGACAGCAAAAGGAAGGCACCCAAAGAAGGGGTCGGATGTGATTGGGGTGGCATTGCATTGGTTGATGGAACGCGCTATAGAAATACGAGAAAATGGTATACCAAGTGCAAGGCAGCAAATAGAACGGGTAATAATAAATAAAATTGTAGCCAATTCATAAGGATTTTGCATTTTGTCGCTGCTTCAATCAGTTGGTGGCAGAAATGGCAAGAATTGAGAGATGATGGGGGAGCATCTGTAGAAACGAAGCGAAATGGAGTGGCAGCAGCAGCAACAGCAGCAGCAGCAGGACCACAGGACAAGCGACAGACAATCGACATGCAAACAACATTCATTCATATTTGCCAAGTGCCGACTGAAGCTGAAGCTGCTGCCATTGCATCCTCAGCTTTATTTTCTTTCAACGTTTTCTCTCCTCTCATTCCCTGATTCGTTACGTCCCATCACTTGCCACCCCGCAGTGAATACAATGTGCGTATAAATAACGGATTTTCTGTTATAAAATATTTGTAACGACATTTTGCCGATTTATGTATATGTAATACTCATGGAAGTGTAGATGTGTGTGTGTGTGGAGTGTGTATATATAGAAATTGCATTGTGCCAGAATAAGTACAAGACTACATACATATATACATATGTACATACATATATTCCATCTACATCTACTCGTACTTCTTGTGTCATGATAGCTGCCCATCTCCATTTCCATCTAACCTCCTCCAAGTCCTACTTTTTCATGCCGTCAATTGCTGCCACTCTGTCATGGCTGGCAGTTATGGCTATATATACTTATATACAGATATGTATATATCTACATACATATATGAATATCGATATCGTTGTCGATGCATCGTAACGTCTTCGGATTGCAGCTGTCAACGCAAGCAACAAATTTCATTCAATTTAAATGTGCTGCTTAAAAGGCGTGCAGCGAGTGGATTGCATTCAGGATTCCAAACTCTGGATATGGAGAACTCAAAACAGAGTATCTCAGATGACTACTCCCCTTAGCATAAATCACAGTTATACACAGTATGTGTATGTATTTTGTTGTTGCTGCTGCAGCTGTTCTTGGTACGTGAAGTTGGCATCACCCACTATCATCTTTGAGGGTTGCTACATTAAAAAGGCAGAGACCCTTGTCATTGTCACCTCAAAACACCTTATTCAAAAATCATTTGGCATGTGAGAAAGTGTCAGGTCAAACAGTTTTACATTTAGATATAGTTGTATTAAATATAATTGCTATAATTAGGCAAATACTTATATTACATATTTGAGAAACTATTGGCAACTAAAAAGAAATCTTCAGAAATGTTCAATTTAATAATATCTTCTAAATATAATTTTCGTCAATTGTAATGCCAAAATATTAGTTATCAAAAGGAAAATATATTAAATTCTGATTATGACTGTTTAATACACTTATGTTCATAAGAATAGGAATGCTCAGTTATACAGCATCTAAACTCCGTATTTGACTACTAAGATTGGTTGGGGAAACCTGCAAACTCTTATAAATCTTATAAATCTTAAATAAAACCATCAAGTGGAAGTCATAAATTTGATTACTTGATTTAATTGATTTCTATCAACATCAAGTCTCTATATTTTTGCGAACATGGCTGTGAGTGTATACACACATTCGCCCAATAAGGGCAAAGCCACAAATAATGGCTATGAAATTTGACTTATTTTCAAATAATTTTGATATTTGTTCATGCATTAATAGTGCACTCTGAATAACCACAATATGCACAATAATAATCTATTATTATCTCAGGTCGGCTCTGGTCAGTACAGATCACCGCATCGATGTCAGGAAAGTAAAATAGGAGAAGGCGCCTTGAAGTATCTGAAAATCATTTTCTTATACATTATTAGAACCCGAAATTGAAATCAATAAACAAATGTCAATGCCGACAAACCTTAATTACAGCAGCCAAAGTGACGCGAAAATATTTAAGGCCAGTTAGGAAAAATGGTCTTGAATTCACTTCAATGGCCATTGTTAGAAGCTTCATTAGCTGAACATTTTCCCCAGCATTACGCGACTGATGGACAATCAGTTCCCAATCGCACAGATAATACATAAGTCCCAGTTCATCAGTCTAATTTTTGGAAACAGGATGAAATTTACATTATCAGGCTTATTGATTTGAAAATTCGCATTGCATCACACCGTTTTATAGAGAATCGATCCTAGCATCCCAAAAGCCACAAGTTCCAGAAACTTGGCCATGAACCACACCACGTAGGCAACATTGCCCGAAGGGTTCTGTAAGGTAGAGAGATGATTCCACTTTGCTTTCACAATAATTTCATCAAGTTAACTCACAGACTCCCGCTTACCGTGTAGGCCTTAAAACTCATGGCACAGAGCAGAGCGGCACTAAAAGCGAACATCACAAAAATGCGAAAACTGAATTGCTCCTCCACCTGGGCACCAAATTGATTTAAGGACACATTACGACGCAGAATACGGGTAAAAGCCTGTCGATAACTGTAAGCCATATCGTCGACATTATGCTCGTTAAGCAAATGTTGGGCTACCTTTCGAAGATCTTGACCCAATTGAATATAGCGGGCATTCAAATGCATCATCAGTTCACCCAGAATATTTAGCTCACCGAATAGCATCGATGTGATAATGACACCAACCCAAAAAATTTAGGCATATCAATGGTATATAGTAGCGCAATTGTGTATTATCGAACGGATAGACCTGCTTATAGAGCATTTCGCGACGATGATATATGACATTTTGAATGGGTATCACAAGGAAATTGAATAGGGCCATTAGATAGACTATCGAATTGAGACGTGTGCCCAACATTTGTCTTTGTATGCGTGCATAGAGTATTGGTTCCGATTCCTGGGTAATATAAATCTCACGATAAAATCTTTGTAAAAGCAATTTAAAGCGATTCTTTCGTAGGGCCAATTGAAAGCAACGTATTTGCATCTCAACGAGTATCAAATATGTTGGCATGCCCGTTAACATTTTATCTAGATCATGTCGATTGGCAATTAGATAATGAAAATCAACTTCATTGTGCTCGCAAAACACAAGAAATCCACAAAAAATGAGAAACCATTCCATATAAATGTATCGACGACTGACACCATCCTCCAGCGGCCATGAAATATGATTTAGATAACGGTATAAGGCCACAGGCCATGGCATCGGTGCCATTTGTCCGTTACCAAGGCGCGGACGATAGCGATAGCAATTGCGATTGCTCATGGCCATTTGAATGGATACGAATTTGTTGTATGGTAAGCTAATGATGAACTGCAGCCACTTGAGCCAAATAAAGCTGTATTTATACAGAAGATTATGGACGACTAATTGCCATCAAGTTGTTGTTGAAAAATTAATGGTTAGCAATTAGTTAAAGGAAAATGTTTAATAAATATTTTCATTAAATTTCTCTAATGCATTATTCATGCAGAAACACAGGCACACAACACACACACACACACACACACAGAAAACGATGTGATTTACTTAAATGCTCAAAATCAATAAAAATCAAACAAGCAATGTTCAATTGAAATGACACACGCCACTTGAACACACAGACACATTGAAAACATAAAGCCTAACGGGAAGGAGAAAAGGATGTAAAGCAAATTCAACAGAAACATAAAATGACAATCGCCTTTGGAGGATATTGAATATCGTTTACAATTAAACTGTCAGCGATTTTTAAATACCAATTACGCATCGTTGATGTTTCAACAACAAGAAACCAATTGATTTTAAATGAAATTTTACAATTTGAATTACCAAACCATTAAGCCAACGATGGCTAGCCAAAACTGTTACCTTTTTCATGCTTCTCAAGATAGTTTTGATTGCAGAATCATTTCAGAACATTTTTATGGATTATTAGATTATTTTGGATATAAATATGATAGAATTTCTACAAAACTTCCATTTGTTGATTATGATAATATCTTTTAATTGGGATTAGGCTTTTTGTCATACGATATAAATATTGTTGCAATATCTAACGAAATACCTCTACTACAATCATATATACATACATGTATATGTAAAGGAATATAAGGTACATAAAACCCATGCCAAACAATCATTTTTATGATTATGCCAAAATAACACTGACATAATTCCAATAAAGTATAAAAAGCTCGTTCAGTGCCCAGACAACTGCTGCCAATCGTTGCTGTTGCCTTTGTTTTATACAGGTAAGGGACAAGGCAAAAGGGGGAGGAAAACAAGGAGCAATAAAGGCCAGATCCAAACCGACATTTACACACAAATACACACACCGGATGTTGGAGAGGGATGAGCGGTTGGGTGGCAGATCATATGAGGTTTAATGTTGAACAGAATTTTCTCAAGCAACGCCTCAAAGTATGCACCTGGGAACAAATCCCACACCAATGTGTACAAATGTGTGTGTGTGTCCGGACATGAGCATATCAAAGAGCGACCAAAAAGGCGTTGAAGCACAGCAAATTCAATTCACTACTGTTGATTCACCAGTTGTTGTTGTTGCTGTTTCTTTTACTTTTTTTTTTTTTTGGTTTATTTGTATGATAAAAGGATCCAAGTGGCAGGCAACCGAAGGAACCGAAGCTGGAGCCAAACGGCCAAAAACCCAAATAATATTAATATGCAAATTGAGTTTTTTAGTTGAGTGATCTAAGCGGATAACCGTGCGACCCACAAAAAGCCAAGGCGGACCGAAGGCCTCCAGAGGCAAACATAAAGACAAAGTGACGGACTAAAGAGACGAGGCGAACTCACTAACTGACTGACTGACTCAGTGAGTAAGCAATGCTGCTGGCATTTTGTTTTTTGCTTTATTGATTGGCGACCAGAACCAGATTCAGGAATCGAAATCCGATTCAAAGTCTGGCAAGACAGGGTATTATATCCTATACAAGCATACACATACATAAGTACAAGCAAAACATATATGGCATACATTTCTATTTAAATACGACTTTCGAATCAATTGGAATCATATTTTATTAAACGTTTTACGGGGCCATTTGCCACAGCCGCCACGGGGCAAACACAATGCCATGACATCGATATACAGACATACTCATACCGTCAAACAACAGGACAACAGGACCGCATTGCGGGGATGAGTATTTAAATCAAATTTTAACTATCAACTTTCGGCCAGAAACTGAAGCACTCCAATTAAGCAACTCAACAAAAAATTTGCATTTAATTGGAATATCAATCGATTATATGTATGTATGTATATCTCAGTTTAAATATTATTGGCTATAGCCATCCGTTGTTTGTTTATCATGAGAACGAACCCCCCACAAATCAAAGTCTTCTACTGCATATAGGGAACGTGTGTACAGCATAAATCGGATCAGAGGCAAACAGAACCTGGAGTGAAAAAAATACAAGCTAGCAAAAAGAAAAGAAAATACTAACAAATACATACAATAATATTTGCAAGAAGTTCCACTGGGCAAACCGAATCCCGCCAGCAGCAAACGCATCAAATATAAACACATAAAAATATATATATACAAAACATAAATATAATCGTGGCCAAGCATTTAGATTAACAAGTCACACGAAAAAACGATATTAAAACAAAATTTAAACGAAAGAAAAATTAAAATTTGTAAGTTTTTCCATTGAAAACTTTCATAAATTTTAATAAATATTTTAGTGGTATGCTAAATTTATGTTCGCTACTGTATCTAAAAGATAGAAATATAAGTGAATTTGTACGTGTATATTGACATATATAAATATAAAACATATTTTTTATTTTTTTTTTTATTCACAGTCACCGGGAGGCATGGGTTATGCCTTTCCCTCAAATAAATTCCAAAAGAAATTGAAATCGAAAAGCGCAACGCCACGCAGATTGAAAGCAAACCAAGAGATGGATGAGCGATGAAGAAAGGAAGAAAGTACGAAAGGATGAGAGGGGTAAAAGGAACCAATGGCAACAGTAAAAAGGCAAACAGAAAGAGCTGGGAAAAGGCACGAACTGTTCAAAGTTCAGGTGAACAGAGAGAGAGAGAGAGGGAGGGGAAAGCATTGGGGCTATGAAAAATTGCCTCAAGGATTTGCCAAATGTCACGCAACTCCAGAGGAAACTCAACTTGCTGGTCGGAATTCAAAAGCAAATACAAATTGCCTCCTAGCAATTGATTTATAATAATTACGAGTAGTGTTGGGGTGAGGGGTGAGTTGGCTGGCGGTGGGACATAAAAAAAGGCACAATCGAAGCCGTTTTGAGGATTTGCTCAATTAGCCAACTTAATGGTAACTGAAACCGCCGACGACCCCATAGCGACATTGAGTCGCTGAGAAGGCAGGAGAAAGGCAAACTGGAATCGAGGCTCCCGTTGTGCGTAATTTCCGCTGGGCAATTTGGTTTTTATGCTTTCTTTCAAGTTTGCCTCCATGCCATCGTCTCATTTGCCACATTCCACCTGTGGCGCAACGTAAGGAACGTATGAATGAGCTGCCCGTTACGTCTGCAACTTCGTTCGCGGTTCCTTTATTTTTTGGTTTTGGTTTTGGTTTTATGCTTTCCTTTGCGTAATGCGTTCAGATTTCTTACTTTCTACGAAAATCTTCACTCTGCTCATGGCTAAATGGAATCTTTTGCTCTCTCTCTCTTGCTTTTTATTTATATTTTTTCCCTTTTTTTTGCGCTCCTTTGCTAAATATATGCAAATTATGATATTTGCATGTGACAGGCAAGGCGAGTAGAAGAAGAAGGCAGTCACGATGGCAACCTATGGAAGCCTCTGGCTAAACTCCACAAAAGGTACCGGACACGTGTGTGGCATCAGCACAAAAATATGCTGATGCCCAAAAATGGAGAAGAGAACGTTGTCTAGACCTAATTGAGGTAATGCGAGACAAATGCATCTATTGGTCAATTAAATAAGCAAACTAATAATGCAAATCTTTAACATTTAAATTCAATTATTCAACGACTTCATTTCACAAAAAGAAGATTTATAATTAATTTAGAAAGATAGAAATTTGACACAATTCTTTATCAGTATCTATATTACATTTTTTTTAAAGTATTGAAGTTTGGTTCAAGTCCAGGGATAACACTAAAGCCTAAAAGTATGCAAAGGGTTTAGCTTTTCAATCGGTATTCTAAATGTCCTTATGGAAAAGAAAATTCCAACTAACAAATAATGATGAAATGAGTTATTTCTTTTCTTATATTTTGAAAAGAACCTCCACACCCTAAATGATCGACACGTCAGTACTTGAAAAAACTGCCAACAGGTAGAATTAAGTACAAACTATTTAAGGGAATTGAATCCAAGGGGTCAGTAGGCGGAACCATCTATGGAATTATATGCCTAATGCGTAATGTTATTGCTCTAACTGTTACAATATATATCATTTTATTTTTTTGCTTCTCTCTGGATGCTTATGAACCCTAAACCTATTAAAGCCCGTTAAGAACAACTCACTTTACAATGGCAAAAATGGAATGAATGGGAAAATATCTCAGTCAAATGCTGATGTTGCTGCTGCACGCAGTCCTTTCGAAATGCCTTTGAATAATTAATTTTTACGCTTGGCTCAGCCACAAAACATTTGCAACCGCACAAAAGGAGTAGGAAAGATGGAAGCAAAGTTTTTGGGTGATGGAAGTTAGAATAAGAGAGAGAGAGAAACAGAGAGAGAGAGAGAGATACTCTTAGATAGAAGGAAACAAATCGAACACGCAGGTTTACATGAGCCTAATCCCGTTGTCAGTTGATGGCCCTAAGGCTCTGCTCTGCTATGCTCTGTGTCTTGGACCCCTCGCACGACGGCTCGAATTCACCGTCGTTGTCTACGACTACGGCACTTTACTTTACTCCTTCCGCTGGCCTAGTCAAGCCTCAAGCATGTCCGTTATTTTGTTTACAAGAAAACATAAATCTCGGCTCCTGTGGGCCCCCTTTGGCGGAGTATAGGCATGCGTCTCACTCCATCTCTCTCTTTCTTCTGTCAGTCTCGTCTGTCTGTTCGTCTGTGTGCGGTCGAAAGGATTGCCGAACGTTGCCGTGTGAAATGAAACATATCATCACATTCACACACATGTGTGTTTGTGTGTGTGCGTGTTTAAAAGGGTTACGGGCCTATACGCCGTAGGAGCGCGTCTGGCCGACTGGCGACCCAACAAAAAGGACCAGACAAACCATTGAGTATGCCAGGAGTTGTTGGGCTCCTTGGTGTGAGAACAGCTTTGGTTTGTACGCGTCAACTGTAAAATCCTTTTTGACATGCCGCCCAGCTACTCATATATACACCAACCCCAAACCTTACCTCCCCTTCTACCCATCACTTTCAATCCCAGCGCACTCTCACTCACACGCATATGTATGTATGTAGGTCCGGCATTTGGCCATAAAAAATGTGGCATGATCTCAGGGTTTGGGTTCAGCTTCGGCTTCAGATGGCCAAATCCAATTATAAAGAATTTTAAACTATGTAGCGTGAAGAGGAGAACATTTAAAGTGTACAAAAAAAGAAAGACATAAAGAGAGAGTGAGAGAGAGGCAAAAAAAAAAAAAAAAAAGAATGTCAGGTTATTAGCGGATGAGTCCTTCGAGTGGGTGCGTGTGTGCATGTGTGTATGTGTGTGTGTGTGTGTGTGTATGTGGGCAAGTTATTAAAACAGAGCAAGTTGTGAAGGACCACAATCAGTCAAGGGCTCACCCAGCTGAGCTTCACTCACTCCATTTGCCTCATCTCCTCTTCGAGTGGGTGCGGATCTGTGTGTTTTTTTTTTTCTGCTGTGTGTGTGTGTGTATATAGAAATTGACGTGAAATTTATACGCTATGCTTTTTGGGTAGCAAGTTGAAGAAAAAATATAGCAACAATCCATAAAGTAAATGTAGCATTTAAACAAACAAACCAAGCGATAGAGCAACCAACATCATCCACATCCACATCCACACAATGACAAACATTGGAAGCCAAAACTGACAGTGACAACTGGCTGAAGTGACGAGCTGAAGCGGCAGCAGGAGCAGCCGGAACAGTAGCAGCAGCAGCAGCAGCAGTAGGAGGATGATGGGTTGAAGAAGGAATAGGAGCAGCGTAACGGCGGCGTTGATGATGATGCCGCCGCCGTTGCCGCTCCCAAGTAGTAAAAAAAATTGACATAAGCGGATATGTTACACAGCGCCTTCTCAGTGGAATGGGAGTGAGTAGCAAAAGTAGAAGTGTGCAGGAAGGAGGATGTGTTCCAAATACACATACATACATACATACATACGTACGTAGGCATTGGCTACATGAACAGTGAGCAGATAAATTAATGCGATTTTTCATGTTGCATGTTTGAGGTTGATTTATGCAATTATATGTCTCTATATATGTATTCTGAAGATGAAACTGGGCGAAAGCAGCATACATGTGTATGTGTTTGTATGTATGTGTGTGTGTGTGTGTGTGGGCGAGTGTATGTGTGTGTGTAAGTGACATACAACTTTTGTCAAATACGTCTAAAAGCAGTCATTTTTTATATTTGATATAAAGCGGAAATGCTAAGAACATTTCCGGTTCGTTACCTACGCGCAATAGTAAGAAGAACAGAACAAAAACAATTCATTCATTCTAACGACTGTTTGATACCCTTGAAAATAATTCAATTAATTTATATACCCAATTATTATTACCAAATTATGTTTAACAAAAATAAGTTTACCCATTATTATTCTTACTGAAAATTATGAAATATTTAACTAAGTTTCTTGTTATTGAAATAAAATAGCAAGTAAACTGGAGAAATACGAAAAAACCAGAGGGATATCGAATCATACAGCAATACACAAGTCATTCAAAATTTATCCAAATTTTATAAAGTGCCAATGGCAAATTTCTAAACCAAAACAAATTATAAACAATCCATTAGCTTTGCGAATGGTTTAACTTTTACATTGGAAAGTATTCTTCCAAATTCGATTATGATCCCTAAAACATTCATTACTTATGTTATAAGGTTTTTGGATTCCTACAGGCCCTGAGCTAGTTTAATCCGCCATTGATTAGTTGCAAGAAAGTTGGAAAAATACACAAATTTATCTATTATGTTTTGAAAATTGTAAAAGGAAATTAAAAAGGCCATTTTTTTTTTGTCCCTAGCAAAGTCAAAGCAAATATGGGAATCACGAAAGTTATTTCTATAGATTTCCCAATGAAAATATGATCAACATGATTCCTTTTTGTGCCTATTATCCTTTTGTATGTTGATATAAAAGTAAAATTCTTTTTTATCGTAGAATCGATACAAAAATTCAACTAGCTTTATGATAAAACCACATTCAAAATCAAAGAATGTCTGGCCAGATCCTCAAGTTTATTAATTCTTAAGCCACTTTTGCTACAGTTTTGGAAAAAAAAAAACGTTGCCTTCAAAAACTTTGAACTTTGTCTCCTTGACTAAATACAAGAAGTTATCTTTTATTTCCGAACCCCTTTAATATTGGCTTTGTAAAAGTTAAATGGATAAATTCCATTAGGAATTTGCAAAATCGTTTAAACTGTTGATTTATAAAAATGTATTTAATCAATTTACACTAAGCTATGATTAGTGGGACATCTTTCAGAGTGCAGTTTTCCTAATTGTTGGTATTCTTGAGCTTTAGTCAAGTGCTGATACGTTTTCATTTTATTCGTTTTTCGTTTTGAAATTACGGTATTATTAAGGGTATTCATTGAGTAGCAGCAGCAGCAGCAGCAGCTGTCATAGCAACAAAAGCATCAACACAAAAAAAAGGAGCATCAAGATGGAGTCCGAACTAGAACTGGCAGCCATGTTAATTTGTCATGACGCCACTTGCTTACCAGTCCTGGTTTCGGTTCTGTTGCTGGTCATGGTGGTCACTCTCGACTACTTCACCCTCTCCCTCTCTCGCTGTCCCTCTCTCTTTAGCCTCACACACAAAAATTACACAACAAATGGATGTGTTTTTTTTTTTTTTGTTTTGGTTTGTTCATCTTATGTATGGATGTATGTATGAACGTATGGTTGGGTTTTGGAATCAGAAGTACAACCTGTAATCTGGGACAGAACGGACCACGACAGAACCGGACCATAAGCAAATCCGATTAAATGCAAATGCCCCCCGTGCTCAGAGCACTTCTTGTCCCCACATATGTACATATGTATATGTACATGCAGATGCACAGATTAGTTGCGTAAGTTATCAGTATGGTGGTTGAATCTGTGAAATGGAGGGAGGGAGCTCAGGTGACACACACGCACACACAATCAGAGGACAAAGTGAAGTGGCATTGGCCAGCGGTTGCATTGCAGCAGTCGTCATTCAAGCAAACACTGCAGCATACATACATATATCCAAAATGACCCTCGATGGGGCACTATTGAGAACTACTACTAATTATTATTTCAATAGCCGAGATTCATACTCAAGTTTGGGGACCAGATGGAAGCTACTTCAGCTCATGCTGATCATCATCATGCCAGCTGCTATCCTTCTGATGTCCACATATGCTTTAAACTGCTAAACTGCAGCATGGCATCCATTCTATGGAGCTGCCAAATAGTTGGCATAAAAACTCATTTCCCCACCATTAGCAAAAAAGCACAAGGAGAGCAAAAACAAAAAGGAGTTTGGTATTGGGGGGGAAGGGGCAACTGGAGTTGGAGCTAGAACAGCAGCAGCAGCATCAAAGGAAACGACAGCCATTTCCATTTTTGTACTAGTACGCGCCTGGGAAAGCTCACAACTGACGCCGATTGGAGAGTAAAGAGCGGAAGTTCCCTACCCCCACCGCCATTTGAAGCATTTGTGGGTGGCATTTTGGTGGCGATGCTTTAAACTACACACAAATTGCTTGTTTAAAATATGCGCCAAAAAAAAAAAAAAAGAACTTGCCGTATTTGTATTTGCCCAGCATTCCAGGCATTGAACATTGTCGCAAGTTTGTTTGGCCTCGACATCGGAGCATCAGCATCAGCATCAGAATTTTATGTAGCGCACGAATAGATGCCACTCGAAGAATGGGACGAAGGAGGCAGAAAAGGAGGAGGATGTTATCCAGCAGCTAGACCAGAGACACTAACAACAACAGCGCGACCAGAGAAGCGGGAGAAACGAAAGAAAGGACGACGAAAATAAAAACGCCACTTCCGTTTTATTTGCGCAAAATTAAATAAACCGAAATATGGCTGAACTGACCATATTGGCGCATAATGGACGAAAATATTTTTTTCATTAATATGAAGCCCAACTCCCTACCCCTCCCCCCAGCCACCAATTCACCAGCAAAACATACTATATCAATATTTTGTGTACATATACACTCACATACACATCTATATATATATATAGGTATAGGTAAAAAAAGAAGAAAAGCCGAAAAGTAAGAGCTAGAGGCAAGCTTATTGTATATAAATATTTACTCAACAGTGGGACAAAACGAAAAGCACAGGTATGAGAATGAGATGAGATGGCCCAGGTAAGCAGAGATGTTTAGTTGGTAAGAAATATATACCTATATATACACATACAATCTGCGAACTTAAGGCAGAGAAATGCCCATTCAATTTGATTACATGTTTTTAAAGCAGATATACATAGTCATTCAATTTTAATTCAAAAGTCGTTTGAGATTATTATAAACATCCTTTCAATTGTATAAGAAACACATTAAAATTAACCAAAGAAAGTATTCGGTTTGATCTTTTGCAAGCTAGACATATAGTCAGCCGATTCTTCTGGATTTTAGCAAGATTTTTTTGGAGTCTACGGACTGGCAGGCGGACGGATAAACAGTTAAACGAACCGACAGACTAAGGAACAGATTGGCGTGGCTATATAAACTCGACTTTTATGCTAATCAGGTTTATTTTGTCAAAGATGCTTCCTTTTTGCGCATTCTGACCTTTTATAGAATATTTCCTTTCCTTTTTTAGAAAACCCATATCCTAAGTTATGAGAATATAGAATAGATTACTTTAGTCAGATTAAGAGGAAAAAATGATCTTTATGTAACTTTAATCTTTACCTTTTGTAACTTAAATAAAATTATCCTACACCTTTAGGATTTCGAAAAATAAACCATTGGAATTAACGTTTCTAGAATTTTAATATTAATATTAAGGTAATTCACATAGATTTTGGCCATAATCATTCGAAACCCGCGCTTAATTCATTGTACAATCAGACATTAAGTTGTTTTAATGAAAATATCTTGTAATTCTTTGTAAAATCCTATTCTGTTGGACAGTTATAACGTTTCTTGATTTGTGCGCATAAATTTTTGAAATTCAATACTCTTAATACACTGAAAATACAGTCGAATATCTGATCGATTCTGAACTTAAAAAAGAAATTTATTCATCTTTAGTCGTTTTTAAGGAGAGTTTGGCTGAAAATAGTTTTGAAACTTTTTTAAATTAATATTTAATCAGTGTTTTTTTTTATTTTTCTAAACAATTAGTAATTCTAAGCTTATTTTCGGTATTCAAATTTGTAAATTAGTAAGTTTAAGTTAAGTTTATCTTTTTGTAATCATAATGGTTATGCCCAGATTAATGTTTTGATAACGAATTCTTATTAATATTGTTATTAAGGGATAGAGAATGAAGTTTCAAACAACTAAATCGGATAGTTATTCTTATTGTTAGTTTGCTGGAGGAAGCAAACAGGGTGAAAAGGGAAGGGGGGGAAAGACAAAAAAGAAAAAGAAAACTGAAATTCATTCCACTATACCATCAATCACAAGCTCCACACAATAATCATGCTCGGCGTTGTCATCTACTCAACCTCCACCTCCTCCACTGGCACTCGAGCAAAGTAGAGTAAAGCTCTTTTCTCAAAGACGACATTAGATGAAAATTTGTGTAAGCCGTAAAGAAAAGGAAAGGAAAAATGGGAAAGATGGGCCCGGCCGGCCCATTATTGAAAGACTTCGTTGTCGACGATTGTCAATCGAAGAATCTAATGCGCATTTCTTTAAAAAGTGTCAGCATCTGGGGACAACTTCGCCTCCGCCTTATCTTCGTCTTCCTCCTCCTTCTCTTCCTTCAACTCCTATAAGAATTCCAGTTCACATACAGGAGAAGGACATGGCACCAAGTCTGAGCTGAAGCCAAGCCAGCGAGCCGCACTAATCAACACAATTACGGAGCAGTGGAAAGAAAAACTTTTCTAATTGGATATGAAGACGCGCACATGCGTTTCTTTAAAGGCATTTTTACTTCATGTGCCGCCAGTCAGCCAGCCAACGTCGAGGGTCCAAATATTTTGACAAGAAAATGGCGCACGACAGTCAACTCCAAGTAGCTCCACCGCCTTTGCTATCACCCACACTCAGTGATAGGCATTTGCCCATCCCATCCGACACCCCGCCCACCAATCTACGCTGAAATGCTTTGACAAATTATTTTTAAGCCAATTTACAACTTGAGAAAAAGTATCAGGAAAACATATCACACCACAGAGACGAATGTGTATGGTGGAGGAGCAGGAGGAGGATGGACGGATGGTCTGTCGGTGGAAGGAGCTGCTCTTCCTGTGTATGTGTGTGTGTGTGTGTAGGTAAAGCAAATATAATGCGAGGGATAAAAGTGTAAAGTTGACAACCCGGGCACATTACTCACTCGAGGTGCCAGCAAGGACGACGGCATTAAAATAACCAACCAACCGATTCAACGTCAAAGCAAGCAGAAGGCAAGAACAGAAATGAGCATGGCCAAGAGAAATGGTAATGCGGCTCCTGCCCCTATTGCCGTGCGGCTTGCCCAGAGCCGATCCCGTTACCAGCTTACTGCTTATGCTACTGTAGCTGCTACTGCCCCCCGCCTTTTTGGCTTTAAGTATATGCAGGAGTCAAGGGTTTTGTGTGAGTCTGTATGTGTGTGTCTTTTGCTCCTTTAGTTTACACTCCTTTTGAAGCATTTTCTCAACGTTTCTTGGCAGAATGTCGACAACGCTGGCGGAAGCCATTAATTTTGTCACTTTCGGAAGTGCAAAGAGGTGCACATGAGTCGCAATCGGAGTCTTGGAGTACTACCAGCCCGTGTCCATGTCCGGGTCCCACCAGTTCAAGTCGCTGCTGGGCCATTGACCATCAGCACCAGCACCAGCAGCAGCAGCAGCAGCAAAACAAGTAGACAAGCAATATTGAAAATCATGAAAAAGCAATTAAAGTCGACCACCTGGTCACAGATAATAGTGTCTATTCCTACCCAATCCCATCCCCATTAAGACCTACCCATATGAAGGGAATACATATACATATATTTGTAGCCGAAGAAGAGCCAGGAACATAACATCATGTTGTCTTACCTCTTGCATTCATCCTCGGCTCCAATCTGACGCCTTCCTTCCTGACTTCGGCATAAGTTAATTGTTGGCAAAGCGCAGACCGCAATTACCGCAAGCCAGCAAGCAATGACAACGCCTGCTGCACCGTCAAAAGTTCACATGACAGTTGAATACCGATGACGTTGACGATGGTATTTCATGTTGAGAATGATGACGATGACGATGATGATGATGTTGATGGCGATGGTGATGGTTGATGGTGTTCATGTTTATGGGTAAAGATGACCGCAGAAACCACACCACAATCGGGATACTCCCATATTTACATTAGCCACTGACTTGACTATTAACTCGATAATTACAATATGTATAATTAAATATTAACATAATCAATGCGTGTATGTGTCTTCTTAATATATGCAAAATTATCTTTAGAGCCGTGCACCGTAAACGACTGTAGAGTCCAACGTAACGCGAGCAAGTGTATAAACTAATTTAAGAAATAAACTAAAATCTGCGCCGTCTAAATGTGATAACATTACTACTCGTGTGGGTCTAACAAAAAAAAATATATGTGATAAAAAAAAAATCAGTCTTCGATAACACACATTATATTAATGCCTCTTTTGCCAAGATTAACACCCTCCAATGCGGATTCCTGGTGCTGGCGCATATATATCAGAAACTGTATGATCACATAGAACAAATTGTTTCTGTCATAGACACAATTGTGCAGTTCCTTGTCGCTTATGAAATTAAATTTGGGATTTAGATGATTGCTCGTACTAAGTATGGCACAATGGGCTCTATTGTGTACGGCACCAACAATTTCTTTGGTGGAACGCTTATCATCGCATTTAAGGACATAGCGTGAGTAAAATGGACGACCGCCATTCTGGGGCAGTGGCATCAGTTGGCCATCCAAATACACGCAGAAAATATGGAAAAGGATCTGAAAGAGAATAGAAAGAAATTAATACACTACTATACTATACGGAAATCAAAGGACATTTCCAACATTAAAGACATCAGACAATGATATACATATGTATATAGACTTAAAAATTATCTTAAAATCCATCTATTGATGGAGTTGATACTCATCTGTATAGTCAATTTGGTCTGACCAATCTATCTATCTATTTCGTTTTACATCTATCTCTTTTTAAATGAAATTCACTTACAGCTGAATCGGTGGGCAAATGTTCACCCCACGGTTTGCCATTGTGGGAATTGCCAGAGTTCCAGCGATAATCTGATATACAAGATCCCTCTGATAGATCTTTAATACGCTGAACCAAATACTCTTGATTATTAAATGCGTCCAGGAAGGGCAATAGCATGGGCAACATTGGAGCACAAGTCTGAACAAATTGCACATTTTCTGCTGTTTTACGCAAACGCTCAATACCGACAGAGCCAATTTTTAAATCACTAATTCCCCGTTGCCGGAAGAGATTGTCTAGGCAATTAATTTCCGAAACCAAACGTTGCAGTATGGTGCTCGATATCCACTAAAAAGGAACATAACAAAACAAGTCAGTATCAATGGTAAACATAAAGATCATAGGACTCTTACATATCTTAAGTTGGCCACATATTGTGACAGCTTGTCCGTTGAGATACGTTTAATGACCTCCGAGTTGCTGTCCTTAAATTGAAACGCACCGAATTCTTCTATCGACTTTTGAGCATTCTCTGTAGAGGCTGCTGGTGCTGGTGCCAATTGATATATGGTAGTTTTTAGCATGTAGGCAGCATTGTTACAATAGTTCCAAAATGAAATCGCCGAACCCATATTGCCTAGCATATTGAGGGCATCAGCTTCCTCAGCATGGCTGCGTTCTCTTTCGGCTTTCTTCATTAAAGCGGGCAATTGGCGAGGATCTGTGAGGAAATCTTCGCCATGCACTTCGGCATAAGGTGACATGTAAGCAGATTCATCGCTCATTTGGCTGGCACTCAGAGAGTTATTCTGTATCATAGATGAGGAGTTACCCTGTTGAGGGGAACGCATGGGACTAGGACTGCGACGCATGGACTGCGAACCCCAGCAGGAGTCCTCAAAAGATGAATGCCAATTAATGATGGGAGTATCATCGATTATCTCCGATTCGGGATCATAACTAAGGGGTTTTCTCGTTGGCCGAGCACTTCTAATGGTCCTAAAGGAGTTGTCTGTAGAGTTTTTAGACATGTTAACTCAAATATCTATGAAGATTGAGCAACTCACCTTTATTGTCGTCTAGCAAAGACTTTTGCTTTTCAGTGCCTAGCACCTGGCCGCTGCCAAAGAAAATCCATAGATACTTTCCAATACATGCCACTGCGCTGGTGCCCGACAATATGGCGAATATATATTTTGTCAAATAATAATACGAGTATCGGTCCAAATAGCATGTGCCCCTTAGATCCAAGATTAGGATTGAGACTATTAATATGTTAAGAGCAGCCCATTTGAGAAAGGTTCGTGACTGAGCATTGCGGAGGCGCAGGTTGAGACTATGTTCCACCATAGCATTGCGAGTAAGCGGCGAACTGAAAGAGTTAATTATAGCAATAGTCTAATAAATGTACATTGCGATACATACCAATTGTTCCTAGAATAATGCATGCTTTCTATTTTCGAATTTTTAATACAATTTACAATGACATGAGAACGCAAATGAGAAAAATGCGGGAAACCTTAGACAGTGTTAGCTAACGATTATACTGTGTTGGGTAACGTTTATTTCTGCTTAGAGATGGTCAGTTCCGACACAGTGTTGTTAAATATCAAAAATCGATTATTTCTTATATGCGTCGATAACTATCGAGACTAGTGTTGATATACGATTGTTAGTAACGGAAAAATTGCCGCTCAATTTGAATTTTATCGATTTGCTTTTAATTTTAACAAAATTTGCAAAGGCTGTAAATTGAAAAATTTCATTTATTTCATTTCAAATTTTATTGTAAAAAAAAAAAAAAAAAACGGGATCTAGTTGTGTGACAACTTTTGTTTGTGATTGTTACAAATTTCATTAGATTGCGGCTTTTCTGTTGGCTCTCAGGGCACGCCGTCTTCTCTTTCGCTTGCCCACAACGGGTGGACCAACCCCAACACCCACACCTAGAGCAGGAACAGGGGCTAGCTGCAATAGCAAAGGATTACTTATCAAGGCAGCTGCTATACCCAACACAGTTGCTCCCGCCAGCGGAATAAGGAAACTCTTGGCCAGCAGAGCTTTTGGTGACAGTTCTGATGAGCCCTTGTGCGAGACAATCTCATGATGTTCAATGGGATAGGAATAGCCATAGGAATAGTCTCCACCGGGTCCATAATTGCCATGTTCGGGACGTGGTCTATAGACATGAAAAGGAACTCCAGCTTCAGAACTTGAACTGCCATATCCACTGCCATAGCCTGGTGCTGGTCCTGGTCCCGGACCACCATATTCATAAGGATACGGATGAGAATCGTAGGCATAACTTTTGCTGCCATAGTGACCTAGTGGCAAAGTTGGATCAGAAGTGCTTGAAACGTTACTGAGACCCCCTCAACTTGCCACTTACCCACACTAACCCTATCCTGCAGTCCACCAGTGCCACCACCGCCGCTCTGACGCCATTTATCGTAAGCTTCACTTAGATTCTCATTCACATCATGCAATGGCAAATGAGATACTCCTGCACTGACTCCTCCTCCTCCTCCTCCTCCTAGACCGGGACTGGGCAATGAGCTAATAGGTTTCGAAATGAAACTTGCCGCCGAGTTATCCAATTTGCTGGTACTACTTGATCCGGGCCCTCTATAAAACTCTGGAGGCGGCTCGTAACTCTTGCCCGTTGCCGAACCGGTTAAATCCAATTTAATACTAGCCTGACGCTTCTTTGGCTTCATGGGTTTCCATGACTCCTGGCCAGGAATTGTGCTCTGAACATCAGCCTCCTCGCCGATCACCAGAGTCAGACAGAGCCACAGACTCACTGCTGGAAGTAGTTTCTGCACAGCCACAAACATTTCAACTAAAGTCTCGTCCCACATTGCCACCGATTTTTATAAAACTTGCCCCAAAAGTGCTTACCCCCAAAAACCGATGTCATCATTTCTGTTGGCGGTAAATTGCACTTTGACGACAATTTAGGCCTGAAATTGTTGTCGACGCTTCGCTGGCATTGAGACGATGATGTCTCTGGCTCTGGCTCTGCCTCTAACTCTGCATTGGCAACTCCATGGGCAATTAGTATCGCCAGCTTGAGGAGTTCTTTCTTCATTTCATTTCAAGCATTTCATCAGTGGCATAGCAAATTGCTGTCGCCGACCTGAAGTTTGTTTTATTGAAATCTACATTTTTGTCAGTGTAAGTTTTTTCTTTTGCGATTATTTAAATTATCCACGCCCAAGTCGGGGAATTAATTGTAGAAATTATCGCATCGTAACATGGAGTAACTATAAATGTTTAAAATTTCCCAAAAAAACAGATGAAAAAACCTAACATAAGACTTGCCTCAGTGAAGGTCGAGCAAATAGATTGAAAGTGAATAATTTAATTTTTAAATTTCTTCTCTGTTTTCTGTTTTTAAATTGAAATGTGACTCTGACAAATGATAATTTAATATGAAAAATATTCAAAATAATAAGCCAAAATCTACCATAAGTGTACAACTTATTTTTAACCAACACTCAAATAAGCTATTAAAGAAAAAAAAAAAACATTCTTGAATGTCATCATGTTCCTTCACCTGGCCAAGATAAGCTAGACAACTTTCCTTTCAACTTTAGCTAATGATTTCTAATATATTACGATATAATTTTTGTTGATATTCAAAATCTATTATATGCCAACTCATCTATATATATAATATTCGAACAATAAATAAACAAAAATAACATAAATAATTGAAATTTAGCTTAAAACTTAAATGAGGCACTAAATATAATGCACTTAAAATACTTTTTTGAATAGTAAAAAAACAATGTCGGATTAATTTATTCATTTTCCAATTAAAAAGTGAGAGAATTCCCTGAGAATAACGTAAACTTAAGGAGTATTCCTTTCTAATAAGAAAACTGATATATGAATTTTGCCAATATTTAACATATTTTTCCAAAATAATCTTTGGTAATTCCATCTGTACTATATTTTTGCCAATTTCTAAATGATTTCAAAAAGATTTTACTTAGTTAAAGTGCGACTTAGCTTAGATTTTCGAGAAAACTAATTTCAAGTCGAATGGATTCAGTTACAGCATTAATTTTTTAATACTTAATATAATTACAACATTTATTAAAGTATTAAACAATCAATAAATACTACCAATTAATAAATAAAGTGTCGTCTTCTGACCTGCTCTAATCCGATCTTGATGAACTAAAGAGTTGGTGTAAAATCAACCTATGAAACCTCAAGGGCTCTTAATGTAAAGTTATGATTATCCTAATGACACTCCCTCAGAGCGTTTAGATATTATCAATGACTTGGGTGTTCGAGTGGACCATAAATTAACTTTAAATCCACTACGGTTAGAGTAAAACTAAAAATGTTCTTGGGTTTTTAAAACTCAACCAAAATTCTGTATAGTTCATTCATCCGTCCTATCTTAGACTAAGGATCTTGCATAGGGTCACCTCAATTTGGAAAGCACCAAACTAAAATTGAATCAGTTCAAAAGCAATTTCTGCTTTTTGCTCCTCTCCTACTCATACTCCAGTAGGCTTCTTTTAATCAATCTTCCTTCTTCCTGCTATCTTTATACACAAACTTATAATGAAATAGACTCTCTCCTGAACCAGTTAAACCTATCTGTACACTTTATCCTTTATCTTTAAAATACCTTTTCGGAGTCCTATGCTCTGATTACAATCTTCTTTATCCCGTCATTAGATCAGAGAGCTCTCTTTCTTATCGAAGAATCTCTATTCTATCACTTTTAGCTCCTAATTAGTTGTGGTTAATCATGTTTTAATTGTTTGTCCGTTCTATTTGTATTTGTTCACGAGATAGTGAGGGTTTGTTGGGCGAGAGGTGAACAGCTCTCTGCTATGTCCTGCTGTCGTATGGACCGTCAACGTCCAGACAATATAAAAGGCATAAAGACTGTTTTATAAAGTTTCTTAAATGTTATATCTTAACCTTAAATGCTTAGATACTACTATACTCTAGCAACAAAAAAAAGATATCTCAAAGCTCAACCCTGACTCGTAAAAGGAAGCCCCTTTCACTGCCATTTAGACAGTTCCCATTCCCAGGACAAGTTACTACAACAGCCAAACAAAGAGAAGACTCTTTCCATAGGAGATTCGAAGAGGATAAGGCCCTGGAGTAGCTGTTTGCAATTAGATTCATAGATCTATATATCTTTCATAACCTTGTGGATTAATTCTTACCCGATTTACTATCGTCAAATAGTTAATAATTCATTTCCCGATGTTGCTTTTTTTTTTTGGGAGGGGTTTTTCTTTATTTCGTCACTTTTTAATATATGTATTTTTGCATTCTCATATGTGTAAGTATGTAATTTCCATTTAGTATACATTTATGTATGTATAATTTCCAAAAAAAAAAAAAACAATGTTTATGTATGTATATGTGTATATATGTATATGCACAATTCCATTAACTTGGTTAACGTTTCAAAATTAAACAGTTGAATTTTCACATTAACAGTTTTTCATTTCCAATTAAGTTCTTGTTAGTTTTTTTTTTGTTTTTGTCATTTTCCTTGGTTTTTTAATGTTTTTTTTATGGTTTTTTTTTTAAATTTTCAAGTGCTAAGAACTACTTTGAATCGAGTTGATATTAGACACCTTTTTTTTGTTGGATTATGCATAATACTGTCTTGAGCTAGGGAATATACAATCAGATTTAAATATATTTAGATATATTAGATTAGATAAGTACATGCATACATATATATATATATATATATATATATCGGATAATTCTCAGCGCTTTCATACATTTTCGGAATTGACTTTCTTTAAGATGTTTTTGTTTTTGTTATTTGTTTTTAATTTTTTATTATTGCTGCTTCTCATTTTTTTATTGGCTGGCAGCTTCCTCGATTGAAAACACATACACACTTAATCGATTATATGCTTATATATGTGTATGTATATGTGTCTATATAATTATGTATACATATATGTATGTACGTATGTATGTAATAGGTTTATATATGTATATACTTGTATTGTATTGTATTGTATTGTATGGTTAGTATTTGGTTTTTCTTGTTGTTGTTGTTGTTTTAGTTGCTTCTGTTTTAGTAGTATTTTGGGGATGCAGTTGCCAGTTGAGTTACTAAATGATCCTTAATTCATGGGCGAACGTTTGCCCCAACCGCCATGCAGCTTCTGCCATTGATCACGCTTACCCCACATGCCCTTCAGATTGTTCCAGGTGGGCTCACGTTTGCCCCAGGCACCACGGAACTTGTTCCAACCCTGAGCCTGACGACGCTTACCCCAGGCAACGTTCATGTTCTTCCAGGCCCGTTTGTCCAGCAGATTGTTACTCGAAGCCTCAACGTCGCCAATCTCGTCGGGTTCCTCATCCGATAGAGTTTGCTCAGCCACCTGGTCCCCCCAGTTGTTCGCCTTGGTTGGCCATGCGCTCAAAGGTCTTCCAATCGATGGTGTTGGTACCGTCCGTAACCACCAGTGGGACAAAGTGTCCGGTCATATAGATATCGTCGCCGCCACCTGCACCGAATCCTCCGGCGACATCACCAGCGCTGGAACGTTTACCCCAGGAACTTTGAAGGGATTGCCAGGCCCGTTTGTTGGCCTGATACAGATCATTCTCGCTCAGCTGATCGACCACCTGCTCGGAGAGGCCGGTGGGTTCATTGCTGGTGGTTGTGGTGCTGGCCAAGTTCAAACTGCTGCTGGCACTGGTGCAGAGCAGGAGTACCATTAGACCGCCAGAATATTTCCATGCCATTTTTCTTGTCTATGCTCGACGCTTTGTTTCTACTTCTTCTCGTTGACTGTAAATAAAAATATGAAAAGTGAAAAATTAACCTCTAGTCCTCCTCAAGGAATGCTCAATTAAGTAGAGAGGCAGAGGTTACATCCCCGGTAACCCCTAGGGACCGCTTGAGGTTGGCTGGAATGCTTTGTTTTTGCCTCTGTCGAGGGCAATCATTTCCGCCCACGCATCGAAAATTACAAGAACAACATGCATAACGATTTAGCCGAATAACCGCCTCTAATTGAAGGCGGTGGGAGACAGCCGGTGGCGGGGGTATCCCAACAACTGGCCCGGGCCCATTGCTGAGGTCATGCTGTCCGCCAACTGCTGCGTTAAAAGGCAACAGCGCATAACAGTTACAATTTATGGCCTATTAATGTCTTGTTGAGGTAGCAAACAGCAGGAGCCAGTCCGTATGATGTGGTGGGTGATGATGGGTGGGTGGGTGAAATGCTTGGGAATGCTTTTTGGCGGTTTGGGGATTTGGGGGGTTGGATTGTAGGCTCGTGACTGCATTAAAGACCACATTCTGTTTTTGTAGAGGATTTTGCGATACTCGTGCACCATGAAGTGCCTGCTGCATGGGTGGCATCCGCCAACGAAGGCGGTCCTTTTCTTTACAAAGACGATAATGTGATGGCTGATAGTCAAGATTATGGCTATGTTTACCAAACAACTTAAGTGCCTTGCGATTGCACTTGCGGCCACTTGCCAGTGGAATAGACACAATGCCAGTAACTGGAGAAGGAGCAGCAAGTGCCATAACATTCTGTTTGCACTTCCTCCCAAAGTCGTTTCATTCATATGCGTCGTGCGATTAGGGCGATAATAAGTATGCCATGCCCATTCACCACCCACTTTGGCACTCCCTAGCAACAAATATTGATTAGCATACAAGAATCCAAGTATTAAATCAAAAACTCTAAAGGACATCTCACAAAAGTGAATTCAATTGCAACAAACTCTTACAAGAGTTAAAGCAAGGACGAAGACGAAGACTAACTAACTGAAAAGGCAACTTAAACCAATGTTAATGTTAAGCAGTTAACTCAAATAATACTTTAATTCATCTTGTATTCTAGAATTTATCATTATCAAATAATTTGTTGAGATTTTCGAAATTACTTCAAGAAGTTTGTTCCCTCAAAATTCTCTCCTTTCTCTTAACAGAAGCGATCTAATCTCGCTTTAGATTCGTGACTTTTCGATGTTCTCTTTATTTAACGAATGGATCATGTGAATATATATGGAGATGTATTATTGTTTGTTCCAATTTGAAATTGAGATTCATTTGCCTTCTGCGGTTGCTTCACTTTGAGTCTCAACAGTTCAAATTGATTGATAAGAATGAAAGCAAATTTCAAAACTAGATTCGAACAATATTCTAATTTAAAACAGTTAAAGTCTTCAAGGATAAAATGCAAAAAAAATGTTGGCCTAGTTTCTATTAGATTTCGAGTAATTTGCCATTTGTTAACTTAACTGCCATAGTTAGTTTTAATGGATATCCATTGAAAATGTTTATTACAACATAATTTGGTTTGAAGGCAATCAATTAATTTGGTCACAATTTGTATGATTTGAGCCTCTGTTGGCTTAAGGTGAAGCCTTATGCTAATCCTTTTTGCTCATTTATCTATGGCAAAAGTCAATGGCAATGTAATCCCGTGCAGCTGGTAGGCGTTACAACAAAAGAAAAAAATGGGGGAAAAAAATGGAAAAACTAAAGTCTTTGGAGCCCGCAACGCGTCAATCAGTATATGCCCCTCGAGTTTCAGGTCTCGTATCCCTGGCACTATTACCCCCCCTAATTCCTCCTCCTGCTGGCAAACGCATATCTAATCTAGACGGTCTCTCACCCTGATTAAATGATGTTGTTCGCTGTCCGCTTGGATTGGCCACTTAATTGAAGCAAATGTTGGCGTCGGAAAGTCAACTCGTTTTGCCAGTTGTGAACTCTAGGCCTCAACTCTTGACTGATTGTCTGTACATTTCACGAAGTTGGCTTTATATATATCTTTTTTTTTTATTGCTATTATTTTTTTTTTTTTTTTGGTTTTGCATTTAATTTGTGCGGTTGTCGTTGATTGATTGACGCCCAAGATGAAAGTTTTAGGTTTAGCGGCTTTACGCTAAATTATTATAGATTGAGAGAGAGAGAGAGAAAGAGATGACTGTGGCCAGCATCATGATGATAGGGCACGATGCATAGATAGAAAATAGATGCCTGAACTCAATGGAGTTTTATGACCACAATCGTACCCTGGCAACCAGCAGCACGTGCCGCTTGGAGGGTCAGGACTTGTAATTGAAATTAACTGAAAATATTTATGGCCCTGTGGCTGAAGATTGAGAGTGGCCCACTGGCCGGGGCCCCCCGCAACTGGAATGACACATACCAAAAGAAGTGCCACCTTGATACCAATTTCATAGCAGATACCTGCTCTCTACTCTATTATTCATTTAGTTGGCGCTCGCCTGGTTAGGCATTATTGATGTGGCCATGGACAATACATGTATATAGGGCATGGAGTAGTGGGAGCCAGTAGGAACTGTTGCTGTAGATAGGTTCAACTTCAACTTTTATTTGCCAGCAAATAAATTTAAATGTAATTTTCGCACCAAATTGGGGGAAAATTTCTTTATTCTACGAGCTTCTTGTGTTGTGTTCGCTTGATAAATAGCTAAAGTAAATATTTGCCAAAGGATGGCATTTGCCAATAAGTATTTTGTTTAAATAGGTTTTCCCACCCACACACACACACAAGAGAAACGGACGAAGCCTATACCCAAGTTACCCACTGCCTGTTGCGTCTGTGTCTTGGAAACTTCTTGAAAACTGCTGTCCCATCATTGATTTGAATACAACAGAACAGAACCATCAGCAGCAGCAGCAGCAGCAGGAGCAGAGAAAAATCTTACAGCATTAACGAAAATTCGTAAATAAACAAAATATCCGCAAAAGAGTAAATAAATTTTCGTCTGGATAAAGTTTGGATGGAGCAAGAGGTGACTGGGAGTCGGAGTCGGAGAAATGTGTGAAGAAGTTTGGGCTATGTATGTGCATGTGTCCATTCTATCCAAACGGACTCACCCGTTCGGGCCAACATTGAAACGGGATGGCTAATTCAATTCAATTTTTAATGCTTTGTTTAGGCGCTGGCAAACTTGTGCATAATTTAAGTGATATTGTAAACAAATTGACGCTAATTTTAGGTCCACAAAGTTTCATCATGGATTTCAATATTTCAATTGAGCTTCAGAAGGCCCCCAAAAAACAAAACCAAAAATATTTCCAGTATGCATGAAATATTAATCAAATTATTTTTAGTTGACCAAGTTATGAGTCAAAGTAAAAGGCTTTTAAATATAGCAGCTAATAAAAATCGAATTTTGCATATGCCTACATACACACATATAAACTTTTTGTTCCTGCTGCCAAAATGCATTTTCGTCATACAGTTGTTGGCAACTTTATTTTTAGTTGAATAAACTAATTAAGCTAAACAAACATCAAACATTTGGCCAAGTTCTGAACGTTTTGGCCATGTTCAATTTAATCCTAGCTTAGCATATATGGCTAGAAATAGTATTAAATACTTGAAAAATTTCAAAAATTAAATAATTTTGAGTTCGATGATCAATTGTGATCGATTCTCAATTTAAAATTGATTATAATCTTAATATATTTAATAGATTTTAAAAGGAATTCAAAAAGATTTGAATTGTTTGAGTTCTAGAAGCTATTTTGTGTTTAAAAAGTTTCAAAAATTAGGCACAACTTTTAAGAAAATGTAAGTAAGGCTCTTAAAAAACAAATACAATTCCATATACAGAACGTTTCAAGTTCAGTATTACATTTTCACCTTGAAAATTCTTTAATTTAAACAAATTGAATTCTAATATCCCTTTCGGAAAACTAAGAAGTTTTCTTCTCGTTTTTCCATCGATTTCCTAACCAAAGTTTATGTCTCAGTCTTTAATATTAGGCAGAGACCAACAAAAGTTGTAATTATTTATAGATTTTCGAAACTTTTTGTTCATTATTAATCAATTTGAATCAAAGAACAGTTAATTGATTTTGCATTGATTCTCTGACTGTGGCTTTTAAAAATGTCCACTAAACAATTAGTTTGATGTTCACACAGGGATTGAAAATCTCATTTCCTTGGCTATAAAATTGAATTACAAAAACCACTCACACAAGGATATATATTCAATAAAAAACTCCCCAACCCATCACACTCACCTGATTAAGTGGCTTTTTTTCTGGTTTTGGTTTTGGGTTTTTGTTATTGTATGTTTCGAAAGGTCGCGTTTCCGTGTTATATTTGTGGTCGAGCCTTTATACCGCGACTTTCCTATCTATGAGTGTTTTTTTTTTTTTTGTTTTGGATTTTGTTTTAACCAATTACTTTTATAAATGAATTTGCGGTGCTGTGTGGTCTAGAATTGAATTAAAGCACAAACTATAGTGGAGCGCTTTGGGCTGCCGTCGAAATCTCGGGGATCTCGTGTTGTTGGTAAACCTGTTGATCAACTGTTAATGATAGGCAACATGGTGCGGCAACCGTTTATAAATCAAAAACGGAAGCAAACCGAGGCACCCGATTGGCAAACGGAAGGCACACGAAGTTTACTTCGTGATAAAAGGGCTCCCACACGCTGCGCACGCACACCCACACGCATGTAAACGCACTCAAACACAGGCAAACAAACAAACACCAACACCAACACACACACACACCAACAGTGACATGTTTGAATGGAACGGGGAAATGCTGGCGCTGTCAACCGCCATTGTATGCAACGGAAGTGGCCGAAAAAAAAAGTGTAGCCTATTTATTGGGGCAAAGGAAAATAACTCCTTCCCATATTTCTAATGTTATTTCTATTGTTTTTCAAGTTTTTTTTTTTTGTTTAATGCTGGTTTTAGTTTAGTTTAGTCCTGCCGAAGTCACACATGCGCGTCCCTGGGGAGCTGGCCCCAGACATTCTGCCGAAAGGCAAACATATGCACACGCATGGATCCAACTTGGTCTTGGGGAGTTGGACTCATTTAAATTCAGGTACATGCTGCTTCTATGTTAACACCAACAAGCTCCCTCTGGCATTTAAAATTAAACGAGAGGCAACCACTTACAATTGGTTGTGGATGTGGATGTGGATAAGTGGATGGAGCATATTGCATATTGCATTTCTTTGTCAGCATGGGGGGCATCAATTGACCAAATACGAATACAAATACAAATACAATTCTTTCCATTTGCCACATGTTCATCCTAAGCAACCGAGTAAAAACCCTTTTAGTGCTTCATGAATATTTATGGGGGACATTGCGCCGTTTTTTTTTTTTTTCTTCATTCTTTTTTTTTACTTTTGTCGCTTCTTCAATTACCGAGAAAATATCTGAAGAGGACCTTTGCATACATTCTTACATTCTGTGTTCAGGTATTTGTACACGGGCATCAACAGGTTTTTCATTTGTGGCCACTTTGATGGGTGCTTTGGCGATGACGACGACGATGACGATGACGATGGAGGTGCCGGTAACGACGATGCCGAATAAACGATGATGGGAATATTTATGACACTTCTCCTGCCGTTTGCCAGTATAATGAATGGGTTATGCGTTCACAAACATTTGCCTCCACATTCACCTTTATACCTAACACATCACGTACCAGTTGCTTCAGCTGAGTCTACATCTCCTCCTCCACCCATCCACCTCCTGCTCATCGACGACTTTCGATAAGCTACGTAGCCACTAATTGATTTCGCCACTGATAAATCGCTGCCAAGTCATGTTATCATCGACAGCTACATGTTGTTGTGAATGCAGCCCGCCGAATCAGCCCCGATTGTAAATCATTATTCCGTTTATATCTGTCTTTATGTCTGGCCTAATTGTATCTATTAACTTGTGACCTTTTTGCTCTACTCCTTTTCTTGCCCAAAAACCAAAAAACGATTCATTTAAATCATAAAATATATTAGTCTTTATGGATTGACTTTTAAAGCCAAATGCAACACAATGTGAAATTGAACTTGTGATGGCTTGATGCACGCGTTGAAGCCATGTCCATTGGTGGTCATTCTCCTCATCCTTCCTCGTTCGTTCGTTTATTGAAAATGCCACATTTGTATAAAAGGAATACCCTTGGTGCCCTCGTTGTGAAGATGAAGTGGGAGCCAACTCTGTTGGCAGCTAATAATAATTTGTTTGCATTTTGCATATGCCAGATGGGGTCAAAATATGGTAAATATTATAGTTAAATCATTTTTTTAAATACATATATCCTTAACAATTCGATTTAAGAATTTCATTTCTTCATTAAAACTTGCACGAATTGTTCACATACTTTTACTAAACTAAGCGAAAAGTGAGTCAAGTTTTCTCTTCAAAAACAATTTTGAATAAATAAGAACAAATCCCAAATATAGGGCCTCTGTGGGAGGGACTAAACAACAGGTAACAGTTTGACTTATTCGGATCGATAGATCTACATATGTATATATGTAGAAATAGCTGATCTTTAAATAATTGTGTTTTCTTTTACCACTTAACACAAACTGTCTCGATTAGATTTTTCATCGTTTTACCAAGAACATGGATTTCCCTTTTATAAGAAGACATTTTCAGTCAGTCAGAGTCAAATTCTTAGTACCATCAACTAAAGGTTTCTATTATTATTATTATTATAAGTATAGGATATAGTTGTTAGGTTACATCCATACACTAACCTGGGATTCGAACCAGGATCCTCATTGTTCAGTTGCCCAAATGAGCCACTTACAAGGGGAACTTCAGGTAAGCGAATCACCGATTTGGATGAATTTTGGATATGTTGTAGAATACCCCGTCATTTGAGGCTGTGTGAAATATTTCGGCGCACTATTCTGTATTTTCCCAAAAAATCGCGTTTAAAGTTAAAGCTTAGGTGACTTATAGCTAAAACTTCAATGAAATTCCATTCTCCCTTCCGAAGGCCGCTGCTTAGATTGGCCATATTGATAGGCGATGAAAACTATCTAATTTTTATCCGATTTTAATGAAGAATATGTCATTCGACGGGAAATTTAATTCAATTTATTTCGTAGTTCAAGGAAAAAAGTACTTTAGGATGAACTTGTGTTGTAAAATAGCCTCGCCCAAAAGACCAAAAATTTCCATACAAAATTTAGATTTTCAATTACCTCCAAATCGAAAGTTGGGGCTAAATCAAAAAAATTGTTCTATGCAGTTAATGTTAGTTTTGCTAGATCTATAACTTTTTCAAACGTCTATCTTTAATATTTAATATTTTGGAAAAAACGTCTTAAATATATGCCCTCCCAAAAATTCGGACTTCTCTTTGTTCAAATGCGTCTGTTAAAAAAAAACGGATTAAACTATAAAGACCATTTTCACGGTTTATTATCTGAAGACGATAACCAACAAATTACAGAAAAAATTATTCCATTAAGTTATTTAGGAGCCGAGAAAATCTAAGCTAAAATCAGAAACAAAAACGTCTTAAGTTCGTGTCCGCCACTGTGTATATAAATAAGTTACGAATCTGTCCTCTAGAGACGAGCCTAGTCCCTGCACGGGCACCAGTTACAAGTCTTCTGGTTAGACTGTGGCCTTACCATGATCCTTCGGCTACACATGACAGATGACACACACGACCATGAAACTAATCACTCAAAAGTTTCGATTCAACATTATAATACGTTTATTAATCACTTGATTTTACTTATGGTTCCTAGGCCAAACTTAAACTAAGACTGTCATTCTTAGATTTACACTTAATGTTCAAAATCGGATGACTATATAATGGGATAAGTTCAAAATCATTTTTAAATTTGCTTTGAATCCTGTATTCAAATGAAAGACTCGCGAAATGCTTGCGCGATTTTTGAAAAGAAATTCAAAATCTCAATTGCTTTGGCGCGCAAACTGCGCTCTGTGGCGCCATCTTTTTTCCACTGGCACACTAGCGCCCCAACTTGCCCTCTAATCATTCACTTTATTTTCTCTATCGACTCATTCGTGTTTTTATCGTTCTCCCACACGGAGCGGTGCAAGAGCAGCAAAATAAATGAAATTTATTTTTGTTTAACTTAAAAACTAAAACATGCAACAATTATAACGCGAACCTTTTTCTATAGTTTCTGTTCGTTACGTTAAGGATACGTTAAGGAAGTCTGCTTGTGCGTGTGTGTGTGTGTGTGTACGTGTGCGAGAGAAGGGAAACAAGGAAATCCCCAAACAAAGATACATAAACATAAATCGCAATGTTTTTGCGTTCTCAGTTGTTGCCGCTGCTGTTGTTGTTGTTGTTCTCGTCAGTCCAGTCGACCCAAGGAGGAGCTGAGGCGGGGGCAAACGGAGGCGATGCTGCAGTTGGAGAGGCAAATTTGAATGGTTTGAATTGCTTTTTTTTTTTTGTTTCTTCCGTATTATGAGTTCATCACTTGAATAAGAACCAACACACATGGCTAATAAAACTAGAAACTAGAACTGCATTTCTATGGAATTCTGCAGCCTTTGGAGTGGGTGGAATCCCATCGAGCATCTCTCATTTATAATTAGAGCGGCTTTTGTTTAAATTCTATAGAAAAGGAAGGGGAATAAGGCAGACTATAGATCAGTTTAGAGAACAGATTCAACTCATTTTAGATTGCACATTTTTCAAGTAAATTTCATAGTAATCTCTAGGGAACTAAGTTAGACCGACTCCCAAACGGAGAAAACCTCAGAAAACCAGAGGAAACTTAATAAAAACTATGATATTCCGTTTCCAGTAAGCAAATCTTTAATATTTATAAGTAGCCAATGATCCCAGGACAATTAAAAAATATGTTTTTGAAGAATTTTTAAAAAATAAGATAAGAAACATAAAAACATCAGCTCTGATTTATGAAAAAGTTCTCCAAAATTATTAGTATTCTTCTATTCCAAATCGTTATAACTTGACATAATAACATATTATTAAATTTTCATTTCTTAGAACTAAACATGGCATATAAAGTGTGAATTTAAATGCAAACACATCGAAAATTTGTCAAATTTCAAAAACTTTTTCAACTGAAACATGAGATATAGGTACTTAGACTTGATAAAGAGTTTCATGAAATGCATTTGATTCCTTGTTATTTGATCATTTTATACAAAATAAACCAAGCCACTTTTGTTCATGTCTTAAAATCTTATAAATGAAGCTTAATTATAATACTATAAAGTTAACTAAATATACTTTATTATTCACTCTATTCAAAATAGATGTTGTCAAAGTGTTTACGGTGGCCAGTGAACCGACAGATGGCTATATGCGCTATATACGATCTGCACGCGTCTACGATATTGAGGTAAGAATGAGTCTATATCATTTCCATTCCATTTTTACATTGAATGAACTGAAATTGGGTCTTATCGAAAGAAAGAAAGAAATGAATTTATTTAGCATAGAGTTGTGGTTTTTGTGGCAGTTAGAACCGTTATTTAACGTCTTTGGTATGGTTAAATTTATATTGATGAATTCCATATTTGATTAATCAAATTCTAAAAGAAAGAGCACACAAGAGACTATATATAGCATATTATAGTATATTGTATCGGCACACTTTCATTACTTTTTCACAGATTGTCTAATGTGTGATATGAGCTTGTGTGTGTGTGTGTGTGTGTGTGCATGTGAGTGACCAGCAGCATCCGGCGATGTGTCTCTAAACAGATTGGCTGGACGCATTATGAATCGTCCATATGGAACCCAGATTTATTTTTTTTTTTTTCATCTTATGTGGGGCTCTTTTTATTGTTGTTTGTGTGTGTGTGTGTGTGTGGTTTGTTTTTTTAATCACGTAGTCCATTCAGTTGCCGGGTGTAATTAGCACAATTCTAAAATTGATAGCTTAGAACTTTCTACTATATAAATAAAGATTTTTCCTTATCACTATGAAATATGTATATGCCCGGTTATGATTACACAAAAATCATGTATGTATGTATAGAGCATACATCCTCATGTTTGTTAAGAAAAAAAAAAGCATAAAACAAACTCACAAAAAACATGTTGATAAGCCGGTTGTATGTCTTATTGTTCGAATTTCATTTTGTAGTCGGAGACTTGTGTGAACTTAAGCCATTTAACCAGGCTTGTTTCGCATTCAAATGTGTACAGATACAGATACAGATATAGATAGATAATTAACCATTCCGGTTGGCATGTGAATATAAAACAAAAGTCAAACGATTATCTTAAACAGATTTCTTTTTTGGGTGATGGAAAAGTTTTATGGATTAAGAGATAAGCTGAAATCAAATCAAGTTTCAATGCTTTATGACCCAAGAGAATCTGTTCCAGAAGCGAAACATGTTTTGAAATAATTGTCTTTGATTTCTTAACCAAGTCAAGGCAATATGGGGAAAGAGTTTTTCAAATCATTGATAATGCCATCAATGATGATCATTCAGAATTTTAGTAAATATTGTTAGATGATTATTATCTTTATAGTTGTTCTATAGTTGTAATTCTCAACTCGTTTAGGCAAAGAAAATATTATGTGGCTATGGCTATTTTGGACATCTAACATTTCATAACATAACATTTGGACATTTTGGACATTTAATGTTCTTTGAAGATTTCATATCCTTGAATAATCCTTATTTGCTCAGCTTTAAAATTTAATAAAGTAAGCAAAACTTTTGGAGCTATCAATCCATACTTTTGGCAATTATCAAATTAGATACAAATAGTTTTATAGTCACCGTAGGAGTTACCATAGAAAATCCTTCGTTGGGACTTGATTGATAGCTAATTTGGGACCTCAGAGTTTAAGATTACTTTATAATTTCCTTCTTTCTAAATAGGTTACAACACTTGGCATGGGAGATGAGTGGAAGGGCGGAGATATGCAACGGGCTGGTGGCGGCTATAAGCTTAATCTGCTACGGGAAGCTATTGCACCTCATAAGAATGCGCAGGACAAAATAATCTTATTCACAGATAGGTAAGAATTTATAATGATTTGTAAATGCTTTTTCTAATTCCAAATTCATCATTAGCTATGATGTCATTATCACTGCCAATCTAGAGGAAATTGTGGAGAAATTCAAAGAATCCGAAGCCAAGCTTCTGTTCTCGGCTGAGAAGTTTTGTTGGCCAGACAAAACGTTGGCCAATCAATATCCCGAGGTGGAGGGCAAAGCGTCTAGATACTTGAATTCGGGTGCCTTCATTGGCTATGCACCACAGGTCTATGAACTGCTCGAGGACACACCAATCGATGATACTGATGACGATCAATTGTATTTTACAAAAATCTTTTTGGACGAAACCAAACGCGGCAAATTGGGCATGAAACTAGACACACAATCGCGACTATTCCAGAATTTACATGGTGCCAAAAATGATGTGAAACTGAAAGTGGATCTCGACAGTAATCAGGGTACACTGCAAAATATTGATTTTATGACCACGCCAGCCATAATACATGGCAATGGCCTGAGCAAAGTTGAGTTGAATGCCTATGGCAATTATTTGGCCAAAACATTTAGTGGCATCTGCACATTTTGTCTTGAGTATCCTTTGGAGTTGAGTGTAAGTGAAATTCAAAGCAAAGTTTGTAATTATTCATTATTTGATATTGATTTTTGATTTGATAGGAAAAGGAATTGCCAACTGTTTCATTATCTGTGATTGTGCCGCATCCTGTGCCCTTCTTTGATCAATTTCTGGAGGGCATAGAAAAACTGAACTATCCAAAGGAAAAAATTCATTTGTTCGTCTATAGCAATGTCGAATTGCATGATGCTGCAGTCAAATCGTTTGTGAATCAACATAAAGATATCTATGCCAGTGGCAAATATGTTCTATCCACGGATGAACTGGACGAACGTCGTGGTCGACAATTGGCTTTGTAAGACAAATGATAAAAATCTTTAATGTCAATCAATCTACAACCACAATCAATCGTTTCAGGGAGCAAGCTAAACGTCATCACAGCGATTATATATTCTATGTGGATGCCGAATCCCATATCGATGATCCCGAAGTGCTACGCGAATTGCTTAGATTGAATAAGTAGGTCACAAAATTAGAACCCCAAAAACGAATCTTACTTAAACGACATTTTTCTACATATTTTGGCAGGCAATTCGTGGCTCCTTTATTCTCGAAATATCATGAACTTTGGAGCAATTTCTGGGGTGCACTATCCGATTCGGGTTACTATGCTCGCTCCCATGATTATGTGGATATTGTTAAACGGGATCTCATGTAAGAAGCATTTATTATCATCATCATCATCATCATCATCATGTTCACTTAAACGATACGATATAGTACAAACAAGAACAACAATTCAATCAATCGAAGGCAATAGAGAAATCTGTCTTAAAGCTGCGCCGATCAATCGAATACATATTATCTGCCGTACACTCATATAGGCCCGCATCCATTTGTGTGGCCGGATCAATTTCAATTTTCGACTTGACCTTATCCTCACCGATACGCCATTCATGGACATGCATATATAGATGTTGATAGATTTCCGCCCCATCCTTATACCAGGTGATGTGTGGTCTAGGATTTCCCTTGGCCACACACAGAAAGGCTATCTTATGGCCTAGCACGTACTCAAGATCAAAATGCGAAGCCTGCAAGATTTTGGCACCCTGTGACACGAAAAAAAAACCATCAAATAGAAGATAGTTCAGGAAATGAGAGAATTTTGATAGGGAACTCACATTATTATTGTTATAGTATTGATCGGATTCAGGATCACGATATTTGCCTGTTATGGGTAAACCGATTTGCACTCTCGACTTGGTGCGACCACGACCACGTCCACGACGCGCCTCACAAATGGGCGCGGCCAGCATCAGCAAACCCAGACCGAGGCAGATGAGCAGGCATTTTACTTGCATTATGGATAAATGGATAAATGGAATGAATGAAATGGACTCTTTGTTGCTGACTTGGTTGGCTATGATGCTTTGCGAATCTCGTCTGCGCGGCAACTGATCCAAAGCCAAACGGTGTGATCCGCTCAGCGCTGATTTTGGACTGTCATGTAATTGGGTTGCTTTCCCATCAATGAGCTTGGTTCGCTCGGTTTGCTTTTTTGCATCTCGACTACAGTATCTACTCAATTTCAACATTTGATTTGATTTGCGCACTCGCAATAATATTCCTCTCCATATAGAGTATTTTGTTCACCCTTTTTTTTGTTTTGTTTTGTTTTGTTTGTGTAGTTAAATTTGCTTGCTTGATCCGCACAGTGGTGCAGCTCTAATCATTTGCATGGCTTTCGCCTGACCGTGATGTGAATCGAATATTTTGGTCCACAGTGCGGTAAATCCACCAGTTGATATTAATTCTTTGATATGTACATTGTATATTCTTGTTGTTGGGTTTGTTTAGATTTGCTGCTTTCACACATTTTAATAAAATAAATGCAAAAAAATCATTTCAATTAGGTAATTGAGACAATTTGTCCGCTACACGCAGGCGAAAGGTCGAGTACAAAAATATATATGTACATATATGTGCATATAGAGAAAAGAACTTGAATTCCATTGAGATAGATAGATATAGGAGACGATCTCGAAAACATACAATTGTTTGCTTGTTGTAAATACTTATATGATTATATTTTGTTGTTGTTGTTGTTTGTAAAATCTAAATGTAACTAAAAATTAACCATTACATAGTCCGTGCGAAAACCACGACGATCAATGGCATATATATTATCCGCTTGACATTCATAATAGCCTGAAAATGAAAGAGATAGAGATAGAGATAGAGATTGGTAGGCCAAATGGTGGAGAATCTAATATACCCGCATCCATTTGTGTTGTAGGATCAATTTCCATTTTCGATTTAATAATATCCGTTTCTATATGCGATTCGTGTACCTAAAATATTATAATATGTATTACTAAAATCCCATTTTGAGTTGCATATGTTCCATACCTGAAAGAATCTATGTTGATACAATTCGGCACCGTCTTTAAACCAAGTTATCGTTGGACGTGGATTACCTATTATTATCAAAATTGTATTTCAATTACTTAAATACTTATTTTAAATACTTGCCCTGAGCCATGCAGAAGAATGTGATTTTACGTCCCAGTGTATAATCCAATTCAAAATGTGATGATTTTATAATTTTGGCACCCTAAATCAATAAGATCAATAGAATCAGAAAGTCAAGTAATTAATTATATATACTTACATTCTCATGATCGTAATAGTTGACGGCATCCTGGGTACGATGTTGTATGACAACTGGTTTTTTGCCCGTATAATTGCGACGTAAAACATTGCGACCACCCGTACTTCCTGTAATTATCGATCATAAGCTTCAGAATACGGATTAACGATCTATTTACTCACTTTGAGCTGCTATATAGGCCAGATCGCTTAATAGCAATAGGCCTAAGAAGAGAGCAAATGTACGAAATGGTCTGAGATTGGGCATATTGATGCTGTATTGTATATTGTCTCTCTATATGTGTGTGTGTGATGTCTGATCTGATTTGATGTGTGGTGCAATCTTCTCCGTGTACGCCAAACGTACGTCAACGGAGAATGTTGTTTTCATACTGCGGTCTGTCTGCACAGCTTCCACTTATCTATGTTTTACCCCTTGACGTTGCAAAAATGCTGATTGAATTTAATAAAAAATACCAGAGAGCAAAAGTCTGACAGTGACAACGAGAGAGATAGAGAATGAGAGAGAAAGACTATGAGCACAATTCTACTTTCCATTTCCATTTTCAAAAAACCATCATATTGACTTCTCTTTCCTTTAGTTCATGCACTTGCAGTCCTAACTCATGTGATTTTTTTTCGTTTGTTTTGAATTCCAGCGGCATGTTTAATGTTCCCCATGTGACGAGCATCTATCTAATTAAGCATAGCGCCTTTGATGCAATCAACTTTAATCATAAAGAATATGATCCCGATATGGCCTTAAGTCAGTCCCTGAGAAATGCTGTAAGTCAAACCAAACAAAATCGAAATTGCATAAAAGAATTAAATTCCAAATTGTTGTTCCTTTTTTTCAGGGCATTTTCATGTACATCAGCAATCAGCGTTACTTTGGCCATTTGATTAACACGGATAACTTTAATAGTACATTAGTTCGTCCCGATTTCCATACATTGTTCACAAATCGTTATGATTGGACTGAGAAGTACATACATCCGAATTATTCACTGCAATTGAATGAGTCAACGATCATACCACAGCCATGTCCAGATGTATTTTGGTTTCAAATAGTAACTGAAGATTTCTGTGACGATTTGGTGGCCATAATGGAAAGTCATGGCGGTTGGTCGGATGGCAGCAATAGCGACAAACGTCTCGAAGGTGGCTATGAAGCAGTGCCCACCCGTGACATTCATATGAAGCAAGTGGGACTCGACACTTTGTATCTGAAGTTTTTGCAATTATTCGTGCGTCCCCTGCAAGAGAAAGTCTTCATGGGTTACTATCATAATGTGAGTAAACTAAAAAACAAAAGGGCCTGGACTGGTCAGTAATGGGAGTTTCCTTTTGTTTTTGTTGTTTTTAGCCACCACGCTCATTGATGAACTTCATGGTTCGCTACCGACCGGACGAACAGCCCTCATTGCGTCCTCATCACGATTCATCGACATATACCATCAATATTGCCATGAACAATGCGGGCATTGATTATGAGGGCGGCGGTTGCCGTTTTTTGCGCTACAATTGCTCCGTCACTGACACCAAAAAGGGTTGGATGCTTATGCATCCCGGTCGATTGACACATTTCCACGAAGGCTTACTGGTGACCAATGGCACACGCTACATTATGATTTCCTTTATAGATCCTTAGAATAAACATGGGTATATATGTATATACCTATGACACACTGCCATATTGGCCACTCCAAAGATAGAATCAAAAATCAAAGCCTAGTTTTAGTTTTTTAAGAATGCTGGAGTGCTTGAGATTTATTTACTCGAATGAGATTTTTACAAAGAAAAGTTTTGATATCTCAACATACATATATAGTCGGAATATAGCTTGAGAGTTCTTGCAAGAATCTATAATTATGCCTTAAGTTAAATGTAAGATTTTTTACAAATGTTCCAAGTGTGTGAATTGATTATACAATCAACAAATATAAGCAATCTTTTTCCTAACAAAACTCATTAAAAATGAATTAAAAATGTAATTAGTTTAACTAAAAATGGAAATCTGTTATTCGGTATTTCAAAATTTAACCAAACGAAGCATGTTAATCCCATTAACAGGGCTCTGTAAACGCAGCTGTTAATAAAACGCCCGAGCTCCGGGCCAACTTTGGTCATGCCGAAGGGTGCTTACCCTTACAAGAGTTACATGAGTTTGCCATTAAGCGGGTTTTTGTCTAATTTACACTTAAGAACCGTTCTAAAGGTTAAAACAAAATTCGAACAATTGTTCCAACATAGTCTCCTTTTCAGCTGACTTTCATATATGCATATATCCCGATATATGTACTTACAATGCCTGCAGTATATAGACATCCATGTGCACTGTACCATTCAATCAGATCAAAAATATGTGAAAGGATATGCTGCTCTCAATGCCTTGCGCACACCTGGCGAAAATTAATACACCCTCTTTTCAAGGGTATGAACAAAACAGACACAACACACCCCTGCAACACACAACAGCAGCTACTACAATAACTGCAAGAAGAAGAAAAACAGACGGCTGGAGCTATTTTCGACCACATCGAAATTTGTATACTCTTTCAATTTCATGACGAACAGTGACTTATGGGAGTTATATCGAATAGTAGTCCGATCCGATATATACAAGTCTGAATACAAAAGGACTTTGCTCTAATCCAGACAGACATGGATATTTGGACTCGTCTCATCCTGCTAATCAAGAATATATATGCGTTAAATAGTCAAAGATGCCTTGCCATTTTGGCAAGGGTATAAATAACAACAACACACAAACACTATGTGGGAGAGCATTCGCATATGTACATACATACATACATATGCGGTTCTATATATAACTGTATGTGTGTAACCTGAGAGTAACTGTAACGAGTTGACATCTAAAATACTTAATAATTATGTTTATATATAGCTTTCGATAAGTTAAGATCATAATGAATTCTAGTTTCTTTGAAATTTGTGCATTCTATTCTAGCAGTGCCTAAAACTATGCAACAAAAAAGAGAAAAGATTTTTAATATATTTTTAGGCCTCGCAACGTTTCGCCAATATAGTTCAAAGGTTAGATTTGGCTTTATAAACTCTCTGTAATTCGCATTATTATAACCGATATGTAATTTGAGTTGGAAAACAAATAGAAATTAACTTTATAGACGAATTTACAACATACTTGGGCTATTACAATATATTTTTACGCCACATAACTGGCCATTCTATCCACAGTGCACCATCAGCAGTGGCTTGTTTCCGTTTTGTTTCGTTTGCTCGTCATTCTTTCAGTCGCATTTTCGATAGCAGTACGTGCGGGTGCCTGTTTCGTGTGCGGAGTCCGGAAATTCGCTAACCAAAAATCTACAGTTAGTTGCTGTTGCTGTATAGCCTGCCTGGATAAAAAGAAAAACAACAAAAAAAAACCAAAAAGCACGAGAAAGAACAAAATACAAAAAAAAAAGTAAAGTGCATGTTAAAAATAGCAAAACCAAAAAAGAATCAAAAAATCAACAGCCACAACAACAACAACAACAACACTGACAAGCAAGCATCATATATAGAAAAGAGAGAGATAAAGCCACTGTTTTTTTTTTTTTTGTTGTTGTTGTTTAAGTGTGGGTGGATATTCAATTTCAAAATTCAAAATAAAAACTTAATAGAAAATAAAAAAAGAGATAAATTACATTTGTTTAGGCCTTTAGTTCAAATGCCGCATCCTGTGAAAAGTGCCCCAGCACGAGTCTGTGTGTGTGTGTGTGTGTTGTTCGAAACAAACAAAAACGGCGAAAGTTTTATTCTCACCAATAAAGGATTCGCTCTCAGTTTTACTCTCTCGGGTTGCTGGTTCGCCGCACAGTTCTCTTGCGTTTTCTTCCTTGTTCCGCATTATGCGTGTGTTGTTTGCTACGTTTCTCCTGTCCGTCCGTAAGTCTGTCTGTTTGCCGTTTCGTCCTTCCGTACGTTCTTCCTTCTGTTGTTTCAGCTCTATCCTGTTTCATTTCCCGCCCCACAAACACACACACACACACACAGAAGCATAAGCACATTTCTTTTTACTACTTTATTTACACTTTTCGTCTAACGGTGCTTGGAGTGGGCGCCTCTCTCCTTGCTCTCACACCTGCTGTGAGCTAATGTTTGTTGTTGCTGTTGTTGTTGCGCCTGGCAACGACCAAAAAAAAAAAAACTATAATACTAACAACAACAACTATAATACACATACATATAAGAAAAATTGTTCACAGTCTTGTTTTCTTTTTCTCCTCTCTTTGTCGCTTTTGTTTTGTTTTTTTTTTTTAGGTTGTGTTTTTTTTTTTTGGTTTTTTGGGTGTTTTTTTTGTTTGTTTGTCTCTCGAAACACAAAACAGTTTAAATTTAAGACAATTCTAACGGTAATAAAACAAAAAGGAATATAACAACAACAACAACAACCCACTAAAAGTGGCTGCCACTTTCCATCATCTTTGTGGCAATGAAGTGAACATGGGAATAGCCTCTGCCGCTTCCGTTGCTCCCACTCCCACAGCTGCTGATGTTGCCTTCGTCGCCGTCGTTTCATAGCGAGACTTTTTCGCTAACAAGGTGCCATCGTCTGTTGGCCTGGAGGTGAGTAAATTATACATACATATGTGTGTTTGTGTGTGTGTGTGTGTGTGATTATTATTGGGTGCTATTTTTTAACCAAGACGACCCTCCGTGTGTCTGTTCTCCATCTTTGATGCCCTCTTCATTATCGAAGAACACTTTGCCCCAAGCAACTGCTAATGGAGCGAATTCTTAAAAAGTTCTTAATTACATTAAACACTTTCCTTTACAATAAGTAAACGAAATTGAAACAACGATCTGAGCTTTTTCTGGGACTAAAAATAGTTTTTTAAATAAAATGTAAAAATTCTTTAGATATTTAACTATTTCCGTAGAAAATTGATAAGCAAACACAGTAATTAGCATTTTTTTTTTTTTCATGTTTAAAATATTTAACCAACTTGACTTTAGTTGTGCCGAATTTTGTATACCCTTACTCACTATGCTTTTGTAAATACGAGTCAAGGGGAGAAGCCCTTATAATGATCCTATTCAAGTCAAATCTTTAGAACTTTTGTGTCTACTTCTTTTAACGGTCGATCCTCAAATCACACAGATCCTAAAGAAGTTTTCCCTTTACAAAAATTTGATCTAATTTGATCAAATTTAAGCCTAAGTAATATGGATCATATGTGTATATAAATCGGTAGATTGTAGCTGAAATTATATAGTTATCCTATCAGAAAATAGACAACATGTTGAGGCTTCTTATATGTATTTTGATGGTTCTTCAGGGAACTACATATATGATATAGTACTCCAAACTTAGACACAGACCAAAGCAAATAATAAAGAGTACTTTAAACTAATATAAACATGAAATTTATAACTATCGCTTAATAATAAGAACTATCTACTTAGTGTACAAGGAAATTCTTGAGCCATTGTAATAGACCGAATTTGAATAATGAGCTAAAGCTATAGTTCTTCAAGAGCAGAGAAGAGAGAGTATCCAAAAGCTTATAGCTAAAAGTATGAACAAAGATTTTTTCAGAGCTCTAGTTGAGCAGTTTATATATAATATATGTTCAACTTCTGTCACTGTACGATTCTAGCATAGATATTTAAAAATATTCAATCCCTGATCTGCATATTTTGCTTAGCTTTGTTAGAATTTCTTTATTTTAAAATTGCATTTCATAATCTTAAGAAGAGGAAAAGGAAAAAGAGAGAAAACAAGGAAAATTTCCTTTTGATTTGCATATTGATGTTGGCATTATCTTGTTGATTTGCCTTTAGGCTTTGGGCTTTCTTCAATCCGATTTCCATATTCATTACGTACGTACGTACGTACAGGGATCTTTGGTGCTGTGCTTTGTATCCCTAAGAGTCCTTTGACATGCGTGCGTGCGTGCAAAATCTGCGAGCTGAAAAATTATTATTAACAAAGGCTCCCCCGAGGTGCGGCAGAGAGACACACAGACACACAGACACAGACACAGTACATAGAATAAGTAGAACCGAACCGAAGCGAAGCGAACTTGGGGACAGGCGCAGTGCGGCAACGGCTAGCCAAAAACAAAGTCCAGCCCCAGCTGCTGTACTAGTTAATGGCTTTATGTGTGCGTGTAACTGTGAGTGTCTGTGTCTGTGTGTTCTTGTGGAGGACCCCGAGGAGTTTGTCGAGTAATTTGTGTCACGTTTTAATTTTTGACGCCACAAAAGAAGAGCCCAACGCGACTCGTGTGTGATTATGACAATTAAGATTGCGTTGAATTTTTGCTTACTTTGGAGCAAGTTTAAAAGGCTTAACTATGTTAAGCAATTACTTCTAACCAGACATATGTTAAACCATATCAGTCATTACAATGTGTGTGTGTGTGTGTGTGTGTGGGTAGGAAGGGGCAAAACCTTTTCATATCAATCACATTAAGCCTTAAGTGCATTGGAATTATTGATACACTCATTTCGACTGTAAATTCTATGCTACAAGAGTTTGAGAAGGTACATAACAAAGTTATGTACATATATGTATATGTACCTATATATATATATTTGATGCTCTTTGGTTAACAGTTTGGCACCTAAAAGTCCATATACAAGGTCCGAATTCGTCTTTTTTTCAACTGCCATTCATTGGAAAGACTTTATCAATCATTGAAATTTAAGACTTATATAAACATATTGATATCAATCCTGTAACTGTAATTTTCAGACATTTTGCAGTCTAAAATTGAATAATAATTCAATTTTGTTCAACTTCGAAATGAAATTTCCTAAGTAATTTACTGACTAAATAGAATATTTCCTTATTGAAAATTCTTTAGCATCCTTGGAATAAAGTTAGGATAGGGCAAAATGAAAACGGACAGCCCACATCAACATTATCAACATCAACAACATGAACAACAGCAACAAAAGCATCAAGACTAACTGGAACAGCAGAGAGCAGGAAGAGGGTCTTCAGTCAATTTGACAAACATGACACAGAAACCCCCCGGTCTGGTGGCCCAGCCATGGGACTGACTTGCAATTTGGGTGAAGCAGTGCTTGTGCCTGCCTGCCTGGACACTCCGGGCAAGTGTTGCATGGCTCGAGGAAATACCAACCATAAGGACAGGATAGAGAGGCAAACATTCAGTCGGACTGCCTTGTTGGCAATTAAATTTTTAAAATGCCATTTCGAGAGCAAAAAACAACACGAAAATTAAAAATGCCAACTGTTTGCCTGTGCGTAGACTATCAAAGAGCTAAAGAACAACAACAAAAAGTACAACACAAGTATAAATAGCAAATAAACACAAATTGAATTTGTTGTTGCCAGAGAATTTATCTAGAAACAACAAAACAGAAAATCCCAGAAAAAAGAAATCTAATAAAATTTACGGAAATGTAACTTTTTCGCTAGCTTTTTGCCTTGGTTTCTTTTGGTTTTGTTTGCTCTTCTCTTTCTGGTGGATCGGCATTGTTGGCCGGCGCCTTTGTTGGCCAAGTTTTGCCATCTACTTTCTCTGTTTTGCTTGCCTTATTCGTTTGTCCTTTGAAGGATGTTGAAAATTCTCTGTGCGTCTTTTTCACTTTATCCACTTTTTTTATCCGCATTGCAATTGCAATTTCTCACATTGTTTAGCTTTCTCCTTTCCTTTTCGTCTTCCGTTTTGCTTTTGTACATTTAATTGGCAATTTTGGCAGACATTTTTTCACTTTCCCTCCTTCGTCGTCGTCGTCGTCTTTCTATTTGGCCGCCAGCCATGAACTTTCTCAATCTGTGTCTCACAAAAACAAAAAAAAAAAAAAAACTACAAATTCAATAATAACAAATCAAATTAAATGATAATTTAATAATAAACAAAGTTGGATTTCAGTTACAAATATGATACACTAAAACTATGCAAAAAATTACAAAATGTTTATTATATGAAACTACATACAATGGAATTCTTCGTCATGTACAAATAAATATATCTTCTTTCAATTTTCAAAGTGGGTTTTTTTGATAAGCTTCTAGAGGCAAGAGGCAAGGATATCTGTGGAAAGGGAATGTGACTTCCGTTCTTATAGTGACCGAAGAGAAACAATACAAAGAGAGAGAGAACTATAGAGAAACTCAACATTACTTTTGATAAACATTTATACACATACATACATTTTCTACTAGTTATCAGCAAAATACATATGTATGTATATTAAAAGAAAACAAGCCCAAAACTTAAAAGCATTAAACGCAGGACAAGGTTGGACATTGACTTTTCATTCTAATGATATGCCCACGTTATAGTTCAAGTTTTATATGGTTCTATCGCGATTTAGGCAGATCATATTAATCTGTAACGCTTGAACTAAGAGTCTAGTTTATGAATCTCGAATTGGTATTCTTTTTCCTAAATCATTGAACATACTTCAGCACTCAAAGGCAAGCGAAATTGGGGCTTAGAAGTCACTAAAATTGAAGTCATAGTCATAGATATGCACTTGAAATGTAAAAGAAGCCCATTTGTAGAAGTAACTTGTTTGCCACATAACAACACAAACAACGATAGTTTCTTATCTCTTTGGCTGTTGGCTAAATTTGTCATAAAAAGAAGTCTTAAATTGGTCTTAAATCACATGTGTTATCTATAGTTTGAGAACATGGAAAAACATAATCAATTTCTCAGTAGATTTTTTAATCCAAATCAAATATAGAATATTGTAACTAGATATCCATATCCTCTTTTGTTCCATCCAAAGACCAATGGTTAGATATGATAAATATTGAGTAAATACTTATGATTGGAAAGCAGTTAAAAGCCTTTAATTAGTTATTGGCAAACTTGGAATCATCTGTTGCTTCTAAGATTGGGTTGGAGGGCTTTTTCTTAGGGTGCGGCAACCATCAAATGTTACAAAAAATGGGTGCAACAGTTGGCCCACTATTTCGTTATGGTAAAATCAAAGTATAGTTGCGTGAGTTTGTCGATTCGCTTGGAAATTGATGATGTTGAAAAAAATTCCCAAAAAAACAAACAAATAAGGAACCAACTGAACGTATACTCTATATATCTATCTATACATATTTCATATTCTTTGAATCCTTTGTGCTTCGTGACGATTTGGCATTAGCCTAATGGCTAATAAAACAACCTGACCAATTCCAATGCCATCCCACCATTTATTTTATTCTAGCCACACTTAATTTGTTGTCATCAATTTTATTCGGCTAAAGTAGTCCTTTGTGTTTGGACCTTATCGAAATAAATTGGATTGGTTTGTTACAGAAAAAAAAGGTATCTATGACTTTCTAAAGTGCAAAATTATCTATTTATTTACATTTTTCAGAATGTTAATTTGCCTTTGTGACATTTTTTGTAATCTTAATTGTTCCATTTTGTATCGTCAAGCACTTAAAACTTCAGACCCCAAAAATGGATAATAAATGAAATATATCGGAAACATTTTTGGGACATACATAAATCAGTTTTGTTATCGTCTGAACATTACATTTACCCTGACGCCCTCCCCCAAAAAAAAAACAAGGTATATACTATATACGATAAATGTTTCGATATGTACCTACATATGATATTACTCATGTCAATGTCTGAGTCAGTTTGACCAAAAAAAGAGAATCGACCGCGAAATTGAACACTAACTGATAAGCAGCAGACTGGAAAATGCAATTACAATTGCAGAAACAAAGAAATTTAATTAACGTGAATCCCCCAAATCCCTCGACAGATGCAATATGCAAAATAATCTTTGACATTTTCATGGTTAACATTTTTGGAATAAAACATAAAGTTGATGGGGTTCGGGAATCGTTAACCAATCAGTTGGAGTAAAAGGATTGCCTCTCTCTCTCTCTCTCTCTTGTTCTCTGTGTTCTTTCTGGCTCTTTTTTTGGGTGTGTAACCATTGATTACATTCAAAAAGACTGCCATCGTATCTGATATATATGCACTATAATATTCACATGACCATAAGAAATGGAAGAATGGCAGAGAGAGAGAGAGAGAGAGCTGTTGCCCTCCATAATCCATTAAATATGATATATGATGTTGTGGTTTCCAAGATCTGAAAATGCCATTTACAATGGACATGTCCGGGTTCAAGAAAAGGAATAACGTCCACTGCTATACAATTGAAAATGTAGAGAACTCGGTTTCACTTTTGGTCTGAAAAGTCCTGCACGGCTTCCTGCACGTGCCTTCTATTCTCTAGCTTGTATTATGCAATTGTTTTTTTGCCGACGCCACCAAAGTAGATGGCGTCGCCACAGTGGGGGGTTGAGGAGGCGAAATACTCAGCATGGCGTCGGGAATTGATAGTCCCCACTACCAAGCACCCACCCACCCACACACACAGAAAGGACCTTTAAATTTGTGGCAAGACATTTGAAGAGCATTAAACACTTTTAGTTGTTGGTGAAACTGAAAATCATTTGCAAAACTCTCTCTCTCTCTCTTTTTAACGTGTGTGTGTGTGTGTGTGTGTGTGGGTTTCCTGCATTATTATGTGATCCTTGAACTCTGGCTCCACTCTGGCTCCACTCTGGCCCACTGTGCGTGGGCATTCCTTCATTCAAGGACATTGCTTGAAAATGGCATCTCCGGGTCTCAAGTGTAGCGCTTCCCTCACCTCCCCCAGCCAGCTCTACTTAAAAACAGTTGGCCTGGCGCCTTGGCAAAATGTACCATATCCACTTGTGCCGGAGACCGTAACCGAAACCGGACGAAACTCTCCGCCTGCATCTACGGCCCCAGTTTGCCCGGCGAATTTCATTTTGCCCGGCACTTGGCCCCGCACTCATGTGGCATTTTGTTTTACATTCTCCTACTCCTACTCTCTTCTCTGAATTCTTTTCATTTGTATGTGTGTGTGTGTGTATTTATGCCTATGTCAGAGAGAGAGAAAGAGAGAGAGAGGACCGAGAGGCGGCTGAAATTGTCATGTAAATGGGTTAAGTTCTGACATTAAATTGTTTTCACAAAGATTTCTACTTTTCTCATTTTACAATTTCTGCATTGCTTTTGCCTCCGCTTGGCCGCATGTCCCATGTTGTTTGTTGTTTGTTGTTGATTCTGATTTATTCATTGAAAAATCCAACAAACATTTGAATATGTGTCTGGCCAACGGGCATAAAAGAGATTTGCAATACACGATAATTGAACTTTATTGTAGTGAAAGAGGTACAGAAGGGAGATGGAGACAAAGAGAGAGAGAGAGAAAATGGGAGTTATTGAAATTTTTGAATGGCTTGTATTAAAATTAAATTGCCTGCGGATGGGAACCCAATTCAACTCAAACCAACCAAATAAGAACAACAACAACAACACACAGTCAAGGACCAATACAATGAACAATTTTGTAAAATGGCCATTGAACTTTGAAAACTGGAAAACTGAAAAAAAACGTTGCCTTTAAAATGTTTGAACACGCGAATAGAGTTAAACTTGCTAGAACTTCCGCTAGTTAGTTGGTACTCCAAGGCCCCCAAAAATGTTAACAACTTTGCCCGCTAACTGCAATAGGAAAATGCAATTTAAAGGTTATAACATTTAAATTTGCCTTTTCAAGAGATTTGACAATATATTAAAAATCTTTCAATTTCATATTAAACTGTGATTAAGTAAGAAAATAGTTATAATAATTAATTAGAGGACTTGCTCATGGTAATACATGGCGGATGAGTAACGTAGATTTGACCAATTTCCCTTCAGTTTAGTTTGCTGAGCTGTATAACCTTAAGATGACAAAGGAGACTTTATAAAGAATCCAGATTTATATTTTGGCGTCTAAATTGAGAGCATATGATCTTTTTTGAATTATAAATTCAGTTTTCTCTCAATTTCGATTTTGAAATACTCTTTTCCTTGGTATTTGGAAGAAAAACTTTTTAAAGAATTGGCAAATCTCTCTCTGAAGCTCAGTGCTGTACTTCGACTCTTGCGATAAGAAAGTACAGAATAATTCCCATCTCACTCTCAAATAAGAAAGAGAGAGACAGGGAGAGAGACACTTCTCTGCTAGAGCACTGAGCGAAAAAGTGAGAAAATGAGAGTTCAATTCAGTGAGAGAGCGAGTCCCTCACTTTCTCTTGTTCTTTGCCAGCTGTTAGACTATAAAACAAACTGCACTTGAGAGGGGATGCATCAGCTGTTCGGGGTGCGTTGCACTGTTCGGTTGTCGCCATCCCTAGTTGGAGGGCCCTTAAGAGAGAGGAACTGGGTAAGAAACGAACTATTTTAGGTTTTAGGAAAAAGTTGACCGACTTCTCCCTACCCTATTTCATACTCCCCGGTCTCCTTCTGACCCTCTGCAAAGGTATAAAAAAGATGTTTCTAGGGTATCTTATAATCGCTGCCTTGACATAACTTTTAGTTTTTTGTTTTTTTTTTTATATCAAGTTGCTATCTATTTGTCTGCAATTTTTCAATATTCTTATCTTGTAAATCACGTAGCTAAAAATTTGTTAATTAATGCAGACATAGAAAAAATTGATAAGTACTATATGTGTGTGTGTGTGTGTGGTTTATTTACAAATAATAGAGTGTACATTTTTTTTGATTTCATATGATGGATGATAAACATACGTTTCTACAATTATGTCACAAAAACAGATTATTAATTTGATAGGTAATATCAATATCAATTTATTATGTTATCATACATTCTAAAGAATATTTTAAAAGTTACTCATAATAATTATAAACATTTTACCTAGGAACAAAGGTCAGATATTGATTATATATTTGGGTATTTTAAAATATATTCAACTTTTGTTTTTGTTTAATTTCATTGCAGCTTGGCAAAATATTTTTGAACCATGAAAGAGCAAATATTGAAGTGAACTGTGTGAAGAAAATAAGTTGAGACAAAGTTTCGCCCAACTCTGAGACAGCATGAAAAAGTAAGTCTTAAAGTTATACTATATAGTAGTCCAATCGATAAAATCCAAGTCCAAACTGTTCGATATGTATATAAAAGACAAAATTTGCATTGGCATGGGAATAATTATTTAATCAAAGGTTTCCTTTTACACTTTAACTAATATATTTTATATATAAACCAAAAACAAACAATAAATTTCAGACACAATCAAAATATAAGCCAGATATGTGAAAAAGAAGAACAGAAGACGAGAAAAAACAACAACAATTTACCGAAAATAAGTCCAATAACAACAACTACAAAATGCTGGCCAAGCAAATAAGCAAGAAAACGTAGCAGAATATGCAGAAAATATTCAGTATTCAGTGGTAAATAGCATTCAATCGATCGAATTAAAGCCAACAAGAAAGAAGAACTAAAGTTACAAGACCAACACCAAACAGCAGCAGCAACTAGAGCAAAATCTTTATATACATTTAACATATACACATACATATATATATATATATATGTGTGTATGTGTATGTATGTGTGTATATATAAATTGGCAATAAATATGAAGACCCTCTACACGGGCATTGGCCACAGCAACAGCAGCTCCAATAGCTCCAACAAAATGGCACTGGGCAAGTCCATTAAAATGTACCTGACCATATTCATAGCCACAACATGCATCTATATGGTGCTCTATCAGTATCACATGTCCCGTCAGCCTTTAGCCTCCAATGATGTTGTCAAGGTGAGTTATCCTTTGGCTTAATATGCATATACATACATAGTCTTTAGCTTTCGCCCATACATACATACATCATTTCATTGGAACATTTCTTTGTTTAGTTATTTGCTTGAAATTCAATATCCATGTAACTAGATAATACGCTTATCAATTCGATTGATAAGCAATGTATGAATGAAACGCCTCACTTCAGTTCATTCACACAATTGCATTAGAATTGCACCAAGGTCATGGCAATTGCAATTATCAATATTTGAAGAGTTTATGGCACAATATCAAAGTTAGATATAATTGCAATTAAATGTCCCATTAGCTTAAATAATAAAAAAAAAAAAAAAAATGCAATTTACAAAAGCCCCATATCTTACATAGGGATTAGGAGGATATAGGCAATATATAATTTATAGAACTTTTGCGTAACGAGTTATGAGTTCTGCAAATATGTTAGAATTAGTAGCCACTGAGAAATCATCTTAATCAATCTACTAATAGAAAGTTTAGTTAAAAGTATCAATCATAATTTTTGAGTGGTCAATTTGGTCATAAGAAAACTAATACCAATAATAAGTAAGTACCTAAAGCGAATCAATAGATATAAAGAGAAGTTAGCAGGTTATCTTTGGTTTCGTTGAAAGATTAATGAGTCTTATTTGGGCCCTCTTATTGAGAGAATGAAAAACTAAACCTAATCGCCATTTGTATAATCTACAATGAATCAAAGAAAAGTCGTAGCTATTCTAACACTTTTCTCGACAATTTTCAATCAGAAAATGAGCTCATTTATGTTGAATTTAATCAGAAAGGGCATTTGAAAAATAAAATCGTAATTTTGTTTGTAAATTTCATATTTCTAATTGATTGTTGCCATACATGAACCCAACTACAAATACAAAAGAAAGTGCCCAATGGTAAAATGAATGTCTTTGCATACTCGTACTACATTTTCTTTACATTTTTAGCAAATTTTAATCACCAATCAATTGGAGATATCTGAAGAATTTCTGATTTTACCACAACTTGCTGAGGTTTCTTAGACTTGTAACTCTTTCAATTGTTGTTCGTTTCGAAAGCCAATTCCTTATGAAAGCTATAGTAGATAAATATCAAAGGGAATCAAGCAGGAATTCAAGGCCTAAAGACAGTACTGATTAATTTGAGTTGCTTTTAGATAAACTGAAAAGATCTTATGTATGAATATGCAAATATTAGATTAGAATTGTAAGTTTAAGTATTGAAACATTTCACTCTTAATCAATCATTCATTTGCATATCCTTGTATGAGTGAGAAATTGGTTTTAGTATTTAGTAATATGTACTTAGTATTTTTTTATACATTGTTGTGTCCATGTACCGTAATGTTTTGTTTACTTGTTTCTTGTTCTATTCCTAATTCTAACAATGTATAATCATGCATTAATAATCATAAAAACTACAGCATCAAGACAAAACATCATCGTCATATATCGCATCATATTGGTGGGCGCCCATGTCCTTGTTATCAGCAGTCAACAATAACAGCAACAGCAACAGCAACAACATCATGAACTCTACCATCAATAAAACAACAGAAACAACATTGGAACAGATTCAAAAAGATAATGGCAGATCAATAATCATGCAAACGGTTTCATTAGACAGCAGACAATCGACATCAGCAACAGCAGCAGCAGCAACAACAATTGCTACAACGACAACTGCTGCATTAGCTAAGGCTGCTGCTGTTGTAACAACAACAACAACAAAAACATTAGCAACAACTGCAACAGCAACACAATCACAAATAAAACTAAGAAATGGTCAAACATATAGACCAACTAACAAAGCTGGCCATAACCCGATGGGCCAATCAACAATACCATCAACAACAACAACAACAACAACAATATCATCATCAAGAACAACAAGAACAACAAGGCCAAAATTCCTGGCCATCTCTGATCCCGTAAATATTTACTCACGTTTTTGCCCACTTTATTAACACCAACACCAATCCACACACACACACACACACACACACACAGAATCAGCAAATGAAAACCCAAAAAACTAATTACACTTTAGCACATTTGCCCTTTTTCTTTTCCCCGTCTCTCTCTCTATCGCTCTTCCCCCTCCCCCCTCTTTCTATTTCTCTTTCTCTCGCTTTCTCGCACTATTGCCCGCAGTTATTTGTTGTAATTTTGTTTCAGTTTTTAATCTCTTAAAGTGCATTTTGAGCTTATCTGCATATTATTGTTTCCGTCGTACTATTCCCCTTCCCCCCTCCCCACTCACCCCTTATGTCAACCAATCGCGCGGGTTTCTCTAAATGGGAAACATGCTTTTGCGGTTGTTACAATTTCCTTTCTTTCATATTTCCAGTTCTTGTTGTATTGCCATTGCCTGGCCCAATTGAAGTCGCTGGTCGGTTTCTTTTTTGTTTTCTTCTTTGTTTATATTCCCTTTGCACACTATTTTCCAATTTTCTTAATTGCTTTCATTTTTTGTTTATTCTATTTTGTTCCTTACTACACCAGAAAATTGCGCGCAAGTAGTAATAAAAGTTTCTCTATTCAAATTGTGATTAAAAATTATGTTTTAGTTAGCATTTAAAGGTGTAAGCGATAGCTCGTTTACAACATGTGACAATAAGTAGGTATACTTATTATTTGTTTACACAATTGGCACAATATTTAAAAACTAAAACACACACACACTGTCTCTCCCTCACTCTCTCTCTCTCTCTCTCAATTGTTGAATCCGAAAGATACCCTGTTTTATGTAGGACAAAGTTTTGCCCAAAAGAATCCTCAATGCCATGGAGAATGAGGGCGACAGTGGCATAATGACGATCCATTTCAAGGGTTCCGTTTTCAAGGTTTAGTCTAAAAACTCAATCAACTTTAGGGCCATTCTATATTTTTGGGTATTAGGCAGCTCGAGATGAATGTTGCTTCGATTAATTCAGTTATAATTCTCAACTAGTTCTACCACTTATAATCTGGCCAATATAATCATGAATCTTATCTTTATCAACAAATATAATTGCTATTGTTTGTCTACGTGAATTTGTTTGCACATCCATTCGAGATAATTATTCGAAATTGAAGCTGTTAGTGTACAAGTCACAGGCAAAGTACAAATATACTTTATGGGGTTGGAAACATCTCCTTCTGTGCTTTACAAACATCTGACCATTTTTATAGTCCCCTTAACATGGTTATTAGAAGATAGACAGTCTGATTAGTAGATATTTTAAATGACTAACTTATATTGCAGTTTCATGTCAGGTTTCGAAACTCAATCATAATATTCATTTCTTCAATCTTAGTCACCAGCTTGGTAATTGGTTAGAAGGGTCCTTGAAGGATTCCCCTTTTAGTTGTCATCTACAATGATTATCAATGACTTTTCAGTCTACAAATTTAAAGTCTGTAGTTGTTAAAGGGTAACATAAAGTCACCAGCCGAGTTGGCTTTATGCTGATAACGTGCTTTAACCAATATTTGTTGGCCAGCAATTTCAATACTTAACTATATGTATGTACATATGTATGTACAATGGCAGCAGCTAACAAAAGCCTTTTGTAAAATATAAAATGATGTATCATCATTTACATAGTATCAACTGGTTGCATTTAGGTTAATCAGTTTCAATGGTCGCTCCCGATGTCCATCTGTCTCCTCATTTTCATTTCATAAAATTTGCATGAGCCTAATTTGAAAATTGCCCAATGCAAAAAACCGAAACAACAATCAAAATATACTCATATATATGTATATATATATGTTTATATGTATGTATGTGTGAGTGTGTGTAGAACTAGTCTCTGTTGAATGTTGAATGACGATGACGATGATGATGATGATGATCTAGTTTCTACTTGGATACATGCGAAATGCGAGGCAATTGAAAAGATTCGCACCCAGTTGTTAGTTTTTGTTTAGTTAGTTAGTTTTTTTTGCAATGATTTAGCTTTAGTAAGTGAGTGCACTCACTTAGATAGAGACTCTGCAGTTTTGCAGTCAATGTCAAATGAAAAAACTGCATAAGCAAAGAAGGATCTCCGCCTCCAGACATATGATTTCTAATGACACTCGCATAATTTGATAACTCGGATGGTTATCATATGGTAAGCAGAGCGCCATGAGGAGGACAACGAGGACAGTGAGGCAAAGGAAGGAGGAATACAGAATACGGAATATGTATGTCGAGCGAAACCCGGTCAACTAGTCAACCGCTCGGCTGTAAATTAATTTGCATAATTGCTCATAAAACGTAGCTCATGCCGCGTTACGCATGTAAACACAATGCCAACCACTAAACCAACTAAAAACACACATAACCCGCCGCCTACCCTCGACCACCACCACCACCACCACAAAACCACCCAACCACTAGCTTGTTCACCCACTCACTGCATTGCACACAGTGTAGAAATTGTATACTCACACACACACACAAACATGAACACTTGAATACATACATAGATAGACAGTTAGTTTAGCTAGTTAATGGCATTTGATAATAGTCAAACCGACAACTCAAACCAACTAAAATCTTGAACCTACCCCAAACTATACACCCACAGCCGCCTTTATATATCATAACGCCCACTTATCGACGACCCGAACAGCTGGCCGAATTGACGCGCCTTGGCTATACACTGAAGCATGTGGTCAACCTGCTGTGGCTGGTCATTGAGGATGCCAATAAAACGAATCCATTGGTGGCGCACACCCTGGACCGCATTGGGGTGCCCTATGAATATCTAGTGGGTAGGTTTCATGTTCATGTCCCATTTATACATTAGTACGCTAACTACTACATACTTTCTTTGTCCATAGCTCCCATGCCGGAGGAATATAAAGCCACAAAGCGAGCAAAGCCACGAGGTGTCTCCAATCGGAATCGAGGCCTCGACTATTTAAGGGCCAATGCCAGCGAGGGTGTACTCTATTTTGCCGATGATGATAATACCTATGACATTAGCATATTCGAGCAGGTTAATAAAAGCATTCGAGACCTTATGTCATAAACTACATACATACATTGAATTTCACCCACAGATGCGGTATATACAAAAGGTCGGCATGTGGCCAGTTGGACTGGTTACCAAAACAGGCGTTAGCAGTCCCATTATACGGAATGGCAAATTGGATGGCTACTACGATGGCTGGATTGGTGGTCGAAAGTATCCTGTTGATATGGCTGGGTTTGCTGTCAGTGTTAAATTCCTTCACGAGCGACCACACGCCAAGATGCCATTCAAGCCTGGCTACGAGGAAGACGGTTTCCTGCGTAGTCTGGGACCCTTGGCGAATGCCGAAATCGAATTGCTGGCCGATCAGTGTAGAGATGTGAGTTCATCAACACACAAGCAACTTGCATATATTTCTATGTACCTATATTTTCTTTTCCCCCCTTCCTCCCCCCCATCAATTGTTATAGATTCTAACATGGCATACGCAGACCAAAAAGAATCCACCAGCTTCGCCAGTCAATTTTACACGTTATGGCCAAACGAATTTGGAGTTTATAGAGAAATTGCTGGTGCGCCCATAGAGGAGTTGGTTTTTTGATTGGTTTTTTTTTTTTGGTTTTTTTTTTTTTTTTTGGGGTGGGTAATTTCTAGTGGTTAGTTAGGAGTAATAGTTATAGGTATATATAGTATATATACTTATACAAAAACGATAGAGCTCACAAAGTGTCCAAGTGGCTTTAACCAGTTGTACAGGTACAATCTTGTCTTTAAGTCGTATTTATTTAGTTAAAAGTAAATTTAAAAAAAAAGAAAACAGAAAACAACAAAACTTTGTAAACTATTTGACTATGCGACCCCAGCCGGCTTTATATTAACAAAAGACATATATATATACATATACATATGTTAAACTCTAAGTTATAAGTAATTGTATAAAAATAAGATGATTTTTTTCTATTTTTGTAAATATTCACCAGGTCTGACTTGAAATTTACAACTTTTTTTTGTCTTTTGGTTTTTTTGCGAATCAAATTCATTGCAATAAACTTCAAATTGTATGCCAGACCTTGACAAAAGAGAGCGAGAAAGAGAGAGAGAGAGAGAGTAAGAGAAAGTGAGAGCAATAGGTCATGGGTCGACATCAATTAAGGCCAGGTGTCAACTTGGCCAAAATGGAAAACTTTCTGCTCATCTGGGCTGCAATCGTTTTGAATAATTTATGTTGACACATCAGGATATACAACTATATATATATATATAAGTATATACATATATGTATATGTATGTATAGGTTTTTATGAAAGGAATTTCTGCTGCTGCTCCAGACATGACACAGATAACGCATACGACTCGTGGGCCAGCCAAATCGCGTGCAAACAGCAAAGTGCTGAATAATTTATATTTACATGCATTAATGTAGGTACAGACATTTATTTAAAACTCTCTTACTACACACACACACACACACACAACACACACACATATGTATGTGTGTGTGTGTGGTATAAAATAAACACTAAAGTTTAAATATAATTTATAAATTAAGCCTCTCTCTTATTATATAAATGCACCAATTTCTTCTTTATCTCTCAGTAAGTGTGTGTGTGTGTGTGTGTGTGTGTGTGTGTGTATGTTTTTTTAAACATTTTCTTTGAAAACAAATGCACTGAATTGTAAATATTAAGTAAATACATGAAATTTAAGTATTTGAAATATTGTGTAAAACTTAAGATAATTATGATCATGACAATGTGAAAAATGGTATTAAACAATTTATACAAATTATACAACAACAACAAATTCGCATATTAAATATTACAACAACAAAAAACAAAAGCGAAGCAAAAAAGTTAGTTAGGTACTTATTAAATCTTGAAAACAAATAAGCAAATTAATAACAATCTAACCTCAAGGGTAAAACTTCATTCTATTCATATTCTCAAGAAACTTACAGAATATTCCCAGCTACTTTAATCTACAAAAATGAAAAACAAATACAAAATTTAACTAAACTAAACTATTCTCTTATTCAACAAATCATATGAAAGATGAAGAATGTCAGCAAGTTTCAGGTTAACCAGGTATTTCAATCATTTTTTATGCAAATGAAACATTTAATAAAATGATACACAAAAACAACGATTTTCTTAACAATTTTAAGCCCAAATATGTTAACAATTATTTCAAATGGCAAGGGCATCAAGTGGATATCCTTTTGCAGGAACAAATGTAAGAAAGGTCCACGACAAAAGCAAAACTAGATCTATTTCATCATCATCATCATCTATCGGCTTGAACTTTCATCTGGCTACTCTCCTGGTTATGTCAAATCTGAAGAGGAGGAGAAGGGAATAAACGTATTTTGGGTTCAAATTCACGACCGTTTGGCCTTCTCCAGTTTGTCCATATGGATTACAGACTAAAGGATCAGCAATCATCTTTCGTTTTGCAGGATAAATTTCACTATTTATACTCTCATCGTAGTTTTGTTTCGATATGAATAGCATTGGATTCAACGAAAGGATCGAACCAAAGTATCCAAAGTGATCCAAGAACTTTCTAGTCAGGACATTAATGAATATGTTTGGTAAGACTAATAAGAGAAGATTGTCAAAAACCATTTACAGCTATGCCATGTCTTAACAATATTAATATTAGATCTTGATATACTACTATATATGTATATGTAGGTATGTCTTAAATGATCAGGAATCTCTCTTATCATGAGATATGGACTGTCGCTTTCAAGTTCATATTTCATTAATTATTAGCAGTTCTTTTTTTTTTTTGCTTTGTCATCTTGTAGTTCAAACAACTTCCGCTTTAAATTTTCATCTTTCTTCTTCTCTTCTGTTATCAGTTGCGAAATGATAAAAGCATTTTCGTGTCAATATTTTTTTGGCACAAGACAATTGCTAGTTACCAGTGTATGTTAACTATAGTTCAAAGAACTAATATAAAATAGCTATTATGCATGATGTATTCTTTCAGTTGAATATGGAAAGTGAAGTGTATAAGGTTGATAGGTGAATATAATAGCAAAACTTTCGGATAATACAGATCAATAAGAATAACTAGGTGTTATTTGAGTGTTTTTATTTGTTTTGCATTTATTTGTTTTTTGTTTTTTTCAGAATCAAATCAAATGTTAACACAAATTAAAAATACAATTGGAATCATCGAATACTGAAATTCATCTATTACATTATATTTAGGTATACAAATGTATATAGACCGATTGCAATGAAGTCACAATATTATAGCTTTGGGAACACAAGCAGCAAAATGGTTCTTGGCAAATCTACCAGAATGTATCTCATCATATTTATAGGAACAGTTCTAATATACTTGCTGCTCCATTGTGTACCCACTTATCTGCCGTCTTCCGATAATAATAACACTGAGGTAATTAATTATACTCTGTGTTTGGAAAGTTTTTTTCGTTGATTAAACATGGAAATACATGGAATAGAATTCTATGAGAGAGTAGTTATAATTGTAAGCTATATTCCCTTTCAATCTTGATAGCCACCGCCTTTGTACATCATTACGCCCACTTATCGAAGACCCGAACAGCTGGCCGAATTGACACGTCTTGGCCAAACTCTGAAGCATGTGAAGAACTTACTGTGGCTGGTCATTGAGGATGCCCATGAATGGCATCCCCTGGTTAATCACATTCTGGATCGCATTGGTGTGCCCTATGTGTATCTCTTGGGTAGGTCATCGAATACGATTATACAATATGAAAGGCAATTGATTGACTTTTTGTTTTTTGTATGCAGCACCCATGCCCGAAAAATATAAAATAGGTTATTTACCACGCGGCGTTTCCAATCGCAATCGTGGTCTCGAATACTTAAGAGCCAATGCCACTGAAGGTGTATTCTATTTCGCTGATGATGATAATACCTATGATATTAGTTTATTCGAAGAGGTGAGAATCGTGGTCATGTGAAATTTGTGTGTATCAGGTGATTAATCACAGGCCTAAAATGTCAACTCAACTCAAAACCAAAGCAAAACTTAACATTGTTCATGACAGACACTCAATCAACCAAAAATGCCAAATGTTGTCTAATCTAAACATTGATATTTTCAAGTATGACATTACTCGGATATATTCATGATCATGATATGTTAGAATCAGCATGAATATAGTTGGATGTCCCTTCATTTTTAAACTGCTTATCATAATTAGGGATATTGAAAACGATGTTCCCTTTATCAAGGGCTATTCCCAGGATCCTGCAAATAAACGTTAAGAATAGAGCTTTGTCCGAGTCAATAGAAATTTCGTGATGTTGGAAGAATTGAGTACTTAATCGAGTATGTCTTTCATTTTATAGATGCGCTATATACAAAAAGTCGGCATGTGGCCAGTTGGTCTACTGACCAGCACTGGAGTTAGTAGCCCAATTTTAAGGAATGGCAAATTGGATGGCTACTACGATGGCTGGATTGGTGGTCGAAAGTATCCTGTTGACATGGCTGGGTTTGCTGTCAGTGTTAAATTCCTTCACGAGCGACCGCATGCCAAGATGCCATTCAAAGCAAGTTTCGAGGAGACTCTGTTCCTTGAGAGCCTCGAGCCGTTGGAGAGTTCAGATATCGAATATCTGGCCGAGGAGTGTACGGATGTAAGTAAATTCGTTGATGTTTTGTTGTTTTTATTGCCATGTTTCTGTTTGGCCCCTTTTAGATTCTCGTCTGGCATACGCAATCTGTAAAAAATGCCCCAGCAACGCCATTCAATGACACACTTCATAGTGATACGAATTTAAAATATTTAGATATGTTACTAGTGCGAAAATCGGACTTATAGTTAGACGTGCATATTCTTAGATCTTATAAAATCTCATTTCCCTTCTTTTTAGTTAAAATTACATAAATAAAATCCATAAATATGACACATTTTGTAATTGGCGTACTTAAACTTGAAGGTGTCGCATTGCTTGTAAATTAATAAAATAATCAACATATTATAGAAAATAGAAAATGACTAAAAGGCAAAGTAAGTTGGCTTAAAGTCAAACATGAAAACTGGTCTGGTAAGTCCTGGTAACAAATGCAGTTCTGATTATTAAGGGCAAACTCCCATGGAACGCCATGATACATAGATAACGTATACGACAAGTGTACACGCATTAAACAGGCAAGGCAATGGCAACTTATTATTACGTATACGCAGTGTGCTCTCATAAGAGTCTTACGTTCCAATGTCATTGACTTTAGTCATAGAGACTTAAGGAGTAAATAGTATTACATTTTAATCACTCTTGGACAATTGAATTATTTTTATTAGTTTAACAATTTGTATGACAAGCATTTAGCATGTTGGTGTATTCTACTTGGATACATAAATATAGTAAGTTAAGCTAATTAATCAATCAATTAGTTAGTTAGTTAGTGAGTTAGTTAGTTCATATGCGTCTAGTGGCTCCAGGCGGCAACATCAAGTCAACTGTCGTTGGATATTCCTGCTCAGTCGCTCTTTAAGATATATAATTCAGACAGAGAGATAGAGAGAGATAAACACACAGAGAGAGAGAGAGAGAGAGGCGTTTTCTTCTTTCTTTTTTTCTCTTTTCTCAGCAGATTTGTGAAAATTTCTTGCATCATTTTTTTCATTTCCTTTTCATAAATTTGCCTTCATTCAATTTTTTTTCTTTTTTTTTTTGTAAGATTTTTTTTACTTTTTCTTTTCAAATATTTTACGTGTATTTACCATCGTCTGTTTCATTCTTTCATCGACTTGTTGATTCATATTTATCTTTTTCAAATACCCATTTTCAATGATTTTTTAACAGTAGAAATCGACAAATCGAAGATTTAATATTCTTTTGACTTTATGTGCTTTTTGTTTGTTTGTTAACTACTAAGCTAGTTGTTGTTGGGTGAGGGGGGAGGAAGAGGGAGGGCTAATACCCTAAAAGCAAGCATTTTATTGAAATACAAGTTTATGCTAAATCGATATGAGACTAGTCGCTTTCGGAATCGCTTTCATTCTGGGCAAAAGATTTAACATAAAACTTTCAACTGCATTCTAAATTATTTGAATTTTCTTTATTTTTTTATATAGAAATTTTGATCAGTGAATAAATTTTTATAGAAATTTCATTATTAATTAAGATCAAGTCGAATCGGACCACCATAACAAATAGCTACATCGAATAAACTTAGTAGATAAGTATATAGAAAGAACTTGATGAGAAATTGTTTATATTATATAGATAAAGAATAGTTAGAAGCATAAAGAAAGGATTTTGCAAGGATATATAAGAAGTTTGGCTTAGCCAAAGTTAGTTTCTTTCTCCTTGGTAATTGAAATTTCAATAAAATCTATATAGATCAAATTCTTAATAAAGGCATCTATAGATCTAAAAAGTTCATTATTAATATATAAGTTTGTTTTTTGGTTTTTGTTTTTCAAGCAAATCTAGTAACTGCTTTTTGAAAGGAGATTAGTGCAAGGAAAAGCCTTTACGGTAAGTAAGTAGGTGCCATTAACTACATAATATGTATTGGTTGGTTTTTTGTTTTGTTTTGTTTAGTTTTTGCCAACTTACTTGTTACCGTTTACTGTTTACTCAGTTTAGGCCTTAAATTGGGTCATTACGCCAAGCATGTCGATTTATATCATAGATCAAGAGACAACATAACAAGCTTACATGCTCATTGAGTTTTTTTTAATTTTTTTTGTTTTTGTAGAAATCAAAAAATTTCAACTAATTCGAATATTGAATTCAGTAACATAAAAAAAAATACCTTTCGAAACTAGATGAATGCGATGCCAATTAGAGTTGAATATATAAAAAGTAAAGATGTAATCTCTTGACATATATTATTTTTGGTTTTGGCATCGATCCTACACAACCACCTGACTTGCTTTACCTACATATGTATATATATATACTATTGATACTATATGAACCTGGATTCAAACTGTATTTCTTTATCTTGTGTGTGTGTGTGTGTATTAGGACCATTCCATTAAGTTTTTTTTTGGTTGTTGCTTTTTTGGTTTGGGTTTTTGTCATTCTAGCCATTCTACTGTGTGGTACTAAAAAGATAACTCAACATCGATGGCTGCACGTGAAAGCTTATAGTTGCCTCTTCCCACTTGGTATGAATCAAGCGCTGCAATGGCGTATTCAGCGTTGACTCCTCCTTGCCGACGGCGACAGTATCGTTGCCACTGCTAGTGCCACCAGCACCACCACCAACACCGCCGCTAGCGCCAGCCGAACCAACACCGGCAGCACCAACACCACCACCACCACCACCACCAGCAGCAGCAGAAACAGGCAGCTCATCCTTGTTGGCCGTTTTGCCCGACAGCGAGGTACTATCCGGTGTGATTGGTTGCCGCTCCAACATGACCAATGCTTGCTCATTGTATGTACGATTATCGATGGTCATCAATATCTGATGACCCGAACAGCTATAATAATTCACATCGAAACGTGATTCAGCATGATAGTTTCGCAATAGATCCGGATTTTTATTAAAGATGACACCATAGTGGCCCGTACAGCTGGTTATCCAAATGGGATAATTTGGAGTTTTCAGACGTGACCCCGGCTGACGGGATTGATTGACAGCGGCCTGTTCTTGGCAAAAAAAAAAAAAAAGGAAAGAAAAAAACAAACAAAAAACGCAAAGCAAAACAGATGGAAAGAAACAAAAAAAAAAAAAACTCATAGGTTCACGATAAAATATTGATAAATATTTAATATTATAAAGTTCCATTTGTGTTTTTCTACTCACACTGGACGATTCGATATCCCAGAGAAGCAAACCGATCATGCAACGCTTTAATACCCCATATTGTGGCACAGCCTGCAACGAGTCCAAGATGGCCAACAGCTTCAGACTGAAAGTTGGAGACATTACTCACATAACTACTCTCATCGCCCACATTAATCACGCCATTGTGTATATAGGGCGTGGCACGACCAGTCAGCAATAGTGTCACAATCATAAGAGAGCCTTCCTCGTGATTGCTCATGGTCAAAGGTGACTTTGAATCCAAATCAGTTCGCACCCTGAATAAGGTTTGAGGTTTGATCGAAGAAGAAACAGAAACAATGTAAAATATTGAAAACTGATTTTAAAATATTCATTTGGGGACACTTCTCTATACTCAAGAATCGTCAGACATCGTCTTACTTTCCCATCGATCGTGTAAGAACGGCGCTATAAAGAAACAGCAATGTCCCCGGTGTCTCCTCCTCTGAAAACTTTTTAAGTGATTTATGTTGGAAATCTTTGAAACAACAACAACAAATTTTGTGTGAAATTCAAATTTGATGTTTCTTACGTATTTAAAATTTCGTTTTATAAAATGCTCCAGTTCATCATTGGGCGATAAGGTAAAGACATATAGCTGCAAGTAGAGGGGAGGACAAATTATATAGCAAAATGGATTGGACAGAAAACCAAACACCAATAGATATCCTTCCTAAATTAATGTCTTCCACTATGCAAATACCTCTCTTAATACCCCCAACTAGATAGTCATTGAAATTATCCTGCAATTCCTTTAAATACTCGTACTGAAAGTCAAGTACAAACTAACTACTGAGCCTAAAAATCTAGATATTGTGTTTCAAATCAATCAACAATCCTTTGAAATATCAAAAAACGTAGGAAAAACATTTTGAAATTTTATATTTAATAAACAAATTTGAGAAAAAACTTCTTCAGAAATTTCGAATCAGGATTTTTATGATTTTATAAAAAAATTAAGAAACTATATCGAGTATATAATGTTTGCCTTAAATTTGATCAATTTTTTTGATGAAAATAATATACAAAAATGAAATTCCGAAAACTAATTATTGAATTTTATTGTACAAATTCGTTTAATGTTAATAAAGAACTTAAAATTTTTAAAATAAAATCATTTCAGAGCCAAAATATATATGTATATATATCTATTTATTTGTGAAGGTGGCCAATAAATCAATAGAAATTGCATAATTTTCATTACTAACCTTCTCGGTGACCGAGTCATGAAAATAGCTGGCACTATGATCCACAAACACCTCATCCTCTGAGGGTAATACCATGGTAACCTTTCCTTTGTCCGAAATTGTGCGCATTATCTCAACCAAAGCACAGAAAAGAGCCTCTCGTTGCATCTCGGCAGTGGCCAACAGAGGGCTATAGGGAATAAGTAGACACACACACACACACAGATTATAGATTACAGATTTTCGATTCGCAGACGGAACAGAATGGTAAGGGAACGGATCACATACTCGGTCATGGAGGCAGCCCGATTTGTCTTTCGTGCGAAAAGCAAATACTTGAGTACAAATCCCTGGACAACAGAGAGCAGACCACGTGTGGCATTGCGCGGTGAACGCAGTCCATAGGCCAATTCCTCTTTGGGTGCACCAAAGATAAAGGATGTCTGTAGCCATTCAGCTCTCATGGGTATGGCTGATGTGCCAAAGACAAGATTGCGTAGTTCCTAGAAAGCGTTGAGAAGCGTTGGGGATCACAGTTAATGAGATGTGGCATGGCGTAGAGAAAAAGATTGTTATTGTTGTGGTGACGGGCATGACCGGTACAGCCAATTACCGTGGCCAATTCAGCGGTTATGGGTGTGCCACCCTGCGTGATAAACTCCTTATTCATTGCTCCTGCTAATTTCTATTTCCGCTCGTAGAACTTTTTACTTTTGCACCGCTCAGCGATTCGTCGACAAATGACTTTCTCACAATGCACAGAATTTGGTCCTGGCTCCGGCTAACCTGCCAGTCAGTTAGTCATTCAGTCAGTCAGGCAGCCAGTTTGAGGCATTTCACACTTCAGCATGGATTTTTAATTTCATATTTTAGTCGTGCAATGCCAAAATGACAATGGGCATAAAACAATCAAAGTAAGCAAATAACTAACTTGGCTTTATATGGATAAGAAATTTGCAATTTAGAACCCATTGTACTAAATACGGGGTACGGGGGGTGTAGGTGTGGAGGTGGTTTAGACTTGGAGGGTCGTTTGCTTGCTTCCTGCTGCTGGGCTGGTTGCTGGTTGGCTTGTCTGTCTGTCAGTCAGTCAGTCAGGGAAAGTAACTTTAAATGAAATTGAATTGAATTTAGTTCTGTGTGAGGCACACGAAACTCGAAAAAGTGAAAGTGTTACGTTACAGAATACAAAAAAAAAAAAAAAAATGTGTGGGTTGAAATATGAGGCGGGGGAGGTAGGGGGAGGGTAATAGTATATTCCACATACAAGGATATGCATATGTATATGATATGTAATATAATGCACATGATTTTCTTGTGATTTCGTTACTTTTTTTTTTTTTTTGTTTTTGGCATGTTTTGGTGGAAGCTCACACACACACATACACGTATACATGTAAATCCAACCGGAAATATGTAGTTGACGCCCATTTGTGCCTATTTTCGTAATATTTCGGAATGATGTCAACAGCAACAGCAACAGAAACAATGGCTAGCGATTCTAGCCACCACTCCGTATCCACCTCCATATTTTTTTTTTTTTTTTTTGACAGTTGTTATCCTGATTGATTTGTTGTGTTTTTTGAGAGCTCTAAATAGAAGTGGTTAACCTTGGATCATGTGTCATCTGCAATTTAATTACAATGCAACAAAAAATGACAGGCAAGTTCATTCATTTAAATTGCAAAATATTCATATACAAATTTCATCTTTAATATATGTAAATAGTATTAAATATTAAATAAATAAGGCCTTCAAGGTTTATTATTTTGGAATGAATAACAAAATATACACAGACACAATGAATGCCTCTTATTTTTTCTATTATTCAACAAATTGTGAGTGTAAATATGTGTTAGGATAAAAGAAAAATGCTACAGATTCAATATTATCATAATTTGAAAAATGCCTCAAATCTTATGGTTTTATTGCTTGCAGTTCAGTTCTTTTAACATAACACACATAAACACATCGGTAAACTAAAATTTTGCTACTTTAAAACCAATAAAACTGTATAAATACGACAAAGACAGAGAGACAGGTGTAACATATTGTCCGACAATGATTATTGATCAAAATGATCGGGATTAAGTAAATCTTGCATTATTGTTTGTGCCGAAGCTGGAGCACGGCCCAGCAGGTAGAGCACATTGAAATACCAATTGATTAGCTGCATCTTAAAGGCTGTCAACCACATGCAATATTCAAAATGAATGCGATGACATAGCCAGCGAACATATTGAATGGGCGATTGATTATTGTAAAGGCAACGTTGGGCATAGCGAGCCATGATACGAGGACGATCCACAACATCGCCATGCTGATGGCTAATGGCACGCACCGTGTTCAGATTACGAACCTGGAGAGTATTAATGTTGTATAATTTGCAAATGCATTTCAATTGCTCTATTATCACTCACCACAAAGAGCATGCTGCGTGGCATTTCTTTAAGGGTACCCATAATCAATTCAAAATTCTTTTTAGCCACCATTTGCATGTATTCAATGTCTTCCTGATTCAATTTACTGCGTATACGTCCGCCTCGAATGCGTATGGGCTGCTGAAAGAGAACTTCGGCAAAGCGCATATAATCAGCAATGCCAATCTTTTCAGCTGCCGCCTTCATTTTGGCTTCATTGCGTAAAACAGTGGCTTCCCAGAATTCGCACAGCGGCCCACGTACTTGGGCTGGTAGTTCCTCATATAGGCCATGATCTAGCAATATTATATCCGCTCGTCCTTTGTCATTTGGACGCACAAAAACTTAATGATGAGAAACAAATACAAAATTAAGATATATATATATATATTGACAAGTGTCATGTATCAAAGATAACTCACTATTGCCGGGATGGGGATCGGCATGCACGAATCCGCTATAAAAGATTTGTTCGGAAAACGTTTGAAACAGTTTTACATCAATGTCAAGCAAACTGAGATTCTGCGCCTTTATAGATTTTATATCATTTATCTTACAGCCATCCATCCATTCCAGGGTGAGAACTCGCTGGTTAGGGTAATTGTACAAAAATATATATGATTTCTGAAGATTCTACTTAGTTTTGGACTCACCGTTTTCGTATGGGACCAATGGACTTGGGGCACACGTACAAAATCAAATTTCTTTAAATCGTTGGCGCAACGTTCTGCATTTTTACCCTCTTGGACAAAATTCAACTCTTGGACAAGATTCTTGCGCAAATCGTTGAGAATCCAACCAAAATTGTAGTCCTTGAAGAAAAACTCAACAATGTCCTGTAAAAATATGATGGTACCCAGATCGCTAATGAAACGCTTTTGCAGATCATTATATTGGACTTTCACTGCCACCTGCTCACCATTGGGCAGCTTGGCCTTGAATACTTGAGCCAAACTGGCAGCAGCCACAGGCTTATAATCAAAATCTACATAGATCTCTTCGGGCATCAGACCAAAATCTTTTTGAAACACTTTTTGAACATCGGACGATGGTGTGGGCAGGCAGCTGTCCTGCAATTTGGACAATGTCCTTGTGTACTCCACTGGCAATATGTGATTAATGGCGGCGAATCCTTGACCAACTTTAATATAGAGTCCACCATTCAGCAGACATGTCTCTAGCAGACGATCGGCACTCTTTTGATGCAACGCCTTCAGTTTGTTCTCATATTGCACATCACTATCGTTAAGGAGCATATAATCGACTGCTATCAGGCTAGCTGTCTTCAAGGAACGCACAAAGCGCACAGCAGCTCCACAGTAGGTGAACTCATTTACCAGACCATCGTAGGCAATGGCTCCGCTACCCAATGCCAATAAACTGAATCGTGCAATGGGCAATGAACGCCAGGAACTGCTGTCCTGCTTAGAGCTTTGATGGACAACATATCGTTGGCTCTGGAACCGGCGACGAGATAAACTCCTACACAAATATTGCCGATTGAAGAGTAATCGCAGTTGCTGCAAAACAGGATTTTCAGTTTTTGTTAGATAAGGATTTAAGGGCAACATATGGAGGGTACTTACAAGTGCTTGCATTATCAACCTTGGTCTTTGGTCGAGGAACGGTTTTTGGACGCCGGACCGAGCGGACACCTGTTATCATTATTATTTGTTTTCCTGTTAGCATATGGTTATGATGGCAGTCTGGGCACATTATTTTTACCAAGAATATTTTAGGTTCAATTCTACATTTAATTTTACACAAATGTACATAATTTATAATAAGTTTGTTTTGTCACATTCTCATTACACCTACTTAAAGCGCTTTTGGACCATTTGAAAATCGTGTCAGCAGCTTATTGTAATATTAAGTAATGAATAAGAAAAACTAAATTGCATTTTATGAATTTTTCTACATTTCACGTTAGAACGGATTAAAACAACGTTGAGTTAGATGGAGCCACAGTGTGATGCGTTAGATGCCATTAAGTGATTTCATTACGTCAATCAGTGTATATCGATAATTTTAACCATCCCTAATTCTGTATACGAACGCCGCTTTGTTGTTGCTTTTGCGGTGCGTTTGAAGTTTTTTTTAGCAGCCGTCTAGCAGATTGTTTACATTATTTTACCTTTTTATACGGCATTTACAACAAGCAGAGGGCGTTGCTTATCAATCTAGTCTAGAGTACTGGTCTCTACATTGAAGTCGCCATGTCGGGCACAATTCTGGAGAACCTAAGCGGACGAAAGTTGTCCATATTGGTGAGCATTTTGCTGCTATGTCAAGTGCTTTGCTTCCTTCTGGGTGGCATTTTTGCCCCAGTGCCGGCGGGTCATTTAACCATCTTGGGTTCATTGTGTCGGGAGAATCATGCACGTCAAAACGATACCAACTTCTTTCTATACTCGCGCGGCGATGGTGCCTGCAAGCAGGTGACGAGTGAGGAGGTGGATGCGGACTCTCTGAAGTTGGCCAACCAAATTGTACATGTCTTTCAATTGCCGCTGCCACGAGAAAATAAGATTCTCGACTATACCCGCTGGCAACAGAATCTCATTGGAGTCCTGCAAGTGGAATTTGGCTACGACTCTTCACCAGAGTTGCATGAGCCGGCCAAAGAACTACAGTTAACGATCGACATGCGCCTGGCATACCGCAACAAGGACGATGCAGACAACGATTGGAAACTTTACGCTCACAGCCTAGAGCATCGTTATCTAGACTGCGACACTTCTCATGTTGGGCCCACGGAGACACTCTACACATGCGATATGATACCGCTCTTTGAACTCGGTGCCCTGCATCATAGCTTCTACTTGTTGAATCTTCGATTCCCACTGGACTCGCCGAAGCAAATGAATTTGCAATTCGGTCACATGCACGATCTTACCCTAACAGCCATACATCAGAATGGAGGATTCACCAAAGTGTGGCTATTCCTCAAGTCGGTGCTGTTTCCCTTTGTGGTTGGCATTATGGTATGGTTTTGGCGACGTGTTCATCTGTTGCAAAGATCTCCTGCCCTTCTGGAGTACATGCTCATCTATCTTGGTGGTGCTTTAACTTTTCTAAATTTGCCATTGGAGTATTTAACATTGGGTCTAGAGATGCCCTATATGCTACTACTGAGCGATATCCGACAAGGTATATTCTATGCTATGCTGCTCTCCTTTTGGCTGATATTCGCCGGCGAACACATGCTCATCCAAGATTCGGGCAACAAGTCAACCATACGATCACGCTACTGGAAGCATCTGTCGGCCGTAGTTGTGGGATGTGTATCGCTTTTCATCTTTGACATTAGCGAGCGTGGTGTGCAACTGCGCAACCCGTTTTACTCCATCTGGACAACACCCCTGGGAGCCAAAGTGGCAATGGGTTTCATTTTTCTTGCTGGTGTTTCGGCGGCCATTTACTTTCTGTTTCTCTGCTTCATGATATGGAAGGTGTTTAAGAACATTGGCGACAAGCGCACTTCACTGCCATCCATGTCACAGGCTCGTCGTTTGCATTATGAAGGTAAGAACACAGAAGAAGTAGCTTTACTTGTCTTTTTTATCTACCGTGGCTTTACTTTTTGTAATCTTCTCCAGGACTTATCTATCGGTTCAAATTTCTTATGCTTGCCACCCTTTTGTGCGCTGCTCTAACTGTTGCCGGCTTTATAATGGGTCAAATGGCCGAGGGGCATTGGAAATGGAACGAACATATTGAGATACAATTGACCTCGGCCTTCCTCACTGGCGTGTATGGCATGTGGAATATCTATATATTTGCATTGCTCATTTTATATGCCCCCAGCCATAAACAATGGCCATCTATGCATCACAGTGATGAGACTACGCAATCAAATGAGAACATTGTCGCTTCGGCGGCCAGCGAGGAAATTGAATTTAGCCATTTGCCCTCAGATTCGAATCCCAGTGAGATATCCTCTCTTACCTCATTTACCCGCAAGGTGGCCTTCGATTAGGCTTTCAAATCCGCAAGACACAATCGCTGGCTTTCATCATAGAGACAAAGGAGTAGGAGGAGAAGGAGGAAAAGGAGGAGCTGTGTGTAGGTTAACCTCAGCTCGAAACGCTCAAAGTGTGTGCTCATTTTTTGTATTAGTATTAGCATTTTCTTGCCTAGTTTAACCATTTGATCTATGTAGGATTTATAAATCAGAATTTTAGATTTTCTTTGCATGCTCAAAGTATATCTACAACCCATAAGTAAATATATATTTATGTATATATCTATACATACATATATATTCAACTGATATTTATCGGCAGTATTATCTATTCAAGTCTCTTTTACACTAGCTAAGTAAGTTTTTCTACTTTTACATACAACATCATCCGTCACTCTCAGTCAAAATTACATGTTTCACAGACCACAACAAAAAAAAAAAAAGCCAATATTTCAAATGTTTACTTAAATATAAATATATATATATATAGAATTTTCATAAAATGATACATCTTTCACTTTTTGGAATACGGAAAACATGGAGATTGCAAGACAACAATGCGACAAAATTCGTAAAGGAATATATATATTTTTTTTTTATCAGACTGTATTATAAGTTATTTAATTAACTACCTTTTGACTGAGAACGATTTCAACATACATATATCTACTATATATATAGAAATATGTAGACATAAACGTAGAGCAATTTCTCTCAAGTAGCAATGCAACGAATAAAGAATAAAAGCAATTCAATAATTGACATCGTGATTCTGATGATTTACCAAATGATTCTCTGCGGTGTACGATAGTTTTCCCAATAGAATTCTTTGGTGAAATATATATAAAAGGTGGCCACATTCAGCATTAGATGCACACCCAATTCCAGCCACTCTGCATGTCCCTTGCGTGTGGGTCGCGTATTCAGTCTAAAGATTATGTATGGCACAAGGAAATATCGCACCTCTAGTAATCGCTGGAAGCACAGAACAAGTACCAAGCTTAGGGGAAACATCAGCAGAAAGCTATCCGGCATATGACGCAATCCACAGCCCAACATGGTCAAGGCAATGAGATAGGGCAATGCCATGGCATAACGGAACCACCAGATTCGTCCATACAAACGACTCCAAACATAGAAGGTATAATGACGATTATCGGCCAGCAGATACGGATGGACCACTGTATTAAAATGTATCACCAACACAATGGCCACCAATGCCAGGCCAGAGAGTAGTATATGTCGACGCAGCAGCTTAAGGGCCGTTACCAATTGACGAACCGTGTTGGTGATTCCAAAGCCGGCAGCGAAGATGGCAAAATAGAAAATCTGCGGCAAATTTATGGTGGCCTCATGGGCACTTTTATCGCCAACCACAATGGAACCATTGATGAAAATGAAGCCGACAAATGGCAATATGATGGAGGCATAAAAGCAGCATTTACCCAAAATGCGTAGAATACAATTGCACAACAGTTGCGGGCTGGCGAGAATTTGCGTCCAAAGCTGTCAAATGGAAAAAAGTTTGCAAAAATTATATTATGCCAAATTAGTCTATAGCAGGACTTTAAGAACCTCTGATCCCAGCAATCTAAATCGATGTCTACGACGTGTTTTCGCAGCCTCCTGAACAAATGTTTCCAGCACTGTGATCCCACAACCCATGCATACCCAAACAATATTCGTTTGGCGCATCAATACACTGGCAGCGCCCCACACAGCAGCCGGCAAATGAGCCTCCTGTTGCCAATAGTTGTAGAACAGCAGTACCATGGTCAGGGACAGTGTGTCCGTGTAGTAGAGATGATTAAAGAAATATAACGGCGGCAGGACTGCCAAAGTTATGGCCTCATGAGCTGCATACGAGTTGCCACCGATGCCGGCCAGAGAGCGACGTCGAATTTTATATAGCAAAAGTATATTGATACCGGCACCAGTTAGGCTGAGTAGACGCAGTCCAGTTACCGTACAGTAGTTCAACGGACTTAATACCAGTGCAATTAGATAGAGCCCGGGAAAAGTGGTTATTTTCGAATCCCACTGTGGGAGAAACGATCCATTTATTATGCCGGCTCCATGCATTCGGTGACTCGGCGGTACTTACCACATCGAATTGCTTGCGACAAAAAGCCAAGCCCTGTGGTATGTGGAACTCCTCATCAATGATATAGTCCGAGGTGCTGTTGACACGTAGAAACAGCGGCAGGGAGTACAGCACGAATCCAATGGGAAGGACAATTTTCCAGGATCCGTGCATGATTGCAGATTTAGCTCAGATCTTCTTTATTGTGTTTTGCCTCGTGGCTTAGTTGTGCATTTTGTACTTATTTATATTATTTAAAAAATACTTTTGTTTGTTTACTACCGCTCAACATTCTTAAAGCTCTTGCTTGGAACCTGTTGCCGGAACCAATGAACCAGTAAACTTAGCACTGCCAAGTTCTAAAGGCCCAATTTTCGTCGTTATCTCTCCCAGCTAGCATCAAGCAATGCACGGTATCTCATTCGATTGGGCATAAAATAATCTACATATGGGCGATGTTTAATCAAAATCTACTGAGCAGTTTTTGAGAAATTCGCAAAAGAAAATTGAAAAATAATGAAGATGGCAGTTGGTGAATAACGATATGAAAGGGCACGGTGATCGATGTATCGTTAACTCAAACTTAACATCGTCGCTAACTTTACGGACATCACATATACATATATAAGTTAGGGCTGATTTAGGCCGCTTGGAGAATTTGAACTTTTATGTTGCATACTTTTTAGGTACATGTACATATTTCATAATTCAAGGATTCCCACTTTTTGAAAACCCAGACCATTGAGAAATTTCTAATTGGATCATGCTTTAATATTCGTGATAGCTAAAACTAAAGTGTGGAAAAAAGTTATTTGTATTAATATATTGGAGTTATAACCAATTTAAAAACTTAACTAATTTAACCCGATTTTTAAAAAAATTGGGATTAACATTGACAAAAAATTTAATTCTCTATTAAATTCAATAGCTTTCACATATTTCATTTTATTTTTATATCAATTTTCCATTTTATTCAGCATAATAATTGCATATACATTTCGATGTGACCTTTAACATACAAGTACCTAAAAACATATATAATTCTTTAACAAACAATACAGCTTAATGACTATTACAATAAAAAAAAAAAAAAATGATTTAAAAAAAAATTAAAAATCCAAACCCAGTGCAAAACTGGAACTAGTTAAGGCATTATATTGCATATAATGTATGTAATATATATATTTGTTGGTATGTATATATCGTATATATATAAAATATTACTGTAGACACGTTTAATAAAATATTCGTTTAAAGTAGATCGATATATCTATGTATATATGTATGTATATAGAGCTTCTAATTGATACAATTTCTGAATGTTTTGCATTTGTAATCAAGTGTAGTATGTCAATTGTATTTTTTAATCTTTTGTGTGGCTGAAGTTTGGTCATAATTGAAACTCCACCTTACGCTGTCGTTGCTACTTGTTAACGCTTCGATAGATCATTGGAGCGGAGCGATCGTTTGTCTTGGTGTGACGCAATTTCACAGTGGCGAACTGGGAGGCTCTGCAAAGATTGTTAAGCGAATGGACGAAATTGTGTGCAATGGAATGGATTAATGGTTCTTCCCCCTTTCGGATACACAATTTCGGCGCTGGCAGCACTTATAAATAGCTATTTAAGTACTTACAGATACAAATAATTAAGTGTGGATTCGTTGGAACATGGGGAGCGGAGTTTAGGGACATTAGCTTGTATTTTTTTTTACTTTTTACATGTAATCTATTGAAAAATTGCGATATACGCCACGTCGCCTGCTAAAAAAAAAAAAAAAAAAGAAAACAAAAATGAAAACAGGATAATTACATACATACACTCATATATTCTCTGTGGCATAAATCTAAGTTGCAAAATAAAATCCAAAAAAAAAAAAAAAAAAAAACTCATGTGCACAACAAGAATGAAACATTTTGCTCTCTCACATTTTGTCAAGTTTAGTGATTATTTGGAAAAAAAAAAAAATTTCGAACATGCAGAAATTATAGAAAATATTTTCCTCCCCAGTTGCTTATTAGACATGCATTAGCTCCCCCTCTCCCTCTCCCTTTCTCTCTCTCTCTGCGCGTTTTCTTCTCTGGTAAGAAAACACCGAAACTAAACTCACTCGATCTTGAATTTTTACATCATTTCAATTTGGCACTCGATGACTTTTGTCCTGGCATGCCATGTTGTTGTTGTTCCTGATCCCAGAAATCATACCAGGGGCCGTAGCTTTTGTTGCCCGTATGCAATTTGGAGTTACGCTCCAATGTGGTACTTTTGTGATGGCTGTTGTTGTTGATGTTGTTGTTATTGCTGGACGACGACGATGACTTAAGAAGGCGGGTACGTGGCAATATTGTGGCTGTTGGAGCACCTGAATTGACATTGGAATTGCGTGTCAGTGTGCTGCTATCCTGTTCCTTGGATAAAGATTTCTTTAGCGTATTCGTCGCTGTGGTCGATGTGGATGAGCGAAATGTATGAAATTCCATTTGTTGATGTTGCTGCTGCTGCTGCTGCTGGTGATGATGACGTGCCCGCAATTTGTCATCCTTGCGCACCAGATGATCATTGATCACAATGCAATCGTAGGGATCGGAGCTAGTTGACTTTAATTCCGCATCGGATTCATCATCCTCACTGGTATAGTATTGCTTGAGTATATCCTGTCGTTTAACTGTCTTCATAACCAAACCATGTCCATGTCCAAGGCCACCATGGCCACCGCCACCACCGCCGCTGCCGCCATTGGTCTTTGATATTAGATTGTCATCGAAAAAGTTATTAACATCGCTTAGTTTGAGTGTGCCTTGTTCATCGCTTTCGCCCTCATCTGTTGAATGTGGTGGAAACTGTGGTTTTGATCGACTTAGGGTATGCGATTTCGACTGCTGTTCCCTCTGTTCCTCTCTGGGCTCCTCAATATCAATCTCAATGGTCTTCATGATCTTCATGCGGGATTTGGGCGTATAGCTGCTTCTCTGTTGCGATTGTTGTTGTTGTTGTTGCTGCTGCTGTTGCTGTTGCTGCTGTTGCTGTGGTGCCTGACTTATGCCATAGATATTCTCATCATCATCACCATATGGCTCGGTGCTAGTCAAACTATCCTTGCGAACAATGCTACGTTCTCGTTTCTCTTGCGATGAATTGGAATTATGCGATTTGGTCAATGTACCATTTCGTTCCTCATTTGAGCGTCTCTCCAGCTCCAGTTCCCTGTCGCGTAACTCATCCAAATTGGGTGCCGCAACAAGATCACGATGCTGCCACAATGACATGCCAGCCAATATATCCTCACCGCTGCGTCCACCACCGAATTTCCAAAACGATTTCGTACGCTTGAGGCCAGCACTCGATGCCTGGAGTATCTCATCATCGGAGGCAATCAGATCATAGCGCATCTTACCTGCACCACCGATGCCAGCGCCACTCTGCCGGCTCAAGCGGTGCAAACTCTTGTCATCGATTTGGCTGTCCACGCTATTGCGGAAATTCCTATTCAATGTCCAAGATGCCACATCCCTGGGCACTGTATGGGTATGCGAATTGGTATCGGCGCGTCGTCTTTTTTTATTTATTTGTTCATTTTTTTTTTTGATCGCAATGATTATTTGGTGTGGAAATGGTGTGGATAGTTCGTAGTGGGTAGTTTGGGTTAGCACACAAAAACAAATGCGGCGATAATGCAGGGTGGGCGGTGGATAACATACAAAATTACATAGCAATACATGAAATTAAAGGGTATAAAAAAAAATAAATAAAAGAAAGCAAAGAAAAAACAAAAAGAAATTAAATTAAATTAAATTTTCAAATGCAAGCCAAAAGCTGAATGCTAAACATAGATACATTTTAGTGACAACTAAAAAAAAGAGAAGAGAAGAGGAGAGAAATGAAAATTCCTACCGAATTGGTACACGTTGGGTGGCCGGCTCCTCATCTGAGTAATCAACCTCCGGCTGTGGTGGTGGCTCATTGGCGAAACCGCTGTCATTGCTGCTATGAAGTGAAGTCTTTGCTGCAACTCCAGATTTGCCCGATGGATGGCTCATCGAAGACTAAGGAGAGGAGGACGATTAGAGAGCGAATGAATGAAGATGATGCTGCGTTACCCACCTGGACACCATTTAGTAGCTTCTGCTTACGCCGCTCAACAGCAGCTGGCACTCCATTGGTGGCACAAAAACTCTGCGAGCTATTTAACATGCGTGACGTTTGACTTTGTTGCTGCTGCTGCTGTTGGCCACCATTTGGCACTGGAGCCGGCAATGTGGGTGGTGGACCAGGACGTGGATTGCCACCACCGGAACTGACGCCACGATATTTCTTCTGCTGTTTAATGGTATCGCCAAACATACGTGTAGGCGAAGACGACTCCTCTGTGCTGTGATTACGACGACGACGATAGGTTGCCGTCTCACTTTCCTCGGACATGTATTGATGCTGTTGCTGCTGCTGCTGATCATGATAGCTTCTTAGGCCACTGGATGAGGCGCCATTGCGCTCATAACTCATGTGCATATTCTCATAACGGCGTCCAGCTCCAGACATGGCCAAACTACCTAGTGGCACAAGCTCACCGCCGCTTTCCGCATTGGTATAGGCAACTGGGAACCAGCCAAAGTGTTGAGTCCTCAAATTCTCACCGAATTGCCAGCCCTTGGCCTTTCCGCCAACCAAAGCAATGCGATCGCCTTCTTCGAAGGATAATTGATTCTCACCGGAGGGCATATAGGCATACAATGCCTTAACCAAGGGACGTTGATCGCCACGCTCATGATCACGATCACGATCATCGCTAAGCTGTGTCAGTTGCTCCTCAATAATTTTGTGTTTATTGCCTGTGTGTGTGCCAAGAACAGAGTCATTAGAATATATCCATGTCTATATATGTATATGTATGTATATATATTACCCGTCATTGGACCTGTGCCAACCAATGCCAAATTAAAATCGGATTTGGCGCGTGGCAATGAATTCTGGGCATAATGGGCCGATCCTCCACTGCTGCCACCCAATATTCCGCCCAAATTCTCACGCTCATGCAATGTACGCATATCGCCGTAGGGGGCATCGATGCTGCGTGATTTCTTTAACTGGGCGCCATGGTTTTGACCCTGATGATCATCGTCCACATCTTTAATACGCTCCTGGGAACATAGAATTGAGAGGCAAGCAAAATGGTTAACAGAGTTGTTAGCGCTCAATCAACTGATGATCATGATGATGATAATGATGATGATGACTCACCAATCGTCTGCTGTTATTATTATTGTTGTTGTTGTTGTTGTTGCTGCTGCTGCTATTGTTATTGTTGCCATAGCCGCTCTCGTATGCGGCCGGCGGAATGATCTCACGAGAAGCAGCAATTTCTTGCCAATTTTCAAAATTATTATCAATTACTGTTTTTCCGGTGGTATGATAGGCCATCCAATGTTTGGCTATCGAACACTGACGCTCCAAGACAAAGCCATACCGACGACGCTCCTGTGTCATGGCCTGCAAAAGAAAACCGAATCAAAACCAAACCAAAAGGGTAATCTCAAACTATACTCACATTCTTATAGCTTTGATCGCAAAACACATCCAGTTTCTTTTTCTGATCCTCCAGCAGTTGCAGACTCTACAATGAAATGAATAATATTAAATGAAAATCATCGGCATCTGCTTTACGGGTCACTCACCCTAAGCTCCTTCTCGGTATTCTCGGGTGTGGCCTTTTTCTTGCGCTGCTTTTTCATTGTGGAGACGGCCTTCTGGTAGCTCTCCATGCGCACTTTGTGCTGCTGCAGAAATTTCTTTTGCTCATGCTGCACGACTTTTGTGTCCTTCTCAAGATTTGTCTCCAATGGCACCAATAGATCAACATAGAAGGCCTTCAGCTAATCAACGAGAAATCGAACGAAACAAGCCAGATATAATCATAATACTATCAGCTATTAGATCAACTAAGATCCATATTCTAGCATCGACAAATATTTTTCAATGTACTTACAATATTCATCTGTTGCTCCTGTATCTCTTTGTTAACATTCACAACGCTCATCAAAGCTGAACCTGTTGAATGAATGAAAGTGGCAAGAGTTAAAACCATGCATATGGATTTAGTGCTACATTTATTCCCAGCACCACCTTCTCCCTACTCCGTGTGGGTCTTACCAATATCGCCCGTTCCGCTTTGCTGGGCGTTCATTGCAATCTTTGCCAATGCTTCATTGAATAGACGCGAGGCGGTTGCAGCACCTGTTGTGGAATGAAAATGGCACGAAAATGCATTGCAAATTAGTTAACTGTATAGAGTACACACACACACAGACACACACACCCAAGATGCAGGTGTGTGTCTTTGTATGTGTTTGTGTGGTCAATTATTTAAATGATAGATGCTTACTAAAAAATATGCTCATATGCTTACCATGCAATGCCTTGAGGTAACTTTTGCCCGCTGCGATTAGTTGCCTTGCACCCGGATTGAAACGATCGAGTATATTCTGTAAAACGATCAAAATGAGAAAGATTGATCAAGTTGTTGATACACACACACACACACACACACACACACACACACACGATGGATCATTACATTATGTATGAATAGGTTAACAGATTGTATTGTATTTCAAAAACAAATTAAAACTAATTTATGAGTGGACCAACCATTTGTCTCTACTGCTACTACTTGAATTCAATTTCATTAAGACTTTCCAAGTGGTGTGTGGTTGTCGTAATGTGTTTTTTTTTTGTATTTCTTTCTTTCCTATACCAAATGTTTTTTGCTTCAGGTAGTAAAAGTCGCAGTCCCAAGTCCCCAGTTCCATGTCCCAGTCGTGTTGTAGTCGGTTGTATAATTTAATAGATGGAATTTGTGGTCAACCATAAGACATCCATTACTTGGTCTTGGTTCCGTGTATGTCTGTCTATACATAGTTGCTGCTTGCTTTTGTATTTAAAAATAGTCACAGTCTCGTAATGCTAATTGAATTTCTTGCACATTTAACCAAATCGTACATTCATCTATGATTTAATGGTGAATGCGAATGGAAAGTATGAAATTTAGAAACAATTGTTTTAGGCCTTACTAAAGTCATTGGGTTTCTCAACTTTCCCAACTTAAAGGTACATACACAGGCTAATACATAGAGTTCTTTTAACTTTGACATTGGTTCTATATTCAAGAGCTATCATAGGCCTAATCTTAATTCTATATTCTAACAGCCAACAGGGCGTATGATGATGAAACTCTCCAAGCTCTAAGCATAAAAAATAAATGCAAAAACTTCATCATTCGTTTAACTGAATCATACAACGCCCATTGCATAGAGAATGCAAATTTGAGTTTATATTTTTTGTTTTTTTGTTTTATTAATAAACTTGCTAAATGATAATTAATTATTTGTTAAGCCTTATGCCACACGATTGCAATTATTGAAAACTCAATGAGCAGTACCTCACTGCAATTGCCTGAATGACGTGAATCGTTTGTCATTTGCTTGTCAGCCGAGAAGTGAACAGGGGGCAAAAAAAAAACACAAACGAAATGATTAAATTAACCAAGATGACATCAGGTTTCGAGAGTGTGTTGTCACTTACCACAACATACCACTCGTATTCAGAGTGCCAGAGACAGAAGAGACAGGGACAGAGAAGAAGAAAACAGAAAAAGCACGACAACAAATATCTAAATATGTTTGTAGGTACAAACAATTATATTGGTCCTGGGCTTGGCCCACTCACTGAGTTTCATCAGTAAACAATGCCAAAGCTTTGACTGGATGGAGTTCATTTCAGTTAACACGCAACTCGAAAATTGAAATTAAACTTGTGTCTTGTGGGTCATACAAAGCAAATTCATTGTTGCCATAGACAATGCTTCGGTTACTTTCCAAAAAAACCCAAAAATATTTTAAGACAAGACAAGCAAAAAGCATTCTTTAAATGCTCATTAAAAAACAAACGCCAAATGATTTTTGGTTTCGGAGGGTCGAGCCGGGCCGGGCGGGGCGTTGGGGAATTCTTTAAGCATAATAAATTGTTATTCGCATTGATTCTAAATCATTTCCGCCTCATGACTACTGGAAATTCCATTAACCCGTCTCTCCGACAATTAGCAACAAAATGTAAAAAGAAAAATCTAACAACTACACAACTAAAAATGGGGGGAAAAAACAAATTGCCAAATACAAAAATAAAATGTTATTTGCTTTTCAAATTTATTGGCTGCAAATGTGGCATCAAGGCGTGGGAATGAATGCATTGCTATACAGATATATATATATATATATCATGACTTGGATCGTCTCAAGACAAAATGCTTCAAATACTCGAACAACTCACACACACAGTCCACAAGGTCGTCTTGAATACATTTCGAGTGTTTACTTTTATGATTTAGCTGGCTGATTTAGATAGACAGAGACAGAGAGAGCGAGAGGGAAAGACTACCGACTGCCGACTGCATTTGAATATATAATTTTACATCTCCATCCACAGTCAAGTGCACTCATTTACTGGCAGTGGCAACGGCAGCCAGCTCTGACCTCAGTGCAATTACTTACATACATAGATGGAGAATATCAACCAGTTGAACCTTTATTGGTTTATCAATGTTAATTGTATTTGATTTTTGTGGCTGCCACAATCAAGCTGTGTTACCTTAATTAACCAACCAAACAGTGGCTCAAACGGTTAGATACATAACCAATTCTATCCTTGACAGTTTCAACCGCAAGTAAGGTCAATTCGATTGCCATCTAAATGAATCTTGTGGTCAGACACACTGAAGATTGAAACATAGATTTTAATACAGTTGATTCAATTATTCAGTTGACTCACTGACTCAATTGTTCAGTTTGCACTGTCTTTATTATTTTCTAAAGGTCCCCCAATCAGTTCTTATATATCTTATAATCGATTGTCAATTTGATTATCATAAAAGTAGAAAAACAGTTAATCAGATATGGCCAAAAGAGTCACTGAGTGATCAAGTCAAGAAAACTGCAGAAAGTCTTTCAATAATCTTCGAAGGGTTGGAAAATGAGAACTTTATTGACTTAAAGATGCAAGAATGACACTTCAGCAGTCCTTGGGACTCCCTGTCATTGTCTCCGATGGATCTACCTTTCTGTGACTTGAATGTTTGGCAAATGGAACTTTAATTTTGACCAATTGTAATTTACTTAGACAGGTTGGAATTTCATTTTACAAGGATATCAGAAGTTGATGGCAAGTGGCAATTAGAAATAAAAGGTGCTGACGCAATCGGAGTTTATCGCACCTGCAAAATCTCTCATTCACTTTGCTTTAGCTGGACAATATTTAACCCAAAATTAATTGAGGTAGGTTTGGCACAGCCCAAAAGGGGGGACGCCTAGTATGAGTCTAATAGGCGCTTAACATAAATCGCCCCACTGAGCGCGGGCACACACACACTCTCACACACACACACACATTGTATGTAATTTTATTTTAATTAAAAACTAAAACTCAAATGCAAAACGGCATGCAAGCAGCAACCGGCAAACTGGCAACCCGCGCACTCACTCCCCCCACCACCACAACATTTCTCAACGAGGTATGCCATGGCTGGGCAAGTGGAGCCACAATTCAGGCTAGGCCATAATTTAACGACGCCAGCATGGACACACCCACCTAAGAGGCATGCGAGAATGCAGCCCACAGAAACGCCAACAACAACAACGAACCACAATTATGCCAATTAGAAAAACAACAACACGCAACAGGTATAACAGCCACAACCACAACCACAACAACTCCAAGCTATCTGTTGACAAAACTTTAGCAAAAGGCGTCAAGGCGCAACCAGTCACGCCCCCTCTCACAAGACCTTTTTAGATGAATGCGAACGCAAAGTGCGTGAAAAATGTTAAATGTAAAATAATTCACTCATTGCGTGACCACGTGAAAACCTTAAAGATGAATATACTTAACAATTTTTGAATAGCATCTTCAAAAAAGATCTTCAACACAATTATTAAACACCAAAGAGACTTGAAGACAGAAATGAGAGAGAGATAGAGAGAGAGAGAGAGAGAGAGAGAGACGGAAGACAAAGCTAAACTCTCTGATTATAACCAAATTTATATTCAAATCATGTACTCATAGCAAATTCCTTCAAAAATGAAAATCAGACCTAAGCAAATAATGCCATACAAATCTCATTTAGGTTTTGCTTCACATTCAGTACGAAGCATTTTCCATTAGAGAGCAAAAAAGAAAAATAAATAAAATAAAATAAATCAAATTATAAAAAGAAATTCAATTGAAATTTAAAAACCATGAAAGCTTTTAAAATCTCAAAGAGGATGCCAGCCTCGCCTAGAAGTTCTTCATCACCGGACGACGAGTCGGAGGAATCAGAAATAATTGCTGTCATAGCCGATGACGATGAGATGAGCTGCGATTTGTTAAGCAACTCGGATGATATATTTACGCCCCATTGGACTTGGCAGGAGTATATTGATAGGGATATGGTCCCATTAAATATTTTCACCAGCATCGAGGAAGTAAACGAAGCATTAAGTGGCAATAAGAGACAGACACTTTATACGCCTCTGACAAGTAGATTGAACTCAAGCCGAAGCAGCAGCAATTTGTTCTTCAATTTGGAAACCCAGACGCTTATGGACTACGATGAAATCGATTCCACAATGCAGGATTTATGGAATGTTGTGATATATCCAAAGGGTCCGGTAATCAATGAAGTTTTCAAATTGTCTGACTTGGAATCATTGTCCGCCCGATGGACTGTGGTTGAAACTGAAACAGAAACAGAAACAGAGACCGATATGACCGATATGACCGATATGACCGATATGACCGATATGACCGATATGACCGATATGACCGATATGACCGATATGACCGATATGACCGATATGACCGATATGACCGAAATGACCGATATGACCGATATGACCGATATGACCGATACTGATGATGGACTACAGTCAATGCTAAATTTTAACTATACCGTTAACACGCCACGTTCGGTTGGATCTTGTTATGATTTCGAAATGGTTTTCAAACCAATGAATGTCGTGGAAGAAGAATCTTTGGCATTATTTCTCATCAAACTTAATGGCAGAGAATTGAGTAAGTTTATAATTTATATCAACTAGATCATCTAATTTTTTCTTATTTGCTTTAGGCCCTGTTGAGCTGCTCACCATATGTATAAGTAATTTTTGGAATACCGACTTGGAATTGCAATGTGGTTCGAAATTTTGCTATGTGGATCGTTATGTTTTCACACATTATGCGCAAAATTTTCATTTTTGTGATGGCACATCGATACGATTTCCAACACATCATGTTCCAATGGCCGTGATGCCCTTCATATTCGATTGGATGATGAGTGATGACGATGAATTTGATGTCGATGATCAATTTATACCGCTTTTTGTAGCTGCCATGTATTTGGGAATGCGACAGCTATTGGAACATTATTGGTACGCTTCTCTCATTGAACCCCCGATTCGGGCTTCTGTGAGATGACTGCATTCCATGTTTATATGAAGTGCCGTGCTCTGGGATGTGATGAAATTATGCCCATATTGGTGACCAAGCTACGAAAACTATTCTTACCATTGGTAGCTTCCGCCGAGTTTTTGCATTTGACCGCCTACGAAGTGCATTATATGTTCAAGCAGGATACAATTTGTGTTAACTGTGAGGATGAGATATTCTTTGCTGCCATCCGTTGGTTCGAATTCAATTGGCCAGCCCGCAAAAAGTTTGTACCCCTGGTTATGTCATCGATACGCTTTCGACATCTATCACCATGGCTGCGCCGATCTCTTGACCATTTGCGTGAAAATGATCTGATCAAGGAGATAAGTGAAGCTCCGCAGGTAACCGCTCGGCTGTGGGACTCTGCAAAGTATTGTACGGCATGGATGGCTGCCAACACCACAGAGATCAGCCGTCGTAGGCGTACCATTTTCTCCAAGTATCTCAGAAATAAATGCATCGAACGCTATTGGGTCTATTGTCCAGTTTTGCCGCATCATCATGATGTCAAGTGTCCCAGATTTCGGGAATTAACATACAAGTCCTTCAAGTGGCTACTCAACGAAATGCATACACACTGTGAGGATTTTGTCGAAAGCTTGAAATTTATACCGAACAAGTATTGGAACACATTGAAGTGTTGCCGTGATAATACTGAGAATGGGGAGAACATACGAGTTTGCCCACGTCCACAATTCTATTCAATGGAAATTCCTTACATTTTGAAAGCTGCAGATCTATCCATTATACCCTCGAAATGATAATACTGACTGGTTTGAATTAAAAGAATCGTAATCGTGAATTGGATCTTCTGACTATTCTGTCTCCTACATTAAACAAAGGTTTAGCTACATACTAATGTCCTCCAAATATATATAAATCTTCTCTTGGCTTAAGTGAGTTATGAAATATCTTTATAGTTATTTGAATTTTGAGAATCTAAGCCAACTATTTGCGGTACATATGTACATATGTATGGGAGGGAAAAGACAAAAAGGGGAATAAAGTCATTAAGGGGTAAATCGTAGGGCTTCTTGGCCCAGTCGGACGTTGACCTAGTTCCAATTTGTAGGGCCCCTTTCGCACCATCTCATCTAACCCTTGGCATCCAACCGGCCGTACCAAGTTGTCTGTTTGCCTCTCTAATGCTGCAGCCGTACAAATGCCTCCAACATCGTCAGTCATTCACATATTCTCAGCTGCAGTGGCAGTGGCAAGTTGCAGCTTTGCTCCCTCCCTCTGAGTTGTCACTGGGCATTAGGCCATCACCGTCTCCATGTTAACCATAGCCATAGCCGTTGCCATCGTCATCAGTGGCGCTGCAATTTTAATTTATTTTCATTGCTTGTTGTTTTTGTTTCTCTCTCTCTTTCTGTATTTCAGCACATTGGACACCTTCCCACTTGTATGCGCCACATGCTGTGCCTTAGCTCTTTGGCTCTTGAGAGGCTTCGCCCCCCTATAAGTTGCCACTTCTCATGAGGTGTTCCCATTCAAGCGGCTTGACTCTATATATATATATACATATGTATGTACTCATATGTTTCTATGTATGTGTGGTCAGCTGGATGTCATTTTGATCACTCGCCGTGGCGCGCTCACTGACATCAGATTCAATTTATGTTTGCCTTCTTTTTTTTCTTTTTTGGAGAATGTGTCATAAATCTAAGCGAATGACAAACAATCTGAAAAATGAATTTGCAGGAATTTCTGCAGAAGAGAAGGGAAAACTAAATCCTATATAGCCATGCAATAATCTTCTATTTAAGCTACACTAAGAGAAATAATAGTCACCTACATATATAAAATGTACATTTTGCAAGCGTGATTATAAGTTAAATTCATTTTTTAAGTGAAATCATAAGAGCATGACTAATAAATTAGAAACAATTAAAAAATTAGGCATGAATATAAACTTTCAAACTGATTAAGTCATTAGGGTTTAGCTTAACTGTCTGTCAAGTTAGTAACTACACTTAACTTTTGGTAAGTAACAAAACTTATGTTGGATCAAAAGTCAAATAATCTAATGAGATTCATTTTTCAAATTGCATTCAAAGGCGAAATATCAATTTGATGGATTAGAAACCAGTTTTTGACCAGATCTATCATTTAAACTAGATCAGTTAACTTGACTTTGTTGTTGGTTAAATTTGCCAATTTAAGCAGTTTCTGGGAATATTTTGTTAGAAAGGTCGGCCAGTTCTTTTGAATAAAACAGTTTGCTAATGATCTTAGAAGAGAAATCTAAATGATATGTCATTAATTCAAAAACCCGCTTAAAAACTACATAAATTCACAACAACAAAACCAAAAACAAACAAGCAAATGCGAGGCTTATAATATGTATGTATGTATGTGTATGTATGGGCAAATGCCAACCAGTCGATTAATTAGAAAATAGCATAACATAATAATAATATTGTGATAATAAATCTGTAGACCACTTAAAACTGACAGACAACTGAGCACTGAGAGAGGCTCGACACGACGAACGGATCGAAATAAATCACTGCAAATTAAGCGAAACAGAAAAAAAATAATAATAAAAATAAAAAAAAAAAAATCAACTATGTAAAGGAAAACAAAAAAAAAAAAATCATAAAAAAATCACTGAGGAAGTGAGTTGATTAATGCATAGCAATTTATGTATATAGACAACGGATTCCAATTCCAATACCAACTGAACAAAAAAAAAAACAACTATGAGACAAGTTCGTTTCCTGAGTCTTTCGTCTTTGGCCGCGCCTTTGTCATATTTACACTAACTAATTCAATAAGAGACTAGCATCTTGTGTGTGTTTGTGTGTGTGTGACACATAGAGATGAAATAGAAACTAAAAAAAAAAATCAAAATGCAAATGCTGGTCGAAAAAATGCAACGATGTGTGCAACTGCAACAACAACAACACCGTGCCAAGGAAGCAACCCAAAAAAGCAAAAAAAAAACAAACCAAACCAAAACAAAATTTCCGCAATTTCAAGCTACACAACAAAAAGCCGCAAAAAAAAAAATACCAACAGCAGCAGCAAGTTTCGACAAGAAAAATAGAAAAAACAAACTCATAGTTATATAATGAAATGGATGCGCGAAATGTGCAACGCCTTCCCCTTACTCCACCCAGCTTACTACAGGGGCGTAGCTAGAAGGAGATTTCAAGGCCTTTCCTCAACCAACTTGGCTCAATTCACGTCTCCTTCAGAAACAAAAATCGAGTTTATTGTCTGAATCCGCCACCGACATACCCAACAAACCACAAGCGGCAGATGCAACTGCAACTGCAACAGAAAGAAAAGCAAACAACAACAAAAACAAAGTTGCCAAACTCTCAAGGCGGAGTCGTGGACGTCGCGACGTCTCCAACTTCATCTTGGTGTCTGTTCGTCTTGAGGCAATAGGCAAACACAAAAATTCAATTGAACTTGTCTAAAGCCAACTACCATTTCAAGCTTTACTCGTCCGAAACAACATCGTGACCAAATTTGGTTTACCATCAGCCAAAGCACCAGCAGCAGCAGCAGCAGCAGCAAAAACTCACTTTCAAAATGTCTCTTAATCTAAAAATACATAATATTTTTTCCCTCATTTTCCAAAATGTAACAAAATTTATTCATAGATTCAAAGAGTATATCAGTTAGCACTCTTTCTTGGTCCAGCCTGCTTAAATATAAGGCGATTCAATGTATCTATTAAAATTCTCCTAATCAAATTCAAGAATTGACAGAAAATTCCCCTCAAGAGAATGAGAGTAGTGTAAGACGCTAGAGTATTCGAAATTCGTAGCTCAAACATCTTTGTTTTTTGGATTTTTGTTTTCTTTTTCTGGCTTAATTTATTTTTGTGTGTATCAATATTTTGTGTTGATTTTGTACCTTTTTATGGTTATCGCGTGCGGCATTAAATTGTCGGTTGAAGTTAACCCCAAAAAGCATTTAACATTATAAATTGTTAACCAAAAACGGTTATCATCATTATCATCATCATCATCATCATCATCATTATGGATTATGAACGTTTAGAAAAACCAAAAGTATCTACGATACGAAACCAAAAATTAGTTCATAGATGGTTTAATAGAAATGGCCTTCACGCAATACCCTGACAGTTGATTATATAAACAATCAACCAAACAACCAACTAACCAAATTGTTTTTGTCAGCTTTAAGCCTAAGGGGGTGAGCCTCTTACAAAAGAAAACAGATACAAAAAAAAAACTTCTTTTAATATTGATAAATGCCGGAAGTTGTTATAATAAAGATAGGAGATCACTTAAAAAGATTATAGAAAATAAACTTTAATTACATCTTAGATTCTTTCTGCATTTCTAAATGTAATTCTTATCACAGATGAAATATGAGCTTTGTTGCTTTTTTGTGTTTTGCAAATAAAAGTAGAGAAGAAAAACTGGCACACGAAAATGAAATTAAAGAAGAATAAACAAAATGAACTTACCCTATAAACGCCATCAACAAGTTTGGTAATTTCTTCGGCCTCCATTGTTGTTGAACTTTTGTCTGTCTGCTGCGCCGTGTCGTTGGCCACTTATTGATGAATGGAAATGGAGATGGAGATGGCTTGTATGTAAAAGCGGCAGCAACAGCTACCAATAGACCGACCGTATATGTACCGTATATATATATGTATATATATCAATTCACTTTCAACTGCAGCGTCAGAGCCCAAAGGCAAAGACCAGGCCAAAAAAATATGCCGACAACGATTGCACTCGATTTTCACTTTCTAAATGTGGCACACACACACACACACACACGGATACACACACGGACACACACATGCACACACTAGTGCAGTGCAGTGCTTTTAACCGAACCAAAGCGGGAAGGGGGTGCGGCGATGGCGGGGAAAGGAGGGCAAAATGGTCTTTTGAAGTAAACTTGTAACTTTGACTTTCGTTGCAGAATCTTGGAAATCTTGTTTCTGCCGCTTTAAATGTCGTGACTTTCTTTTTCGGCCGCGGCCAGACAACAACGCCGACGACGTTAGCTCCAAAACTTTAACTTCAACGCCAAGTTAGAGATTTCAGGCCCAAAAACCACGTAACCAAAATAAAGTAAATTAAATGCCAGCACGATAAAAACGGGCCAACTGCTTTTCAACGACGACGACGACGACGTTTCAGTTTCTGTTTCTGATTTGTTGACTTCTCTACCGAATTACACATACAAGAGCTTCCAGATGAGTTGATTTTGAACTGGCATATGGCGCTGAAATCAAAAGAATGAAATGAATTATACATATATACTAGAATATACCACAAGTAATTGTAATTGTAATAAATAAAAATACCGAAACGTTGCCCTGGTAACGATGATGAATTTTTTCATCAATGTTTGTTTGTTTGTTCAATAAAGTAGCAAACATTTGTTGTTAAATAAATTTATAGCAAATATTTAATTTTGTGTTTCCGTTAAAATGAGTAAATTGGATGATTTGTTGGCCAAAAAGAAAACGGTTGTACCCGTTTTAGATTTGAGTCGCAGCAACATACAAACAATTGAGGAATTCAAACGCTTAATGGAAAAAGTCCCCGACTACAAGATGCGACCCGTTAAGGTGCGGGCAGAGGAGATCAAAATACGAGAGAAGGACTATGCCTTCAAGATGCCCAAAAAGGAGATGCGCAAATTGCTTAAGAATAATGGCGAACGTGAGGTGTTCTATACATATGCCGATCCAGTACCAAATGAAATGAAGGATGTTGTCCTTATGGAACTCTGCGCCGTGCCCATTGATTGGAAAATGCTTACAACATTGAGGCCAAAAAACAAACTGGAAGAGGAATACTTTAGTCGTATGGTCGAAATGGGTAAATCGGAACTGAAGACTGAGGCCAAAGATCGTCGCGAATATGCCCTTAATAATTGTGTTAAAAAGATTAAAAATAAATCGGGCATTGTCGAAACGCGTCTAATGACCTGTGAGTCCTGTGGCGAGGAAATGTGTTGCGGTATGTCATGGAAACAACAACAACAAAAATATCTTTAAATTTATTAATTTTGCAATTCATTTCCAGGCAAAACTTGCGGAGATTTCAACTATGATCTCTATATAAGAGTCGAGGCCAGAATTATTAAGCCGAAACCTTTGCCAATGTCTACCAATAAAACCAAATTGAATGGTCGCAAAAAGTCAACCATTGGCGGTGCTGGTGCCGGTGGTGCCAAGATCAAGGCCAAAAAGTCATCGTCCTCGAATGTTAAAGCTAGTTAAAAATTAATTATGTATAAGTAAAGCTTTCGTCTTTCAACAACTATTCAAGTAAATTTTTGGTTGGTGGTGGTATTTGGTATTTTTTTTGTTAGTTCAAATATTTTCCACAAATACTACATAAAAAAAAAAAAAGAAAAACCTGAAAATATTTAAATTGCTACTAAAACAACATGGATAAAATGGCCATTAAGACAAAATAAGCAAAGCAGGCTGGCTAGCTGACTGGCTGACTGGACGGACGGGCAACAGGCAACACTGTGACAACGTTCCATTCCACTAACAGTGGCACTTCAGTCACTTGAAAACAGCCCACATACTCATACCACCACCTGCCCCTCTGTCCCCTCTGGCTTGTGCAACGATTTTGTGCGAGTCTTGAAAAAGAATTCAATGATCGTGTCTCTCTCTCTCTCTCTCTGTCTCTCTGAGACTCTATCTATCGAGCTGTTGCACAGCTTTTGATTACTAATGAGTTTCAGGGGTCTGAGCTTGAGAGTTTAGAGCTCTCCAGCACTGATTTATGTGTTTTATTTATGGAAATATATATCGTATGTATCTATTCGTGTAAAAATTCAACAAGATTTTACTTTCATAGGCGTAGCACTATATCAGCGGGAGGAGATGAAAAGGAAAATGGTCTTTGCTGGAATCCAATTTGAAGTTTTTCAAGTTTTATTGTTCAAAATACACACACAAAATAAAACATTTGTTACTCCATTAGTTTGTTAAATAAATTGACATATTTCATTAAGAAAAACATTTTGTGGTCTTAATATTTAAAAAACTTAATATACATATATATACATATTTGTGAATGGTTTTATGAAAATTTACAAATCAAAATACTGTTCGACAATAGATTTAGACTTTTTTTCAAAAAGTTGTAGCATTTTTTTTTAATATATTTAATGAAAAAGTTATTATGCCCCAAAAGAAATATGTTTTATTAGCCTTTAATAAGTTCTAAGAGATTTAATAGAATGCGAAAAATCTCAAAAATTTCAGAGTAATAACAAATTTCTCAAATGGCATTTTGAAAATATCTTATGGATCTTATGTTATGCTTAACTGTGAAATATTTAACTTTATATTACAATCTTTGCTGGCCAAAGTGAGCTGGATGACTTTCTTTATGTGCACAAAGCAAACTAAAATCAATTTTGCTAGTTACTTTTAGATATGTTAAATATTTCAAGTTAAATTTCTTTGACAAGACCTTTCTTTTGGTTTTGTATGCGATTGTTTGGCATATCGAATATGTGAATATGTGTCACACCTTTCAACATCAAATATCAGTTATTTGTCAGTTATTGCCATTGAACTTTCATCAAATCATTGGCCGCATCAACACGAGCATCTTTCACTGTCAAACTTTGAAAACTGATTACGTAGGCAGACGTCTTTAACGTGTCGTCTCGTTTTGAATAAACAACTGAACAGAAATCGAAACATAAATACACACATACATTCCTATTGGGTCAATAGTAACCATAACCATATATATGTATGTATGTATGTAGGAAAATGATCATTGAAATCGTTACGAAATCGTTGTCGATGTCGCATTTGAATGCATATTCAAAACAAAAATAAAGATGCAAGATAAACGATTCGAGATAAGCTCAGATAATGCTCTAAAAATTTCAAGTGAGAGTGTTGGCTAGAAAAGAAAGTTGTTTGGCCTTTATTGTTGTTACTCTCCACCTCGCACTCTCTCTCTCTCTCTCTCCCTCTTTCACTGTATGTTTTGTTGGTTACGTGCCAACTGGGCACGCCTCAGTTAGAATCAAAATACAAAAGACTTAGGCAACAAACTTGCTCTGGCACACACACACACATCTTGCCACTAACCCCCTTGTGCATTCCTCACTGCAACAACAAGGTTGTGGTCAGCGGGTCTGACACTTGATATGCATCTTACAGATGCACTTGTCGTTGCTTATGCTCGATTCATGAACGACTACGAATAACATAAACTGCAACTGCAACTACAACTACAACCACAATGTTTTGTCTATTAAGAACAAGGCTAACTTGACCAAGCTATTGGCCCAGGTGAGACCAAGATGCGGCTTGCACTTGACGTTATGCATATCTATTAGATATGTATGTGTATATGTATGTAAAATATAATGACCGGTTGCATACTCAATCTTGTAGAATTTCCATTATCAAGCATTATCTTAACTTATCGTTTCTAAACTGTGTTGGCAATTCCATTGCATTTTATTGCCATGAAGACCATGTATATATACTGTCCACAGTGTTTATATACTTTTCAAGTATTTTAACTAACCAAAAATATGGTTTGAGCATAAAATAAAGTTGGCTTAAGGTAAGTTTTAACTTACAATTATAATTTAAATATGTATTTGCCTGGCAAATTGAGAATCGAAAACTTTATGTAGAGAACTCCACAAAATTAGAATGACGTCCTTCTATCTTAAAATTAAAGATCTACAGTCTTATGTATACATATATACTTTTCCTATTTTATGAGCTTTTGAGCAGACTTTTTAATCGAACGTGTAACTGAACTCTTAACTATTTGTTGTTAATGGCAACTTTCGCTACCTAAATCGATTTTAGCAGTTGTAACACATAAAACACAAAAGTTCAACAAATTTTCCTTGACAGCCAAAAATACATGCTAACTTAGACAAACTAACAAAACATGCGAAAAATCAAAGAAGACAACTTTAAGCAGCATGTCCAACAGCAACAAGCAACTGCAACAACAACAACAGGGAAAGAGGAAACAGATAAAATAGAAGATGAAAATGACGATGAAGAGAAGACAAAAGGAAAAACGCAGAGGTTGCTATTATCAAATGCTCATCATTAACATTTGCGGCCGAAGATCTCGACGTGACGATCAAATTGCATAGCACACATGTGAACACACGTGTGACACCCCAGAGGGTGCAAGGGGGCGTGGAACACTATGGAGCAAAGAAGATGTGGAAGATGCAGCACAATACAAGATTGTTGTTATTGTGAAAATGAAATTAAACTAAAGACCGTAGACAATGCACACACATCCAGGGGGCGATAATGGTGGTGGTGGGGTGGTGGTGCGGTGGGTTGGTTGGTTTGGGTTTACCTGGTACCTGTATCTATGCGCTAAATTGCTGCCAGATACAATTTTTGCAAATGAGTCTCCTCTACAACAATATAACATTGTTTGCCCGCCCGCCATGCAAATTGAGCCAGAGCTGGTGCTAGAGTCGATGTCGGTGTCCGTGTCGGTGGCAGTGTCGATGCCGGTGCCGGCACTGAAGCTGCTGATTCGTTCAGTCAAATTGCCAGTGAAAGTAAAAGTTTAACTTAAAAGTGTTTTTTGTTTTTGTTTTCCTTTTCGTTGGGCTGTCGAACCGCCAAGCAGAGCCAAAAAGAAGTCTTTGACTCTGACTCTGACTGACATATCTATGTATGTATGTATGTACGAGCTTACCTATAGTAAACCCAACTATGTATGTATGTGTGTAGGCATGCCATAAAAAGATAAATTCCATAACGATCAGCATGAAATGAAATTAACATTTTTGCGGCTTTTGCTCTCAACTCTGTTTTCAGTTCAATTGATTAGCAAATATTTCAAAACAAAGCACAAAAATGAATAACTGAATTAAATTGTGTGAACTGAATAGTTTGAAGAACAATTTAATATAAATACTTCTTATCAAATCCACTTTCAAATTCATCTACAATTCTCCATCTTTCACTTTGTCAACATGGCCATCTTTGTTCTCCTGCTCACAGGAGACAAATATAAACATTTCTTAATGACAAGTTTCATAAACTTTCTTGGCACATTAAATTATACTGAATTTAAATAGACTCTAGTCTCAAAAAACGATTTCATTCTAATGGATTTTCTGGATTTTGTGTGTGTGTTGAAATAAAATTTAAAATCTATTTTCAATTCGATGCGGACACGAATAGAATCAATAAAAAGAAGAAAAAAAAGAGCATAAAAGGCGGCATCGAAAACCAGTTGAGTTCGATGTACCATTAACCCAGTCGGCCGCCCATTTATGCAATTGGTCTATGAGGATGGGGCGAAGGGGCGATGGGGCAGCTTACACTTGGACACACCCAACAAGTTCAGGCTTCACATCTCATCTTGCTCACGTACATATGAAACTGCTGCTGCTGCTGATGCATCTTTTTCTGGTCATATACTTGCCGCTGCTCGAGGCCATCATAAATTAGGTGAAGATGGGATCTCTCAAAGAGTTGCCGCCTTGTTTTTCTCTTCCTATTTATACTCTAGTTTTTCGAACCCCTTAAAACTGACTTTATTTTTCACTCTATAAAGAGTGTTCACTTCTCAGCGTTTGAAATTGAAGAAAGAACTTAAACATATTTGAATTTGGTTTATCCAAATCTTTTTTTTTTTTTTTTATAATTAATTAAATATTCTTTGAAATAAACGTAATTAAAGACTTGTATATTTGGTTTTTAATTTTGGCAAAAAAAAATCTCGTAATAATAAACAAAAATCTATACAAATTAGTTAATAAATTTTATGGCTATAGCCAGACCTCATTTGTCATTCATTACGCCATGTTTTTTGGCATTTTTTTTAACAATATTTATATTGATTAAATACACATTGTTTTATTTGCTGAGACAAAACGATTTTCAATGGAATAGTAAGTTATATGTGTGGTAGATGAATTGAATGAATCAGTAGAACTTATTTATTTCTCAAGTTTTTGTTCTCATTTGAAGTATTGAGTTTAGATTTTGATCTTTGTTATTTGGCATGTTATGCCATTTGCGTCTTTTGTTCATGTTGTTGTTGTTGTTGTTGTTTTGCGGTTGCAATATGCTCATAGTTGAAAATAAAAGTGAACGCTATATACCGCTCCAACTTGACTGTGGTTTTTTGTATGGGTTATGTATGCCTTGCGGTTGCCCAGATATTCAATCTTCATCTTCATCTTCATCATCCACCATCATCATCATCATCGTCATTCTCATCAAATTGTTCCGTCAAACGTGTTTTACTATAGGTATGTATGAGATTATTTGTTGCCTCTTCTTTTGCCACATGCTGCATTGCGTGCTAAAGTTCTCTTACACTTTTCAGGGCATATATGTTTCAATAACCATCTGAATAGATGTTTTATTTGCTATTGAAAACGTTCTATTTCATATAAAGTTCAATATTTGTTTTCTTTGTTAAAGAGATTAAATTATTATCAGAATTGCTTAGAGTTTATTCTTATCATCGAGACCATAAAGTAAGTTGTACTATTTTAAAAACTAAAAATCAAAGGCTTTAGTTTTTCTACTTAATCATTTATTCTTAGTTAGAACTTGAAGAATTTGCAGTGAAACTCAGAAGAAGTATATATTTTATCCGTTAAAAAGATTTAATTATTTAATCATGTTATTCTTCTTTTTCTTGGTATCTGATTTTATAATTACCAACTAGTTTTACTCTCAAAAAGGCATTAAGATTCTAGAGTGGTAAGTAAAGTCTGCTCAAAAGTTTTAAAACATATTGCATCGAAGATGAAATTCATTCACATAAACACGGCAAACATGTTGAAGTTCCTGGTCAAAAGAGTATTCAAAAATGTTTATTATAACCAATATTTGTTAACCTCTTTGTTGTTGGGTTTTCTCATTTAATGCGGATTCTTATTTGGATTTAGCTACCTCCACTTCAGTCTCCTCTTCTATCTTATTTATTGTCTGTTGTATTGTACTTGTTATTTGCCATTGCGAGCATTTTTCAGTAGTCACCCTTCTACATCTCCGTCTCTCGTCTTGATCAGCAGTTCGGTTTCCATTTCTGAGCCTGGGTCTGGGGCAGTCACGACATCTCGATATCGAACAGTCGCAGCCACCAACCACCAACCACCATCGTTGTTGACAGCTCAAGGTCGCATTCCTCAAAGCTGACGCAGTCATTCAATAATTCTTATTTGAATTTATTTTTATTGTAAGCAAACAACTACAAAAAAAATAATACAAGTATACACACATACATACACACGTATTTCATGTTTTTTGTATTCTGTATTTTGAAATTCTATATCTACACACCTTTCACCCTATACATTTCTTTTGATATGTCTCCTTCTCTCTCTCTGTGTGTGTTTCTTGGTCTTAGCTGATTTCCAGTTATAAACCTTCCGACCATGAAATTGTCTTAACCATTCAATCAAGTCAAGTCAATGAACTTTTCAACACAAATTAAAAAAAACAAAACCATCTAACCGATTTAATTTCAAATATATTTTGCAATTTCAAAATTCTTGTGTAATTCTTTATCGAATTCCGATTGAAAAATTTGACACAATTCAAATCGTTTGAAACCGGTTTGAAATTCTTTTGCTACCAAATAAATTTTCATTTTTTTTTTTGCAGTTGATTAAATTTATTTCATTTCGGTTGCTTTGTCTCTTTTTGGGTCTTATGATAAATGCGGATTAACTCTGAGAACGCAACAAATGACAACAACAACATCAACAAAAATAAAACCCAAAATCAAAACCAGTTAACTTACAAAAAAGAAAGACAGACAAAAAAACAACAATTTGCATTAGAAATTTTCTATCTTTCTAATTCATATGCATACAAAATTTGTTGTTGTTGTTTTGGGATTGTCAACTAATCAATACTTGAGAAATTGTCATTTCTCAGGCTCTGTGATTTTTTTTTTTTTTTTGAAATTTGCTTATGAATAACCCAACGATTTGTTTAAGAAAGTTCAACGATTTTTTTTCATTCTCAATTCCATTTTTTTTTTTTTGGAGCAGAAATATTATGAAGAGGATGAATTTTTACATAAATTAGAATACATTTTCAGTCAAAAAGAGAAAAGGCTTAATACCTAGCCTCATATATTTATTCATTCCCCTTCCCAAAAGTTCTTTCTCGCTCTCTGTGTGTGTGGTTTTTAAGTTCATATACCCATTTAATTGCAAGTGTATTTGATTAGTGAAATTTTTGTTTAACCCAATTCAACAGATTCTGTCTTAGTTAGATCTTTTTCGTGATCTTTTACAGTGTCTCGACTAACCTCGTTTTGAAGCCTTATTTCATTTTATTATAAACCTTTTTGCTGGCTTAAATTGGCCATAAAACAAAAGACTTAAGCAACAAACTTGATGCGTAATTACCTCTACGTGCTTTGAAAGCAAACAAAAAAAAAAAAAAACATTCAACAGAATTCAACATTTAACAAATAAGCCAAAACAGATGAAACCAACAACAAGCAAAAAAGCCAACTCATAAAAATCACTCAATAAAACCCGAGGGAAATGAACCATCTGTAAAATAATTCATAATTAGCTGGCCAAGAGAAATTCATAGAAACGTGAGTTAAGCAAATCAAATTATCAAGTGGGCGACCGAGACACAAAGAGCAAAAGACAGACACACACACAGAGAGAGAGAGAGAGAGATGTTGGGGGGAGGTAGAGATAGAAAGGGAGGCGGATGGTAGTTGTCCGTGCATTTAATTAGCCATTTTCACACATTTCACTTTCAACAAGCTGCCAAATTGTAAGAAAAAAAAAAAAAAAATATCTATATATCTAAAGAGAGATATCCAAATAACTATATATACACTTTGAGGCAACTTCAATGAAACGCAAAAAAAGCCATTAGCCGGTCAAGTGTACGTAGCAGCGTAGGTTGTTGCCTGAGTTGACAAGATTGTTGAATCGACATCAACCGCTCAATTCCCCTCCCCTCCCCCCTCACACTACTTCGACATCTCCGCCGTCTGTCAATCTGTCCATCTGTCCATCTGTTGCTTCCTCTGTTTATCTTATGGCGGTGATTTGCTTTCAAGTGGCCAAGGCAATTTCTATTTTTGTTGTATTGTATGTTTGTATGTACATACATACATATATTTGTTTGTATCTATGTATGTCTTTTTACGTTTTGTGTCTCAAAAGAAAAACCAATGTGCTTGTCGTTTTCATCTCTTTTCTCTTCTTTCGTTCATACTTGTTCCGTTAATTGAAAATTTCCCATCGCATTGAACTTGCTGAGAACCTGAATTGGCCATTTTGCCCAGACATATATCTATCTACCAAAATAAAAAAAAAAAGCCTAAATTCACCATAAATTTTGCCTCGCCCACGAAAACATTTACATACAAATGTTGTTATAAGTATTTTTAACCTGGGCAATTGGCATTCATTTGAGTTTTGTTGATTAACAAAGTGAATGGCAAACGAAATCAGAAGTTTTTTTCATCAATCTAATGCCCAAAGAACATAAAAACTGAAACTCAATTCATGGCACTTTCTTTCACAATTGCAAAAGAAATGAAAAACTTGTTATTATCCAAAGAAATGGATTAATAAAATTCGATAGAAACACTTAGAGAAAAAGTAGATTAAACTATAAGTATGAAAAGGGAACAAAATTAACAAAATGAAAGACAAAATTTCATATTTAAAAAATAAAAAATAATTAAATGTTTAATCTTTGTCACTTGAAAGATTAATCATTTAGGGCAGAATTTTTTGTCTATTTCACATCCTTAGATCTGCCTTTAATCTTTGTCACTTGAAAGATAAAAGGCAGATCTAAGGATGTGAAATAGACAAAAAATTCTGCCCTAAATGATTAATTTCTTCTATTTTTTTATAGATTCTTGAAAAATCAAAACATTTAATGTCAATTGGGGACAATAAAAATTTCAACTTATTATTAAAAAATTTGTTTGTTCAATTTACAAGAATTTCTAACTATTTGCTTTTACCTTTCTCTAGATCTGAATTGGTTTATAGTAGAAATAAAAGATATAAAAACGAACTAGAATATATATATCTATATTACTTACTTAGTTTAATAGCAAAAGTATTTTTATAAATTATGAGATAACCAACCTGAAAAATACATAGAAAAAAAAAACATTATTAACAATTGCAAAAAATTTTGTATACTTATTTAAAAGAATTTTTGAATAAACATTTTTTCGGCAGCATCAAAAAACAAAAAAATTTTAAATGCTAATGAAAGCTAGCATTTATTTTTATTATTATTATTTTTTTTTAGCATTTTTATGTCAACAAAAATACTTGCTAGTTCGTACTTAAATGATATTGTGAAAGTTTTCCCATCCTCAGGCCTCAAAACAAAGAGATTATTCATTTTATACATAGATTTTGTTTTTGCTAACTTTTAGTTTAAGTTGAAGTTTTTTTTTGCACACGCACATAAAATAATTTAGTTTTTTTCCGTTGTGGTTAAAGAAGAAGAAAGTAAAAGGCTTTTGCCCAAAATGCAATTATCTATTTATGTAGATGGAAAAACTCAATTTATGGCATGTAAATGAATGAGCCATTTGATTGGCCATAAACAACAGAAAATGGCCCGTAATCAGTATTAACAGCTATACATAGTTGGACCTCCCATCCCCCCCTCTTTGACCGTTTTTAATCATCCTTTAGACGTAAGTTAATTGAGCTCTATGGGTTGTGGCCAATTTAATGCTCATAAATGGCAAAAAGAAGCAAAAAAAAAAAACACTCTGTGAGTGGCAACAATTTAATTATACATTCGACTTGCGAAAAAAAAAAAAAACAAATGAAAATGGAAATGGAAATTAAATCAAACAGTCGTTTTGTATGACAATTATATATCATTTATGTTCTCAGCAAGAGGCTAACTTTAGCAACAACTTGTGTAACAATTTGCAATTATTTCAAATTGAGTTGTGGCCAATCACTTCAAACACTTTGAGATTTGGTATCGTAAGGATTGTGGATTCATGTGTCCTTATAGCTCTCACACTTTTTTGTCTTTGCTCCTTTCGTTGGTCTGTCTGTATGAACAACTAGATTTTAAGGTCTATGAGAAGTAGAACCACCGAATTTGAGATCTGGACTTGTATAGTATGCACACTAATCAAGTTTATCAGCCACGCCCCCAGAGTTACTTATAGACTACACAAGCTGTGGACATCAAATTTCTTTTGAGTTTTCTTATTTTCCACTTTAGATTCCAATATTAAACATAAAAACATTGCCTTACACAATTTTTGAACTATTTCAATTAAATTTAATACTCTAATTATTCAAATTAACATCTTTGGACATAGAAGTAGTTCAAATATATGGTTCAAGTCGGCGAGGTAACTTACTTACTTCATTTCAAATGAAAAATATACTTAAATTTGCTCAATCTTAAGCTAGAATTAGCATAATGCACCAAAATTTGTAAATTTGCAAAATGTTTAGTAAATGTTTATTTATGATATCTCTAAGTGAATGCAATTAAATCGTTTTGCATTTCAGAGGCTAGTTAATTCAATCTTGATTTGAATACGTTTTTTTCATTTTCAAGCTAACTGAAGTCGAGGTGGTATATATTGTTGTTGTTGTTGTTGTTATTGTTACTCCACTTTTATTTTATGGTTGTATGTACATACATACATACCTCTCTCTCTCTCTAGCTGTCTCTATCTCTATCTTTTTGTTTGGTTTTTTTCTTTTATTGGTATCTCTGTCTGGTCTTTTGGTCTGGTTATTCATTACATTACATTTCATTTCATTTCCATTTTACTAACCACTTTGTTGCTTTGTTTGTATGTATGTATGTTTGCTCGGCTTTTTGGTCATTAAGAAATTGTTACAAATTATCTATGTGGCGTGCAAAAGTTGCCGCTAGTTGTTGTTGCTGTTGTTGCTATTGGTGTTTGTGTCGTTTGCAACATTTGCTTTTGCCTTAATGCGATTTGCATTGAAAATTGGCACAAAAGTCGATTTCAGTTTTGGGTTCGGCTCGGTCTCAACAAGGTTGAGAGCGCCGCTGGTACACAATATTGTCTGAGAAATATAATAAATAAATAAATCAGTTGAGGTCAGTATTTGATCAGAGGTTTTGAACCAATTGCCATTCAACATTTTGCCAAAAAAAACAGAAAAGAGCTAAAAATTGGGTTAACAAATGCGTAAAGTATAATCTATCTTTTGATATTGAGGTGGAGTATGTACACATACACACATACATACATACATACATACATATATGTTTTCTATAAATCAAATTATGCTTAGTTCATATCAAGCAACACCCCATGGCGTATGCGCAATTTCCTATCACACACTTTGGTATTTTTTAATGAAAGTTTCAATGCAGAAAAAGATACAACAAAAAAATTGCAACCGCAACTGGGCAACGCCCACAAAGCACAAACAACAACAAAAAAAAAAAAAAAGAAATAACTTGATATTGACTACTGGACGGATTATTAACGCATTCCTTTTCCGACAATTTCAAAAATTACAAAATCAAATCTTTTTTGCAAATTTCAAAAGAAAAATTGAACTGTATGTATATTGTATTCATTTCAGGTTTCCTTCAAAAAAAAAATATCAAAGAAGTTAAATTCGGCTATGCCGAAGTTTATATACCCTTGCAGTCCTTGACAATAATAATTTCACATGTTCAAAATTTCTTTTCTGCAACTCAATTCATTAATATACAAACAAAACAATTTTACTCTTCATACTATGTACAATTTGTTCTTCTTCTTCCCTCATTCCCTAAGCAAAGCAACGCACGCATACACATACAGTTTATGTAGCGTTGCGTCTGTGTGTGTATGCATGTGCTCTGTTGATTTGATGATGACGTAGTAGGCAGCAAGCAGAGCTGCCGGCAGCGATTGAACCGATTTATATAGACTGTAACTTGTGTTCTATTTATCCGATCAGGGTCAAATTTTGGGATCTGAGATTTTATATCAAATTCTATTATATTGGTAAATTTCATGGGGATACTCCAATTTTTGCAAAAATTTTTGTTCCAGAGCTATATGATATAGTAGTCCGATCCCAAAGATTTTCATACTTTATCTCACCCGGGTAAAAAAAAGCTCCCAAAAAAAATTTCATCCCGATAGCTCTTAAGATGGCTGAGTAAAACGCGTACGCACCGACGGACAGACGGACAGACGGACAGACGGACAGACGGACATGGCTATATCGACTTAGCTTCTCATGCTGATCAAGAATATATATACTTTATGGGGTCGGAAACGTCTCCTTCTGTGCGTTACAAACATCTGACCAATTTTATAATACCCTCTGCAAGGGTATAAAAATACATTTTCCATTTCAATAGAATGCAGAAACACACACACACACACACACACACACAAACAAACATGTCTATGTATATACCACAAATGCCTTTTGGATCTGTAAGCTAAACAACTTTCAATGCAAATTTTTAGCATAAACTTCAGTTCGGTTTAGTTTGGACTTCACTTGGTTCAATTGACTGAATGGAAAAAAATGCGGTTAATGTGGTTTATAGACATTGTTGTTGCTGTTGCTGCTGTTGTTGTTTATCTGTTGATGGTATTGTCTCTCTGCTTAAGGTAACTTATGCACTTGTTCAACAGTTTTCCTAATTAAGTCAAATGCACATTGACATTTTTTGTGTTTTTGTTTCCTTGCCAAGTGGTGTGAAAAGAATTGTTTATGAGTGAACACATACCACATACATATACATATACATACACATATATGTATATGTATTTTGTTATATGCCAACATAAATTTAAACATTTTATGGCCAAGTGAAAGGAGTCTTCAAAGTGTTGTAACCTTTTCAACACAATCTTTAATGCTGTGTGTGTGTGTGTGTGTTGCACTCAGTGTGATTGCAATTAGTTCGTTACTTAGTTAGTTGGTTGGTTAGTCGGCGAAAGGCCTTGAAAATCATTTTGCACCACATTACACCGCCTTAATTGTCCAAATGACCATAAATAGCATTTGTTCCATCTAAAGAGATCTAACATTTAAGTAAAACCATCTTATAAACACCCTAAAAACTATTTTTCAATGACTACTTTTTAGAATGTTTAATAGAGACTTTAATTCTCAAAAACTTCTAATGATTAACTTAAAGTTCTTTACTTCAGACCATCCTCTATATATGACAGATCTAGATAAGATAATTGAAAGCTTAACTTTCCAAAACGTTTAAAGTTCTTTATTCTTAAACATTCCCAGAGGATAAAGGGGAACAAATAAAGAAAGAAAGGAATAGAAATGAATTTAATTTTTCTTAGGCCATCGATCGCCTAGTTGATTCTTTAATGTATCTTGGATGATTAAGTAATGAATCTTTGCTGAAGGATAAAATCAATCAAAATCAAGTCAATTAGAAGTAATTCGTAATCGTCTAAGATGTGGAAACTAATGGTTGACATTGAATTCCATTTCTAGGGAATCTGGAGGTTAAGTGTGGGGCATATTTAAATGAATAAGAAGTGGGAGAGACTCAGCTTCTCTCTGAATTAACGGATACCCACAATTTCCTTAATCGGTGGCTCAAAGGAGATCTACTTAAACTATAATACTCTTGGGCGGCGCTTTACCCCCCTCCCCCCATTAAGTAATCACATCTATCTATATTAAATATTTGAATTTTTGATCATTTTGCTATTCAATTAATAGCCAACATCATTTCCTATTGCATAAGTTTTGAAGGAGTTTTGATTTCTTTTTACCGTTTGCTTACAGGATATGAATGGTTAATAGATTTCACATTTTGACAGTTTAAACATTTGAATATTAATTTTGCATACGCACGCGGAGAGAGATGGAAAAATAAAAATGGTACTCATACGATGAATTTGTTTTTGGAGTGGCCACTTTAAGGAAAATATTTGTTTTTTTTTTTGCTTTCTGCCCCTACTTCAAGTAGCTGGACAACTCCCCCATCCACAGAAATCACACACACACCAACACACACACACACAAAGTAGACACAGACAGAGATTGGTTAGGCACCTTCAGCTGGAAGTTGGTGTCCATTGCCACCACAGACGAGAGCCAAGTGCCAGGTTTGTTTTGGTCTGTGAGCTGGCCAAATTGTTGATGGACTTGTTTTGGGGCGCCTACAGCAAACAGCAGCGGCGTTAAAAGTGAATGGGGCACAGCAGGAGAGGTGTAGATGCAGAGGGAATAGGAAATACGAGAAGAGATAGAGTGAGAGAGAGGGGGCGGTTTGGGGGGGGGGTACTATCCACGACAACGTAGCAAATCGACGCTTTAACAATTTGGTTAAAAGTTTAATAAACTTTATGAAATGTTGTCTTGAGTGGGAAATGCAGTCAACGTCCAAAACGACTTCAATGACACTGAAGTGTCGGGTGGAGGGAGGGGAACGTTTTAGCAAGAGGGCAAGTGGCTGCTGCCGAAAACGGGCAGGGGACAGCAATAATGCGCAGAAAAACCAAAACCAAAACCAAAAAAAAAAAAAAAATTCAAGGAAAGCTATCAGGAAACAGCCTGACCATGTTAGAAAGTTGCACATTTATTTCTTTTCCCATTTGGTTTTTTTTTTTTTTTTTTTTTTTTTTTTTACTTCTGTTGCATTTATCAAAAATGATTTAAGTTTTGGTTTTTTGCTGAGAGAGACATTGCACAATCACAAAAATTTGCATTTTTTCTTTACATTATCTTCTAATGACAATTCATTTTGTATTTCCTGCATTTACTATATTATATATATATATGTACTTGAAGAATTCCCCTCACCTTAATTTAGGGTTTCTAATAAGTTCCTTATGGGCTGCATCTTATTTAGAATATTAACATCTATTTAACTATTTTCAAAGGGAAATTTTAATGTCCAGTATAAGCTAATGACTTGAAGAGTTTGTGACTCAATTTAAAAATATTTAAACAGATTTTAAACTATTTAATGAACCCAACCAAACTTCTTTTATCACATCATTTTCAAAATGCCAAAGTGCAAAGGGTTATAAAGATTGGAAAAGAAAAAAAAAGTCTTTTAAAATAGAAAATGTAAAAATAGTATAGATAAAACTTAATCAAAGATGAGCAATTTCGCTTAATTGAATTTGGCATTTATAATGGAATATTCAAACATAATCGAAATCAAATGAATTTCTGATGATATATCGACAGGAGTGGTTGAAGTGAGATGAAGAGTATGTGGGGGGGGGGGGTATGAGGATTTGCAATAGGAGTGTCTTTTGGGCCAGGCCACTCCTCTCTCTATATAATGTATGTAGAGAGAAAGTGGGCAAATTGGCTCAAACGCTTCGAGGGTTATCATTATTATTGTATGCACATAACAAAACAGCCAAACAAGTTGTCTTAACTGGACTTTTGAGAATCTGGTAATAACAACACACAGCAATTTGAATTAATTACTATATAGATCGACTTAGACAAAGATTGAAAAGGATGGAAAGAGAGAGAGAGAGAGATTGAAAGCAGATTGCAAGGAAGTGAAAATTAGAATCAGAATCTGGTAATTACGGGTTAAGCAAGCTAACTAACTAACAAACAGGCCAAACCAATCCATTTAGCCTGGCCATATGCACAAGCATTCCATCCAGGAGGAGAAACTAACTAGTAATGAACTGATAAGCTTATAATTAACAGTCAGGGAGATATATAGAAAAAATAAAAAAAGATAGAGCTAGACAGAGAGAGAGAGACAGAGAGAGAGAGAGTTTCAACTCGGCCCCATGCTTGGTTTTCATTTTGTTGTTGTTTGTTGTCTTTTTTTTTTTTTTTGTTTTTTTTTTTGGTCAGAAAATATTTTTTAAAGGCGTGTTATTTTTTCAATAGATTTTTGTCTTTAATGACTTTTTGGTCTTCGATGTCGACGACTCTGGGACTCTGGCTGTTGGCTTTAGCTTTGGCTTTGGCTATGGCCCATAGAGAGGAGTTAATGGCTTTGATAGTTTGAATCTTTTGTTCTCTCTGTCTCTCTGTTTGTCTCTTTTTTTCCGAATGCTGTGCAGAATTTGGCGAATGGGCAAAAGTCATAAGTTGATTTGGGTCTGTTTCGGTTAGTTTGGGTTTTGTTGAGATTTTGGGGTTTTGGGTTTGGTGTCGGCATTGCTTTTAAGCAAAAAAAAAACACAAAAATACCGCTAGCCATGCGCTGCATAATGAGCTTGGGCTACCTGTGGATCGAAACGCCATTGGAACACCTGTTCAAGTTGCTAAATGGGTTTTCTTTAGACTTCAAAAACAGAAGAAACAATATAAATGGGTCACACATGCTGAGAAAACTACAAAAACACAAAATTAAAACAAAAATTTTAATTTTATTTGCGGCAAAAAGGAAATTAAACATAGGGACTAACAATAATTAGTTTATTATTAAGCCTATGGAAACCAAAAAAAAAACCTTCATCAATCAATTTGTTCAATCTAATCTAAGCACTTTAAATCTAGTCAGCTTAATCTTCAACTGAAATAGTTTATAGATTTTGCATTCTAAGAGATAGATCATATAATCTCCGATCTCCTATAGAAGATATTTATTCTTAGTTTTGAAGAAACTAAACTTTTCCAAAAGTTTCATTGATTGTTTCCTATAATTAATAAAGATTAGAAAAGCTTTTTTCCATTACACTTTATTTATTTGAAGTTTTCTTAAGGATTAAAACCAAAAATTGGAACAATTTTTTTTATAAACTGAGTTCTTTTTATCAATTGTTATTACGTTGAGGTTTTTTATTTGCCCTTTAAAATTTGTTTTTTTTTAACTTTAAATTTACACTTATTTTCGGAATCTTCAGCAAAATGGCAATAAAAAAAAAGACAGAAAAACCAACAAATCGAGCAAAGAAAGAAGAAGAAAAAAAACGAAGAACTCATTAAATAATTTGTGCTAAAATGAGAACATGCCGAGACGAAATCGAGAAAACAATAATCAGAAGCAGCAACAACACCATCAACAACAACAACAATAACGACACATAAACCACAAGAAATCACTGCAAAACGAGCCAAGACTCACACACTCATCCACACACACCTCAAACTCATCAGCCAAAGAGTTCAATGCACGCAAATCGGATTAAGTAAAGAAAATTAAGTAATACCTGCAAGTGTAAATACATATCTATCTATATGTATATTTGTAGGCCGAATCGATCGAAAGGAAATGGAAACGAACTACAACCGGAATTCCGCATAGAAAGCTAAACCTAAAGCCATGAGAACAATCTAAAAGATACATTTCATAATTGTTTATCTTACCTTTTTGTTGTTGTTTGGAAAATCCAAATGTTTTTCAATTTCGAGTTCGGTTCGGAAAGTTTTGCAGTTGAGTTACAATCCAAAAACAAAAAAAAAATATTTATCAAACATCTGTTTACACACTTAACATAAACAAAAAAATTATTCATCAAATCACTTGATGTGTGTGTGTGTTGGGGACAATTGAATTATTGGTTTACATTTATGTTTCAATTTCAATTTCAGTTCAATATTGCAATTAACAGTTGGCATTAGACGAAAAGGCGTGCGCAGGCGTTACAGGTTAAGCTTACGATACAAGATAGAAATTCACGCGCGCTAACGGAAAATCAGTCAACCAAACGGCTCGAAGCTGTTGCCTCAAAACACAAAAAAAAAACTATTCAAAGTCTTGGAGCTTTACGTTGCACTCGCGCTAGCGTTTTCTTAACGAATGACATGGTATTGCGCGACTACCACGAACACGACCACGACCACGACGTAGACGACAACGAGCAACACTCCATTTTAACGGCGAAAGCGAATTTCCTCTTAATACAAATTGTAGTACAGTATAGTTTGTTTGTTTTTATGTACAATTAATCTTAACTTGTACATAATATATTGCAACTTATTTTAGGAAACTTATAAATAACTGAAAATAAAGCGAAAAAAGAAAATATTAAATTTTTCGTTTTTCGTTTGGATTTCGATAACGATATCGATTACGTAACGTGCTTTTGCGACAATAATACAGGGTGGGCCAAAAGAAGTCATCCGATGTTGTCTCATTTTTTTCTAAATAATGCTAATGTTTATTTGAACAATAAAATTCTCAATGTTTAAATAAACATTTATTTTTATTTAAAAAAAAAAAAAAAAGACTTCTTTTGGCCCACCCTGTATGTGTTTATGTATATCGATATCGATAAACTAAACAGACGCCAAGCTTCATGCGCCAATAATATTGTATATAGATAAACAAAACGATAAACAAAACACCCGCTAACTTGGAGGATTGGATAATTTTCAAAAATTTAAAATTTAACTTAAATTTCTTCCCCGGCCTCGGGAACATGAGCAAAGAAATGAAGCCCATGTTCTTCGAGAGCTTGGAGGAGCGGATTTCTATGATGCACAGCGGTGCATATTTCAATACCAAGGCGTTAATGGGGTTACAGCCCCAAAAACTGTATGCGCTAAACTTGGACGAGTTCTGGCATCACGCCCAACAATATGTTCATAAGGTATGTAATTGCAATCCAATCCCATCAAATTGTAATTGTAATTCTAATTCTTTTAAGATCTTTGTCATTTACATAACAGATTTGGACACTGAGGACCAGGTGCTAATGTGTGCGCGGAGCACCATTCCGAAAAAGGAATCCGACGAAACTGCAGAGAGCATTCGGGAAGTACTGGAGGAAATACCACCGGATGTAGGACGCAATGTATTGGCCATTGTGTCAGATCGTGGTTTTCTGAAATACTGGTTTTGGAAGCATTTGCGGCCGTTATGATATTTTAAATTAATTTTAGTTTTAAAGACTAGAAGGACACCTATTTTTGGTTATTTATATTCAAAAATCTTTAACGATATGCAAAAAAATGCATTAATGCAAATTAATTTTATGTACTAAATTTTTATATTAAGACAATATAAGATAACAAATTATTAAAAAATTATTATTTTTATTAAAAAAAGTAAACAAAATACTAGTTTGAACTTCATTAATAAAAAAATTATAAAATTTGTAATACATCAATTATACCAATTTAGCTTAATTAATTTTGTTTTGTTTAATTTAATTGGTAAATGTTTACTACTACTCGGGCCCAAAACGCGCTTAAACTACATAATTTTGGTATCAAACGAAAGAGAAAAATTGCACGAGCACGACCTCAGGCGATTTATTTCGTAGTTTTTGAGTAATTAACAAAAGAAAATTAATATTTTTAGAGGGACTATAGCTAAAAGTAGCTTTTTCCCGCTTAAAAAAACTGTTCAATTTTGAGATGGTGTTGCCAAATGCCGAATTTTGGATACTCGAATACGCGGGCTTTTTGAATCTTTTGTTCGCACTATTCTCAACAAACGAAAATATTGTTGAGTTTACAATATTTCTTGATTTTATAGAACAAATATAGTTTAGATTAAAATATTTGGCTACCAGGGCGGTCAAACAGCGCGCCAAATAAAAAATAGCGTTTGACAACACTGAAATCTAGCTTTACCCGATTTTTCCACTTTTCAACACTGAAATCTCGAGTAGTAGTAGTAAACATTTACCTTTAGCAAACAATAATACATATGTACTGATAGAAATGTCCATGCAATAACTACCAATAACGGTGCTACAGACAAACCAATTGACAGGTGAGTATAATACCTACATAAGTTTAATTAACGGATGTCTTTAATTATCAATTATTCTGCAGTTTTATCAAAAAGGACGTTCTTTTAGTGGACGCCATGGAGGAATATTGCACTAATCCTGGGCAATCCAGTAGTGGCAGCAATACAGCAATTTCAGCAAAAGCAGCGCTAAGCGAATGCTCAGCGGCTTGGATCAATTATTTAAGTATTCTAAACAATTTGTGTACTGCCGGCTGTAAATTAGCACATTCGATCGCTGTTCTGGAGCAATGGTCCTTGAACGAAAAGCCGCTTTTCAACAATCACCCAACGTCGTATTTGACAAATTCTTGGAATGATTTGGCAAGGTAAATAGTAATAGGTGCTAAACTAGTACTAATCAATATCAGCGTATGCATACATACATATGTATATACGAGAAGTGTGATACACGTATGTATGATGATACTGGAGATCATTTAAAGCATGATGAACTAGTTAATTGACTTCTTCCTTTCATATAGGGCAACCACAATGGCAACGAGCACCGTGAAGACTCACATGTTGGCGGTATTGCAAGATTTTGTTACTTTATCGTCTGTGGACCAAGCTCCCAATATCAACAATGAGATGGAGCAAAAAAGAATTAGGGAACACAACGAACTAATTGTACTCGAGAATGCCCAATCGGTTATTAACATTCAACATCAATTTTGCGCCGCCAGCTATGATGCATTTTCATCGCTAACCTGCTGTTGTGTTTGCCAGTCTCCGGTAGGATTCCCACATGAACAGGACTGCAGCGTACTGAAACAAAAGTAAGGCAAATGCAAGCGATTAAAGTTGCAACTCATTCAATTATACAATTTTTGTAGATCTCAGAACGATCAGCGCTCTCAAACGCCATCACCTAACTTTTGTGGCACTAGCATGAAAATGGACTCGTCCAAGGGGAATTCTTTAAGTGATCAGCGCTCCATATCAATTGGTATTTCAGAATCTGGTAAGAAAACAATTTCATTCTATGAATTATTAATATTTTAAGCTTTTCGTTTGTACTTCTCTCTTCTTCAAGTTGTGCTCGATCAGCAGCGCGGCTCTTCTCCACAACAAACATTTCGGGACACGATTCCAATGCAAGCCATATTCGAGCACACAAGAGGTCCATTGCCAAATCCGGGTCACTTGCTCTCAATGAAAATGCCTTTCTATCGAAACGTCAAATCGCCATTGAACTTTCCTTTATTCCCGTTAAACGGACAGCGACGTTGGTCCGAGGCTGCTGCTGGAGAAGTGATCGATGGCATTCCCACCGATCCGGAAAGCCAAATGAGAAGATGGTCGATGCCATGGGAAGCATCTAAATCGGATCAAAATACGGTAACATGGAACCAGACGCGAATCATGCCAATGAATACCACAAAGATATCAATTTACAAAATGAACAGCTCTGATCGCTATACTTCTCATACATCAGGTAACTTTGTAAACCAATCATAATTGGACACAAGTTAATTAAATGTTTTACAGAAGGAAATTGGCCCACTTCAACAACTAGTCAAGATGGCTTAAGTGAAGCAATTCAACTACTATCATTTAGACCAACAAAAATTGTTCAGCCCAATGCTCAGCCTGCCGTTTCATCGCCAACATCGGATGCCATCACATCAGACTAGACCAAGTCTTGTAATCCATTTAAAAACAATTAAGAATATTAATTTAGAATTTAAATTTATATGTATGTGTATGTCTTTATGTGTTTTTATATGTTAGAACTAAATTGTGGTAAATAAAACCAAAAGACAGACGGCCCTTCAAACTTTGGCCATGCCTTTTACTTAGTATGAATAAATTGTATTTTAATTTAAGTGATACTTACTGTTTGTTCTTTCAAAATTTATAGTTCGTAACGAACTCTTACCGTTTTTGAATGTGGCGCCAATAGGTAGAGAATTTGGATAGTTGGATTATCGAATTTGTTAAACAAAACCAATCCTTTCTTTGATGTTGCTCTAGTTTTTTTTTTTTGTAAACTCAATTTCCTTGACGCCAGTTTACCTATTCTGTAATTCAATACTAAAGAAATAAAAAAAAATGAATACAGTAGTAAGTAGATTCTGGAATGAACGAAACGCTTAGATATAATACATTCAAATAACTTGTAGTTTTTATTTTCCATACACATACATATGCAAATAGTCAAATATTTTTGATGCTCACTTTTCCAATGGCATAATAATCAGAGTTAATGAAATTTTATAAATTAAGTCCAACTAGTGAGAATTTTATTTTGGTATATATGTATATATATATATATATATGTATTATGGTATGGTATGGCAAATGACTCTGGAATGTTGGAAAATAAAATACAAAACGAATTTTAAATCAAAACCGGGAAAAAACAAATAAGTTAGAAATTATAATTTGTTTATTGGTAGATAGTTTTGTATTTTATTTAAATAATTTACTCAGCTTCTGTCTATTGAAAGCCTGCCAACCAGTAATTTAATTTGAGATTCTATTTTTCTTGTTTTTTAGTTGTTGTTTGTGTTTTGGTTTTTTTTTTGTAACAATCAAATGCTCTGCATTTAGAAAATCAATATCCAAATTAAAATCGAAAAATTGTTAACTCAAAAAAGTGTTAAATACATATAAATTTCATCACGAAAGGCTTGAGGGACTTGATGTAAAATCAAATATACATAAATATATGGGATAAGTACAATTTTTTTGTTGTTGTTGTAATTACGTTTTCCTTTGTTGTTGGTTTTAAGTATTTTGTGTGTTTGCCTTTTTTTTACTTTTTTTTGTAATTAGTTAGGCGAGTAAGTTTTGGTTTTGGTTTCGGTTTTTGTTTTTTTCATTACTTTGCTTTTGTTTTTGGTTTTTTTCCCCTTAGTGTGTGTGTGTGTGTGTGTATGTGTGTATGTGTGTTTGCTTCTACAATTAATAATTGAATGGCAAAGCCCATAATTACTGTATATTCCGGGCTTTAAGTGTGCCCCAAATCGTCAACGGCCATTAGGCAGAGGACATACATTATTCCAGCACTAAGAAGCGCAGTAACGGGCACAGTAACTATCCAGGCATAGGCAATATTCCGGAACAAATGCCAATCGACACTGCCATCAACCATTGTGGAGGGTTCATTTGCTTGTGCTGGTTGCTCTGTTGGTGGTGGTGGTGCTGCTGATTCAGCCATAGGTTTACCATTCTCAACTGAAGTTTTCGATTTCTGGTGCTGCTCCTCTTGCTTTTTTTGATTCTTCTTGCGTCCTGAAGCACTTACATGGCCAACAAACACCACTGAGCCAACTTTGCAATGTGTTGTCGATATGGGCAATCCAATTTTGCTGGCCAATAAAACGGTAATAGCGGCGCCAACTTCAATAGTAAAGCCACTGTAATAGAACAAAAATATTTGATTAACTTACTGGAAAGCTATAATCCTATCGATGACTTACGTTGATGAGGTAATCTTTGTCAAATCGTTGCCAATAGTTTCTATAACACGACGTCCCCATAGCCAGAGCCCCACAGAGATGCCAATCCCGCCGTAGATTAGTATGTAAATGGGACTTTCTGCACGTTGCAGTACCGAACCCTCGCAATAAATCATATACAGGGCAATCAGTGGTCCAATTGCGTTGCTCACATCGTTGCCGCCATGGGCAAAGCTGCCAAAGGTGGCGGTTAATATTTGCAGGAATGAGAAGAGCATGGAAATTTCTGGTGTCTCTTCGCCATTGCTGACGCGACGTCCAGATGCCCGTTTAAATTCATCGTCCTGTTCATTGAGGGCTTCCTTGCTCTCGATCAATGGCACCTTGCTGGAGTTGGGTGATAAGGTGGAATTGATCATAAGATCAAGACTGGCAGCACTTTCCACCACTTGCAAATTGTTGTTAGAGACAGTGCCACCGCTGCCGACCTGTTGTTGCTGTTGCTGCGGCTGTGGCAATGATTGCTGCTGTTGCTGAGATTGTTTGTGCTCCTCTTTGGGCGATTGGACATGTTTAAAGCACTCCTGAAGCTTGCGTCCATTTTGGCGTTGTTGTTGCTGCTGCTGCTCATCGATGAAATTTAGACTGGTAACTGTCAGATCAGTATTATCCAAGCTGGCTTTTCCCAACAGATCCTCGGCCTTCTTAATCAATTGAGGATCAATTTTATAGTCTTCGGCAGGAGCATTGTTATTTTTAGCCGAAAGGCCAAATGGAGCCAAGTTAAAGGTTTTCGGGGAGTTGTCGCTCAAGGAAACCAGTTCCGTGATCTCAGCAATGGCAGGCAGAGGTTTTCCCTCGCTAACTAGCGACAAGGGACGACGTTGCTGTTTCTTGGGACTACCAGATGGCGATGATTCTGTGTGTAACGTAACCAAATTTTATAATACACCGTGTATTATAATTCACAATTTCTACTTACCGACAGAGTCCTCGAAATTGAATTTAACTGGATTCTCGGCTCGCAGACGTTTGGCAATCTTGCGACGTTGTAATGGCACAACAACCAGCTGCGTAAGCAGAGCCACCACTAGGGACAAACCCACACTTACACTTATGGCTATCCAAGTGGGTATATTATCCATATACAACAATTTCGGTCCATCCAGGACAACGCTTATCACATTAATGAAGAATGTCACACCATAGAATATGGGTAACGAACGGAATCCAGCCTTCAATGGCTCCTGAGCGCTCAAAATGAAACGACGTATGGCCAGAAATAGTAGAATGCTCACAATACCACTCAGCACTGGTGAAATGAACCACGAACCGACTATGGTGCCCAGTGTCGACCATTTTAAACCCTCGACGCCGCGTGCCACCAATGAGAAACCAATTGTCGATCCAACAATACTGTGCGTACCCGAAATGGGCAATTTTAGAAAAGTCGCCAATAGCAGCCATATAGCACTGCTGGCCAAAGCGGCCACACAGCCAAGCATTAGCACATCCTCGGATCCCTCATACATGCCCACTTCCAGGATGCCTTTACGCATAGTGTCCGATACCTTGTAGCCTAAAAAATAATTCAAAAAATAAAAAACAACAACCATTGCAAATATAACTCTCACATACCAATTAGAACGGCGCCAGAAACTTCACAAATGGTGGCCAAAATGCAGGCTTGTCGTATAGTTAGGACACCAGATCCAACACTAGTTCCAAACGAATTGGCCACGTCATTTGCTCCAATGCCAAAGGCCAGGATAAAGGCTATTATAAAGCCAATAACGACCATCCATAGTAACTCCGGCGAATAGGGATCCATGTTTGTGTGCTGAAACTATTACCAGCACAACACAAAGCCAAAAAAAAAAAACACCCAAACCTTTCCTATTTATATATATAAATCAAACCCTATCACTCTTTCGCTATATATATATATATATATCTCTCGCTGCACTAACTAAATATATTGTACGCTTTCTATGCTCTCTCTCTCTCTCTCCCTCTGACACACTAAAACTGTTAAAATATGTGCAAAATAAAAACTGTTGGGGGTGGATGGATGGTAAAGATTTAACTAATTGATTTGAATTTTTGATGAAGAGGTAGATAGATGATTTGGATAATATTTGTTTTTGGTTTTGTTTTCCAAAGGATCTTGTGCAAAAATAAAGTTTTGGGAACTTATACAAATACTACGTAATAATAAACGATAGTCGAATGCAAAAACTAAACAAAAAAATCTTAATTAGTTAATAAATTGAGAAATTCTTTTCAAATATTCTCTAAACAGCCATATTTGCGCTTAAACTTCATTGTTGTTATTTTCATAATTGAAAATTGAAGTACAACTTGCCGAAAATGCAAAATGTAAGTAACTAAAATACCCTGGGATTTGTGAAGCCTCTCTCTCTCTCTCTCCCTCTCTTTCTCGTTCTCTCTAACTCTCTGAGTCTGTCTCTTGTTTCTTCCTTTGAAGCTTTTTTCCTCTGTCACACTGGGACCGAAAACTGTAACTGCCTAAAAGTATGTAATAATTAATAATGTTAAAACCTATTTTTATAATTCACCACAGAAAATAAACTCTCACATGCACATATACAAATATAAAATAAAACTCAATCTCTCTTTCTCTATCTCTTACACACACACTCTCTAACTTAACGGCTTTAAGTTCTTTCTGTTGGTAGTTGTTGTTGTTGCTGTTGTTATAGACGCAATTTCTCAAGCTCGTTGTTGATTATACCAATTCCACTTTGTTGTTGTTGTTGTTGATGTTTTCTTTTAAAAAGTTTTTAATCCTTCGTTTTTAGTTGCTTGGATTAAAACAATAATCAATTGGATGGTGTTTGTTGTTGAGTGGAATTAGTGTTTTGTTGCTGTTGTTGTTGTTGTTGTTAAGTTTCTTGTTATGTTGAATAGGCGTTAATTGTTGTCGAGTTATTGGTAAACTGTAAATTAAACTGGAATTAATAAGTAATGCGAAAAAATGATTTGTTTATTCGATTGAATTCTCACCTGACGTTTAGGACAGTATATTTGCATCCACCACTGAGAATTATTCACCATGTCTAGGAAAGTAGAATAAATGATGAGGAAATTTCGTAAAATTCATAAAAGTCAAAGGACTCAGTTTGCTCGCTAATGTATGCAATAGACAATCAAACACATAGCCATTAAACATTTTAAATGTTCTCTTTTGTCGAATATTGCATACTTTAAGGGGTAATTTTTCACCATTATACATTTTCAGATCCGTTTTTAAAAGGATTTATAGATAGGACAAATCAAAGTAATATAATATAATAAATATGTATACTTATATATAAATATAAGTAACGTTTTGTTAAGATTCTATTTGTGTTTTCTTTCTCTTAGCTTGTCGTTTGTTGATTAAGTCATAGGCTTGTATTTGGTAAATGCTTATCAACTTAATTTTAATCCACCATCAGAAATATGGCCATGCCCTAAAAATTTCCTTTTCAAAGTTTGAACGAAACATGTTTCATGACATATTTCTCACCACTTTATTTATGTATGTATATTTGTTTTATGTATATATATATATCTATAAACCTGCATATGTTCGTACATTTGTATGTTTGTTTAACGATAATAAAAACCGCACTTGAACGTTAAGCAGCGCAGCTGGAAAACGTTTTGTTAGTGTGCACACAGGAAAAATCTAATTGAAAATGATCAGATGGCCATTTTGAAATTTTGCATTTGATTTGCGTGTACGAAATCTACAAATAACCGGTTACAATCGGTTAAAAAAGAAATTCTACCAGGCCTCTCTCCACCCCATAATCATTAGGTCATTAAGAGTTTTTCCCTCACAATTGGTTAGGTTATTCAAATGAAATGAATTGCTCGCCAATTCCAAAGAAAATGTTCACAATTGAAATGGTAATTGTCTATTTGTTGATTGTTAGTTGATGTTGCTATTATTCTCTATTCATTGATATAGAACAATATAATATACATATATCACATACCAAGCAATCTTATGGCATGTGCATCACCTTAATGAATCAATAGCTTTTAATTTAAGTTAATTTTACCCTTGTGTATCCCCACAATTCCAATGTATGTAGGTATGTTCATTATGAAAAACAAGAATCTTATAAAACACAGACTAAACAAAAGCCATTGTTGTCCACAAGAAGGACAAAGGAGAGCTAAAAGGAGGGAGGTATGTACATACATATATGTCTTAGCCAACAAGGTCATGAGGCTTCATGTTTCCTTAGCTGACGTCTAAGAACAGCGCTAAAAACAAGAAAGAAAAAAAACAAAAATAAAATAAAATAAAAAAATTTTCATAATTCCATGAGTGGGTGGTTGTTTGGGTGGTTAGTTGGATGTGTTGATTGAGTGTCTATTTCACCACTAACTTTATTTACTTTGCTCATCCAGCTCATTCATTCATTCAGCTCGTGTTATCCCTTTTCTCTTTCTCAACATATTTAATATTTCTCACGTTTGTACATACATACATACATACAGGTTAACTTTTGAAGGGTCACCCTAAAACCTTTACTTAGAGCTCGTAATAGTCCTGCGACAAATTGTATAGATGTACATACATACATAAGAATCTACATTTGAGTGTCCCAAAAAAGTATAGTTCTAATTGTAAGTCCTAATTAATTAGCATTGAATGAGAAAACGTTGTGAGTCGTTTACGTCTAAAGAAGGATCAATTATCTGTGTGAAAGATAACCGATTAGTTCTGTGAGGAAGCTGATATATCAGGATTCATGGCTTAGATTTTCAGATTAGTTGGACACATACATACGTACATACATACATATATGTTTGTATGTGCATCATTATTAATATTAATAATATGCTTCGTACAGTTTGACAATCACTGCATGCATGCTCTCAAACTGCACTAGCTCATGCAATTTCATTCCTGCAATAAATTACAGTTATTGCATTACGAAATGGGTCTATAATTGGAATTAACAGAACTGAAGAAAGAGTACGCGAGAGAGAAAGAGAGAAAATAGACTCATGCCATGACATGCCATGTAGTTGGGGAAATGGAAAATGGATTGAATTCAAGTGCAGCAGAGTGTGATAGGCGGACACCGCCGACTGAGGTGGGCCGATTAAACGTTGGAGCACAAAAGGAAGGGGCAGGCAGGGTAGTTGGTCGGTCGTGGTGGCAGTGGTCGTAAATGAAAATGTTGATTTACCTACTATGCACTATCGTCATTGGCAACCTTGACATTGCCTTGTTGCAAAATTGCATTTAATATTGATTCAATTTTTGCCAGCCAATTCCTTTGTGAAGTTTTTATTTAAAACTTTTTGCTAACAACCAAACCAATCATACATACAACAACAATATTTGTTCGTTTGTTTGTTATTCCGTTAAAGCCAGCCCTTGGGCCAACAATTCCACTTGTTGTTGCCAGATAGGGTGGTAAATATGGTGGTTGGTAAAACACCAAACCTTGACAAGTTCAAGGTCGTCATCAACATCCCTTTAGCACATTAAAAAACCGACTCATTTTTCGTACAAACTTGAATCCACCCCTACATCCCCCACCTTCCTGTTACTACCTCCTTTGATCAATGAAGCGCAAAGCTAATAACTGTTTCAAAATCATTTGTGGGAAATGCTTACCTGAACAAATAATTAACAAGCACGTGCAAGAATACGTTTGCATGTGTGTATTACTAACGCCCGTACGAAGAGAATAGAACAGAACGAACGAAAACAGCTGCAAAGTAGCCATTGACTAAATAAAACTTTCGGAAGAAAAGGTGAACAAATAAATCCAACGAAACTAGGGACAAAGGAGAATTGTGCAATAAGGTGTATTAATTTATTGATTAATACAAAGAAACAAAAAACTGTGTGGCACCAATAAAACAAATATTGATGTCCGCCCAAGAGTGTTTTCACTGTTTTCACAAGTGAATGAGGACGACTGTACATCACAATGTCCTTCAAATATTTAATATTCCTGCTTCCTATTTCAATTTCCTGTTTAACCCTTCATCAGTTTGTCCTACATGTCCACATCTCTTTCTCTTTTTTTTAGCTTTAGCATGAGAAGCTCTGAGTAGGCATGCACAGAAAGACAAGCCGAAAGGATACACAAACCGTTATCTAAACATGATCATATGAATGTTTTGGTTAATGTGAAATTTTAGCTTATTGCTGTTGTCGTTGTACAGTTTTGTTTAGTTATTGTTAAACACGAGAAAGAGCTTGCTTATCGGCTGATATAGAAAAAGGTGCGGGGGCAGCAGTAAACAAGGAGGAAACAAGCAAACGTTGAAAGAAAAGAAAAAACACATTTATGTACACACATATGTATGTATGTATGCATGTAGGTACACACACACACACACAAATGTATTTGACGGCGCCGAAAACAACAACAAAGCATTAAGTTCTCGCATTGAATTTCTTATGGAAACAAAACCAACATTTACAATACATACACACATATGTACATACATATGTATGTATGTATGTACATACATATGTACATAAAAATGATGTCCGTTCAACCCGCCTAGCAACAGAGCTGTAAGGAGAGAGAATACCCAATAACAACAAGAAGACCAAAAAACAATGAACTCAAAACGAAATTGGGATGTGAAGCAGAAAGAGAGCCGAGCCGGTAATAACCAGATATTTTAAACCAATTGAGAACAAAAAATTAATCAGAAAGCAGCAAGACAAAAAAAAACTGTACCGTTAAAAAAAATATACATAACTTACAGTCTCAGAGTCACTGAAATGATGTTCGAAAATAATTAGATGTGAAATAAGATTTTATTTCAGGTGCTTCTTCGTTTTAGCCTGCACGACCTTGTGGGGTTGCTACCGTTTCAAACCGCCCACCGCCGCTCATGCTGCTGGTCCATATTTTGTTTACCCCCCAAACAAATGATATCATTTCTTGCAGAAATTTCTTGCCACTTTGTATACCCTTTACGATACGAAAGCGAAGGGAGTATACATGTGCACACATACATACATGACTAACTAATGATTTACTATGATTCACTATAAGAGTTCTAGCAGATCCTTTGAGAGGAAAATTTGGGAAATATCCACCTCTGACCTTTTAAACTGGTAGACAATTTAAATATACGAGATCAATTTACCTACCAATATGAGCGACTTCAAAACCACAATTCAAATTTTTGATCCTATCTATTTTGTAAGGCCAAATATTCATGTACATAGATGCAATATCTAAGACAGTTTTAACTTCTTCAAAGGATCAATCAGCATCATTCAATTCCGTAAGCAGGAAGAGATATGTACATACATATCTCTGATGAAGAGTCAACACATAAATACATACATATGTATGTACATATGTACATGCCCATAACTTTAGCTTTTTTCTGTAGTATACTATCGAAGAAGAAAATGCCAATGAAAGGGAAAAAGGATGCAGGGTATCGTTGTGCGTCCCCCCCAATTAAGCTCATGGAAATTTTGCAATTGGAAATTGAACATACATACATACATACATACATACGTACTATACATACATACATACGTACTATACATATGTATGTATGTACATACATATTTCTTTCCTTTTTCTATTGTTTGACGTAAGCGTAAGGAAATGAAATATGAAAATGTTCTATACATTTATTATACCAATGTATGCGTGCATGTTTGTATATACATACATACATACTTATGTACATGTAAATATATCTGTTTGTACATATGTACATACATACATACATACATATGTTTGTAAATAATTGCAATTTTCGCACAACGATTCGAAATTCGAATTTCACTTGCATTTTTTGTCGCTTCTATTTTGCATATTCAATCTTTGGTTATATTTAGTATTAAGGCGGCTAAACTGTACGCAACAACCAGCAAAAGAAAAAAAACTGGCAAAAAGTTTTTTTTCTATCTCCTCTTCTGTTTTTTTTGGCTGCTCTCCTTCATTTGATTTGTACAACAAAGAGTGCACAGTGGGTATACATAGATATGAAATAATGCCGATGGAAAAAAAGAACAAAATTTCGGGGAAGCTGTAAAACAAAAATAAATCAAAAAGTGAAACTGACTTTAAGGTTCTGGAGGAGGAGGCTATAGGTCGGCGGTGGGTGGGTGGCCAATGCGAATATGTACATACATACATAGATGTAGCTAGTGAATCATGCTGCGGCAAGTGGCTTTTTAGAGGGCATCGAGACATTGGTCTACGTCTGTCTGGAATGTGCGAGAGAAGATGAGCAAATAATAACGGGGCATAGGCGTGTTGTGAGAGGAAAGTGGAGTGTGCGCAGGGAATATAGAGTAGCTTGTTGTTGTTGTTGCTATTGTGACTGTGGCTGATGCTGCTGCAGCCAGCTGCGACGCTACAACAACAAACATGAAAAACAGCTGCACATGATTTTTACAGTGAATGTCAAACTGCACCCAACTGTACCAAAGAATGTATTTCTTCGAAGAAGAAAATTATGGAAAAATTTGTGAAATAAAATTACCAATTTGTATATTTGACAAGCCCTTTACCACCCTCCTCATCACACTCCCAACCGCCCACCTATCTTCGTTCTTCTCCCTGCCACCACACACACTTTGTATAATACAGTTTATTGATTTTTCTAGACCCACACCAAATTTGTTTCTTTTTTAAAAATTGTTTTTAAATAAAGTTCATCAATTGAAAATCACTGCAATTACATGCATACACACACACACACGCACAAAACATATTCACATACCATACACCCACGCGGGTTGGCAAAAAAAAAAGTGAAAAAAAACACGCGGCGCCAGCCAGACTTCCAGGATACACAAGGATAAGGCAAAATGTAACAAGCTTTTCCTATTGCCCAAGTAAATCCTATGTACTTGATTTTAATTACTCCTAAAGTGGTAAAAAAATTTATTTTACGCTGCTTATGCAGCTGCTGGTGTCTGTACTCACTTGTATAGCAAAACTATTCAAATCAATATTTTATTTATTGAAACTATTTTTAAGCGGGACGAACTCGCGCGCACCAGCAACCCGGCTTTACTTGCAAAATATCGATAATTCGCAATGTTATCGAGTTTCTCACAGTGTTGAACAGGGCAGACAGATAAATTTTTTAATCGATATGATAAACATCGTTATTAAATATCGATATCAAGTGAGATGACATTTACTTTTCGTTATTGTGTTGTTTTGGCCAAATATTAAAAATTTTAGTAGTTTTACCCGCAAATCACACAGACACCAACAAGACATGTTCCAATTCAACGGCTTCAATATGGTGTTCCCCGATGGTCGCATCTTTAAGGCCACCTACAAATGTTTTTCGGTCTCAATGCTCCCGGGAAATGAACGAACTGATGTGGAAAAGGGTGGCAAGAGTATGTTGGTATCAACAGGAAAATCTATCCGTTAATTTAATCACAACATCGTATTTCAGTTATCATGCCACCGTCCGCTCTTGATACACTAACTCGATTAAGTGTGGAGTATCCAATGCTCTTCAAACTAAATAATACCAAAAAGTCGCGAGCCTCTCATGCTGGAGTCCTGGAGTTTGTAGCCGACGAAGGTAAATGCTATCTACCCTATTGGATGATGGATAATCTGTTGCTAGAGGAGGGCGATATATTGGATATTGAAAGTGTGTCTTTACCCGTGGCAACCTTCTCCAAATTCCAACCACATAGTACAGATTTCTTGGACATTACCAATCCAAAAGCAGTACTAGAGAATGCGCTACGAAATTTTGCTTGTCTAACAAAGGGCGATGTTATTGCTATCAAGTATAACAAAAAAGTGTATGAATTGTGCGTGTTGGATACACGACCAGGCAATGCAGTAAGCATTATTGAGTGTGACATGAATGTCGAATTTGAGGCACCCGTTGGTTACAATGAGCAAAATGCAGCTAGCGGCGCAAGTAGTCAAGGAGGAGATGGTGCCCAAGGTACGAGTGTAGGACAGGGCGAGGTTAGTGGGACTGGTCAAGGGACTGCTGGCGTCCTTGAAGAAGTGATAGAAACTTTCCAAGGATCCGGTGTTCGACTTGATGGCAAAAAGAAGAAGGACAGCCAAGTCGACACTCCCGTATTGAAAAAGTCTTGCCGCGCGGTGTCCCAGACTATGAGTTCCAATTTGGAAAGCTACGATTTGATCGAAGCATTAAACCCATCAGTGATCGTGTTCAAGAGGAGGGCGCAACCGGTGGTGGTGTTGGTTCAGCGGCTGGTACCGATTCGGAAAGTTTCCGTGGAACAGGATTCTCGATGAAGAAGACGCGCAAATAAATAAAAAATTTTACATATATAGTCTTTAAGCGTATGTATTTAGATGTAGCATATTAAAAGCCAGAGGCGCAGGAACATACATCGATGTTTGTTTATCATAGGTTCAATGTTAAGCGCAACTCTTGCTCTTTGGTCGCTGGCGGTGGAGCTATTGTTGTCATAGGCGGCAGGCGGCGAATTTTACGTCCATGCTTGCCTTCCTTACGCTTCCATAGACCTGATCGTGGTCTATTACCCAACTCTCGCATTCGCTGAGCGCTGCCCACATGTTCCTTATTATGTTCGACGTTGGATAATCTTCCAACTGTCGCCATGCAGGTTCGATCAAATGCGAATTCTCGCTTGGATGGCAGTTGAACAACTACTTTGTCGTCAAATTTGCGTAAAATTGTGCCAAACGTTCCAGCCGCATGAATGAGATGGCAGGGCTGATTCGGATTCTTTTCCAGACAATGAATTCGAGTGCCAACAGGTAAAGCACCGAGTGGATAGGCATCCCCATCATTGGGACGAACTGAAAAGCAAAAGCATGCAAATGTTATTACACCTGAATGGCACACTGCTCAGAGTTCTGACCTGGAATGCGAGGAATTACCCTCGAAGTTTTTAAAATGTCGCCCGCTTTCATATTCTCCGTGGCAAGTATGTATTTTAATTCATCGCCCACCGCCACCAGAGCTACTTTCGCTGTTCGACAGCCATCGTTTAGCACCTCAACAACTCGTTCTTCCTGCGCCGAACCCTCTGTGGGGCCATCGCGAACCCATTTGATCCAACGGTATTGTTGCTTAATTCCACCGCCAATGCCCTTAGCCACCACGCGACCTGAGATCGGGTCACGACCAGCTAGATGTGTTATTTTCAATGGCACCACTGTATACTCCTCAGGGAAATGGACAATCCTGCGAAATTGTTGCCCTGCTCCGGGTGTCGGTTTTTCAACTACTTTTGTTTTGGTGCGCAGCTGTTGTAGGGCGACTGGCGCTACAATTCGCTGGGATTGCAATGTAAGTGAACAGTTAAACAGGCGGGTAAGATTTTGCATTTTTGTTCATTTAATTTAACTCTAAGCTGTTACAAAACCGTGGGAACGGCTAAAGAAATTGTATTAGAGATGGTAAAAAATAGAAACCACATTGATGTTTTCGATTGTTTCTAGAGAAAACGTCGATGCAATCGATGGGGTTCCAGCTCTAATTAGTATTCCCCGTTTGTCGTTTGCGGTCGGTCACACTGGTTGCAATAAGAATTGAAAAAACCGCATTAAAAAAACTCTGGAAAAAAGTGCACATATTTGGCTTTAAAATATTGTTAAAATATTAGTATAAACAAAATAATAGTAATTAAGTTGTGAAGCAAAACCGCTTTTACTATAAAACAACAAAGGTACGCAAGTCGAAAATGTGTGAAAAAAAATAAACAAGAACGACGGAAACATAATATACACACACGCTGCGAAAAACGTGTTGTGTGCAAAAAAAAAAAAAGAAAGAAAAAGAAACGAATGAAATAAAAAGAAGAGCAACGGTGAGAAGAGGTGAAGAAAAGAACATAAAAAGAACTAAAAAAAAAACAACAAAAACAGTTTTCAGTTTGATAACCAAACGCAAAAATAAAAACAGCAAAACCAAAAAAAAATTCATAATAAATAAAAATAGAAGAGGAGAGGCAAGCAAGAAAGAAAAAGAAGCATAATATAAATAAAAAGAAGAAAAGGAGAAGAGAAAACTCGATTGTTATTTTGGAATCTTCAAATATGTATATATACATAGATATGTATTATTGTTATTTATTTTTATTTTTTTTTTGTTATAAATGTGTGTGTGTGTTCGTGTGCAAGTGTGTGTGTACCCCTTAAGTGTGTGTACATATTTTGATGTTAGGTGGAAAAAAGCGGGCGGCAAAGTTTACGCAATCGCCTTGTGAAAAGTGTGCTTTTTGTGTGTTTACGCTTTTGTCTGCTATACCCCTCCCGCATCCCCTACTAGCATAATCGCCTGCGGCCCGCCCCGCCTTGTCCCTCACGATTCGCGCCTCTCTCTGCTGTGTTCCCCCCCGTTTGGCAAATGAGTGAGAGACAAACAAGGAATATATACATACTTATGTACATATGTATGTATGTTTAAAAGTATGTATACAACGAGGCAAGCAGGTGGAGTCGTCGCCGTTGTCGGTTGCTAGCTGAAAAATCAACGAGCGGCATTTTTTTACGCATTTCCAATACGCTGTTGCCTTTGTGTGTATGTGTTTTCGTGTGTGTATGTATGCGTTTGTTTGTGTATGAGTGTGTGTATTTTGGTGTTTTTATTTATTTATTGTGTGTTTCTCTTTCGCTTTTTGCTTCTCAACTCAGATCGGCTGTGGTCTTGTTGGTTATCCGTTACCAGCGAGAGCGAGTGACCGAACATACATACATGTGTATGTATGTCAGTGCTGCCATATTTCAAACGAAAATCCTGCTAGATCAATGAAAGATTATTTTGCACAGAAAAGGCTATGTAAAAGCAACAGAACTTAATGTAAAACCAATGAATTACACAAAGAAATTCTGCACTTTCCATAATTCGTATGCAGCTTATATGTACTTATGTCTGTACAATACATACATACATATGTATGTACATATGTGTAATACGTAAACAATTTTCAAAAATTGTATTACTCTGAAAATTCACCGAAGACCTGAGTGCCCTAAGACCACAAGTATACAAATACAAAACAAATTAGTATTGAAAGTTCAACAATGTATTTAAATTATAAAAGTGGTTTATTTTAGCATTTAAAAAATATACATAAAATCAATTAGATTCACAAAATAGCTAGTTTTAGCATTTAAAAGGCTCAAATAACAACAATGCTGTAAATGTGCAGTTATATGTTTATTTATATGTATATGTGTAAATACATACATATAACGTTTGTATCAGTGTGTGTATGTTTGCCTTTTGTTATTCTCGTTAATTTTATTTTGGTTTTTATTTTGCATGTTTATGCATGCAAGCTCGATCGATTGAATGAGGGGGAGCCATGTGGGGTTAGGTAAATAATAAAAACAAAAAACAAATAAAAAGCACATACACCAAGTGAGAAAAACAGTGTTGCCATCAGATACAATTTGTCAAAGATAAACATTCGATATACAACATTCGTTCATATGTATACATATAAACATATGTATGTACATACAAAATACATACATATGTACATATGTAAATAATAAAGAGGCAATTTTTCCATTGCCAATGCAATCATATTTTTTAAATATTTTTATTGGAAATCAATGATGATGGTACATTTGTGTCAATTTCAGTACATGCGTAAAAAGCACGTTTTTCTTTTGGTGTGTTTCGCTTAACTCACAATCAGTGACAACTCTGGCAATGCTCTGCTCTGAGCCAGACAACACAAACAAGCTCATTTGTTCACGCTCCACCCCTCACCCATGAACGCCACCCACTTGTTTTAACGGTGTTGTGGTCGGGGAAATTTCCTTTATCTCTCTTTTGCTTGCAATTTTAGATTTGTAAAATTTTGAAACCAACCAGAGAGCGCGAGAAAAAGAGAGCTGTTGCTTTTACACCGGCAAGTGAGCTGAAATTGAGCCCGGGAAAACTCAAATGCCGCATAAAGCTTGAGCGCACGCGCACATTTCTCTCTCTCTCTTTTTTCTCTTTGTTTTTTGTTCCTTCCCAACAACCACTTGGCGCAAAACAAAAAAATAAAAGAAAAATATGGATTATATACACACACATACATATGTATGTATGTACGAATGAATGTGTATGTGTATTTACTCACGTAATCATAGTAGTAGTAGTTGTGTTATTATTTTTCTTTCTCGCTTGTGCTGTTTTTATTGTCATCGAGCGTATATATTTGTGTTTGTGTGTTGTGTGAGCGGCTGCGGTAGCAAAACAGAGTAAGGCAAAAACTGAATATCAAAATGCGAAATGGGAAGCGTTGATATGTACATACATACATATGTACATACATACATACATATGTATGTATGTAGAGTCGGGAGGTGGCAAAGGCAAACTATTGCTAGTGAGCAAAGCAGAGCAGCTGCCCGAAGCTCTGCCAGAGCTCCAACTAATGCGTTTGCTGTGTGGGAGGATACAAATACATACATATCCATATGTATATGTATGTACATATGTATGTATTTGCAAAATATCTACTAATGTACATATCCATATGTATGTTTTATAGTGTGTCTGTATGTGTATGAACGTATAACGAAAACAAAAAGAAAAAAAAACCTTGAGGGCAAATCAAAACTGAAAAAAGAAGTGTAAATAAAAAAGAATCATATTGCACACCATCATATACCCTTACCAAGATATAAACAATACAAAAAATGCTTCTTTATGAACATAAACATAAACAATAAACATAACTTTTAAACAATTAGAATGTTCTGGAAAAAAGTTTATAATCAGTGTTGTTTTTCTGTTAACGTGATGGTAAAATGAACATTTTTACATATTTCAATTTGTTTATTGAAATGAAAAACTAAAAAAAAGTTGCTTATTTTATAAATATTTCCCTCTGTTTCTATTTATGTGTGTGTGTGTGTTGTGTATGTGAGTAGGCAAGCAGAATACAAGTGGGATTACCTCTCAATGGCCGCCACTACAACAACAACAACAACAACACTAGCAACAACCACCGGCAATAGCATCAACAACAACAGCAGCAACAACAACATCATCATCAGCAGCAGCAGCAACAATAATAATAATAGCAACAACAACAACAACAATCACATTGTAACGGTACACACCGTACTAAATACACCCACCAGCATTGCAGGTGCTGCTGTTAACGTTAACGTCGACGCAGCAACTGTTGCCATAGCCAAGGATATGCTGCAGTTGCATCATGGCTCGGCATCTGCGTTGAATAACAACAACAATAATAACAACAGTCCTGAATTGGCCGCTAGCAACAACAACAATAACAGCAGCAGCAGTAGCAATAACAACAATAATAATAACTCAGTAAACCACCCACCTTCCACATCCTCCACCAACACCAACACCGCCTCCTCCTCCTCCGTGTCATCTGGATCTGCGGAATCGGGACCTCCATATGGCGAATTACGCTTTAATCAGGAAGTGCTCCCCATTACGGACGCGATTACCGTCATTGGACGGAATTCATCCACATCCCTGGTGCACTTCAATGTGGCCGAAAACAATTTGGTCTCACGGAAACATTTCCAGGTGCTTTACAATCTGGAGCAGCGGGCATTCTATGTCCAATGTCTCAGCAAGAATGGAATTTTCGTAGATGACTTTCTGCAGCGTCGCAATGCAGATAATCTGCGTCTGCCGCAACGGTAAGAAGGATTTCATTTTTTTTTTTTTTAAATGAATTATGCATCCCACTCAGTTACTCACCCCATTCTCTCTCTATCTCTTTTTATTTTGTGTCTTCAGTTGTTATTTCCGCTTTCCCAGCACGGAAATTCGCATTGAGTTCGAGAGTTATGTACCCGGACCTGGGAATTACACAACGGATGCAGCTTCTGTCGCTGCCGCTGTTGGCACATCACCAGCGGCAGTAAATGCGGGAATGAGTGTTGGTGCTGGTAGTGGCCATGTCATTATTACGCCGCCGCCGCGTGATGAGATGCAGCAACAGCAGCATCTTCATCATCATCCTAGCCATCACAGTCAGACGCAACAGCAGCTGTCACAGCAACAGCAGCAACAACAACAGCAGCAGCAACATCAACAGCATCAGCCAGCGCATCACCTGCAACATCAGCAGCCATCTCATCATCCACTTCCTCACACACCGCACCCGCTTCATCATCAAACAACAGCAGCTCTGCAACATCAATTGCAACCGCAACAACAACAACAGCGTGGCGGACTGCCTGGAGCGCCGCCTGGTCTCGGTGTGGGGAATGCGGCTGCACATCTCCTGCCTGTCGGTGATGGAGCCGTTGCCGGCATCTATTCACCCCTCAAAATCTCCATACCCAAGAAAGAGCAGAAGAGCCCCTATTTGTCACCAACTGGCAAGTCGATTTCTTTTTTTTCTTTCTATTATTCCTTATTTTGTTCCATTGATAGGGGCAATATACATAAATACGTTATACATATGTTTGATTGTTTTGATCAAGAAACTCAGACATTGAAATTGAAATGTCCTTAGATTATGCCAAACAATTGCGGCGAAAGGAGCGTAATTCTATTCTTTAATGTTGCCTCTTTAAATAAGTAAAAAGTGTATTAATGCCAATTAAAGATATATGTAGATATATTTTTGAGATTGTTGAAGCCAACACTCTAAGATAAATTTTAGTTTTAGTTTTATGAATTTGAAGTTTTACTTTTCAAGTGAATTATATAACACAAATTTAATAACTTTAACTGAACTTCTATCTAAATATGGGTTTTATTTCATGTTTAGGTACAATAAGCGCTGCCAACAGTTGTCCGGCTAGTCCACGCCAGGGATTTCATCAGAATCAGCCCAATAACTATAATAACTACAGTAACAACAATACGGTAAGTAGCTAAAAATAAATACAAATATGTAAAAATACAACTGTGCGTTAAATAAAATGATAAATTTTGGCATTTTTGTTTCTTACAGCAGGATCTGTTCCAAACACCCTCCACAGCCAGTTACAATCATAATGAGAAGCCACCGTATAGCTATGCTCAGCTGATTGTTCAAGCCATATCCGCCGCACCAGACAAGCAATTGACCCTTTCGGGCATTTATTCATTCATTGTCAAACATTATCCATATTATCGCAAGGAGACCAACAAGGGCTGGCAGAATTCCATACGACATAATCTCAGTTTAAATAGGTAAAACAGAGACGCCCTTTATCAATCAATTTGTGGACAATTTTTGGACCAAACAATTTTGCTATTTCGTCTTCAGGTATTTCATCAAAGTGGCCCGCTCGCAGGATGAACCCGGCAAAGGCTCGTTCTGGCGCATTGATCCCGATAGCGGGGCCAAACTGATCGATCACAGTTACAAAAAGAGGCGGCAACGTAGCAGCCAGGGTTTCCGACCGCCCTACGGTATGCCACGTTCGGCACCTGTCTCGCCGAGTCACATGGGTGAGTACCACAGCAAGACAGAGGCAAAGAGACGTAAATGTTTATTAAATATTATTATTATATCTCGGTTCTGCAGATAACTCACGCGAGAGCTCACCGCTACAAGATATTGTGTTACAATCGGCACCTGGATCACCGGGCATGTCGCTAGAGCAGCGTGCGGCTGATGCTGGTAAGAAGAGGGAACCCCAGAATGCACATTAACATTCATCATCATTCATCGTTCATCATTTTAAAATCTAATATGTGTTTATTGTAATTTCTTTGTAGAAATCATCTACAACTCACAGAATGCACACCAGCAGCAACAGCAACATCAACAGCAGCAACAACAACAGCAGCAGCAGCAACAGGCGCAAACGCTGGCCAATAATTCCAATCAATATAGGTTAGTAATTGATTAAATTCAATAAAGAGAAATTGAATAATTAATATACTTTCTTTTTTGACAATAGTGGCGGCAGTCCTTATTATGTAACTAATCAAAATTCAACTGTAACTGTTCAGCAAGCGCATGTGGAAAGCAGTGGAGCTAGCGGAGGAGGAGGCAGTGGTAGTAGCGGTGTGGGAGCATTAATTGCTCTTAAACGGAATCATGTAATGGCCGCACCGCATCCGGCTACAGTAACGCTTCACCAGCAGCAGCAACAACAACAGCAACATCCTGAGATTATTTATGAAGAGTTGCCAACCGATTACAGTGGACACATTGAGGCAGCCAGTGAGGAGGAATGCGTCACAACTGCCGATGCTGGAGGTGGTGGAGGAGCTTCTGCCGCTGCCGTTGCTGCGGCCAAAAGACCTAAATATGTATCCGAAGTGCTCTGATGCGTGCGCATACAAAAGCAGAAGCAACCCAAAGGCAAATAATAGCCAGAGAAACGGCTGTGGCGCCCGTAGAGAGGAAAATAATAAACTTACAAAAAGGAAAACAAACAACAAAAAAAAAAAAAAAACAAATTTAAAGGAAGAAAATTAAACACAAAACAGAAGAAGATAAAGAGAAGCGTAAAACAAGAAAGAGAAGGAAAAGGAAAGAAAAGAAATTCATATTTAAAGGAAACAAAAGTTTATGAAAGAAAGAAAGAAAGCAAGCAAACAACCAACCAACAAACCAACCAGCAGCAGCAACAACAGCGACAAAACAACAAAAAGTATCTCCATCTTGTATATTGAATTTGCCAATTCCCCCTGCCCCCTTTCAACCACAATACTTTTCCCATATATATAAATATATATATAAACATACATAAATACATATACATATACATATATATGTGTCTAGCAACCGAGTCGAAAGCAAAAACAAATTGTATACATTTAAATATCGGAAAAGAAACTTTTACAAAATCGAGAAACTGTGAGATTGTGTTTTAGATGTTGACCGTACAACGGCTGCAACAGAATGCACATACGCGCACACATACACACACATATACACCCACATACACACACACACTAATTATATAAAGGATAAACAAAAATTAGATACACTCAAAAGTAACAATTTATATAAAAAAAAACCCTTAAATCTGACGAATTCAATATGCTCGATGACGCTACTCTCTAAGTACATATAATAAATTTTAAGTTTAAAGCGAAGTAAAGCCTCAAACAAAATTTTATGTATATATATATATGTATATATATACTCATATATATATATATATATATGTATATGTATATTAAGCAAAATATATACGATTGATTATTGTAATGATTGATGATTATCATGTTTAAGATGTTATAGCTATGTGAGAGACCGAAGAGTCCGCGGAAAGGAATTCGAAAGTAAATTAAAACTATAAAAATAATGCAACAAAAAAAAAAAGAAGAAACAAATCGCAGAAGCGAACCGAGGATGACGATGAATAAGAGTAGCAGAGGAAAAAGAAAATTAATCATGCAACCAACAACAACCACACACACAAGTAACAAACAAACAGGCGAATGAATATTATTACCTATCCACATACCTTTACCTATATCGATTTAAATATAAATACAAATATATATGTATATACATATATATATACCTATATATATATATATATATATATATATAAACAAATATATACAAACTATAAAGAAAAAACCACAAAATTAATAAGAAACAAAAATATCTACAAATTTACGAATACAATAATAATACAAAACAAAAAAAACAAAAAAAAAACATCTACGTATAAACATAAAACAAAAACAAAAAAAAAAGATTGCACTTTATTTCTTATTAATGAAGAAAATCCCATTTAAGTGTTTGGACAAATTGTGTATTAAAATCAAAAAACAAATGTCAAATTGTTGTTTTACTTGGTTAATTAGGTTTCGATTGGGTACCTAAATATCCATCGATAGAATATAAAATACATATTCTCTTGATCAGTGGCATGAGACGGGCCATATCTTTCTCTGGTTTGAAATACAGTAGTCTGTTTAAATATATCCTGCAGAAATCGGTTGAAAATGAGGTTTAGATACTTTTGTTTGCCCAAAACTTGAACCTGAAACCCTTGTTGTTGTGGGTTTTTAGTCATTCATTGGATTGCCAAAATGTCATTTAGTTTAAAGTTTAGTTTATCTATAATAAAGCTCCCTTTGGTCGAAAGTGGAGTATATATGTATGTATGTATGTACATATATATTTATAACATCTAGCCAACTTCCAATAAGTTTCACATTTTAAAAAAGTTATTTTAAGATAAAAACCAGAGGGCCGGGGCTAACTTCGACCGAGTCAAAGTTTGTATACCCTTGCAACTTTTTTGGTAACTCTTTCCTTACCTATTAGCCATCAATGTGGAAGAACGTTTTATCTAAAAAGGCTTATGTTTGCGAAAGAATGGCATACAATTATAGGTTATAACGAGGAAATAAAATATAGGAAATAACGAATATATTGATCGAAGTCGCTGTTTTCCACCGATCGTTCCTATGGGAGCTATATGATATAGTCACCCGATCTTTATCAAATTTGGCACAGTAGTTTATAGGCGTAATATTCTCTCACGATAATAGCGCAGAAAATAACGAAGTCACTGTTCGTGACTTTGGGGTTTGTATGGGAGCTATATGATATAGTGGTCCGATCCGGCTGAATCCGATATATACAACCCCTGCACCATATACAAGGCTACGTGCAAAATTTCAGGTCTGTAGCTCTTACGGTCTGGGAGGAGTTTGCATTGATCCAGACGGACGGACAAACATGGCGATTTGAACTCGTCTCGTCGTCCTGATCAAGAATATATATACTTTATATGGTCGGAAATGCTTCCTTCTATGCTGTGCACACTTCTGACCAAAATTAATATACCCTTCTTGCAAGGGTATAACAATTGGAACAATTGGCTTAGAAGACCATGGTTAGTGTTAGATTTGTCTTTTAGAGCGTTTCATAACATTGCTGGTACTTAAAAGTCCTTTTTCTCATACATATATTTCCGATTTTGAGATATATGTGACTCCAGTCAATAATATTGAAGGACTTCTTATAGAAAAATTATAGTTTGTTGACAGTAGCAATAGCAATAAATATATTATTATAATATTAAATAGAGGCGTCAAGTTATTTAACAATTCTTCAAAAATACATTTTTTATCACCCAAAAAACGTCCTTTTTTTCTACAGGAAAGATTTTGGTATATTTAGTCAAACTATTTATTAACAAAGTCAAAATTATTAACAAGACAACAACAGTTAAAAATAATAATAAAAACTTAAAAATTGTATTTTTGTAAATACATATTTATAATCAAGTTTGCAGGCAAGTGAGAGCTGGCTAAGGATTCAAAACCCTTTGTCCCACTGTGCTTCTGTACTGTCAATTTAGCTCTTTTGAGATTTTTAGCTTTAAGCCGCTACAAGCCGCCGTTATTATACCTGATTAATCGACATTTTAAATTCAAATTCTAGTCATAGATGTAGGTGAACATTTTAAGTATTATGTAGTTAAATTAAATTACTTGATGCGCCTCTGTATTATTTTGTAATGGGAGAGGTGTAGGGAAAATAATCGATCATTGAGTTAAGAACATCCATGTTTAAAAAATTGTGAAAAACATCGGTGGACATTCCATCTCTAGAACAGACCGTGTGTGCTCTTTTGAAAAATAGAGAACTTAAGAAAATTTAAATTTAATTGCTCTAATTGATTGTTAAAGAAACAAGATCGACAAAATGGTGGTTAAGGCTGTTTGCGTTATTAATGGCGATGCCAAGGGTACCGTTTTCTTTGAGCAGGAGGTAAGTGAAAATACAGTACATTACAAATGGGGACAAAATGGTGAAATGTGTTTTAGAAGGCAAATTGCAGTCTCTCAAGGTCAGTCCAAAGTACTTAGAGGCGAGTGGAGCCGGCTTCGGCGGGGCCCCTTTTCCGTCGGTGGGTCCCACATTAGAAATTCAAATTGAGCCGAGAGCAATTGCTGCGGTTTCGTTTTTGCTGTGTCATCGTTAAAAGCAGTTATATAAGGGCACATACATACATACAAATATATGTACATACATACACACACACATATACAGATGATGATAAAAACCACATAGACATAATGATTAGGCATAGACTTTTGTTGGCTTATCATGAAGCACCCTTCACCACTGGTTTACTATCTGTTCTCTTAACCCCCCCCTTTTGCACCTCTCTCTCTCTCATTTACTTTTAGGACAATGGAGCTCCCGTCAAAGTTACCGGCGAGGTGACCGGCCTTGGTAAAGGACTTCATGGTTTCCATGTCCATGAATTTGGCGACAACACCAACGGATGCATGTCCTCTGGCCCCCATTTCAATCCACATAGCAAGGAGCATGGCGCTCCCGGTGATGAGAATCGTCATTTGGGCGATTTGGGCAACATTGAGGCATCTGGCAGTGGTCCCACTGCTGTTAATATTACCGATTCCAAAATCACGCTAGTCGGTGCCAATAGTATCATTGGACGTACAGTTGTCGTCCATGCCGATCCCGATGATCTGGGCAAGGGTGGACACGAGCTGAGCAAATCGACTGGTAATGCTGGAGCTCGCATTGGTTGCGGTGTCATTGGCATTGCCAAGATCTAAGAATGAGGAGTCCCTAAGACTATACATTTATATCTATATGTATCTTATCTACTGAAATTACACGATATACATACATATATGTATTGTATATCATTTATATCTACTACTTGTGGTCTGTTAGTTTAAAAACAAAAAAAAACTTAAAGGTTGAAATAAATGGGTATATGTGAGTTTTTTTTTTTTCAATATTGGCTCCTAACCGATTCGCAGTTGCGTTTTTTTTTATTACAAATTTATAAACAATATATACAAATGTTTGAACTATGGCTTCTCGACTACGAAACAATTTGAAACGTAAAATTTTCTAAGTTACTTGGGTTTTTCTTTAGTATTTGGTGCGCTTTTTATCATTTGAGTTTTGCTTCTAGGTCTTATTAAAGTATGATTGATAGACAATGCCCAGTGAAGAGGTGGCAAATAATGTAAAATAACACCACCAGGTGGCAAAGCCCAAAAATCCTTTATATACCTCTGTGGAGAACACCTGGAAGAGAATGTGGCAGTTAGATTTCTTGTTGTTACGTAGGACTAAAAGCATATCTTACATTTTTCAGACTCGTAAATGAGGCCTGCAGAGATTGGGCCGATTCCAGTATATCAAATTCACGATCTGCTCTGTTATCAGCGTTATCTGCTGCAGTTGTCAAATCATTATCGCCAGCTGCACATTCATGCTGCAGCACAACGCTCTCCTTGAATATGCCAGCCCAACTGAATCCGCCAAGACTCTTGTACATTAGAGTCAAATAAAGGCACAAAATTAGCGGTGCAGCAAATTGCAGAGTCACCACGCAAAGATAATAGAATATGGAAGAGATCTGTAAAAAGAAATTGTATCCTTAACCAATTAAACAATTCAAATTGGATCTCTTAATAATTGCACTAGCCTTCTTCTGAAACTCAATGTTGGTAATGCGACCAGCCTCCTTGCGAAGATCCATTATCTTGTCATAGGCCAGATTCAGGTACGATTGCAGATAGATGGGCATCAAGGCAAAGCGCATAATGACCACAAACACAACCAAGAGCAGACGCACTGTCTCAAACACATGCGGTTTTAGTCTGACAGGTTAAAAATAGATTAGATTAAGCGTTTCGATGATTTCGTTGGCAGTCAAAGGAAACTTACAGTGGCTGTTGCATACCCTGGAATACGCGCACCGTCAAATAGTCACGACTAATGGGCCTTATCCACAATATGACCAAAATAAAAGGTAATACAAAACTGAGATTCAATAGGATTTGCAGCAAACGATTGCCGCGGCAGTATTTCAGTGAGTCCCAATGCATTTTGGCCATACGCAGGCCAGGAAAGGTGAACAGTGAGCCAAGTAGACCGCAGCTTAGGGCCAAAAAAGAATTTCACAACTATTTTTGATGCTGGACCACTAGAAATTGATAAAAATGTTTTGCTATTTCGGTTACTACTTAACCGTCAAGTTACTTACGATGAGGGTAATCCCTGTTCGGTGAGAAATTTTGAGGCACTTGCATTGAAACTGGTATAAGCATCCTCCAGTCCAGTTTCTAATATACGCTCATCGATAATTAGAACAATCATGGCAATCAACAGATATACCAAACATGCCACAATTACCATGGAGCGTTCTCCAATCGATTCTTCGCTTTGGAAGTACAACACGGTGAGGGAAGACAACAGTTTGAGAGCAAAAAATATGACCAGCAAGCACCAGACCATGCTTAAATTTATCTCTTGCTTCAAAGGGAAGTAAAAATGAAATACCTGCAGGAAGAAAACAAGAAATATGATATGCATTATAGTATCATTATTCAAATTAACTGCAGCAACAAACGAACCTCAGAGCACACATAGACGATGCCAGCATAGACACTAAAGTCCACAAGCCATTGGTATTCGGTAAAGTACCGTAAATGCACAACATCTCTCTCTTGAACTGGTGTCGTCTCCAGCTCAACTTCTATGCTACGCGGTACATGGAATTGTCCACTATTGGGAGAAACTCCTCCATTCTGATGCTGCTTGTGTTTGCCCTTGGATAGCTTCTCCTTGGGCACACCACCCTTGGTGCGCAGCTCATCGTCGGTGGGATGCAGATAGCGATAGAGACCGGTGCGGCATAATATCCATTTGGCAAAGGAGTAATGCGGACTTAATTTTTGGATGACACTGACCATCACCAGAGTGATGACCAGTTGGGCGCCCAGGACAGCCTGTAATCGGAAATACATTGCAAAGATTTAGCCATGCATATTTGTGCTATTTATGGATTGGGCAGCGGATATGATCTATTTTTGGTCATTATTACGACGAAGCGGCAGCATTTCATTTTTCCGGGCCGCAGCAAGTGGGTCAAATATTTTAACACACTTGTCAATGCTGCTCGATGCGACTTACCATGATTTTCTTTAATGTAGCAGTTACTAAACCGTCTCAAGTTACAATACGCTCTAATTCTATGTGTTAATTAATTCATAATTTTAATTAAAAACGGAAATTGTCGTTTTTCCACCAACAAAAAAATGTTTGCTCCAAATTTTCTTTAACAACAAACGCTAGGAGGCGCTACAGAGAAGACTTATCGATAATGTCGATAGGCACATACAGCTGTATATCGTTAAACATATCGATAGAGGAAACCCGTGTTACTCGCGCCCAAGAACAAGATATTTGAACTGTGTAAGAATATTTGTGAATATGTGGGGCCCAATCTGGAATACCAACGAATTCTCAAAACCCTAAAGCAAAATAAATATCTTAAAATATGTCTTTTGTTAACAAAATAGTAGTTTATTTGGCTTCAAAAGTTAAATAATGAAATACAAACAGAAGTCTAAATTTCTATGTTGCTCTGTTAAAATACGGGATCAAATAGGGGTTCGATGTTGCTCTATGCTCTTGCAAGAAGAGTATATTAAATTTGATTAAAAGTCTGTAACTCATAGAGAAAGCATTTCCAATCATATAATGCATGTGTATGTATAAATTCTTGGTCAACACGTTAAGAGGAGGATTTGTATTGCTATGTCCGTCTTTTTGACCCTCTTTAATTTTGCATCAACGCTTACTCTTTCGAGCAATTCGACTTGTTTCATTAAAGCTATTTCCACTTTGACACCTGTAGATAGGAATGGTGCAATGCAAAATCTTGGAAGAGTACTCAGACTTCGACATGGCCGATGTTTGCCCGGCCGCTTTGGTTTATTGTTGTATTTGCTTTCATGAGAGGAGGGTGTACGTTGTCTCTGCTCATGTGTTTTCGTGTGTGTTTTGTTCCGTTTGCGTTTGTTCATTGATTTCCTAATTAAGTTTATAATTAAAATTAATTGAAAAATTAGCTACATTATACATGCATATACATATGTACATTTATGTAAGCTTCTATAGATTTATGCATGTAAAGTGACTTCCCGCGTGTTGTAACAGTTGTAACAATCAAATGTGTCTATTAAGCAATATCTGAAATACTTTGAATTCCACAACAAAATTTGAAAAACCAAAACCAAGAATGAGAATTGTGCCAAAAACGAGGTAATTATCATAATAATACTAATAATAATGAAAAAGACAGAATATAAATGGATATATAGAGAGAAACGAAGATAGAGAATGTGTTAGCTTAATTGATGATTTCCTTTTTGGCCCGCGCATTTTATTTATAAATTAAAAGCGTCTGCAATGACAATTATTTATTGAACAAAAGCGCCAGAAAGCAGAAACAAAGCACAAACAACCAAATTGCCAGCCACTCTGCCGCTCCATTTTAACTTTTGGAAAAAGTCATAAATTGCGGTTTAAGTAAGCCTAAGACACTAAGAAGCATTAGCGGTTGAGTGGGTGAGGGGATGTGGAGATGCAGTGTTGGGAGGGGGTTCATAGTTGTTTCGCGGGGGAGAGCTCCGATTGCAAGCAACTGCCCTCAGCACAGTGGAGTACTTAGCTCGTTTTGTGGCCTTGACAGTTGGTATGTTATGGATGGTTTACCTGCCGGCCTAAGGTACCTGCACAATTTGCCTGCTGTTTTATGACCTCGTAAATGAAAAACTGTAAAAATATTGTACATATATTCTATTTCTCAATTTCGAGACGGAAAAACTAATAAAAACTTTTACATATTATTTATGCATTCCAGGTGGTCCTCGTCTGCCAACTGAGTGGCAACTCTAGTCAAATGAACTGTTTTTACCTGCAGAGCCGGCAGTCAACACACCGTGAGCGTGAGTGTCAGAGCGAGAAAGGGGGCGCGGGCGTGAAATTTTCAAAAATAGCAGCAGTAACCATAATCCTACAGTCGCAGAGAGAGGAGCAGCAGCAGCAGCAGCGCCAGTTTCAGCAGGCATAATAATCAAAGATTAAATCAGGTTTATATGGAAAAGGGTTAAAAAAAGCAACGCTCGCAGGAAGAAATACACGTTTCCTAGCCTCACCGACAGCATCGGCAGCGGCAGCAGCAGCAACAACTACAACTACAACTGATTATACACACAGAGAGCGAGCGCGCGCGAGAGAGAGAGAGAGAGGGAGAGAGAACTGCGCAAGTCACTCGTATATGTACATATATATTTGAGCGTACCGTTTTTCTTTCACTGAGTTTTCTTTCGTCTGCCTTACGGTCATGTTGTGTTGTGACGGAAAAGCGGAAAATCTGAGAATAACAGCAACAGAGCACAATATATGATTTTGCGTTTGTTTTGAAAAAGCGCAATGTATTTGTTGTTTTTGTTTTTTTTATAGTGTTTGTGTATAAGTGTACGTGTCTGTGTGTGTGAGCGAGTACACGAAACTCGAGACCAAAAAGAAAGCTAGAAAATATAGTGCAAAAACGACAAAAAACGAAACAAAAAAAGTGAAGCCAAGTAATAATAATAATAATAATAAAATAGGCAAAAAAGACGGCAGACCAGTTTAAAAAAGGAAAAGAGACCAAGTCAGAGGCAAGGAGTGGGAGAGAGATAGAGAGAAATAGAGAGAGAGAGCAAAAAACGTCTATTTACAGGGCTGGCTATATATACATATATATATGTGTCTCTCTCTGTGTGTGTGAGGCAATTGAACGTACATACAACAAAAACAACAACAACAACGACCACATACGGTGAAAAGGCCCATTTCAAGGAGCGAAAGGCAGCAGCAATAAGAATAATAAATTACACTTTGCTATAATAAGAAGAAAAATTTATATACACACACACACACATACAACAAATATATACATATACAACAACGCCAGCAGCAGCAAGTAATTGTGCGAGTGTGTGTGTTAGTGAGTGTGGAAAATTGTAATAAAATATGAGCAAGAAGAAGAAAAACTAAAAGAAAACGTGAAAAGTAAAGTAAGCAAAGGAAAAACGAAAAAAAATAACCTAACCGAAGGAGAACAAAAAAAAAAAAAATAATAATAAAACAAACTAAATATGTGCCATTCTGTAAAGCTTTAAATTTTGTTAAATTGTTTTTTTTTTGTTTGTTTGTATATTGAGTGTGTGTGTGTGTTTCTTTTTGTTCGAACTCAGTATTATTTAATGTCCTCAAAAATGTCCTGCATATCGAGCAACTTTAGCTCATTTTTCCTCAACTCGCTTAATGATGCTTCAGAGTTTTCCAAATACTTGAGCAATGGCGAATTGAAATGCACAAATTTCGAAGAATTTCAAGTGTTTGGCTGTGGTGCGCCGCAGTCGCAGCCAACGTCACAGCAGCAGCAGCAACAACAGCATCAGCAAATACAGTATTCACACACACACATGGCCAATGGAGTCGCAGATGGAGTTGGTGGTGAAACCTGCCTTACATTGGCAACGGCGACATCAGCCCTACCGACAGGAGGAGTGGGCAATGCACCGACGTCCATCAGTTTAGGAGGATCAGTCCAAGCTACAGCAGCCGGATCAGCAACTGTAGCGGCGGGAGCAACACCTACATCATCTGCCACAGGAGCAGCAGCAGGAGCAGCGCAAAGCAATCGTTGGCCAACAGCACTGGCTACACCAAATGGACATATTCATCAATCTCATCACCATCATCAGCAGCAGCACCCTCATCCTCACCATCATCATCATCATCATCACCATCACACAACAGGAGGAGGAGGAGGCGGAGGAGGATCATCTTCGGTTCCCCAACATTTCGATGGTTCCTTTGAGTTTATCAAATATCTGCGTCACTCCACGGATTTTTCCTCCAGTACGTCATCATCATCAAATGCCACCGAATCAGCAAATCATCAGCAAACGGCAGCATCAACGGACAAATCTTCTTCAATATCAAATTCTTCCAAATTAACATTAGCTCATACACCACCACCACCACCCCAATCCCAATCGCCCGTGTCCAGTTTAGGTCTGATCGATCTGGATAGCAGTACTTCACAGAAATCACGTTCCGCCTCACGCAAAGTAGCCGCCTTATTGTCTTCCGTTTCGCGTGCTTCCTCCCATAGCCTTGTTGTCATGGATTCCAGTTCTTCCGCGTTGGATGTATTTGATCATGATTCAAAGCAAACGATGTTCGATATGCAACACAACATAACCTCAAATGGTTCATCCAATTCCAATGAATCGTCACTGGAATTGCTTGCCTTTCCCAATTCCCATTTGAATGCCTCCAATTCGAATACCTCGTCAGAGGGTGGAGCTGGTGAATTTGTTGGTCTTCTCACTGGCTGCAGTGCCGGCAGCGTTAGCGGCGGCGGCGGTGGCGGTGGTGGTGCCTCATGCTCATCATCGACTGGTTCATCTGCCTCAGCATCGCATACACCCAAATTGCTTGGCAATTTTGTGATCAAGGAAAATTTCGATGTACATTCATCGCATAAAGTTGAGGAGGGCATATTTCAGCATATGAATAAATTGCCACCAAAGAAAAAGGATACCTTAAAGCAGATGGGCGTACGATTCACTGGCCAAATGACGCTAACGGATAAATCGATTGTGGTGGAGAATTTCATCAAGTTTTGTGAGGTGAGTTCTTGTAACGAAAGCGGGGCGGGGTCCGGTTCGGGGTGGGGGTGCTGGGCTGTAGATGAAATGGGAGATGTGGGATGGGGTTGTGAATGGAAAGGACTTGCGAGTCAAATTTCGTTTCCCCATTCTCTCTCTCTCACTCGATTCCACTTCCATCTCATTCTCCCGTTTTTGCCCATTTCCATATGCAATTTAAATATTTTCACATATGTATAAACATACACCTTATATACATATACACACACACATATGTACGTATGTGTATGTATTTATTATGATGTTGGCTGTGTAATGTCCGGCATTATTGGTGGTGCGGGAATTTGAAATTTTTGGGTCTGTGGGGATGTGTGGAGTGTGGGTAGGGGTAGGTAATAGCCCCTTAACAAAATGTTTTGTATGTGCTAATGGGGTGAGAAGAAGAGTACACTAAAATGCGTTCTAAATCGTTAGTATGATGTTTCAAATTTACTTGCAAATGGATTTTAACATGTATAAAATGTCTTAAAAGACTTGAAGAAATGGAAAATCGGTCAAGGAAATAAAACCATCTACATTTGAGTCTGAAATTTTACTATATTCGCATATTTGTGGCATTTGCAGTTATCTTTTAAACTTTTAAGCCAATTACCCAAAGATCCTTACAAATGATTGAACATTATTCCTTCTTTGGTTTCTTGATAAAGAAAGCTAGTGGTTGTTTCTTCTTAGGGGAGCATCTAGCGAAAAAAGGATCGAACATTTTACATAGCATACTCTTGGGCGAGAAATTTATTTATTGAAAATTCATATATTGTATGTATGTATTATCAATAGTTTTACCTAATGAATACCAATTGTGATTTACATTAGTCACCGCTAAAATGCGTACAGATATATTATATATACATATATATATATATATAATGTACATATTTAGGATATTCATAATATGAACATGTACCCACCTCACCCCTGTTTATATCCTTTACACAGGCGCATTTCTCACTCTATTATTATATGTAGGAATGTGAGAGTGTGTGTGTGAAATCATCTCCTCACCTACCCCACCCATCAGCCCATATTCACATATAGAAAGCACACTCATACTACCATACAAATGTCATTATAAATTGTAATAACAGAAGCAGAGACGCCGATGCCAAAGCCAACGCCATCGGCTATGGGAGGCGGCGGCAGCAGCGTTGACTGCAGCAGCCAACCACAAATTCAGCATACAACTGTAATCATGTGTGCACAATGTTTGTACGTCTGTTTGAGAGTGTGTGTGTGGCTGTATGTGTGTTGGAGCTTCTAAACACCTACACATATCCCCTTTCCCCATATACACACACACACATACATAAACACACGCCCTTCCGTACCGTGCCGAACATTTGGCGCCCTTTTCAACACTATAGAGAGACCAGGCCCAGGCCAGGCACAGGCACAGGCCACCATGCTCATTACAAAGCGTTCAGCTTTATCAGAAGAATACACAGACATACATACATACTAACAAACTAGATTTGTTGGAATATCCACCTAACCACCCACACACACACACACACATACAGACAGACCTACATACAGACGGACCACACTGAAACTATGTACAAAATGGCATTGATGGCATAATACAGCAACAACAACGACGGCAACGACGACGACGACGTCAAGGAACAGAAGGACGAAGCTAACCTTATTTCAACGGGCTCTTCGGCCCGGCTGCCTATATTACAACACATTTTAGTTCTAAGACGCTCTCTTCCACCTACACACACACACAACACACACACACACAATTTCTGTCTATCTCCATCTTACTTACAAAGTTACTCTCACTCTCTCTCGCTCTCTCAATCTCTGATGGTTGTAGTTGTAGGGTCGGGGTGTGTGAGTGAGAAGAAATGGAATTGGGTGGCAACCCCCAAAAAAGCTCAAGTCAGCTGCAGAGAATGGAGGCAAAGATGGAGACGGTTGGCGGTGATGGCGGTTGCTATTGAGTAATTGTACATACATACATATATATCACAACCCGCCCGCCCCTACTGCCCCACGACCCATCCCGCCCATCAACAGCAAAGTTACTTGGACTGTCCGTTGCTGTTGGGGCTGCTTTGCTTGGGCAGGTCCTTTTGCTCCATATGTATGAATGGATGTGTGTCTGTGACTGTGTATGTACATACATACGTATATGTATATGTATGTCTGTATGTATTTTATCAACACATTTTATACTACATGTCTCTATATTGGAGGATGGACTCTGTGTATTTGGGTGCCCCATGTTGAAGGCTACTAAGTGCGCATGCAATGAGAAGGTTTACCCACACAAATGCATACAAATGTGTATGAATGTTTTCGCTATATGTGTACGTCTATATAGTTGATTTTTGCTTGTGTATGTATGTGCGAGGGAGGCGCAGGTATTAAACGTAAGGACACCTTGATTATAATTTAAAATTAGATCTATGTACATAACTGTACATGCAAACTCTTTATGCATGTATACATTTAGTATATAGACAAAATATACAGGAAGAGAGATTAAATATTAAATAGTTTGTTCATATTAAATTAGTGTTAGGCAGAATTAGAAACAACTTTTCATTAGGTGGCAACACTTTTTTGTTTAATTAGAAGAACCAAATTAGGCTGTTAAACGCACACACTCAAACACACACACACATGCACACAAGTGAAAGTGTGAAAACTTTTACTTCCCCCTCAATCACACTGTGCCACCCCTGTGCACACACACACACACACGCAACATGAAAAAATCATTGCAGCAACAGCCACGCACAAGCCGACAGCAACAGCAACAAAAAGGAAAACAATTCACACTTGTCTCAATAAAAACAACAACAAACCACATCACACCCGCACACAGGCACACACACGCACGCAGACACTGGCACAGACACAACAACCGCAATCCTGCCACACACAAACATCCAAGCAGAGCAGCAGGCAGAACTCAAGCAGAGAGACTACGTCACGCATGTCTGCCAATAAGTTTGCACAAAAAAAAAAAAAAAAAACAAGAACAAAATACCGCAACACATTGCCCGTTTTGTTGTTGTTGCTGTCGGTTGGTGGCTTGTTTCTTCTTTTTTTTTTGGCCATGGGAATGCTAACACACATACACAAACAAAAGCGGACAAGTGGGCAGCCAGCAGCAACAGGAGAGCTTCTGTTCTTAATAAGTAGCGCCGCCGTCAACTGTCCAGGCAGGTGCCTGCTGCTCCTGGCGTTAAATTTTCTCTTTCTCTCTCTCTTGTTTTTTCTTTATCTGTCTTCATACATGTATGTACATACATATGTATATATATTTAGCTGCTGTCTGTCTCATTCTTTCTAGCACTGAGCTGCTGATGATGTGAGTTTTAAGTTTCGTCACTCCTTTTGCTCTATTGATTTTTAACATAATCAAAAATCCAAAATGTATGCAGCGCAGTCAGCATTTCATATTATATGTATGTATGTGTCAGTATGTTTGTGTGTGTGTGCTTAGGTAGGTTGGGGTGGGGCAACTGATTATGAGGATGTTGATAAGTTTCAACTGACGACGACGACAACGACGACGTCGTCAAGAACGAACAAGGAAAACGAACATACATACATACATTCATACGAATAACAGAACGAAGGCTAACGAAGACCAACAACAAAAGGCTGCTGTGCCTACTAACACATGCAGACACACATACACATACAGAATGGCAACCCTTTCTATCTTTGGGGAAGCAGGATGAGTTTGAAACCCTTTCTCCTCCTCCTCCTCATATAAATGTTTGTGTGTGTTTTGGGTGGGTGCGGGAGTCAAGATGAGAAGAGAGTGAGTGCCAGAGAAAGAGTGAGAGAGAGAGAGAGCCGGGGAAAAATGGCTTCATTGAAAATGTTGTTTGCTTTTCTATTTGGGTTTGCTTTAGTGCCTTTTCTGCTTCCTTTTTTTTTATTTTTATTTTGCCTTCCCTTTCTACGGCACCCATACTCATACATACGTACATATAATTTTACAACTATAAAATATACATTGTATGGGTGTGTGTACGTATGTATGTATGTGTTTTGTGGGTAAAGGGAATTTCGGGTGGGATTGTGGGTTGCTTTTTGGTAAAGGGAACGGAAGAGGGGGCGACCGGCTGCAAGTTTTTGGCTTTTGTGTAAAATTTTCGTTTTAAACTTTTGCCTTGTACACGAATTATAAGTTTTGATTAGTAAGGGGTAAAGTTTTTCCTATATATGAGAGATGAAAATTGTAAAGGGCTGGGGTGGTTTCCTTTTTTTGGTTGGGTTAGTGGTGGAGCTCTATGTATGTATATAATAAAATATATATATATATGTACATACATACATGTAAACCTATGCATATATGTACATACATATGTATATGGGAAATGAGTTTTAATACATGAAAACAGCCTAAAAAAATGAATAGAAAACAAGATTAAAAAGTCCATGGGGAGAAGGGGGCGTATAGCAAAAAAGGGGGCGACGATAGAAGCTAGATTCGAGATGCCTTACTTTAGTTTCATTATTTTGTAACAAATGGCTTGAAAAGGATTTTGATTAGTTTAAACATAAAAGAATATGTATAGGAAAAAGAATAAAGTCAATCAATTGTACAGTACAGTAAAAATTTAATAACGCGAACAGAAAAAAAAGGTTCTTAATGATTCTTTAATCAAAAATATAACAGATTTGATTCAAGTTATGAACTATAGAGTTACTAGATTAGATCAATGCGTCAGCGATTAAACAATTCCCTAGAATTCTCTTTAAATTTAAATAGTTTTGAATTACATCTCATTTGGTTTCTTTCGATTTGTTGTTGTTTTACAGGAATACGATATTAAGGATCATCGGCCTTGGCTATCATTAAATCAATGCGGCCTCAATAAACCGGAACAAATCAAATTTGCACGTTATTTGGGCCAAGGATTGCCAACATTTACTCTATTTTGCATTTATAGCAATTTTAAGAATTTGTTTTGTACTAAACGTACGGAAATGTAAGTAAAAAGGTCGCCTAAAAGTAGACTACACATATACTATATGGATTTGTTTGGTTTTTTGGTTCCTTTTCTTTAATGTATTGTATTTCACAGCTACACCAAGGATGGCTATAATCTGCCTTATATACTGGATAAAACCAAACGCTTTCTGGCCAATACAACAGCTGGTAAGCTTGCTTAGCATAATGTACAAAATATACAAATACATATAGATAAATGGATATGATGTATGTACATATGTATGTGTGTACACATAACTATATACTACATACATATGTATGTACATATATTATATACATAGGTTAGCTAAAGTTAGTGCAAATGCAGCAGCAGAAAAATGAACAGGCTGAGCAAAATCACTCGAAATGTGCTAAATTTTAAAAATATACACACAGTAAACCCCGCCCCTTCCTCTGCCACTACCACCACCACCACCTTCACTAAAGAAAAACTAAAGAGAAACAGAAATGAAAGAAACAAGAAAAGAAAATAAGAAATAACATCAAGTGCCTCATTTTTATTTCGGTTTTTGCGTTTTAATATGATTTTTACTATTTTCTGCATTTTCATTTCAATTTTTCTATTTCAATTTTAAGCACTTGCTTCTGTTTGCTTCTGTCTTTTTCTATCTCTTGCCTATTATTCTCTCACTCGCTCGCACTCTCTTGCTATCAGGAATACAAAACAAAAAAACAAAAAAAAAAAAAACTCAGTGTATACCCGGAAACAAACTTCGGCATGACGAAGTTTATATACCCTTGCAATAATACGACTTTACACACAGATAATGCAAAATATTTGTTTTTGTTTTTCTTATTCATTTTGCATTTCAATTAGTCGATAAAGCTTTAAAAGATTTGTTTAAACAAAATGTCCGAACGGAAAAAGGTTACACAGATTGCAGTTTCTTCCTTCTATTCAGATAGCAGGCATTATATTTTTGATTTTTAGTTTCCCTTGCAAGGGCTATAAAATAATCGATAAAAAAATAATAACGAATTGGCTGCCATTTAGTATGAAAACAAAAAAGAAAAGGGAAAATAAATTCACTCATTTTAATTTTCTTTGACTTCAAATTTTATTTGTGTTTTTCCTCTTTCTTCTACTTTTTTCCTAAAAAAAAAAAAAAACCAACAAACAAACAAACAAAATAAAACAAACAAACAAACCAAAAAATAATAAGACAAAGAAAAAGAAAATACCAACAACAACAACAGCAACAATAGTAGTAACAGCAACAAAACAACCAACAACAAATCCAACAACAAAGTCAACATTAAAACCAACAACACTACAACAACATCCACACCGGTTAAACAAACAGCACAACAACAACAAGAACAAAATCCCGAACAAGGTGATATTCCGGAGACTGCTTCAGCTCCACCACCTCCTCCTTCTACGGCAAGTGTAGCTGCAGCAGCACCCGCCTCACCGGCCGCCGCATCATCGTCATCTTCATCATCATCGTCCGCTGCACTGGCAGCGACTGGAGGAGGCGCTGTTCGCACAATGACACCAAATTCAAGGCCAGCCACGCCCCTAATGGCAGGCAATGCAGTGGGCAATGGAATTGCCACTGTAGGCTCTGGAGTTGGACAACATTTGCCATCGAGTGTACCTCTGGGACAGCAGCAGCAGCAGCAACAACCACCACCGCTAACACCACAACAACAGCAACAGCAGCAGCAGCAACATCATCACCAGCATTCGCATTCACATGCTCATTTGCCACCACATCATCCACAATCACATCCGCAACTACATCCACATACGCCAACTCGAATGCATCCGCAACAACAACATCTACATTATCCACCAGCAACGCCGCCACCACCACCGCCACATCTCCATCAAGGGCATCCACATTATGCTTATCCACCGCAACACCATCCACACTTCTATCCACATCAACATCCACACGCACATGCACATCCTCACCCACATCCGCATCCACATGCGCATCCGCATCCATCGCATCCACATCAACAGCAGCATCCGCATCAGCAACATCCTCATCCGCATATTCAACATATGGCTGCCATGGGCTATAGCCAAGGACCGCCGCCACCACAAATACCATCACAACAACTACAACAACAACAACAACAACAGCAACAACAGCAGCAGCAGCAACAAACAGCACCGCCAACAACATCCCAGCAGCAATCATCTTTAGCGGCAGCGGCAGCAGCAGCAGCCGCTGGACCACAACAATCCTCTTCTCCATCCCCATCCGCCATGTGAGATTGGCTACGGCGTGGCGCCAAAGGCAGAAATTGAAACGATGTGATGTGAGATTGTTGGCGCCACCTGTTGACAGAAATATTGTATCCCAATTAGAAAACATTCTGCTTTTCCCCTCCCTCAAAATGAAAAACAAAAGCAAACAATTTATTTTCACAAGTATTTCCTATCACTTTATTTAGTTTTTTTTTTTTTATATAAATATATTGTTCATTTAATTTTATTATTCGTTTGTAGACTAATTTTTAACCAGCTTTTTGCCAAATTTTCATAAAAACAAAAAAAAAAAAAGTAACGGTTGTTCGTAATTCCACCAAAAACTTGAAAGCAAAAATTATCCACAAGCATCTAACTAAAATATAAAAATGTAACGTACTTTAAGATACCTCCAATGCATGTCGGAATCAAATGGACTCGGATTTGAATCCGAAGAAGAAGAAGATGACTTTGAAATTTTGATTATTGCTTGATTCATGTGAGAATATGAAAGTTATTCAAATTTTTGATGGAATTACAAATACATAGGTTTATTTATTTTTTGTCTTTTTATATAGAACAAAACCTATAAATGTATTATGTTTGACCATATGAGATTATACATACCTATACCATTTAAATTAATATATACACACTCGCACACACACACACACACACACAAGACCCCGAATACTATGCAATGTTATTCCTTGAAAAGAGATTATTACAATTAACAAAATGAAATGAATAATAACACCACACTAAAAACGTATATATATATATATACATACATATATATATATATATTGATATATTTTATTAAGCCAAGAACAAGAAATGATGATATGTGTAAAAACCAATCCTAATTATACAAGTAAATACATCTCCTCTATATATATACATACATACAAATGTATATATACATATACATATATATATATATATGTACATACATATACATAAATATTGAGTTTGTTTGCAAACACAACACACAAACAAAAACCATCATAGATATGTATGTATATATGTATATATATACATATATGTATACATATACATACATACAATGCATATATAAAGCAGAAAACAATTGAGAACAAAAAGTTGTTAAAATTTTGTTTATTATTCTAAATGAATTGCCTGTTTAACGCCGCCTCTGCATTTGTGCTCGGTCATTATGGGTGTGGGTGTGAGGGGTTGGGGGGAGGTTGTTTCTATGCTATTTTCTGTTTGTTATAGATTCTCAGCTTTAGCATAGAGAAAATTAAGTTTTGAATTCTTTAGCATTTCATGATCATTGATTGATTGTTTAATTCTTGTAGATTTCAAATGGTTAATGGATTCGTTTTTTAAATAGTGTGTTAATGGGTTGTGAAAATCCTCAATAACGGATCATGAGAAACAATAATGATCGTTCAATTCTTGAATCTAAGGAAAAAGACATTCGAATGATTAGAAATTGTTCGCAAATTGCAACACCAAGTTAAAGAAAGGACAACCTATATCTGTAAATCCTTAAATTCGTCTGATTACAAATGAAACGAAATCGATAGCATAGAAATGTCTCTTTCTTCTAGTTGGATCCTTAATGATAGGGGGGAGGGAGAAGGACAGAGGGAGTATTGACATTTCTCTATTCTCTTTCTCTGTTTGTTTTTGTTTGCTTTAATTCTGTTTTGTAGACCTCAAGAATATGGCAGCTGCGAATGATGGCTCACTGGAATTTGTTAATAGCAACAGTAGTGGCAATAACAGCAACACCAGCAGCAGTAATAGCAATGCTAGCAGCTGTAATAGTAACAGCAGTGCCACTGTTAACAATAACAGCAGCAGCAACAGTAGCAACAGCGGCAATAACAATGTGGGCAGCAACAACATTATCAACAACAACAACAACAACAGTCATCACAGCAATCATGGACAAAATAATATAAACAGTTATGTGACAGCAGCAGCAGCAGCACAAGCCGCAGCAGCCGCAGTTGCATCGGCCCAACAACAACAGCAGCAACAGCAGCAGCAACAACAGCAACAACAACAACACCAACAATCAGCATTGGATCCACGGTATGGCTGTAGTGCATCAGCTGAAAGGGGGCCAAGCACATTGTTGCCACCGCCACCATTACCATTACCCCCCCATACAGGGCTAGCTCTGCCGTTACCTTTACCACCGCCATTGGGTCCGCCACCAAGATCACTCGAGCACATGATTATCTATGAGAATTTCGATGTACATGAGACGCATCGGATTGAGGATGGGGTTTGCACACATATTAGCCGCCTGCCGCCCAAAAAGCAGGAATTATTAAAACAGTTCGGTATACAGAGTAGCCAGCAATGTCTGAGCAATTATGAAAAGTACATACTCATCGAGAATTTCATCAAGTTTTGCAATGTGAGCAAAGAAAATTACAAAAAAACCAAAAAAAACAAAAAACTAACTAACAAATCGACACAAGCAACAAATGCAAAATGCATTTATGTATATGAAAAAAAAAGGAGAGGAATATTATTAGTAGGAGGAGGAGCAGCATCAACATCAAAGCGCTCCCTCGTACTGAAAAAAAAAACAAATATCAAAGAAAAAAACAAATAAGAAAGAAAATCGAGAAATACAAGAAAGCTACATATATGTATATGGTGAAAAGCGGAGATTTGTTCTTATCTAATGAAGAATTGGCAGAATTGGCAGATCGAACGAAACGAAATGAAAAACCAAAAATTCCATTCACATCATTTATTTAGTATAGAACAAAACTCTTGCCCTGATTTATTAATGAAATTTTACTAATGTATTTTTTTTTTTTTTTTATTTATATTTTTCCCAATTTATACATCTGTATTTGTGTGTGTGCATGTGTGTGTGTGTGTGTGTGATTTATATGTATATAGGAATATCAGATATCCGATCATCGACCCTTTTTGGACTTCCACGAGAGCGCTTTATCCAAATGTGAGCAACTTAAATTTGTACGATATCTGGGCCAGGGGTTATCCAATTTGACATTAAACAAAATCTATGTGGCATTTAAAGATCTAATGAGTCATGGTCGCACGGAAAAGTATGCATTGCAATATAAAGTATATTTGTCTACCTCATTAATGGATAATCATCCCTTGTGTTAACAGATCGGGACTGGACAATTATAATCTGGATGCTTTATTAAAAAAGAAACGCAAGAATCTTTACAATCGCTTACATGCGGCAGGTATGTAATATCTAATCATTTTAGAGAATATGGTGGCTATATACTCTCTAGAGACATCCTCGATTTCCAGTTTAGTGCAGACTCCGAGAGATTGCGGCAAACTAAATAGAAATAACTCTACATGCGATTTATAGCTGAAGGATATAGCTTCTGAATAATATATAGAGAAACATAAGTCTAACGGTGTAGAAAACAGAGAGTCATCTAAGTGTTTAGGGCTGTTTACATGCATCTCCAGGACTAACTTGGATTAAGGCTTTGAAGAAATTTCTTCAACTTCTTGTTCTAAGGCTAGGGATGTCAATAGTTTCGCTTATCTTAGGATTCTTTGTATGATTTCAATACTATCTAAGATCTAAGGAGACGCCCATAAGTTACGTAAGAATCTCAAGGGGCATTTGTCCTCAAAAACTTTGACTATGACCATCGCTATAGATCAATTTCTTTTTAAAAGGTCACAGGATATGAGATTTAAATTATGGCTTTTAGAATAGTTATACAATAAGAATATAATCACTGAACTAAATATTAAATATTAACAATATTTGTTATATTTGTTTGTTGTTTAAAGACCTCTAAGCCTTTAACCAACATCTTGAAATGACGTTAAATTGAATTGCTTGTCCGGGATATTAAAGTCTTGTTTTAATCTGTTTGCGTTTGCGTTTTTAGCGCCCAGCATTGATATAACCGCCTATGAAACAGCACAGCATCCCCATACACGCCCACTTCACGCCTTTGCCGCCCTAAATGCTGGTACGCAGCAACAGCAACAGCGCAGCGAAGTATGCAACGATTTGGCAACACAGTACAGTTATGCACCACAGCAACGGTAAAAGCAACAACTATAACATCGGCAGCAGCAACAACAACTACAACACACATACATATACATATATATTCTTCCTGGAACTGGACCAGTAACTGTTGTGTCTTCAAGAACTAAAAACAAAAGAAAAATTGTTAAACAAAATTTAATCCAAAAAAAAAAAACCAAAATTAAAACATTATGGGAAAACTAAGTGCTAAAACTACATAACATACATACAAACAAACATGCCCAATAAAAATTAGTAAAAAAAAAAAAACAAAAACAAAAACCTAACAAACTTTAGCCTAAAAAATGTTAACAAAATCAGAAAATGCATAAATGAAAACATAATTAAAACAATTTAGCCAAGCAAAAATATGAAAATCGACTTTAAGTGAAGCATAATTTAAACCTATATACATACATATACATATATATATATATATACATATATTTTCTGTAGCGCTTCTACTTCGGTTTCCAAAACAAAAAAAACAAAAACAATTGCAACACATCCAACGCATCCCAAAAAAATCCCTCCTTCCCTTTGAATACCTCCTCTTCCTTCCTTTTACCAGTTCTCTAGTTATTAAGATCTAGTCATATAAGAGCAAAACACCAAAAACAAAACAAAAATAACTTGAAATAAAGGAAACACTAAATCAAAGACCTCCCAAAATGAAAGTTCCCGATATGAAGAATCATAAGCGTATTGAATTGTAGACAACTAGATAATAAGCTAAATCAGATTAAAGCAGATCGGCTGCAGTATGAGATTACGATTATGATGATTAACAAAAAACAAAAACTAAATATTCCTATATACAATTATATATACATACATATATATATATATATATATATATATATATGCAGGCATGAAAATTAAAAAGCAGAACCGAAGAAAATCAAATCGAAACACCTAGCAATTGTAAATTATATATATAGTATATATATATATATATATATACACATACATATACAGACATATATGAATAACGGAAAATATATTATTATTATATACGGAAATGATCAATTGTTTTTTACTGATTGAACTCCTCTCTTCAAGTTGCTCATCTTTATTCGAATTTATGGAATATAAATAAATCAAAATCTTCTAATTCATTTCATTCTATTTTTGGTTTTTGCAAACAATTGAAAATACAACCCTTTGGCCTTTTATTATTTGTTTCAAAACTATTTTAGAAAATACAGATATTCCTGATTTTTGTGTTATCCTTTCTATATCTTCGAGTGTCCAGGTAAAATCCAGGTAATTTTACAAAAAACAAAATCGCCCTTGTTTTATGTCAGGATGATCATTTGAATCGTCATACCTTATATCATTTTTTAACTGATTTATCGTGCCCAAGTTCTAAAAACCAATTGAAATCTTTCTCTAAGGAGGCAGGATATTGTAATGAGTGAGAGTAAGATGCCATATAAATGCCAGGACAATTTAGTAAATACATGAAATATACATATTTTGTAGAGGGGGTAAAATCTTTATTATTATTGCTGTTTATCTTTTTTTTCTTTTCTATAGTTTTTCTAGTTATATAGAGTAACACGACGAAGGAGAGTTTACGAGTAGAAAAAAGTAAAAAGTTTTTTTTTTTTTTTTTTTTTTTAGTACAAGGCAGTTTTTCTCCTAACTATGTATATAGCCATGGTATATTTGTATGAAGATATTGTTTTTGTTTTTAAAGCAATTTTTAATTGCTATCCTTTTTGCATTGTTTCTGTTCGCGTTCCAGCGCCCGCTGCTTTGCCTTCTCATAAATGGGCATCAGTTGTCCAGTCTCGCCAAGCATTTTCAGCAATTCGACTATAAACGGCAAATAATTGTGTTTGCGTCTTACATTTTCCAGTTTGTAGCGTTTCTTTTTTTCGATTTCATATTGTATATAGGATCGCAGGCTATTTATTTCAGTCTGACGATCTTCCTCGGTATCCATGGCATTTTCACTGGGATTTAAAAGTTTATCAATTTGCTGTTCATAAATACGTTGCCGATCCGAAATAAGAGCCATCAGATTGAAATGGATTTCTCCATTGCAGTAGCGTTGCATCCGTTTCTCAATAATGGGGCGAACAACATCAACCCAATTTTGCTCTGGCTTGATCTCGCCCAAATCAATGGGACCCTCGCGCAAACCATCTAACTCATAGAGACGACCGCCAATTGGCATATAGCCCACAAAATGATATACATCCTCATCCTTTTGGGGATTCTTCATGTCCAATTCGAAGAGAGTTTGCCTCGCAAACGAATTGTGCACTGTGCGTATTTGGGAGGCATTACTTAAGGTTAGTCCCTTTGTGTAAGGATCAAAGCATTGACAAAAGTCTTTAAAATTGGTAAGCGTTTCGCCTAGTTTAATGTCCTCGTGCTCGAGATTCATCAGCAGACTTAATATGGCCTGGGTGGCGCAGGCATTGCTGATCACTTGCTTGGCAAAGAAGATATTATCCTTGTCTAGGACCACTTTACCAGCAGGTTCATCTTCCTGAACCCATTTAAAGAGGAATATCAGACCATGAATGGGTTCTAGATTCTTGAACGATTCACCATCCAGACTCCAGATTTCCTCTACCTGGGCACCATCGCAGCCTAAAAAAGGTTTGTTTTGTTAGTTCTAATTGAAACCTTAAGCCCTGGCGTTGTCGCTGCCGGCGTCATTGAAAGCGCGCGGCACCAACAACAATGCTAAACATACCGAATTCGCGGATAAGTTCAGTAAAAACACCCGGATCACTCTCTATGAGACACCAGTTGCCAGCTGCTTCACCCATTGTGATTTGATGTACTGTTCTTTTTTTATAAAAGATTTAAAATTAAATAAAATAAATTTTTTGTCAACTCACAGGCAATGTTGCCAGATATCTGTTTTATCGATACATTAGAGTGTTGCCAAATACTCGCTCAATGAATGAACATACAAAAAAAGCTAGTTTTGGCTAGACAAAACGTTTTAGTGTGACCAATGGGTGGCAATTAAGAAAATGCCAGATCCGCCATGACACCACAAAGCAAAAGCAAAGCGGTGGAAGAAGAGCGAAAGAAGGAAAAAAATATGTGCAAGCAAAAAATTTCAATAAAGAAAGAAAATGTATTTAATTTGCTCGCCATTAATTGCAATTTTGTGAAATGTTAAATTAACACAATGTATTACATCACCGAGACAATAATCTGCAGCGTAAAGTGTTAAGAAAATTAGACGAAAAAACGATAAGACAAAAGAAATATGAAACGAAAATACAATCTAAATTGCGTGCTGAGGCACAGAAATCAGTGTTTGTTGTAGATATATGTACATACATATATGTATATACATATGTATATATATATGTAAAACACAAAAAAAAATTGGCAATTGCGTTTATGTAAACTGCAAAGATCGTCGTCGTCATCTAATTCCACAAATTGCCAGAGTCTATTTTTTTAAATACATATATAAATATTTTTTTTGCATAAATTAGAGTTCGAGTCAGAGTCACTTCTGTCCACTTCTTCCCCCACCACCCTCTCCCCTTTCCCACAGTTAGAGAGGCGCGCGCGCCCAAAAGTGTGAGAAAGAGGCGCCAAAAATTTGCTACAAAAAAAAAAATAAATAAATAAAAATAAAAAATAGAAAAAAAAAGTTAAAACGAAAGAAACGTCAAAACGAAAACGGCAAAAGGAAGAAAAATAAAAATGGTTGTCTCAAAAGACAACAAGCGTCGCCGCAAGGAAACAGAGACTCCACCGCCTCCAACAACAGGATCAGCAACAACAACACCAACACAAACAGCATCAGCTGCAGCGGCAACGGCTGTGGAGTCATCACCCGAAATGCCCAAGAGGTGAGCCTATCTGCATATTCTACAATCTATCAATTGCAAAATAAAGTTGCCCATACAATATGTAAAACACATACAAAAAACATTCCATCTATGCATTGAATACACACAAGCATATGTACATACAGACAGTCACACACACACCCACACAGTCAAACATACATACGTGTATGTAATTCAATAGAGATGACGTTGCGTTGTAGATGTGTTTTTGCCATGGGATGCGGGGGGTACAATTGTGGGGATAGGGGTGTTATGGTGCCCCGCAGGAGTAAGGGCAGTACTAGGCAGTTTTGTGGAAGGTTTCAACGAAACAGGGGGGGGCTCAATTGTATAAGCAAGCGTCAACATCGTGTCGTGGCGTTGTGTTGTTGTTGTTGTAATGATTTGCTGAAGGGGTGTTTCGCATTTTGCCATTTTAGGGGGAGCCTGCAGCTCTATATACTTATAGTGGACATTGGCTACAATGGAAACCTGTTACAATCAAAAAAAAGTCAAGTTACTTGACAGCCATCTGCAATTTCATTTATAGCATCTGAGAAAAGCTTTCAAGAAATGCATATACATATTCGTGATTTATTACTTCAAAATGAAAGAGTTTAATTATTCTAGACATTGAGTTAAATTTCGATGTCAAGGGGTTCTCACTGTATATGTTAATGTGTGTGTGTGCTTGTGTGTGTAATTCAACGCTTTGTTGCTTTTGATTTCCCATTTGAAAATTAATATTTGTGCAGCTAATTGATATAGAATTACAATTTCGTTTGCAATCAAAACTTACTTTATCTTTTTGCTCTCTCTCTCTCTCTCTCTCTCCAATTTGTATAGAACCAAGGTGCAGGCTCAAAGGAAATTCGCCCAAGGCCAAAGTGCACCAAGTAGCAGTTCATCCAGTGCCGCCGCCGCAGCAGCTGCTGCTTCTTTGGCAAATGCTGGAGGAGGTCCAAGCACCTCATCGGGTGGTGGTGGTGGTGCAGGTGGTGCCGGCGGAGCTGGTGCCGATCAAAATCAACAGCCGCCTATTGAGATTTTACCCAACAAATGTCCCAAGCCGCAGGATTTTCTAACATTTCTATGTTTTCGTAATACCCCAGCATTGCCGGCCCATTTGGATTATCTTAATCAGGGCAAATCCAAGGAATCGGAAGCGGCCAGCAGCAATAATAACAATAATAATAACAATAAAAAAGGCAATCGTGGTGGGGGCGCAGGAGCCAGAGGAGGAGGTGGAAATGCTAAAAAGAAAAGGGGCAGACCAGCCAAGGGCCAAGCGGCAAAAGGCCAAGAGTTGCGATCAACACAAGGCGCTGCTGCAAGTAATAAAACCAAACAAGTGGCATCAACTCTAAGTACACAAAGTGCATCACCCCAAAGTAATGCTGCTCCACTACCAAAGCCACCTGGAGCTGCTGCAGCTGCCATCCTACCAGGAGCTGTTCGCAAGCGGGCCGAAGTTGTCGCAGAGGGCAATAGAAGGGGGTGGAGCGCGGGGCAGAGGAGCGGCTGGATTAGGGGCCAGAGCTACAGACACAAAGTGCAATACAGATGCCAAGCGTCGCTCGAACCGATCTATAGTCAAAGACAGCAAACCTCTTATCGATGGCAGTCAAACCGATGACGATGAAGATGAGGATCACGACGACAAAGATGACGATGATCACGATGACGATGATGAGGACGAATACTTCTCCGCACACGATGCCTCTTCCCGTAATGGTATTGAGACGGCGGTGCCTCCCGAACATGTGGAAGCGAAATCAGAGCCCCCGGCCAAACGTGGACGTCCGGCAGTAGTCAAAAAAGTTACCAACGTTGAAACAGCTGCAATTAGCGAAAAGTCGGCAGCGCCCGTCAAGCGATTACGTCAAAAGGAATCACCCATATTTATACCATCACCGGAGTCTTCTGGCCGTATGACACGTCAGAGGGCTTTCTTTGAGCCCGTCAAAGTATTGCCAGTTCAGGAAAACGAAAAGGACAGGGAAAGGGAGAAGGAAAAGCAAAAGGAGGATAAAGTCAAGTTACAGAACGAGTTGGAAAAGAAAAACGAGAAGGAGGAGAAAAAGTTGGTGAAAGATCTCGAACCGATTAAGGCGGCGGAACCCAAGGAGAAAACAAATTCCAGTATTTATGCCAAAGATGCCCACAAGCAGCGCCTAGAAAATGGTAGTGGTGGTGGCGCGACTAGTCCAGCCACAGCTACAGGTGGTGGTGGTGGCAGCTCCTCATCTGGCAAGGGTAAAAAGAGTTTAAACGTTTTCGATTTTAGTTCCGATGATGAGCAACCGCTGGCCAAAACGATTAAACTGAAAAAAGGCGGTAAGGCCAGTCCGAAGAAATCCCCAGGAGCAGCTGCAGCAGCTGTTCGCGGACGAAAAACGGCCGGAGCAGCAGCTAAGAAGCAACAGCAACTGCAGCAGCATGAAAAAGCCGAAAAGACAAAGGATAAGGAAAAGGAGGACGAACCAAAGTTAAAGCTGGGGAAAAACAAAGCAGATGATGACTCACCCATCGCTCCGCAAGGATTAAAGAAACCATTAACTCAATTGGATAAGCCCCAGGCACGCCAACAGCGTGGCAATAAACAAACTAAAGCCATTAAATCCCTTCCGGAAACAGAAGAGATACCGACGCCGCCACAAAGGACTCCACGTCCTTCGCGTAAGACCAAAGAGGCGGCTGCCATATATATGGGCATCATTGGCCATAAACTTCAATTGGCCGATGATGAGGAAGATGATCTTTCGTTGAGTAGTTTTCCTGATATACCCAATGTCAAGGAAATGGAGAAAATGGAGAATGAAATTAAGAAGAATGCAGCGGGAAAGGCTTCACCAGCGCCGCCGCAGCAACCTCTGACTTCAGCCTCCAGCGCTTCTAAAGGCGTCGAAGTGACATCAGCTAAAACAGAAGCTCAAGCCGAGGTGGAAAAACCATCAGCAGCAAGCACACCCACGCCAACTCCTACAGCACCAGTCACTGCTGCTGCTCCAGCACGAAGAGGACGACCGCCCAAACAGGGCAAAGGAACGGGAGCAACAGCGACAGCGGGAGCCTCAACTGCTCCTCCTCAAATTGAGGGAATGCTGGTAAAAAAGGGTTCTTTGGCCAAAGTGAGCAGTGGCAGCGAACAAACGACAACAGGAAAAGGAGCCCAAACCAAAGCCAAGTCCGAACAGTCAAAGAATGTCGATTCCGATGAGGAGGAAGATTTTCTTATCAATGAGGAACTGAATGAAACCAAGCGTAAGCTGGAAAAGAGTTTCAGTGACTCGGATGATGAGCCCTTGGCCATTAAAGTGCCTGCCGCTAGTCACGGTGCCGGCAGCAGCAGCATGCTTAGGGCTAGCAACAAGGATACTTCAACAAATCCACCATCATCACCAGCTATAGTATCTGCTGCTCCACCACAAACAACAGGCAAATTAAAGAGCCCATCACCTGTCAAACCAGCAGCAGGATTAGCAACGGGAGCAGGAGTGGGAACAACTGTTTCACCGCTACCAACTGCAAACACCACCTCCAGCCAATTGACCATGTTGCCATTGACCAACAAATCAGCAGCATCAAGTACTCTGGGAGCCTTACCCATGCCAACGCCCAATGCGGGCAATGTGACAATATCACCGCCTACATTTTCGGCGCCAGGCGGAAGTCTCAAACCCATGGAAAAGAAGTCACCGGTACCCACGTCAAAGATTCTCAATGTGCCCGCCACTTACGCTCTGCCTGGGCAGAAGACTTCGTCATATTTGCCTCAAGCATCGCCACATTATCACTCCACCGGCTATGTACGTCCCCCGCCGACGCCTACTCATCAATTTGGCGGAGGAGCTGGTGTTGCTCCAGGTAGCAAGACACCATCACAGGCGGCGGCAACATCACCGCTTAAATATCAAACGCCTCCAACAACATATCCACCACCCATTGAGGCCTACCAGTGTCCAAAAATAAATCCCAATTTTTTGACACCCAAATACGAGAGAGGCCCACTGCCTCCCAGATCAGCTCCCGCAGCGACTAACTTTCCTACGCCGGCGCCGGTCAAATTTATGCCCACACCAGCCACAGCGACCACCACAGTATGTGGAACTACTAGCCAAGCAGGAGCAGCGAATAGCAATCCAACAATACAGTCCAACGCCAGCAACACCAATTTCAATAAAAGTGTCCAGCCCGCCTCTCCGCCTGTGGTTGTCCAGCCCCAACTAGTTCAGGCCCAATCGATGAGTCTCAATCTCAGTTTACCTCCGGCAGCACCACCATCAGGTCCTCCACCTCCCACTGCGACAGCTGCCACTCCAACGGCCATTCCACCGGCTGTGCCATCGACATCGGCAGCAGCTGCTGCTGCTGCAGTTGCTGCAAACATATCAACATCAACGCAAACTCCACCTCCGGCTCATAGTAATAGCAATCCCAATCCCAATTCCACAGCAGCGGCGGCGGCGGTAGCGGCATCAGGAGGAGCAGGGGCCACAGCAGTAGCAGCAACAGTTGGAGGGACGGCAGCTGCTGGAGCTGCGGATCCTTTAAAAGATGAGATAGGCAGCATATTGGCTCAAGCAAATCTGATGCCCAGTAAAGAGGAATCGGGAAAAATCTTTGGCATAGCCAGTGTCAGTCTCGCACAGAGTTCCGGGCCGGATAACACAAAATGCACTTTGGGTAAATGCGGTTCCATACATAAGCCAGTCCTTGGTCCTGTTGTGCCCACTGAGGGCTATTTCGGTGATCAGCTGTCGAGCAAAGAGCGACGCAAGGCCAAAGTAAATATGACTCATGAGCAGATCCAGAAATGGTTGATCGAATGCTCATCGAACCCCGATGAGATTCAAGATGATCTCGATGATGATTTCGATGATAGCCTACGGCCACAACAGTCCACAACGCCGCCAGCTTCGAATGCTAGAGATGAGAAGGATGCGAGCACATTGAGTTTTAGTTCCTCGTCAAAGAATACCAGGGGAGATTTGGGTAAGAGTGACAGTGCCTGGTCGGCCAAGGGGCCATCGCTTAAGGCCACACCGGTGATGGTTATACCACTCACACGAAAAGATCAGCAGCAGCAACAGTTGCCGGCTGTAGTGGAGGAGAGCAAAGACACCGATGGCTTGGAATCAACGCCAGTTAATCTTACCCAGAAGCCGACAACAACGACGGCTGCCGCCGAAACAGAAAAAACAAGCAAACAGGCAACAGCTAATGAAAAGAAAACAAAAGAGTTAACGAAATCCTCTAAAGCAGCAGCACATACTTCACAGAAGAGTCCTACTCCGACACCGACACCCACAGCAACACCTCCACCACCCCAGCCACCTGCGCCAACGGCAACAACAACAACAGCCTCAGGGAAACAAAAACCCGAGAAGGGCAAGAAAACGCCAGCAGCATCTTCTTCATCAACGGCAACAACGCCGACCAAGCGCACTCCGGTTTACAATCAAAAGGGTAACAGGGCCAATCAGCAACAGCAGCAGGCACAGCAGCAACAACAACAACAATCCCATCAAGCGGAAAGTAAGACTACTAATAATCCAACTCAGAAACGTGGCACTGATTCCTCCATCTACGCCTTTGGCAAGGAAGAAGAATCTTCGACAAGCAAGCCAACAAATCGACGACGGTTAGAAGCGCCCACACCACCTCCGCCACTTGCTGCTCCGGCAACGACAAATTCCTCTGCCACAGTGCCCAATGCCTTAAGTGAACGTTCGCCCACTAAGAAGCGAGCGGCAGCAGCAGCCGCTGCCACAGCTGTCCAATTGACATTAAGTCCCACAGAGAATTGTAAGATTGAAGGAGCAGTCAAAACTAAAGCAGCCACGGGAAGAGGCACCAAGAAGCAGCAACAGCAGCAGCAGAAGGAACAGCAAAAACAACAACTGGAACAACAGCAACAAGTTGCCAACAGTGGCGGAGACTCAGACAATGAGGGAGCCACCTTCTATATACCCTTACAGGGTGCTGGAGTTGGTGGAACAGGTGATCCAACTGGTATACAAGGCGTTGCCGTTAAACTGGGACGCGAAGGTCCCGATGGACCCAATCAAAAAGTTGTTATGCAAGCGACTCTTGTCACCAAAGCACAAATGGATACCAATTCCAAGCCCCTGCCCGAATCCCTCAATACCAATGAATTGGTCAAGACATTGCTGCATGCGGCCAGCAGTAATAACGATGCCGCATCTTCGGCAGCCAGCATTAAAAGTTTACCGAAGGCTAGCACGTCAGCGGCGGCTGCAGCAGCTGCTGCTGCTGCATCAGGATCAGCCACAGCAACGGGAACAGGTACAACCGGCACCGGTACAAGTCTTGTACGTGTCAATTCGAATTCCTCACTCTTTTCGGGATCTGTCAAGTCTCGGACTGCGGCCCAGACTAGCTCCACAGCGGCGGCTATAGCCAAAAAGTACAAAGATGATACACCTATCAAGATGGCCAATAATACAGCCTTTCCAAGACACGATGATCCCACACAGATGGTCGAAGCGCCAATATTCCGGCCCAGTGAAAAGGAATTCGCCGATCCCATAGAGTTCATTGAGAGGATTACACCGCTGGCAGCGAGATTTGGCATTTGCAAGATTATACCGCCGGCAAGTTTCAAACCGGAATGCCGCATTTCGGATGAGATGCGTTTCACGGCCTACAATCAGTATGTACATAAAATGCTTCATCGTTGGGGCCCTAGTGCCAAGGAGCTGAGTGCCATTAAGAAATATCTGACCACCCAGAGTATTGTTATGAATCATCCACCATGGATCGGTGGCATGGAAGTCGATCTGCCGAGGCTCTATCACACCGTCCAGGAGTTGGGCGGCCTCAAGGAGGTGATTGAGAAAAAAGAAATGGTCGCGCGTAGCGGAAGAGATGTGCATACCGAAATTGGCACAGGATCGGGTGACCAAATTGGATGATATCTACTGCAAGTACCTGTTACCCTATGACACTCTGTCGCCAGCCGAGAGGCAGAAGCTCTTCGATGAGGTGGAAGCCGATTGGGCCAAGCGAGAGGCCCGCGCCCGACGCAATGCCGATCGTTTTGTCAACACGGAGAGTGTATCGAATGAGGAGGACGATGTCAGCAGCGATGAGGATGAAGAATCCGAGGAGGAAATCGATGGCGTCTCAATGGAATGCATTGTCAAGGGTCGCAGCATGCCGCTAAGTCAATTCTATAGGATAGCCAGAAATACGATGGCCTTGTGGTTCAAGAGCACCGATCCGACTGTCAATGAAGTTGAAGCCGAATTTTGGCGTCATGTCGCTGTACGGGATAGTCATGTGTGCGTCCATTCGGGATCGATTGATAGCTCTGGTTGGGGTTATGGTTTTCCCAGTCCGGGACCCAAGGGAAAAGGTTCCAATTATGCGCGTCATCCATGGAATTTGAAGGTTTTAACCAATAACGCTGGCTCCGTATTGCGTTCGCTGGGTCCTGTTATGGGTGTCACAGTGCCCACTCTCCATGTGGGCATGCTATTCTCCGCCTGCTGTTGGTATCGCGATCCGCATGGTCTGTCATGGATCGAATATTTGCATACCGGAGCCTCGAAACTCTGGTACGGCATACCCGATGATCAAAGCGCCAATTTTAGGGCGGCGCTAACCTCACTGATACCCACACACTGTCAGAATAAAACCATTTGGTTGCCCTGTGATACGGTTATGGTTCCACCGCATATGCTCACCGATCGTGGTGTCTCTCTGTGTCGCATTGAACAAAAACCAGGTGAATTTATTGTAGTCTTTCCCCGAGCCTACACATCAAGTTTGGCCACTGGCTATGTGGTGTCGGAAAGTGTCTATTTTGCCACCATGTCTTGGCTGGATTTGGCTAAAGATGATTTTAGGGTGAGTCCCATCAGAATATCTCCATTTATCTATGCAGAGTCTACAAAAATGTACTTATTTCTAATTCGCCAGGATATCCATGAGAGTTGTGAGCCAGCCATGTTCTCCCTGGAACAATTACTTTTCGCCTTGGGCTATGATCAACGTGTCAATTCGGAGGCACTGCAGCAAATGTTGCCCATGCTCAATGAAGTATGCGAAAAGGAATCTGCTGCACGTGAACAATTAAGGGTAAGTGAAAATTAAAGCTCTTTCTGCTACATACATATATATGAGAATAATTTGAATTTGTGTTTTCCAGGCCGCTGGTGTGACATCCACCGAAAAAGTGCAAGCGGAAAAGGGACAAAAGGCAAGCAAAAAACAACAACAGCCACCACACAAATCAATCGAAAGCGAATGCGATCTTTGTCGAGCTAATCTCTATATCTCTATGGTCCGGACAGAGGAGGGAAATGTCTATTGTCTGCAACACGCCCTTAAAAATCTGAATAATGGCAATATACAGGCCAAACAATGTAAACTTATTTATGCCTACAATTTGGATGATATACAACAATTGATACGCCATTTGCAAGAGAAGATTCATCACAAGGCGGTGGTTAAGAAAAAGTAGCAGCGTCGGCGTCGTTATTAAAAACAACGACAACGATAACCCAAACACACACAACAACAACAACAACCATTGTATATAGAAAAACTATAAATAACATAAACATTACATATTATAGATGTACGTAGATAGATAGAAGGATGTACATATGAGTTGACATCTGTGCATAGATCATCAGAAATTTATCTCCTAGACACTCGAAGAATACACATTGTATAATAAGAAAGAAAAACAAAAGTCCATTGCGATATATCTAAGCATTAAGGCGGCGTTGCAGATGAATATAGTTTACCGAAAATAACTTTACATAAATTTATTTAAACTGTTTTCCGACTAGTTCAAGGTGTTAAATCATCTATTTTGTGATTCAATGTATTTAAGAATCTAACGAATTTTCGTTTCAAATCGTTAACTAGATTTCCTTATCGGTAAATGACAATGATCAAAACTGATTAAACTTTGTTTTGGTTTTTTTTTTTTCGAGCGCAGAAATCTCTTTGATAGAATTATACTATATTCAGCGCATGACCTTAAAGATTGTTTCTCTCTCCCTCTCTTTCTCTTTCTCTCTCTTTGATTAAGAGTTCAAAGTGGCAATGCTTTTATTATTTTTTCCCCCGACTTTAAAGACGATAACTAGGATGCAATGATATATTTTTTGTTAATCGGTATATAATTGTATGTATTTTTTTTTTTTTTTTTGTTAATATATATTTTATAATTGATGCAATTCCTAACCGTAACTAACTTTTTGTGTTATCTGTATATAGAAGAAGATGAATTTAGATGTAAATGTGTGTATGTATGTGTAGTTAGTTATTTGGATTAAGACCTCGTACCCCCCCACAGTCCCGCCCCACCCAGCAGCCCTGCACCCTCACACAAAATAACAATAAGAAAATAGGATATACTACATTGCCCCTCACAGATATATACATATATACATAAATCTATATGTGTATATGTAAACAATAACTGAACTATAACTTTAATAGAAATGCAAACATAAAAGTTACTATTGATCAACACAACAATGAACAATGAATGTCTAAAATAATAACCCCCATTGATCCCCTCGCCACTCCCCATCCTTCGCCCATCATGAAAAACTACAACTTAACGAGTAAAAAAAAAAAACAACAACAAAAAGATTAGTATGAGGAAAATTCACATTAGCTGTTTCAATGTATTTATATAGTTGTAATACCATATTTATAATTAAGTAACAAGTGCAACAATAAATCATAACTCGAAATATTCAAATATCTTGTTGCACTCGGGCTTATTCGATATTGTTCTTTAAAGTAAGAATATCTACGTAGAATATTTATACAGACATACGCATGATGTACAATTGTCGAGAAGAGTACTATGTACATATGTATGAGAAAAAAAAAAAAAATATTAAGGATGCATATCGAGACTGATGTTTGTCGGCAAAACTCCAACGAGCAAAATATATAGCTTCGAGTTAATGATTATCAAAAACAAATCCGTAAACAAATAATACTAGCCAGAGTTAGGTCGATGTAATTGTACTGTTACCCCACCTTGGGCTTTTTGTGACTGATGGTAGTGGTGGCGTCCTGGCCGCAGCCGCCGCCGCCCCCGCTGTTGGATCGACGTTTAAGCGGTTTTTTGCCACCACCTGTTACAGTGGCTTTCACATCTTCCAGTTGTCGCTTTAGCTCAGACACTTGGGTGGTCAGCTCAGTGATGCTGCCTAAAGCCTCTTGCAGGCGACGATCCTGAAGTTTACGTCCCACTTCCAGACTATTCACTTTGTGCAATAGAGTTTTATGAATTAATAACTGCTTCTGATAGTCTCTGGGGAAACGTTCTCGTTGGCCAGATGATTGATTCCTCGATGTGAATGAGGACGAGGGTTGCTGGTGCGACTGCTGATTACTGCAGTTGGACACACTTGATGAGAGAGGATTCAATTGGACAATTGCCTGCTGGCAGATGCCATGACCAATGGCTGAACGTTTGCCGCTAAAGCTAATGTCGCCCAATGTGCCGCAGACCACAAGTCGTGTGCCACTGGCTGCAGCTGCCGCTGCTGTTGATTCGGCCAATTGTTTCCGATGCTCCATCTTAAAATTAACTGCAATTTTTTCATCGAAATGCTCAATTGCCATAGAGGAAATATCACGTAGCTCTTGCAAAACCTCATGGGGACGCAGTGGTTTTGTTGTGCTGGACAGTAGTCTCAATATGCTGGCAATTTCATCGAGAACACGTCCAGGAATGAAGCAGCATATGTTCAAGTCTATAAATTTTGAGTAGGTCATAGTCAGCATTGAAATGCGTGTCTCAATCGAGGTAAGTATGTCCGAATGACGCGCCAATACATGGTTCCTAATCATAGAAAGAGACAAGGCAGATTGATAATGAATTTTTAAATTTCCATCAAGAACATTCCACAAACTACAATGTACATACCTGCGTTCAGATTCGCGACGCGGCAGCATTGATTTAATACGTTTGAAGTTCTTTCCATGTCTCAGTATTATTTTATTAAATCCAGTGTTGAGCACCTGCTTTCCTATATAATTGAATCGAGTGCAAACCTTTAAATAGTCAAAAAGATTGAGATTCATAGAATTTTCTAGGACTGTCGATTTAAGTATTTTATTATTATGCGCTAACTTCTCTTTTTTTGGCTACTTCGTCATATGGGAGCCATTCAAATATGTCCATCAACAATGTCTCTGGCAATGACAGGATATTCATTATACCAATAAAGTATGTTGTTGTATTATTATTACTATTATTTTTTTTTACTATTGTTATTACTAGTTTAATGAGATTCGATTCGATTACTGAAAGCCTTTTTTCAACGTGACCAGATTTTTTGTTAAAATCGATAACTTCTAGACTTTGGCTCTACTAGATAAAATCGATGAAAAAAAAATTAATTTTCATCGATTTATGCATCAAATACTGGGAGTCATGAGAAATAGGGGCCAAAAATACTAAAACTATTTTCACTCAACATATGCGGAACTCGATGCTCAAATACTGGGAGTTCTTCAAATGTACTCGATAAAAGCGATGAAAAATCGATACTTTCGATGGTGCCATCGACAAAAATCCCAGCTCTATCAAGATAGTCTGTTTTTGACATAGAGATAGTTAAGAAAAATCTGCTTTTACATTTATAAATTTAATAGTGTGTTTCTATATATTTTTTTTGTTCACCCAGAGAATGATTCTCTGCTGTAACTTTAAAATTTAAATCAACCACTCGAAACAAAAAGGTAAAACTCCATCCAGAGTTGTCAACTCCATCAATGGCATGCGGGTGCTGAAGCTGTGAAGTTTTTCAAACACAAAAAAATTCCATGTTATACATACATTTTATAATAAATATTGAACGTGCTAAATAAACATAAATAATTGAATGGTAATATTGTATATACAAAATGTGGCATTGATAAAAAAAAAAAAATAATAATAAATGCAATTGTTTTGCCCAGCTACAAGTGCGGAGTTGACAACTCTGGCCATGTGAATCATAAAAAGTTGTCGAATATATAGAAGAGAGCGAGAAGAGTGAAAACGAGAAAAAAGAAAAGAACGGAACAGAACTTCAACTTCTCACAAAAGCCAAATAGAAAACCAAAAAAAAAAAACTTATAAATAACAAAGAAAGCAAGAAAAGAAAATAAAGAATATTGAAAACGAAACGCAACAAAAACGAATTTAAAACATCACAAAAAACGCATTTTTCTCTACATTCCACAGTGTGCACTCAGTAAAAGTGATAAAACGGTTAGAGCAAGAGAGGAGGCGGCGGCAGAAGCAGAAGCGGAATTTCTTTTTTATCGCTTGGCACAAGCAACAATTGACGAAACCAAACGCACGCAAAACGAAACGCAAACGCAGCGAGCGAGCGAAAGAACGACAGAGAGAGAAAGGCACAAACCTACACACACTCAACACACAGAGATAGACCGACACACACACACTACTTACACATACAAGCACGGCACAAAGGTTATCATCCACAGCAACAACAACAAGTTACTTTAAATATAAATATATATATATCTATCTATATATATTATATATATATGCATATATATATATATAAGGTTCTACAAGAACTGCAAACTGCAACCGAAAAGCAATCGCCGAACAACGCCTAAAACTAGTGATTTATATTGTGTGTGCAAGACAGAGAGAGAGAGAGAGAGAGAGAGAGAGACAAAGAGCGAGAGCAGTAGAGTAAAGCAGAGTGCGCGCGCGAGAGAGGGAGATAGAGAGGCCCAGTCAGCAACAGCCTACGCCGCATTCAGTTTAAAAAATTTAACATTTTGCACAACAATTGAAACCCACCTCGTACAACAGCAAGAACAACAACAAAAACAACTACTACAGCTGCTGTTTATCTACAAATAACAGGGTCAAATAGGACCAGGACCAGCTACATTAGCATCAACATTTGCTCCACCTGCTCCAAAAAAACAACAACCTCCGTTTCTATCGACACCTACAACAACAACAGCAACAACAAAGATGCGTGAATACAAAATTGTTGTATTGGGCAGCGGCGGCGTGGGTAAATCCGCCCTCACAGTCCAATTCGTACAATGCATTTTCGTTGAGAAATACGATCCCACCATTGAGGACAGTTACCGCAAACAGGTCGAGGTCGATGGCCAACAATGTATGCTCGAGATTCTGGATACAGCCGGTACAGAGCAATTTACAGCCATGCGTGATTTATATATGAAAAATGGCCAAGGATTCGTCTTGGTCTATTCGATAACGGCGCAATCCACCTTCAATGATCTGCAGGATTTACGTGAACAGATTCTAAGGGTAAAGGATACCGATGATGTGCCCATGGTGTTAGTTGGCAACAAATGCGATCTCGAGGAGGAGCGCGTTGTCGGCAAGGAGTTGGGCAAGAGTCTGGCCAATCAATTCAATTGCGCCTTCATGGAGACCTCAGCCAAAGCCAAAGTGAATGTGAATGATATTTTCTACGATTTGGTTAGGCAGATCAATAAGAAGTCACCAGAAAAGAAACAAAAGAAACCTAAAAAATCCCTATGTGTTCTGCTATAAGACTTCCAAAATAATAACAAAAAAAAAAAAACCATTAAAAAAAAAAACAAAACAAAACGAGAAGAAAATCTAAAAGTAAAGTAAAAAAAAAAAAAACAAAACCCATTACCATTATAGTAAAAACAAAAACAGAAGAAAAACGAAAAACAGGGAGAAATTTTCAGTTTTTCCAAACAGTTCTCTGCAATAATAATAATACACATAACAAGCAAAAAGTCTACAATAAATTTCCAAAACTGACCATGTTTTTGTAATTATATATTAACTACTTAAATATATATATATATTTATATATATACATATGTATTATAACACTGTGCAACATATTTTTCAATACCCAAAAAAAGAAAATGAAGTTCTAGCAGTTATTGAATTCTCTAAAGACAAAAGAAATTTCATTTTTGTTTAAATTTGTTTTTATTCCAATTAACTATTTGAGCCGATTTGTTGCAAATCATAATAATAATGTTAACTATATAGATTATATACTGATTCCTATTGATCAACACTTTTCAATTTATATATATATATATATAGAAATATATAATTTAAACAAAATTTTGAAATCACATATTATTGTATATCTCTGTTTAAACTGAATTCCGTTAACTTCCTCGTAATTCCAATCATTAAATGTATTTAAACATATATGTATATACATATATGTATATATAGAATTATGAGAACATCGTTTAATAATTTAGATTTAGACATAATAAGTTTTCAATTAAAACAAAACGAAAAATTTAGAACAATTCCGTTGATAAAAGAAATCTTTACAATTTTTGTATTTTTTTTTTTTTTTTTTAATCTTTAGTGAATCTTTTCAATATGGATCAATCAATTGTAATCTATTACAGTCCAATGTGAGTCAAATGTGTAATATCTTCCAATTATTTGTACCAAATTGCAAATCAAGAAACAACGTTCCATTCAAAAATTCTGTAAAATCCAATTTAAAGTGGAATCACTTCCATTCGCCAATAGCTGGGAATTAAATAACTGACTATATCTTCATTTCTCTGGACAGAAGTACCAATACACATCCGGTGAGAATCGAAATTTATAAGATCAAGAAACTAGATTTAGCTTTCCATTCATATTCACACTTAGTACGAAAACCCGAAACGGTTTTAATCTTTTAGACCACAAAACAAAAAAAGAGAAAAGAAAAAAGAAAACTGTTGCATAGTGTACATTATTGTATGTACTATGTTTTTCTTCCTTTATGTTTTTTTTGTTTTTTATTTTTTCATCTTTCAACGTTTAATTAACAATTTGATGTTTACAGTGGACAAGTACTCCATACACACACACACACAAACTCATACACACAAAGCAGATATATATTTATGTATATGTCGTTTGTTCGTTTTTTCTTTTTTTTTTTTTTTTTAAACAATATTTAAACATTCGTAAACTTAAAAACATTCGTATTTATTGATTTTTTTTCGATTATACTCTACACAAAAACATATATATATATATACACACACACACACATACATATACACATACATACATATATATATATATATATATATGTATAAAACTTAATGATATATATTATATATATATATATATGTGTGTATAATAGAAACGTCGTTGCTCTTCAAACAAAAAAAAAAAAAAATGAAGGAAACCAACAAAAAATCAAACTTAAGCTAAAAACTAAAAGTAATTTGTATGCCTAAAAAATTAAAACAAAACAAAAAATTCCCCCCACAAAAATTGAAAGTAATTCAAAAGAAAAACCAACATATTTTATAAAAATATTGTATGCAAATGATGTCAAAATGTTGCAAACAACCCGAAACAAAAGTAAAAAAAAAAGAGAAGGAAATCCATTTTTTTTTAGTAATTAGTTTAAAACAAATTTACAACACACACACACACCACATTCATAAGTGCATACATATATCTGGAAAGCAAAAAAAAACATAAACACATACATACATACATAGAAACATAGCAAACGGCATGCTCTTAGAGAGCCAATATATCTAAACACACACTCACACACACACACAAAATGTTGCTAAACAATTTATGTAAAATCCTGTTAAGCCAGAAATTATAGTATATTTATACATTTTGCAAATGGTTTAAACAAATTGTCATTGTGTCAATCCAAAAAAAATTAATAATAAAACAAAACAAAACCCCAAGAACAGAGTAAAATCAGAGAAAAAAAAAGCAGAGAAGAAACGGAAGCAAAGATAAAAAAAAAGAAACGTGTGGCAAGTAAACGAAGTAAATTTAACAATTATTTCATAATTAAATATATATATATATACATATATATATTAAAAACATTGTAGTAACCAATATGCCCTTAAATCAAAGTCTAAGCCACACAGCCAACAAACAAACCAACCAACAAATCAACAAACATCATTAAAAACTAACAAAAACATAATTTAAAATCTAAGCCCAAACGTAATTTTATATATATACATATATATATATATATATATATATGTGTATATGTATTCACATAACAAGAAAATCATTTTTGAATGCGTTACAATAACATAATGTAATAATAATATAAACGTGTGAAAAATAATTAAATTAAAACAAGAAAAAAAAAACGACAACAAAAAAATCACAAAAAAAAAAGAAACAACACAATTTTTTGTCGAAACTATTTCGCTATATACTTTGACCTTAAAATCGAAACATTTTCTTCCAAAAAACAAAAAAACACAAAAAGAACAAACAAACATCAAAATGATAAACTAAACTAAAACATAAAACTAAATTATATTTGGGATTTTCAAGTCAAAGTGCATAACCAAACAGTTTCGATTATCTTTTAATTATTAATAAATGTATTATGTTTATATATATATATATATATACTTATATATATATAAAAAGAAACAAAACAAAAAAAACCAAGAAAAACAAGAAAAATTACAAAAAAAAAAAAAAAACAAACAAATAAAAACAAAATAAAAATTAAATAAATTCATGTAAAAGTGAAGAGAATTTATTTATATTTATGGATTCCCTTAATGGTTCTTCAGTTGTTGAGTTTTATTTTCCATTTTCTGCCCCCTGAAAGCTGAAAATTTTAACCCCAAAAGGAAACAAATGCAGTCGATCCGAGTTTTTGAAATATTTATCTGTATTTTATACTTTTGAATATATACTTATATATATATATATAAGGTAGTTTTTTCTTTTTTTTTTCTTTTTTATATTATACAATTACAATCAAATAGCCGCTTCAAGTTATTAATAATAATAATATTTCTGCTAATTTTGTTTTGTTCTGTTCATAGTCAGCACGCATACATACATATATCTGTCTATATATGCACTTATCTTTCTATATGGTTTCTGGATTCATGCTTCTCTTGCTTTGATATGGCATCAGAGTGTAAAAACAATAAACAAACAATGGCAATACGTATATAATGCAGGCGGAGGATATTATGAGGATAATACTTCCACTTGATCCTTTTCATTGTTTTTCTAGTTTTAATAATACAAAAGCGTTTTGTTCGTTTTGTGGCTAAAGTTAAAATTTCAATTTTTCGTTTTTACTTTTGGATTGGATTTACGTTAAATATTAGTAATAGTAATAAGTAGCTTTTTGTTTACTGTACAATAAGTTGGTTTGAGTTTTGCAATTATTTATGACTAGGATTTTGTTTTTTTTTTTTTTTTTGTTGAGTTTTTAGCAAAGTGCTCTACATTGATTTCGTTTCGTATAATTGTTGCATTATCGTGTGATGTTGTTTCTTGTGTTTTTCTTATTTTTCAGTCAAACTTGGTGTTAAAAAGTGACGCCATTATCATTATAATTTTAATATATATATATAGATCAATAAAACTTAACTAATTGCTAATTTGGCAACAAACGCAATGTAAACAAAAAGAAAAGGAAAAAAAAACAGAAAAGGAAACAAGGATAAAGTCATCAATAATATAATTAGTTATTGCACTGGGTATATGGGGGATCGAGAAAAATTGCACTTTAGGTTATTATGAGATTATTTAAAACTAGAATTAATATAATATGCATACTTATGTCATTTTGAGAATGAGAGTCGTGAGATTCCATGGTTATAGGAGCGGGTGGGGGGGCTGAGGATTTTGATATATCAATTGAATACCGTATTTTGATAAAGTTTCAAAATTGAAAAAAATACAATCACATTATAGATAAGCTAGGAATGATCTAGACTCTAGAGATTCAAAGTTTAAGAAAACCCTATGCCCTATGCACAAGTCTGTGTATATAATGATTTTCGAATATCATAATCATAAGTTGAAAAAAAGGAATTGAGATATCGTCGTAAGTCGATTGAGATGCTGCTGCAGTGTATAAATTTTTACATATCAAAAATCCTACTACTAGAAACTTCTAGTATTGCGCGGTTTATGATTTCTGGACAAAAAAAAGGGGGAAGGAGAGATTGCGTTTAACTTTCCGTGATGATCACGTTATGGCCTTTGAGATAAGAGATAATGATAATAATGTGATAACAAAATTTAAATACAATGCGGACGCTTTTCACTTGCGCAACTGCAATTGACCCTGCTCTTGATGCTGATGTTGTTGCTGGTGCTGCTGCTGCTGTTGGTGCTGTTGCTGATGATGACTGGACTCATCATCGCTGGGCTCTTCCCTTAGGGGCAATGAGTCAATTTGTTTGGCCGTGGTCACTTTTTTGTTGCGCTGCCAGGTGAAGACGCGTGCCATTTGTAGGAATTTCTTACGTGACATTTTGCCCATATTCTTGAGACGCTCCTGGAATGGTGCATCATCTTCGCCACCTTTGGTCTTGCCATTCTGTTCCTTCTCCAGGGCATTCATGAAGTCTTGATTCCAACGCAATTGGTTCATAAACTCTTCATTTTGCAGCATTAAGGCGAACTGTTCATCGGGTAGCTCGAAATCCTGCTGACCAGCAGCAGGTGCCACACGCAGAAATCCTGGTGGCAGGGCTCCAAGAATTGGGGGATTCCAGCGACGCGAGACTGATGAGAAATCCCTTCTTTTTGTGGGCGTATTCTGTAGACTTCTATTGGTCGCCCCCAATGGCCGTTGTTTGGGTGAAGCTCCAGTATTGTGATGATTAGGCGAGGCACTGGCCGTGCTCAAGAGATTACCAGCACCAGCTCCTCCACCGCCGGCACTTTCGGTTGCCCCACCGTCTGTAGTGTCAATGAGCAGCTGATGCTGTTGCTCCTGCTGCTGATGATGGTGCTGGTTATTGCGACGCAAATCTTTGTCCGAATCATTTAGATTGATGAGACTCTGTTGTGGCGAGATATTAGCATCCAGTTCATTGCGCAGTTTTTCATTCTGTGCCCAAAGTCACATGCATTATATTGTTAGTAGGCCGCCGTTAGTATACACAAGCAAACACACATACGCAGGGTAGTCCCAGCTCTCTCTACTAGTACTTACCTGATTATCAATGGACATTGCCAATAGGGCATCTATTGTCTGATCAACTGCGCCCTGATTTTCCCTCAATATGGCCTCAATCACTTCGCGATCAATGTCGGGAAACATTTTCTTAAAATCGGCCATAGCTTGAGAAAATTCCAGTTGAAGCGTCGACATGATTTTTCTTATTTTCTTTTGAACAATGATGCCAGAAACTAAATTGGGTTTTCCGCTGATTTAGCACCAGTCTGGTAACACTCGGCAATACAGCAAACCGATAACTCATTGACGTTGTTGTCCTACCGTGCAAGTGTTGCCACACTGCGCACTTATTTTCATTGCTCAAAGTGCGGCAAATTCAAAATACAAACAATTAGCTTTGTTTAAAGTCTAAACATAAAAAAAGTACTTGACAAATGGAATGAAATTAAAGATAAATCTAAATAAATTGATTGTCATTTAGTTCAATCCAAAGAATTAATAAAATTCATTGGACGTCATAAATAACAATTAGATTTTCTGTTTTTTTTCTATACCCTTTCGGGGAGTATCACAGCTTAAGTAAAATGTTGGGGGTCTAGTATTGTATAATCTCAATTGTACTATATATATTAGTTTCTTAAGAAAATTCACTCTTTGAAGATATTGTAAAATTTGTTTTTCTTATCAAAATGCAAGGGCATTTAAGATTCGTTGCATTATTGTTATTCTATTGGCATATATTATGTGGGCTAATGAATCATCCATTATTCATCAGTATACATACATATCTAGAATTATTAAATGTATTGCCGATTGCCTAATGAAGGTTTCATACTCGCGTGATTGCTGACGTTCCGTATAATTGGCCTGCACGTGCTTTGCCTCATGGTTCATTCCGTTCCACTCCGGCATAAACTGACAAAGTCTTCTCCTCCTCTTTTTTTCTTATTTCTTTTTTTTTTTTTTAATAAGTGTCAATTAGCGCTGATATGATTGGTATTTAATACTATATACGCAGACAATGCTTCCCCCAACAAAACCGAAAGATGAACAAAAAAAGACCTTATCAATATCATTCAGACAAATGATGGGACTGCTAGATACCCCCGGACAAAATCGGTAATCTCTGATTTTTCGGGGTGATGTAACCATAAAATTTAATTTAATCACTAAATGTCTACAAATTAAGCGTGGGCGCCGATTAGCGTTTTATACATTTCAGGATCAGACCATAGGGCACGAGAATGTCCGGAATAAACCAATTATAGAATCAAACGGAATCAAAATTCTACGCCGAGATTCGAGAACTTTGCCGGCATTTGCATGAAAATGCGTTGTACAAAATAAATGCTAATTATTCTATAATTTTCGTTTAAAAAAAAAAAAAAAAAAAAAACGAAGTCAGCTTTTGTATTCCCTTTTTTGAATTTTGCATTTTGGAGTCTCCTCAACTTTCTCACTCCACTCACCTGTCTCTTGATTTATTGGTGATGTAATCTTGCAAAGATATTTCATCATTTATTTATTTTATTATTTATTTCTGTGTTTTTTTTTTCTTTTTCTTAGTAGTAGCTGAGAGCATAAAAGATAAGACCGAACGTTGGTTATCTCTAATATGGACATGTGTAAATTTCCATTTCTATTTTTAGCTACATAGATTTATTTTTACCTCCTTTTAGTCTCTGTTTCTGCTTAAACATCAAGAGAGATATTAAGATAGAGCATTAGCCCCATATAGGTTAACCAAGTATTTGCATACCTACAAAAAAAAAAAAAAAGAAAATAAGAACAAATTTCAACCATGTGACGACATTATGAGATTTTGGCAAAGTGAATTTCAAAGTTTTTGGTTGGGTGCAATTTGCGCTACATCCGCCCGAAATGAAATTGAATGAAATTTATAATTGCGAATCGACATTGACCTATTTAATTAACTTTCAGAATTTTCGAGTTTATTGACTTAATCACTAAATTTCGTTGGATGTATTTGGTTTTTAGTGAAGACCAATTGGCAAGCTACACTTACTACATAATCATATGGAATATTTTTTTTCTATTAAGATGATTAAAGCTTTGGTCCTTGAGAAAATGTTAATGAACTGAACTAAATGTGATAGATACTTGAGCGAATCTAGGGCTGTGAAATGGGGAATACTTGCCCCTTAAAGTATGCAATATGCAATAAGATATTCATTGTTTTCTACATATCGATATCTTTACGTAAAAAGACTCTATCTACAATGTTTTCTTCGAAGTTTCTGCGAATGCCATCAAAAGAGGCATTTCTGGGCTACTTTTTGCATACTTAAAGGGGCAAATTTCTTCCATTTTACAGGCCGAGATTCGCCTATGGATAGATACTACTTAAATATGAGAGATGTGTGTATAATATATCTTCACCCTGGAAGATTTATAGAAGGATATTTATCATTTTAATAACATTTACTTTAATTATGGTTTATTTCCTCATTAGTTTAAATTTGTTTCTAGATTTGTTTTAGAATATACTTATTCTTTGCTTAGGGGCAGATATATGTAAATATATATAAATATATATATGGATTCACGCCCAATGGTTCTCTAGTTAGATATCTTTAGATATATATATACAACCAACTAGTTATTAACACTCATGATGATGATAATTGCATCTCTGCTGCATTTTTATACTGTTAAATTTGTACCAAAATTTATGGCCAAGTTGCAAAGTTCAACTGATTGAAATGTGAAAATTGTGTGTTGTATCTGGAAATTTTCGGTTTTCTGACTTTGTCGTTTTCACTAATATACCTGAACAAAAAATTTATATAGCTATACGGAATGATACCGTTTCGTTTCGTTTGATTGTTCGTTTCGTTCGTTCTTGATCATAAATCTTGGCTTTATCGGACGATTTGTCAAAAGCGTGGCACGACAATCGCCCGGACCCGGCATCGTCCCCGTCCCCGTCGCCGTCGCCGTCACCATCACTTTCGGACTTGATTTGAAACATCATAATCATTTAGTTAGTAAGAAGATCGATGAGGAATGTGAGTTTAGTTAGCAAATGTGCCAGTTCGCGTTAAGAACAGGCAAACAAGACTATAAGAGAGAGAGAGAGAGAAAGAGAGAGAGAGAGAAAAGAGTTTCAAACGAAGACGCTTTTTTGTTTGACATTTGACAACAAAATTTAAATGAAAAAGTAACCGAAAATTAAGTTACAAACATTTCAAGTGTTTTTTTGCGCGTACAGTAGTAATAAGAGAAGGGTGAAATCCGCCCACAGTGAACATTAGAACCCAACGAATACCGCCCTATCGCCCACCCACCCACTCACTTACTGACACAAGTTTTTGTCATCGTATACGAAGTGTCAAGTCGTCGTCGTCGTCGTAGTCGTCGTCGCCATCGTCGTCATTGTCGCTGCTCGTTGGCTCATAGGTTATTGTTGGTATTGTACCTGTACCTTTACCTGTTGATTTACCCTTTTTGTGTTTGTGTGTGCGTGTATGTGTGCGTGTGTGTGTTTTTTGGATTTCTTTTTTTTTTTTTTTTTGTTGCGTCGGTCTTCAACTGCCTATATAAACAAATGCTCGCAACGGATTTACATTTATTCTGCATTGTCACACCTAACGGTTAACATATAGCACTCAGCGGAGAGAATTCAAAATTTCAAAGTCAAAGTCATTGTATTAACACTTAGTGCCCAAAATTATCAACACAAAACTAACTAACTAAAAAAAAAAAAAACAAAAAAAACATCTACAAAACATTCAAAAGAAGAAGACAAGTAAAAAAGTACAGTTACAGTAAAAAAGTACAGTTACTGTAAAGAACACAAAGAAGAAGAGTGACAAAAAAAAAAGTGTAAGAGAACTAAAGTTTTTTTTTTACAAGTGTTTTCAAAACCATTTTTGAAGTTTCCCATCTAAAAAGAAAAACCCGAAAAAGAAATGTAAGTACAATTTAAAATTGAAAATTTTCCTTTACTTGATTTTTAAAACGGGGGGCGGGCTCATATTTTAATTATGAAAGACACTCATTGATAATGTCTTTAATTAATTAATCTTTATAGATTAATTTCATTAGCAATCAGCAAAACAAAATTTGCCATATCATTTCATTTCCGAAGATTTGAAATTTGAAATTTTATGTAGTCGTCTTATCAGCGCACAAATATTCCTTAGTCTCGTGATGCATACAAAACGGAACGAGGTAATTACTACTACTACTACTACTACTGCTACCTAAATAATGGATTGCGTAGTGAGTAGATTTGCGATTTTGATAGCCAAGTGTTTACGTATTATGTAAACGATTCAAAAAGAGGGCGTGTCAGCAAAGATCACTAACTTATTGCTGTTGATAAGACAAACATTTTGGCGTTCTTTAACTTGGCGTTTGTCGTGCGATATTTTATGACGACGCCGATGACGCACTTTATTGTCATATTATTTTTATATTATCAATATATGATGGAGACCCCCCACGAGTTGGTATACAAATACATACATATGTATGTATGTATGTATGTATGTATTTTGGCATGGGACATTATTTAAAATTGTGTGTTTTTTCCCCTCTCGATTGTAAATTGTTATTATTATTGCATTTGTATTATTTTTGATAGTCATGAGATTGTTTTTTTTTTTTCATTTAAGAGACTGAGCCTAAAATTAATACATACTAATCTCTGACTTTTTAAACTTTAAATTATGTCATGTTATTTTTGTTTTTATTTCAACGTTTCAAATGTTGTGCAAAAAGAGAGAGAATTTAAGAAATTTTTTTAGTTTTTCAAAAGATTAGAAGATTTATTACCAAAATGGGTTTTCTAAAGAAAATTCTTGAAAAGTTTTTTAGTTTTTTAAAAGTACTGAGATTTCAAATATAATTACTTAGAAATTGAAATCATTTTCTTGCTCTTATTTTTCGTTTCACTTTCAATTCGGCAATCTTCATTTGTTTTTTTTTTTTGTTGTAGTCAATTATTATCAGTATTAAGTGAATCTAATTTAAACTAGTTTCAAGTTGAATTCTTTCTGCTTGAGACAGAAAGAGAGAAAGACAGAGAGAGAGTGGTGACTTTTAGCTAGTTCCGTTTAATATTAACCGATTCATATTTTCATTATCTCTTATCGATCATTGCAATTGAATGGAAAATGGGGAGGTGAATGGGGTGTAATGATTAGACTGTCAAATAAATTTGACAGAATGTATAAAACGTATTTCGTTTAGCCTGTTAAATGTGAAAAACGCTTAACTCGTTCTAACTGTACTACGAATACGTACAACGATCGAACGAGTATATATAGCTGTATATATAGGTAGGTAGGTAGGTAGGTAGGTATAGAGGGCGTGTCTGACGTGTGCCTATCTTACCTACTCAGCACCCCACACAAAGAGTTCAATGAAACATTTACGCGCAAGGCCTTGACTTCGATTTCACAGAGAGAGAGAAAGAGAGAGGAAGAGGTCGCCAAGGGGCAATGAGGAGGCTCAAAATTAACGCATTATCACAAACATCTTTATGTACATATATGTATATATATATATATATATAGCTATATTCAAATGCGTTCGGTCATTAATCATAGAAAACAAACGTAGAGCGTGTAAAGTCATCAAACAAGATGAAAAAGCCGCTGACTTTATCGCCTGCACTTGAAAGGTGATGCAAGGCAATATACATACGTATGTATATATGTATATACTATATGCTAAATATAATTTTTGATTTCCAAAAATGAAAACTAAAGTCGCTGCCAAACCGAAAATTACATACTCTTATGAATCTCAATTTCAATTGAAATGTTTTCTTCAATCATTTACGAGACTTTTCCATGCAAATAGAAAATTTATTGAAAATTCCTTTGCATTAGCTTTGTATTTATGTTTTTTGCCACTTTTTGGGTCACTTTGCAAGGGTATTCATGAACAGAAAACCTCCCCCCCAAAAAAAAAAAAAAAGCGAAAACGCAGCTCGGCAACAACAAAAGTAGAAAATGATTGTATTTTTAAATGATTATAAAATATATTTTTGTATAGAGTACATAAATATGTTGCCAATTGCTGATCAGGAGCTGCATCATAAAGATTAAAACACAAAAACCAACATCTAATTAAAAGGGCAATTAAAATTCTTGTATTTAGACTTGTTAGATACTTTTTTTCTTTCTTTGTATCTTATCATTGAGTCTATTTGGCTAACAGCTAACTCGAATACTAACCAATTAAAACTGCCTAGGACTCGCTAATACTCGTCGCAGTTAGTTAGTCATAGTAATTATATAGGTAAATACTTTCCCTTTCAGATACAGATAAGTAGGTACATATATAACCCAAGCCTGTTGGAGCTCCGTTTAGACTTTGTGTATTGGCATTTGCATAATTCTCTGATGATTCAAAGTTCATTAGAGATTATTGTGGAGTCTGAAATTTAAGTTACTCAATATTTGAGGTATTCTAATTATAGATTACCTAGACTATGCGATTTGTTTAGATAGTTAAATGAAATGTGGAAATCAGTTTAATAAAATAGCTAAGAGAGATTGTTCTCGGGGATCAAATTTATCTAAACTTATCACTTTGACCCTTGACTTTTATAAAAATGAGTTAGCTTGAGTTGGCTTGACTCTAATCACATTTAACCCTTTGCCTAACCAACACAAATGACTGACCATTTTTAGCAAGCAAAACTAACTCAGACGCACATTCAGCCCAACCCTTAAAATGCGGTGTGCGGGGTGGGGTTGAGGGGTCTTTGAGCATAATTAGGCATTAATATTTCATAAATGTCAATTAAGGTGGCTAAGGATAACGAGTGGCTAAGTGTCTTTCGCGTCATGGGGCGTCATTTGCGTTTGCTGATATCTTTTGCCATGTGACCTGAATACCAAAACTGGAACTTGGCTTTGGCTTCAAAGTGAATAACTCGAAACTCGATTGTTCAAACTTATGTTTTGAGAGATGGCATAGAAAGGAAAGGGAAAGAGAAAGGGGAAGGGGAGGGGCTAAACTTTTTAACTAGACCGTAATATAAATATACGAATTCATGGAAAATGAAAAAAAAAAGACCAATAAAAAAAAACAGAAATTGCAACGTGACTGTTTTTGAAACATTCAACACCTAAATTTTCACACCAGGGTAGTGGCGGGAGACACAACACACAGAGGTAGGGGGACAAGGAGTGGGGTAGTGTAAGGACGTCATTTTGTGTTGTTTGTAATAGGAAACCCTTTTTTGCGTAAGCAACGATATGTAAAGAGAAGACTAGAGGAGATCGTTTGGGGGGTTGTGGGGGTTGGGTTTTTGCTTAATTGTTCTAGCAAATTTGTTTTGTTGGCAATTGAAATATTCCTTTTTTTTTGTTTTTACAACTTTTTTTTCTCTAACTTTTACTATTTTTCTTTCTCTTCCCTCTGCTGTGGTGTGTGTGTGTGTGTGTGGTTGTTTTTCAACTTTTTGCAGTTGGCAACGTGATGTCGACAACGTGCCCCAATGGCTCCATTGTCCAACGGTTGGGCTTCCTCATTGTTTTGCTGTCAATTGTGATGTCAGGACAGGCAGCGCCACGCCCCTTGGTGGGTGGCGTTAGCCCTAATGCACCTGCTGTTGCACTACCAACGCATTTGTTCTTCAATGAACTACTCGAATCGGGTGATGAGGATAACACCTATTTGGGTGAGCAAATGGTAAGTTGAAGTGAAAGTGTGTGTGTGTGTGTGTATTCAAATTAAACGATTTGATAAACTATATATAGAAATATCAGGAGATGCAACAACAACAACAGCAGCATTATGCACCCACATCGAACTATTTTGCCAATAAATGGCCATCGCTACATGATTTGCTATTGACTGCCGATTATGATGATATGCAGCCGTTGGAGAACTCACATGAACGGGAAGTTACCAATTCCCGTCTCCTGGCACGTCTACACAGATTGGGCGATAATCCGGCAGATGAAGAATTGAGATACAATGTGGTTAACGATTTCACCGATGCACGAGCCAAGAAATTTGGTAACTCTGGACCCAAACTAAGAGTGCCCATCAATCTGGGACACAATACCAAGAAGAATGTTCAATGTGAGTAGAACAAAAACTATTTTTCTACAGATTGTCATACAATTGTCTCTAAAGCGCATCTAGGATTGGCAAAATAAGGGGAAACTCACCCCCTAAAGTATGCAATGGGCTGTCGAATGGGCTTTACTTCTTAAGAAAAACAGAATTTTTTGGCATATCACAAACAATATCTGCTTCAAGAAGCATTTCCTAAGCACAGGACATTGCAAAAACGTTTTCCCTTAGTTTCTTTGACAGTCTGTTGCATACTTTTGGGGGCAAATTTTCCTAATTTTACCTTCATTAGATCCGCTACTGATGATCTTTGCAATTAATTGTCTAGATTTATTGCATGATGAACTAATTTAATTTTTTTTGTTCTCGTTTTTTCTTTTTTTTTTTTTCAAATATATATATACACACGCACACACACACATAAATGTTGAACGAAAATATTTGTAATTGCCGAAAACTAGTTCGTAAACAATGTAAGTGTTGCATGTTGAAAAAAAAAAAAAACAAATGATTTTCTTAACTTGACCTGAAATTAATATTTGCATCCTTTTTTGCCCTTCTCCCACCCTTGCAACCATTTCCCTTTAGATATGTCGCCGTGCCACTTTAAGATTTGCAACATGGGACGCAAACGTAGTGTCCCCTCGAATGTATCCTATTGAATTTATTGCAAAGATGACACAACTCGTCCAATCCACCCCCCACCCACCCACCCACCACACATACCCCTCCCAAAAACCCAACAAAGAAAAACTAAATATTAGCCAAAGTATACAAAAGGAAAGAAAAAATAAAATACAAAGATCAAATATATATATACACATATATATATATATACATGGCAAGAGGACAAATTTGTAGATGGAAAACCAGAAACATATATACACACATACATACATACATACATATATATATATATATATATACAATTTGTTGAAAATGTTCAAAAAACAAAAAAAACAAGTAAAGTATTCTCTATTGTTTTAGCTTTAATATAATGGCACAGAATTTAATTAGAAATGTACTTATCGTATACCTATACACACACACACACACACACTCACACACACACATTCGCAAAGCCACGCCCACATTTTGTTAATTTCTTAATTCCTGCTGCTCTTAAGTTTGCTCTCTCTCTCTAAAAATAATTTCGTTTCGTTTTTACACTTACACAAATTCATGTACAGCAAAGAGAAATGTATCAACACACTCATACTCACACCCACACACACACACACACACACATACACATTTACATATAGTATTGCAAGTCTTCTTTTACTTTCGTTTTTTTTTTTATTAGACTATATACTAATTATAAAAAAGAAAAGAAAAACAAAAACTTACAAATATCTTACATATTATCTATCTATCTATTGTTCTTGTTGTAATCAACATGGTTTTTTTTTTAGTGCTTAAGTGCAACCAAAAATTACTTACAACAAATATTTATTGACAAAAACCTAAAAATTAAACAAAAACAACACACACACAAAAAATAATTAATATATATATATATATATAGAAGATCATGATTCTTGAATAAATGTTATATGATTATGGTATTCAATATGGATCGAAAGTGATCCCAAAAAGATATATATTTATGTATTTTCTTTCTCGCCTAAAAGTAAACCAAAGTTTTGTTGGCGAGTCTTAAATAATTGATTTAGAAGCAAGCTTTTGGGGTGAGTGGCGAATTTCGTATGCCAATACTCTTCCAGTTGGGGTGCCTTAGTTTTTTGTTGTTGTTTAAAGTGAAACAAGTGTTGTGAAGTTACCACTAAAGACTCTGGTATTTTGTTTTTTTTTTTGCCTTATTATGGTTATAGTTCCCAACTAGTTTTAGTCTTGAAGATATGGAAATGGATTTCATATATCTTAAAGTCGATTTCAGGAGTCTTTCTCTCTCTTTCTCCAAGTCTGGGTAAGTATATTATTATTATAATTGAAATCTAGTAATGGATCAAGAGTAACCACACAGAGTCTACTAATATCTGTTATTAAGCCACACGACTAATTACAAGTTGTCGACAAGCATTGCCTTCTGACATTTCAATTGCATGACAGAGAATGTCTTTAATTAAAGCTGCAATCGTGAGAATTCCAAAGACCAAGAATGCATACAATTCCGGAATAACTAAAGGATATATTAGGACGGATTTTCGTAGCACACAAATCATCATCTAAATCCTATGTTGGCGGTTGGCTAAAGGCCAAAAGGTCAACTGTCACTGAAACTGGGCGTTGCTTTCATCGTTTGCGGAACCAAACTACAGGATATAAAACTGATTGTTGTATGCATAAATGTCGATTGTTAGTCATAGAAGTCAGAGCTCTGGTTTGTTGGATTGTGGGAAAATCTAAAGCAGCTGCAGCAGCGGATCGTAATCGAAATCGTAATCAAAATCCACGCCTGTCAGTAAACGCTGACGTAGTTGACCATTGGCGACCTTCATCATTGGTGGTGGCGGTGGCGGTGGCGGTGGCGGTGTCTGAGTAGTGGCTCACATTTATTTAATGCTCTTTAACACGTTTTACACGAAACCATTTCAATTCCAATTGCAATTACGAGCAAAACTAGCTTAGCTCAAGTGATTCATGCTTCATATAAATACGAATGTAAAATGTGTTCTATTAGAATGTAAATTCAATTGTAATTAAATGTGCGACCATTTATAGTTTCTTTTGACGGCACTCGACAAATTGGTTAGCCAGCCAGCTGCCAGAGGCCATAGTGATCTCTCTTTCTCAAGAGAGTTATGATCGCTGCATGTCAATAAAAAAATTGCAGCTAATCAAATATTCCCACGAAGCATTGTGGGACGAATCAATTTGATTGGCCAATCCGTTTCGCATGTGAATCCTACATTGTTGAATCCTCTGCTGGATTTTTAGTGAACTGAAGTTAAACTCATTAGGAAAATCCATTAATTATCAACTGGTTTAACTGTCCAAAAATTATTCAAGGGTGGCTTAATGAACTGCATTAAATGAAATCAACTTAATTAGGCATAAAGTGCTTAAAATTTTTAACGGCCATCTCAAAAGAAAAAAAAAGTCAAGGTCAACAGCGAAATAACTAAATGTTTAGTTAGTTTTTTCTTGGTATCTAATAAGAGTCTCGGTGAATGGGGTATATCGATTTTGGCCAAGTGGCGTTAATTGTACGATTAGTTAAGATCTTTTAAAGTCCTTTCTGCAGAACGAATCTTCTTCTTAGCTTCCTGTAGATGTTTAGATGCCTTTAGAAGTTTTAATTAGCAAGGATTTAATCGATAAGGTTCAGAAAATGAAGACCGATGCCAGAAATCGTAAGTGTAGAGTATAAAAAGTTCGTTGCAAATACAAATTAATCGATAAATCCGTTTTATTTTTCAACTAATTGACGAAAGTAAAAGTCAAAGCAAATAAATGTTTAAGCTGTTGATCATTTAATTAAGTTAATTCAGTTGTTCGAGTCGCGTGTTAATTAAACTTTCAAAAATGTGCAAAAAAAAAAAAAAAAAAAGCAAAGCAAGAAAAATCTAATTAATTTATATACGAAATTGAAATCGTAACAGAAATTGCTTAGGTTTCTCATTTATTTGTTCGATTGGGTGGGGTTTTTTTTTTTGGTGTTTTTTTTGGCATTTTTCACACAATTTTGGATGGATGAGAAAAACAGAAAAAACCAAAAACCAAACCAAATCAAAATTCTCATGTGAGAAAAAAAAAACGAAAAAAAAATTGCAGCAGCCAGTCAGAGCAAGACTCAATGCAATACTCTAGGAAAAAGAAACAATTGCAATTGTTTTAACATTTGATTTTTTTTTTTTTTTTTTTTTTTTGTTTTGTGTGTTGTTTGTTTGCACCAAATATGCGCGATTTTTATTGTTCTCGCGGCACGAAACGGCATTGGCAAGGCCAACGTAATGCATGATAAAGTGGATGTTGAAGTATGTATCTTATGGGTACGGATACACGAGTACGATTCCAACAACGCCACGACGAGTATGTGTGATTTTAATGTGTCTTTCTTTCATTTGTACGTTCATTTGGGGAGGGCCTTCTTGGTCTGTCTGTCCGTCCGTCTGTCCATCTACTCGGCATTAGGCAAAAATTGTTTGTGCGCAAAGCGCTAAAATGTGTAATTTTTGTAGTTTTTTTTTTGTTTCTTTGGTTGTTTCTTTCAAGGGGCTCCTAAATGAGGCGAATTTATGATGAAGTCATAATGGTGTGTGTGTGTGTGTGTGTAATTGTAGTGTGGAATGCATATATCATTTGCAGCATTTGGCGTTGGCTGCTACTGGGCGGATCAGAAACAGAGCAAAAAGGCGATAAGGTTAAAAGTCATCAAGGATGGAATGCCTTTACATCTATCAATCACAATGACTGCAGGGCGGAGTTAGCAACTGAAAGAATCTGAGGGCAAATGGAGATCTCTGTTAGCCCGAATTGACACACATTTGCTTGAAAATGGCATTCTGATATCTTAACTATTTGACTGTATGTGTAGTTGGTAATTAGTTAAGTAAAAATTGGGTAAAGATTCACATTGTACGCTTTGCTTTCCTTTTTACGCTTCAGTGAGTTGTAATTCCAAACTAGTTCAAGCGTTTTGCAGCTCTAAGAACCATCTTAGGTTAGTTAGATAGATTGTCTATTGGAAAATCTCAAAATGTCATGTAGTGAAAGTGCGACGCTAATCTGATGTTATGTTGACTTAATCCATCTAACTTATTGAATCATCACTTTCAACTTGAACTACATAATCTGCGTGTGTGGCACGCACATGACATTTCAAAAAAACAGGAAAAAAATAACTTCCAACGACTCAATTGCATGCCATAAGAGCCAGACTCTGGTCCAACAGTAAGCCAAATACGCGTGCCGACGACAAATCTCAATTAAAATTACTCAATGACAACATTTCATTCATAACAAAAATCGTGCGTAAACGCATAACTTGTTTCGTTGTTGTAGTATACCCTGTAGCCAAAGTAGAGTCTATCGATGAATGCAACTCGCTAAAAAAACTTGTTGCAATGCAAGCTGCAATAAGTTCAGAATGAAGAGTATAGAAAGTGCATTAGACTCTAATATCTATGGCAATTCTTTGGCTTTGATTGTGTGACAGACAGACAGTCGGTCAGGTAAAGTATTACCATGAACTTGACACAAAAAGTCTTGTGTGACTACACGGCGAATTGTGTAAAAGGCAATTGCAAAAAATGACATAATTTGTTGTGTTGTTATTTTTCTTTTATTTGGTTAAATAATCAGATTGACTTTAGTATTAGTAGTTATGTATGTACCTACGTTTTAATGGTTAATTACAAACGATTGCCTCAAATTGTAAGCCATTAGACCATAAAGTGTTTGGGGATGACTTATATACATACAACTAAAGTCTAGAGTGGAGTAGGTTATGAGGGCCTCAACTCATTAATCATCACGATACACTGTCTGTCAGTCAGTCAGTCGGTACAATCGAATTGCATTGTTTCTCACACTAGAATTAATTACATTTTAATATTGAAATTGAAAGTGGAAATCTTATAAATTATATATATTAGAATTCAGTTTTTGTTTTTTTTTTGGCATTTTATTTTATTGACCAACGCCTTGAAAATGTGCACGAAACTCATAAAATTGGAATACAATTTTAAGGTGTGTGTTTCATCTATTATAATTAATGATATATTAAGTAGTATAAAACATAAAAAAAAGAGCCAAATATAAATACCATAACGTAAAAAAAACAAATTAATTTTAGGTTTTTTTTTTCAGAAAGAACAAATTAACTTCCGTATTGTGTTTTAAAAGTCATTAAGCTTATAGATTTTAATAGATTTTAGTTGTAACTTGTCGCTACACTTAACGAAAAACAAAAAAGGGGAAGGGGGGCATTTCACTATTCAAGGTGAACTGTCAAGAATCGATTGTTCTCGCTTCTTTCTCTAAGTGTATAAAATATTGTATAGAATATTGAAAAGTTCACTGGTTGAAGGCAATTGGCTGGAACAAGTGAAAGGGTGGACTCGTATTTCAAAGAAAATGATGAAAAATCAATCAATTGGCTGTGACTAGGGGAAAACCGCTGTCACTGATACTTTATCTCATATGGAATTCGCATCAATTTGAGAAAAGTCACTTTGAATTTAGTCAGTTAGCCATCAAGAGGCAAGAGACAGAGGCAAGAGTTTTAATTATAAACTCACATGATCATATGTGCCGGCATCAAAATGATGGCTAATTGTTATTTTTGCATATAGTTTGCATGGCATTTGATTAGAGACACCCCACAGACCAGACCAGAGAGAGGCAGAGAGAGAGAGAGAGAGAAACCTTACATAATAATCTAGTTAACAAATTGTGTCATGTGGAGTAGAGTTAGCCAAGTAACCGACTAAACAAAATCCACGATGGCAGCTGCAACCGCTGCGGGCCGGGCCACTTTCGAAAGCTCAAAAATGCAGCTGCTTGGGCAGAGAATAGAAAGAAACTTGCATAACAGGAGACCGACATAAAGAAAGACACTCTGACTGTCAGACAGATATACCAACAGAGAGGGCAAGCTGAAAAGAGATAGATGGAGAGAGTGAGTGAGAGAGAGTGAGTCGTATTGTCGCACTCCATTGCGAGGGTGTTGCCTTACTCGAGAGAGAGAGACCATATAAAAAAGTCATTAAATATTTACAAAAAATAAATAATCCCGGACTCACAATCTACAATTTATGCACAATTTTTTTTTTTTTTTTTTTTTTTTTTTTCGTCCAACTCACGAATTTTTGCACAAAATGTTGTTGTTGCCCCCTAAGGGGGTTGTGGGAAGCGTCCAGAGAGATCAGACCATTTTCCGTCAGATCTTCGGAGGTTTTAAAAACAATCATAAGGCAACTAGTTCAACTTTTTGTATGGGGGGTGTGGCCTGAGCCCCGAAATAGCTGAATGAAAATGAAAACACTCTGACCATTGTCCGCTATGGCCGCTGTCCACTTGTCCACATTGGCAATTGTGGGTTAATGGGTGAATGTGCATTTTGAACTACATTACAATGGATAATCAGAGAGGTTGAGCTTGCATACTGACAGTTGTTGTTGTTGGCTTTATGAGTTGCAAGTGGCAACATTTTGGTAGATATTTGTAAGTGCCAAAGCCAAAGTAAACAAAAGACTTAAGCAACAAACCTGCAAAGCGAATTGTAGGTGGAGTTTTTTTTTCCTTTTCATTTTGTATTATGTTTTCCTTTCGCATGTAAATGGCATTTAGGCAATTGCATTTAGATTTGTATTACAAAAATGTTATGATTTTGAAAAATTAACTAAAGTTATCAACATTTAATTGCTTATCATTGAAAATCGAAAATTTCCTGCTAAAAATACTTTATTTTTGTTTTTATTATAAGCTTGAAAAGGAATAGCCTTAAGAGAGTTTTGGTCCCATGGACCATTGTTATATGAAAGACACTCCCAATTCGATTGCCATTGAATGGCATTACAATCAGAACACCCAGAATGGGCTTTGAGTCAACTTAAAGAACCAGACAGGCATGGCGAATGATGTCTTTTAGCTGTGCCTTGGACCACCAGGAAGGAGATGGTGAATGAAAACTTTATAAAGTGAAATGTTGCTGAATGTAACTTTATTCTCTGTTTTGTTTTTTTTGTTGTTTTTTGATAAGTCTATGACACCCCCAGCTTTGAGACTTTGATGTGGTAAAGTTGAAGCTAAAGTAAGACTAAGTAAACCGCCATCAATCTTTGATTACAGCAGACCCACCACACGTCGTGTTGTGTAAGAGAAGATTGCAAACAATGTGGTTAAAGTGGGAGGCGGGTGGGAGGCTGGGTCTGACAGATGGATCTTAAGAAGCAGAAGATCATGCAACTCTTTGAGACACTTTCTGTGGTTGGCCACAATTGCGTCAAAATAGTTTTTGTGACTTGAGTTTCATTTATTTTTGTTGATTTAGGAACAATTCTTAAGCCGGATATGCGGCATGCCATGAATAGACTGAGAGAGGGAGAGGGAGAGAGAGAGATGGAGACTATCGATAGCCAATAAATCAGCAAACCAAGCTACATAAAATTTATTTTTTTTTTTTTTTTTCGAAAAGCAGAACAATGGGCACAAACAATTACACATCGACCGAACGACAGGCGGAAAAAAAATATCATACAAAATGCGAATCTAAAGCGGAAATTTTGTAAAAGAAAAAACATAGCCACGCCCACTTAGGTTGAATGTTTGGTTGCCGTTTGGTTATAGTCACAGTTGTTGTTGTTGTTGTTGTTGTTACACTGTCTCTCCACCATCATGGGTGAATGCATTGCGAAAAGGCATAAACCAAATTCAATTCCAGTTGAAAATTTGCTTTTGATTTCCCTCTGGTCATGCTAGGAGAGGAGTTGGAGTAGGGGAGGGCAAGGTAGGGAAAGGGGAGGAGCATGAGCTAGCAAAGCAAATTGCCCAAGTTTCAAATGTATAGTGACTGCAAAAGTTTTTTAGTGCCACCATTCTAAGTGGTGCCCCGTCTTGGGCATTGGTCTCCGGTCTCCGGTCTCCGATCTCCGATCTCTGGGCTCTGATCTTGTCAAGGTCGAATTTCCTTGAACAATGGACTCACGTAGCCCACTCTTTTCTGTTTTCGTTTCTTTGATTTCTGTTGCTGATCTATGTAAATTTAGAGCGACATAATTGCATGGATTAAGTTGTTGTTTGCTTTACAGACATTTCAAACTCCCCAGACCTCCATGGCCCAGACCCACCTCTCTCACTTCCATGTAATTGGACAGCTGATAAGGTAAAACGCCCACAGTGTTTCCATTTCGTTTTTTATTTTTCTGTGTAAGCATTAAGCTGTCAGAAGACTCCCATAATCTAAATACAGTACCTACTGATCAATTTGAAATCAAAGCAATTTAACCTTGTGGTTCAATTTGATTTTGCTTTGATTCATTCAAATACCCTGTAACTCAAAAGGGTTAAACGAAAAATTAAGGAATAATATTCTTGGAAATGATTGAAAACTTTTTAAACTCTTGAGGGTTACTAAAGACAAATTTTGATTTGTTTATTCCAGGGTAACGCAAAGTCGTTAGCCCTATGAGTAAAATCTCTTGAGGCTTGGGGTCATAATGTGGGTCGCATTTTAACTTGAGTTGAGGGGGAAAATTATGACTTTTAGCTTTTCTTGTCCCATATGACGGTCAAATTTTTGTTTTTTTTCTAAGCTCGACTGAATCAATTGACCATAATCTAAAGTATTTTCTTTATTTTGGCTTTTTGTTCATATTATTGATTGCAGTTTGATTTCCATTTGGGCATTTTTTTGTCTTCTTTTTGGTTTTTTCCTTCCGCTGAACCGCAAGTCAAGGTCAGTTGGTCGTTTTTTTGAATTGAAATGCCAGCAGCAGGCCGACTGCAATTGAAAGAAATAGTTTCTCTTTCTCGTGGTTTTCAAATGAATTTCAGTAGCCATTGGCCATTGGTCATTCAGACTGAACGACCGACTGACCGACCGACCGACCGATCGACCAACCGCATGAGCTGTTGCTATGTTAATTGCCGCACCATTTCAATGGCTGAGTTATCATGAGTATTTTTTTGGTTTTTTGCATAATTAATTTAAATTATAACCCACTCGTTTGATCTGTGGTGACTTTTTGGGGGGAGTTACAGATTTACGATTTGCGAATTGCGCAAAACAAAAAGAAAACCAACCAATGACAAGAGATGGTGCAAGGCAAGACGTGGGGGAAAATACAGATGGAGATTTTTTTTTTGACAGAACGAAAGACTTAGGCAACGAACTTGTTTCGCATATTGTTATTATTGCATATATATGTTTGTTTGTATGTATGGCAATTGCACAAACACAACACACACACACAGACAGACATGGACAAAAAAATTTGCCACTCAATCAACTGGCAAAAGCAACAGCGGCAGCAACGCACACAAATTGCTTTAATTACAACAAATTTGTTTGAATATGTATCAACTTGAGTCACTCAGTAACGGAGGGGGAGGGGAAACACTTTGAGAAAACACACACACACATACATATATGTAAAGTTGAGCTCTATGCATTCTAGCTGTGTGTGTGTGTGGACTCAAGCGAATGCTTTTGACTTTTTACTTGACACCTTGCAACTTATGTTGACTTGTGCATGAAATTCACGTCAACAATTGTTAACATCAAGCACCCGCAACTGCAAAATATACTCATAGTCAGCCAGCCAGCCAGGTCAACTCTACTCGAGTGTGTGTGTGTGTGCCTCGACTCTATTTCCCAGCTACTGTCTACTATCTGTCTGACTATCTCTTGCCCTGCTCCTGCTTCTTAGACATGACGAGCCAAGATTGAGATTACGTCTGCTTGGGGGCTCCACTTCAAAGACCAAGTTTGGGCGTTTCTATGTGCCACCAAGGTAGTCGCTTCTGGATATACTCTATATCTCTCTCTCACACACACACACACACACATGTAGACCGGATCTAAGATAAATGCAATCTTTGTGTGCTGCTCTATGTATGCGATGAATAATTAAATACAAAACACAAAATGAAGGAAACGAGCAATATGACAAAATCGTAATAACAACAAATGCTTTATTTTTTTTTGCACAAAAATTTGTAATTGTCATCGTTGGCTGGCTGACTGACTGACTTACTAACTGGACTTGTTGGCCAGCTAAAACGAATCACAGTGGTTGCCACATAAAGATCAACAAAAGGAAATAGAAAATTCTTTTCTAGGAAGTTTTCATGTAATGCTAAAACCAGTTAAACTAATTGCAAAATACGTAAATTACTTAATTTTACATTTTAGCCAGTTTCTGGTTAGTGTTGATCTAATAGTAGTAAGTAAAAGGAATTCCATATAATTCTAAATTTCTTACTTTTACTTAAAATTTGTTCCTTTTATGCAGATCCTTTGACTTTAGATCGAATGGAATCAGTTTTCTTTAGTCAAGGTAAGGATAATCCTTTGGCTTTGCCAATTGGGTCGAGTTGGCAAGGTCTCAAGCAAGTTGTATTTAGCCTAACCCTATATGAAAATATTTCATTAATATTATAATGAAACTTCCATTCCCAAATCGACAATTTCCACTCCTTCCTTGTGAATCGAAACATTAATCAATTATTGATTTTATTATTATGTGTTTTTTTTTTGCTTGCTTTCAACTTAACCAGATTATCTAATCCAATTTGCCATGGCTGAGAAAAAAAATTCAATTAATTGGCCACAGTGTGCACAGTGGTGCGTCATTTGGTAAACAAAAGCCTAATCAGATCGTGCTCTAATTCAGGCAGTCTGCAGTTTTGTTGCAGCTGCTTGTTGTTGTTGCTGCTGCTGATCACAACTGTTAGTGATCCGTTACACGACGTTGTTGTTGTTGTTGTAGTTGTTGTTGTTATTGTCTCTTGGTTGTCGTGCTAACCTTGAGATGATTACTTCAATTTTGTAAGTACACGATGGCCAGCCAAGCCAAGCAAAGACAATGATAAAAGAGAGGGACAGACGAAAGGGGCAGGTTAGCAAAGGCTTTTGGGATAGTGCGACTAAGTTACTAATTCGAGACAATTTATTAAATGAGCCAAAGCAGGGCAAGTACATAAAACAAAAACAAAGCAAAACAAAATGCAAGAAAATATATGCCATAAACTGACAAAAAGAAGGCTGAGACGACAGAAAACCGAAAACCAAAAAGCGTTGTAATGAGTCAGGGCTGTATAATAAGAGTTTTGCCCATAATGATGTGGCGCCACATGCTGCGGCCCACTGCCTCTGCCTCTGCCAGGTCCCCTTCATTCCCCCCACTCACTCGTTGCAATGTTTAGCTCATTTGCGCAAACTTTGTTTTCTGTATTTTTGGTTTAATAAGCAAAACGGCCTACATGGCAATTAAAAATAGCAATAGCAACAAAATGATGTGATGCCTCCTCGTGCTCGGTTATAAAGTAGGGAAACGCCCAGCATTCAAGCATAAGAACATAAGAAAGATTGCATGGAGCCTAAAAACAAACAAATTGCAACATGGTATTTGATTAAAGAGAGAGAGAGACAGAGAGAGAGATTGAGAGGGAGGCAGATAGAGAGATGCAACACCTTCGCCCACTCAAATTGTGTTTCAGGTCTTAGAATCTATTGTTTTCTTAGTAATAGTTTTTGTTTTTTATGTTTTGATGAGGCCATTTCAATTAAATCGTGATGCTAGATGAACAATTTATTACATATAATTGATTGAATAAATATAATTGTTTTCCTATGCATACCAAATGACCAGGCTATCATGAGCTTTAATCTCTTTTAGCTCTGATCATCATAAGAATCTAACATAAAACACTCTAAAACCTCTACTGCAAAACAGTTTAAAATGTTTTTAATGTAATTTCTAAGAAAGAAATCGTTGCCTTTGAAGGTCGATGCACAAGAATTTGGCAATAATGTTGGGAAACAAGCATTATATACTTAAGTACTTGTAATTAAGTGAAACTAATTATCAAAGAGATTCAGTCTTGTCTACTTAGGTTGCCAGACAATTCTAAACAAGTTCAGTTGCTTTAGTTCATTTACTTATTAAAGAAGAGATATAGAAAATAATGCATGTTATTTAGTTATAAAAGAGATATGAAGGATGTAGAAAATGGACAATACATATATAGAGAAGATAATCTTCTTACCTTTTTTGAAATTCAACGATAATAATTTAATGAAACTTGAAACCAAATTGTAAGATAATTAGTGGTAAGTTTTTTATTTAAAGTAATTTAGACATGATCTAGTTGAACGAACTTATTTAGTTTACTTGTTTTCATTTGATTTCTGAATATCTAAAACTGATTATCCTTAATTTTTGTTTCTGTCAAACTAAAGCTAAAGAAACTAATTAACTTGCTAGTAACTAATTTAAGCAAACAAATCACAAACCTTTGAAAATTTTAACATTTTTTTCGAAAGAATTGCTAAATTTGCTGTTCAAAGAGTCGAATAAGTAACAAAAACTGTTAAGTACAAAAATTGCATTTTGTTTCATTAGTATTTAAAAAAAATGCACACTAAACTAACTAGACTCAACTAAAGTTGTATCTTAAAGATAGTTATTTCAATTTTTTCTTTTGTAAGATTCACTGGGATATGATCTTAGCTTACCTCTTGAGTGGTAGTTGAATATGTATATAGAGATTAGCACTAGATTGTAGTCTAGTATATAGTTTATAATTGTGACTTCCGGTATACTTATGTACATATATATAATTTGAGATTTGAAAGTTGTGTAATTTTCTTGCTCATGTGTTATCTAAACCTTTGACAATTATTTAACAATCAGGCTAAGTACTTTTTACTATTTAGCATAATTCCATAACAAAAACTAAAACCATTAAACAGAAACTAATCTAAAAATCTAACAATCAGACAAATTCCATTTTTAAAGTAAAGCAAAGACACAAACCGCAGCAGCAACAACAGCAACAGCGACGACAGCAACAGCAACTAACAGTAATGGCAACAACAATGCTAACTGAACTTCACTCTCGTTTTTAGCAACAACTACAACGACAACAACAACAACAACAACAACAACAAAACCATAAAATAATTGCGAGTCGTTGGCGTTAGAGTCGACGACTCGGCTTCTGCTTTCAGCTATTGGGGCAACTTCTTGGGGCTTCGCTTGATTGTTGCTGTTGCTGACCGCTTCGTAAGCGTTTGACTTTCGGTTTCGTTTTCGGTTTCGTGTGTTGTCTCTGGGTCTTGTGTCTTGCCACTCGGGCGTTGTCTTGTATATAAAAGCGGCTTCCTTCTTGGTTCTAGTTATCAGTTGAATCCAGCTCAACGTATCGCACACACGCGTCTCTAATACAAAACAAAAATCCAAACTCCGAAAACCCTTTCTAACAATGGCTTTCTTCAAAGTGAGTGACACAAGAGAGCGTATCCTCTCGCACATATATCCTAGTTCAAATTTTGTACTCGTGTCTTTCAAAAAAAAAAAAAAAAAAAAACAACATTTACTTGAATTGTGTTTAATTTTTTGTTTTGTTTGTTCTGTGATTAGTCCCTGATCTGCTTGGCTGTCTTGAGTGTGGCCTCAGCCGGTGTCCTGCACGGTGGTCCAGCTCTATATGCTTCTGCACCAGCTCTCTATGCTGGTCATGGACATCATGACGAAGGATTGGACTATCATGTAAGTGTGTGTGTGTGTGTGAGAAGCTAAAGAGCCAAAGGCCAAAGTGTTATGATAGCAATTATTCCTTGGCTAATGTGAACACATTTGCCTATGCCTATGTGGTCCAGGGTCATAGTTGCTTTTGACATTTACAGATATTTTCTCACAGCTGTCGGCATTCGCGTCGGCGTTGGCTAAGACTATGTCTATGTCTATGGCGTTGGCGATGGCGATGGCGATGGCGTGTGGCATGCACATTGAAAATACTAATTCTTCTTGGTGGTTGTTTTTGTTTTTTGATTCACACACAGGCTTACCCCAAGTACCACTACAATTATGGTGTAGCTGATTCCCATACCGGTGATGTCAAGTCGCAGCATGAGGTGCGCGATGGTGATGTTGTGAAGGGCTCCTACTCTCTGGTTGAGCCCGATGGTTCGGTCCGTACCGTGGAATACACCGCCGATGATCACAATGGTTTCAATGCCGTTGTCCACAAATCGGCCCCAACTGTTCATCATGCCGCTCCAGCTGTTGTTGCCCATGCTGCTCCATTGATTTCTCATGCTGCTCCCTTGGTTGCGCATGGCGGTCCAGCTATTGCCCATCATGTGGCTGCTGCTCCAGCTATCCCATATGCTGGCTCCTTGGCGCATGCTGCTGCCGTTCCCGCTTACGGTTATGCCACCCACAATGCTCATGCGCATGTGGCCCATTACTAAAGCGTCCACAGATGTGAGAGAGAGAGAGAGCCTCCTCCTTCTTTATCACAATCAACACCACAACCACACCACTACCACCACCAACAACCACCCCCTCTCGTCCACTCTTTTATATAATTTATTAAGCACGTTGACGACCTCACAAAATGGAAATTCAATTGTAATAATTTTTTTTTTTTTTTTTTGTGTTTAAATGGATGATCCGATCCTCTGATGAAGAAGCCTGCTCGTATACTCAAGTCATCAAGTTCCAGTCACCTTGTACATACAACAGAAAAGAAAGAAACCTAAAAAAAAGCCTACGAAAAGATAGTAAGGACATAAGAGCAGAGCATCTTTGGGAGCATCATCACTATATAATCATCATTAGTCGCTCTGTCTCTTTTTGTCTCTCGCTCTTACTCTAACTCTTACTCTAATGATCACCCATTGCTGCTGTCTCTGTCTCAGCTTTCGCATAATTCTCTCGATTTATACATATGTTTTTTTTTGTTCTTCAAATCATTAAAAGTTCTTTTTCTTCTTTGTACATAACATTTACAAATGACGAATGCCCATCATGCCACGCCCACGAACATACACACTCACACACACATGTAAAAACCATATCGAAGAAGAGGATAATGAAAAGAAAAATGAAAAACAAAAAAAACCACAAAAAAAAATCAAAAAAAAAAATAAATAAATGAAATATGTAATATAATAATTGTATGTAATTTCTGTCTTAATTTAAGTTGAAACTGCTGACAAAAAAAAAAAAAAAAATGCTATAAATACAAAATGTAGTAAATTTTTCAAAAAGCAAAATAATAGAAAAGTACTTACTTAGTTACTTACGAATCAGCTTCAAAAGGATCCTTGACTCCCTAAAGTATGCTATTCATATGCGAAAAGTTTACTTTCTTCTACTGGCTTCTATGGTTAAAAGTTCTCAAAAGAGTGTAGACAACAAAACCTTCTAGTAAAAATGGCACATCTTAAATATTAATTTAATATCTCCAACTGCCAATTGCATACTTTAAGGGGCATCTTCTACTCATTTGATTGTCTTAGATCATGTCAAGCTCACATTTGCGTAATTTATTCACATATGAAACTACTAATTGTATATGAGAATAAATGTTATGCAAATTATTGGCTAACCGTAGAGTGAAAATATCATCATGACAATTATGAGGTTTGCCAATCAAGAAATATAATTTGTGGGCGGTCTTATGGTCCATGCTGAAAGGTGAAGGTGAAACTATAGATAACCAACTAACCATTCAGTAGTATGTATATGATAAGTCGGCATTACTCACTCACTTACTCACATGCATATGAATTCCATAAGTGTACCCAGTTCTAATGGTGATTTACACATCAGCCATTGATTTGTGAGGCACGTACTCTTAAAATAAGTTTACTATTGGCCAATTTAGTTAACTTTTTTAGCTGGTTTGCCTTGAACTTTCCAAATAGTAATTGATTAATTAAATGATAAGATAAGAAATCATGATTCTATAGATGAATTGATAATTATATGATAACTTGTAACTAATCTACAGGATTTACATAATTGGCGTCCTAATTGGCTAAAATCTTGTAAAGTTATGGCTAAAACGGTTTAATTTATTTTCCGAGCAGTGAGTAAATGAGATCTATGATAAACTTTTTGTTCCTTCTTTCGCGTTCGACTTGAAGTTTTCAAATATATTTTCTATTTCTAACAAAATGATCGAGTGAAATTGCTTTTGTAAGAGTATCACCAAGTCGATACACCAAAGACTACCAAACTTGTATTAAAATGGTTAACATAATTTTAGACATGTAGCATTGACAATGCTCTAAGCCAGGCCGCGAAATGACACTTAGATGGCGTTAGATGTTTGTTAGAAACAGTTGAATACTTTTAGGAGCTTTGCAATTGAATGTAGCTAGCCAACAGCAGTTCGTTTCTTAAGTCTTTCGTTTACTGAGATAAACGAAATCTTCCAAAATGTTGTTTAGGAAATGTAAATTTAATATAAATTAGTATAAGGAAAAAAAGTGGTAGATAAAAACCTGTATTAAACTAAATTAGTTGCTATTGAAGTCACAATTGAAAAGGGAATCTCATGAACTCCATAAGACAAGTGTAATAATTGCTTTAGATAAGTAAATACATTTTATGAATTTATTAGCTTAACTAAATTTAAATTTTGAAAAAACCAAATGATTCAGCAAACTTTTGCTATGCCAAATTTATTTAATTACTTTTATTAAGTAATTGTTTTTTTTTTTTATTGATGGATATTTCTTACAATTAAACAAATAGTTCTGATTTCGAATAGAGTTGGGAAAAGAACTATTTCTTAGCTTTTTAAAAACACATTGATTAACTTTTACATATATATATACTACTTTATGTTAAATCTTAATATTATTATTGATATTTTTCTTGATTTTTGTGAACCTTAAAGGTTTGATATATAAACTAAAACCCAAAAGTGCAGTGCAAAGATTTGATATAAGTCAGAGCAGAAAAATATTGTGCAATTTCTCTTAGATTAAAAAAATGAGTATAGAAACGATTAACTAAAGACTAATTTGAGTCCTCTGTTTGTTTATTAAACTTTAACTTTGACAAGAAATGAAATAAACTAATCTTGGCAAGGCCGAATGGTAAAAGGCGGCTCAGTAATATTGTTAACTTCATTTGCATAGAGGCAAAGCACATCCACTTCCCATTCATCATTCAATAAGATATCAACTCACGCATTTTTCTGTTTGCTTCTCCTGGTGGAAAAACCACAGAAAACATATGCTTAGCCCTACTAATAATAACTAACTAACTGGTAGAAATTCGGGTAGCTGTAGCAGCCTCCCACACCCCCCTCTTTTAGTTCATAATTCATAAGTTGAAAACGTTTTAACATTGCCAATGCTTTTGTGGTTTGCTTCCGCATGCAACAAATCTTGTCATTTCCGTCACTTTTTATGTGTGAACCGACACAATAACAACAACAACAACAACAACAAACATAGCAAAATATTGATCTCTTAATGGGCTCATCGTGAACTTATTTAGACAAATGTGTAGTAACTGTTGGCCAAAAAAACAAAAACAAAAACAAAAATATTCAGAAGTGGAATTTATCAAAGACAAAAGATCAACAAAATCAACGAAGCGTTTAAATATACGTAAGCACATTTTCCCTCTCCAAAACGAAGAAGAAAAGACAAAACTTCTATACGTGCACTCCATTAATTTGGGCAGAGCCTAACTAGTCTGAAGACACCTTTCGGACAGGTTGAGGGCGCCGCTTTGGGGCGTACATATTCCACTAACAGTTAAGGTCATCAAAACTAAACTAATCATTCTCATCTACCATAGCCTAACTAACTCACGCCGGAAGGAAGTTCCGCTGGTTAACTAGATCTGCATACATACACAAATACGAATTCCTATTATTAACTACTTACTTACAAAGTTGCTAAAAATTGGGGTGAAAAAAAAAAAACTGCAAGTTAACCAAGCTCAATGTCATCTTGTGCTTCAGTGCTCCAATAACCTTTTCGCCATCACAATTCAATTGCAATTGGCAAGCATCTTCTTCTTAATCGATAAATGACAGTTACTAACGATATATAAGTGCTTTTTTTTTCCTCTCTATAGTTTAGTGGTTTGGCTTACAACTAGTTGACATTCAAGTGGCCTGCGAATGTTGTTCACTGCGGCTCAAATAAGTAAATTGTCACCAACACGTGCTCCCAGCTACTGTTCTGCGTAGTCTGGCTACAGTGACTGCCTAATGTCTTTGTACAGGTATAGGTTTTGAAGATCATTTTAAAAAATAGTTTCAAAATAGTTTCAATTTAAATTGAAACATTTCTTGAATTAATAAATGCTTCAGCACTTGCTTAAACTTTTTGACTAGACTTGTTTTAGTCCTGTTAATTTTTAAGTTCGTTTTCCCAAGTGTCCTATTTTTCCAACATTCAGACAGTGTCTTACCATACATACATATACATATGTGCATATTAATAGATCTCCATGGGATCTCTAGAATATATTCTTTTCTCTCCCTCCTTCTTGTTCTGGTGCAACTGTTTGAAAATAATTTCGCTTGACTGTTTATAACAGTCCAACATTAAGATGCAACCAAGATGATATGCATCTCTGTTAATGTTGATACAATTTATAGATAATAAAATGACTTGGCTATATGTACATGGAGTATACCTAGATTGAGGGGAGAAGTTGTCGGAGATCTCTGTTGCCAATTGAGCACAGTGTTTCTAGTCATTGAAAGGGGCAAGCAGCTCATTTGATGATTAGAATGATCTTAGAATCTAAAGAAATGGATTCCAAGTATATGAATCTTAAATATACATATAAAAATGATAAATTTTCAACAATTATGGCAAGTATTTCAAGGGAAATATTGCTTAACAAATTATGTAACTAAATCTAAAAAATGATTTAGTTCCTTACTTTTGAACCACTGTGTTATGGGCAAATGTCAACGCTTGTCTGCGTAATTGAAAAATGCCATTAATTAATAACTAATGCTTAACCGACTGACTGGAGTAACAGACATAATTACAAGCTAAGCTAAATAGACACAGCTTCAGCGTACATAAATAATATCATTTGAGACTAGAGTGGGGGGGTCGGGGGTGGGTAGGTTGCAATCTTCATGGTATAATCGGCATGGCCAAAAGATGGAATGCTGTTGCCGTCTCTCTACCTGTCAGTCTCAATTATATAAGAAATGTTAACTAGATTATTTGAGCGTTAATTTTGATGCATAGACCACCAAAAAAAAAAAACAAAGCTAAGAAAGAGAAAATTGACTAAAAAGGTGCGAAGAATTCGCTGGAAAATTTATAAGACTACTTTATTTTTTTTTCTTCTCTTCTTCATCTTCTTTTTTTTTTTTCTGTGTGTGGTTGTGGACTGGAAGCCATTCATTTGCATTTTATTACAGCGAACGCATTTGCCACGGGTCATTTTCAAGAGATGGCGAGTGAGTTACAAGCTCCCTCTTGTTAACAATGGTCAGTCAATTGGCTTAAAAAGAGATGCGGCAGCCGGCAAGGCACTCAACCATGGCCAACTAAGCGACAACAATGACAACGAAGCAGAAAAAGGCAACAAATCCGCCCACTCCCCCTAAACAACTCGCCGACACACACTCCTCCCTCCTCCCACCTCCTCTCTCCTACTCTGCACTCTTTTTTTTTCTTTTTAGTATATCGTTAGTGGTTGACTTGCAACATTCACACCTTGGCTTAGTCGTCGTCGTCGTCGCAGGTCGCATGTTGCAAGCAATGTCGAAGTGCGGGCCCCATTGTCAAATTAGTCAGTGTAAACAAGACTCAAATTAGGTGACCAATGCAGAAAGAGAGAAAAAAAAAGACCGCACCAAAGAAGAAGATGAAAGAAAAATGTAAACCAAGTCAAAGTCAACCATTATCAACAGCTAAAAAAATGGCTCGGACCAAGCTTATGACTAGAGACTCTTCATGGGCGTGATGGCAAATGTTTCGGGGCTGTGCTGGAATTGCATTGAAGTGTAGATCATCATTGTATGCGAAATGGCTTTGCAAATGAGGGCCATTCAATGAAGGAGAAGGCAAGGCAGAGGGACTTTCTGAGGGCCTTAATCATCAGTGATTGCAAATTTAGGAATAGTTAGTCGAGAAATACCAGGAACTCTAAGTAAGTCACTTGAATAAACAAACAACTACTTGCTTGGGTTAATTAGGTCGAGAACTTTATGATGTATTACATAATTTCTTAGTCAAGGGTTTTTTTCCTAACATAAATTACTGGCAAACTCTTCTCAAGTCGTTTTTGTTTTTTTTTTATCCACTGCATTTAATTTACAATTTGCAAAAGTTCAGACCTTAAACGAAACGAGAAGAGACAACAAAAACTGTCACTATTTGAATCATAATCTATAGCTTTTGCTTATCCTTGAACCATCGCAAGAGAGACGAGAACGTGCCAATTGTGGTTTAGTTGAATCGGACAAAAAGCTAACAAACTTATTAGAAATATTGACAAACCGCACAAAAGTCACAATCCCAAAAAAAAAAACAGAAACAGAAAAAACGACAACCAACTAGAAAACAGAGTGAAGAAAAACCTAAACAGTTCAACTAACAATTTGTATCACTTTTGTTTTCATTTGTGTCTTGGGCACAAGAATAATAATAATAATAATAATATACGTTAGTTTAAGGCCCGGGTCAAGCAATTTTCACATAATTAAACAAAAGACAAGACCACAACGAACAAAAAAAAAAAAACCTAGTTTGGGGCGTACTAAAGACTCTAATTAAACGAGGAGAGCTTAAGAAATATGTATGCATCCCTTTCGCCTCTTCATTTTCAAAACAACCTTCGACTACAATTGTTTTGTTTTTTTTTTTTTTATTTGGTGGTTGTTCGAATTTGGTGTGCGGTTTCTTAAACTAAATACTAGATTAAGTCAATTTGCATGTTTTGATAACTTTATATGGTAGCTGCTGGGAAAACTTAGCTCAACGACTACGACGATTGTCGGCATTTTTCCGAAGGTTTTCCAAACCCCCCACCATATGCAGGCATCAGTTTCATGGCACATGTGCGTGGCTTTTGCATTGTCTTTTATTATTCTAACAAATGTTGGCAATTAACCAAAAAAATATAATTCAACAAAATATGCGAATATACGAAACGTGCACACAAGATACAAGAATAAAAACAAAAAACTCCTTATATTTAATGTTAAATGTAGCGTGTGCACTTTTAATTTTATGTGAGAGAATTTGCCACATTGAAATAAGAATCTACAAATAGTTCTAAACGATAAATTCCTCAAAACTTTTATGAGAAATGAAAAATAGTTTTCCAAATTTGCATACTAGAAGAGCTCTTTCACATTTTACACTGAGCAAATTAAGAAAGTATTCATCATTCAGGAAATACAGAAAATTCACTTTCAGGCAATATAATAATTTCAAAAAAAGAATCATTGAATCATAATTTATATTATACCTATATAATTCTTTAATTGGACTGAACTAGCAACTAACTGAACTTGATTTAGTTTACTAAAGTCATATGATTGAATCATTTTTGTTTGAGATAATGACTTTTGCTTTCGATTTCGAGCCTAGAATTGTGGCATGTATCTCTATTTGTGAAGAAGTTGAACTTTGATTGCCGAGCTTGACCTTCAGTTTAGTTTAGTTCAGTTCAGTTTAGAGGCAAAGGCAATGGCAAACAACTGAGAGAATTAATGGAGGTCCAGTTGCTGGTTGGCAAGTTGGCAATTGTCATTCAAGTAGATCACTGAGAATTTCGCATGTGCCAAATAACTAGGGCTTTTGTATTGTAAGTTGACCCGAATATTCGCTTAGTTAGTTACTTAGTTGGTTGGTTACTTTGTGATTTTGATTCGAGATTTGTTATTGTCAGTAATTTTTTTTTGTTTTTGTTTAGAATTAAGTTGTTAAAGGCAAATTACTTGTTATGGCCAAAAAACTATTTGTTATATTGTCTTTGCAATGGATTAGCTAAGGGGATTTAGTCAATCATAGAGCAGGGCAAAAGGAAATTAATGATTAATTTCGCATAATTCTCAACAAGAAACAGCAAAAAAAAAAAAAAAAGTGATTGTAGATAGATGACTTCATAACATAGTTTTCAGTCGCAGACAATAGACGAAAGAAGGGGCGGGAAAATAGATTGGTACACATTTTGTGAAAATGTGTCACCAATTTGCACTGCTGCCTGAAAATGTGAATTGTGGCAACATCCCCATCCACCAGCCACCATCGCCATGGACGCATGCTGTAATATCATTTACATTGTCATAGACTCTGTCTGGGTTTAAGTCTAAGTCGGAGTCACCATAGTGGGAGCAGCAGCAGTGGCAGTGGCAGCAACAGCCATCGCCACAGTTGACTGACTGAGAAATCAAAAGTCTTTGGCATTGTTGTTGCTGCTGCTGCTGCTGCTCTGCCGCCGACAACGCCGACGCTGACTTTCGCACATTTTCGCGCTTATTTAATGGCAACTTGCCTCAAGAATAGCCACAGTATTCCGGACAACTTGGCGGTGTTTGCATCTCAGATCTCTGGTGCCGTTGAATTACTTGAAGTAAATTTTCTTTTCGCTGTTTTTTTTGTTGTGTTTTTTTACTTACATTGTGTGTGTGCGTGTGAAATTCTCTTATATTTCTAGATCAAGTTTTAAATAACCTATATATCTATATAACCAACTATATATATATCAACATATATACATAACAATATGGCCAAATTCATGTGCTTTGTGATCCTTTCGTTGGCTCTGTTTGCCACTGTGACCCAGGCGAGACCAGGATATGCTGTTGATTACTATGTGAGAGGATACAAAACTAACAAAAATATCAATGAGAAAGAAACTAACTAATTATTGCACTTAAATCTAAAACAGGACCATCCGAAATATGCCTTTAACTACGGTGTGGCCGATCATACAACAGGCGATGTGAAATCACAGCACGAGACACGGGATGGCGATGTTGTCAAGGGTAATATTCTATTTACCGATCTTTTGTAGACAATTTTCAATTTTTGGTTTTTAGGTCAATACTCATTGGTTGAGCCTGATGGCTCCATACGCACAGTGGACTATACAGCTGATCCGATTAATGGTTTCAATGCCGTGGTCACCAAATCAGGGCCAACTGTGCACGCCCAGGCAGTGGTGGCCAAGCCAATTGTGGCCCATAAGCCCGTATTGGCCCACTATGAGCCACATCATTTGGTCAAGCATGTCCAGCAAGTGGCACCAGCCCCATTGGTGGTTGCCTCACCAGCTCCCTATGGTAAGTCCTTATGAACATACTTTGGATTGGGCTAACATTTTTGACAGTTGCTTAGTTTGTCTGATAGTTGAGCACCTTTTCTATTTAGAGTTGGAATTTCATGTGCACTATGCACTCATTGACTAGAGCACTCTAGCCCCTTTTTAGTAGTGATTCCTCTATAGCCTTTCTTTGGGTATGCTCGCCCCATTCATACAAAGATTCTGGTGCTCCTCCTTTTATAGGCATGAATACTTATCGCATGTTAAAACTGTTCAGGCGTCATGCAAACTATTTTAACAATCAATATCGCAAATTGCGACCAGACGAAGACGTTAACGCTGTGGAAGCTGTGGCCGAGGCAGAGGCAGAGGCAGACACACAGGGAGAGCATGATTACTATGCAACCTACTACTGAGTGCTCTTCGCTTAATGCTAATTGAATAACACAAAACAAAAATAGTTTACCATATTTTCATTGTAATCATCATTTTCATATACATGGCTGGGGCTGCAGCCGTTTGTTTGGTTGGTTAATAAATTCGCAATTAGTTTCATATATATATATATGTACGTAGCATTGTCGAGATCAGTGATGCAGCTAATATGATTCATTAGGTAGCAATATCATCAGCAGTTGCAGGAGGAGGGGCGTGGCAATGGATGGAGGAGTAAATGTGTAACAACTAACTTGACATGGTTGACTAATCTAATGGCACGCCCACAAACTGGCAATTATGTCATGTTGAATTGAGTTTACTTCACTTCTCTGTGAAGTCGATCAAGAGATTAGCTTTGTTCCATAAGATTTCGCTTGGCACATTTGCACCTTGCAGTTTCTCACCGAAGAAGCGGCAGCAAAACCACAACGGATCCGTCTGTGTTTTTTTTTTTTACCCATATCATTCCCGTTTTTTTTTTTTCTGTTTTTTTCGCTGTCTACTTGTTTCTTTTGCTCAATGTCGCAATTTGCATGGGAATCTTTTGGCTGTATGTGAACAAAATTATCATAATTGTGGGTGCTGGTGCAATTTTAATTAAGAATTATCAACAAAACGCATAAAAATTGCCCAATGACATTTGCATAAAACAAAAGACTTAGGCAACGAACTAACTGCGACAGCGACAAAGGGAAAAAGAGAGAGAGTAAGTGAGTGATAGGGTTTAAGACGAGAAGGTGGTGGCCGGAAATTTACATAGATGAAAGAGAATTTCAACAGCAGCAGCAACAAAAACAGCAACAACAACAACAACACCAACACCTGTGACCAATTGGATTGTATTTTGGTAACAAATTCGTGACACCAAATTTGTTTGCACAAAGAAATTGGCAAAGAAAATTGTTTTGTCAGCATTGAAATTTTTTTGTTTAGTCTGTTTTGCCCCTTCCCCCTCTGTCCCCGCCCACTAAACAATGGGCAGCTGTTTGTTTGGCGTGTTATACATTTTATTTTGCTTAGTTTCGTTGGGTTTTTTCGTTTTTGTCGGTCATGTTAAAGTTAAGATAAACAATTTTTCAATTCAAGTCTCGAAACACTATGCCCCATCTGTGGCCGCAGCTGCCCCCATACACTACGATTACGATGATGGCTACTACAATCAAGGACAACATTACGAATATGTACCACAATACGATGCCGGACACTATGGCCACTATGCGAGTCCCTATGCGACTCACTATTGAAGTGGAGTGAACACGACATCAGCTAAGATGAATTTTACTTACAGAAATTGTTTAACCATAAGCGAATTTAGTTGTTAACTCAATGTGGATCTATATATGTATATGTAAATGTGTGTAGTTGCTGAATTTGAATCTTTTGGATATCTATGTACAAGTAATTATTATTTTTTTGTATTATTTGGAATGCTGCTAATATATATATTTTTTTTTAATACTAATTTTAAGTTAACGAAAACCTTTTTTTGTATAATAAAACGAAACGAGAAAAAAAAAAATACACACATAAACATAAAATGAAATTATTACAAGAGTTTTTCTCTCAGTTTGATCTAAAAAGGAAAAGTAAAAGTTGAATTTTTAACCAAGAAGATTAACTTTATCTTCATCATGGCACTAAAAGTATTTTAGAACTTGGCCTAAAATCCATAAAATTCATCAACTTTATATAGACTGCAAAACAGATGCATAAGTCGACTTCATCTACTATTAGGTATTACTTGCAATTAGTCTAGTGTAAATTAATTACTTTTTACTGAGAACTGATATTTGCATTAGTTCCCAGGGCAGTTGGATCATTTAAAGTCAAAAGCCGGCACATTAAACCACATCTGAAGCTTAGTAAATTTGCAATCAACTGTTGTTGTGGGTTTTGCTGCCGTGGCTTAAAAAGGCAAGATGTTAAATGCATCTGCTAGAATCGCACTCCTACCATAAATTGCACTCGCAAACATTTTGTCTTTAATTGATGTGTCTCATGGCCAATTGACTGCAATGAAAAGCTCTAATTTGCTATTCATTTCATAGCGGTTTTTGATCTGGAGACAGAAAATATGGCCAACAGGCCAAACAGGCAATGCTTTTTGCATTTCCTTTATCGTTTTTTCACAAGATTTTCCAACTTTTCACGGTCTGCAAACAGTTTCGACAACTGTTTATATAAGTTGTTGTTTTTTCTTCTTGTTTTTTGTTTTGCTTTACATTTTCTGCTTTGTTTCTTTTGACCCATTTGTGTGGCTTAATTGGCTACCAAAAAAAAAAAAGACATTTCTTCCGGTAACGTTTTTTGAGTTTTAACCCAAAACGTCTGGGAATTTAATGCAAAAGCTCTTAAATGGTGTTTTATTTCTTTTTTGTTAGCTTTCTGTGAGTTAAAAAATAAATTATACTTTGTGGGGCTTCTTAGCCAAATGTAGTCCATCTTTGGGCTTAATTTAAGCTTTTCTCAGCCTGTAAGTATGTGCGGATATAAGCTTTTGTAAAAATACGTTAAAAGCATTTTCAGTTTAAACTTCTTAGCAACATTTTTCTTGGCAGTTTGTTTGTAAATATTTGTATACCCTTGCAAAATGGGTATATTACTTTTGGTCAGAAGTGTGCAAACTCTTCCTAGACCGTAAGAGCTACAGAGCTGAAATTTAGGCATGTAGGCTTGTATATAGTGCAGGGGTTGTATATCTCGGATTCAGCCGGATCGGACCACTATATCAGTCAGTCACAAACAATGACTTTTGTTAATAACTTCGTTATTTTCAGAGCTATTGTCGTAAAATTTTAGTAAGCTTATTACACTTATAAACGACTCTGCCAAATTTGATCAAGATCGGGTGACTATATCATATAGCTCCCATAGGAACGATCGGTCGAAAACAGCGACCTTGATCAATATCTTTGTTATTTCCAATGATTGTAGGCCATTCTTTTGCAAACAGATAAAGCGTTAGATGGCTAATAGGTAAGGAATGAGCAACGAAAACCTTGCAAGGGTATACAAACTTCGGCGCGATCGGCCCTCTGGTTTTTACTGTTTTCTTAATAGAAAACTAAATTTGATCTACAAGAAAATTGCAATGTTGCAGCTTTATTTGTGGCTTTCTTTAGCCGACTGGCAACATGTTTCACTGGCTGGCAGCAACATTGTTGCTAAGAGTGTGAAAAATGCTTTGTATGGATTGTGCCCCTACTTGGTGCAGGGAATGTTTAAAGTTGTCGCTGCTTTTACCCTACAACCTTAGAGAGTACATTTGCTGCGGGGAGGGAGAAGCTTATAAGAAATTCCCTAAATTAAAGCCCATTACTTTAACTCTTAATGGAAAGTAAATGAAATATTTAAATTCTATCAAGTTCTAATAAGCCATATTGTAATGCAGTGTATAATAAAGTCGATGCCAATAAGTTAATTTATTAATTTCTTTAACTTTTTGTGTGATTTACCAGTTTATTGATCTGAATTTGAAAATGAAATAAAATATTTCAGCTTAACAAGCTGACAACAATTTGTAGGCGGACATCAGACAACAAACCTAATTAAATAAACGTTCATGACCAAAAAGAGATGGCCTTAAATGAGTAGGGCTACTACACATAGTAAGCTTATCAGCATTTAAATGGTCGTGTCTGGCTCAATTACATTATAGACTTGAAATGTATATCGTTCGATGATCTAGACAAGTCACACGTTTAATATTAGCTATTGCATACAACTTGGCATTAAAGTAATCGTTTAAAATTTACAAATAAATTGATTTTGATTTTGATCTTAATAACTGTTAATCGATCAAGTAATTATTAGCAATCAGTCGCACAAAAAGTCACATAAAAATGCAATAAAAAAAAGAGAGACAGAGAAAAAAAAAAGAAATATACAATTTAAAACTGTAAAAATGTAATGCGTATTAAATGTTTCTTTTTTGGCCAACTTTAATATTCATTCACTCAGATTTGCCATTGCCCAATACTAAGCGGATGTTGATGTCTTTACTAGCTAACTAACTAACTAACCAAACTGACTAACTAACTAACTTGCTAGCCACTTTAGCTGGCTGGCTGGACGGACGGACTAGCGCCACTTGTAGCACAGTAGTAGATGCGTCTTCTTAGTGTCATGAGTTTGGACTCAAGGTTATCGCACATACATATTATATATTGGCCAAGAACTGGTCTTCCACCTAGCCAAGCCAAGCGAAGCCAAGCCGCAATTCTATCTCGTTGAGTTGCTTTGCATAAAACTAAGATTAGATCGGTCAATCAATTGTGGGGGAATACGTAGATATGAAATCTTTATACAGATATATATATATAAATGAATGTACCTATATGATCTTAGTTGAATGAGTTATGAGTTGCATTTGCAACACACACACACACACACACACTCACACAGACTTACATCCAAGCCAAGTTAAAGTCGTAGAAACATTGCATCAGAGTCCAGGTCGAGTTGAAACTTGCACAATTCAAACTCATTTGGGCGCATTAAAATTGAATTAAAATTGTTGAAATTTTATGGTACCAAATGAAAGTGACAATTAAAACTCTTTTATTTTTGTATAGTATTTTGATTTTTTTGTTTTTGTTAACTCTTGACTTGGACTGTCGTCAGTTGGTTGCATTTCCTCAAGAGATCGCTGGCTTGCGCCCAGCCTAAAATAGCCTCCAGACAGACAGACAAAGAGAGACCCGGGCCAGGCCGGGCCGGGCTTTTTAGACGTCAAACTTCAATTATAGCAAACGCCAGCAACAGCCGCAGCAGCTCCCATATAATACATATGAGTATATATACATATATTTCTATCTATATAGAGTATATAAATGTATATATATATATATATATATGGCGCCGGCACAGGTTGCCAAAGTGGACAATTTAATGTGGCTGTCATGTTAAATGCCAAGCCAATAATTTAAGCCTCATTTTTTTGTGGCTCTAAAATGGTTAGCTGGGTGGCAAAGCGATTTATAGAAAAACAGTAACAACAACAACAACAACCATATCATGAAAGAAAAATTATAGAAAATTGATATGATTTTGCAAGTCCTCGACATGTGTTGAGGGATTAAGCTTTAGGCCATATGTTTAGGGCCACAAAAGCCTGTTTCCTGCATTTCACTCACAAGTTGTGAAATTTCACAGGTCACTGAGATGAGAACTTTCGATTCTCGATTCCCGATTCTCAGTTCATTATTCTACCAAGTTAACGATTTCGAATTGTCATAAACCAAAATGAGTAACAAAATTTCAGAGTATATTTCAAATGGTCCAAAAGGTTCTTGCTAATGGCCAACATTTTGTTTGATTTCCCATAATTATTTCCGACATTATGGTAAGTATTCAATTAATTATGCTTGGACACGTGGCGGTGATCAGTAAAAATTTAAGAATTCATCACATTAAACAAAAACAAAAACAAAAATCACTTTGTGCCTCTTTTTTTTCCTTTTTGCTTACCGCAAATAAATCTAATTTGATGTATTTTTTTTTTTCTCTAAATAAACAGACAAAGCTTTGAAACTCTCTTGAACTCCAAGTAACTAAATTATTTGCGGTTTGTGCTAAAACTTAACATGAAAACTATTAACAATTACTTTGTGTTTGGTTATTGTTGTTGTTGTTGTTGTTTTGTTGGTTTTCTTTACATTAAAATTAAGCAATTTTCGTATAGAAACATGAAAAAAAAAGAAGTCTTGGTAATTTCATTATAGATGCCTGGCATTGTCTGTTCAAATTTAGCAATAACTTAAAAGGAAGACTATGAACAAAAATTACATATTCAATGCTTAAGATGAATACTTATTCTTCTTCTTCTTCTTCTTCACGACCCTTTCAAAGTGATTGTCAACAACAAAAACAACAGCAAATGAGCATCACGTTTTTTTTTTTTTTTTTTTTTTGCTGACTATTGCGAAAATAAGTTATAAACATTTTTGTGTTAGAGTCATTGACAGTAAATTTAGAACAAACATAGATACATATGTATGCATGTATGTATGTATGTATGTAAGGGTGCGACTAGCTAATACTCTCCACACTCTATAGGCTCTAGGCTTTATCTACTGTCCGGGTTAATCAGAAATCAAATTGCTTAACTAATGAGCTTTTGGTTTTTTTTCTTCTTAGTTTTTCGTTTTATGGGCACATTATTCTTTGACTGACTCATAAAACAATTGGAGGGAAATTTTGAGGCAGAGCTCGCCTTGGGCATATCCTGCAAGTACTTACAATTAGCCTCTGCAACAAGGCTTAAAGGTAAGTAGAACCTTACCCTTCACCTTGATGATAACCTACCCTATCCAACTCATTAGTCGTTGGAAAGCATAACTTTTACAAAACATAAAAACATAAAATTTACTATCTACACTAATAATGTAATCAAAGACACAATTGCGGATAATGGTAGATACTTTCGCCTAAAAACAGATATGACCATAAATACATATAAACTGACAGTTGACTAACTGTCTGTTAGAATCTTAAACTCTTAAAGATCTGAAACTATGTATATATCGAGCCATCTAAGTCCCAAATGGACAGAAAACCTTAGGGACACATAATTCTCCTCAATACACTCCACAGTCCTAGCTCAAGAATATAGTTCTCCTACCAGCCTGAACATTCTTTAATCTTCAGAGCTAAAAAACCCTTGTAATATACATACTAATCTAAACTTTAGTACGCTTATGAAATTGAATTAACAATGAATGTTTCTTTCTAGTTTTTCCCCAACTGCCCTAGTTTCAGACCCAGAGCGTTGCCCCCTAAAGTATGCAATAAGCAAGTCCAGGAATATGCTTTGACAATTTTTCATGTTACATAGGAAAACTTTATCATGAATACTACTAGGCCTAGGCCTTCATCTATGACTGTCTCCTCATATCTTTGGGTCTTATATGCCCCCCATGTCTACCCTGTATATGGATGTATGTATGTACATAAATGTCGGTCGGTCGAGTGTTTCATATGATGCGTCACTCAGTTAGTATCAGCATTGAAAGATCTTTGCTACGAATTCAAACAAAACCAAATAAAGGCGAACATCGTTTGCCTGATTTTTACAGCTGACGAGAGACGGGTTTTCTGTTCGGAGTTTGGAGTTTGAGTTTCGGTTTTGGGTTATGGTTATTATTGCAATGGATTTTCGAATTTTCGCAAGGCTTCTGCTTCTGCTTCTGCTGCTGATGCAGTTTTGTTTTGTTATGTTTTTTGTGTGTGTGATGTTTGAAACTAATTTGTGGTTACAAGCAATTGTTGGATTGGCGGCCTGTTTTTTTTTTTTTTCTTTTGGTTTTTTTGTTGCACTTTAGGCCATATTTTTCCTGTTTTTATGCGGCATCATGCCCTTTTGTTGCTGTATTGATTGTGTGTATGTGTGTGTGTGTGTGTTACTGGATGAACTACTTGCAATTATGGGTTGCAACTGAAGCGCCACAAAAAGTTAATTAAAAAACCATAAAACACACACTCACAAACGAATATTGCAAAATGTTTGCCAAAAGCTTGATCTACATGCATATATAATTATGTCTTGACACGTTTTTCGTGATGTCAACTGAATTTACGATTAAAATTCTCAACAACATTTTGTTGTTGTTATTTTTGACAATCTCCAAAAAGCAGACTTCACCACCTGTATGTGTGTGTGTGTGTGTGTGTTTTTATTTCATTTTTTTTTTTTTTTCTTGGCTTTGTGATGATCATCAACGTAAATAAACTAAACGTACACTTGAGCCAAAACACTTTACATAGAGCAAGCGTGGCAGCTAAACAAAGCGGTTCATTTTGAAGTGTTTGCCATTGATATTACTGCCTACGATATACTCATACCCGTACTCATACTCATAGACATACTCATAGTCTTGGACTACTATCTTGCAACACATAAAAAGTAAGTGGCGCCCTGTTAAAAGGAATTTTGCCTTTCGCCCCAAAGTGAGTGAACCAAAAAAACACAAAAATAAACAGCAGAGGGACAGCAGGCTAACTTTAAATTTCTACCATCATTTTAATACACTAAAAACAGAAGAAATAAAATAGCATTAACTACATTAAAAGTCAAAGTTAAAATGTGAAATCAAACAACAAAAAAGTTAAACAAAAATTTGTGAATAAGAAAACAAACAAAGAACAAGAAACAACTGCAAAGCTCTGAGAAGTGTAAAATTAGTAACAGAAATTTAAATACAAATAATTACTTATTTATTTATTAATTAAAATATATAAATTCTTTTTTTTTTTAGGGTATGCAAAACAGAAATTATTTTTGGGTTACTTCAAACAAAAATTTGTTGCAATTACTCAAAAAGTCGAGGCACTTGTGAATTTCAATTTCAATTTGCATAAAGCAAAGTTCAATAACATAAATTGCCAGACTTGAGGCTGAGCTCCAGGTCCAGCTTCAGCTCCAGCTCCAACTCCAGCTCCAGTTACAATTGCAGTTCCCCTTCATTTGATGCAAAAAGCAACTTTCATATACATATATACACAATTGATTTTCCATGAACTTCAATTTGCATGCATCTGGCATTCGAGATATCATTTTAGTTTTCGTTTGGCCTTTTCCGCAAAACACCACAAAGTCAGTCCCCTCCTCCTGCTCCCTCCAAACAACAAAAACAATTGTCATTGTCATTTGGTAAATCTTTCCTTTTTTTTTCGCTGTCTGGAGATTTATTTTTACTTGCTGCCCATTTGGAGCACATTATGTAAATTTTTTGGTTTCTGTGAAACGGGTTGTCGGTCTGTTTGCCTTTTAGTTTTTGTGTGTAGTTTTTTGTTCGGCTTCTTTTTCTGATACATATCGCATATTGCAGTGCTTTTGGTTGATGGCCTGGTCCTAGGTGCATTTTAATTGGTAACTGCAATTGGCCATAAAAGGCCTTGCAGTGACCATGTTTTCATATGGAAGGTAGCGAAAAGGTAGTAAAGTTTCTTTTTGGGTGAATGGACACGAACACGTAGCGGCCTTGAAAGGCAACATCTTCCTTATGACCGAAAACTTATATAAGCCATGCAAAACTCTGGCTAATGCCGACAAGAAGTGGTGAACTTAACCGGTTGGACACCAAATATACATACGAGTCAATAGGATAGAGTCAAGGAAAGAGTTTCTGGAAAACACAGCAAGAAATTGTTTGCATATCTTAAGCTGGTTTTTTCTTAGCTATTTTGTACAGTCCATCGTTTGGTCTTTTCTAGAAGTTTATATCCTTTTTTGGTATAAAGTAATAATTTGAGGTAGTTTTTAACACGTTCTCACATTCAAAAACCTTACTTTTGAAGTTTCTACTTCAATTTTTAGATGCTTTTTGAGTTTGAACTAATCTGTAATAGTCTCTTTAACTGCTCTGACTTAAAAATTGGTTATTTTTATAATTTTTCTTTTCAAATAAATGTATTTGTTAGATCGTTTGCCCTTTTAATCATTGATACTAGGGCTTAATCTGTTTCCCCTCTTTGAGAGAGGTGGGGGCAATATATATTTTTCTCAGTGGAATATTAACTGTAACTCGTAACTTCCATATTTACAAGTTAACGGTAGCTCAGACATCAGCAGCAGCAGCAGCAGCAACATTTGCCGCGACATTGGCTCTGACGATGTGGCCTGAGGCAACAATAGCAGGCAACAGCAGCCGCACACAAATAGCATTGAATAAGGTTATAGAGTTTGTTGCGACTCAATACTTATACTATAAAGTTATATAGCAGACGAACAAGTAGCTCCCCCCCTCTCCGGGTGTCTCCTCTATGGCGTTTCCCCGCTGCATTGACTTCAATAGCAATTCCGACTCTGAATCTTGCTCAAGTATCAGATCTCTCGAATACTCGAACATTGAGCAATGTTATGTGAGTAAAGCACCCGCATAACTGAATAGCTGCAAATGGTCAATTGGAAAGGGGGTGGGTGGGAGGTGGGGTCACCACTAGCACCACCAGCACCACCAGCACCACTCAGTGGCAGTTCATTATGTAAACAAAGCAAGGAAAACAAGAAATCTGGCTACAAATCAATAGAAAATGTTTTCATTTTCATTTTTTTTTTCGCATTGATGGGGCATATAACAGACTAACTGGCTGGCTGGCTGACTGGCTGACTGACTGACTGACTGTGCCACTAAGTGGGCAATGTAAGATTTGACCACAACTCCGATTCCTATACAACAACAACCACCACTCTGTTTGTGACTCTGTAACCTGGTCCAGTTGGCAACTATTATGAATAAACATTTGCCACATGTTGTTGCCTGTCTCAAATGCAATGCATGCGTTTTGGGAAAATTTTCGTAATGAAAATGAAAACTAAAATGAAAATGAAACAAGTAATGAAAAGAGTGTATGCTGTGTGAGATTTTCTTTCTGTAATACCCTAACCAGAAATAAGGGTATATTGAACATTAAGGTGCCACAAATCCGAAATGTATATGATAGACTGTTAAAGACTCATTGAGATCGAAGGAATATCCCTTTGAATTGAATCAGATTTCTTTGTCATATGGCTAGATTGATTACAAATTCTTAAAAAATATTCTTATTTTAGCCTTTAAGTTGGTTAATTTTGTCCATTTTGCCATTGAAACATTTTTAGAGTATTCCAATTCAGATCCGGCGAAAGTTAGATCAACCTTTTGTTGTTGTTTGTTATTTTCATTTCATTGCAATTAGCAAGTCAAAAGGAAACAAGCTGTAGAGAGTCTAAAAACTTGACCAGTTAGCCGACTCTGACTATTTGCAATGAGGTACAACAGCAAAAAAAAAAAAAAAAAAAACCATAAAGCCTGTTTATACATTAGAGGAAGACTTTTGTGTCTATGTGTCTCGATGGTTGGTTGGTTATTAAAAAATAATAATGGAATTTTGTAATATGTGTATTTGAAGCAAAGTAGTTGCCATAACAGCCATAACAAGACCAACTTTTGATCCAGATCTCTATATTCTTCTATAGTTTCCCTTTCCTTTTTTTTCGCTTAGTGTAGGTGGCATTTAAAGATGACAAAGATGGGCAAGCAACGTGCCCAAACTGTCCAGAGATAATCCATTCGAAATTCTATGAATTATGACAATGATTTTATATTGAATCGTTGGTGAGGGATATAGGGGTTAGAGGCGGGATTAAAGTCAAATCGGGAAATGGAAGTCAACAACTTTGACTCGACTATTAATGAAAGTTAACGATTTTGGTTTATTGTCAGGTTTTGCTTGGTTGGTTTTTCGTGATAAAATATCTAGCCAGAAGGCAAAAAGCTGAAAAAAAATACATTTTTGCAAATGTTTTCTTTGACAAGATATCGCTTATGCAATCGTATCTAATGCTTGGCACTTGGAGGCGTATGCGTAATATGGCCCAAAGCAACGAAAAAACAAAAAATTTAATTAGACAATTTCTCTATTATTGGCAGAGAATTCGTATTCGAATTCGAGACGCCTTTCACAATATTGTTTTTCTCTTTGCAATTACAGCTGTAACTAATCAAAAGGGCATTGATTTTTATGAACTGCCGAAGCATCCAAATGAAGAGACTGAACCCAAGAGGCGGTAGGTGGTAGTTGCTAGTTTAATAAACCTGGGCTAGATGAGGCGAGGCGATGGGATGGATGGCGCGTCACTTGTTCAAATCTTTGCATTTCCAGTGAAACGTGCTGCAGTAAAAGAAAGACAACAACAACAACAACAAAAATTTAAGGAGGAAGAAAAAAAAAAAAGAAACGTTAGCCATCATGATGCAAGAGAAAGAAAGTTGCCCCTTGCAAACACATAAACGGCAATCTCCATCAGAGTCAGAGCCAAACCCAAAGCAACAGAAAGAAAAAAAAAAAAAAGGGTTCCAATTGCCGGGTCAGGCCATTCAAACTGGCAACTAGTCACGTTAGGGCCATGTTAGCCAACGAGCCAGAGATCGAAATCCATAATGTGCATATTGCAGTTATAGTTGTTATTTTTTTTTTTTTTTACTACTTGCTTGCCCGTTATCGACTACTCGCTTTTTGACACTAAATTGCCTTGACTAAAAGACTGAGACTGCGACTGCGACTGCGACTAAGAGATTGAGAGTGCTCAGATGGCTTTTACCTTTAACGAAGTGTGAAAGATGTTGGGCTTTGATTCGATTTGATTGCCCAACTTTTGGCATGCAGCACCACACGCTGCAAGGTTTTTGCACTGCCACCGTGAAGATGTAGTTAACAACGTGACTATGTAATCAGCATCAGGCAAGCAGGCAGGCAGGCAGGCAGGCGATCAGCTAGTAAGCTGGCTGGCCAGTAGGAGGAAGTTGGCCCCGCTTTAACTGCAAATCAGCAATGGCAGTGGCAACAAATGAAGTGGCTGCTGGCTGCTTGGTTGCCTTGCTTGTTGTTTAAAAGTGCAAATGATTTTCACCTCCTTCACTTGGGAGAGACTTGATGGTGTCTCTCTCCTACTTGTACTGTTACGTTTCTAATCAAATTAATTTTTTAGCTGCAACTCATGTCCACGTGTTTGAGATTGGTTATGGGTTGCCACAATGTTGCCCTCACTGGCTTGTGTCTATTAATATTATGCATGGCAATAGGAGCAGCAGCAACTGAATATATTGAATTTTACAATGATTTTGGCAACAATCATGATGATGCAAAGGTGAGTATCTAACACTTCCCTCCCTCGCCTCTCGTTCTCCTCCTCATTATCTTACTCATATTTGCAGCTGCATTACACGCATCAATATCATATATCCGATTCAAACAGTCAAGTGCACATTTTGCATCGTGAACAACGTCAAGGTAATCATGTATATGGCTCATACACTCACCTGGAGCCCAATGGACATGTACGCAGCGTTCACTATGAGGTGAGGGGATCTCGAGGCTATAGGGCTGTCATTGCCCAACGTTCGGCTCACAGTTTTGTGCATCAGAGTCGAGACTTTGTGCGTGAACAACAAAGGCAGCCATTACAGGCTCTGCCACTTGTTAAGCCAGTGGCTTTTGTCATTTAATATATTTATTAAATCTTATAAACAAACAGAAATTCCCGGAGTGCTAAACCGGACACTGCTAACTAAGACAGCAGCAAAAATTTGTCGCTTCTTGCCACAGGTCATAAATTCAAAAGGTTCAAAACAAGAAAAAAAAAAAACAACAAAGGCAAAAAAATATATTTAAAAATTTGTAATTTTAATTAGATTTCAATAAATTCAAATTGCCTGCTAACGATTTTAGATGATGTGATAATGCATTCTATATATACATATATATATGCATAATGAATTGATCGATTTATCTGGACTTATGTATGCAAAATGTTATTAACTACCAAGAACCAATAATGTTAACTCAAATGCAATTTGTAATTAGCCTCAAAAAAAAAATGTGTCAACTGAAAAGAATTGCAACTTGTTAAATGCAAATCACTAAGTAATTTTTGTTTAATTATTCTCTTTCTCTTTAGAGAGCTTAAGTTATAAAAAGGACCAAAGGGTTGGGGTAAGTACATACATATGTATATATATATCAGGTCGACTACCATGAATCGTAATCAAAGAAAACTATATGAATATTTCCATTCCTTATTTCTTTATTAATAAAATTTAGTTTTTAAAAACGGCTTGCAAAATATCCTTGAAATAAGACCAAAGGATTATTATTCCTATATGGCAGTGGGTACTAGGAAACAATTTTCCTAATAAATCAAACTCTAATAATCAAATTCTCCCTCAGGGAACGATTTCCAAGACAAGTTTGTGGAATGAATTAACACAGGACATGTTTTGTTTGTATCCTTAACAAATAATGTACAATCAATAAGGAGAACCTAGCTATCGAAGCCCTTCCAAATCAATCGAGTTAGCTGCTTTTCCTTATTATCAAATTTGTATTCTTAAATCTTTGAAATGTTTTTGTGTTTGTTTATCTGATTTTATCAAAGAGATTTGCCCAATCAAGTTGTCATTAGTTTTGTTTGAAGTCTTGTCAGTTTATCTGCGTATTAATTTCAACAAATTGTCTTTAATTAAACACTTTTTGTTTTGTATTTATGTACCAACAACAAAATTATTAATGTTGGGCCACTTTTCAAGAAAAAAAAAAAGAAGGAAAAAAAAAAAAAAACAAAAACGTAAGGCAACAACCAAAATTCATTTTCAACCTTAATTATTATTAATGAGTGCAAGTCTTTATGTTGTTGTGGTGTTTGTTGCTATTGTTGTTGTTGTTGTTGGTTTTTATGGTTAAGCGTATTGGTGAAGCGCGAGCAATTAAATCTAAACAGCAAACTCGTTGACAATGCGACGAGACGACGGTGAATGACACAAAACTTGGAGTAAGTGAAGTAAGTGAAAAGTTGTGCCAAAGAATTGTTATTCCTCTTGATAATAATGATGACGACGTCTGTCTGTCTGACTGTCTGGCTGTCTGTCTAGCTCTATGGTCAGGGTTAAGACCTCAAATATGTATAGACCGCTCTGTGATCAATTTTAAATGATGGCCCAGAAGCCGTTGCCGTCGACATCGTTAATTGCTTAGGCTAATTGCCTCTCTGTCTCTGTGTGTGTGTGTGTGTACATTTTTCCTTTAGTTTATTTTTGTCCGCCTAAGGCTATGAAAAGTCGTTCAAGAAAGTGCCAATCAGTTATGGTTGTTAGCTAGTGTGTGTGTGTGTGTGTGTGTGTGTGTGGTGGGGTGGTCCGTTATATTTATGCTTTTGACAGCTCACCTTGCCGCTTACCCTTTTGCCTAACCCCGGATTGAGGTTTCATGCAATTAAAAGACAATTTAATGTTTTCTTTCTCTCCTCCCCTCTCTCTCTCTCTCTCTCTGTCTCTCTCTCTCACTCCCTGTTATAGCGTCTCGCGTCTTTTAGCACGCAAGTCTGAAGTTCGTTGCCTAAGTCTTTTGTTTTACATCAGTCAAAAAACATAAAATAGGTGTCGATAATGTTTCCTAGCGTCAAATTAACCAATTTAACCAACAGATTTTCCATACCCATTAAAATCTAGACTTGCAGTTGGGGTAGTTTTGGTTCTACAATCAAAAACTTAGCAAGAAATTTTAGAATATTCCGTGTGAGGTCATGAATTGTTATAATAAATACTTTTCTAGTCTGTTGCCTACTTTATGGGGCAAATGTTCGATGAGTTGACTCTAATCTTAGTAGAGAGATAAGTAAGAAGTTGAAACTCATTTTTATTTTGTTTGCCTCTCTGGTATCACTTAGTCGATCTCCTCATCCCATTCTTTCTTTTGTCTCCTCTCTGTCTTCTGTCTACCAACACTGTGAGATTTTGCAATTTTTTTTAACGTGTGTTTTGGTTACGTTTTATTATTGGATTTTATTAATAGTTATTTACAAATTTTGGGTATACCTTAAACATAATGTTCGTTTAATTTTTTCTTGTATTTTTGTGTGTGTGTGTGCTTGTGTGTGTGTGTGTATTTGTGTGTTTACTCAGCTGCTCCTTTATTTCATGTTGTTTTTATTTTTTGTTGGCCAGCTCAACTTGTCTGGTTGGCCTGCTGCTGCAACAAGTTTTCATTTTCGGCCCTCTCCTTCTCCAACTGCAGCAGCTTCTTCAGCTTATTGTGCTTCTTCAGGTAGGTACTTTTCTCGTGCGCCAGCTTGTAATTGGCAATGGTTGTAGGCTGATGTTGCTCTCTAGTTGCAATTGCTGCTGCTGCTGCTGTTGTTGTTGTTGATGTTGTAGATGTAGATGATGGGTCTGATGTTATTGTTGTTGGAATGATGTTGAGTGCTCCAGTCGTTGTTATAGTCACTGGTGTTGTCGTTGTTGTTGTTGTTGTTGTTGAGGAACTAACAGGCTTCATTTGGGCCTCAGCCTCCGCCTCTAACTGAGCCTGCCATTCCATGGCCTTTTCCTCCATTGGCAACAGCTGCAACTGCAATAAGATGATGCATTATGATTATGACATGGACATGGATATGATTATGTATGTGTATGAGCATTGGGCAAAGGGTGGGCGGAGAAGGAGATGAATGTTGGTGGTGGTGGTGATGGTGGTGGTGGTGGTGGTGGCGTTGGTTGAGGATGAAGCAGTGGTTTTCTTATATTTCATTAAATTTTTCTAAGCATTTACAATAAACAAATATGTCAAAAGCAGTTTTCAGTTTTCATTTCATTTCGTTGTTTTCTATTTTTTGTTTTTTATGTTTGAGTTGTGTGGATTTTGGTTTTTAATTTCTTGTAATTTACAAATTAAAATGTTTATAGCTTTATATATATTTGTGTGTGTGTGTGTGTGTATATTTTAGGTATAGATGTAAATTTTGCATATTAATAGCGTAAATAACGCTTACGACTATCATATTGCCTTACATAGTTCCATGGCGCATATTTGGCCTTCTCGTAGGCCTTGTATTTCTTTGTCTTGGCATTATATTTGCCCTGCAATTTATTGGGCATCACAATGGCCGTATATTTAATACCCACTCCGGGTACATATTGGGCAGCCAATGCTGGCACTGGCACCACCGTTGTGCCGCCGACAACTCCTCCTCCTGCTCCTGCTCCACCGTTGAAGAATTGTGGCGTCGGTGTAACCAGTTGGCCATAGTTGGCCTGAGGCGGCTGATTGTTGTAATTGGGTGGGGCATAGGGACCAGCCGGTATGGCCCAGGTGCGAGGACGTGATGGTGGTGGCAGAACATAGCTATAGGCCAAATAGAGACACAAAGACAAATCGGTTTTTGATAAGCATTGACTTATGTGATTACATGCAATTGAACTGAATATATGTCTCTACCCTACATACCTTTTACTTTTGCTTACACTAAATACTTACACATATGGATTTGGATTGGGTATATCATCACTTTGATCCTCCCAAACGGGAGCTGGCTCACGATATGGCTTACGTGGCGGTTGTGGTGTTGTTCGAGGGGGCGGTGGAACAATTGGCCCCGTATTTGTCCCCCAATCCACTCTTATGGCCTGAGTGTGCAGGACAAGGCAGGTGACTAGCAGCAGGCAAGGCGATAGCTGCAACAACAACAAACCAAAAAAAAAAAAATCAAGAAAAATTGTTTAACAATAAATGTCATGTCATGTTTTTGCAAATTGTTACAAGAATTCATTTCATTTCACTGTTTCGGGCACAATTAGGCACTGCCCATCAAAGGCAACCGCCCTCAATTCATTCAAATGATCTCAATGAAATTTGTTTGCCTGCAAACATCTGTACAATATAAATAAAACTCGCTTCACCTTATCAGCATTCAAGTTTGTCAAATTGCATCAGAATCGTCAATCGGGCTTGAGGAGCAATTAAATTTGCTTTATTTAGTCGCATTGCGAATTGCCCCGCAGACGAAGCTCAATTTAACTAAATCACACACACACACACACACACATACAGCGAGAGAGACTCAGATTTTGGACTTGAACTCGATTTTCCCAACTTGATTTTCGATTAGTATTATCTTTTTTTTTTTTTGTTCGTTTTTTTAATAATGTTTTAATGATAATTGCAGCACACTTTTCAATGCACAAACAATGTCAAGTGTAGGTAAAATAAACGTCAAGTGATTGTTGCACCTGTTGCTCCATGAAACAAATGTATGTACGATGAGACATTTTCACAATATTTTAACCAATTATCTACAACAGCAACAAAAATATTGACAAAATGTTTAAGTCATTGGCACTGAAACCGAAAACTGAAACTTGTCACCAGCTGCTTGACTTAACATTTGATAAAAAATATTATTATTATTATTAATATTATACAAACTGTTTGCTCAGTTAATTCAATTGAAGTTGGTTCAATAATTGAATTTTTATACGTATTGTTGATTAATTACATTCAATTTGAATTCAATGTGACAGTTTTTTTTGTATTATTATTAACATTATGTACTTGTATATGTGTGTGTGTGTGTGAAAAATGTATGTGTTTGTGAGCTTTAACTCGTTTACAATTGAATTGTTGAAAGAATGTCAACTTGGGTGTTTATATGAGTTCAGTTTTTTTTCTATTTACTTAACTAATGATCCATTAGGAAGTGTGTTAAACGTTTATTTTTGTCCCATAAAATTGTTCAACTGAGGGCAGAGGGAATGAAATAACATACCAACTAACTTAATTCAAAGCTTTTACTAATATAATCTGCAGAAATAAAATCAAAAATTGTCTTGACATGGATATTACGCATCAATTGTCAAATTGGCCTTGGATTGAGTTTCTGTTTGCACAAAGCAATGACACAAAAGTTGCTGCAATATATTAGCAATGCATTGTGCATGGCAAGTGAGTAACAGGTGCTTGGGGGGGAAACACAAAACATAACATAAATAACAAAATTGTCAATCAATTAACCAAATTGGGGAATGAGGATGACGATGAATATGGCCAAGCCTCTTTGTGCATCATAATTGAGCCATGATCTCTAATTAAAGGTTGTCGAGCTTTTGACCCGAAAATTAAGTAAGTAATTAAGTAAGTGAAACAATTACAATCAATTTTCGTTTTCGTTTGGCTTACTTAGGGAAAAACTTTTAGCTAATTTTATGATAGGAAAAATCTTTAAAAAAATCAATAAATTCAATCATTGACAGCCCAAACATGGTAATCACATAAATTTAAATCATATACTGGTATATTTATATACATATAGTCACATAGACCGTCTCATTGTGTCGAAAATGTTTTCAACTTTCAGACCTTTTTTTAATGGCTTCAGCTGTAGCTCCAGTTTGACAAGACTTGTTATTAAGTAGCATGATGTTAAGATCAAATTTGTGTAACAATGGTCATCCAATTATGCCATAAACATAAGCAGTCAGTCAGGCAGTCAGACACACTGGGTGTCTCTCTGTCTCGGCACTTCCGACAGACATAAAGGCCATAATGGACCGACATGTTTTGGCCATGAACTTGAGAATTCCAAAGAAATCATTGGAAATGCTCGTGTAGCAAATGAAACAAGTTTGTCTTTTCCCTTTATCCTCCTGATTCTTGCATTGTCATTTAGGTTCTATCTAGTTCTCTCGCCTCGCCTCGCCTCGGTTGATGTAAAGAATTACGCCTTTGGGCAACCATTTGCTTGGTTGAATGACCCCTTCTGGCAGGGAGGTGGGGGGGGGGTTTAATTGAACTAACAATAAGTACAGGCACTCCTACGATCTCGATTTTGTACTCGGCGGACAGATGAAGGCGTGCCACACAAAAATTCTCTTTACTAATTAAAAACAATCAATAAAAAAATAATCGTAGCACTAGCAACAAAATGAATTACGTACAACCAAAAAAAAAAAAAAAATCTGAACGGCATTATCATTATCTTTGATTAACGCAGTTTAGTACAAAAATAATCATTTATTATCAAATGACTGGGCCGGTTTCTCTCTGTGTGTATGTGTTTCAGTGCTCAAATTAAGTGCTTAACTGAAAATATAAGAAGGAGAAAAACACCTACCAAAAATTCATTTACACAAGAGCAACAACTTGATACCGACTCGACAATACCCTTTAGAGTTTCCCAGCATAAACTTTTCTAGAATCCACATGAATTTGTTTTTAGGGTATTGCCAAAATGTATTGCTCGGACTTGGTATAGTTTTTTGTTATTTTTGGGTCAAGCTTAGATTTAATTTTACTCTACAAAAGATCGGGGGAGCCAGCTGTCTTTGGTGTGGTTAACCAGCTGCCGTCTCCTTCTCCATCCACATTCGCGAAAAATCTCTTAAGAGATCTCCTCAAGCATAAGCCATTGTCTATTTTGAGTTTGGTTTTGGTTTTGGTTTTCTTTTTTTGTTTTTTATTATTACACAACATTATCAAAAAAACAAAAAAATAAAACAAAATTTAACGCTTGCAATTGGCGCGTTCAAATTGTAATTCGATAATAAGTATGCCATAATCATTTTTTAAACGCCTTAATTGAAATAATTTATATTGGCTTATACCAAGATGGAGGCTAAAGTCGGGTGGTCTATATACATACATATAGATACATACATAGATAGATAGATATGCCTAGTGGTTAGATGGCGTGTGCTTTTCCTTTGTGGGTCGTGCGGGTCTGATATTGCAATTTAATTATATTGATAGCATATAATATGGGTTGGGAAAAACAAAAATAGATATCATTTGTGAATTGTGAATTGTAAATTTTGTTGTTGTTGTTGTTGTACAGCATGCGGGTGCAAATGTTGCATAAGTTTTCTCTATTCACATTGTATATGAGATGTGATGATAAATGGTTATTTCCACCCAAAAAAAAAAAAAAACAACAACAAAAAATTGCAGCAATTGTGTGGGTGATGAAAGTAAGTCAATGGCATTAAGATGTGGGTGAAAAGATCAGCAATAGATGGATATTAATGAAAGGCTGCATGATTGATAAAAGTGGGCCAAATGCGAAGCGAAATGAAATGCTTTTAGCCAAAAAAGCTCATTAATCAAAAGTATTCATTCATCTAACGTTTGTTTCGAATGCTTAGGGAGCTAAAAACAACTTGATCCTGGTCTAAGTACACTCTCTCTCTCTTTTCAATAGATTTTAAAAGATATCATCAAGATAAGAATTTCTTTTTCAGAATTCAAAATAGGTGTTCAGGTTCAGGTTCAGGACTTCATTTGGTTAAGGTTCCTCAAACATTCTAAGCCCTTTATAACAAATGACTGTGAGCTCTTTCAATGTCTGTTTTCCTATGACTTGAAGAATTCATAAGACTATTTGGTTATAAAGACTTCACAATACTCTTTTGCTAATTAAACACTTTCAAGTGACCAGTCTAGCGATAAACACACACATATGTGTATCAAAGGTATTTGGCTTTTTGCTAGATTGTAGCGGAACGGCTTATTTATATATATATTTTTTTTTGGATGGAAAGGTAAGAAGCTTCTTTTTCTTCTCATTATGGTCATGCCCTACAGTTTTGCTTGCAATCTGTTCATAAATTTTCGCATTATGGCCAAGCAGGAAATGTCAAAATCACAATGTCTATGAATATCTTATGGATACACAATAACTATTGTATGTACTTTGTGGTTTGGTTCATAGTAGGCGTCAAAATCAAAATATCACCCATAAATCTTCAGTTTGTAGTACGTACTCATTAAATTTACATCTTAATCGCTTTTGGTGCAGAACGCAACAACATAGACAAGACAAGAAGACATCCGGACTGGACCGAGCATTGGTATTGTGAATTGGCTCTAAAGCCGCCCGAGAGTTCGAGGTAGCCAAGTTCTGTCAAGCACAGCTGACTGGGGCCTGGTCTGACAGGCTAACCTTCAGTTAAGACGAGAATCACAGTCAACTAAACATAAATAAAGGGTTTAAGTGAAAAAAAAAGTCAGCTAAAAGAAACACACACACACGGACAGAGAGCATAGACTACCAATGACTTCATCTGCTTCAAGTCGAACAGGCGAAGCGTGTCACGTAATTAGCTGCTTTATTACAACGCCATGTCAGGCTTGTTGTTGTCTCTCATTTGCATATAAAGTGTTGGTTGGCTTGGCCTAGCCGCCTCCTCCTCCTCCTCCAACTACTTCTTCTCCATAAAGGAGGGAAGTGTGGGGGGGACCTTGAAGTGCTCCATCTTCATCAATTTGCTCTCATGTCGGAGAAGTTCAAGGCTTGGCAAATTGTCGCTTGCTCATTGCATTCATTTATCAATTAAACCAAACTGACCTTGCTGCTTCGTGGAGAACAAACAAACACACACATACACACACACCTCCCCCTCTCTCCCTCTCTATGTACCTGTCCCCTTTTTGTGGGCTAAAGCTAGCGTTAAATTTTGACATGAATTTTTAACGCCAAACATTATTTGTTTTTGTTCCCCCCCCGTTTATGTGGTTTCATTTTAGTTGTTGTTGTTGTTGTTGCCGCAGCACCAAACTTGTTTCAAGCTTTTTTTTTGTTTTTTTTGGTACAAATTGTTTCGGTTTCGATTGCAAGTTCCATTCAACAATTTTTGTGTTATTTTTGTTTGTTTGGCTTCCTCATCAGAAATTTAAGCTACCTTCATTCCACGTTTCTGACCAATTCTCTTCTCTGTCTGTCTGTCTGTCTCTCTGTCTCTAGCTCCTTTTTGCAACAATAACCTTGTGCAGGCACACGATCTAGCGACTATATAATATATCTTTTTGAATGTGCCGTCACACACTTGGCAGATGTATCTTGAATTATGATAGTTGATTGGCAGCGATTTGTCTTGGTTTCTTTACCTCTTCTTAGTGGTGAAGGTGGATGACGATGTACAAACATCTACATATACATACATACATACATATATATAATCGATTTTGCCAGTTTTCAAGCTTTCTAAAGTGGTTTGGTTTAGAATGTCTTATCCATTTTGATATTGCCTCTTATTGAAATGGCAGCAATTAAAGAGTGTTGAAACAATTCAAGTTGAGATGTTTCAAGAGTTCTTTAGATGGTTATCATCTGATGTTTCGGGTTTGCTTAAAAACAACTGAAATTAATAATAGATAATGAAGACTAATATACCGTAAAGTTAATTAAACAAGCATAAAATCTTTCTGTTATCATAACTAACTAAATTCCTTTCCTTGTAGCTTCTCACATTTGAATAAGAAAACGAAAAAAAAACAAACAAATTTTTGTTTAACAAATTGCTGGCAAAAATGCTTATGCATTTTGATTAATTGCCACAATGTTCCCAGGCTATTTATTTGAACCTTTTCACAAATATAACAAAAGAATAATAAACAATATATATATACAGATATATAATCGATAGCCAAAAAAATAGTAGACAAGGCAAAGCTTTCCAGCAGACGTGGGAGTCAATCAGCCAAAAAATAAATAAGCAAAAATTTTTTTTTATTATAATGCAAAGAGATAATAAGACAGAGAAAGACAAGGAGAGTGAGAGGGAGAGAAGAAGAGAGAGAGGGAGAGGGAGGGATAATAATAAATAGACATCATGTTGATTTCAATTACGCTGGCAAAAAGGTTGCCCATTAATGCGCATTTTGAACCCGTTCAATGAGGTTAATGAAATTTGCAAACAAAAAAAAAAAAACAACAACGAATCGTATTCAAATAAGAAATCTTTTTTTTTTTGCCTCTTTGCCTAGTTGGCTGCGTAAAGATAAAGGTGGATTCTGTATTAATGCCAAGCATTGTTAGCCATAATATAATGCGGATGGATTCCCACCAAGTCAAGAAGCAAACTTGACCTTTTTCCAACAATTATGATTATTATTATTATAGACGTGTTGTTGTTGTAGATTTCACTCATTGGACATTGGCAAACATGCAAGGGGCGGTTCAAAATTTAATTAACACAAAAAATGGCAAATTAAAATCATGAATTCAAGAAGACAACAGCAGAAGCAACATTACATTGCAAAGTTTCCTGCCTGATTACTTGGAATTTTTCATATATATATAAATTGCAAAACATTTTTCAACGTAATTGGCTTTCTCTCTAAGGCTTAACATTAAGCAGAAACATTGGACCAAAAGCAAATAATTATCATGGCATGGAGTTCTATTTGTCTTAACTTTAAAGAATATCAAAATGGTATTGAAAAATTCCAGAACATTTGAAGCCCTAAAGCAATTGATGATTGTCTGGCTTGCTCTGGCTAAATGAACCATTAACATGGCCATCACTTGCTAAGAGTATACAATCTTCTGTACTTTTGAAACTGTTATTGTTAACTCCCTATTAACCCTCTGGCATTGTTAGATATTTGCTGGTCATTTGGCAAAAAACTGATTGACTTGATCGCGATATTGGAGGCTCATTGAATTTCTGGCATTTTGGGCGGCACAGTTTCGCAAAAGAGTTGGAAAAAAGACCGAAAAACCTTCAAGACGTAATAACTTGCATTTTGAGTAGGGCACTTAATGCGTCTCTCCTCAACGATTTGGTGGGTTTTTGGCGGTCTGTCTATGCTGGGGCGCTAATCATAAATCTGCAACGCAACTTCAAGCTCCTAATCAACGGTTACAAACCAAAAAGTTAATGCCTGTCAGGCAGTTAAGTGTTTTGAACTTTTCAGACGCCCGACCCACTGACTACCAACCATCCCCCCCCAAATGCCCACCATGCCAGAAACTGGCCAGGAATGTTGTAAAAATTGCTAAAAATTAAATAAATAAATCGAACCATAAACAATGGGGCCCCACAATGGTTTTGTGGGCAAAGTCTCTTTTTCTTTTCGGGTCGAATGGACATTTTGACGAGAGACAATGGTTTTTTGTTTTTTTCTTCTTCTCTGTTCGAGAGGTCAATGTGCTACCGTTAAAATGATTGGCTTGACCATTCAAAAGTTGCATTTGATTTCACAGTATTATTTTCTGATTGTCTTGCTATGGCAAATAAAACGAAACGAAACGAAACTATACACAAAAGCGCTCGAATAATTTGTATAATTTTCTTCATTGAATTTTTGCATAAAATTTCAATTTTCTTGGCCAGCAAACAGAAATGCAATTTATAAATTATGATATAGTCGAAAACAAACATTTACCAATCAAATCCAATCAAAGGTTAATTAATAAACTCTCTCACGCAACAAGATGACAAAAGAGCAACAAACAACAAAAGATAATGATTATATCCCATCCGATGCATTTTTTATTCAATAGACAACAATGAAATATAGGGCAAACGATTATAGATTGCTATAATTTTGTAATTGATCTGACAAATTGACTTTGAATGGGGCAAGACACAAATTGTTTATGTTTTTTGATTGGCTAAGCACATGAGTCAAGATAAATACGTTTAAGGAAGTCATTTAAATATATATTTTTTTTTCGTTTGTTGTTTTTATCTGCGGGCTACCTACCAAAATCAGCAACATTTATATATATATGTGCATATGTATACATATATAATCGAATGCGTTAATTACTTAAATGATGTTGCACAAATATTATTGTATTTACCTAACCACACTGTCTCCCCCCCCTGCTTGAATACCTCCCACCCATTCAGCCCTTTTTGTATTTTGACAATTAATGAAGCTGATTTCACCAAGACCAACAGAAATTTTTTTGTTTCCGGTGAAGCATCATCATCAGCAAAAAAATGAAAACAAAAATAAAGACTAGAGGGCTTCAAATGGCTTTGCCGAAGTTTCTATACCCTACGAAATTCATATTCAAACCATTGATTAGACACAATTGGAAGTGCATCTATGACCTCATGAACCTTGTCGAATTCTTTGCTCGGACTACATTCTTTTTGTATAGATACTCGTACTTGTGATTGAACCACAGGATTCTAAGGGTAAGTTGCTAAAAAACTGATTGAGAATGTTTGGATTCATTTTTAGATCACTCCAATTTTGACCAATTGACTTTTTTTACCATTTTTAGACTTGGTTGTCTTAGATAAAGACTTGGAATTGCTTCTAGACGAAATGGTTAGCTTTCAACTCTCATTCATTACTGTATGCAGAAACAGCCAGTTCCTGGGTAAAAGATGCTTTCTTTCTAACAACAATTAGATAAACCGTGTAGAAACTTTATTTTATATACCCTGTATATGCATTTCAAATGTCTTAACAAATTATATATACCATCTTTATCAAGGGTATCGCAAAAAATTGAAAAAAGGGAAGTGAAAAAACAAAAGACTTAAGACACGAACTTGCTACAGTCTCATTAAATGACGAAGAAGAAGCAGCGAAAAGAACAATTTCAACCACATTGCAGGTCATTGCCTTTTCCAACGCATCTCAAGGATAAAGACAGAGAGAGAAAGCAATAGTCCCAACCATGACGTCGGACTGAACTTTTAAAGGCTAAAGATGTAAGGTACATAAGGAGATCTCATTGATGGTTATATCGAGGTTCTACCTCTCAGCCTTTATGACTCACATTAATTGAACAATCGAAACGTTTTGTTTTTGTAAACAGGAAAACCTCTCCTTCATTTAGCAGGTCTCGATAATGTCTAATTAGTGATCAGTTTTGTTTAGTATGATCTTATCGATTATCAACCTGTTGAGCAGACTTCCAGACTAAGAATAATTGTAACACGATCTTAATGGGAATCAATCTCTTGAACTATCGTTCTCTCTGCAGATTTCGAATACACATGGAATAACATAAATGTTTGAGCCCTCAAGAGGGATATTGACTGTACTATAAACCAGTAATGTGGGTAAGAGTTATGCCAGATTAAAGGGGTCCGATGACACGAATTCGTTATATTATATCAAAATTTATGCATTGGCCTCAAGTTGTGTGTGACAATTTTTTTGTTTGCCTGATTAAGAAAACGTTTCGTGCGAGTTTATTAAATATTTTAATTTCACACACTTATGTATGTGTGAGAAAGCGTAAGCGTATACATTAATATATATGTATGTATTTATATGCATTTGGCAGTGCATTGAATGATGAAACGATGCAAACTGCACGTGTTTGCATATTTGATAACGAAAATTATAATATAATTCAGATGAAGCGTGTTTTTTGATTTAACAATTTGACAAATATTGTTCATTAACAATACAATTTAAAGAAAATGTTGAAATAAATGTAATGTACTCACCATTTTGTTGTAATTTCGAAACGTGCCAATCTTCTAAGATGTTTTAACTGCAAAATACATGCATATATATATATATATATATATGGGATGATTTTTAATTATAATCACTGTAGAATTTGAGGGCCATAAAGCAAAAAAAAAAAAAAAATAATAATAATTACAAATCATATAAAGTTTCACACCAGAAAGTTGTTTAGTTTGTCCTCTATGTGAGATATTTTTAGATAGATTTTCCATTGACTTTAACAAACAAACACACACACACACACACACACACACACACATACACACTGACCGGTAGTATCTGGTAATTGTAGACAACTCTCGCATATTGAATGACAAATTTAAAATCTGATTTAACTAAGGCAAAATATCAATTGCATATATTATGCAATTTTCTATTACTATAGCTGGACCCTAGTGGCACAGTGAGCGGTGATTGTGCCTCTGATGATGTTGATGATGATGATGATGATGACAACGATGACTATGTCTATTTGCTGTTTATTCATTATTGAGACTCTCAGACAGTCTCTAGTAGATCTATTCGGTATGACTGTGCCTGATAGCTGGAAGTTATAGACCATTTCTGGGGGGGTCTGACCTAGTCAATGGTTTGCTGCGATCTGTCGCGCATGCGTAAGCATTGAAACCAATTTAAATGACCATTTTCTGTAAATTTTAAGTACGCAGTAATTTTCAATTGCCGTTGGGGTTTTTAATTTATTTTTTGGTCTTTCAGTGTCGCAAATTTGCAGCCAAATGTGTGCCGCATGCCACGCATTTTAAGTGGCCCCCAGCAAAGCGCTCTTAGTTTCATTTTCGGACAATTTGGCTTATATGGCCAAAAAAGAGAAGAAGGCGTAGCCGGCCCATGTCATGGCTAACAGTCTAAACGTGACTATGTAGCAATAAGATTTTATCGCATGGAGAGCACAAAAGGTTGGAGGTTATCCTCCACTTATCCCACTCTAGAATCTCAAACAAGTTTCAAAGAGGTGTTCCAAGTTAAACCGCAAAAACGCAAAAGTCTTATGTTAAATCAGAGCTCATCTGACCTTAAACTGGAGCCTAGATAAGGAAACGAGATGTACATAAATTAATTTTGGCTCAACTATTCCACGATCGCAACTAAACTAAACTAGAAGATGTACTTTGCTGGCGGATGTAATTAAAACAAATTTAATATTCCATTTTTTTTTTTTTATACTTTGTAACTGGATCATAAATAAGTAGACTGGCCATAAACTTTCCTTGTCATAAATAATTGTAGCATTCAATTGAGAAATTTATTAACAATTTGCATAAATTTTGCCTTTAAGCTGGTTTTTTTATTTGCAATTGAATCCACAAAGTGATAAAGGATTACAACTAATCGAAAATCCTGATGTCCTTTTGAACGAATTACCAACTTCAAAGGGTTGGGGAAATTTCTAATTTCTCTCTCTCTTTCTCTATCTGTGTGTCTCTGCTTCTCTCTAAAATTATAAAAAATTCTGTCTCTTTTAAAAAATTTCATCCTCTTATTCATCTTAAAAGTTTTATAATCAACTTTCAAGATATTTCCACTCTATCTTGGTGCCTAATTAAACATTTTCCCATCCCAAAACGGAAGGGAAACAAATACATATAAACTAACTAATATGAAGGAAAAAAAAAAAAAAGCAAACCCTATTAAACATTCGTTCATATAATCATATTTGCATACCTACAAAGCCCAAGCTAAGTACCTACAATTAACTGGCAGCAAATGTTTCCGGCACATTAAAAGCAAAATAGACAAACAACAGCAACAACAACAACAACAACAGCGACAGCAAAAAAATGTTTAACACAAAAAATAAAACTATATGATATGCATAAAAGGTGTTTAAAAACTAATTTTCATATTGTTGCATTTAACACACACACAAACACACAAAAAAAAAAAAGAGTTTAGTTTAAAGATCTCAAATGTTGATTTATTTGGTTTTGTTTGCTTTTGCTTGGTGCGTGCTTGCACCGAAAATAAAATAAAAAACAAAAAACAAAAAACAAAAACGCCTTCTGCAGATTGATTTATTAATTTGCATAAATTTAACACGCCTGTGACAGGAGTTATTTCTTTGGCTGGGCTCTGAGCCTGATGCCTGATGCCTGATGCCTTTGGGGCATAAATTGTCTGCATTGCTGCACGCAAGTTTGTTGCCTAAGTCTTTTGTTTTTCTCTCTCTCTCTCTCTCTCTCACAGATTGTCTATCTATCTAAGGCTTTGACACTTGACAAGAACTTTACATATGATTTGTGTCACAATTGGATTTTTGTATTTATGTTTAAACATTTTTACATCATTCATCCTTTACATCATAAATTTACACTAAAGACACACATACGTTGATTTTGTGTAGTTGCTTATTTTTCTTTTTTTTCGATTTTGTTGTTTCTGTTTTATTTTGGATTGTTTTCTACCGCAGTCGGAGCTAAAGCGTGACAAAACACATTGGAGACACGGGCCACACTGAAAGCAACAAATGTGGTAGCATCAGCACAAAGTCTCCGTCTAACCCGGCTCGAGCTGAGGCTTTGGTCATCAGCTGGTTTTTCGTTTCGTTGTCTCGTTCTTTTATTTTTTGTGTATATAAATTGTGTTTTTTTTTTTGTTTTTGTTTTTGTAGCATGTCCACGAGCAACATCACACGAACAATAACCGAGTCCCAAACACCTGAGTTTCAATATCGTTCGTGTTGCCAAGCAAGTTTTTCCTTCATGTTGCTTGTTGCTAAACCAAAACCAAAAGCTTGGCAACATGTTGCTAGGGCAAAAGCGTCAACACTTCCGTTGCTTTATTGCTGAGAGATAATAAATTAATATATTAAATTTATCCAGAAAATCAAAACAAAACAATTAAACGACAATTTTTTAGGTAAATAAACAAGTAAATTAATATTTATGCCAGACGGCATTATATTGTATAGGAAATCTATATAGTTTGACGAACCCAAAAACAAATCGTTAAGATATTGAAGAGAAGACCTCATTAGTCATTCTTGGCTAACGAACCTCGCCTTAGGGTTAAGAACTTGGCTAGAACTTATTCAAAGTGTCGGCGGGGGTGGTGGAGGTAGGGGTAGTTACATCCCTGACCTAAATCATTTAGTGATAACTAAAAGCCGCAATTTAATCACATTACACTACAAACGATTACGTGAGTGACATTGAAATCGGATATACATACATATGTGTGTGTGTGTGTGTGTGTGTGTGTGTGTGTGTGTGTGTGTAGTCTGACTCTCTGTCTCTCTTTACGCATGAACTGAAGGCTGACATATTTTAATTTTCTTTCATTCGTTAATGTTGCCCCTTCCTCCCCCAAAATGCCTCGTCGTCCCCGTCGCATAAATTGAATTTGATTTTATTACTTGGATGTCAGCATACAGAAAGAGAGGGAGAGAGAGAGATAGAGAGAAAGAGACTTACTTACAGCAAATACAAAAACCAAGTTGATTATTTAATGACTGCCTAATATTAATGCAAAATTCCAAACAAATGAATGCAATTTATTTGTTATTTTGCATTTATTTAATTTAATTTTATGAGTTCACAAAAATGCTGCAAATGGAGACAATTTGATGTGACAAATATATATATACACACATACTTATCGTATGGATTGAGCAAGATTTATTTCCTCATTCATTAAAATATTTATATATGTACATACAAAAAATATATTTAATTTTTTTGGGGTTTTTTTTCATCTCTTGAAATTGAACATTTTCCTTGCCCATGATTTAGTTTTGAGTGCCAATTAATTTTGTAAATCTCATTAAAAAGCCATATCAATAATCAACTCTAGACTATCGATTAGCATACACAAGTTTTTGCAATTTAAGTACAAATAAAATTTATATTCTGTGTTTTCTGCGTGTGTGTGTGTGTGTGTATCCAATAGTAAATCAACAGAAATGTCTGTCTACTAAGATCACTTTGGATTTGACAAGTTGCTTTTCATTTGTGGATCGAGGGGGAACAGCTTGGGGACGCTTTTGCTTCGATTTGCTTGGGTTTGGGTTCGGGGTTTGGGGTTTGGTCTCCTTTGGCTGGGCAAAACTGGTCTTACAAAAGATTATTATCGCTTTTATGGTGTTTTTATCGTTTTTTACAGCATTTTATATGTCTTTATGATTGATCTGATGGATTTTATATATGCTTTGCTGTTGCTGTTGTTGTTGCATTTTTGGCTATACAAGTAGCTGCTGCTGGTCTTTTTTGAGGGAGCATTTTGTTACCAAGAGAGTGTGGGAGAATTTTTCGTTTTTCTTATTGCTTTTTTTTTTTTTTTTACTTATCCAAAATCTGATTTGGTAAATTTTGATAAATTGCTATTGAAAGTGAGTGGCTAATTTCAGTATTAAACCGCTTAAATTGGGCAAGGCTTAAGCTGCAGTGATTTGAAAATTGATAAGTGCGGATTAAATCATTATACGGTATGACGATAGTAGACACATTTGTTGTTGTTGTTGTTAACGAAATTTGTATTTGTATTATGATTGAAATGGAAATATAATGTTCTTTTAACTTTAGCAATTTGCTATTCAACTGTGACATTCGTTAACGGTAACTAAAAAAGTAAATTCGATAAGTGACAGAATGAAACTTTAATCAATAGAGGTCATCAAACACATCCCAGAACACCATGTCCTTTCGTCCAGCGACACAATTTGTAGATTCTAGAGCTAAAAAACGTAAAAAGGATAATATTCTCGAGGCCATATCTCGCCAGGACATTGATCGATTTCACCAGGACATCCTTTTTTGGAGCCTCCAGGATCAGGACTATCGATCTGCATTCAAGGATTTCCATTATTCTTCCAAAAATATTGCTCGAATTTTTGTAAGGGGGAGGTCAGAAAAATGGCAAAAAAGTGACAAAAAACTACAAATGTCCTTATAACTCGGTCATTTAAAGGACGATCAGGATGTCCTTTGGTCAGATTGTAGTCCTTGATGATCCGCATCGACTGACACTATCGGCTCCTGGAATGTCCTTCGGGAAGCTGAGATAAAAGGACTTTTTTGTTTATGACAAAATGGCGAATATCTCGCGAGTCCTTTGAAGGATAAGGACGAAAGTTGTGCCCAAACATTCCAATCATTGAGGACTATAGTTGGTGCAAAGGACATCCCGATAGTCCTTCGGAGAGCTGAGATATTAAGGATTTTGTAGTTTTCTCCAGATTTTTTCATCTTTTGCTTGAATTTGGAACTTAGAAAAAATTGCATTAAATTTGGGACTTGGAAAAAATTACAAGTTAAAAAAACATAAAAGTGCTAATAACTCGGCAGTTTTAAGGATGAGCGGGATGTCCTTGGGCCAGATGGAAGTCCTTTTTCAAGCGCGTCGACTGACATTACCATGTCCTGGAATGTCCTTTAAATAGCTGCAAAAAAGGTCCTTTTCAGAAAATTGCATGTCCTGCATCCTTAGACGACCCCAAGTTTTTTTGATGCCAATCGATAGAGATCATCAAGGACTTTCTAGGAAATCATGTCCTTTCGTCCTGCGCCAAGATTTGAGGATTCTAGAGCTAAAAAACGCAAAAAGGATAATTTTCTAGAGGCCATATCTCGACAGGACATTGATCGATTTCGCCAGGACATCCTTTTTTGGAGCCTCCAGGATCAGGACTATCGATCTGCATTCAAGGATTTCCATTATTCTTCCAAAAATATTGCTCGAATTTTTGTAAGGGGGGAGGTCAGAAAAATGGCAAAAAAGTGACAAAAAACTACAAATGTCCTTATAACTCGGTCATTTCAAGGACGATCAGGATGTCCTTTGGTCAGATTGTAGTCCTTGATGATCCGCATCGACTGACACTATCGGCTCCTGGAATGTCCTTCGGGAAGCTGAGATAAAAGGACTTTTTTGTTTATGACAAAATGGCGAATATCTCGCGAGTCCTTTGAAGGATAAGGACGAAAGTTGTGCCCAAACATTCCAATCATTGAGGACTATAGTTGGTGCAAAGGACATCCCGATAGTCCTTCGGAGAGCTGAGATATTAAGGATTTTGTAGTTTTCTCCAGATTTTTTCATCTTTTGCTTGAATTTGGAACTTAGAAAAAATTGCATTAAATTTGGGACTTGGAAAAAATTACAAGTTAAAAAAACATAAAAGTGCTAATAACTCGGCAGTTTTAAGGATGAGCGGGATGTCCTTGGGCCAGATGGAAGTCCTTTTTCAAGCGCGTCGACTGACATTACCATGTCCTGGAATGTCCTTTAAATAGCTGCAAAAAAGGTCCTTTTCAGAAAATTGCATGTCCTGCATCCTTAGACGACCCCAAGTTTTTTTGATGCCAATCGATAGAGATCATCAAGGACTTTCTAGGAAATCATGTCCTTTCGTCCTGCGCCAAGATTTGAGGATTCTAGAGCTAAAAAACGTAAAAAGGATAATTTTCTCGAGGCCATATCTCGGCAGGACATTGATCGCTTTCGCCAGGACATCCTTTTTTGGAGCCTCCAAGATCAGGACTATCGATCTGCATTCAAGGATTTCCATTATCCTTCCAAAAATATCGCTCGAATTTTTGTAAGGGGGGACGTCAGAAAAATGGCAAAAAAGTGACAAAAAACTACAAATGTCCTTATAACTCGGTCATTTAAAGGACGATCAGGATGTCCTTTGGTCAGATTGTAGTCCTTGATGATCCGCATCGACTGACACTATCGGCTCCTGGAATGTCCTTCGGGAAGCTGAGATAAAAGGACTTTTTTGTTTATGACAAAATGGCGAATATCTCGCGAGTCCTTTGAAGGATAAGGACGAAAGTTGTGCCCAAACATTCCAATCATTGAGGACTATAGTTGGTGCAAAGGACATCCCGATAGTCCTCAATTAAGAAACTAAATTCCCAGACTTACAAATGCGGCAAGAAATGTTGGAACTTTTAATAATTGTATTAACTTTGTATCAAACATTTCAATGTAACTTTAAAGATTGCTTTCAAATATGCCAATCAAAAGAGATCATCAAGGACTTTCTTGGAAACCATGTCCTTTCGTCCTGCCGCACAATTTGTAGATTCTAGAGCTAAAAAACGTAAAAGGGATAATATTCTCGAGGCCATATCTCGCCAGGACATTGATCGATTTCACCAAGACATCATTTTTTGGAGCCTCCAGGATCAGGACTATCGATCTGCATTCAAGGATTTTCAATATCCTTCCAAAAATATTGCTCGAATGAGTCCTTCGGAGAGCTGAGATATTAAGGATTTTGTGGTTTTCTGCAGCTTTTTGGATCTTTTCATTCAATTTGGGACTTGGAATAAATTAAAAGTCAAAAAAACAGAAAACTACTCATAACTCGGTAGTTTTAAGGATGAGCGGGATGTCCTTGGGCCAGATGGAAGTCCTTGTTCATGCGCGTCGACTGACATTACCATGTCCTGGAATGTCCTTTAAATAGCTGCTAAAAGGTCCTTTTCAGAAAATAACATGTCCTGCATCCTTAGACGACCCCAAGTTTTTTTGATGTCAATCGATAGAGACCTTCAAGGACATTCTAGGAAACCATGTCCTTTCGTCCTGCGCCAGGATTTGTGGATTCTAGAGCTAAAAAACGTAAAAGGGATAATATTCTCGAGGCCATATCTCGCCAGGACATTGATCAATTTCACCAGGACATCATTTTTTGGAGCCTCCAGGATCAGGACTATCGATCTGCATTCAAGGATTTCCATTATCCTTCCAAAAATATCGCTCGAATTTTTGTAAGGGGGAGGTCAGAAAAATGGCAAAAAAGTGACAAAAATCCACAAATGTCCTTATAACTCGGTCATTTAAAGGACGATCAGGATGTCCTTTGGTCAGATTGTAGTCATTGTTGATTCGCATCGACTGACAGTATCAGATCCTGGAATGTCCTTCGGGAAGCTGAGATAAAAGGACTTTTTTGTATAAAGAAAAATGGGATATAACTCGCGAGTCCTTTGAAGGATTAGGACGAATCTGATGCCAAAAGATTCGAATCATCAAGGACTATAGTTGGTGCAAAGGACATCCCGATAGTCCTTCGGAGAGCTGAGATATTAAGGATTTTGTAGTTTTCTCCAGATTTTTTCATCTTTTGCTTGAATTTGGGACTTAGAAAAAATTGCATTAGATTTGGGATTTGCAAAAAATAACAAGTTAAAAAAACATAAAAGTGCTAATAACTCGGCAGTTTTAAGGATGAGCGGGATGTCCTTTTTGCCAGGTGGAAGTCCTTTTTCAAGCGCGTCGACTGACATTACCATGTCCTGGAATGTCCTTTAAATAGCTGCAAAAAAGGTCCTTTTCAGAAAATTGCATGTCCTGCATCCTTAGACGACCCCAAGTTTTTTTGATGCCAATCGATAGAGATCATCAATGACTTTCTAGGAAATCATGTCCTTTCGTCCTGCGCCAAGATTTGAGGATTCTAGAGCTAAAAAACGTAAAAAGGATAATTTTCTCGAGGCCATATCTCGGCAGGACATTGATCGATTTCGCCAGGACATCCTTTTTTAGAGCCTCCAGGATCAGGACTATCGATCTGCATTCAAGGATTTCCATTATCCTTCCAAAAATATCGCTCGAATTTTTGTAAGGGGGGACGTCAGAAAAATGGCAAAAAAGTGACAAAAAACTACAAATGTCCTTATAACTCGGTCATTTAAAGGACGATCAGGATGTCCTTTGGTCAGATTGTAGTCCTTGATGATCCGCATCGACTGACACTATCGGCTCCTGGAATGTCCTTCGGGAAGCTGAGATAAAAGGACTTTTTTGTTTATGACAAAATGGCGAATATCTCGCGAGTCCTTTGAAGGATAAGGACGAAAGTTGTGCCCAAACATTCCAATCATTGAGGACTATAGTTGGTGCAAAGGACATCCCGATAGTCCTTCGGAGAGCTGAGATATTAAGGATTTTGTAGTTTTCTCCAGATTTTTTCATCTTTTGCTTGAATTTGGAACTTAGAAAAAAATTGCATTAAATTTGGGACTTGGAAAAAATTACAAGTTAAAAAAAACATAAAAGTGCTAATAACTCGGCAGTTTTAAGGATGAGCGGGATGTCCTTGGGCCAGATGGAAGTCCTTTTTCAAGCGCGTCGACTGACATTACCATGTCCTGGAATGTCCTTTAAATAGCTGCAAAAAAGGTCCTTTTCAGAAAATTGCATGTCCTGCATCCTTAGACGACCCCAATTTTTTTTGATGCCAATCGATAGAGATCATCAATGACTTTCTAGGAAATCATGTCCTTTCGTCCTGCGCCAAGATTTGAGGATTCTAGAGCTAAAAAACGTAAAAAGGATAATTTTCTCGAGGCCATATCTCGGCAGGACATTGATCGATTTCGCCAGGACATCCTTTTTTGGAGCCTCCAGGATCAGGACTATCGATCTGCATTCAAGGATTTCCATTATCCTTCCAAAAATATCGCTCGAATTTTTGTAAGGGGGGAGGTCAGAAAAATGGCAAAAAAGTGACAAAAATCCACAAATGTCCTTATAACTCGGTCATTTAAAGGACGATCAGGATGTCCTTTGGTCAGATTGTAGTCATTGTTAATCCGCATCGACTGACAGTATCAGATCCTGTAATGTCCTTCGGGAAGCTGAGATAAAAGGACTTTTTTGTATAAAGAAAAATGGGATATAACTCGCGAGTCCTTTGAAGGATCAGGACGAATCTGATGCCAAAAGATTCGAATCATCAAGGACTATAGTTGGTGCAAAGGACATGGTGATAGTCCTTCGGAGAGCGGAGATATCAAGGATTTTGTGGTTTTCTTCTGTTTTTTTGGCCACTTGGCTCAATTCAAAACAGAAAAAAAGCTCAAAGTCGATCTTTTGAAGGACGATTTTGATGTCCTTTTTCCAGATGGATGTCCTTGTACATGCGACTCGATTGACATCACCTGATCCTGGAATATCCTTCGGATAGCTGAGAAATATGACGTTTTTTATGCAATTGCATGCTTATTTAAATGTAAATTTTATGTAGCATACTTTAAGGGTGAATAATATGAATTTTTTAAAAAAGTGTTGCCTACTTATTTGGGGTAAAAAAGGAATGTCAAATATTTCGAGTATCCTTTGGAGGATCAGGACGAAATTGGTGTCAAACGAATCCTTTCACAAAGGACAATAATCTGTTACAAGGACATCTCAGAAGTCCTGCCAGGAGCCGAGATATTAAGGATTTTATGTTTTTTCGGATTTTGTTGCATACTTTTAGGCGTTTGAGCTTGTGCGACACCGAAATAAATTTGTGTTGCATACTTTTAGGCGTTTGAGCGTGTGGGGTACAAAAATTAAAATCTGCTGCATACTTTTAGGCTGCATACCACACGCTTAAACGCCTAAAAGTATGCAACACAAATTTATTTTGGTACCCCACACGCTCAAACGCCTAAAAGTATGCAACACAAATTTATTTCGGTGGAGTTCCTTTTTTGGAGCCTCCAAGATCAGGACTATCGATCTGCATTCAAGGATTTCCATTATCCTTCCAAAAATATCGCTCGAATTTTTGTAAGGGGGGACGTCAGAAAAATGGCAAAAAAGTGACAAAAAACTACAAATGTCCTTATAACTCGGTCATTTAAAGGACGATCAGGATGTCCTTTGGTCAGATTGTAGTTCTTGATGATCCGCATCGACTGACACTATCAGATCCTGAAATGTCCTTCGGGAAGCTGAGATAAAAGGACCTTTTTGTTTATGACAAAATGGCGAATATCTCGCGAGTCCTTTGAAGGATCAGGACGAAAAATGTGCCCAAACATTCCAATAATTGAGGACTATAGTTGGTGCAAAGGACATCCCGATAGTCCTTCGGGGAGCTGAGATATTAAGGATTTTGTAGTTTTCTCCAGATTTTTTCATCTTTTGCTTGAATTTGGAACTTAGAAAAAATTGCATTAAATTTGGGACTTGGAAAAAATTACAAGTTAAAAAAAACATAAAAGTGCTAATAACTCGGCAGTTTTAAGGATGAGCGGGATGTCCTTGGGCCAGATGGAAGTCCTTTTTCAAGCGCGTCGACTGACATTACCATGTCCTGGAATGTCCTTTAAATAGCTGCAAAAAAGGTCCTTTTCAGAAAATTGCATGTCCTGCATCCTTAGACGACCCCAATTTTTTTTGATGCCAATCGATAGAGATCATCAATGACTTTCTAGGAAATCATGTCCTTTCGTCCTGCGCCAAGATTTGAGGATTCTAGAGCTAAAAAACGTAAAAAGGATAATTTTCTCGAGGCCATATCTCGGCAGGACATTGATCGATTTCGCCAGGACATCCTTTTTTGGAGCCTCCAGGATCAGGACTATCGATCTGCATTCAAGGATTTCCATTATCCTTCCAAAAATATCGCTCGAATTTTTGTAAGGGGGAGGTCAGAAAAATGGCAAAAAAGTGACAAAAATCCACAAATGTCCTTATAACTCGGTCATTTAAAGGACGATCAGGATGTCCTTTGGTCAGATTGTAGTCATTGTTAATCCGCATCGACTGACAGTATCAGATCCTGTAATGTCCTTCGGGAAGCTGAGATAAAAGGACTTTTTTGTATAAAGAAAAATGGGATATAACTCGCGAGTCCTTTGAAAGATCAGGACGAATCTGATGCCAAAAGATTCGAATCATCAAGGACTATAGTTGGTGCAAAGGACATGGTGATAGTCCTTCGGAGAGCGGAGATATCAAGGATTTTGTGGTTTTCTTCTGTTTTTTGGCCACTTGGCTCAATTCAAAACAGAAAAAAAGCTCAAAGTCGATCTTTTGAAGGACGATTTTGATGTCCTTTTTCCAGATGGATGTCCTTGTACATGCGACTCGATTGACATCACCTGATCCTGGAATATCCTTCGGATAGCTGAGAAATATGACGTTTTTTATGCAATTGCATGCTTATTTAAATGTAAATTTTATGTAGCATACTTTAAGGGTGAATAATATGAATTTTTTAAAAAAGTGTTGCCTACTTATTTGGGGTAAAAAAGGAATGTCAAATATTTCGAGTATCCTTTGGAGGATCAGGACGAAATTGGTGTCAAACGAATCCTTTCACAAAGGACAATAATCTGTTACAAGGACATCTCAGAAGTCCTGCCAGGAGCCGAGATATTAAGGATTTTATGTTTTTTCGGATTTTGTTGCATACTTTTAGGCGTTTGAGCTTGTGCGACACCGAAATAAATTTGTGTTGCATACTTTTAGGCGTGTGGGGTACAAAAACTAAAATCTGCTGCATACTTTTAGGCTGCATACCACACGCTTAAACGCCTAAAAGTATGCAACACAAATTTATTTTGGTACCCCACACGCTCAAACGCCTAAAAGTATGCAACACAAATTTATTTCGGTGCCGCACAAGCTCAAACGCCTAAAAGTATGCAACAAAATCCGAAAAAACATAAAATCCTTAATATCTCGGCTCCTGGCAGGACTTCTGAGATGTCCTTGTAACAGATTATTGTCCTTTGTGAAAGGATTCGTTTGACACCAATTTCGTCCTGATCCTCCAAAGGATACTCGAAATATTTGACATTCCTTTTTTACCCCAAATAAGTAGGCAACACTTTTTTAAAAAATTCATATTATTCACCCTTAAAGTATGCTACATGAAATTTACATTTAAATAAACATGCAATTGCATAAAAAACGTCATATTTCTCAGCTATCCGAAGGATATTCCAGGATCAGGTGATGTCAATCGAGTCGCATGTACAAGGACATCCATCTGGAAAAAGGACATCAAAATCGTCCTTCAAAAGATCGACTTTGAGCTTTTTTTCTGTTTTGAATTGGGCCAAGTGGCCAAAAAAACAGAAGAAAACCACAACATCCTTGATATCTCCGCTCTCCGAAGGACTATCACCATGTCCTTTGCACCAACTATAGTCCTTGATGATTCGAATCTTTTGGCATCAGATTCGTCCTGATCCTTCAAAGGACTCGCGAGTTATATCCCATTTTTCTTTATACAAGAAAGTCCTTTTATCTCAGCTTCCCGAAGGACATTCCAGGATCTGATACTGTCAGTCGATGCGGATCAACAATGACTACAATCTGACCAAAGGACATCCTGATCGTCCTTTAAATGACCGAGTTATAAGGACATTTGTGGATTTTTGTCACTTTTTTGTCATTTTTCTGACCTCCCCCCTTACAAAAATTCGAGCGATATTTTTGGAAGGATAATGGAAATCCTTGAATGCAGATCGATAGTCCTGATCCTGGAGGCTCTAAAAAAGGATGTCCTGGCGAAATCGATCAATGTCCTGCCGAGATATGGCCTCGAGAAAATTATCCTTTTTACGTTTTTTAGCTCTAGAATCCTCAAATCTTGGCGCAGGACGAAAGGACATGATTTCCTAGAAAGTCATTGATGATCTCTATCGATTGGCATCAAAAAAACTTGGGGTCGTCTAAGGATGCAGGACATGCAATTTTCTGAAAAGGACCTTTTTTGCAGCTATTTAAAGGACATTCCAGGACATGGTAATGTCAGTCGACGCGCTTGAAAAAGGACTTCCACCTGGCAAAAGGACATCCCGCTCATCCTTAAAACTGCCGAGTTATTAGCACTTTTATGTTTTTTTAACTTGTTATTTTTTGCAAATCCCAAATCTAATGCAATTTTTTCTAAGTCCCAAATTCAAGCAAAAGATGAAAAAATCTGGAGAAAACTACAAAATCCTTAATATCTCAGCTCTCCGAAGGACTATCGGGATGTCCTTTGCACCAACTATAGTCCTTGATGATTCGAATCTTTTGGCATCAGATTCGTCCTAATCCTTCAAAGGACTCGCGAGTTATATCCCATTTTTCTTTATACAAAAAAGTCCTTTTATCTCAGCTTCCCGAAGGACATTCCAGGATCTGATACTGTCAGTCGATGCGAATCAACAATGACTACAATCTGACCAAAGGACATCCTGATCGTCCTTTAAATGACCGAGTTATAAGGACATTTGTGGATTTTTGTCACTTTTTTGCCATTTTTCTGACCTCCCCCCTTACAAAAATTCGAGCGATATTTTTGGAAGGATAATGGAAATCCTTGAATGCAGATCGATAGTCCTGATCCTGGAGGCTCCAAAAAATGATGTCCTGGTGAAATTGATCAATGTCCTGGCGAGATATGGCCTCGAGAATATTATCCCTTTTACGTTTTTTAGCTCTAGAATCCACAAATCCTGGCGCAGGACGAAAGGACATGGTTTCCTAGAATGTCCTTGAAGGTCTCTATCGATTGACATCAAAAAAACTTGGGGTCGTCTAAGGATGCAGGACATGTTATTTTCTGAAAAGGACCTTTTAGCAGCTATTTAAAGGACATTCCAGGACATGGTAATGTCAGTCGACGCGCATGAACAAGGACTTCCATCTGGCCCAAGGACATCCCGCTCATCCTTAAAACTACCGAGTTATGAGTAGTTTTCTGTTTTTTTGACTTTTAATTTATTCCAAGTCCCAAATTGAATGAAAAGATCCAAAAAGCTGCAGAAAACCACAAAATCCTTAATATCTCAGCTCTCCGAAGGACTCATTCGAGCAATATTTTTGGAAGGATATTGAAAATCCTTGAATGCAGATCGATAGTCCTGATCCTGGAGGCTCCAAAAAATGATGTCTTGGTGAAATCGATCAATGTCCTGGCGAGATATGGCCTCGAGAATATTATCCCTTTTACGTTTTTTAGCTCTAGAATCTACAAATTGTGCGGCAGGACGAAAGGACATGGTTTCCAAGAAAGTCCTTGATGATCTCTTTTGATTGGCATATTTGAAAGCAATCTTTAAAGTTACATTGAAATGTTTGATACAAAGTTAATACAATTATTAAAAGTTCCAACATTTCTTGCCGCATTTGTAAGTCTGGGAATTTAGTTTCTTAATTGAGTTTTAAAGTTTCTGTTGATATTCAAGAAGAATCAATTATAATTTGATTAACTCAATGGGCCTTGAACCCACTTTGTATTGGAAATTACTTTGATTTATTGAAAATCCAGTAAGTTGTAATTATTTTCGATTCGTGACGCGAATACTCAATTGGAATAATGTTCTCTAGAAGCTAGATATGGAGGATTTACGATATAAATGTATACTACCTACTTATGTAGCTGACAAATCGCATTGCCTTCAGATCTTCTCAAATCAATCAATCTTCATCTCTTTTATCGCTTTGCCCCTGTTAGCCCATATAAAGTTACAACAATTTCAATGAATTAAACATGAACCATGGAGGCAGCTACCAAGCTTTAGCGACTTATGTACAGACCTGAGAAGCGGTCGCAGCCTCCAGTTTGAAAGATCGGGCATTGTTTTTGTTGCAACTGTCATAATTTATATATCAACTGGCCACCACCGCTGCCACCTTCAAGTATTATTGGCAATAGTAGCAGTTGAGTCTGTCAACTCAAACCCGATCGGCCTATAAAATGAAGGCGTATGCTAAACAAATATCGAATGTAAGTTGACAGACATACATATACTTTGTATTTGTATTCAGTTTATTCGATGATATTGAACGCTTGACTGAATGCAGTGAAAAAGATATGGACAGAACTTGGGGAACGTGGAACTGCGTGAAACTGTGAGTGAACTGGCCGCAAAAAGTCACAGCCAATAACCCAACTCAATGCCTTTCGGAACACACAATGTTTTAATGAGCACATGTCCATTTATCTTTATTAGGAATGGCAATTGGCAACGTTTCAGAGATAACAGACAAACGGCTTGAGCTTAAGTTTGTTGATGGCAAAGGAGAGTACAGGAACAATGTGTGGCATGCCGATGGCGATGGCGAAGGAGGGAGTGGGTGGAGGGAGCTTTTGACTTGACTTCATTTTGTAATATGTTTTAACCCTGATACGCTCATTTAAGTTATTAATTTATGTAACAACACATTTCTCGAACACGATTTCTAAATTGTTCTCAAAGCACTTTGCATTTTTCACTCACTCACTTATTGAATGCAATAATTTATAAATAAATTGTATTGATTACATACATTATAATAATAATAATAATACAAATAATCAAAAGAATAAAATGTGGCGCAAAGCCAAAGCAATTTCTTGCTTAATTAATAAAATGTTAATTCATTTGATCAGGTTGCCAGCATTTAGTAGGTATATACATATATACATATATTTCCCACTTTGGCATTGCTCTGACAAGAGTCAAGTTCAATTTGAAATTCAATCGCAAGGTTCATCAGACACTGGAACCAATTTGACAGACAAAAAAAAAGAAAAAAAAAAGATGGAATTATTAGCATGATTTTGCCAATAAGCTTCCATTATACGGGGTACTCACTCCGTCACTCAGTCACTCAGTCAGTCAGTCAGTCAGCATTGAGCGTATCAGATTTGATTGAACAGTTAATTAATGATCTTGTGGCGGGATGAAGCGGGGGCCCAGCTGGATTAGCGACAAGTACAAGCCCATAGATGCTGCAAGGGGTATGGCCAATACAAATACAAATATATTTATATGTACAGCCTCGGGCTGCAAATTAATCAACGCATAAGAAGTCTACATAGAATTCAAAACCGGGCAAGCGTGGGTGTCTAGACTTTTAGATTGATATATGTATGTATACAAACACCTATATTGATTTATGTGTGTTTGGGTGTGTGTGTGTGTGTGTGTGTGTGTAAGCGGATTCTGAAAGGAGTTTGCCAAAGAGATTATCAATTTAAACCAAACACAAGGTCAATGAAATATCTGTTTAAGCCATCAAACACGTTAACTGCGAAATACAACACAAACTAATTTTACTTTGCTTTACCAAAATCTCAGCCAAATGTCAGCAGTTATTACTCAATTCTTCAGTTATCTATAATTTATAGTCCTTTTAAGAACATCTTAAACTGCCCTCAATTGATTGGCTCCTTATGATAATTCATTCCGATAACCAGTTCAGCATTATTACCTTATGCAAATCCTCTCTGTCAGTCAAGTCCACTGTCAGGGCAGGGCAAATGAACTTGAGAGCTGAAAATAACCTTAACATCTTATTTATAGGTATATATACCGGTTTTGTTTTCTTTTCAAAATTAGAACATATTTTTCCTCATTTTTTAATATTTTTCTGTATATTAGCATAACAAAGACAAAAAAAAAAACATCATAATAATAATAAAGGAAAAATGCATTTCCCGATAAAAATAAAACAAAAGGATTTGCACACAGACACACACACACACACACATACAGGCAGACATACACACATTTAACATAGATAGACAATGAAGAAAAATTAGAAAAAATTGGGAATTTTAAAACAAACAAGGAGGAGGAAAGTAAAGGACAAAAGAAAGAAAAGAAAACCGATTTTGGCAAGCACCGCACAGCAATCAGCCCAAGGCCTAATCCTGTTGCGTTGTTGTCTCCTCCAAATTGCAAAAGACATTACGCATCTTGTCTAGATCTGGCGGCGCTGTATCCGGATTACGTATCCACATTATATAGGCTTGCTTATCGGTACGTGTCAATGGCTTGAAATTGCGCGGATTCTGTGCCTCCTCGTCTTGCAATTTGGAATTGTAGCGTGCATAGAGAAAGATGCGATAGCGCCAATTGTCAAATGTCTGCTTCCATTCGGTGACATGTTTGACAGCACCTTGGGGCACGGCATTCAACAGATTGGCCAGCTTCAACCAATAGGGATCAAGAACTGGATCATTGCGACGATGATCATTGATACACTGATGTTGTTGCAGAAAATGAACGTAGAGCTCCTTTTGCCGCTTGGACATGCGCTCTTTGCGTTCTGGAATATTCAGAGAGTGATAGGTGATTAGACTAAGGGGTTGAGGGGAGGCTCTTGAGATGGTAGATACTTACGTCGAATGTTATTGGTTCCACTGGTGCCTATGGCTAGGCCAACTCCCACTGCTGACTGCTGTTGTTGCTGGTGATGGAATTGTTGCTGCTGATGAAGTTGATTCTGTTGCTCCTGTTGCTGTTGCTGGAGTAAGGCCAAATGCTGTTGTTGCTGCTGCAAATTCTGATGCTGTTGTTGCTGTTGCAACATATACTCATGATGCTGCTGCTGTTGATGTTGATGCAAATGATGATGCGATGTTGGAGGCTGATTAGGCGGCAATGGCACTATTAGAGGCAGCGACGGCGGTGACATTTGTTGCTGCTCCAATTGCGGTGAATCTGGCAGCTCATCCTGGGTATCATAGTCCATTTTCGGTGTACACGCCTCATAGGCTGGCATACCAAGTTCAGCCGATGCAGCGCCACTGCTGGCCTTATCGATGCGATATTTCATTGCCTCTTCGGGCTCCTCATCATCATCATTACACGGAGGCAGTGGTAATGTGGGTGTTGTTGCAGCCTCCACCACACTGTTCACTTGGCACAAATTTGTTGGCTCTTCGGGAGGCGTCGGTGAATCACTGAGTATTTTTTGGGCTCCACAACGGCACTGTGGATGAAGCACATAACTGTCCAAGGCGGCATCGTAAACTGCAAGACAACAAAAACAAGCAAAAACAAATGAATAAACAACAATTATTAGAAAAACAGATTTCCTAAGATTATTAACCTAGCAAACGCATTGAAAATTACAATTGGTTTCTTTTTGTTTTTCAGTTTTTTTTTTTTTTTTCATTTGTTTTTCAGTTTTTTTTTTTTTTTTTTCATTTGTTTTTTAGCTTAAAATTTAATGTATTTTGCGCTAACAATATTTAAAGTACACATTGTCTCATATTCTATCTTTCTTCCATTTTCCATTTGCACAGTTGCCGTTTAAAAATTTAATAATCATAACTATTAGTGGCCGTCGTGGTCTCATCCAGCGGCACAAACATATCCATTTTTTCATAATCCTGCGGTGCTATATGCTTATGACTTGTCCACATCGCATATGCCTTCTGATCGGTGGCTGTCAATGGCTTGAAATTCTTCTGATCACTTGTCTCTGACATGCTCAATTTGGAGTTATAGCGCGTATACATAAATATGCGATAGCGCCAGGCATCAAATGTTTGCTTCCAATCCTCTACATTCTTCACAGCTCCCTGAGGTACGCTATTAAGCATATGAGCCAACTTGGCCCACAATGGTTCGGTGAGTCCATCGTGTCGGCGATGATTCGATAACATGCATGGATTCTCCTCAAAGAATTTCACATAAAGCTCTTTTTGATCCTTTGACATCCGTTCGCCGCGCTCTATACGAATGAGAAAGAGATGGAATTAGTTTTCTAGTTGGCATACTTAGAGGGTCAAAGTTAATCCTGCCTCACTCACTTCGAAATCGACTCATAAGTCCCGGTGTATATGGTGGTTGCTGTGCGGGATTCGGTGCACTCATTGGTGGCAAACTATGCGTATAGTTGGGAAAGAATTGCTGCTGACCCGGCAGCGTATGCTGCAGTATGGCATTTTGTTGCTGCTGCCCTTGTTGCTGCTGATTCTGAGCCTGATGCATATTCTGTTGCTGTTGGCTATGCAAACTCTGCTGTTGTTGATGCTGATGATGCGCTCGTGCTGCTCTTTCCGCTTGCGATTCAGCCTCCGCTTTGGGTATAATATCCATGGGATCTATTGATTGTGTTAAGGACTCTGGTGTACGCTCTGCGTAGTTTTGTGTTAGCCTTAATTTTTGTGAGCTATCCGCAAGCTCTGAACCAGAATTATTTGTATGCTGTTCCAGCGGAGAATCCACTGGCTCATGGCACACAACCATGGCGGGCGATTGGGGCTGTGAAGTGGGCGGTGCTACATATTCCGGATGTGTATGATGCGATGAGCTTTCATTCGATCGCTGTGGCAGTGGCACATGATGGGCTGAAGGATGTTGCTGCTGTTGCTGCTGCTTTAAAGCAGCCGCCATTGATGAGGAACAGGAGGGCTCATATGAGAGCAACTCCTTGGCATGACCATCGTCCAGAGCTGCAATGAGTGAGCAATTTTACAATTTGGGTTTTTATTACAAATGGGCGAAATTCGAATAGGACTTACAAGCAAGAAAAGCACGTTTACGGGCCTGCTGCGTCTATAGTATATATTTTCTATATATATGTACACACAACAGATTTGAGAATCAATCTCTATATATGTATGTATATGTATCTATATAGGTTACAAAATATTTGGGGATTCTCTCTTTCTCTTATACGCTAACAACAAAACGCGGGGCTTAGTAATACATAATGTCAATACGGGACTACAGGAAGAGAGTTTTTTGTGTTTCGGTTGGGTTGGGGGGGGGAAATGGTAGGATTTTTTGTTCTTTTTTATTTACGGATTTACCTTGACTGATTTCTATAACGAAATTGGTAAGGTCATGACGTTGGGCCAGATAGTGAAGCAACAGCTCATCGGGTATATTAAAGCCAATTTTCTTATTCCGAAACTCGAAATTATAGATGCCAAAAGCGGCACGCACTGTAAATGAAGAAGTAAACAAAACAAAAATAAAAACAATTAATTAAGTTTTCTTTTTTTACTACATAGCTATAGATGAAAGGATGTTTTTGAGGTGGAAATGTTCGCCTGTTGATCGGATCGAATCGGATGGTATCCACAACGTATCCAATTACACACATACAACGTTTAACCAGTGACAATTTGAATCTCCCACAACTAGTGAATCTTTGTATGTATGTGTGTATATAGTATTTGGTCTAGGTATAATATGTGGATATACATACACTTGAAGGCAATTAAGTTTTATGACCTGACCCCCCCCAATGAAGAGGCATCAAATACAAATGTATGTGCTAAGCGCTAGAGCTGCTGTTGCTGCTGGAGGAGCACAACACACTTACCCCCCACCCACCCCGGCACCCTCTTTCTCTCCCACACTATGCACCCCGCCAGCATACCCCACAACTAGCCACACGATAATAGTGCGCCACCCACCCCAAAAAGGTTGTCTCTTACCAACATTTTTCAAATCCCAAATATTTAGATTACGATTTTCCTCCGTTACGCCAATCATAAGTAATTTTTTCGTATCGCGAAATTGAAAAGGAATGATAATACCCGATCGTAAAACCATTTTTAATTCGCACAATTTTCACAGTTTTTCATCAAAATTTTCACGTTCTGCTTTGTGGCTGTCTTCCGTAATTGTTTTGGTCTCAGGTCGTCTCCCTCTCTCCACTCCTCTCCTCTCTCACTCTGTCTCACACTCTTGCTCACCCGTCACCCACTATCTCTCTCTCACTTTCACGTTCGTAAACAGCCCACATGTTTGGCATTTCTGACTTGCACACAGTTTGGTCACACTAGAAAATGAGATAACAAAAAGAGAATTCGAAAAAAACATCTTTAATTTATTAAACAAAAAAAAAAAAAACAAAAAACAATTTTAGTTATTTACCTACATACATACATAATGCTTGAGAACTGTCAACGACATCATATGGTCCTCGGACTGGGACTACTCACACTGGTCACCATTGTGGTCCTAATTGTTGAGTCCCGTTATGCAGCTGACGGCCTGGCCAGACGTCGTGAGCAACAGCAATTCGTCATAGAGAATAATTCAACGTGTTGGCAAAATGAACCATATACCATTATCCAGGAATGCCAGCCATGCTCCGAATTTGATATTGTCAGTCGGAGTCTGGGCGTCTGCATTCACACCCATTACAAGGAGGTGCTACGTTGTAAAAGTGGTGAAATTGTCACCAAAAGCTGTGATCGAGTCGCCCTCATTGAGCAACGAAATTTCATAAAATTCGAATCAATTGCATTTGTGATCGGTGTCCTTAGCTATCTGATAAGCTATGCCCGGGATCGGGTGTTATCGCGACGTACATATATGAAAATTGAAAGGCAACTAAATCGGGTGAAGTAGCCAAAAGAGAAGGGAGAAGGCGGAGGAGGAGGGCATCAGCAGTCAATCTCAAGGATACTCACATCTCTGTGTAGATACTTTAGTTTTATTTAGTTTCCGTCTGTTTTTTTTTTTTTTTTTTTTTTTCTTGTTTAAGTACAATTTAAATACCTTTGTTAAAATTCATATACTAATAAGAAATAATAATAATAATATAATATAATAATAAGGGGGACACAAAAAATATTGCATAGATTTCTTCCTCGTTTTTTTTTTTTTTTTTTTGATTTTGTGGCAGGGACGAAAGACGGAGAATCTGCTCTTTTTTGAGGGGTCTCAGAGCAGATCTGGGTCAATTAACACAATTTGGTGCTATAGTATGATATACTAATATATATATATAACATCTTGATCGATTTGATAACAATATATGTGTGTATGTATGTATATTCGAGGTATTCCCACAACTGAATTTTTGAAATATTTTGTGAATTTGCCTTAAGGATATGGAACAAAGACTTTGAATCAACTCGACACTTTAAAATTGAATGGAATATCCTTTCCTTTTTGTTAGGTAAGGTTTGGGAATCACTTCGTTTTACCTTTGGAATGATTAAACAAATATAACATTAACAATTTGATAGATAATAATAGAAATACTCTCTCTCTCTCCCCGTTCTCTTTAGTTGGGGGTTAAATATAATGATACAAAAAAATAAAATTCCTTTTCGAAAAAACAGAATACTAACAATCAGAAAAAAAATTGATAAATATTCTTATTTTCTATAGTTCCCCTCCTACTCCCTGGACAATTCGGATTGAGCCCTAGTTATATATGGATAAATGTCTGCAAATGCTTGGCTATCTTCTTATCGTTTCATTTTGCAGGCATTCAAAACACCTTCAACATAAAATAGTCAACTTAGTTGCAAGGAATAATACCCATTTAGGGATTGTCTGATATTAGCTGCAGAAATAGAAATACCCTTAATGCGGTTTAATTACGCCAATCTGGTATCAGATCGGGTTCTGCACCCTTGGCGGGTGTTGGCATTGCTGGTGGGGCCGCTGTGGGCAAGGCTGGCGGTGGCGATTGTTGGGCATCGAGAGTCTCCTCGCTGGTGGTGCTGGCATTGCTGCATGCCTTTAGCGAGTTATCCGTCATGGGCAGTGGTTTGGCCACACCAATGCGCACCACACCCTTGGGCGCTCCCTTAAGAGCCTGAACGGCCTGATCCAGAGATGCGTTCTCCAGATTGATAGAATTGACAAATAGCAAACGATCGCCGGGAATGAGACGACCATCCAATTGGGCCACTCCACCGGGCACCAATGAACGTATGACTATTAATGTATCATTAGGATCCAAGGGATCTTGATAATCCAGTATGGAAAAGCCCAATCCACGATCTCCTTTGACCAGTTCAATGATCTGTGGCTGTGATGACCACATGGCCAGACCAGTTAGAGGTTCCAATGATCGAGACTTTAATTTGTTAAATGAAGCGGCGGCTGCAGCAACGGAATCCGCATCGGCCACAGATCCTGCAGTGGCCAGACTGCCATCCGATTTAGCCTTCACAAGGCGATCGGAGGCAGGCAAGAGATTCTCAAAATTATTGGACAGTTTCTTCAGCGTGTCATCGCTGAAGGGCAACAGGGAAGAGTTAGATTTGCTTCTACCGCACACCATGCGCACATCCAATGGCAATTCCTTTAATATGGCCACAACTTCCAAATGATTCATGCCCAGCAATCGTTCGCCATTTACCTCGAGCAACTCATCGCCCGAGCGGAGCACTCCATTGACACCGACAGGCCCATCGGGAAGTATGGAACGTATATAATGATGAGGACGCACTTCCCGGCCCCCTTCCACATCGACAGTGCCTTCCAATGATATGCCCAAGCCGCCTACAGCGAATTTTTTAATTTGAGCCACAATAACCTCCACATCGGAGCCGACAATTTTTTGCCATTTACGTATGATTTCCGTTTCGACTTCGTCTGTGAGTTCCGGATCCGTGTAGTATTTGTGACGTGTGGTTATGAGACTGGAGTTCTTGGCCTGCAAAAAAAGATAAGAATATTAGGGGAATGTTACGAGGATAGAACCATGACCTACCTCTGCTTTATCCGCCAGCTGTACCACATCTGTGGGTATAATCTTAGTTTGTCCATCCAGGGAGTCTCGAACTGCCACCAGTTGTTTTCCAGCACCAAAACTGCTCAAAGTAGTCGTTGTGGTGGTTGCCGCCGATGGTGGAGGACTCATAAATGCTTCTGGAGCGGGCACAGTCTCATCTTCTGCGGGAATAAGGCCAGGCGATGGAGGCGACGGTGTTGGCATGGGGGCGCGGGATGGAGTGCCAGGAGCACTGGTGGATGGCAGTTGATCATTTGCGGCAATAGCCTGCTGTAGTTGCTCGTACTTTGGACCACGTAAATAGCGTTCCAATCTGAGATTCACCACCTGACCTGATTTCTTAAGCAACTCTACAGCCTGATGATTCGAATAGCCCTGCAGGGATTGACCATCAACCTCAATGATCCGATCATTAACGCGGATGCGCCCACTTAAATCAGCAGCCGATCCCGGCGAAACACTTTTTACAAATATCCCCGAAAGCTCTTCCTTTTCACACACATACCCCGCTATGGTGATGCCCAGACCATTGGCATCCTTTTTGAGCTCTACTTGCAACTTTTCAGTTTCCGGTAGAGCTAGCAATTCCTCCAAATCTATGCTGGGATCGATCAACATGGAAGTCTCGCCGCGATATACGAAACGATCATCCTCGGTGGTGGTTTGGGGCGTGGATGCAGTCGAACTCTCACCGAAAATCTCTGGATAGCCTGTGGATATCAGATATCTCTCCAGTTCGGCTGGATCGATAAGCACCCGGGTGGGAACAACTGCACTGCCCGCTGGCTCCAGGGCATACTGCGGAGTGGGCACATTCTGTTCCAAAGGACGAGCCACCACCAAGCGAACATGAGTGCCCGATTGGCGCAGCACAGCAGCCACTTGCTCCGATACCATTTCATGCAGATTAACATCACCGATTTGCAGAATATGATCGCCCGAACGCAGGCGTCCGTCCCTATCGGCCACACCACCAGGTAAAATGGTTTTAACTATAACTCCCGAGCTGCGTGCTCCAATGATACCAAAACCCAGGCCAGTGCCGTCATTAACCAATTCAATGGCCTGAATTTGGGCGTAGTCGGTGGCATATAAATCTGCTCCGCCACCGGCCTTTGAATTCTGACTCTGTGGTCGTGCCTGTTCGCCTTCGACATCTCCTTTATCCGGACTGCCTGGTGCCGAGTGTGTAGCTGATGAGGATTGTCGTCCATCATCGCCATAGTCATACATGACCTCTCCTCCATTAAGGCTTAAGACCAAATTTCCAGCGACATCTATATCAAAGTCCTGCGGCAACATGGACGGATGCTGACCTAATTGGGCATTTAGCTCAGACAGCGAATCCTGGACATGGACAATGGTCCGAAAAACCGGATCTTGCAGAATACCCAAAATCGTATTTAAACTCTCGGCAGTTTGCATTTGTAATTTCGGATCATCTGACTCTTCGATGCCCTTTTTCACAGCCTCGATTTGCTGCAGGGCGCTGGATATATCAGCACTGAGGTGCATCTTGTTGGTGTTGCTGTTGCAGTTGCTGGGTGTGGTCTGGGGTTTGGCCTAGCCACTGGAGCGTACGCTGTTATTTCCGTTGTTATTTGCGGGGGCAGGGGCCGTGTCCGTTTAGCTCCGTTTCTGTCTCTGTATGTGCCTTTGTGTGTCTGTGTGTGTGTAAGTACGTGTTGTTGGCACAGATTTTGTATTTTCCTTCTAATTTTCCCTTTACTCTCTCCCAGGGATCACCTTCACTTTCGGATAGTGGCGCCCTTGTTTTCAGTTGCTTCTCCTTCGAATTTGTTAACTTATTTATGAAAACGTAGAACACTGCATTGTATTTTTTTTATTGATTTTTAATTACCTGACTTAGTGATGGAAGCTTTTACGATTGTCATTCGATTGTCGATACCAACGAATTTACATAGATAACTATCGTAATTACTGAGTAAATATCGATAAAATGTTGTCATCTCGCTCGCTCCTACTACAGAGAAACAGCTGACTTTTAGAATACAAATAACTACATATATGTAACAAAATAAACATAGATTTTTACTTGGCAATGGCCTGAAGACTGCCTATAGGAGAAGGAGCCGATGATGGATGCGAAAATTAGTCTGCCGGAGTTGTCTATCAGGTGGTCTTGCGACTTATGCAGCCGTAACCTGTTTTCAACAACTAAATTTAGGTCCTGTTTTGTAAAAACATACACAATGTAACACTTTTTAATTATATTACAACTAAATGCTAAATTATTCAATAAAAGAAGAGTGAACGAATGAAAAAGAGCTGTTTATTTGGGAAAGTTGAAAGCAAAATGTACGCTTAGTCTGTGTGGAAGTGGGTTAAAAATCCATTATACCAGAAGCACTCACCTCACCAAAGGGAATTATTCTAAATGGGATAAATTGACTTCAAAAATCCAATGAAAAGCTCAAGCCAAAATAAAGCAGAAACGTTTTGGCTGGCAACAGAAAGTAGTTTGTGATTTGACTTGGCTAATACAACCATATGGGCCATGCGCAATTGAATTCCCCGCCAAATATGGCGACAGTTGCCACCGCCATGTCGATAACAATTATCGAAGGTAACATGTGTCATCACTAGACGTCGGCCTGGATAAATTTCAATTTTTTTTCTTCAGAAAAACGGAGGCCAATGCACTTTCGACGTAGTCAAATAGATTAAATTTGTTGTTATATACATTCTTGGGACTACTGATCCAGGAGTAGAGCTTCACAGAGCGTCAATGGCCAATGGCAACAATGGCAATACAGAGGATACGGTTAATCGACAAGAACAAGAGCAACAACAACAACATAGTGACCTGACAGGAGCAGGAGGTGTTGTTAGAGAGGGTGGCGGTGGCGGTGGCATTGAAGGAGGAGGAACTGAGCTAGCTGCAGATCTAGTTGGAGGCGGCGGCGATAGACAAATTAGGCTAGACAATGATGCCCTAACGAGCTCCCATGGCGGAGTGAATGATCTTGTTGCCGATTTATGTCTTAAGTCGGGTGTTATTGGTGGGGGCTATAGCAGCTATATGGATAACCGAGCTTGCACATCATCGTCCGCCTCATCTGTTGGTGGCGGAGCAGCGCCACCCTCATCATTTTCGTTTAAGCATTTTCTCAATAGTAGTGGAACAGTGACAGCTCCCTCCAGCACGGTTACATCTGTGGATACGGCAGTACAGACTTCAACAGGAGCCAGACCGAAGGTTCCGCAATCCGTTTCAGCATCGTATATGCAAGGAACTCCAGAGAATGGAGGTAGTGGTGGTGGCGGGGGGTGGTGCATCTTCTGCGTCCTCGAAAATGAAGCGTTCGCCACGTTTCAGTTCCTTTGACTCGCAGGCGAGTCTTGCGGAATATGCAGCATGTGGTTCAGGGCCTGGTATCACTGGAAGTCGTATCCATCGTCCTGATCTTCGTCTGCATCAAAACGAAGATTATGATGGCGATCATGTTGCTTTGTCACAAGTGCGCAATACCCGTCTCTATGATGAGCGGTTGGGAGACGATGGTAAGTGAATGTATGACTAAATGCTTAAAGGCACGAATCGTTAAACCTAAACGTTTTCAATTTATTTTGACAGATATTTTCCCATCGGCTGCTTCAAATTTACAGACATCAAGTTCGGGTCATACGCGATATGTGCCACGGTCTTATTCCAGCTACGATACGGCATGTTCCTCCTCATCAACGTCAATCGGATCATCGTCATCGCCACGTCGCCGTCCTTTATCTGGGAATCGGGACTTGCGACCGAATCGTTTGGTTTTAGCAGCTCCGCCTCCGAAATTGAAACTAGATTTGCCATTAGATATGGCGAAAACGAGTACAGCGAGCGGATCCTCCAATGGTGGTGGTGGTCTACCAGATTTTGTGCAAGACCATTTGCCTGATGGTGCACCCACTTGGTGCTCGCCACCGAATTCACCTTTAGGTGCTGCCGAGGCACCGCTTGATCGAGCAATCGGCGCCCTTTCCCTGCCTAGTGCTGCCCAAAGCTGTAGTTCTCTACCAGCTCCCCCAATAGGAGCATCGTGTTCCCTCTTTACAGCTCCCTGTGCCGTTTCATCATCTTCGGAGCTAGGAACTGGATCAACTGTGAAAATGCTGCCAGATTTCTTAGCCGATGGCCCTATCCTTCATTCGTCCCAACGTCTGGCCGATGTAGCCATCGGCTTACCTTTCAATTCAATGGACTCGCCACCGCCGCTCCAGCAGCAGCAGCAGCAACAACAACAGGAAGCAACAGCTGCTCTGCGGCTGGAAAATGAACGACTGCAGCGTGAATTGCAGGAATTGAGAGTGGAACTACAAGCGCAATCGAGACGAGCCCAGGATTCTGAGCAGCAGTTAATCCAACTGGTCGAGGCGCAACGACGACGAGAAGCCATGGCTAGTAGTGCAAATGCTCAGACTACCCAAAGATTAAGGCGTCAGGTGGTTCAACTAGAGGTAAACAAATATTTTCCACTTACTCTCAATTAACTTTTAATCCCAAAAATCTATTTTTTATCATTTGTAGGCCGAGCTTCTTTCTATTCGAGCCAGTGGAGGTGTGAATAGAAGCTCCTCAGATGGCGCTGTCGGTGGTACAGCTAGCCTGGAAGGCGTTGAAGGTGAAAGCATTGTTAACACTCCAGGAGGTGGCAGTATCAGCAATAGTGGTGCAAGTAGCTCTACAACAACAACAGCAACTACACGCCCTCCGTCCAGAACGCATCAATTATCAAGAGATTTACTGCGTGCAGCTGATAATGCCGAACAGAACTTAAGGTAAGTTTTCGTTTTTATTAATCAAAACTCTTCAAAATGTATTCAAATTGATTGATTATTGATTTCTTTCTTCATGTAGACAACTTCTGGCTGGTGTGGATAATCTCAGACAAATGGCTGCCAATTTGGAACAGCCGCCAGGAGTTCAGCAACAGCAGCAGCAGCAACAACAACAACAACAACAACAAAAATCGCAGTCAACATCAACGCCCAGAAGTCCTGATCCCTATACCGATTTTAACTAAACAACACAGCGTGACAGCCGAATCCCAACCCCCCGCCCCCCACTTTCCCACACCAGTCCACGAGGAAATCCCAGATCCTTGAAACAAATAATTATAGCCACTCTTTTAGCGCTTTATCTTTAGGTTCGTTTAGTTTTTAATGTCTCAATAAAATTTTTGGTTGCTTGGACGTGGATAAAATAAATAGAACCGATCTATATACACAAATGGGTAATAGCAGGATGTAAGATGTGAGATAGGCGATAAATCAAAGCGCAGAGCTGGTGATGCTGGTTGAATTAGTGAAGAGAAGTCTAGAGATGCCGGAACAAAGCATTATGTAATTCTTGTACTATGATAAATTTTAGCATACATAAACAAATATGTTGTACAAATATGTAACACAAAAAACAAAAAGCTACTGAAAATTGTAAATTAAAAAAACAAAAAAACGACAAACACACAACACAACACAAACATTTACATACATATATCATCTAAATCGAATCTGTGCATATTTCAGAGATCTACACAAATTCAATTAGATTGATACACACACACACACACTCAGAAACATAAGAAATATTTTTGTTTTAAGCAAATGCAAGAACAAACAAAACCCGTGCAACTTGTGTTGTTTTGTGCTTGAATAAAATTTACATATGGAAAAATCAAAAATATATATGAACTTTTTCTTCTTCTTCGTTCGTTTTGACACGATTTTCAGGAAACAAAACTCAATGGCAAAGTGTTCTTACTTACTCTGTTTGATTAGCATTACGAAAACTAAAAGATAAGCTAAATAATACATTTTTTTTATTATTATTATTATGATTTTGTTGTATTTACATGTTTTATCTTATTTCGTTTTAATCCCAACATAAAAAATAAATAAAATTAACTTTGAACTATATTAAGAAGAGTTTCTTGTATATTTAAATATTTAAAAAAAAAAAAAATTAAAAAATTTTATTCTCTTCATTTGTATTCGTGTAGCTTATGATTTTTTTGGGAATGGAATAGATTATTAATTAATTTAATCTAAACATTTTACTTTTATGCGAGTAATGCATAAAAAAATAAGGCTAACTAAAGCTCTGAACACTTTTTAAAATGTTTTTTTTTTTTCAATTTAATTATTAGCTCTGTTTTTAAGGTTTTTTACTCTCTTTTATTTATTATGTATTTGTTTTTAAAATCATTTCAGTCTAATAAACTTTAAAAAAAAATTCCTGTCTCTGTTTCTTTTGCCAACTAATCTTTTCAGGTTTTCAGGAATTATCGGGGAAAAAACGTACAAATGCATTTAAGTGTTATGGGTGCGAGAGAGATAGCCAACTGTTTTTTCAGCAGCTTAGCATGGAGAGAGGAGTTGAATTACCATTGTGTATAACTTCTTGAATAAATATACGAATACCTTTTTTTATGGATCCAGCACTTAATCTAATCATGGAAAACTTATTTTTAGATTTGTTTCTGTTTCTTGCTTTAAATGAGATAACTGCAATAAAATTGTTCTTCCTTATATACATTTTGCTTTTGTCACCAATTAAGAATCTTTTCTCTATTAAAGGGCATACAATGTTCGGTATGCATTTGAATCTCTCCTTTCTGATTTCAAAGTACTGAGGTTTTATTTTTTTTTCTGAAAATTACAACATTTACATACTGATTAAGTATGGCATATAAAGGGAATTAACTTTACAGAAATCCAATTTAATTTACAGCGGAAAGTAAAAGGCTTCTAACCTTGACAAAGTGAAGTGAGCAGTCGGACATAATCTGGGACTCTCTTGGCCACTCTCTGGATAACCACACAACAAGCAGACAAGGTGAAAGTGAGAAGGGGCCAACACCTGGGAGAGGCATTTCACTTCCATTTCCATTTTAATCTTGATTATAATTTTCAGTTCAGTTGCTCCACCGACATCGGGAGGCACAGTTGTGTTTTATTTTTAGTTATTTTTTTGTTCTTTTTCTTGGCTTGCCAGTTGAAATTACCTTTTGAGTTTGGGTGTACATATAGAATATGATGTCAAGAAGATTAACCGGTAAGTTAATTTGTCTTTAATTAAGGGGAATATACTTTGAGTATCTCTCTCTCTCACACACATTTTATTTTGGCCAAATCAATTTCAAGTTATTAAGAAACTTGTTTATCAATTTCTAATAATCGCATCTATGTACATATATAAAATTATATGTATGTATATAGATTTGATTTATAGTAATCTCTTGTTCTCTCGTCTCATCTGGAGCACGTGGCCCCACCTTGATACAAACTAGTCCCCCCCCAAACATACCCCCTCCCCCCACGCTATGCCAGCGATAATTTTAATTTGTTGATAAGTTTGTTGATTATTTTCTGCCTTTCTTCACTATGAACATAATTTGTATGGCAGTACCCTAGGCTTTTCGTGGGGGGTAATCAATTCTTATCAGTTGAAAATAGAAAAAAAAAAAGAAAATGTTTTTGGGACAGGAGGGGAAGCAGATAGCATAGAAATCACCCGATTGCACATCTGTTTTTTGATACCCTCTACTCACAGATGATGATTTATGACAAATCTAAGGAAAATTTGACAAAAAAAAACATTTAAACAAAGTAAAATCTCCTTTCTCATTTAATAAAGGACATTGTGTGTTCCATATTTTTGAAGTTTATTATAATATTTCATATTTTTATAGACTTTAAACCTAAACTGAATTAATGGCAAGAAAAGGGTTTTTTTTTTCATTTCTTTCTAACTTCTAAAATATAAATTTTTTGTTTAAACTTTCTTCTACAAAGTTTCTTAGAATCGAACGGGCTACAAATGTTGGAAAGACATGTAGCCTCTATATCCCGTCTGTTCCATGAGCTTTGAGCCAAAATGTCAAAGAAATTAAGTCTTGACACATTTTTTCTGTTCGCATCTTGTTTATAAGATGATAACTTATTTTGTTTAAGAATCATGATCAATTAATGTCTTTAAGGTAAGACATAATCACAATTGGCTATAAAAGGAGAGACTAAATTAGAAGATTTTAAAGTTAATTAAATGCACTTAAATATTTAAATGCATTGCTTAAACTTTCACCTGTTGTATTTAAAACTGTTTTGCAGCTCAGGCCACACGGCTACTTACCACAAGAACAAATCAGTCAAGTCAATTACCTGAATGTGAGCATCAAGGACCTGAATATGTGGGACCCAGTTACGAACAGATATTGAAGACACGTCAAGCTCATTTGACGCCCAATTTGTTGGCCCACTTTAAGAAGCCATTGGTCATACATGCCGGACACATGCAATGGCTATACGATCATGAGGGTCGTCGGTATTTGGATATGTTTGGCGGCATTGTAACAGTCTCTGTTGGCCATTGTCATCCGTGAGTTGAAATGCTTTGCTCCAATTTCGATTGATTTAACTGACTTCCATATTATTTTTAGGAAAGTGAACAAAGCGTTGAGTGATCAAATTGCTAAACTTTGGCATACAACCAACATTTATATGCATCCCAAGATTCATGAGTATGCTGAGAAATTGGTGGCCAAAATGCCTGGCAATTTGAAGACAGTTTGTTTTGTCAATTCCGGTTCGGAGGCAAATGACTTGGCCATGCTGTTGGCCCGTTTGCACACGGGTAATCAGGATATACTTACCTTTCGCAATGCCTATCATGGCATGTCGCCATACACAATGGGCCTGACGGCTCATTCGTCGTGGCGTTATCCTCTGCCTGGGGTAAACAGTGGCATAGTGCATGTAATGAATCCTGATCCCTATCGTGGGCTATGGGGTGGCTCGGCATGTCGAGATTCACCTATACAGACACACAGAACCTGCAACTGCGCCAGTCCGGCAGATGAATGCCAAGCCGGTCTGGCCTATTATAAGGAATTGGAGGAGGTCTTTAAGTATTCGCTGCCAAGGGGCAAAGTGGCAGCCATGTTTGCCGAATCCATACAGGGTGTGGGTGGCACTGTACAATATCCCCGGGGATATTTGAAACGTGCCGCCGCTCTGGTCCGTGCCAACGGTGGACTCTTTGTGGCCGATGAGGTGCAAACTGGTTTCGGACGGACCGGAGAACATTTCTGGGGCTTTGAGGCGCATGACTATCAACCGGATATCGTCACCATGGCCAAGGGCATTGGCAATGGTTTCCCCTTGGCTGCTGTGGTAACCACACCCGAGATTGCCTCCTGCCTGAACAAAGCCTTGCATTTCAATACCTTTGGTGGCAATCCCATGGCCAGTGCTGTGGGAATGTCTGTACTCGAGGTGATCGAGGAGGAGCAATTGCAATCAAATTGCAGAAATGTGGGCACCTATTTCCTGAAATGCCTGAACGAACTGCAGCAACGTCATGATGTCATTGGCGATGTGCGAGGCAAGGGTCTGATGATTGGTGTCGAATTGGTTGCCGATCGCGAGAAAAAGACGCCACTTCCCATGCCGCATGTCCTTGAGATCTGGGAGAAATGCAAGGATCTGGGCGTACTATTCGGACGCGGCGGTCTCGATGGAAATGTAAGTCTGCTTTCAAATTTGCATCAAGCATGTGATTGTCATCTAACATCATTTGTGGGCTCATCACCTTCTCTCTCTCTCTCTCTTTCTTTTTCATTTTTAACCCCCCACCCCCTTCCCCAGGTCTTCCGCATTAAACCACCAATGTGCATCGATCGCAACGATGTTCAATTTGCCACGGATGTCCTAGATCAAGCCATCAAATTGTCCAAGCCAAGCCACTAAATTGTGCATGATAATATCATAATTAACAAAGGATTTTCCAATCGAAAAATAAGACGAATTTTTAATTTGCAATTTGGCATTAATCACTGGGATACATATACATACATATATAAAAACAAATATCTAAATGCTTAAAAAACGTTAGTAAAACCAAAACAAAACAAAAGTTGTCATCTCTTTTGTCCAAAGGCTGATTCAGTTAGTATACAAAAAATAAACAAAAAAAAAAAAAAACTAACATTTAACAAATTGGTTTATAATAAATATATATATATTGATTTGCTATTTGATTATTATTTTATAATTGGCCGATCTTAGCGGTTGTCATATGTACACGGTATTTGTTTTTGTTGTTTTGTGTTAAAGCTCCAAATATCATCAAGGATCAAAGTTAATTAACAAATTTAACACTCCTGAGACACATTGTGGGCCCAAAAAACATTATACTTAAAATTTATCTCTAATATTTTGATGAAAACATTTCAACTGGTATTTATAGTATTTAAGGTATTATCATTTCTTTTTTAAGGTAATATTAAAAAAAAAGGAAGAAAAAAATAACATTAATTGAAATTATTGTAAAAGTTTGTCAACATACAATATATTAACTATTATCTAGGGCGGGTAATTCTACACCCCCAAAAAGTATGCAATAGACAAATTTCTAACAAATTTAGTGGCTAGTGGTTCATTGCATACTTTAGGGGGCAAAGTTCCCTATGCCTTGTGTACCAACTGATGATTTTGAAATGAATTGAATGCCTTTTTTCTAGGTACTCAATATATATCCACCATTATGCATTAGCTTGGATGATGTAAAGTTCACCACAAATGTACTCGAAAGCATTTTGGATCGATATATAAACAAAAGACAACGCAGTTGGCGTTACATTACAGATAGATAAATCGATTAACATTCTTTCATTCCTTTTTTCCTTCAGTTTCTTTGCTTATAGTTTTTAGTTTTAGTTAAGAGTTTAGTTAAGAGTTTTTGTACTTAGAATTCGGTATTTGTGTTTGTGTGTGTGAGCAATTTGAGGTGATCTTTTTTTTTTATAACTTAATATTTTCAGGCACAGCATATGTATATGTATATATCTATTTGTTTTCTTCTTTTTTGTTGAGAGAGAGCATTTTGTACAAATAATGACAAAAACAAAAAGAAATATATATGTAATTATTTGTGATTTCCCTTCTTATGTGTTTTTTTTTTTGGTATCAATTGCTTAAAATTAAGTAATTTAATTACCATAATTCGATTTAAATATTGCAGTCTTTAATCGTGCAGTAGATTTCTACTGCTAAACTTGTATATCCAGTGGCTTGCCATTAGCATTGGCATAATCGACTGCGAGCAAAGTATCCGCGAGCTCTTTACGCGCTTTCTGTATCACCCAAAACATGAGACAAACACCGCAAATTACCTGGCAAATCAAAAAGAAAATCAATTGCAAATTGTGAGGACACTTCAAAATGCAACTTACCTCGAACACAAAGCTTATGTAACCAGTTAGTTTTGTCTCATTATCATTGAGAACTTCATGCATCGAACGCAAGGTGGATCCCAAATAGACATTTATTGTCTGGGCTGGTAATAGGCCCAATAATGTAGCCACATGATAGTCCGCAGTGTTAATTGAACTGATCTACAAGTACAAACAGAGAGAGAGGAGGAGGAGAGGGGAATGAGAATTTTGTTAAAATTTATTCGATTGCATCATTAACAAACAGAACAATACAAAAAAAAACTGGTTTTACAATCTAATTTCTTATGTGTCACTTGTCTGTGACTAAATATTGACTCAAAAAAAAACATTACTTGGCTATTTTCATGATATGGAATAGAAACTGAAGGGCAACCACTTATAGTAAAACTGTTTACCTTTTATATATATTTTAGTTGTAAGTAACATGTGAAATTATTTTCTATGGCCTTTCTTTACTTCATGATTCATTTCGAAAAGAAGTGAATTTAAAGATTTAATGATTCGATGGACAACTTTGAGTAAAGAGAATTGTTATTTTTGTCTGATTTTTACTTTGATTTAATTTATAGAAATTAATGCTTAAAATACTGTAATTTATATTAATTATTTGCAAGTCAAAAGGAAATATGGACTTCAAGCAAATATTGATATCAAAAAAATTGTAAATAAATAAAGAAAAGCTCACTTTGCCTAACTAATTTTGCTTATGACTGTCTGATATGTCTGACTTGTCTGTTAAAATTATAATATTCTTTGAAATTAAAGTATTGTAGTCAAAATTTAACCATTAAATGCTTTGAAAATTTGTCTGGCCATTAAGGACAGGGAATTTCAAGAGGCAAATATTCATAATTAACATAAAAACAAATCATATACAACTTTTGCAAATGGTTATCTAACTAAAGAAGAGAAGAAAGGCAACAGCTTTTGGAATTTGGAGCTATAAAATTTACTCTCTTACATAACTTAACTCCTTTTCTTTTCTTTTTATCAACTTACACCAAATATCACATTCTGCAGTCCAAAGGGTATCGGAGTGAGACGTGTAAAGAAGACCACTTTAAATGCCTTTGGCCCAGATATAACACGCATTATGGCACGTCCAGTCTCATTTTTGATTAATCTATAGAACAGAAGAGAACAAAAAACCGAAATGATAATTAATAGGCATTTTGGGCCATAATTGGGGAAGGATTGTCAGTGAGGAGAGGTGGTCATTAACAAATTATGACATATTGTTTTCATTTGATTACCAAAACCAACGCCACCGTGTGCCTTTGATTTGGTTCGATAAGTCAATTAGGTTAAATTGCTCTAACAACTACCCTAAATGTAGATTTTTATCACACAGCCGATACATTTATCCATTTTGGGTTGAGGTGGTGTGTGTGTATGTTTTGTTGTAGTTGTTGTTTTGGTTACTGGTTTAATTATATTGAACGATTGAGCAATAAAAAGCACACAAACACAGTGATTTGGCTCTATAAAGAAATCATTTCATGGCTTAGCTTGAACATTAGAGAAAGATGATGAAACTAAACTAATGATGGGGAGTGTAAAACAATTTAATGAAATTTCAGAATGACCTATGAAAGATCTTTCCCGACAGATTGCCAATTCAAATAGTTTAGATTGAACATTAAATAAATTAAGCTAAGCTAAACTAATGACGCGGAGTGTGTATATACAAATATTTTAATGAAACTAATTCAGATTTATGGCAGCTCTTTCACCATGGATACATTTGCGTACACCTTTATCATGAGTTTTCATAGGAATTAAGAGAATTTCTTCTTCTTTATTGCTATGTGTGATATTTCGCAGCTGTGCTAATAAAATGGCAAAAATTCTTGTTATCATAGTTTTGATACGTTACATTTTGTGGGAAGGGGGGATTTATACTATTTAAATGTTTATCAACATTTCGCTAAAAAAAAAAGTTGCCTCGTTTTAGAGGCTTTTCTATTTGGGAGCTCGATCAATCTTAAGTGTGACTAACAAAAATACAACTTTAATGCCAAAAAGAAAAATGGTTGAGTAAATGAATGTATTTGTATGTATTTACGTAAGGTCTATTTGGGGTCTTATCAGTTGGTTGATTGCATTTTTTTTCTTTATTTAATACGCTTGGTCAATTAATAAAGAATATTTTTGCCGGACAAGGTCAGTTAAGCTTCATTACGTTCCAGAACATTTCTTTTGCCATGCAAACCAGTATAACGAAAAGTTTCAACCTCATGACATTGGCTAACACACTCATTGGTCAAAAATTCAACTTTATAGTCATCTTTGATCAGAAGATTGTCACCCAACATGCAAATGACACCACGAAATTCGGGAGAGGCCTGTATACAAGTATCTGGTATGGCTATGGTCATTTGTAGAGTCAAAACATTGCCCGGTCTAAGACAATATTTAAGAAGTTTGGCATTCCCTTCCGCAGGAAGTAGACCAATATGCCTGATCACATTCGGTGTGCAACAAATCTGTTGTTCCGTGTTTTCGTCCCCGCAATCGTTGGACAAAACTCTTAAGTCTTTTAGATGTTTTGCCAATAGCACTGCATAGGCAGCCTGCAGATCTAAAGGACTACGACATGAGCAACGGGCAGAGAATTGCATCTCTTCTATCATATTGCAAATTTCGTTACGCAGCTGAACTAGAATTTCATAGAGCACTTTTTGGGGTGGACTGAACCGTCCATTGATGGGCCAACAACGTGCTATACTGCCCCAATAGTTGGCATATTGACAACTTGCCTCCATTAGCCACAAGCCATTTTTACAATCCACTTTAAGTTGGTCATCAAATCGATGGCCCTCCCGTTGGCGACATTGATAATCGAAAAATGCCTTCAATTTGTGATCATCCCAATTTACGCCATGTTCATCTATCAACTCTTGCATTGACTGGGCGGCTATGGCACTTGCCATCTTTATGCATTCAATTTCATAATCCGTTTTTAAAGATCGACTATAGAGCAAGCCGAAAAGTGGACATTGCACTGCCCATTTCAATTCGTCAGCTACTTCTTGGACCATACGATAACAATATCCACTTTTGTTGCCAAACCATAACTCTGGATAATACTCGCTGACCAAATGACGTAATTTCTCCTTTAGCTTTTCAATTCCGTAGATTTTATCGACATGAAACATGTTTGGATCCACACACCCAGCCGATGGGTCTTTCAATGTCTCAAAGAGATAAGTTTTCAATTGCTTTCTGCGATTGAGTAGAATAATTAAAACTCCACCAGGTTTCGAATAATTACAAAGATATTGAAAATCAGCATTCTGCATAAAAGGATAACCAAGAGCTGCCGGTGGAATCTCTTCTACTCCGCCTATTACCAATACATGGGCAAATAAACCTTGTGAACTGAATTTCGTCTTTTCCATTAAAGACTGTTTGTAGCCATTCAAAGTCCTCATGGTCATTAGACGACGTATACAGAATTCATTCTTCATCAGAGAATCGTAGAATTGATTTTGCTCTCGGGCATAGGTTTGGGCCAATGTTTCGTGATAAAGTCGTTGTCGTAGAGCAGGCAACGCCTGCGGTTCAAGCTCCCTAACCAATCGCGACTCAGGATTGGTGGGTAATGACAGATACACATCACAGACATCATCTGCGACGGCCACCGAAGCTAAATTGCGATAGCCATGGTGTAAGTATTTTAACAAATAATTTAAATTTCGTTTGCACTGCATTGCAAGAGAATAAAACTAATAAATTAAAAATAAATGATGTTGACAAAAAACAATAGAGTTTGAACTTAAGACGTTATGGAAATGGTTTACTATATAAAATTTACATGAAAACTCGAGTTGTCCGGGTGAATTTTGTTTACTCTGAGTATTCGTTAATTTCTACTCATAATCAAATACAAAGATGAGTACCCAATTCAATCAAAGTAACAAAAAATGAATCATTAGTACTCACAGCTCTTCGAATACTCATATACTCGTAAAAAAAAAAAACAAATATGATTCGAAAATTCACTGTGTCCAATACACGAATATGAATATATATGAATAATGTTAAATTAGTATTTGTATTTAGTTTTGAGTCAAATTTATTTGCTTCATAATGGGATTGAATGTGTCTTTTCATTCGAAAACTCAATGTGCTTTGAATACTCAACATATATGTACATATACGAGTATACTCGAAAGGGGTTTCAAGATTTCATCCAGAGTATATTCGCCTGGTCTTTAGTGTGTTTTTGTGGAGACAATAAGCTTTATTTAGACTAGTCAAACGTGTGCACACGCCGAGCAAGGTGTTGACACTTATCCACCACCACTCCCCCTGACACCTGCTGCTGCCTGCCTCCCTCTCCACCCACAATTTACATAACTTTCTCAATATTTATATAACATATACAAAGTAACAATAATTTTAACGCTTTAACAATGCGAAATGGATAGACCATACAAAGGGGTCATTGGAGTTCTTTGTCACAATTTGTATTCATTATTCGTAGATATTGATACTCACTTTTGTAATGGAATCCGATGACGACAGCTGCGAATAAAAGTATGGGCAATGGCAATACCAAGATTTGCACCCAAAATCACAGTCAACCAGCCGCGCCAGCAGCCAAATAGATAGCCAGCCGTTAAGAGTAATACAAAATAGCCCACAATAATGGGGAATGAGACGAGAGTAAACAGAGCCATAAATATGGCAAAGATTATCCATGGATTTTGAGTTTCAATCCAGAAAAGCAATTCCTTTGCATAATCTCTTGTCAGCCAGCCAATGAGTAGAAGAGCACCAAGTAGGGAAGCTGGAACTAGATAGCCTAAATACCAGTTTCGCGTTATAAACCCATATGTACGCATCCAGCAGGAATTGCTGCGAGATTTCCCACGAAAAGATGACGTGGAGGAAGCGGTGTTCATGGTGGTGCTGCTGCTGCTGGTGCTAGTGGTTATGCTATGGGTGGTGTTGGTGGTCATGCTTGTGGAGCGTGGTGTACGGCGATTTCCGTTGCTATTGATAAGGAGGACATCACTCTCCAGTGAATCATCATCGAGATTGGGCGGTAAGGATGATGTATCCATTATATCTGCATTAGAGTCTGATGATTCCAGGTCGATTGATATTAATTGAGCATTGGCAGCGTCAGATGTTGGAACTGTTGTTGTGATGGATGAATTTTTTATGTTATTGTTGCCATATCTGTAGGAAGTGTTGCTGGAGGAGGATTCGCCCGTCGTCATCCTTAAGATTTAAGAGTAATTTCTTTTTGTCATTGAATTGAATCTGCTTTCTCTTTCACTCTCTTCCTCGTTTGCTGTATTCCCCTATATGTATATATTTTCTGCTCAACTTTTGATGAGATGAATTTAGAACGAGGCAAACGTTGTTGTTTTTGTTATTAATTCAATTAAATGATTTACGAATCTTTATTGTTTATATATACGCAACGGCAAAAACAAAAGTAAAAGTGACAGCAGCCGTGCGTCCACAATAAAAAACATTCTGATTGCTACTGACTAGTGCTGGGAAAATGTCGATATAGTATCGATACATCGATATTTTCATGGACATCGAAAATATCGATGTTGCTAACTTCGATACTCGATATATCGCCATCACTAGACCATTATTTTCAAATCACTTGAAATAAAAACGCGGGATAAAGCTGTAAGGTAAATTGCAAATTCATTTTAGCAATATAATTAAAATACTAACGTAATCCACTTTTCCATTCAGGATTTTGGTGTTGGCAGTGATGTGAAAATGGAGAAGTTTTTAAAGGGCAAGGACAATGGCGAAGGTAAATATTATTCTACCGCTTGTGCGACATCGTGGATAACAATAATGGAGAGGATAATATACCACGAAAGAGGACCAAATGTGGTATGTTATGGGGTGTGGGATTATTTTCAGAAGTCTGCGGATGGCAAGTCTGCGAAATGTATAAAATGTGGCCAAATATGCCAAACTAGTGGAAATACCACGAATTTGAAAACTCCAAAAGCATTACCGCCCTTATCTGCTGATGAAATTCTCATTCTGGAAGATCTGGAAAAGGTTTTGTATCCTTTTGAACACGCGACTGTGACCACATCATCAAGCAACTTAGTCACCGTATCGATGGTCCCTCCTGTATGCTGTGGCCTTCTTCATAATCTTGAAAATCTCAAAGGCAAGCTATGTAGCTACAGAGGAGGGTGAGCTTGCTTGTACGACTTTAATAAGCGGAACAAAAGACAGACTCCTTAAGTACGAGTCGCGCTCGAATACGAGAATAGCAACACTCCTGGACCCTCGTTTTAAGAGGGATGGATTTTTATCCCCGTTTAACGTAAGCGAAGCGGAGAAATTTTTAGAAAACGAACTCTCTATGGTCAACGCATTGTCCGAGCCACGTCCAGCATCCTTCAACCTGCCAGCACCAAAACCAACATACCAACACCACCCACTTTTCGACTTTCTTCAAAAGAAAAAGTCTGAAAAAATTCGTAGTAGTCGAGTCGACTCAATACTGGGACTAAAGCAATATTTTAACATGGAAAAAATCGATCAGAATACTTCTCCATTGGATTACTGGAAGGTAAAAAATACATAACATAAGAGTAAAACATTTTTAATTAAAACAATTTCTTCACAGATTTCAACTGATAACGTATTTAAAAGATGCGTGAAGAAGTTCCTATGCGTCCCAGCAACGTCCACAGAGAGTGAACGAATGTTCAGCAAAGCTGGACACATCGTTAACGAGAAAAGAAGTTGTCTTAAATCGCAACAAGTAGACATGCTGCTTTTCATTAATAAGATAATTGGAAAAGAATGATCTCATGAAATAGATTCATCGTTTTGAAGTAGTTTAAGGATATAAAACGTATGTTAACTTATGTTTAAATAAAAAATGTATCTTTTGTTTTTGATACGAACGTTTTTTTTTTTTAAATTTTTGGGAGTTAAAATATTTCGATACGAAAATCTATATATCGATCTGGACCCATACAAAATATCAAAATATCGATATAGGTAAATATCGATACTTTCCCAGCACTACTACTGACTTTTTTTAAATAGAGATGGACAATAAGTCGATAAGCAAATACTGCAGAGTCCGATAACAAATAGTGGGAGTCGTGCGATATGTTATCGATTATTCTTGATTATCGCTTGCATGCGATAGTCGAAATACAGCGTTGCCAGATGACACGAATTGGACACAGCTGATTAAAGTAAATAAATAACTTACGCAGCCGGCGTTTTGTAATGTTGAGGCCCAACAACTGGAATATATAAATTTTAAATTACCGATAATTCCGTAAATTCTAAAAATGTTGACCACAGTTGTAAGCAGAGTTCTGCGAAGGAGTTTGGCTAGCACAACACAACTTGTTTGCCGCAGTAGCAGCAGCTCCACACAAAGCCCGCCCAATGATCTCGACAATGTGGTCCATTTGCCAACTTACACCGAGGACCAACGCCACAGGATACTTCAGATCATCAATGAACGGAGCTTGGATGATCTTTTAAGGTGCAAACTGATAAATGAATTGTAAAATATCTTAATTAACATAAAATCATCTGCAGTTTTGATATAACCAAGACCCGTGCCAAAAAATTGGATAATTGGAAATTAAAAAATGGTCCCCTCAAAGAGTTAAATGACATACTTTATGTCGAAGGATTTGGCCTGAAAGTGGTGCAGAAGTTCTACAAAAGTCTACTCGACACCGATGTAAATACAAACAAACCGCACCTGAAATTGACAAGAGCCCGTTCTGTTCCCTTTTGCACACCCGTCATGGATGAGGATCAACGTAAGCGGATCAAGTCTAGTGTGGCTGTACGCATTGGTGTTACAACTGTCAGTTGGTCCCGCATGGAATTGGATGCCAAGTATCCTGGTCCACAAATAACCCATTGGCAGCATCATGAACTCAATGACAAGAAACTCCATTTGGCCGAATTATCGAGACGCTGTCTTTACGTCATCCATCAGATACCCGAGGCTGATTGCTATATTTTGGAGAATCCTCAAATGGCTCAAATCAATAGTAATCCGGGTTCGATTGACCAGCAAAATGTGAATATACAAAAAGCCCAGATCACATCCATAATAAGCTATGCTCTGATAGCTAGAGCAGATCCCAGCAGTTCAAACAAATCGAAGCATAATGTCTACTTTTTGCGTCGTTTTCTTGCGTCGCGCCTTTTTCATCACTTGGTCGGCACTGAGCGAGTCTCCACCGAAGACACCATGCTGGCCATGATGGATCATCGGCAACGGCCAGATGAAGATTATGTCCACTTCCCATCAGAATTGTGCAGTATGTACCACCAAATGGAACGATATCAGCGGGAACTTCTAGGCCAGTCATTCCTATTGAATTTGGCTTTTGTGCGTTTAGTTTTGCTTCAGGATCCAACAAGTTTAGCCACTGTATCAAGATCAAAAAAGAACCCAACAAATGTAGAGGAATTTCAGGATTCCCAAAATGTGTAATGTAATTGTAATTTATTATTTTTATGCTTTGTTGAATTATTGAAACTAATTAGTTGTTGTTATGGAAACGTATTCCCCTAAGTCGGGGTCCTGTTGCCTGTTTGATGAAATTAATTATGTTTAAACAAATAAAACCATAAATTAATAATAGACACTAACCAAAAACATATTAAAGGCGTTTTTTGTTTTTTTTAAATAACGGAAAATGTTAAAAGTTAACAGAAATTTTAAATTTAACAGTATATTTCAATTTAACGGATAATGATTAATGGAAGTTTAAATTTTAAAATTTTAAATGCTTGATAAATAAAGCATTCACGTTTTAAGAATTATTTTTGTGCTCAAGATCCATTGGCTGCTCTTAATTTATTATAGAATAAAACAATAATTATATCTTTCCAAAATAAACTCTCATAAAATTTGCTTATTGGGCTAACATTTTACCACCTGTCAATTGTAAATGTTTTCTGGGTATTTGCAACAATTTTGCAACACTTAAACCTGTCGCGATCGGTTTTTAAGGATTCGTACGAAATTTATTCGTTATTTCTATTTTTTTTATATGCTGGCTAAAGTTTTGCAAATCTTGTGAAAGTGTAGTGAAATGTGTTTGTACAAAAGATAAATGTAAAAGATTGGTGCGTTTTTTTGTTTTAGTTTTGACAAATTTTAAGTGGCATGAGGACGAACAATTTCCTTGTAGGTAAATACCTTAAACAAATGATTTAATTAGACTTTTGCTTACAACATAAACATATCCAACTACAAATACATTGTTTATGTTATTGTCTATTTTGCAGATCGATGTGGATACATATAAACTTAAATTAAGCCCAAAAAGGAGCCCCGCTTTTTTTCATGTGTTTTTGGCGCGGAGCCTCTTTGAAAGTGATGCCTTCATTAGTGAGAGAGAGGGAGATGCCTAATGTTGGAAGTTATGCCCTTTAACGTGTGTGTAAGAAAGAGAAAAAATATGTTAAAAAATCGTAGTAGTGGAATGGATTTTTTTGGCTTGCCTTTTACAAAAAAGTAATTACACTTGCATGGATCGATTATAATAAAACATATAAATAATTTTGGGTGAGTCACATAAAACAAAATTTACTTTACGTTAAAAGTTGCAAAATATGTATGTATGCAAAAACGCAAATCTTGTTTTACCATGAACTTTTCGAGGCACATTTTACAGTTATATTAGCGCGGTGTCGCCGTATGGATTTCATATTTCTGCCTCAGTTGCGCCATCTACATATTTGTCAGGCAGTTGAATTTAAAAAGCCTGAGTGTAACTCCAATTAGTGCTAAGGTCTGAGTCGGAAGTGCTAAGGCCTGAGCCGGAAGTCCTAGGGTCTCAGTAGAATTTAAAAAGGGGAATTTGAATTTTAGACAAATGTCGATTATGCATTTATTTGCAGATGTATTTACTTGATATTTTATTACGACAAATAATCAGCTACACATTTTGCAGCTCTGAAATTTGAGAAATTATTTCCATGTCTACATATGTACATCTAACATGCTTACATTAAAAAAACAACAAAAATCCATTGAGAGAAATCATTCCCCTTGTAATCGCATTTCTTTGACTTGTGCAATAATCTTTTGGGGTCGGCGAGGGGGTCAATGTATGAACTCAATAAATTATAATCTAATTGAGACATTTCGAACTTTGTAATGCCCTTTAAATGCTTAAAGAGATAACACACTAAAAATGTACCGACCAAATTTACAAATACTTTAGTTTGTTATTGCATCCTAAAATACTACTAACATAAGATGTTAAATGGGATAAAAATAAGATGAATTTGGTTAAAAGTTTCAAACATTTTGTGAACTTTAAATGTTTATCATTTTATGGACTTAAAAATGGAAATTTTTACAAATTATTTTCTGGATTTCCTCGTCTATGATTTGTAATTAGCAGAAAAGAAAATCCCAGTTACATTCCATTAAAATAGTTATTTATGTTTATAAGAGCTTCCTTTGATAGGAACTCCATTCCCTCTAAACCTCTTTAGTTTGAGTACTCTAAATTTGGAATATAATTTCGAACTTTATGTTTTTGTGATTTAATTGAGTTTTGGCAAAGAAAAAAGTCTTTTAAATTAGAGAGTCTCGAACGATTTGTTTAAATATCATTGAGAATATATTAAATATACCCTTATTATTAGGGTGTCTGCAAATCAGAAACGAACAAATATGTATGTATATATAATACTCAAAGCTGCATAGAATTTTCCTTTGTTCTCGATGTTGGGTTTTGTTTTTTATCAGTTCATGCTCTGCTCATTCAGAGACAATCTGTGGTCGAGCTTTGTTTACAATTTGTCAAAAATAATACATTAATAAAATATATGTATGTTTTTTTTTTCAATACGATTTGATTCATTTCTTGAGTGAGTGTGATAAGAACTTTGAATTGAAACCAGGTGATAATGACCACACACATTCAACTAATTCGTTTCAGTTGTCAGTTTGAATTGAGTACTCATCGAGTAAAGACGTTCCCACTGATTCGTTGATCGATAAGCTTAGAACCGAGAGAGATACTTATACTATATACTTAAATATACGCATATACATATGTACATTTAGTGTTTTGTTTATATTTATAAATTATGAAATCACATAAATTGCACAAATTTCAAATGCTGATGATGACAATGATGATTGCCGCCAGCGCGTGGAGTCAGCCATGTAAGAGATTGCATTGATGCATGTTTAAACAAACTAAAAATTTATAAAAGAAAATCATTTTTTTTTTTTCTTAACTAATAGTAGACATAAAGCCGGAAGCATTGCCAACATTATCATCGTCACATCAAGAGCCAGTACAACCAATACATCAACCCTTATTAGTTATACAGAATAATGTCAATAATCCACAAGATTTAAAGGATTATAAAATAATGATACCAAAAGCACCGCAACAAAATGAGCCATGCTTGACGATAACATGGAAAACGAATCCCGATGGCAGTGGACCAGATGATCCAAAGATCTATTATGTTGATGGTTATTTTCGTATAATGCCATCGATTCGAGAACAACAACAACAACAGCCACAACGACAGCCACAGCAAAATCAGGGACAGTAATTGGATCATCCTATAAACATATTTATTTCACGTTTATCGAACCTAAGAAACCATTTTATAGAATTTCGAATCTTTTCTCTGATATGATTCCTTTTAATAATAAGTCGCTTACGACGCCTTCTTGTAATCAATTTTAACTTATTTTAGATTCATAGTTTGCCTCACATTTTGGTATCAATCCATTAATCAGAGTCATTTTCGAATATTCTACTGCAGAGATCAATTGCGATTCCAACAAGAGAGGTTCCTTTAAATTTATCTCAATCTTCTTTTAATATGGTTACATGTGTATATAGCCTAATCCAAAGCTATTAGGAATTGTAGATAGATGAGAAGCTTCTAAGAGGTTATCCTGGTTCATCCTACGAAACCCTCCCAAATTGAGTTTTAACTCTGAAGCTGGTAAATTTTTCGACTTTGTTCAATTTTAAATAGATGTGGATTTAGTTTTTGATTGGAGCAAAGTCTGTTTGACTTTTCCTGTCCTTTTTCATCAATTTGCCAATAGATAAGGGAATTGGTCATTTGGTGTGATTTCCATTTTTGTTTTTGTTTTTTTTTAATTACAACTGCTACGAACAACAACAAACATTGTGTGTAATTTTACACTGACCCATTGCACTTTGAGAGACATTGTTTGAAGCTTTGCTTTTGTTTTCTCCCCTTTTTGTGAATTTTGGTCATTTCTGCAATGTGTCACCGCCCAGACAAAAAAACACACGCCTGTCTGGCTCGAATCGGTTGTCATGGCAATATGCACATGCAAAAGGATATTGAAGAGCATGGAAATGGAGTTTTGGAGTTGGGATAAAATGAAGTTTTTTGGTTGGCTACCGCCAGACAGACAGACAGACAGGCAGACAGTAGAAGAGAGAGAGAGAGAGAGAGAGAGAGAGCGAACAAAAAAACTTAAAACGAGAGGCAAACTTCAACTCAGTGGCCATGGCCATGGCCATCATCAGGTTCGTTTATCTGTCTGCTAAAAGAGAGTTTCATCGTCTGCACAGAATCTGTCTATCTGTGTGTGTGTGTCTCTGTTGTATCCTGTAATTGCATTATCCTCTTTCCTTTCTTGCCACACCATTTTACAGTTTCTGCAATTTTTTGGCCTGCAACAAATTTCGCTTTTTTCCCCATATATACAGACTTTCGCTGCAGTTTTCATTTCATAAAGAAAAAAAAAAGGAAGAACAGAAGAACACAGACAAAAAATATACATATATAGGAGAATGAGGAAAAAAAACCAAATCAAAAAATGAGAGAAAATAAAAACAGATCGGGCGTGGGAGTGTGTTAGTAAGGCTAATTGACTTGAAAAGATATACATATGTATGTACATATAGAGGCCTTTTATATGCAAATAGACTTTCTATCTAAATATGAAATACTATTTTTTGTTTTTGTTTTTTTTTTTTTTTAAAATCGAATTAATGTCGATAAAGTTGTCAAAGCAAACGGCAGTTTGTGTTAGTTTTGTTTTGTTTGTTTTCCCTTTCTAATTGAACAAACGGTCGTACACAAAATTTTCGGTATCTGTATATGAAATGTTAACATTCATTTTAAATATTCTCTACATTTGCTTTTTGTTTCTCATTTTATATGCAAGTTGCCTTTTACTCATGTTACTTGTATACCTTCTATTTGGCTATGATATGGCTGTGGAATTGGATGTTATATGAACTAATAATACTATATACCTACCTACATATATATTGGGTGAGTCATGCAAGTTGATCAATATGCGGCACTTGAGTTGGACTAAACTTAGGCTAAAGAGTTTAATCCAAAATATATTAATTAATTTGGCTAACTTAGCTTAACTTAATCCTTTCATAAAAAATAATGCCCATAATGGCAAGAGCAAAGCAAGCAGTATTAAAAGGATATTCACATTAAAAGGGCATAAAAGTAGAAATCCAATTAGCTCTTTAGTTTTTTTTTTTTAACTTTTCTTCTTTTACTTTCCAAACATTTTGTTTGTTTTTGATTTTTAAATTTAATTTCGTCATAATAAAAAGTCAAAAATAGGCAATATTCTAGGAGAGACAGTATTATCTCTTACATCAAATTCAATCTGAACCCGTATATGCCAGATAGCCGAATGATCAAGTGCTATGGACCTAGATGACTCTTTCATTTACCCAAAAAACAGTCAAATACATAAATTGACCAAAGTTTTGAAAAATTCTGAATATTCTCAAAAACTTTTGCATAAGTTTGCGTAACTTTGCCAAATATAAACCGATTTTGGAAGGTGATTTAACATTAGAAAATATTATTATTAATTCCATGAAGCGCAAATTTAGTTGGAGTATTTAAAAAATGCATGACTTTATTTTCAAGTTAAAATAATGACTTTTGAATCTGCATTAAAATCTCAAGAGAGAAAATTTAAAAAGATGTTCTTTAGATATCGAAAGGACAATTATTTTTTTAAAATGTTCTTTTAATATATACTAAATTGCGATCCATTTGATATATAACTTTTTGAAATCGTTTAGAAATTGTCTAAAATATATAGCCTGAAGAAAGTTCGATTGATCACTTTTCCTTTCAACTTTGGGACTCGAATTCAGAATATTCAGCAATCCATTACAAAAATATAATTTGGCCTTTGGTTCAGAGTTTCAATTATTAATAACTAACTAACGGTTAATGTTCTGTCAATAAACTAATGGTAATGGCATAGGAAATAGTTTCATCAAGTTTTGTAGTATGTATTAGTTAAGCTAAGTGGCCAAAATCAGTTTAGTTCTACTCATTTTAGCCAACTTTGTCATTTGCCAATTGACAAATTTTAATGCCCAACTGCCGATATCCCCAGCGCAGATAGAACAGACGAGAAATTGCACTTTATGTCCAGAGTTATCCGTAGTCTCGACCGTAGACGTTGTGTGTGTGTGTGTGTGTGTGTGTGTGTGTGTGTAGCAGCAGCTGCTGTCGCAAACCATTCTCACCCCCCCAGAAATAAAGGCTAAATGAAGGTGGAGATGGAGCAACAAAAAATCGTGTGTTTTCTCCCCCTCCCTTTCTCCATGTGCAAATAGTAACAAAAAAAGAAGGAAGCCAAGAAGAGACGTAGAAAAAAAGAGAGCTCAAAAAGAATGAAGAGACAGGAACAGATCAATGACCTGCATTTCACAGCCTGAGACACATTTCAATCGATAAAAGTGAAGAGTTGGGGCACGAGAGCACACACACACACACACACACACGCACACACAGAGGCTATGGCAAAAAACAACATGGCGCACGGTGAAATATATGCAAGCTCAAGCTCTTCCTGCAGGAAAAGCCAAAATGGCAGCAGACAGGCAGAGGCCGAGACCGAGGCAGAGGCAGAGGCAGCAGCGGCAGTGGCAGCAACAACAGCATGCGGCAAACGTGACGCAGTGCAGCAAAGGAAGAGAAATCAAAACTCCAGAGATGGATAGAACGAGAGAGAGAGAGACAGAGAAAGAGAAAGGGATAAAGGATGGCGGCTGTCGGTCGCTCGGTCTTGTTCTATGTTCGGCATTCGGTGGTTGCATTTCCACAAAAACAACAACAAACAAAAAGGGCAACAACATAAAATGTGAAATAAAATTAAACCAAAAAAAGACAAAACATAAAGGGGGTTTGGGGGAGGGGGGTATATATTAAAAATTCAACAATAAGGTGAGAATTTTCAGAATGCCAAAAACGGGAGAGCTATAACAAGGGGGGCGGTTGCTGACTGGGTGGAGGAGGTGTTGGTGGGTTGGCCAAAAAGGAAGTTAACTATAACAACTGTCATTAGCAAGCCTGGCCAATATTTGAGAATGTTGGAAGGACCCACAAAGCACAAGAGCAGAGACAGAAAGCTACAAATAGAGATAGAAAGAGAGAAAAAAGAGTGAAGTGCATTGAAGCGTTAAATAAAACGACACACACACACACACACAACTCCACCAAATATAGCGTACAATCCGCAAAAACCATCGGGTGTTGTCTGAGTGCCTCATACTCCCCGTTCGCCCGCAATACACGAAATAAGCGCAACATAAGCCAACAGCAGCACCAGCAGCAACAACAACAATAATAACTGACCGTAGTCAGAAGTGATCCCCCCGCCTCCCTGCCGCCCCCCTCAAGATGTAGACAAATCAACTAAAGAAGAGGAGGAGGGGAGAACAAAAAGTTTTTCCCGTAAACTTTATCATTCATCGTCTAAGGGTTGCTTGCAAATGAAAATGGAAACGGAAATCGAATTTCGAAAAATAAAACCCGCATTTGCAAAAAGATCTATTTAAGTGATTAATTTCTGTTATACTATAAATAAATTAAACAAACAAAAAACGTAATGAGACGTTTAAATTCAATTTACAAATAAATCTTTAGGCATCTACGATACTCGATCGAGTATATGATGCGATATACGATGGGTTATTTGGTCAGCAACGGATAAGGTATGAAAAGGTACAATATATATATATATATATATTATCCAATATCTAAGGCATTATAATACGATATTTGTATACGAAACAATATACAATACAATACGTTCAAGTTCCGTAGATCTTAGATCTACGATATGAAGGATGACCATACCAAATACGATTAGACCAGACTAAAACTGACTCCTCAAGCAACTGCTAATAATAACCTATAATTAAGCTTAAAAACTTAAATAAAGATAAAACAAAATTGTCTTTTGAACTTAAAACAAGGATATCATTTTCGTTGATAATCATTTAAGCAAAATGGTTCAAAATTTGTTCAAAGCATAGAAAGAATGATCTGATTTTCTTGAAATTCTTGACACTTCATTCTAAACCAATTTCTGTCAAGGATGAAACTCTAAAAAAAGTGAAACTTTGTCTTAATCCATTGTTTCGATGATATAGTACATAGTTTTCCAACTTTTGTCGACTTTATGCCAATAAAGAAAATGATATTCTGTCCCAATGTGAGCTGGTTAAGCTTAAAATTATGCAATTTGACGCATTTGCATACTTTTAGGCTGCCATTTTAATGGTTTGGAAACTATTTTGAGTTTACAAAATTTGACAGGCTACCAAATGCATTTTCTAGAATTTCTTCTAGCCTGATTAACATAAAAATTCTCTATTGCCCTCCGTTTGCTGTTAGGCAACTATTTTAACTCTTACGCACCTGCAACATGTCCCTTTTTCTTAGAAATGGAATTTATTTATAGGTAGAAGGGATATTTTACTTAATCGCCTAATATGTACATATATGGGAAAACGTTTTTTAAACTATACTCTTGAGCAACATCAACAGAAAAGTCAATCGTTTCTTGTGTTTGGCTCTTTATCCTTATGAGATGGAGAGTTTTGGGGGACTCTAGAAGCCAGAATCTGATATGTATGTCCTTAATTTCACTTGATGAAAGGTAACTAGAAGTCGTTGTCTGTAAAGTCTTGTGCCGTGCTCAGATAATAGAAATAGATTCTAGTAGATGTATCTAAGTGTCTATGTATTTACCACTTCATTCTAACAATTTTCCATGGTGGCCTCGCTTCCGTCCTGCCTAGTGTAAAATACAATAGACATTGTCATGACGCAGATTCTTAGTTGTTTTTGGTTTCTTTTTTGTTTCTCCCTTTTTATTTTTGTGTTGCGCCAAGGCAAACTTTGGGGTAGTGGAGCAACAGCAGGCAATATGCCAACAAATATTTGTTGAAGGGCAAAAACTGTACCAAACTTGGTGTATGTTCGTTCTGTGGACAAATCCAGACGTTGGTAGAAAGGGAAAACAGTCCTAGGACTTAACGAGTCGCCACAGGATATACGACAGAGGCACAGAGAGAGCGAGCGAGTGAGAAAGAGAGAGAGAGAGGGGGCAGAGAGCATGAAGCTTACAGAATTAAAAATCAAATTCAATGAAAGAAACACTTGTCCGGCATGACTTGTCGGTTCAATGACCAAAATGCGGCAACCGGAGAATTGTCCGCACCTTCTTCTTCCCACATGTCGAAAAACAAAAGACAGCCGAAGAAATAGAAGGAAAATTTTATTTTTCTAGCAAAAACACACACACAGAACACACAGAACAAGTTGGCAAGGTCGACGAACGAAGGCTACTACAACTACTACATAGAAAGCAAAAGAGAGAGGGAGAGAACAAGACGAATGCATTTGCTAAAAAGTTTTTTTTCAGTATATATATCTGTATACTGGGCATACCACCGATTCTCCATTGCCCGATTCCCGATTGCCGATTGCTCTGTCTACAAGGAATAATGCCCAATGCATTGAGCCAAACACGTTTTCCTTCGGGTCGGCGGCACACAAGGCAGGCTTTGGCATAATTTGTGGGTAACTTTTCAATCATCTTGTTTTCTATGTGTGTTTGCGTGTGTTCTGTGATGATGCCTACTCTTTTTTCAATCAATCAATTGAACAATCAATTAGTCAGTCAAACATTCTCAATAATCCTGATAAAAAAAAAAAAAACTTTCACAATTTCATTTCATTGGCATAAGTCACAAGTGCTTATCGAAATAAAAGTGTGTATTGGGTCTATTGTGTTTGCACTTTTCTTCTAGACACATTTAATAAGTACCTATATTTATTTCAAAAAGAATAGATTTTGTAATTTACAATAGTTTTGCTTATATAATTTGGTTTCTGAGTTCTAAAGGTCTTGATCGGACGATCATTTTCCATGAAGTTTTCCAAAAAGGAGTATTCTTATTTTGATCTCAGTTGCGTTATAAAGCGTTTTAGAAAACTAAATAATATATATTCATGATCATACCGACGAGACGGGTTTAAACTGCATCTAACTACCTTTTGGCTCTATATAAAATTAAAAAAACTTATTTTTTACACTTAGAAAGTAAAAACCTTTTATTCGAAAAGTCGAATAAATATCGTTTTCAAAGTGTTCCATGTCTGATAGATATTAAAGACAGATTTAGTAGTCCGTTCATAATGAAATCTGGCATAGATCACAGAACTCGATTTAACATAAACTGATGACAGTTTCTTAAAAGAAAACAAAGTTAATTGATCTATTGATAATTGTTTTTGAAGAAATAACAAGTGTTATTGATCTGAGCTCAATGCGCCTCACTGATCGTGATATAGAGGGTCAATTACGATCTACCATAGGCTCTAAGGCAGATCGACAGATGGACAGTTTTTCTATTAAGCTGCATTAATGGGAATAGTCGAATCGATTATATTTTAGTTTCAATATTTATTTATTTTTTTGGATTCTTGGTCACTTTTCGTTTTCAATTTTCGGTGAAATGTTTCTTCATACTCTATTTTCAATAGAGGGTCATTGCAATTGCAGGGCCAAAAAGAATTTTAAACGCATGCGTCAATTGGTGAGAGATAGAGAGAGTTCCCTAATTCTCATGGTCCCTCTCCGTGTTTTCGCACCTCCTTTTCTCGCTCTCGCTCTTTGTCTCTCTGTTCGGTTTGTTGTTAGTCTTGTTGTTGTTTGGGGTCTTTTCTCTCCCTAGCTTAGGCATAGGCTAATGGCCTCTAGAGTTTGCATTCGCTTCTGCTGTGTTCTGTGCGTTGCCTGATGTTATAATCGCTGGGCATCGTCGAGGTATGCCATAGACCCAAAGCTAGGTTCGTTGTAGTCATCGTCGTCGTGGTTGTCGACGCGGTCGTTGTCGGGCGTCATTCTCCTCCCCATACTCTCACCCAGTTTTATGTGGAGCCACTGCTGGCATTGACACTGACTGCGGCTGCATACTTGGCACTGGCATTGGCCATGGCATTCTGAATGCTTCTAGTGGCTTCCTGCCTGCCTGCCTGCCCGCCTGTCCGCCAGTCTTTCCGTTTACCTTCAACTCCTCGCATTCATCATCATTGTATTGGATGGATGTACGGGCGGGAGAGGGGTACTTTGGGTGCACTATTTGCTGATATGCTTTATGCATTGGCCACTCTTCTTTATTGTATGCAATGACATGCCTCTGACCAGTCTCTGTATACTCTTTGATATGATGATATGATGATGCCAGTCAGCTCCCTAAGCTCTCCCCCCATCCGTTGTGTTTGCATTTATGTGTGAGCTTGAACTGGATTCTTAATTGGCCTAGTCCATTGAGTGCCGCCTGAAGGCCTAGGCTTATGTCTCTGTTTCGGTTACTGTCATGGAATTAAGGTGGAAATTTGCAGTTGGATAACAGTAGAAACTAGTTTTGAATTTGCAAGTCGAACATTTTCCTTTTTCAATCTGTTCTCTATGAAATTTTATTAGAACTGTTTTCTAATGAATTCTGAAGAATTCAGTATGGATGTTTTTGTTTATCCTCCTCATCTTGTAGACATATATCTCTATTGCAATCTAGATTGCATTATTTATAGATTGTTATCAACTGACATTAGATACTGAAGAGTCTTAAAGCAAACCTGAAAGTCCTTTATCGTATCAAGGTGAAATTCATTGTCATATAATTCCTGCATCTGCATAAAGGATATCTATATAGTTCTTCAGCACAAATCCATAAAGTTTTCTTTCGTTTTTCGCCTAAGCCAGTTAAGATTTTAAAATTAGTCGGATTTATTTTATAAATTTCACTATTATAACACTATAAACATTTATTTCAACTAATTTCCCAACCGTCTGGCAACTCTCTCTCTCTCTTGCTCTCTGTCCCTTTTTTAACTGTTGCTAGTGTATTGGGGCTAAGCGGCGGGATGTTTGGGGGAGAGTAATGGAAGGTAGGATGGTTGATGGAAATGAAAATGCAAAAAGCAAAATGACTCGCTTGACTGCAGGGGCACAGTCAGAGTCGGTATCCAAGAGCAGCAAGACCAAGCCCAAGTCCAAGTCCAAGTTATGTGGATGTGGAGTATACCACTAGGATGGATAAAACGGATGGATGGATGTGGATACCAGCATTGCATGCATACAAACAAACAAACAAACACACACAATCATTCTCCCTCTCTCTCTATCTATTTTGCTTCTCTCTTTTTGCTGTGTCTGTGTGTGTGTGTTTGTGTGTGTGTCTGCAGTGCTGCGAATCGAATCCGAGTCGAGTCGCGTCGAGAGTAGAGTAGGACAAAAGGGAGACACAATTTTGGTAGCAATGACCTTCACCGCGTTGTTCAAGTTGTGGTTGTTGTTGCCGTTGCTGCTGCTCCAACCAACACACACACTCGCACACATACACAGATAAACAGGAAAAGCAAGGCAAAATGGAAAAATAAAAGAAGCAGAGAATGGGAGTGGAAGAGAGAGGCAAATAAATGATGCATGAGGGCAGTTGGGAAGTTGCATAGCTTTGCCTGCCATTGCAGAAGGTGGCAGGGCTGAGGCAGGGTCTGGGGCAGGGGCTGGAGCAGCGTTTGGTAGGTAGGTGGCTAGGTGCCGCATTGGCTTTTCTCTCTCTCTTCATGTCTGTCTCCACCGACGTTGCACTACCCGCCCTTCCTCCCATAGCGTTTTTCACTGCACAAATTAACAAAAAAGAAAAAAAAAAGTAAAAAGAAAGAAAGATAAAAGTGCTCCTCTAGGGCTGCCATTGAAAATGGAGTTCATGACCAAGCCCGGTAGAACCGAGACAAGGAATGTGTGGCGAGGGGGCAACTGTCGAGTGGAGTTTTATGTGTGTGTGTTTGAGAGGGGTTTAAAGGGAGGGAGGGGATACTTTAGCTAGCGTAAACTTGACACTGGCGTTGAAGTTGTGTGTTTTTTTTTTTTCTTTTTTAGCCCCCGATTGTTTGTGTGTGTGAGTGTGTGTGAATTTGGAGTGTGGGTGTTTGTAAGGGTGCGGCCCAGGAAAGTTGTTTTTGTGAAAATTACTCAAGTGCGACGCAGACATTGCTGGTTTGGGTATAACTTTTGGTATCATTGACCTGCTCCCTGCTATGGCTATAGGGCTATGGCCATGGCTATGGTTATGGTTCTGGTTTTGGCTCCGGCTTTTGGGAGTTGTGCAGCAGACAAAAGCTTCGCCGTCGTCGTCGTTGTCGTCGTCGTCGTCTTCATTCCGTTTTGCCCCCCCGTTTTGGCAAATATTTCGATGCATGTGAAGAGGAGAGTTGGCTGGGTTTGGTATGGTTTGGTTTTGGTGGGTGGTTGTTTGGTTATTTTGCCTGCTGGAGTATTGGGACGCCATATTGGAAAATGTCGCATATACATACATGCATATATGTATATATATTTGTAGATATATGCACATATATATAGAGAGCTTTATATTTCCCCCACTTTACAATAGGTTAGTCTGTTATTGTTCTATGTATGAATTTGCCATACATATGCATAAGTATAGTGTGTGTGTTTGGGTGTGTGTGTCTGTGTGAGTTGTCTGTGTATGACAAAAAGTTTTCGCTTTTCGTTGATTTTCATTTTAATTGTGTGGTTGTCGCTTTTCGTTTTATCATTAAGCTCAACATCCACCTAAAAACAACATCTAAAAAAAAGGAAAATATAAACTCATCTATGCATACAAGTAATAACTATTAAATAAATTATGTTTTAGTAAAGTTCAACTCAAAATCGGCTTTGATTTTCTCTATTATTGATGTCATTTGGATGATTTTTTAGCTTCCCAAAGTAAGAAGACTATTAAAAAGGATCAGTCGAAAAAATATGAGTTTTGGAATTAAGACAACACAAAATTGGCATCTGTTTTAAGCTCTGTTTAGGCACTTGCTTCAAATATTACGAAAGTTTTTGAATTCACAAGTATATGCTAGATGAAACATAAATATTAATTTGACAACAACAGCTCATCATTCAAAAGTTTAACCGATAAAGTTATACCAATTCTACGATTAGTTAAAGAACTTGGATTAATTAGTTAAAGTCTATTAGAACAATCTGAAGCTTTAGTTCAATTTGGCTTACAATTCGTTAAGTTTACATCTAATTCGATGATCTTTGATCTATTGTAGAAATATTGATGATGTTTGAAATCGTTTTCTAATTTGGAATTAAGGAATATACAGAAATATATATTATTGTAAGGAGCAACTTAATCTATAAGGAACTATTGTTTTTTTTGTGTTCAACATTCATTCTCTCGGATCTCTCAGTTTGTTGGTAACTGTAACTTATATAGTTTTCGATCCAAGCTTTAGATCTAGCCACACACATTCTCTCTCTCTCTCTCTCTCACACACACTTCTCTCCTTGCTTTTCACATGACATTGCCATTGCATATCATCTCACTTTGATTGCTATTACAAAATAGAATGGCAAAAAAAAAGAAAAAGAAAAGAAAACTCGTTCTTCACTCCGTTTTGATACCATCTCGCTCTCCCGCAACAAACTGTGTCTGTGTCACTCAACCCACTAAACTTGAACACAATGCGACGACGACGATGATGATGATGATGATGATGATGTGGATGATGATGATGACGATGTGGATGATAATGATAATGAGGATGGCTATAGCAACGCCTTCTCCCCCTTTTTGTTGACCCCTGCATAACAGACTTTTTGTTTGTTGGTTCGTTCGTTCGTTTGTTCAGTCGTTCGTTGGTTCGTTTGTATGTATTTTACAATCTAGAGCTACCTACCTCGATGTAGATTCACGTGCTGAATGCTTCGCACGCTTTTCGTGGCTTCGTCCGTCGCGTCGTTTCGCTGCAATGCAACATTTTCCGCACGACGTTTTTGGGGTCTGGGGGGACGCGCCGAGTTCTTCGTTCTTTCGACGGAAGTACCTCTCTCTGTCCCTCTCTCTGTCTCTCCCTCTATATATGTATGTATGTATGTATATATATATATTATTTTGTATATTGTATGTTGTATGTGTTGAGTTCAATGTCTGGTGGTTGACCTACCCATACTAAAGAGATTTTCCCACTACGACCACAACGACGATGACTATGACGACCCAGGACCAGGACTCGTTTGTTTAGCTCTTGCAGTTTTGCGCTTGTTTGCACATTTTGTTGTTGTTGACTCATTTTATGACTCCTTCTTTATTTTCTCTTTCTCTCTCTCTCTCTCACTCACTCTTCTTTTGCTGACAAGTGAAAACTACAACTACCACCTACAACTTCCATTGGGGATAGAAAGAAACGTGGGTGTATGACAAAGTAAAAGTTATGTTAGACAATTGACTCATAAAAATTGTATTAAATAGTCTTGGCTTTTTTTTCTCTCTGTTTAGATTAGTTTCAAACGAATTTTCACAATATATCTAGTATTAAGCAAGGGCATGGTCATTGGTTTTGGTTTGCCCTCTTGCTCTAACTAATTCTTTAACTGGTTTTCTCACCAATGGGAAAAGGGGGACGCAGGCAGAAGGGGCCAAGTCTCAAAGAGATGGATAGGCATTCAAGGCTAAGCCTACTTAGGTCATTGCCATTGCCATTGCCATTTGCTATTATTGCAATTTTCCACAATTGCAAATGTTGGGAAAAACTAGTTTTTCACTAACTCCATCAGACAGAGAGAGAGAGAAAGAGAGCTTAAGTGAGACGGGAGGAGAAGGAAGAGAGAGATAGCCAAGTATGTTCTCGGTTCTTCTTCTAAAAACTGGCTAAGCAAGTTTTCTAGTTGGCATAGAGAAAGTTCTATGTAAGTGAGAATGCTTTCGTAATCGTTGTTGTTACAAGAGAAATGGTGAAAGTTAAAAAGCAAGTGGCAAGCTAAAGCAGAGGAGAATTTCCTTGCCTCGCCTGCCACATTCTACTCTTTCTTTCTTTCATTCTGTGTCTGGCACCACCCCCTCTCTTCGTGTTTTAACGTTAACTAGGTGAGGTGAGTCACTGGCAAATATTGCACAAAATGCAACTAGAACAACCCTGCACCACCACCACCACTACAACCATCATGGCACCACTCTACACCGCTTTGGTTGCTAATTATAAGGCTCGGCTCCTGGCCAACGGTGAATGACAAATTACCCTTCAGAGTTGCACAAACATGCAAACAACCCAACAGAGAGAGAGAAAGACACCAAAAGGAGAGCTTCAGGATCACGGCACGGTGGCACAGCGGCAGGCACAGGTGTTGCAAACAAAATCAACAACAAAAACAACAAAAGTTTTTCCAGCAAACTGTAATGAGAGTTTAAGTGGTTGAAGGTGTTGCACGTTGCAGTCAGTCATGCTTCAGTGACCAAAACTTATTATTAATAATATATGCATTAAGGATTTTTTGTTTTTTAACAAGAAATCTGATAAAAATTACAACAATAAACCAATAAACCAGTTTAAAAAGGTTGAGAGGTAAACTTTTTAACTACTTTCTGCGAGTTGATAATAAACTTTTTAGTTCAGTGTATTTTTATCTAACATAATAAGAAGAAACAACTCCATTTGAGAATGAAATCATCTCCTGATCCATCTGTCTGCTCCATTAAGTTGAATACTAATTATATTTCCTCTCTTAAGAAAGATTTTGTATCCCTTAATTAGCTCAAGTTTTAATATTAAGAAACGAGTCAACGACTATCTATAATTTCAGATAGAATAACAATAAAATATGTCTTCAGTATACACTTTGGTCAAATCTTTTACAGATTTGCAATCCTTTTATCTGAGATAGAACGATTTCTACTCCTTTGATTCATATCTAACATTAAGATAATACATCTTACTAACTAGAGTTATTACACTAGAGTTATTAAACAATAAACATGTTTTGTTTTCTGAACGACTTATCAAGATTCTAGATTGTAGTTTTAGGCATAGATAAAATATAGCCTAAGTACTTGGAATATATATAGTTGTAAACTATCAATCTAACGCTGCCTTAGACGAAAACTATATCCATACACTTGTTGAAATCCTAAAGCGGATCCTTGTTGTTCAGTTGCCTAAATGACTGGGCTTGACTTAGACAACTCATCTAACTAGGACTGCCTGTCGTATATTATATTATTTGGCTGTCATGAAAAGGAATTTTACCTCAAAGTATCTGTAAATCGTTTTACTATAGTATTTCGCATGCTAATTTAATAGAAACTGAACTTCAAGTGATTTTATTAGCAACGATTTGCGTTTTCCTTTCCAAGTTTTCGACGGCTGATCGCTTACAACACAAAAAGAAGATTTAGAACGAGAACTTAATATCTGTTTCATACCAGTATTAATGGCTTTGTTTTCTTTCTTTTTTTTGGATATTCATGTGGTTTAATATGCCACATTAAATGCAGACGTATTGCAAAAGCTCCAACCCCTTTTTTATTGTATTTTATTTTATTTTTTTTTGGCTCTCGGTTGTGTTGTTTTATGGCCACAAAATTCTCTTGGTTTATTGACCTCCATGTTGCACATTGCGTCATCATCGTCATTGTATGTAAGTACATGGGCACAGAGCACGTTTCGCTCTTATCACGCATAGGCATCAAAAATGTCAGCCAAGGCGGCAGGCAGCAGACTGCGTAAAGGGCTGACTGACTGGCCATGATTGGGGGTAGCTTTTTGCAAAACCCTTTTTGCCCTGCTCTGACTCCCTCCGCCATTTCCCTGCTCTGTCTCCGAGTGTCTGCAGACGCTATCGTCGTTGTCGTTGCATTACAAATTAGCGAAAGTTTGATATGAAGGGCAACAACAGCAGCAGCAGCAGCAGCAGCAGCGGGGGGGGCATGAAGGCAACTGTCTGACATATGAAATGTATTTTTTCGAGGTGGGTGGATGGGAATAGGACGGGAAAGAAGGAAGGTGTGGGGAGTATCGTAGGTTATAGCAACAGCAACAGAGAGCAATGACGGCATAATAACTGTAATCTATATCATTTTGCACAGTTTGTTTGGCGTCACTTAATGTTACGGATCCCCCTTCCCATCCTCGAATTCCCCGCCGCACCCCCCCATAACCCTTCTCTCTTTTCGAGCACTCTAAGTGGCAATAAAATGCAGCCATTGAGAGTATGAATAACCACAATTGACTGGCAGCAGGCGAAACGAAGAAGGGGCAAACATTTCCGAAGGGCTAGGGCAATGTTAATAGATGCAAAGAAAGTTGTATAAAACTGCATTTACTGTACAAGACTATCAAGTATCTAGTTCTTATTATATAGTTTTCTCTAAGGTCATGTAAAATGTGTATATCTAGACTAAGGTCATACCAGATCTTAGCCAATTTCAATAAGAATTGGCCTAACATTCATAAAGTTTAAGGTTTTCGAAAATTCTATATTTTAATCAATTTTCATCCGTTTTCAAAAAGTTATGGCCTTATAAGTCAAGTTTTGAATACAATCAAAAAGGTCATGAGTAAATTTATGTTTGAATTTGGAAAATTGTTCGACTAGTCCGATTATCTCATTTACAGACTCGCAGAGTTAAGGGTTTTTAAGAATTTTTCAAAATTTCTTTTATAAAATTCTTAGTCATTTTGTCAGTTAAAAGCTCAAATCTTATTTTGAATGCAATTTAGTAAATTTTTAAACTGTATTAAATATTTTTACCGTGTTGTTGTAATTGGAACAAAGTTTTTACGGAAACTGTCAAAAGTATTAATTTTCGATTGCATTTTGAAACAAATACAAAGGATTTACAAAGGATAAACATATAAAAGATAAACAAAAAAATGAAGCAAGTAAGTCGACTCGTCGACTCGGGTATACCATACACCAGGTGAAACAAATTTTTTTAAATTTCGAAAACCAAATGTACATATGTATGTCTATTAAATTGTTTTTACATGTTTCATAGTATGTGCTATCTCGCTCACTCTACGAACACACGAGCACTCTAGCGCCGCTACTAGCCAACGGCCAATTCTGGCCTTGTGGACCGCGTAGTAAAATACGTTCATACGCATATTTTGCATGTTTCTAGTCCGATTTCAATAAAATTTGGTAGTTTGGTAGAAATAGATAAGATTAATTAGTCTGCCGAATTTGAATGCGATAGTCAAAAAACTACAGGAGAAAATCGGTTTTTTCTTAATTATGGAGGCGGAAGTGGGCGTGGCAAAATATGAAAATATATATACTCTGCGCGAATACTAAGCCAGTATACATACTAAATTTGGTGACTTTAGCTTTGTTTGTTTTTGATAAAATCAGTTTTGTTTGATTTGCGGGGGCGGAAGTGGGCGTGGCAAAATTTTTAAATAGCCAGTTTCTGCGCGTCTATTAAACTAGTCTGCATACCAAATTTGATGTCGGTAGCTCTCATAGTTTTTAAGAAAATCAGTTTTATGTAAATTCCGGGGGCGGAATTACAATTAGTTTCTGCGCGCCAACTAAACGAGTATATAAACCAAATTTGATGTGTCTAGCTGTCATACTTTTTGAGAAAAACAGTTTTATGTGATTCCTGGGGGCGTAAGGGGGCGTGGCCGAAATTCCAATTAACTCTGAACATGTGCATACTATACGAGTATACATACCAAATTTGGTGGCTCTAGCTCTTATAGTCTCCGAGATCTGCGTGTTCATACGGACGGACGGACGGACGGACGGACAGACGGACATGGCTAGATCGACTCGGCTATTCATCCTGATCAAGAATATATATACTTTATAGGGTCGGAGAAGCTTCCTTCTGCCTGTTACATACATTTTGGCGACTTTAATATACCATTTCACCCTATGGGTGTATGGTATAAAAACGCTCAAGGATGTCCAAGTTTTGTCTATTTGTCATAAATATGTAACATTGAGAGGTAATTGGTTTCATGTAGACTTGGCTAGGGCTAAACATGGGTTTGGCACTCGAATTGACTTTGCTTTTTGTCAATTCATTTCATCAGACACATATGCGACTTGAACCTCACCCAATATGAGTAATACAAATCCCAATGAACTTTGAACTAGAGTTTAACCTGTCCCATTATCATCATTATCATTGTTGGCATTAGCAGGTGCAATGGCTTACTCATAAAATGATTCACACCTTTGTTACCTTAAAATAAATAATGAAAAAAAGGACCTTACACATACATACACACATACATTGTGTACGCATACACACACAAACACCAACTGGGTGAGTTCTAAACATGATGTTCCCGATGGCACAAAGCGAAATAATTCCCAATGAGTCACTGACCGAGAGCAGGCCAAAAACTCGAGACCATAAATAAAATAAAATGCCTTTGCTTTGGCTTTATCCTCTCCTGCATTTGTGAGTGTGTGTGTGTGTGCGTGTGTGTGTGCGTGTGAGTGTGTGTGTATCAGAGTGCGCTGAGTTGAGGTTAAGCACCGATGTCCCAAATAAAATTAAGTTTCATTGAACTTCGCTTTACATGCGTAGGCTACTGAACTGAACTGACTTAGCATAGCATACTTTTCAGCCAAGTCAATTTCGAGGCAAACCAAAATCAGTTCACTGTACGCACATTGACCCAATAATAATTGGCTTGAATTTGACTCAACAAAAAAATTGAAAACATAGCACGCCGGGGAGTGCGTCTTGTCACACGATGGGCTCGTAAAAAAATTTACGATAATCGACGCTCCTTTGACCAAGACAAAAAAGGCTCTTAATGCTAATTAGCATGAAATTAGAGTGTCTAGATCGAATGGATAAGAAAAAACCATTCTGACCATGTGTGTGTCTGTCTGAATTGGCGACAAGGCAAAATTACATCGACCATGTGATGGATGACGAAGAAACCTTTAGAGCATCCTCGATAGAAAACCTCGGCAGATATGTATATTTCCACACACACACACACACACAATCGAATGAAATGTGATTCAAGGCAAGAGAGAGTCAGACTTAAACAAGGATTGCTACGACAACCCTGAAATTTATGCTGTCTGGGTGGATGTCGCTTGCTCGGTAGGTCGGTTGGTCGTTTTGTCCGTTCGTATCCTTCGTATTTGAAAACTCCCATCCGCCCACATGACTCAATGTCATTTGCAGTAGCTGCAGCAACATCGGCAACCGGCAAACCGGCTCAGACCTTGGCAATGAGAGGGATATAAACGAGTGTGTGTCCCTACACTGCAGCGCCTGTGTGTATGCAAGGATTTCTTTTTTCTGCTTTTTTACCATGCGGAAATGCGCATGCTTGCGTGTCCTTGCCCTTGGTACATTATAGCTAAAGCAAAGGGCCTGGCTAGCTGGCTGGCTTCCCTCTCGTTGTAGTAGTTTTGTGTAGTTTGTGTGTGCCCCTGAAAATGTTTAACCTTCGTGCAGCTGCAATAGCAGAACGATGATGATGATTATAATGAAGGATTTAGAATCATGGCTATTGCATGCAGCAATTGCAGCGAGAGAAACATGCGCGTTGCATTTAACTCTGTACGCTCCCCCAAAGAACAACAGAGAGAAATGTACATATGTATATTTGCGAAGGATTTATTTGGGGCTAGAGTTAAAGGAAGTTGCATACCCCAAACTGTGTATGTTGAGTCAGAGAGTCGGTGTGGGGATGGATGGGGGAGGGTGTTGTCTGGTTGCCCCTGCCACGTGTGTGTAATTCTTGCAAAAATTTCATGGCTCTGTCATTGACCATGATATTTTGGCCAATTGTGTCCCCTCAGTCAGTCAGTCACTCAGTCAGTTCAGTTAGTTAACTGTATGAAGAAGAACTGAAGGTAACTGTAAAATAACCTTAATACAAAAGTGACACATTACCAATGAAATAGCCTCGCATCAATTTGAAGGCAACAAATTTGTGCTTTTTAAAGGGCAACTCTTCCTTATTAATTTCAAATCTAGGATGAGAAATGAAAAGCAAGTTTACTTACAGTTAGAACGTAATTTAATTGTGTCTGTCAGCAGACAAAAAAGAACAAAGATTTCCATCAAGTAAAATGACAAACGCAGCTAAAAAGAAATGAAGCAAAGCAACTTTCATTACAAACAACTCCCCCAAATATATGTACACATAGAGAACATTTTTTTATTTTATAGCTTGAAGCGATCTCAACAAATAAAGGAAATATATGCTCTTCTTCATACTGACCATACCCCATATAATTTTGCTATGAAAATTCAAAAATGTAACCCAAAACAAATGTCTAGGAAATCTTTTGTCTCTCTTCCTCTTGTTGATAGGAAAAGGAAAGGAAAGGAAAGGAAAGGAAGAAAAAGTAACCATAACTTTGCTTTCATTTCATTGCTTGAGGGTTGCAATTCCCAGACAGACAAGTCGCAACCCCATATTCTACACCCACACTCTCCTCCACTCCACTCTACTCTACTCACCTCCACTCTTTTTTTTGAACATTTCACTTCTTTATTTTATTTTTGCAATTATTTTTAATTTCTATTCTATGGTAGGACAACTCCCGGAATGCCAAAACCAAACCAAACCAAACCAAAAAAACTTTTACAACCCCAAAAGATAAATATAATAAAGAAGTGAGGAAAAGTGGACAAGAGACCCGCCGAACGAGCGAACGGCGAACGAAACTCCAGACATATGTATGTACATACATACATACAAGAGTCAGCAAATCTGCACAACATTTTTCATCGCTTCCTATAGACACAACATACGTACATCCATACATCTATATATATGTATGTATACACATACATCTACATCCATACGTAGTCATTGCACCCCCAATGTATTGTACATTGACTTCTCTGGGCTGCGCTTTGTTTTCTGCATTCGCTGGGAATGGGACCTGCAACAGCAGCAGCAGAAGCAGAAGCATTTGCTCTCTCTCTCTCTCTCTCATTTAGTAGTAGTAGTTCTTGGCTCTCAATTTAATGTTCTTTTGCTCATTCTTTCCTTCTCTCGCAGCAGTTGGCGGCTCTCCTTGATTGCTTGTTGGCTTGCTCTCTCTCTCTGTCTCTAGCTGTCGTTCTCCCGTTGACATTCCCATACCACGACCTACCTTACCCATACCCACAGTGGGCTTTTTGCCTGGCTTTGCTCTTCCATGCACAACTCCCGCCCAGGCTTCGCTGCACACACACACACACTGAAGACTCACACACACATTGTTCGTTTTCATATTGAAAGTAGAATTTTTCACTTTTGCACAAATTTCTGTCTCGTTTCAGAGTCACAGTATCAGTCTCGTTAACGACGTCATGTCGTACGTTACGCTACGCTCTAATCTCACGGACCAGTTTTACAGTACTCAGACTTTTGATTCAATAGAGAGATACACTCTGGATGATTTTAATTCGGTTGCGCATTCGTATATGCCACATTAAGTATGTGCAACTAACTAACTTGTTCCCTCTTCTTGGGTGTGTGTATGTGTGTGTGTGTGTGATACTATTTAATTGCAAATCGGTCGTATCGGCGTCGTCACGTGATTAAATTAAAATATCGGTTAACACACCGCCCCCCCACCCAACCCCACTTATATTTTTTGCTTGTATTTTATCTGTTTCCTTTTTTTTCTGTTGTTGACTTTTTTTTAATGTGTGTGTGTGTGTGTTTGTGTAAACAAATTATATCTGGATCGTGGAAATAAAGTGCTGTGAGATGGATTTTTGTATAAATACCGAAAGAATAACAAGTAAATTTGGATACACGGAATGGACCAAAAAAAAAAAAAAAAGGATTACAAAAGGAATTTTTTAATTTCACAACTTTCTAGCTAAAAAGAAGTTTGGAAAAGAAAACATTTACAAATTTGGCAAAGTTTTCACTCCTTTTTTGGGATTATTGGCTCATTCCTGTTGGAATTATTGTCTGATTCATTTGGGTTGAAATTAGGAAAATAGTTAATAAATAAATTGGTAGATTTACAATTTCTAAGGAAAACCTTTAACCAAAGTAACACATTTGCGGCCAACTCGATACCTTTAATGACTTAATTCTAATGTTCTTATGGTTTTCTGTTCGATATGTTGGGAGGTATTTTCGAGTTTGATGAAATCTTTGTTATTGCATTGGCAAGAAATTTTGAAAATTTAAACTTTTATGACTCAATTGTCAGCTTCTTGCCTTATCTGGATGAGTTTCAGCACATCAGTTTTGACTGATTCGTTTCTTCGTTTGTTGTAAGTGAGCCCAACCCTTGGTAAACTTTTAGTCCTTACACGCATCTTACACAAAATTTGCCACCCTGTAGATTTTAAGGACATATTTTAATGCTCCCACTGACCCACCTGACCTTTCACTCTCAAAATCACATCCGCAAAACCCAGTCAGTCACTTCAATTAAGTTGTCGAAATGTCCTATCTATAGACGGACAAGTTGTAAAGTTTCCCTTCTTTTTTTTGCAACTCCTTTGCTCATCCTTTGCTCATTAAGTCTTCTACCCACCCTCCCCCCAAATGCCCATACCACAACTGTCTGGACTCATACCACAGAGACAGGAGAGACGACTACTAGAGAGTTGCAGACCCATTTTGCCCAATGCCACCCAAATTTGCACATACAACAACAAAAACTTCAATATATGTATGTATAGAAAACTCCAGACATGTTGCAATAAACCACCCTCATTAGAATTGCGCCCCCTCAAAATAGTATGTCGTCTGCAACTCCACTACCTCCCCACCGCCACCACCACCACCCTACCCCAACAACAACAACAACGCAATGGAACTTTACAGAGCTTTAACAGTGCGCTGTTCGCTCAACTGTAGCGCGCGCCATTGTATTGGTGAACTTGACTCGCTTGCGCTCTCGCGCTTGCATGCTCTCGCTCTCTCTATCTCTCTCTGTTTTCTTATTATCTGTAATGCGCTCTCGCAATTCTATTTCAAGTTCGTGCACATCAACGTGTGTGTGTGTGTGAGTGAGTGAGTATCTGTGTGTGTGTATGTGCGCGCCGCCGTTCAGTGTTAAGGTCAATACATTTTGTTGTGTGCTAGAATTGCATCTATGAGGTTGCAATTTTCCTGTTGTTGTTGTTGTTATTGTTTGTTTGTTTTGTGCCGTTGATTAGTTTGCTATTGAATGTTGTTGTCATGCACACGAGACACTCATACTTGGGACTCACACACACACACACACACACACACTTGCACCGAGTGCATGCGAGCGTAGTGTATGGGCGGCGAATGTCATCGTCATAGCGGTACATTTTGCTGTTGTTGTTGTTGTTGTTTGGGGGTTTTGACTTTGACGTTTGCGGAAGCTTTTTAGTTTTATGAATCGACACCGCCGTGTATGAGTGTATATGTATGTGTGTGTGCACTATGAGAAATGATGCATCATTTCATGGCACTTTGTCTCAGATACATACAAACAAACATGTGTGTGTGTGGAGTGGAGGCCTTCAAACAATGTCAAATTTATATTGCCACGTGCTTGCTCTGAGTACTAGCTGTGTGTTAAGTGTTTTAGGAGAAAGTGAAGCGAGTTTGGCCTTTTCTGGTGATTAGTAAGTGTCATAAAAATGCATTTGAATGACTCACTAGACTAGACACAAAACATGCCCATGAGTATTTATTCTGACCATAAAAACTCCCTCGTGCTAGTTTATATTAAAACAAAAAGTTTAACTTCTGTTTGAACTGAAATTATAAAGCAAAAGTAACACAATGTCTCATTAATACCATGGAGTTCTTGTGTGTATTAGTTTGAACTTCATTCATCAAGTTGGGCCCTAAACACAAACCGAACCTACCTCAATGCGTAACTCTGTCGGCCAGTCTGTCACTTTGTCTGTTAAATACACACACACACACACACACATACAAATGAACCCACCCCAAAAACAGAAAAAAAAACACAGAAAAGGAATCGTTTCACACGCACATTGCTCATACGCACCGTGTGTTGTGTTTTTTTTTCTTTCAGGGGAGCAGGGGCCAAAAACTCCGTTAAGCGAGCCACCCTTCTAAACTTCAAAAGCTTTTTTTGGGCTTGACTTCTTCCTACCTCATGCTACAATTTGTTAACCCTCAGTTAGCACTCCCCACACACAGCCCTACATCCATCGCTATCGTAGGCGTCTTTAGCGTCTTTTGCTTTTGTCTGCTTCATTCGCGTTTATTTTTGTTTATTTATGTTTTGCTTGTTGTATTCTTTACACTGTATTTTTTTGTTGTCTTCATGGGTTTTTTCTCAACTTCCTTGTACGCGCTGGCGCAAGCTCTCTTGCATAGCTATCTCCTTATGTGTGAGAGAGTCGCTCTCTCTTTCTCTCTCTCTCGCCTACACAGACGTGCCCACCTTTTTAGCGGTTTTCACTTTCATTGTGTGTGCAGGCACTATCTCTGTCGCTCTTGCTCCCTCTCTGTATATGTGTGTGTGTGTGTTTAGCAGAGGTTACTTCTCGCTCTCACTCTCTATCTCTCTCCCGAGTTCGTTTGCTCTCTCTCTCTCTCTCTCAGTCTCTGTCTCTGTCTGTGTGTCTCTCAGAATTCTGGTTTTCTGTTCTGAAGCTTATGTGGGGCTTTTTTGTGGGTTTTGTTAGTCGGAGAAAGTACGGCAAACGCAGCGGTTGCGAATTTTAATTCGAACGCGACAAAATACACAATAAACAAACAAAAAATATTTAAAAAAAAAAAAAAAAAAAAAATCATATCCTAACCGAAACTCCCTCAAAACAGAAAAGAACCTCCCACAAAAAAAAAAAGGAGCTAAAATCTTCTCAAACACAGAGTTTGCAAATGCAAGAACAACAAAAAGATCATTACCTCCCTCCCCCCTCGAGAATATTAAAAACCAAATAAAAAATCGTCGTTACAATTGAAAATAAATAATCGCTAAATAAAATACTCACGATAATAATAATTTCTTTTACCCATTTTTTGTTTTCTTTTTTTTTTTTTTGTGGCTTTTTTTTTTTTGAATCGCAAAATGAGAAATTGTTGCAATAATTATGGCTAAATTATATAAGAAAGGAAGCCGCCTCATTGTCAAGGGCAAAAAAGTGTGTTTAACATTGAATTGCTGCCATAGTCATTGCCATTGCGAGTCCCAGTGCCATTGCCATTGCCATTGCCCGTGCCAGTGCCAGTGCTGCTGCTGCTGCTGCTACTGACCGTGTTGAATCGTCCTTGTCCTTGTGCAGCTTGGGAGCAGAGCAAAAACGGCAGGAGCCGAACAGCTGTTGGGTGTATTATATTGGTGTTATCCTTGTAGTATTCACCTTGCTCTTGAACTGGGCGGCTGTGTCTCTGTCTCGTCTAGTTATATTAAATACGCCTTTCGCTCTCGTGTGTATTTGTGTGTTTGCGTGTGTGGGTGTTAAACATAATTCTCCGAATTACAAAAAAAAAAAAAAAAAAAAAAAAGAATCAATCCTATGTGCATATATAATTTTTGACTCCGCCCAGCCTCTTATAAAATAGCACACCCAGCTGTTGAGCCTTCTTTTTTCAGCTGAGCAAGAATCAATAACAGCTGTAGAATCCATCAAGTGAAATTCACATACATACATACATACACACATGTGTACATACATACCAACCAAAATTGACAATGTGTTTTAACAAATACTATATAGAAAAACAAAAAAATTCAACGCAAAATTAATCAAAAATATGCCCACAACAAAAATCTATCTCCAGTCCTCCTTCACCACCAACCCCACTTAAATACAATATATCAAAACGGAAATAACTATAACTCTAACTTATAAAAAAACAAAAACGAAGAAAAATGTATAACAAATATAATATATTTTTTTAAAAGGTGTTTTAAACAAATGGAAAGAATATTAATAAATCAAACTTCAGCAAAAACTACAAACAAAATAAAATTTCAATAATTTTTACTGCTCAGGTTGAAACAAAACAAAATAAATAATAATAATAACAACAAAAAAACCTTTCAAAAAAGATAAAGTAAAGCAACTGCAGCGTTGTGTTTCATGTGCAAAATATTTAACAAACATAAATATATAAATATATATTTTTGGAATCGTAATCGTAAATGTAAACCGTAATTGTATGTAAACGTAATTATAATCATATATATATTCTATATATACATATATATATATATTGTATATCAAGTGAGAAATTGTGCAACTTTAATTAAATGTTATCAAACCCTTAACCAGCTTATACAACAACCAATCAACCAACCAAACAACCCAAGCAAGCAACAAACAAACAAACAACAACAACAACAACAATTCAACTTAATTTCAATGCATATATAATTAAAAAATTTACAACAATGTGTTATATATATATAGTTTTTTTTTTTTTGTTTTTTGCTATAAATTATTTATAAAAGAAAACTTGCAAGTATTCATCACACTACTTACTACTAAGATAACTAAGGGAAAGATTTCTACCAATTAATCAAGGATTTTAATCAATCAATTCATCAATCAAACAATCAATCAATCCAGCATACACATATACATATATATATTTTATTTGAAACGTAAGTAAGAACAAAATATCTATAGAAATAACATTATATTGATTAAGTCATCAACTTGAGAATATAGAATATAGATTTCGATATATTTAAAAACTCTAATAGATACATATATAAATATCAGAAGAAGCATCAGGAAAACAAGAGGGAAAAATAGATCTTGTTTTTGATGAGAGTTTCTTTTGAATTATAAAGAAATGTTCATGTTCATGTTCACAGGAAGCTTTAATGTTATCGATTACAAAGCAAAATTTATCGATGTTTGTCTCCCTTCAAAAGATCAATTTCTCTTCTTTAAGGAACAAATAATTAAAAATTAAACATGAACTTGAACTTGAAGACTTGGAATAAAATAGTTCAGTATGTAGGGGCAGACGAAGAAAAGAAAAGAAAGGCAGAGAGTCCAGGTCACAGGCAATATGTACATCAGCTAGTTTATTTGCAATCTGTCTCACTTTCTCCTCCTTCCAATTCGTTGGTCGCTAGGCAGTACCAAGCTGGAGTAATAATACTCCTCCAATAGTGTAGGATTGTCACCTAAGGTTCTTTTGTTCTGTTTGTACTTGAAATAAATGTTATTGATATGTCAGGCATTTGTAGTATGTCAGATATGCCTAGCACCACATACTTTGATTTCTTGGGACTTTGCAAGTGTTTATTAAATATTTCTTAATAATTTTGGTATTTTGTATGCCCCATAAACAATAGAAAGATTCCAAAAGGGAATGATGATCCGTTTAATTCAATTCCTTTCCTTGAATATTTTCTTAAATTACGTACCAGGTTTGGTACGATCAAAATCTGTCAGTTAAAGAAATTTCATATAAATTGGTATACAAATAATTGAGTTATGTACATGAGTTCGGGTCACATTAAGTAAGGGTCTAATGTTAAGTCTAAGGTATTATTTCTGAAACGTATTAATTTGAATACAATTAATATTTCTAGATACTTCAAATACCTACAGGAAATACTCAAGAAGCTGCTGTGGAGCTAAAGAAGGAAAAGTGAAAAGGATTAAAAACGTCAGGAAACGAAGAGAAACCAATAAACAAAACACAACAAGTATTATTAGCAACTAACTAAAGTAGGAGAGCTACATATATATATATATATATATATATACAAAAATACATACAAAAAATAAATAAATATATATATATATATATATACATATATGCATATTGTTTGGAAAGGATAAACTACATTTACGTACGACATTATTATCAACATTATCATCTCGCGCATCATTTAAGCATCAAGGAACATTATCTATCTATCAACAAGAGCCTCAAAAAAAATAAAAAAAACTTAAAAAGGATAACTAAGCAACACTGTGGGCAGGTTTAACGACAACGCTAGCTATAAAGTAAGGATAACTCTCTCTAGGATACAAAACTATAAAACACAAGAGCAACAACAACAGCAACAACAATACCCAACAACCATAAGAAGAACAAATTAACTAAAAAACAAAAATAATAAAGAAAAGGAAAAACAACTTTGCAACTTTAAAGGCTGACAACATTTTTGATAATCCAAAAAAAAAAAAAAAAAAATCTAAAATATAATAATAATAAATTAAAATAGAAAAAAAGCAGAAGAAATTTAAAACTAAACATAAAAAAACAAAAAGCGTAAAGAAGAAGAGACTGATTTTAAGAAATTAAAACAAAAATAATAATAATAATAAACTAAAGAAGCAAATTCAGAGCTAGCAAGCGAGCATTAAAAATAAAGAAAAAGGAGAGGCAGTGATTCAGGATCAAATCCAATAAGCAAATAAACAAAGAAGAAACAAAAAAAAAAAAAAAAAAACAAACATTTCTTATACATAATATTAAAAGAGAAAACAGAAAAAAAAACATATTTTTGGTATACATCTACATTTTTAATTTTTTGTGTGCAACAAACAATTTCTCAGACAACATGTTGAAGAAACTTAAATGCATGGAAGCTGTACAAGCAGCAGCAGCATCCGCATCGTCATCCGCATCAGCATCGGCATCGGCATCCGCATCAATAATAACACAATCGGCAAAAATGATTAAAAGTGAACCGATAGATTTTGAAATGTTACACTTGGAGCAACAAGACCGCGAAGAGCAGCCAAGTTGTAGTAGTGCAGCAGCAGCAGCAGCACAACCACCACCCCCACAAACCCAACAACCACAACGTTATACTCATGTACAGGTACAAACGGTGGCACCACGCCAACCCACTGGCCTAACCACACCCGGTGGCACACAGAAAGTGATTTTAACCCCACGCGTCGAGTATGTACAACAGAGGGCAAGCTCAACAAGTACAGCAGCTGGTGCTGGGACCACAGTTGGTGCCATCAAACACATATACACACAGCATGTTACGGCGGGCAGTGGTGCAACAGCAGCAGCAGCAACTGGTGGTGGTGGTAGTGGTGGCTCCATACGTTCACCAGAGACAACGACAATATTATCGAGTACAGGAGCACCACAAATTATAATAACCCGTACATTATCCTCAACACAAACGGGGCAGCAACATTTATCGCGTCGTCATTCGGCAAGTCCTTCGGCCATACAGCAATTGCATCAGCAGCAGCAGCAACATTATCCCATCTCAACGCAGCAGCAGCAACAGCAACAGCAACGTACGTTAAGTGTTAATCAATCGCCACCACCTTTGCATCATCAGCAACAGCAACAACAACAGCATGTTCGTGTTATACGTGATGGTCGTTTATATGATGAGGCCACAGGTTGTTCCACTGTGGTTGTCGGTACACGTCGTCATTCCGTTTCGCCGCCACCCTTGCATCATCATTCGCGTTCTGCTCCCGTTTCGCCAGTTATTGCCCGTCGAGGAGCATATTTGGAGCAACAGCAGCAGCAGCAGCAACAACAATATCAACAACGTCAGACACCACCATTGGCACCACCAGCACCGACACCAGCACCACCACCGCCACCGCCGCCGCCGCCACAGCAATATAGTGGAGGCGGTGGTGGTGGTGGTGGTGTAGGGGCAGGACCACCACCCACAGCAGCAGCTCGCAAATTTGTGGTCAGTACGAGTACAAGACATGTCAATGTCATTGCCTCAAATCACTTCCAACAACAGCAACATGTTATTGCCAATGTCAGCTCAAGCAGCAGCAATGGAGCAACGTCAGCCTCCTCTTCTTCTTCAGCAGCAGCAGCAGCAGCGGCGTCATCGACGTCGTCTGCCTCATCGAGTGCATCGCATATATTTCGCACACCTGTTGTATCCAGTAGTAGCTCCAGTAGTAGTAACAACAATAATAACAATAATAATAATAATGTTGCACCACAAACTCATACAAATGCTGGGAATTCATCAATGCGGCCACCACCGCCGCCGCCACCACCTAAAATTAAGCATGCCACATCAAATATGGGCAACAACAACAACAATAATAACAACAATAATAATAACAATATTAACAACAACAACAACCACAGTAGCAGCAACAACAACAATGGTAACTGCAACAGCAACGGCGAGGAACCATCCAGCTCAATTCCTGATCTAGGTGAGTCTTCCAAGCAATTCAATCTTAAATCTTCTCTCTGTCAATCTCCCTGTTTCTTTCCCTTCCTCCTCCTGTTCAAATTGAAATAAATTTATGTGCCAAAGTAACTGAGCAACCTGTTGACCCTGAAGCTTGCAGGCACTTGTCGACCGGTATATCGATGGTTGACAAGTTCTATATACAAACATACATATATTATAAATTCTAAAGACACTGGTTAACAAAATGCCTTTAATTATAGAACTGAAACAATCTGTAGGATTCTATCACAATCAGACAATGCTCCAAAGACTCCTGGGCACGTGATATACATATCTGCTTATTAAAAAGAATATGTCTTCCTAATACACATTTCAAAAACAAATTCAAATGGGGAAACTAAGCAGTTTTGGGCTCCTAGCTATAGCTGATATATGTATGGCCAACATTGGTCCTGAAAAGTACCAACATTTGCTTTAAATTTTAGTATTTGGCAAAAGAATTTATTCTAAATCATAATTAGACTTATCTGTTTGATCATTATCATTAACGTATTTGTTGTATAGTTTAGTTTTGAAATATGGCAGCCAAAGGCGGCTTATAGGAAATGGTCAAACGTTCGACATGCAACTGAATTAGCGGTTGACAATTACTAAGAGAGGTGAAGGTGACAGTGTTGGTGGGTGGTGTGGAAGGTCGGGGGAAGGAGGGTTCAGTTACTAAGTGAATATAAATACTTACTGTGTGTGTGTGTGTGTGAGTAACGGTTGTTTGTTGTTACAACCGCTAAAAGGTCAAATTATTATATTACATATTTCTGGGTGTATGAAAGCTATTTACTTTCTATATAATCTGCAAATCTAATAATGTCCCCATATTTTTTGTATGATGGAATGCATTTGGGAATCGTGAGGGTTGAATACTTATCCCATAAATATTTATCACTCTAACCGTTTCCTAAGGGATATGAAAATTGAATTGTAATTTCACCAGGTGAAAAAAATTAAAGAGAGCAAGAGTACCTAAAGTGAGATAATGATATATCATTTTATTTCATTTAAATATAATTATCAATTTAGATTGAAATTTGTTTGTTATTCTGTTCTTTCCCTTCTTTTTATACATATATATATTTTTTTTTCATTTCATTAATTTTATTTTGAATGTTTGTCAAGGTTGCTCTTGTATGTGTTTGTTTTCATACCCTAAGTTTATATACACAAAAAGGGTATATGAAACTCTCAATAGATTAGAAACCATAATCTATAAACTTAAATAAAGGTTCATTAAGGAGCTGAGGTTAATCTTAGTTAGAAGATTATTTCATAGGCTGCACAAAAAGTTGACCAGGAATAGATATCTGCAAAGCTATCAACACGAAATTGCATCTTCAATGCTTAAACTAGTTGAGAATTATAACAAAATAAAGCAGAAAATTATTGAAAATCAATGAAAATGAAGTTAATCAAATTTGAATCTTTATTGTAGATATTACCTACAATCATTTAAACTTAGCTCAGGGCTAAAGATTATCTTGTACGTCAAATTGCCCGCCAGGTGGCGTTACAAATAGTTTAATAGGCTACTTTTGCAGGGTATGCATCAAGTCGTTCAAACTTTTCTGGGTTTAAGAAAAAAATGTGTTTTTTTTTGTTTGTTTGTTTCATTTTGTTTGTGTGTGAATTTCGCTTATTTTCTCCTGCGTTCTCTCTTTCTCTATCTCGCTTGTGTTTTGACTGGGCGGCTCTCACCTTGAACTTCAACTGGAATAAACTCAATTGGCTCAACAGCAGCGCGTCATTGGCAGCGGGGCAGCTCCGATTTGTGTTTTTGTTGTATCCAAATTAGAATTAAATATAAAGAAATTGCGCATAAATTAAATATATAAGGGTGCAAATTTGCATTGACTACTAAAAATACCAAGTATAGGCAATTTATATATCTATATACATATATATATATATATATATATATTTAAGTATTCAATATATATATATATTGTTTTGTTTTGTTGTTTTTATTTTGGGTTTATTTTATTCCCAAAACCAAAAATTTGCATTGGTGATTTCATGGCAAGCTTCCGTTTTGTCTGGCCCAAAACGATGCGGGTTATGTGTTTCTTATATTTTATATATACATATATACACAGATATGTATATATATATATATATATGTATCTTTACAGTAGATATATGTATCTATATATCAAGTGGAAGGTGTTGACGATATGTGTTAAGTTAATTTCCACAAAACTTTTGTTAATTCTTGCTCAGTGAAATGAAACATGAGAATTTACTTTTTGCTTACCAAAAAAAAAAAAATTTGCATTTTTCCCTTTTGTTTGTTTGATTGATTGCTTTAATGAATGTTATATACTTGATACTCAAAATATATGAACATATATGTAATTTAATTTGCTATTCTTGGCATCACAAATACAATTGTCATTCTCGATTATAATATTATTAATCTGATAGATAAGCAATGAAATGTTTTGGCTCTTTTCGTTCCCAAATGTTTTTTTTATGCGTAGTCCACTTGTTTAATGAAATATTAACAGTTTCTCTAGAAAAATGGAAAATCTGAGGATCACAAAAGATCATGGAGACTAAAATTTGTTTGGAATCTGCTTCAGATTTATTTCTTTTAAGTTAAGTAATAACATTTTTGTTGATAGTTGTTTAATTATGATCATTAGCCTTTTTGTTTTGGCTGGTAATATAGACTTACTTATAAGCAAAGGGTCCAGCTAATTTGCACCGAAGTTTGTATACCCTTACAAAGCCCAGTTCCTCTTACACTTTGCCTATCTTTAAGGATCAATGATAGGGCTAAAACCTTATAAGCCAAAAGGACTGATAAGACTTTGATTCAGTCTGACAGTCCTGATGGCCGATCAGGAATCTACTGTAAATACTTGATTGGATACGAAATACTTGACTCTTTTGCCATTTCACAACTCTGACACAAATTATAGTACCCTTTTCTTGGGCTAGAGTATTCAAAAGCGCATTCAATTTGATTATTCACTTTTGGTTTTCTTCCTGATTTGACCATACCCCATAATTAATCATTATTTGTGCGAATCTTTGAAACAAAAATTAACAACTACTACTTATGTTTGTATTTAAGTAGTCAGGTATATATGCGGCTTAATCATATGTTGTTTAGACTTCTAAAAAAAAAAAAAAAAAAAAAAAAACTGCAAACCAGTTTTTCGAGCATTAAACAAAAAGTGACAGACAGAGCGAAAGAGAATAAAGGAGAAGGCAGAGAGTGAGAGTGATACTGAGGCGGGGGAGTGGCGGTCCCAGAGGTGGGGGGACGACTTCGACCCAGTTGTCACTTTCAAGACAAGATTGAGCCCATAGCATTCTAATGATTTCATTTTTTCGCTGCTTTTCGCTTTGGCACATGTCTCAAGAAACGCTTCGAGTTATACAATATATGTATATGTAGGTATATATATATATTTATATAGATACATATATGGTCAGTCCGAGGCAACTGATTTCTGTCTTCTCTCTCGCTCTCTCTCTGTCTTTCCCTTTGTCTGTCTCTAGATTTTGTTGCTTTTTATTATTATTATTATTTCTTTTCTTTTCTGTACGTTGTTTTTTTTCTTTCGATTTTTGTTGTGTTGCTTTGGCTAATAAATAAATAAACAAGTCTGGTCCGTTGTCGGTTTTTTTTTTGTGATTCTTTCTTTACTTTTATTAAAAGTTAAGTAAATAAAAGTCAAGGCCATTTTGGTGTTGTTGTTGTTGTTGATAGATGTGTGATAGATTTATATGTGTTCGATGTGGAACAATTTGTCAAGTGATGCTGCTACCTGTTCTTTGGCCACTAATAGAGGGACTCACTCAATTGCGCCATGAAGTGTACTTTAAAAACACACACACACACACACACAAAATTTCAATGTCAATGTCAGAAAATGGGGGCGAATGCCTATGGCCAGGGATTCTTGATAAAGTTGAAATCAGCTTACGCATCATATCAGCTCATATACGTATCATCACGTATGTGTATGTATGTATGTATATATAAACACACACTCCCCATATCTATATAGTTATATGTATGTATGTATTTATATAGAACGTTTATTTGTATTCTTGGTATATTTTTATTTCATTGTTATGTTTTGAACGAATGGCAGCAATTGTCGTTGTTGTCGCCCATTGAATGAAGAACTCAAAGTGTCAATCAAAGTAAGAAATCAACTTGGTATATACTTGTACACTTGTACATAAAATAACTTGTATATATCGTGACCAGTTGTAGATGCAATGAAAGTACTCTAGAAACTGCAATTTAGTTTCATTAACTAACGGTTACTAACTGATTACTTTGCGTTGACCACAACAACACTCTACCGGCCAAAAAAAAAGAACGATGGAATGTAATATTCTGTACTTTTTAGACCTAAAACTGTTTGTGAACTAGTAGTAAACAATGGGAAAACTGTAATTACCGATTACCAATTAGTATTAGGAATTAAGTCCCACTGGTTATTCAATCAGACACATGAGTATATTGAATATATTTATTTGAGATATATATTTGATTTGAAAATCAACAACAATTTATATTACTTACTATATTTAGTATATTTCTACGATTAGCCTATGAATGACCTTTGCATTATTATTATACAATCTTGATTTCATATCATGATCACACGATCAGCAGCTAGCTACATATATTCATATAATATGCATATCAAAACTAGTATCAATATTTCAATTGCATTATAAAACCCTTTTTACACAACAAAACAACAACAATAATTATTCATTTATAAAATTAATAACAAATATGTATTAGTCGATTTGTTATACAAGACGACAATTTCAAGAATTGTTGGTTGTTGTTGTTCAAACTAAGCATCATTCTAGAATACATCTTTCAATTCGATTATCTATAATATTTTCAAAACATGCACTTTTTGATCATCATGAAAAGTCCTTTCCCTTTCTTTTTTGGTTTGATTGACCCTTTTAGATTTCCATGCATGAAAATTATATTTAACTTAATTTCCACTTGAACTCTTTCGTTCTCCCTGTATCGTCAATCTGGTTATGCATTTTTATGGGCCATAATCAATTTAGTTATTTTTACAATTTTTTGTTTTATTTTGTTTGTTTTCAATTTGCAATTGCACAAAATGCAACTAGTATATATGGAGCTTAACAAATTACGCGTTTGCCTATTTATTAAATAATATAAGTATGACTATGAGTGTACGGTGTGCGAGTGCGAGTAGCACAACAACAACTATCACGCAAACGAGTGAAAGCGAGATGGAAAGAGGTAGAGAGGTAGAGCAGAGACCTGAACAAATATCATCATCGCGAACGCCAACAAATTGCGATTGCTTGAGCACGGCGCTTCTTATGTAACCGATTTTGCTGGCAAGGTCGCACCGAACTGATTGACTAACTGACTAACTAAGCAAATGACTGACTGACTAACTGTCTGACTGACTGACCGACTAAGGCCGGGGCAAGCCGGAAAAATAGTTTACGCAAGTTATGAGTCAATTGAGAATTGGCTAGAACGCAAATCAAAAACAAAACCAAAACAAAAAGACAAAGAAATTAAAAGCTTATATGCATGTGTGCAAATGGTTTGCTGCAGCAAATGCAAATCATATGCAGGTTCAAAAATTATTCAAATTTCACAGAGATCTCTCAATACTTTTATGTTTTTGTATACAATTCAATATTAGTTTCTATTAATAAAGTCCCAAATATACGTTTCGAATTCAAGGTTTTGTATTGAAAATCACTTGTGTTTCAATCGATTGTTTGTATACATTTAAATAATTTTAATAATCCAAAATGTGAAATGCATTTCCAAAATGTTACGTTTACTTCTCATTGGCTGCTTTACACAATATTTATATTTAAATTGCAATTGTTTCCATCTTGATTTCCTATATAGAGTTTAAATACACCAAAAAATCTCCATATTTTTCATAGCATACTTAGTGGGGCTCCAAAAAAAAAAAAACAAAAACGAATTTCACTTATCTGTAAAGTCGAAACCCTAATCCTATACCCTTTGCTTTTCCTATAACGCTTGTAAATATTATGGAAAATGTCCTATAATTTCTATAGCATACTTTCAAGAGTTCCACCTAATGTAAGGAATTAAAAATGTTCACAAAGTATTCTGAAGACTTTTTCCAAAATATGTATATTTTATCACATTTCTTGCAAAATATAACTAACTAAACTTATACTAAGTATTCGATTTATTGTCTCTTGTTCACCCTCTGATCTTTTACTGTTATAGAAGTGCTTCAATGCTTTAAAATGAACAGCAGTTGGCCATGAAATTTCTTTAGAATCAGTTTATACGTACGTACAAGTATATACAGTTGAAGTGATTGATTTATAACTTTTGTCCCACTCAATCGGTCTCAATCTAAATACAATTTCAATTTCAAACATTGAAACAAAGTCGCATGCCAGTTACTTAACTAAACTAAACTTAACTAACTAAACCCGCCTGGCTACTTACACTCGTGTTCAGAAAACAGTTAACCAAATGCTAGCGGAATGAAATGCCATATAAAACCAGTTTCCAGTGTCAAGAATATACATATATATATACGTATAGTATATACTATATAGTAAAATAAAAGCAAGAACAACAACAGCAAAAAATTATACAATTATAAAAAAAAAGTAGTATAAAACAAAATGCGAATTACAAGTGGGAGCGTAATGCAAACAATAAAAACAAAAACTAAACCACAAGGTCACTTCGAGTCTGACGTGACGGAGACAGCGACGACGACGTCGACAGCGATGGCATTAGAATTAGAAGCGGAAGAGAAATAATAATAATAAAAAAAAAAAAAAAATAAACAACAACAAAAATGTGACACACTGAAAGCGAAATAAAACACAACAACAATAGCAACAACGCTTTTTGTATCTGAATCTGTAAGAGTGTGATTGTGTGTGTGTATGAGATACAGATACAGACAAGTGCAAGGCGTAACGTAACGTAAAACTAGAACACTTCCTGAATGAGCGAGAGTGAGTAAGAGAATGACAATTAGCGAATTTGATTACAGTTACATGATGTTTGTGACGTGACGTACTTGAGAAGTGATCTCTCTCGCACTCTCTCTCTCTCTCTCTATCTCTCTCTCTGTTTGTTGCCATCTCTATCAGTTGATGGTCTTTCCATCTCGCTTTACAATTGCCCCCGATAACCGTTAGACACAGTTTCTCACTATCTTTCTCACTCTCGCTTTGCTACAAGTTTTCAATTACAATATGCAAGGTTGAGTAACGGTTGTCAATACAAAACTTACACTTAGACTAGGCCATCCAAAACCGAAATCTGATTACACACACCCACAAATACACATACATACATACACAACAAACACCTAAGGCCATTTGTGTAATGCCAGCTGGAACTATTCGATGGCAGTTGGCAATTAAATAACATTTTGTTGGATTTTTTAAGTTGAAAATTCATTTAATTTGAGGGCTACTTCAACTTGGGCGGCGGCTTGATGTCTCAACTAACCGAATTGTATATAAGCATATTCATACATAGGTACATCTGTACATATGTAGTTGCATTGAAAACGTTTTGAATTTCAATTTCAATTTAAACGTCTATTTCCTTTTCTTTTTTTTGTTGTATTTTTCAACGAGTTTTTGGTCACGCAAAACCAAAGCAAACCATATACATATATGTATGTATGTATGTATGTATATAGAGAATGACAATAAACGCGTAGAGAGTTTTATATGATTTTTATGGAATTTCAACTAGATAGCTGTATAAAACAAAATTTCTGTTGAAATATACTCTACACACCTGTTTAGGGGCAAATTGAGGTATATTAAAGGCGAGAAGTTTTGTTTGGATTGATAAATATCTTCAAATATAAGACTTGAACATAGACTGATCGAGGGATGTGAAATTTACCCCTTAAAGTATGCCTTGTAACTTAAAAAATTTGTTCATAAACAAAAAGTGAATGCTTGAAAAGCCTATTGCATACTTTAGGGAACAAGGCAAACCAATTTCTCAGCCATAGATTCATCTCTAAACTGCCTCTTGAAAGCAACACGTTTTAATAGCATATAAAGGGAGGGTATATCCAAGTCGTTTTAACAACTTTCTTCAAAAACTCCAAACGAAACTCTAAACTCTTGAAGGACAGACACATCATTTGTATGGCGCTTAAATTATAGACAACATATTCCTAGAAAATGTGCAAAATAACACTTTTTTGCGCTACATTTTTTGATAGTTTTCAAATTTAATTAATGACAAACAAAGAATAATTATTTATTTCCAGAAAACGGCGAAATGAATTGAGTTTTGCGCAACAAATTAACAAGTTACTTTAACTCTCAACTTTGTGTGTCCTGGATGCAAAAATTTGATTCAAAATTTGATAGTTTAGGAGGAGAAGTGACCTTTACAATATATGTACATATATGTTTATATAAGGCATATGTCGAGCATCAATCTAGCGAAGGTTTTTCCGAGCTTCAGTTTGTGTGTATTTGTGTCATAAAAAATTGAATTAAATACTTAAACCAAAAGGCAAAAGTCTGTTTGGTTGGTTGGTTTGCTTGAACTGAAACCGCAACTCATATTTGACGCATATGAGTCCTGGAGTCATTCCCCTCCTGTCTCTCTCTACTCTCCTTCTCTTCTTTATGGCCTCAAAGCCTGTCAAATTGTCAGATGGATGGTTGTCCTGGCAACGGGCACATGTTACTACCGCGATTCTGCTACCTTTTTGTCTTGCCCGTATTGGTGTGTATGTGTATGTGTATCTGTGTCTGTATCTGACAGCATTTTGTGGCCTGTCCTGTTGACAAACTTACGCACATGTGCCACGAAGGGGGTAGAAGAGATAGGAGCAGTGGTTTTTGGGTTGGAGAAGTGATACTGAAAAGTTATATATGTATGTACATTTTCCTGCTAAAGACTCATTATTAATTGGAAGCTTTTGGTAGAACCAAATATGCTAGTTCAGTCAGGCTTTAATCTGGGTTTTTCTATTTTCGCGCTTCGAAAAGAGATATAATTTAGTTTAGTTTAGTTTGGTTAGTTGTGCTTTTGCTGAATCTTTGAGAATGTATTAAAATATTGTCATATTTATGTGGGTTACTATAACTAAATTGGATCTGTTTTCTAGCGAAATTGTTTGTGCAGTGTGTGTGAGTGTGTGGATGTGTATGTATAATAAAAACCAGATCAGACTCATGCTATTGACCTAAGTCAAGGGCACTGCACTTGAGGCTGGCCCACCGAGTCGACCTCAGACAAGCAACCTAACCAGGCATCCAGTCATCCAGTCATCTAGCCAGCCAGAGAGTCAGTGAGGAGCCAACTAGCCAGAAAGAGAGTACAGTCCAGATCCAGATATAGTACAGATTCAGATACAGGGGAGGGCAATGCCGACGCTGTGCGCGCGCGTAGATCACAAAAGGAAGGTATATAAATATATATAAATAGCTGTGTTCGGTCGTTTTTCCGTGACGATGTAACTTGATTGTATGTGCAGCAAAAACAAAAACATAAATACAACAAAATATAAGTGTATTTTTACACAAATTCTTGGTCTCTTCTCTTCTATTTACACTCCGTTGTGGATTGTGTCTTATTTTGCCATCTTTCTCTAACTCATTGAAAATATCAAGGTCTTGGTGGGGCCCCCAAGCTGAAACTCCCTCGTTGCAATGCCAACGACTTTTTGCTTGTGGGTCAATGGCATTTATCTGCCACAAGTCTCTGATTCTTTGCCATGGCCAGCCAAATCCAGCAGATCTCTCTCTCTCTCTCTCTCTCTCTCGCTTACTCTCTCACTGACTCTGACTAACCAGTTCTTGTTTTAGATCCTGCTAATAACTCGCAGACATACATATCCTCTGCGGCCCTTATTTCGCCCTCACTTATACTCTCTATCTCTCACATCTCCCTCTTCTGTCTGTCTTGTGTTTTCTGCCCTACATTGGTTGGCTTGGCTTGGTTTGTTCTTGATTTAAGGCTGCTCTTTGCCTTTCATGTCTCCAACTCTTGGTCCACCTTCAACATCTCCCTTTATTCTACTTAACAAAGTTCAAGGTCTTTAATGGTTTAGTTCATTCTTTTTGCTGTTCTATAGCGTCTGCACGGATTTTTATTCCAATTTGTTTCATATATACATTATATATAAATACATATATATATATATATGTATATATACATATTATATATATGTATATATTTCTTTGTCCAGTCCATCATCAACATCATCATCTCTCAGCCCTTTGTCTGCCAATTCCTTTCACGGCTTGGTTCTGCTCTGCTGGTCGGCTTAATTATTTTCAACTCTTGATTTCGATTCAAGTTTTATATGCAATTCTTTTTTTTTTCTCTCCCTCTCTCTCTATCTCTATCTCTCTTTTTCTCTTCCTCCCTACCTCTTTCTCTCATTCTTTCTCCTTTATGTTGACTGTTGTCGTCTGCAACTTTTTTTTTTTTTTTGTTGTGGTGCATGCAAATTGACTTTGAGCTTCACTTATTCCATGTAATTAAGACGTTTCCGGTTCATGACCTAAATGTGCAATTTAGGGCAACTAAAGAGACAGGCAGTGACTAAAGAATATAAAGAACATAATATGTTATGTTATGTTTACTTAAAAAAAAAAAAAAATTGAAATTATTCATCTAATGATTGGTAGTTGAAGTATTTTTAATCTTTTATTCATCTCTTTGTTAGTCTTACTACTCTTTTTGTTAGTGTTTCTCATCTTTCAAGTCAATTTTTCTTAACAATATGAATTAGTGTTGAAAATAAATAGTTTTTTGAGCTTTCTTTTTGTTAGTTCTAGCTTTAAAACATTGTCAGAAATTTAGGTTGGCCTTTTTAGGCCTATTTTGGTTGATATTGTGACTACCAAATGTACATCTTTATAGGCCATACTAATCAAGTTCATTGCACTTAAATATTAAGTATTTACATACTTGTGCATTTATTATTTAAGTAAAATACTCCCATTCACACATTATTTTTCACTCATATAGGTATGATCATATATACCGTTATTAGCCTTATTTGTTATTCAGGACGCGAGTACAAGGACGAACCTTTAACTGTAACTGATTTCCAAATGGATTTTCATTAAACTATTATCGATTTGCCATAAAAATTTGATAGTTAATTGCCCATTGAAACTTTGAATGTGTGTCTCCCGAGTGTCTGTTTGCCTTTTATTCATTTTTCTTTTGCTTGCTTGGTAAAATGACGCAATTTTTATTTAAATATGCATTTGGTTTAGTTAAACCGATTTTGTTTGTCCCACTAACCCAATACTAAATGAGGGACAAATAGAAAATAAAAGAAAAATGTATTTTACACTTGCATATTTATGAACTTGGTGTTGTGCATTGGAAAAATGTCAGGCATGTTGGCCCTGACCTGACCTCCAATTTACACACTCACACACACACACACACAGACGCATACAATTTAGCAAAGAAACAGGCAACAATGTAAAAAAAAAATCATCAAAAATGCCACCACAGCTAAAAGCGCCTAGGGCATTTGCCCATACTCTTTGTCATTTCACCAATGCCGCTCACTCTCTTTTTTATCCTCACATTCTCTGTTATTTTCAATTTCTCTCGCTCTCTCTCTCTCTCTCTTAACGTTTTTAGCCTTCTTTTAGCTAGACGGAAGTGTGAGTAAAGAAAATTTTCATTGCCAAACACATTCACGTTCAATGTCAGGTTCATGAGCTTCGACTAAAATGCAATGCAAAAGGTTATGCAGCCAACAGCAGCAGCCAATGAGGTGGCTGGGGGAGGGGAGGGAGTGATGGTTAGATGGTAGGAAATGTGGTAGATTTTTAGAGGTAGTGGGCCATTGACGGTCAGTTGTTGTAAGGTCACTGTCAAGTGGCATAGTCGCGCCATAGATGATGTCCTTGTTCGATTCTCTCCTCTTTCCGGTTTTTGTTTGCTTGTTTTAATAAGTGGTGACCCCTGATGAAATAGTCAAGCAGATTTAAATGAAATTTTAACAGAAAAGAGAGAGAGACTCTATTAACAAATAAATAAATAGATCCCCCGCCGATGCATATGTACCTACATATAAACAAAAAGTGATAGGATAGTTGACTTAATCTAAAAATAAAACCAGCTTATAGATAGAAAAAGAATCTTTTATCAAAAAGAGTTTTCAATAAATAATTCTCAAATGCTAAATTTAGCATTAATAAAGCGAATGAATATTTGTTTATAAAGAAACTCTATTCTTGGTATCCTCTTCAGATCGTATGACGCATTTTTCTCTGTAATGGAACTCAATTCATTCAATTTGTCGCTGGCACTTGCTGGGGTTCGATGCTCTTTGTGAAGGCAACTTGGTTATTAATAAAGCAGTTTTTCTTAAAGTTTTTCGCTTCTTCTATTTTAAAAGTAAAAGTTTTTGTTTTGTAACTAAATGCAATTGCCACCAATAAACTTTATGCAGTGCATAAGAGTGAAAATCAGTTAAAAAGGTGGAGAAAATGAAGGAGGTTCTCTTTAGAAATTAAGTTACGTTGTTTTTTTCGTGCCCCAATCACCCACACAACAAAACACCCAACCAACCAGCCAGTCAGCCATCATCATCTCATCATCATCATCATCATCTCTGTGGACCTTTTTCTCTCTGTCTATCTCTTTCTGTATATGTTTCTCTCTATCTCTCCTTTGGCTGCTCTCTGGCAATATTAGCAGAGACAGAGAGTGTGAGAGAGTGAAAGAGAGCGCGATTTTACTTATTTTATGTCCCCCCCCCACGACTTTGAATGGAAAACCTTCTGAAATTGACAAGTTCTTGTTCATGGTCACGGATGTGGGCAAAAATGGCAATGACAATTGCAACACAGCAGCAGCAACAGCAACAGCAACAGCAACAATAATAACTCACAGCGCGTGTGCTTAAGGATTGTATAATCAAGAAATGGCAAGGGCAAGGACACGAGGCATACAGGCCTAGGTTATAGGGGGGGCAGGGCCAAGGGCAAAGGCAAGTTATCCTTCTGGGTGCCTGAAGTCAGTTAATGTCTAGCCGGGATAACATTGTGAATGATCTAATAATTGGCCATTGTAATCTGCCTTTGAAATAATCCAGCGAGCAACGGGGCGTATGAGCAATCGATTTTCAGTTTATTCATTCTTTTGCTGCTGTGTTCGATTCTCTTTTGCCCAACTAACCCAATTTTCACTTTCTTTGCCTTCTTTAGGTTTTTGGGTCGATTTTTTGTTGTTGTTTGTTTTTGTCGTCTATTTTTAAAATTGGCTTGCTGGCTGACTTTGCTGCCTGCTTATATCCTATTTTCGTCGTTTTTTTTTTTTTTTTTTTTTTTTGCTTTCCTATTTTCTGCCTTTTTGCAAATTATTATGAAATTGTGCTTTGTTCAATTATAATTTGTTGTTGTTTTTTTAGTTTGGTTTTGCTTTATTTCCTTGCCTTGTATTTGTTGCCTTGGCATTTTGCCCACTGTGCCTGCCCTGCTGCCTGTTCAGTTCCGTGTGAGAGAGTTACCAATATCATCTGAAACCGACCCAGCACCCACCTCCAATTGACGTAGCTTAAGACCCACCGCATTGACCTCACCCAATTACTAAATATATATATATATACATATATATATATATATTGTACAATTTGTATTCGTGTGCATTTTGTTCCTTTATTTTTTTTCCTCTAGTTTTGTTGCTTTGCGCGACATTGAAAATGTTATTTTTGTGTATATGAAACACTCTCAACGATTTATTGGTTGGCCACGAGGCAAAAGAGGCAAGCAATTTGCCTGCTTCCGCATTAAATTTATAATACAGGTGTGCATAATGCTTTTACGATAATCATACTGAAACTACAAAAGCAAATAAACACCTCTAAATACACACACACACGCACACACACATCATCATCATCAACTATATGTATATACTAGATGATGCATCTGATGTGAATAATTGATTAGAAAGATGCAATTCCAAACAGATGTGTATAAAAAAACTCGCAATAATTATATAGTTAAGAATCTTGAAATGCCATCCAAACAAATGAAATAGTTTTTAGGAATCTCGCAACAATTTTAACAAAAACTAAATGAGAGTTTTCTTGTTTCGTTGAGAGTGGGACGAGAATGAAGATCTTCCCCCCCCAAAAAATGTTGAATTAAACTTAATCCTTAATGGGGTATAAATATATAACGACCTTTTCGAAACTAGTGTTCTCTCTAGGCAACAGGATACCTTGATCCTAAACAATAATTGCCATTAATCAATTTGAAATGCAAATGAATATATTAAATCAATTAGTTTATATTTTAAATCGTTCCTTAAAGGACTATTATGTATAACATTTACATAGATCCGTACAGAACAAAGAGAGTAAGTTTAAGTTTTAGTGCCATTCCCACAAAGGATGAAGGTTGAAAATTGTAATGAAAGTCGGTCAGTTGATGATAGTCGTCTCTTTATTAACCCCCAAGTGTTTTGACACTTCTCACAATGGAAATGAAAAAAGAAAAAAGGAAAAAAACGTGAAAACCTTTTGTTATGGAAATTGTTAATTAAATTTACCTATATTTTGAAGAAGAGAAAAATAGAGAAAAACAAAATACCATTAATAAAATGAAATAAATGACTCCAATTAACTGACTGTTAGCTACAAGTTAATATTGATTAATTTTCGAGTTGGATTGTTATCTCATTAATCATAAGGATAGTTGTTGTTGTTGTTGTTGTTTTATTTATTTAGTTAATTGCACTGAATTGAAATGTGAAATGATTTAAGAATTTCCTATAATATATTTTCATTTTAGTTCCATTTAATTGTTTGTATTTTAAATGATATACGAAAATCTAATAATAATAATAATAAACATAATACTTATACGCCCATTGGGTTGTGTGCGTGTGTGTGTGTGTGTGAGTATGTATCTAAGGCATATGGGTCTTGTATAAGCAGACGACGGCCAACTAAATGGGGGGACCTACGTAATGTGTGTCACTTGCGCTGTTCAAACACACATTATACAGTTACAAACACACACACAGATAGAGAATGAGATAGCTAAAGAAAGAAAGAGAGAGGCAACGGAATGAAAATAAATTGTGATGGTCAAGGTCGTTGGCGTGTGCGCAATAACAAAAAAAAAAAAAACAGCGACGAATAATAAAAAAAAAAAAAAAAAAACGAAAAGCAAAACACACAGAAAAAGCAACAATAGAATGGGGAAAAAAGGAAAGGAAAACATGCATACAGATAAAAGAAAAACCTAAGGCAAAGAAAAATGTAACCTTAATTTCTGTCTCTCTCTCTCACTCTGTTATATATATGTATGTACATATGATGACCCAGATTTAAGAAATTTAAATATTCTAATTTCTAATTCATTTTTCTCTCTCTCTCTCTCTGTTTTTGCAGGTATGTAAACAAATGAAACTAATTCAAATCGATTACTGTAAGTTATACCAAATACAATGTACTTCAATGCCTCAAGATAAATCCTTGCCACTCAAAGTCAATTACCTGCCAATTAAGTTGCCTGCAAGTCAGGGCCAAGGACTAAACCAAGACACACACACACACACACACTTACAAAAAGAGGAAGAGAAATGGAAGAGAGCCGGCTTAGTGTCCTTTGGCAGCTGTGTAAAGGTTTACTGCCGATCAAGGGCAGACCAATGTCAGCATAATGGGATCCTTGTGCAGAGGTCCTTCGCCAATCTCATGGCTGTTCTGTGTGTCTCTGTTTGTGTGTGCGTGTGTGTTGTTTGCGTATCCTTGCTGGAATTCTTTTTTCTCCATTTTCATTTTTGGGCTTTTTCAGCTGTTTGCCTGTTACAATTAACCTTGGTAGTTTTTTGGTTGTTGTAATTGTTGTTGCATCTGTTGCGCTTGAACAACAACTTGTAGCCTGACCGAACTAACCGAAAGCTTTCACTCTTACTTTCTCACCTCACCATACTCACTCAGTGGCATGAGTGTCTCACCTGCAGTTTGCTGAGAGCATGCTGCGAGCTTTTTAAGGTGCAAAAAGTGCATTGGGTGCAAGTGTCGATTTAGTCGATTATGCAACCGTGTACTAAAGCGGCAGAAGCAAACACAAAATAAGTGCAAAGTGCATTCGTTGAAAAGTTTTTCCTGCCGAGCTTGAGCTTTTTTTGGCAGAATAAAAACAGCTTTTGCAGTTAATGCAATTGCAAAAGCTTTCAAGTGCAAACGGTTCTCCCATAGAACATTTTGCATCATCCCAACGGTCACTTTTTAAACAACTCATCAAGTATACGCACGGTATAACAGTCCAACGACCGACGCCATACGATCAAATTCAATTAATGATTAATTATGCTGAAAGCAAAACCCTTTTGTGCTTTTAAAATCTTTATAAACACATCAAAAAAAGCAAAAAGCCTAAATCAACAAAAGTATTTAAATATTTGTAATATAAGCTAGGCAGATACTCTGTACACATACATTTCTCTACAGAGAGTGAGAGAAAGAGAGAGAGCAAAATATATACAAACCAGAGGGTTCCATCATAAATTTTCTTAAGTCTTTGGGGAGTGATACATAAAGAAGATATCTTTTACCCACAAATTCACTTGAAGATGGCCCCTTTTTTTCACACTCTATAGGGTAGGGTATAGGGTATAAAATCGTATTCTGCCCATTATAATGTCTATGTAAAAGCGACCTTAACCTTGAACGAATGCCCCAGAAAACCCCGAAAAACCAAGCCCCGCCTACCAAAAAAAAAAAAAACAAAACCTTAACCAAAAGCATTAATTTTTGTTGTTTTTTTTTTTTTTTTTCTTTTTGTTTTTGTTTGTTGTTGGGCAATTTGTAAGCAAGCGTGGAAATTTAATTAAGCATTTGTTGGTTGAAATATTTCAAATACTTTATTTCTTTTTGTTTTTCCCACCCCCTGGCAAACCTCATGACCTTTTTTGTGTTTTGCCGTTTTGCTTGTTTTATGTATTCTTCGACTGGGCCGCGTTAAGTGTTTTCTGGCCAGGAAAAGACATAAAGTCCATCAGTGTGTCTCAGTTTGTTGTTGGTTTTCGCTTCGTTTCGTTTCGTTTCGTTTTTGGCAATATATTTGACACATAACTCTCACAGGCATTAGCACTTTGTCACTTTCTCTTTCTTCTTCTCTACTCGACATTTGTCGTCTCCTTGTGCCCGCTTCTCCTACCAACATCGACTACTCTCTACTACTACAGCTCATCTGTTGTTTTGTTTTTTTTCTTTTCGTTTTTGCTTTTTCTCTTCTTTTTTTTTTTGGCTGCATGTGTCGAATTTCGTATTCTGTTGGCCTTGACTTTTAGTAACCTTTCGGTTAATTCTAGTGTTATTAATGGTCGTTCGTTGGAAATTGCTTTCGCTCTCACAATCTCTCTAGTTATTCCCCTCTTTCTCTCGCTCGCACACACAGACACACACACACACACTCTTTCAATTTCTTAATCTCTCTTTTGTAGTCTTTCTTTTATGGGTTAATTGAATTTGTTAGTCATATTGTTGTGATAAGTCACAGGTTGAGATATGCTATATAGATACATATGTACATATATTTTCTATATGCTTTCGGATGTATGTATGTATATGTATATAAGCTGCTTAATTATGATAAATGATAATTTGCTACTAAGTAATACAGAAACCTACCCCAAAAACCCAAAAAGAAAAAAAAAAACTGTATCTAAAACTTGCCACCCACAGGAAAATTTTTGTAACAAATTCATGGTCAATGTGCCAACAACAACAACAACAACAGAAACAGCGGTATAAGCCTGTTGGTCCCCCAAAAGCTAAGACACACTAAACAACCATCCAACCCACCCGACCCACTTAAACACTCAACCACCCAAATGCCCAGTCATCCATCCACCCCACAAAAACGACAGAGAAAAACTCCCTCAATCCACACCCTGTTGTGCTAGGCCTAACCAAGCAGCACCAGCTTCACTCAGTGTCTCTCTCTCTCTCTCTCTCTCTCTTTGCCTGCTTGTCTCATTCTCTCTTGTGGTATTGCGTGTGGGTGTTTTTTTTGTAGCTAAAAATAACAGTAAGTCCTTTCTTTTTGGCCCCAACCTACCCTAAACCTAAAACGAAAGTTTTGTATTGCCTACTTTGTGGCGTTCGTTCGCTGTTTCTCTCTCTCTCTCTCTCTCCTTTTTGTGTTCTCTCTCATTCTATCGTTTCTCGCTTCATCTAACACAACATTCTTCTTTTTTTTCGCACTTTTGTTGTTACATTTGCTTACTTCTTCCCCTTTAACTTTTTTTTATCCTTATGAAGGGATCAAAACGGTTAGATAAGGCGCATTTTTTCTATATTTCTTGACCATTATGGAAAAGTTTTTGGGTTCTCTTTTTTTTTGTGTTTTGAAAATAATGGAAGGATAAATGTAAATTTTTCTTGTATTATTTTTTGTGCTTCTTGGGTCATTACATAAGGTTTCACTGTGAAGTATGAGGGAAGAGAAGGAATTGGGAAATTGAGGAATTGGTTCGAGATGCATGTGTAGGAGGTAGTTTCATTTTATTGTCCACTTGTTTGCTGGTATCCTCGTCATCATCATTAAGAATTGTTGAATGATAATTGAATAATCTCTTAAATTAAAGATATTTACTCAAAGATAAGTTTATAAGCCAATAATTTTACCTCAAATATTTTAAATCCTAATGCGAATCGTCAACAAAAATTTTCAAAATTTCAATAAGTAAAGCTCACAGTTTTCCCAAAAGTAAGTTCATTAATTCGAAGAATCATATATATATTCCTAAATTTTGGTCAATAGTTTCGTATATGTATATATACCTAAAGAGAAACGCTTTAAACTGCATCTTTTTGGCTAAAATGCCCAACATATATATAGGATTAACTTAATATTTTAAACCACCCCAAAAAACATTTGTATACTTAGGCAACTTTCAATAAACTTTAATCACTTCGGAAGCTATAAAAGTATCACATCTGTGGTTAAACTGTCTTTAATCGTTTCTCCCCTAAACGTTCAGCTGTTTTCCGATTCGAAGTCCCAAATAAGAACTCACCAACCCTCACCTAAGGAATCGATCTTCGTTTTGTAGAAATCCCAAGAACTGGACCATTTTTTCAGAAGTTTATTTTATGGGGCTAAACCACGACTTGACCGTCCTTCAAAAGGCTAAATATGTACACTATGCTACATCCATTTTAGTACATTGTTTACATTTGGGTTTTACCTGACTGCTACTGTTCGTCCTGAAGTTTGAGGCAAATTCTTATACCTACTTATATATGTACATATGTATATATATTTTTAGTAACTAAGACCCAATTGATATGGTTAATTTGCATTTCTGTCATGTGAATCGAATAGCCATTAGTTTATATATACATATGTTCATCATAGGTCTATGTGTGTGTGTGTGTGTGTGTGTGTGTGTATGTTTGAGTGTACAATCAATATGTTTTAGCTTATTAAAAACGTCGGCCCATCTTGAAGAGGCTTGAAGTCAATTTAATGCCTCGTTTACCTTTCCCCCTTTGCCTTTCATTTTTGCTGTTGTTGTTGTTGCTGTTGTTACGTTTCGCATGTGTTTATTAACGCTTTAAGTGTATTAGTATTTGTAAATCGTTTTGTTTACGCCTTTTACACACATACATTTGTATATATTGTATTTTCTTTACCATAAGCAATTCATAATATTTAGCTATAGCCCCGAAAATTTTCATCTCCATGTGTGTATGAGCGAGGGTGTGTGTATGAGCGAGGGTGTGTGTATGTGTGTGTGGACTGCCTCAATATTTCCTGTGAAAGCTTTTCCGCATAATTTTCTTTCCTCTTTTTACTTTTCTTTTGCTTTATTTTCTCCCTCTCTCTCTCTCTTTTCGTTTTTGGCAGTTTCCTAATAAACAGCCAACTGTCGCACGCGTCCCAAACAAGAACAACAGCAACAGCATTACGAATTACTGATTAAATATACACCTAATGCCTTATATATAACCCATATACATACATACATATGAATGTATGTATGTACATATGTATATTTCAATATACATATGTATTGGTATACATACATATAAAGGTCTCCTCCAATATACACTTGGTATATAAAGTTTGCCGAAAAAAAGCTACCAAAACGAAGTCAAAACGAATGGCAATCAATGTTCGGTTCGTGTTGCTGCTGCTTCGTGTGCGTGTGTGTGTGTGTATGTGTGTTTGTGTGTCGTTGTTGTTCAGTAAATAGGTGAACGACCGTCGATAATACGCGACCTTCAAAATAATCTGGGCCAAGTGGAATATCATTGTTGTTGTTGTTTTTCTCCCTCTCTCCATCGTTCTCTTTCTCTCTCTCTCTCTCTCTTGCTTTTTTTCTGCCTGAGGTTCTCTCACAGACACACGCACACACACACACTACAGTCTTTCTCTCTGTCTCCCGCTCTGATTGTGAATATCCCTCTCTAACTATGTGGGAGACTTGCCATCCCATTCCCATTCCCATACCATTCCGTTTTATCCCCATTCTCTCATGCTCCCAAAATGCCTGTTGTACCCTGTGTAGAGTGGAGAGAGAGAGAGTAGCTTCAGGCTATGCCAAGGCTTGGTAAAAGTATCCAAGTATAAATTAAAATATTATTTTTTGATCTTGGTTCGTTAAGAAAATTAGAGAAATTAACTTAAAAATATATAAAGAGGGTTTTGCTATAGGGTAACTTTGAATCGATCATTTTGGTATTTGTTCTTACTGATGTTATCTCACTCTCACTTTCGCTTTGTCTCATCTGTTGTGTGTGTATGTGTGTGTGTGTGGGTTAGAGGTCCCTTTGTTGCCTATTAATTGGAAATAGAAATTTTTGCCATTTTTTTTTATTATTAGCCAAATATAAAGTTCATTAATATCTTTACGATATGATTATTTGATATTTATGAATTTAATAAATTAGCGTAGATTTGAATGCGATTGATAAGACACAATATTTGATTGAATAAAATCTATTTAAAATTGTGAGAATATTTTGGAAAATATTATTATTATTCATTTTTTTTCCACTAAAATCTATTGCAAATGTGGTACAGTTTAACAAGAATAAGCCATTATCTAGTTCCAGCCTAAATGTATGCTATGCTTTTAATGGAGATTTACTAAAGAGAAAATATGTGTATAAATTTATATTATTAAATAATGTAAACATTTCATTTAAGAATTATATTTATGAAAAAACGATAGGAAACTAGTTCGAACTTAAGTTACTCTAGATGTTTGTTAACTTTGTTATCCAAAGATTTTCAAATGTCATACCTAAAGTCTTTAGCTGCAATATGGTTATAAAAGAAATTTCCATTCGCTGCTCCCTTGGCTTGGCAAGAAGAGCTTTCACTTATTGCCTCCCCAAAGCCCTGCACTAAGCTTCCATACATGAAAAGCTTTGCACATGACCCCAAGTCGTTGCACTCTTTTCAGGACAATGACTTGCCTGGAACATAAAAATAGCCACACAAATCTAAATACAATTGTCCATGGCGAAAGACACATGGATTGCGGTCTAATTGGACATTTTTTATTGCCAATTTAATTAAAGAACTATATTCTTTGCTTTATGATCTTCTAAAGCTGGAATTAAACCATTCTATTGAATGTCATTTGCATGGGTTATCGACAATGTGCAGTTGTAGGTGGGTCAATGGGGTGGCATGACTTGAATTGAGTTGAGTGGCAGCAGCTAACAGCTAACAACAGCAGTAGCGGCAGCAGCAGCAGCAGCCCCAGTACAGTTCATGTCCTTGTCCGATTTTCAACAGAGTTGAATAGACGCTGAAGGTTATAAAAAGTGTGGCGACGACGTCAGCAACGTGGCAAGCAAAAAATATGCTACAGATACCTAAATGGCAACAAAGTGAAAAGGAAAAGAAACAACCATCTCAAATGATAAATATACATACATGTAGAATGTAGAATATTTTTCAAATATTTCTTCAATTACATATGTCAAATTCTTTTATCAATTTTCTTGTCAGGTAAAAAGAATTTCAGAAAGTGGAGTGGAATCACTTTCTCTCTTTCTATCTGAGATATGTATAAATCTTTGCCGATTTAATATTTTGTTCTTTACCCATTTTGAATTCTCTTCTGAAAGGTGTAATAGAACTTTATATATAAACATGAAATTGAAGACTTATAGTTGAAATTCTTTGAAGGTTTGTTCTCTCCTCCCCCCCATCCCCTTCTTTTGACAGTTTTGTGCTGCGACCTGCCCACACTGCACACTCCATTCACTCTATGGCTTTTCTGGCCATTCTGTTGTCTCCTTTATTAACAAACGTATATAAAAACCTCGAATGTTCGTTCGTTCTTTATTTTTTGCCTAATCGAATCAACAGCATGTGGTTTTGGGTCTTAAGTGCCTTTTTATTTTCACACCGCTTTGGGCGTTTAACATGTTTAATGTAGCGACAGTGTTTGGAATGAACCATTGGGGCCGACCTACCCACACACACACACACACTAAGTAGAGTAAAACCCATACCTAACCCAACAACAAAAACTATATGCAACTGACCCTGAACTCGTGCAACGACACAGAAAACAGACAAAACTCTTTTGCCACACCACTCGGCGGCATCGAGGCATCAGAGTCGCGTTGGCTAAATTGTGCAACATGCGGCACCAAGATTTTTGCAAACAAAATTGAGAGCGAAAGGGAAAAAAAAAAAAACAATAACAAATATTGAAAGGGGCGATTTTTTTTTTTTTTTTTTTTGTGGGCGGATTTCTGTTGTATGTATCTCTATGAAAAGTTCAAATGCGTTCGCTGACATTTTAGCTTTTTAGCTGCAGCTCTCAATGTCGGCGTCGTCAGAGTGAGAAAGAGAGCGAGAGAGAGAGAGAGAGAGAGAGAGAGGGAGAGGGAGATTCAAGTGCCAAGAGCCTTAAATGTGGCTCAAGGATTCCATAAACGAATATACATATATGCTAACCACAGACATGGGCTCTGAGATTGAGTTTGACTTCATGCCACTGCAAATGTTCCTGATATTCTCCACTGGGCTGGGATGAAGGCTTTCTCACGCCGTTTTTGTTGTATTTTGCTTACATTTTATTTCTTCGTTTAGTTCGTAAGTTTCTGGTTCCTTTTTATTTCATTTCATTTTGTTTCGTTTCGTTTCGTTTCGTTCGTCATACGGCCTTGAATAATTCCCTCTGTCATTGGCATTTTTACAGTTCATTTAACTTATCGCGATATTCTGGGTCGTCCGTCGACAGGATACCAACCGCAGTCAAAGAAATATTTCTCTGGTTGCCAACCGGACAGGCAATCAGCATTTGAGTTAGGGTCCGTCACCACTATAAAACTAAAATAGAAACCACAAAATAACAAAAAGTTATCTAGCTAAGAAAATCACAACGAATTTTCAACCCTCTATGAACAAATTAATCTTAGCTTGATTGTTCAATGATTTCATCAAGTTATAGACTTATAAACTGAATCTGTGAATCTTAAATTAATCGTTCTATAACTTGCAGTAGTCGTAAGTTTTAAGAACAAACCTCTAAAGTTAATCTTAAGTTGTAATCAATTATTGATTGATTGATGATTTCCTTATCTGTTTATGGAACTAAGCCAAGCAATCTTCTCTATATGAGCAATGAAAGGGTATGAAAATAATGCCTTGTCGTATGCTTCTAATACAATATTCGAAAGGCATATTCAAGTTGAAAGTTAAGTTAAAGCTTATGTGACAGGCAAGGATCATTGAATTGAAATTGAATCATATTCATCTGATGAATATAAGAGATAGGTCTTTTGCTTATTTCAATCTACAAGTACGGGAGAAACTTTGGCCCCAAAAGTATGCAATGGCCAGCCCTAAATTGTCCATTTTGAATGATATAAAGAAATTTTAAAGTTTTCTATGCCTACAAAATAATCCCTAAAGCAACCATTGCTTATGGAAGACAAGCAATGAATACATTTCCAACCCATGGCATACTTTAAGGGGCAAAATGTCCTCCTTTTCACAGCCCTAGATCTAAGTTTTTCAAATCAACGCGCGCAACGCTTCCAAAACGAAAGCTCTTTGCATGTCTGTATAACCATCTTGCTCGCACGTTTCTAGACAAATTGGCAAATTGGCGAACTTAAATAAAGCTGTCGCATACCTTTCGATTTTGGCGGTGTAAAAGCTTTTCGAGGCAAAAAGCTCGAGTAGAATCAAAAAAACGAACAGAGGAAAAAGAAACAACCGGCTACCATTTTGGCAAGAGGAAATCAGCTGTTTGGGGCCTGCTGTTTGCCTCCTCCGTTCTCTACGGATGGCTTTCGCGCTTCTCGTTTGTTGTTTTGCTTATTATTCTGTGTTCTTCGTTCGCTGCGCGTGTACGAAGGCAAATATCCCCGAGACTGTTGCAGCTTTGGCGCTCAAAAACTAACTACGAAAACTAAGAATTGAAATTCATTTCGGAAAAAAAAAACCTAAAAAATTTGCCAAAAGCAACAACACAAAAAACACAAAAATTCGAATTCAAGTGTCATAAATTCAAAAGACTTTAAATATTGAAAATTGAAGTAAAAAGCTAGAGAGAGAGAGAGAGAGATCAAAAAGCCTCAAACAAAATATATATAATTTTTTTTTACAAATTTTTTTTTCTTGTTCCAAACCAAAACAAAACAGAGGGAGAGAGCTAAAGAAAAGTAGAAAAAATGTTTAAACAAATTGTGGCATTTATTAGATGAAAATGCATAAAGACTTGTCCAAAAATAAAACACGTAAAAAATTCTTTATGATATCCAAAAGCCAGAGTGCAAGTGCTATTTTGTGATAAATACATATATGTATAATTATTATATTATAATTAATTTTTTTTTCGCCGCACACAAAAATTTAAATCTACAATTTAAATAGTTTTAATAGTAAACACAATTCGTTAATTAGCCAATCTTAACGGGTAACTAGACACTTAGCTAGGCCAACAAATTTAACCCATTGCTGCATACAATTATCTGTCTGTATGTGGAGAAAAGGTGCCATAATTCAAATAAATCCAATACCTAAATAGACAATACAAAACAATTGCAAAAAAACCACAGCCATTCAATAAATTTAGCAATTCCAATTATCTATACATAAATAGTATATTAAATCAAACACTGCCAAACGGTACAATTTTCCTGCATTCAAACTACCTCCAGAAAAAAAGAATACAAAAATTATAATAAATCTAGACAAAAGAGAGTCAGAGTCATCCAAGAGGCCAACAGCTAACACAAGGATCATTGCATCATGACCGTGGGCAGTCGAGAGGATCTGTTTGCTCAGGCCAAGCATATTGATGATACGGAACGTTTGATTGGTCGTGTTCTAGCTGGTGAGTGTCCCCAAATTATTGGATTCGTTTGAATGATTCATCAGGGAATACCGAAGGGAAAACGAGAACTAGTTACTAACTACTACAACTCAATAGTAGAAGAACTAGTTCTTGGTTATATTAAAAGCAAAATCTATTCGGGTTCATAATTGAGTTTAAAAACAAAGTAACTAGTTAGTGGAACTGTTATTGAACAATTTTTTTCCATTTGATTTTACAAAGAAACTCCTTTCTGAAAGAACTAGTTTATGAAACCATTTTTGGGACAGTTTTAGATTAGTTAGTAATGCAAATGCGAAGCTCACTAAAACTAGATTTCAATTTCAACATTCCTTAAAAAACTAATTCATTTTAATAATCTTTTAATAAATAAGAAAAAGTATTTAGGGAACCGGTTCGGAATCAAAAAATTTTTAACTCTTTTTTTCTCAATTCAGTTTAAAAGAAATTCAATTGAAAGCAAGTATTAAGTTCTTTGCAATATATCCACAATTTTCTCAAGATTCTTGAAATAATTTTTAAAATATTTTTTTTCATGTTTAGTTTAGTATAATAAGATTTAAAAATTCTCAGTTATTTCATAAGTCTAAACAACGAACTAGCCATATTTTGCTTAGGTCTTTAATCTATATTATTATTATAGAATTATTTTAAATTAGTCATTGATTTTGATTGATCTACGATTGATTTAATTGATTCTCTTTAATGTAATATTTATTTCATTTTGCATATTTAAAACATTTGTTGAACGATATCTGCTGCAGGTGTTAATGGGTGGGTGGATGGCTGGTGGGTGGTGTGTGTTGTGTGTGTACTATATCTATCACTTTATATTGCCAGTTTTAGTTCATTGTTTGTCCATACACAAAATGTACAAATACAAGCACACAAAAAACTATGGCAAATTCTATGCCAACCATCCACCATTTTAGTTATATATTTTTTAGTTGCCCTATCTGCTGCTGCTGCTGTTGTTGCTGCTCTCACTTTTTATCACCCACAATGTTTCAATTTTTCGTTGTTTTTTTGTGTTTTTTTGTTTTTTTGGATGATTTCACTTTCTATCGTTTTGTGTGTGTGCGTTTTTTCGGTGCTTCCTTAGCGGTCGTTGAACTCATTAACCTAAATTTTCTTGTGTGCAAAAACAAATAGTGATAGGCAAGAAAGAAATAGCAAAAGCGGGCGGGAAAGAGAGAGAGAGTAGAGTGGATGTGTGTGTGTGCAAGAGGGAGAGAAGAAGGGAGATGGAGCATGTAATGTTAGTCAATTAAGTTTTATTGTTATCTTTTGTTTTACGCAGAACCAATTGATAAATCAAAAAACACAGCAAACGCATAATTTGTTTCTGTTTTCCCAATCGTCACGAAGAAGCTGCTCTAAATTATGATCATGCGTATACTTAATATTTCATATGATATTAATCATACGCCGCATAATCAAACGATTATTTATAACAACCGAAAATAAAATAATAAAAAAAAAAACCAAAACCAAACCGAAGCGAAAACGAAACGAGTCGAGCCGATTCAAATCTAAGCGAATATACATATATCCACACGAAAGTAAAAGCGAACGACGACGACGATAGCAAATGCTTTCTGTGTGTGAGTTTGTTTTTTTGCTTTTGCTTTTTTGTTGTAAAATCTAGGCCATGGACTTGTGCGGTCGTTGAACTTGGCAAATGGCGAATCGTCGTCGACGCTGACAGAGAGAAAGAGTGAGGGAGAAAGAGATAGAATAAGGCAAAAGCATTAGAAAAATTTCATTTCATTTTATTTCGCTTTCAATTTTGTTGCAAAATTTTATTCTCTAATATAATAAATTGCTCATACGCCATGGTTACAGTTCATAGCATTAGATGCAGTTATGGCCAACAACTGGTTTTTCTTTTTTGCTGTTGTGGTTGTTGTTGTTGGCCAAAAATATGTTTAACTCAGATGCAGAGCAGATAGACACACACACACACAATACACACACATACACACACACATGTATATGCATATGCCCAAGGAGGCACAAGGCAAGGCCAGGCTAACTTTGATGTTTCAATACTCTTATTTTACTTGATTTTCAAATTCAAAACTTGTCAACTCTCATATTTTTACGTATTATTGATTCTATATTTATAGTTTGTTATAAATGATTAAATGATTCCATTAGACAATATTGTTAGTCTTGGAAAGTTTAAGGATAAGTTTCTTTTCTATACTCTTTTCTCTTTGCTCCATTTTCAAATGCATATACCCTGTCTGCGAAGGGTATTACAAAATCAAGTATTTAGGGCATTCGTTGACATTTGTGGCAGTTTCTTGCTGTTGTCGTTGTCGTTGTATTTTGATGTAGTTATTTTTGTTCCTTTTGTCAGTTAGATTTATGAACTGACACCAATTTGTTTTTCATACGATTTTGTTTACCATGATTATTATTATTCTTAATTTTTGTGTGTGGACACAAAAATAATATAAATTATTAAAAAAATTTGATTCTTTTTGAAATTAAAAAGTCTTGTTCTAAGTGATAAAAATGTAGAAGATGAAAACAATTTGATTGTTAATTGATTATAGACCCAAAATAAGGCTTTGTTGCAGCTTTAGATTTTGGGTCTAATTAAATTGCAAATAGTTTTCACATAATCTTAACTTCTGTTTTCTTTAGAAATTTGGTTTGCTTTTGCATTTCTTGTCGAGTTTGTGGGCTTCCAGTTGGGTGTTTGTGATTAGATAAGACATAAAGGCAAAACGTCTTCGCCGATAGGTAAACCCCTTCCATTTCCCTTTCGCTGGCGGCGTAAAACTTTTGGAAAACTATCGTCTAACCAGATAGAGAGAGAGAGAGAGAGACGAACCGAAGGGATAGCAAATTGGAATTTAAACCGAAAAACCACTCAGCAGCTTAACCAAACCAAAGCTTCTGCCCCTTTTATACCCCCATTCACTTAATGTGTGGACCCTTACAAACGGAATCGAGAACACAGTTCTCCTACTCTCTCTCTCTCTCATACTATCTTTCTCTTTATAGTTTACTCTATCTCTATCGCTCTTCAGTTCTAGGCATTTGTGGCTTTGGCCTTGGAATGGTTGTGCCGTTCATTGACCTGCCACACACACACACACACAGCTCGAGAGGTTTATATTTCTTTTTCGGTGCGAATTGTGCCTGTGCGTGCGTGTGTGTGTATTTGGTATCTCTGTGTGTATGTGTGTGTGTGTGTATAAGTTTATTTCTATTATCGCCATAGCCGATGTACGAGGCGATATGGATGCCAGCCATATGACCTAATAAAAATGTTTTCTGCTAGCTGCTCCAGGCAACACTACAATGGCTCGGGACGGGGGGGTTCTCTTTTTTTTTTTTTTTGCGCAGGAGTCAAGGGTTTGTGCTCTCCTATCAATTGAAAGCAAAGAAAATTAATGGATAGATAATGAAAGAGATTGAGAGAAAGAGAAAGGGAGAAAAATAACTTTTCTATGATTTCCATATATAGAAGATTTTTTCATTTCTTCTTTCTGCTTTGGTCAATTTCAAATATTGCTCATACGCAACGTGTTTTTCAACTGAGAGCGAGATTCGTTTTGCATTGCAGTTGTTGTTGTTTTTGTTGCTATTGCTGTTTGCCACGCTGTTTCTGTTGCTGTTTCTGGGTTAAATGCATCATCGGTCTTGGGCCAATGTACGACCTTCAATTTGCATTTGTCACTGGGTCGGCTTTAGGCGCTCCAAAGCGGGGCTTGAATTTATTTTAGTTTCTCACTCTCAGCCATAAATTTCGCTCCTGTTTTTTAGGTTAGTTTCCAGTTGTTTCGTCGTCGCCGTTTCGTTTTTCTTGACGTTTTTATTCTCGTTTTCATTTGCCCCTGAAAATTTGTTTAACTGTTTTTTCATGCTTTTTTGAGAGTGAACTGATGTAAGTTGACCGGTTGCTGCTGCTGACTGACTGACTGACTGACTAACTGAAGGCCAAATAATTGCTTAGCTTAAGATTAAGAATTATTTTATTTTTTGTCAACCTTTTGGCAACCTTTTCTGAAAGATTTGCAGCAACATCTCACATATAATGGGATTTAATTCACTTAGAAAAGTATTTGTAATTAAGTAATGGCACACAATCAACCTGCAAGACTTAAGTATTTGATTATTATATGACTTTGATTTGAATTAATTGACAATCGCTGCTCAGAATTATTCAATAGCTTTCGTTAACTAGCTTCTATTTGGATATACTTAAGTAATGCTTCAAATATAAGTCATAAAAGTAGTTAACATAAATGGGTAACAAGTTTCCCATCATTATCATTATCCATATTTCCAAAGAATAATTCATGTAAAGCCTTTTTGAAGATCAAATGAAATTCAAATTAACTCACTATGTTTATTTATTTTTGTTCTCATTTTAGGTAAGTCAAGTGCTTTACAATCACTATTGAATTGAAATGAATTGAATCCTTCATTGTAAGTACACAAAATATCGCTCAAGCTCAACTTAATTGTTGTTTGGTGAATGTCATTAGAGGTTTTTCACCTGATCGCCAGTTGCAACCTTGCAACTATAAAAGCAAATGCATCACACACATACACAGAGAAAAAACTAAGTCAAATAACTCATAAAAATAAATATGTCGTCCTCTCTTTCTCTCCTGCTATCTCTATCTCTTCTCATCATATTTGTATGCTTATTCGGTTAAACCCCGTCGACCCACACACGATTTGCATGTTGATGCAATTGAATTCAAAAGAGTGACAGAGACAAAAAAAATAAAGATAGAGAAGAGGTTTGGAGAGAGAGAGAGATAGAGAAAAAAAGTATTCGTAAAAGAAAAAAATAAAAATTCAACATAATTTTTCTTAATGCCAGGTTCATTATTCCACTCTTAATGCCAACTTGGAGATGCTCTCTATTAGGTTGGTCGTAAAATGACTGAGAACTTTGCCCCTTGCAGTATGCAATACTCGAAAAAGTGTTTGATTCACATCGTTTCGTTTTAAAATGCTCTCAAAACATTGCTTAGCTTTGTGGGTGTTATTTTTGTATCCACAGGACATTCCAAAATTTTTGTATATAATTGAAAAAGCTATATCTTGGACTATTTATTGCATACTTTATGGGGGATCGCAACGTTCAACACCTTTTGAAAGAGGAATTTAAGTGATTTCCCATGTTTCCTGCTTCTAAATAGGTTAGAGGGATTAAAGACTAACTATATACCCGTTTATTCTAAGCTATGTTGTATAGGGTATAACAGTTGAACTAAGAGTTGAATGTACGCGGAGCATTGTAAAGCAATAACCTCGATCCAAATTTACTAACACATACAAACAAGCACACAAACACACACACACACAGACAGACAGACAGAGGAATAGAGCCAGCTGCAGCTAAGTTTTATGTAGTTGTTGGCCAGTTCCCCTCTCTCTTCTCGTTCGCTCTCTTCCTTTCGTTCAACATCTCTCGGGTCTCTGTCTGTGTGCTGAACTTGCACTCAATTTTAGTATGCTAAACACACATACCCACACACACAGACACACACCGATAACGAGGGATTTGCCATTTTGACAAAAAGCTTTTTGGCAAAGCTTTTTTGTGTGTTTTCGGTTTCATATTTGTATTTGGCGAACGGAAGTGCCAGCAACGGTTTATTAATGCAAAATGACGGAAAGTCAACGAAAGCTCGTTTTTAACCATTGTTGTTCTCTCTCTCTCTCTGTCTCTCTGATCCTCGAAGGGGAGCAGAAAGGTTTCTTTCTGTACAATCCTTTTTTTTTTATTTGGGCTTCTTGATTTAATTTTAAATTCAAATGTTAATTGAGTTCATTAGGCAAAAGAAAGAGGAAAAAACAGAGAAATCAAATCAATGAATAGTTCAATCATTTTAATTTTCATATACATATACACACATACATATACATACATATCTGTGTAAATGGGCTTCAATGCATTTGAAAAGAAATCAAATGAAAATTGAAATGTGAAATACAAAAATCAAACTCAGGGCCAAACTTTATTGTCCAGGCCTAGACTGACTGAGTATTGCTCTCCCACTTGCACGAATTTGAATAAACATAGAGATATACTAGATGTGTAGTAGGTAGAGCCTTTCCTCTCTTTCTTACACTCTTGTCTTCTCTCACTCTGTCTCTCTCTGAAACATACATTTTTAGAGGTTATACCGAAGCGGGTCAATTCAGTTCATTCGCCTGGGCCAGCAATGAGCTTTATGTCGAGAAAGAAAAAGGAGAGGGAGGAGGGGGCGGCGGGTGTATAATGGTGTGATGGTGAGGGTAGATAGAGAGAGGAGCACACACACACACACACACACATACAAATAGTGCAACCTTGCAATGCATTTTGCCTCTGAGCAATGGAGTGAGTGAGCGAGCAAGCGAGAGAGAGCGAGCGACTATGTTATCATTGTGTATAGAGCGCCATATTGCACGTGACCTCGTTGCAATGTTGCAGTTGCTATTGCTATTGCTATTGCTGTTGGCGGCAGTGGCAGAGCGGCAGCGTCGTCAAATGCATTTGCCTTCATGTCATCTATGTATATGTGTCTGTGTGTGTGTGTGTGTGTGCACGACAAAATTGAAGTCGACAAACGTTCATGAACTCAATTCGATATTCAATATGATTTATAAAACATCAAAACAATTTATTTATCCTTTTTATCGATAGTCACTTAAATTTTCAATAATATCGGTAAATTTTCGATCCAATAATTACTAATATACTCTTAACTCTTGACGTCAAACTGAAGTACAACATTTATGTATAAGACACTAACACTAGCCAAAGTGAACTGATTTTTGTCCTCCTTCTAATGGTAATTCCCCCTTTGGGGCAAATACTTTTTCGTGTTAAGTGTAATATCTGAATTTAGATGACAATTCTCTTTGGTATTTAAAAAAATTTCCATATTTCCACATTTTTTTTTATCATTAAGTATAAGTATAAGACTGTATAACTGTTTAATCTGCAGCCCAAATGTATGCAATAGAATCTTGTTTGATTGTTGTAAGGCAAGCAAACATCTAGCGTCGAACATCTCAACTAATAGTTATCTATACTGACCGCTTGCCAGCGCCACTGTGCACTAGTTTGCATTTGAAAGCTTTTTGCTTTGGCGGCAATTTTTGAATTTGTTAAAGTAAAACTTTTATGACCATTTCTAAAGTTTCAAGAAGAATATCGGAACTAGAAATGTAAGCTGGGGTGTCCCAATTAGATATCCGACTAATTGATTTTTGCTTTGACGCTATTATGGCATACTTTAGGGAGCAACTTTTGTCTGATTTGTACACATCGTTAGATTCGCCTTCATATTTTTTGCTTCAGATAGGAATACTTGAATATTTAAATCAGTTACAGTAACAAAATTGAAAACTTGCCTAATCTCTAAGAAGGTAGACAGAGAGAAAAGAAACAGAGAGAGAGTGAGATAGTTTTTAAAGATTTTCAAGTTTATAGAAGTTGAATTTACTTTTGAGTTGCAATTGAATTACAATTCATTTTACAAAAATTTCAATTACAACAATTTTGATTTACAGTATTTTTGCTCTTTTTTTTACTTTTGTTAATTAGTTTTCACGATCATCGATCATTGATCATCTTTATTGTTGTTGTTCTTGTTCTTCTGAGCCCTCGGAGTCGTCTACTACGCATTGAGTTTTCAAGTGCCAACTTCAATGGCCACCACCCTCTCTTTTTTTTTTTAGCATTTGAGCGAAATTTGACTTTAAAATTACCCATATCATAGATGGCGGATAAAAATGATCAACAACACAACATTAAAAACCAAAAAAACTGAACTGAAAGGAGAAGAAACCCTTTTGGCAACTTTATGCGCATTGCAAATTGGGATGGGATGCCTGTGGATGGTTTAGCCCTTACACTTAAGTGATTCTCAATACAAATGTTCTGCCCCTCTCGCTCGCTCTCTCTCAATCTCTGTCTCTTTGCCCTGTTTCTCTCGTCTTTCGTTTGATATTCTTTTTTGTTGTGTTTGGGTTCGCCATTGGCAGCTTTTCTCCTCTGGCTTCTTTCAAGGTTGTTCGGACATTGACATTTTCATTATTTCTTTTTCTTTTTTTTTTTTTTTTTTTGGGCAAAATACAAAATCAAAAAAAAAAAAAAAAAAAAAAATTGGTTTTTGTTCTCTTCTTTTTTGGTGCGTGTTCTTTGATTTTTTTTGTTAATGTTGCCCGCATAAAATTTGAGCAAGCAACTGGCACTGAAAAGTTGTTTCAATACCAAAAAAAAAAAATACCCAAAAATTCTCTTTCTTTTGGAGCTTCCCCTCCTGAGCAAAAAAAAAAAATGGCGTTTAACGTGCCGCGTGCCACGTAGTAACTTATCAAAACTTTTTCCTTTGATTTGGTTATTGTTGATTTACCTATATGCATATAGATTCGCCTGTATGATCTAGGTAATTAAACATTTTGAACACGTTTGGCCCAACGGGAGCCCTTGACTTTGAGATAGTTTGATGTACCCCAGTCAGAGGGTACACACACACACACAGAGAGACACACAGAGGCACGATGAGGAAGGCAGCAGGCAGAGACTCTTCCTCCTTTGTCCAAGTTCAAGTTCGTTTTTTCGTTTTACGCATTTTAAATGCTTACCTCCGTTGTGTATATCATTTAAATTTTTTGTATGTTTTTTTTTTTTTTTGGTTTTTTTGGTTTTTGTGTGTTTGTTCGCCCCTGAGGCAATTGTAATTGACACTTGAATATGCCAGGCACACAACAACTATTCAAGAAACCGACAACAACAACAACAACGAAAACTGCCCAAAAGAGAACCCCCCATCATCTATCTAATCTGCTTGGTAGGCCGCTTGGCAACTGAGCCATGACAAACTTGGCTTAAACAAAAAGCTAACTTGAACTTTGCCTAATTACGCGAATTATTCTCTGACTTGGCAAAAAATACATATAAAAATAATAGAAATAATAATAATTTCGAAATCAATGTTTAAAAGCCATGATAAACGACATGAAAATACCCTTTAGGGTAAATGAGAAGTCGAAATTCGATTTAAATCATATCTAAGGAAGGATATCTAATAAGAAAGAAAATCTGTCGCTTTCATTTCTCTATTAAATGATGTCAGGCATCCTCATACAAATGGGAATAGAGATTCGCCTTCTTCCCTATCTTTCTCTCTATCTCTCTCTCTCTCTCTCTCTCTCTTAGCCTTCTTTACCCTTTTCTTCTAACTGCTGTTGTTTAGGTACAGGGTATAATAAGGCCATGACTGCGCAAAAAAAAAATTAAAAGTAGTTTTGTTAATAGGCTTTGTGGCCATTAGAACTTCAAACTTTAATTTTTCGGGGTGACATCATCTTAACTATTCCACTCTACTACTCACTTACTCCGGCCTATACAACAATTTAAAAACATTAATCATACAAACAGCAATAACAACAACAACAACAACAACACGCTTGAACTTTATGTGTCTGCATAAATTTTGTTGTTGATCTCGGAAATTCGACCATATGTCACGTAGCACCTAAGAAAACGGAAATTAAATTCTTAAATCAATATTAAAACAAAAAAAAAAAAAAAAAATTCAATATTTTTATTTTTTTTTTTTTATTTCTGTTGTCAATAAGTTATTGAACTCTATACCAACAGAAAAACACGTTGCATGGAAAATTTACATTCAGTTTTTCTTGTTGGACGTTTTTAATTAAAATTTACCATGAAAACCGAAAAAGAAAACTGCTGTAAATCAATCAAAACTAACTTGATTCTTGATTTTAGAATATAAATATGTAAATTTTGGTGAGTTTATCCATGTTTGGTATGTTCGAAAAGGCTTTGCGGGTGATTTTTCAGGATCGTGTGGGACGACGGCAAAGATTCCCAAATACCAAAAAAAGTTTAAAAAAAAAACTACCTATGTATAACTAACAGTCTATTGTTCCAATCTATGTATTAGTCTATCTATCTAATCGTTTTTGGATATCGAAATTTGAAGTAAAATATTCGTTTACAATATTTTGCCACCAATTCAACGCTAAAACCAGTTGGGAATTCTAATTTGCTTAAAAATTTGTTGAAAGACCTATCTCAAGCGATTGAAATTGATTTAACTATTTCTACGAAATGATTTACCTACAAAAATGATTTCTATCTCACACGCCCCTCCAACTCAGGATGATTTTCCAAAAAAAAAAAAAAAACCAAAAAGATCTTGTTTGGTAACCTTCAAAAAAATTGAAAAAAAAAAAAATTACAATAATAAAACACAAACACAAGCACACAACATCTTTCTCCCTGCCCATTAACCCATTTCTCTTGACCAAGACTAAAAACGAAGACAAAAACAAAGAAAGAAAGAAATAAAAACAGAGTGAGAAAAAGCAGGCCATGGCCACAACAGGTTACATAACGACAAAAGAAAGTAGCGGCTGAAAGAAAGCGCTCGCTGCACAAAAGAAAGTAGCAAAAGAAAGAACAAAACACAAACACAGACACAAACCCAAATGGTGAGTGAGAGAGAGGGAGAGGAAATGACAGCACTTACAACTTTTGATTTCAGAATCAACACAGAGGAAAAGAAAAAAGAATTTTACATGGCTTTTTGGTTAATTCTAACCACAGCAGCTCAAAGAAGTTTAAGAGATGATCTCCGAGTGTGCTGAGTGGGTGAGAGTGAGAAACAGAAACAGAAACAGAAAAAAAAAATAAAACTTGTTAAACAACTTTCCGTTTTTTGAGATTTTTCCCACCTTTTTTTTTTTTTTTTTTTTGATTATGGCCAAATATGTGTATCTACAATGTAAGCATTGAATTATGATGTTGATTATGATTATGATTATGATTATTAACTATCGGTGGAGTGGCCAGGCTTTAGGCATTTAAACTAAGCAACCTTCATGCCGTGCTTTGACCCTTGATTCGCACTTTTGGCCATCATCTAAATGTGTGTGTGTGTTTGAACAAGTTTTTTTTTTCAATTTTTTCATTAATACGCAAAAACTTTAAATGATTAATGTATATAATAGTTGATTCTGTTTAACCGGTTCTAACTATATAAGATCATCATCATCATCAACTAGTTGGATAGATAGATATATGTATGTATATGTATGTATGTATGTATATAGGTTTTTACACCCGCACAATTTCAATTCCAAGTCCATCAAATGATGAATTTTTGTGGGAGCAATTTCCTACAGTCATTAGAATGTATCTTTGTCTTTCAACTTCTTGTTCTTCTTTCGTTGTCGTTGTAGTAGTCTAGGTTTTTTACGTTCTATTTTATCCCTATGAAATAGTGGTGCGTGTGCGCCTGTGTGTGCGTGTGTGTGTGTGTGTAGATCCCCTGCCTAGTTGCCGACCGACCGAACTACTCATAGACATAAAAAGCCGCTCACAACTCATTTCAAATTCGTTCTAGTTTCATTAAAAATGTATGTGAACACGACCAAGCAAACAGATCTCTAGAGAGGGAGAAACAGAGAGGGAGAGAAGTACTGTGGTTTCGTTCTGTGAGTGCGGTATGTATCTGTATCCGAACAAACGACTTGGACTTACCTCTCTGCTCTGCTCTGCTCTGGCCTGGGCCCAGCCATTGTCGTCGTCGTCGTCGTTTCCCATTGTGCGTGTGCGTAGCAAGTTTACTGACCTTGAACTTCGAAATAATTTTTCTTTCCTCTTTTTTGATTATTTGTTGTGTGCGTGTGTGTGTGTGTGTGTGTGTGAGTGTGTGTGTAGCCCCGAATATACCAACTGGCGACCCAGCAATACATAAATTTTTAAACACTTTGGTTAGGTACATACATACACTTTCCTCTCCTCACCTCACTTCTGCTCTTCTTATTTATGTATGTATGGAAATTTGTATAGAACTTTGTCCGTCTGCTGCCGCCTTACACTAATTTGTGTTGCTATTGTTGTTGTTGTAGTTGGTTTAATGGTTTTTCTAATGAACTAAAACAAATATAGCGCAAAAAAAAAAAAAAAACTATCTAAATATATATACCCATAAGTATTATAGTCTCTAACTGCCCCCCGCTGTGAACTATGTCTGAATGAGGCAGCAATTGCTGGTAAAGTGATTCGTTGGTTGGGGCAGGGGCAAAGGGGGGACAAGTTCAATGTAGTTCGATTTCATTATATACATATATAACCTTCATTAGCGCGATAACAATCGCTCTTGATATTGCTTGTAAGAGACCAAGGGAGGAAGGGAAAAATGTGATTTCAGATTGATTGAAAAGGTCACAAACAAACAAAAAAACAACAAAAAATACAATCGAACAAACCAACCAACTAAATCATCTAAGCATACTTCCCGATTTTAGGATATCAGTTAATAATTTCACCATCCATCCTCCAAGTGGCGATTCCTTGAGCGAGACATTCGGTTATGAAATTATAATATAGGTACTTTAAACATTATAAGACAGAATATAATAGAAATTTACTAGAGTTAATCGATAAAGCATACAAATTGTCTATCGTTTGTGTGCCACTTTCAATTAATCGATAGATTTTTGTTTAATTTGATATTCAGTTACCTTTCTATGGATTCTTTTTAAGTAAAGAGGAACTTACTTTTATCTACATATTTGTGTGTCTAGTTCAACCTTCTAAACGAGCCATGCCCTTTTGGCAATACGGTTCCCAAAAATATTTATAAACCAACGAGTCTTGAGGTCTATTTATGCCATTTGCCTTTCAGTTCACGTGCGTTTCAATGATGATAAGATAAGCATTGCGTATGTATGTATATGTATAGGTAGGTGGGGCAGATGGGTGGGTGGCTTTGAGGAGGGGGAGGCCCCTCACTCTGTGGTCTGTGAACTCTCAGAGATCGCAAGGGCTTTTTGCGTTTATATTTCATGACTCGCACATGCCGCCGCGATCATAAAGCGAAACAACGCAAAAAAAAAAAAACAAAAACATAAAACAAATCAACTATTTTTTTAGGTGTATAAACACGGAAGTTTATTTTATATTAATAGGGGCGCTCAGTGAAGGTAGAGAAGAGGGTGAGGGGGTTGGCGATGGGGGGACCCTTAAATAAATTAGCCACTAATACTTAATTACATCTTTCTCTTTCTCATTCTCTCTCTCTCTCTCTCTGTTTTTTCTTTGCAGGTGAGTCAAATATTGTTATATTATGATTATGACTATTGGAGGATGAGTTGTTGGAATCCATTAATTATGCTCTCTGTTACCTTGCGGGCAAAGGTAGCCGTTCACCAGTAGGTACCGTTTTATTACCATTCACCTTAAACCAAATCCAATTGGAATGTCCATCTCTTGTGCGTTAGGTTATGGTTTAGCCTCTTTTTATGGGTTGTTTCTCTATCTTCTACGCTGTCGCTTTCCTTCGTTTTGTGTTCGTTTCTTTTCTAGTTGTCAGGTAGGTTCACGGACCATAGGTGCAGGGGAGGGGGTATTGTTGTAGGGTAAGGCGAAGGGAAAAAGGTTGCCTAGCTTGATGAATGAACTGTCAGTTTGGGGGTCTGTTGATAGCCTGGTTTTTTTTTTATTATTATTATTCTAAATGGGATAGAGGTACCTGTTCTAGGATGAAACCAGATAAAACATTGAGGAAGTGTTATTAGGTAACAAGAAACAGACAGGGCGAGTGAGACAGCAGAAAAGAGACAGAGAGAGAGAGAGCGAGCCAGGGGGATGGGCAAATTGTGTGTGAAGATGTTAACTATGTAAAATGAAGGCAAGGAAATTAAAAGTGTTGTAGGAAGATTTGTTAAGATTAGTCCAATAACAGTAACAACACAAACTCTAGTTAATTGACTATGAAATACTCTCTCTTGAGAGAGAGACAGAGTTGCTCTGTAGAGAGACCTAGCGAATATGTTGGATAACAAGTTAGAAACCTTTAAAAAAGGGTAAAAAGTAGTTAAAAACTATAAATTTATTATTTTTTACTAAGAATCCAATTAATATTTATGCCAAATTTTGGTCAAGATCGTATAGTGCTATATTATATAGTCAATCAATCGATATTTGATCAGTTTTAGAAGTGAAATATCCTCTCTTCCCTTGAGTTTCCTTTACTGATATTAAAAATTCTCTTTTGAAGTCATTCGTTATATGAATTTCAACTCCTTTTGAAGTCTCTCTTTATGATATGAATAACAATTCAATTGACAATGAATTACGCCCCTTTTAACCCACTTTGGTAAAGGACAACTTGTTTTTGGCAATGGAATTTGCCTTGCCTTGTGATTGCTCAGTAGTTGAAACTATTTGAAGATCTTTGCTGCTGCTTCTTTTAAGTACTTAAGTACTCAAAAAAAAAAAGAAAAAAAAAGAAGCAAAGTGTCATTCACCACCTCTTAATCTCTTTCTCTGTCTCTCACTACAAAAAAAAAAAAAATAGAATCGAAATGGAAAAATAAAATCAAGAAAATGGCGCTCAAGCAAAAAGCCAACAACAATAAAGTGAACAAAATGAAATAAAATCAAGAAAGAGGAGAATGCATAAAAGAGAAACATAACAACATAAGAATCAAAATCCAAGAAACTCATAATGCCAGGGTGGAGCAGGTTGCGGGTGAAAGGGGGAAAAGGGGGAAACAAACAAACTGACTGACTGACTGGCCGACCAACCGACCGAATCTACGTGTCGACGCCACGAATCTAGGTTATTACGCCGAAAATAATTAAAAATACAACAATATACCGCTTAAGAGCCAAGAGTGTGTGAGAGAGAGAGAGAGAGAGATAGTGAGACAGAATCACCTTCCACCTTACCCGCCGCCGTCATCTCTCTGCCATTTCGTAAATCATGCAAAAATATTACAAAAGCCCAACTCAAACGGGCCAACAAAAATAAAAAAAAAAAAATTAAATTAAAAGCAAAAAGACACACAAAGGAAAGGAAAAAAGAAGAAAAAAAAAAAAAATTGGTAACGCTTCCTCTCTGTGTCGCTCCCTCTTCTTGCTCTGTTGTTGTATTTTTTTTTTTTTTTTTGCTTTCTGTCTTTGTCGCTTTTTGGCCAAAATGTGGCGCAGAATTATTCATACGTCTTACACGTGTTTCAAGTTCATTGCCAAATTTTGTCCAGAGGGCAAGAGCAAAAAAGAAGCGAAAGACAGAGGGAGAGAGAGAGAGAGAGAGAGAGACAAACGAAGAGAACAAGAGGAGAGAAGATTGTGGTTTCATGCGGTTTTCGCTTTTTTGGCATTTCGGCTGAGTTGGCTAAAAGAGAATTGAAAACTTTTGGGAAAGTATCCCCCGCCATCCCCAAGTTCTTGCCCATTTTTGACTGACTGACCGACCGAGAACTAGAGAATTTTTTTTTTTTTTCGTGTTTTTTTTTTTTCTTCTCTCTTTTTCTGGGTTTGCTGTGTTAGCAATAAGATTTGCATATTCAAATAAATAAAACAAAAACTTCATCTATGAAGGTATTCAAGTTAGAAAGTGATTGGCATAAAGCTTAATAAACTAAAACTTAAAAAGGAACCATAAACACAAGATCGATCGGTTTAGACCACTTTTAGATTTATAATTGAAGTTGTTAGACCATAATGTTAAATTGTTAATACTGGCATCGGGTATGGCTATGCTTTTTTTCTATTTTGAGCTTCATTTAATTGTGATTCTCAACCAGTTTTAGCGTCTTCAAAGACTTAAGACTTCTTGGGAAAGCTTTAGGATCACCTTCATCAAATCTTTGCTTATGACTAATTGGGACAAATTGTTTCTAAAATCTGGCAAATCTTAATACAATTAATTGAGAAAGCTCTTTTCAACTTTCTATCTGCATTTCCTTTCTCCTTTCATGCGCCAAGCAGCATTTTGTATGTTTGTGGGTGATATTTTTGTATTTTTCTTTTTTTGATTTGGCCATTTGAAGGCTTGGTTCGGTTCGGTTGGGTTGCCTTTGTCTTTTCTCACTTGCAAATCCCACGCCTTTTGGCATGACGCATTTTTTTCGCTTTGCTGTTTTTGTTTGTCTGTTTGCCCGCCAACGTCATCGAAAGAAAGAAAGAAAAAAAAAGTCAGCCAAGCCAGCCAGCCAGGCCAACCAACCACTGCCCACCATTAAGAGCTTCACCACTGCCAAAACCACATTAATATCCCCCCCCTCTCTGTCTCTCTCTCTCGCGCTCTCCTTTTTCTCACGTTGTTGCAGCCTCGTTGCGATCATTGCACTTTGCAGCAGCGTCGTTCGGCGGCATGTTGCAAATTGTTTGCCAAAAAAACAAAACCAGTTTCTCTCTCTCTCTCTCTCCCTGGAGTGTGTGAGTTGGGATCGCAAAACTGGAACCGATGAATGTGGCGCGCGATCGTGTGTTGCAAGTTGCATGGCCGCATCGTTGTTGCTGTTGTTTTTGTTGATGTTGGCGGCGGCAACGACGCGCCTTGTCTCTGGTCGGTCAATGGTTCTCTGGTTCATTGCCATTGCGCTGGGGGTAACTAACCCAGCAAATGAGACATTGGGCATACCACACAACAGCAACAACAACAACAACATTTGCAGCGTCATTGCCAACAACATTGATCGCGTTAGCAACTGTCTTCGTCTCTCTCCTTCTCTCTCTCTCTCTCTCTGCCCCGTTTGCCTTCCATCTCTTAGCTCCAAGCTCCAAGCTCTCGACTCCAGGTTCAACTCTGCGTCTTGGCTTGGTTATTATTAACTGAAGCAAGGACGTTGTGTGAGTGTGAGTGTGCCGCTGTGCCATTCACTTGAATTCGACTCCACCAAAAGAAAACAAGAAAAATAACTATAGATAAACACTCGTAGTTGTAGATGGAAGTGATTTTCAGTTGTTTTTGTTGGCCGGCTGGGCGGTTCGTTGACTTACAAATGATGACTTGACTTGGTGTGCTGTGTGTGTGTGTGTGTGTGTGTGTGTGTGTGTGTGTTTGCAATTCCTTTGCTTTTGCGGCGGGAGAAATCCTCTATTAGAAAGAGCAATGTGGCTAATGGGGGAAAAACTATCTAAAACAAAAATATCTATACAAGTTTTACAAATACAAAGTACTTGATAAAAGGGAAAGGAATTAAAAAGGCAATGCAAAAAATTATAATTATTATAAGTACTTAAACAACTGAAAGAAATTAGTTTCATTTGTGAGAGCAACAAGTTCTTCGGGACATGCTTTCTGTGATCTGGCCTGTTAAAGGAAATATATCGTAAAAAGGTCTCAAAAATAAGAACAGATCATAATATTGACTTCACTTTTGATGGTAATATATATACATATATAGACTCTATTAGATCGGATTAAGGCTTTTTACTGATCAATGCATTAGGGCACTCAATGATTTACATTGAACAAGATCACACAGAATTAATCATTCAACTATCCAGTCATGATCCCATGACTAATGTGACAAATCTGTTTAATGTAATCATTACCAAGAGGAGGTTGATAAATATAATGATTACGATCACATTGTTTCTTAGTCCGTCCGGTTATGGCGACAAAAGTTCGATGAGTGATTGGTTGGTCCTTATATGAAAGGACCTGCGGTTAGTACGTCTTCCGTTGGTCCCTTGAGCGTCGTTATAACCAAGTTCTACTGTATATTGCTCTTAGAAAGAATGAATTATCAAACAAAGTTCACTTGGCCTAATTCAAAAGAAATTGAGTTTAATTTTGATTTCTTGTTATAATAATTTCTTAAGCATTTCGCAGAAAAAACGTTGCTGAATGTCATATGCCAATAATTAGGATGTGGGAGCATGGAAGGATGGTGAGGAAGGGGTAGATGGGAATTGGGCACCCCTTTTTACATACATATATCAATTCGCAATTCGCAATTCTCATGTCTCATTTGTTCTGGTTTCGTTAAAAACTTTTTTTTTTTTTATCGCGTCACGATTATACAATCATCAAACCCAAAAATACATAATGGATTTTATTTATTTATTTATTTTTTTGTATGTGTTCTTCTCTTGCATTCGTCAGCAATTAACACACAATCTCTTCACTGTATGTGTGTATCTGCTCTCTTTTATTTCTCTGACGATTGAAATACTCCCCAAAAAGGCAATTGACCGCTTGGCAAATAAAAATCCTGATGACATTCACCCCGTTACGTGCACAAACAACAACAATAACAACAGCAACGAACAAACAAACAAACAAAAGACAACAACAAAACGAGAGATACGAAGTGAAGCAGCAGCGCAATTTAATTTAAAACAACAAAAAAAGGATCTTAAGAGGATCAAATAGATTTTGGTTTTCTAATTGAATTGATCCTGTTTCGATCATTTGCTCAAAGTGGGAAAATCTGTTTCGACTGTTTCTCCTTCTCACTCTCTGTTGACCATTTTGTGATCTCTTGTTGTTGAACTTGAAGATATTTTGTCTTAAACGCTTTCCGTGTTGTTCTGATTTTTGTGTTTCCCCCTTTCTTCTTTTCAACTTGTTGCCTTTTTTTTTGCCTCGTTTGATGATGCATACTTATTCACCTCTAAAAGGAAGCAACTACATATATATATATATGTATATATTTGGCAGTTAACAACTTAACTGGTTGTTGTTGTAGTCTACCTCCTCCTGGCCTGGTTTGTGTAAAAGGTTCTTTTAAGGCACACGCGCATTTAATTGGCCTGCAATGTCGAGGATATTATCACAATTGCATCCGCTGTTTATGCATGATGCAGCTGTCTTAACAACAAAAACAACTACACCAACAAAACCATAAAACTGTAGTGCCAAAAATTAAGAAAAATACTAACAAAAAGACAAGAGCAAAACAAGGAAATAAGATTAAGCAAACTGAACTTTAGTTTTACCTCTCTCAGATCTAAAATGAAATTTCAAAAAGAAAAAGATGGAATTTAACAAAATTGAAGTTAATACGAATAAGAAATGTTATTGCGAAATGAAACAGAATGGCTTAGATTACTTATTAGCCAGAATGGAATCAAAATTGCATGAAATGAAAGAGAATAAGGAACAAAAAGGTATATAAAATATATTTCTACAAGTGAAACAGAATTAAGTATGATGATAAAGTGAAATGCAAAAAACGATGCATTAAATAATGAACTATGATAATGACGTTATGTTAAAAGTGAAATTTGTGGTTGCAAATGAATAACCGATTACAAATGAGAACAAACTAACTGACTAACTCAGAAGATAGTGACTCAATCTCTGGTCAAAGAACTTTTGAAAAATGAGTTCTTGGAATAAAAAACCCGCCCTTCGTCTGGGGTGACATCGACACCTTTTTGGCATATCATAAAAAGAGAAAGAAAGACCAAAAACCCCCACAAATATCTACACCCTACTATATGTATGTGTGTGTGTGTGTGTCTATATAATACATAGTTAACAATAACAAACAAAAAGAAGAAGCAAGACGAGCAGAAATGGAATGAGAAGGGAAGTGAAGGGAATGGATATAAGCTTGGAGTAAACAATATTGCCTAACTAAGAGACTGAGACCGAGACTGAGACTTGGCTTGTGGAATTTTGTTTATTTGGGACAAGTTCACTGGCTGAAAAGAAACCCCGGGAAAGCGGGAAACGGGAACCGGGCAAAGAGAACTCAACAATCTTACGATCTCTGGCTATCCAATGTGACGCATTGACTGACGGTTTGTCTTGTAATTGCTAAAGAGTCAAATGTGTGTGTGTAGCAGAAGAGGGGCAGCAGGAGGAGTGAAGAGTTGATTTTCATTTTCTTTTACACTCATATTTGTTTACAACTTTTGATTTTTTTCTTCGTTCTTTTGTTTTTTTTTTTTTTTTTTTTTTTTTTGTTCTACCTTATTTTTGCGCCGCTTGCTTACTTAATGACTTTCTACTTTTTTTTTTTTTGTTGTTGTTGTTGTTGTGTTGCTTCTAGATCTAGCTAGAGGAATGAAGAAAGTAGGGACAGAGGAAGGGGGGCAAAGGTGATAGGAATGAAGTATGGTGTGGAGTGGAGTGAAGTGAAGTGAAGTGGAGAGAAGGGACTGAAACGAAATCTTATGTAATACTATTTTATTTGTTGTTTTGACTGTTTGGCTGTTGCTTTTTTTGAGTTCGTAAACAAAACAATTTGGAAAGAAACTCAACAAGAACAACAGCAACAACAACGACAACAAAAGACGTTAACAACAAAATGTTGGCCACTGTCAATTAACGGTATTTAGCTGAAGCAGCTTTAAAATTAATTCCTTCTTTTTGTTTTTTTTTTTTATTTTTTGCTCACTCAAAGAAAATTATGGAAAATTGCGTGTGCCAAAAAAAAAAAAGTATTAATTGGCCAAATCAAGTCAAAACAACAAGAAAAAGCCAACAATTAAACTTACTTCTTCTTCTTTATTCTAGTTACTTCTAGAACTTTTTTTATGTTTTCAACTTGGTTTTAGTTGTTTTCAAAATGATCTTAAAAACAATCAGAGAAACGACAAAAACACTTAACTCAATCTTAAGCAAATTGAATTTTCAGGTCCTTTACATAGTCCTTTTCTGTTTCCACAGATAGAATTTATTGCTTTAATCTAAGGAAATTTGTTTCTAAACTTTATATAAAAAAAGTTTCTTCTATTTGAAACCTTGCATTTAAGAAGGCAACACAAAAAAGTGTGGTCTTCTATTGGCCAACTTTATTCCTTAGTCTTATTCTCTTAATGTTTAATGTTATCTGAAGATTATGACATCTACTTATCCTTGCCAAAAGGAGATTAGATATATTAGTAACTTTCTATTTTAAATTTCTGTCGAAAAGAAGGTTTATCATAAAGGCTTCAAATCATTTCTTTATGGCTTCAATAGGAGCTTCACCTTGAGGAGCGTAGAAAGAAAGCAAAAGAAAGAGAGAGAGAGATGGAGAGAGGGAGAGTGAGAAAGAGAGATGCTTGAGGACCCCCCTTTATGAGTTTAGAATAGAATGAAAGAAGTCTCCATTTCAGTTTTGCCCTCGTGCGGTGTTTAGATTCATTATATACCAAAAATGTAGCCATTTACTCCCCGTCTCTATGCACTCACTCCTAGTCCATCTATCTGTTCTCCTTTGCCTCTTCTGACTTACTTTTCCTTTAACCTAGTACCACAATTTATGCTCAAACAATTCAAAAAACAAAGAAACATTGTATCTTTGATCTAATTAATGTTCCATTTGTCTTTCAACAACGAAAAGAAAAATTGGTATTATCTCTTGTTTTGCATTTCCATATATCCAAAAAAAAAGAAACCTTGGGTTATTCCTTTTCCTTTGGCTTTTCCACACACACACACACAGAAGTCAGTCAACCCATCAATTTCTTTTTAACCGACTTTCACTGCCACCCACGGCATTTACCTGACCTCCAAAAAAAAAAAAAAAACAGAAAGAAAAAACGACAACAACGACAACGAACATTGCACCTTTTCTCCATGCAACTACAGTCCCCTCTTCTCCTCCTTCTTCGTTGCAAGAAACAAAAAGTGCAAGCAACGAAATCGCTTTCCAGTCAATGCACTCGCTCTATAAAGTTAATAAACTATAAATTACAATCAAAATAACCGAAAAACAAAATGCCAAAAAAAAAAAAAAAAACAAGACAAAAAACGAAAAAAAAAAAAAAAAAACTTTCACAAAACATGCGAAAACATTGTGAGTTGAGTGAGCCAATTTTCCCACTGCTGTGACTCGATGTCGTTGTTGTTGTTGTTGTTGTTCGTGCAACACGTGGAAAATCCCAATTGCCCGAACGTCTCTCGGGGCAACAATTTCACTTTGTGTCTTGGTTTTAAAGTCAAAGTCCTGGGCATTAAGGTGTCAGTCAACTTTCGCAATTGCAGTTGCAGTTGTTGTAGTTGTTGCTAGGTATCACTATCATAGTTGCCCACCAAACTCCTCTACTCTACTCTACTCGAATGCTCCACTGAGTGGCATAGAGTTGAGTCTGCTGCACAGAGAGTGCACCGACCTGGGCTCTGTGTTGCTGCTGCTGCTGCACTCGGTCCGCACACCACAGTCTTCTCAGCATACTGAATCATGATCGGTGTTGTTCGGTTATCTCCAGGCCCCATTTGACTTTGGCAACGTCATCAGCTGATGTTTGTTGCAACCAACCAACCAACCAACCAACCTACCTACCTACCTACCTACCCAACTATCTCTCCCTCTCTTCTCTTTCTTCCTACCTCACCTTCACTCTCTCTCTCTCCCTGTCTTTCTCTGTGTGTCTTTCTCTGAGTTGCATACCAGTTTGTTGTTGTTGTTTTATTGCTGTTTTGTTATTCGCGCTATTTTGCATGCCAGGCCAGCCGCACCACCAGCAACAATCACCACCACATGTGGTAGAAAGCAACGCTGCTGCTGCTGCTGGGATAGGTATAATGAACTCTTTGCACGGGGTGCTTGACTTCTGTGCCTCCGCCGCGTGTGCTGCTGCTGCTGCTGTTGCCTCTTGGTGACTGAGGCTATTGCATGGCAGCATTTGCTTGGAAAGTGCACTTCTTGAATGATCCAAATACACTTGAAAACTGGTGAACAAATGATGGCAACGATGATAATTGTTAGACTATGAGTAAAACGAAAACTCATAATAGACTGTCAAAAAGAACAAGTGAATCAAAAAGGAATCCGAGTTTCTTATAAAATGGACCATGAATGAAAAGAAAAATGTAGAAAATTCTCACAGAAATATATCTAGTAAATGCTATGGGAAGCGGAAAACTCTTGAAATATAGCCACAAATGTGTTAAGGAACATTTTGTCTAACATTGATAGAAAAATATAAGTTTCCATTAACATGGTAAAAAGATAAATCTAGAACAATTTGCCAGGACAAAATGAGCACAGAAATAGATGCATTTATTATTACTATTATAAGTATAGTATATACATAGTTGTAAACTATCAACCTGACTATATTTTACAAGCACAAGTACCTTCGTCTTAGACGAAAACTACATCCATACACTAGCCTAAGATTGGAACCCGGCTCCTCGTTGTTCAGTTGCTCAAATGACTGAGTCACTTAGACAACTCATCTACTGAGGACTTCAGAAGCATTTTTTTCAGGGTTTGCTTTAGAATCTTACTTAAAAGCATTTGGCCCTTAAAGTATAGAATAAGCGGTATAGAACTTGTAGAAATTTCCAGACTACTGCATACTTTAGGGGGCAAACTTCCGCTCAATTCACGGTCCAAGTCCAGTGGACTTTGCCAAAGTCTCTAAAATTGCATAGTAATTTAATGCTATAACTTGTTGAGAATTATAACAAAATGAAGCCAAATAAAAGACAAGAGAGAGAGACACACTCTGCCCCTCTTTAGAGATTATCTAACCGGTCTAACTAACTAAATTTAACGAAAGCAATTGCGATGTAAGTAATGTAACTTAATTACAAATCATCAAGTTGGTTTATGGCACAAAAACAACAAAAATATTCTTCCTGTTGTTCATTTCTAACACTTTGCCTAATCTAATCAAGTCAGATCGCTCAACACCTGTCTCTCAATCTCCCTCTCTCTATCTCTCTCTCTATACGTCTCTGTTCTATGGCCCCGAGTTCGTACATTAAACTTCAACTTCCTAGTGAAGCAAAGAAGTAGGAGAGGGGGCCACTGGCGCTTATGAGAAGTGTGTGTGTGTGTGTGTGTGTTTGAGTGTGTGTGTTTGCCCCAAGCTTTGCTAAAGCATTCATAAATTATGGCAACAAAAACGAAAACCAAGAAAACATTCAAAAATGGGGAAAAAATTATGCTAAGCGCGTATAAAAAAATTTGTTGTTATGTTGTTGCTATATGTACATATATACAGAGATATAGCTACATATATGTACATACATATATTTATATGTATTTAGGTATATTCAAACAGGTTTCAAATTCCTTGGCAGTTGCGACGACTCACCTGACGATGGTGGCAAGAACGACGATGACGATGACGACGACGACGAGCATAGAGGAGAGAGAACCAAACGAACCAATAAACAACATTTCGGGCCTTAACTCTCCTTTAGGCCCCAGTTTTTGGCTTACTAATTATTATGCTAAGCTTGATACCAAAAGGGTTCATGTTCATGCGAATTCGTATACCAAAAGAGACAGGCAGATGGAGACCAAAAGAGAGAGAGAAAGCGAAAGAAAGACGGCATGTTTTCTGTAGAACAAAAAAAAAAAAAAATCAAGCCTGATTCTTGATTCTTGGCTTGGTCTTCTTATAGGAATATATATGTATGTACATATGTTTGTGGATATATATTTTTTTCTTCATTTTTTTTGTTGTTGCTTTAATGGCGGTTAATGGAGGTCATTCACTTTCGCACGAATTGTAATTTTTGTGCTTTAAGTCAAGTCAAGTCAAGTCGCCAAGTCAGCATGGAGTTTCATCTTACTCCACCTTTAGCAGCAGCAGCAGCACCAGCTCTCCCCCGATATATACTTACATATATATATCGCATAATCTTATTACGATGCCAAAAAAAAAAAAAATAATAACAATAATACCATGTCTGTGGCTGACTTTTGATTTTTTCTCTTTCTGCTTCTTGTTGTGTGTATGTTGTTCTTATTGTTCTTTTTGTTTGTTATTTTTATGGCTTTTCTGCACTTATTACCGCCTGAGATATCAATCTTATTTGGCTTTCGGATGCGGCCTCCGTCCGGCAGCTGTCAGCCTATTGACCAACACCAAATTGGTATGTGTGTGTGTGTGTGTGTGAGACAAGGCAATGAAAATATAAGCTAATTACCTTTTATTGGGCTAGAAAGTTCGATGGTGGATGAAAATTTGCCCACTAAAGTATGCAATACCTTCTCGTTTTTGATCAAAAATGCATACAATTCGTAAGAGTTTTGCTAATAAGAAATGTTTTTCATTGTTAATAGCCAATTCGTTTTTTCTAGGATAGACAACGTTCTATTTACATATTTTAAAACCTGTTGCATACTTTAAGGAGCAAATTAACTTAATTTTTCATCCCTAAATCCGCCTTTCTGTTAATTTCGAGAAAATTCTACTTAAATATGAACGTAATAGAAAACGTTATAGAAAATTTATTGGAAATATTAGAATGTTAATAGATAAAGTTTTCAAAAGAGAGTAAGAAATGTTTCATTAATTTATCTTCTTTATTTTCTAATTACAATTAATTGAGATTTCAATTTTAAAGTAACGAGGAGTTATAACTCTAACTGGCCATAGGAAAATATTGGCAATTGTTTAAACTTTAAAGCCTTTGCTTGTTTTTTCATCAGCGTTTGTTTGGCCACATATTCAAGATACATTTGTGGGCAATTAAGTGAGTTTTAAGCGTGCTTTAGAGAACAGAAAGAGACTGTTGCTAACCCCTTTGGTGGATTTGGTTTTGGCAATGGGAACTTGGAACTTTATAGCCCATTAGTTGTTGTAGTTGTTCTTTGGTTAGATTCTGTTTGGTCAAGCAGCCAATAATCATCACATCGTTCATAAATCATTTTTTCAGCAGCCGGCCAAGTTTCTTTCTATCTCTCTCGTTCATCGTTTACTACTTCCCCATTTTGAGATGGCCACGACGATGGCCATTAAGAATTTGTGCAATCAACTACCGTTTGAATCTATCAAATGCAAAGCTATAATTCATGCCATCCGCCACTAACTTGGCTAGTTGGCTAGAGCTCCTTTAGGCCCTCTAGGAGATGAGATGAAAATGAAGATGAAGAGAAGTGCTTATTACACAAGTTTACTCGTCAGCAAGTGCAAATTGCCAATTAACCAAAGACCCTAAAGACACTGTCTGTCTCTCTATCTCTCTGTCTCTTTCTCTGTGTAACTTCTGGCTCTGTATTTGTATCTGTATCTCCGTGTTTGTTTTTTGTGTGGCATAATCATAGAAAGCACGTGCGGTAATTACCAATTTGTGTTCGAAAAACATTTGCCAAGTGCATTCAACTTGGCCAACTGTGCACATGCGTGGCTGACTGCATCGCGGCCTGCGGACAAGTCAATAAACTTGGCTTATCAGGCAAACTAAGCACGATCAAAAAAAAAAAAACACACAAAGGCCAACAAGAGATGGCAATAGATAAGTTAGATAGAGATGGCAATAGACAGAGACAGAGAAAGAGAACTTCAAACATCAAACTCCAAAGCAAACTGCAACAGCAAAGAAAAAAATGAAAAGAAACTGCAACAACTCTCTTGTCGTCAGTGCGAAGTGCGAATAACCCTCAATAACAGTTACAAAACTGTAAGCAGTCGTAAAAAGAAAGAAGAAGAAAACCCCCTCCCAACCACCAAAACTCTCCTCCCCACCACACACACTCACACACACACTCGCAATCCCTGGAGGTACTCTGTCGAGTCAATGTACGCAACTAGGCATAGATACGGCAACGACGACGACCAGAGAAGAATGTGCAGGAAAAATTGCACATGCAGAGAGGAGGAGAGAGAGTGAGAGGGGTGGGGGAGGGGGAAACACAGCCTAAGGCAACAGTAGAAGCACCAATAGAGGGGCGGTGGGGAGGGGAAGGTAACAGAGACAGTTGGACAGAGTTGGAGTCTCTCGATCGGTTTTGCGGAGTGCATTGCACTGCCTAAAGGGTTAAAGACCCTCAACGAATGCGCTCGAGTGAAATGTCTTTCGCCTTCTTTCCATCATTCTCCCTCTCTCTCTCTCTCTCTCTCTTGCTTTCTCATGCTTGCTGCTGCTGCTGCTGCTCTGTCTCGATCGTTTGCTCCTCTTCCTCTTACGCTGACTGTGTGTGAGTGGAAAAATCCAAAAGATACAAGAAATCTGTGCAGCAGCAGCAGCAGCGGGAAAAGCAAAAGTGCAGTCGTCCCCCATTAGAAGCGAAACGATACGAAACGAAACGAAACGAACCTACATCAACATAGAGCAACGGAAAGAGTAAAAACAACAACAACAGCAACAGCAACAGAATGAAATAAAACGAACAGTGAAGCGGCGGTAGGTGGTGGGTGCTGTGTGTGTGTGTTTATGTTTGTGTGTGTCTGTATGGGGAGTAAGAATGGGGGAGAATGGGCAGAGAGATCATAGCTGCAGTGGCTTTGAACTTCACACAGTTTACTTGCTGTTGCTGTTGTTGTTGTTGTTGGTATTTCTCTCGCTCTTTCTCCCGCTTGATGATGCGGCTGCGGTTACTCTCGAGATGCTCAATCACCCATGCTCCATAATGACGCTGACGCTATCGTTAACGTTGCCGCTGACGTCGCCGTCGCCGTTGCCGATGATGATGATGATGATGATCGTGGCTGCGACTACTATCGTGTTTTTTCTTTCTTTCTCTCTCTGTGTGTGTGTGAGAGTTTTTGTTTTGTTTTTTTTCAATGTCGAGTTCACTTTTTAAAAACGGAGCATGGACATTGCTATTGGGATAGATCATTGAACGTTCAATGCACCATAATTGGAATGAATTACTCAGAGAGATTGAAGGCAACAACGAATAATGACAACGACAGCGACAACGGCGACGACTGAGGCCGATGCTGAGCTGAGCTGAGTTTGATGCTTTCAAGTGGAGGCGTCTGCTGTGATTAATTCTGTCTTCCCTTCACCCCCAACTACAACTGATAAGACATTAACAATTGTTGTGTGAGTGTTTTTGTGTGTCTGTGTGTGGTTTTTCTTTTCTTTCTCTATACTTATATGTATCTGTGTGTGTGTCTATGTATATTTCCTGCCCTTTGCATGTCGTTTGATAATAACCAGAGAAAGAAAAGAAAAGCCATTTATTCGATCATCGCTATATTTTTCTCTCCCTTTCCCTTTGTGTGTGTTTTTTTTTTTTTATCTTAAAGATTTTGTATAATTAGTGGGCTGCATTGGCGTGTACTTTAGTAGAAGTTCCTTGGCGGAGGGGGCTAAAGAGAAAGGGGTTTCGGTAGCATTCATCTATAAACAGAAAACGAGAAACGAGTTCAAGTACATGGAGGCTATCTATGCCAGAATGCTTCTAGAAAGAGTTAGAACAAATGGAAATGGAGTCACTACATCCTGGGAGTTGGGGGAGGAGAAAAACTAGAAAAATCTTTAGCCTAAAAAAGAGAACAAATTTGTGCTCTATTATTTGAAGTTACATATGTATGCCTATTAATTAATATAATTTACACTTTCTGCTTAAGTTTCTATAAAATAATAGAAGAAGAGTTAACTTAAGAGGATTTCTAGTCATTGGTATTTGCTTTTTATAGATATGCAGCCACACTTTTTTGTTTAAAAAAAACTCTCAATGATGAAAATATTTAAAATTACAGTACTAGAATAATGTTTTATAGCTGTTTATTCCCTCATTTGATAGTACTTAATAATAATTTGGTATTTTCTTTTTACAAAAATGCAGCCACACTTTTTTCTTGTTAATACCGATTTCTGGAAACGTATTTTTTATAACTTATTTGTTTCAAAATTTATATTAAAATCTTTAGTTGCATTTGCTTCAAAACTTTTTACTGCAAGTCTTCTATTCATTCAAAGAAAATCAAAATTAGCCATGGCAATTCTTATGAAAATTGCATATATCACAATATGCGCATATATAATATCGTCTTGCAATCAGTTGAAGCCATTTTAAGAAACTGTTCAAATAATGCATAAGACCGAAGTTTACTAGGGCGCACATGTCATAACGTAATATGATACAACAAACTAACTACCATTAATATATATATGTATGTATGTAAGTATATATAGAAAAGTACTCGTAACATGTGTGTGTCTTATCGACGTAACACAGCCGAAACTTAAATAATAATAAACACTCTCACACACACACACACTGGGACAATTTCTTATCAATTTTTGTGTGTTATCGCCTTTAGCCAAAAACAACAACAATAATAAGGAAAAAGAATGAAGGTCAGCAGCACAAATTCCTGGCCGCGAGTTCTCCTCTTATCTCACACAAATACAAACGCATAACCCGCGTCACTTTGATAAAAATAGTCAATACAGACTATACGAACACAAGGCGTATGCGAGGGGGCGGCAATGGGTTTGGGGGCGATTTGTTGCTTATAATTTTAGTTTTGCCAACTACTTATCAACTTGTAGTTTTTCGCGCAAAAGGTGAAAATTCGATAAGAGTTTTCAAGGTCTACAAAAACGAAAAAAAAAAAAAAATAGACAGCTGATAGGTAGATGACAATAAAATATAAAGAGCGCGTGCTGCCCACACACACACACACGTATAGAGTTCTCTGTAGGTTATTATACAATATGTATCTGAGAGATACTTTAGCCATATCTAGACCATAGAATTTTAGTGCAAATATTTCACAGTCTTCCTCATTCTCTTCTACTGCCTAAGTATTTGTAAATATTTGCTTAGGAAATTTTATTTTAACTATCGGACGGACATTTTTATTAGCCAAGGTCGGTGAATTGTTATTTTCTTTTTATCACACACACACACACATTTGCAGAGAATGCTAAATTCTTAATTCAACAATAGTTTTTTTTCTTTTTATTATTGGGGGAAAGCATACGCCATCGATGACCATGGCCTCGTCTGGGACTATTGAACTGCTTTCGTTTTTTTTTTTTCCCCCAAACAGCTTTTGGTTTTTTTGTTTAAACAATTAGTGTGTTGGGTGCAAAAAAAGAAAAAGTAACAGCCAATATGAAGCAGAATATTATTCGGAAACATTGAAGAGGAAGTTCAGCTGTCAAGGTCCTGGAATAGAAACTTACTGCAGTCTAAGGACATCAGTTATGCTATATATCTATATAGAATCATCAAGGAATGCACTCAAATCATTTGATGCAAATGTCATAAGTTTTAAGTTCTTGTTAAATAATGGAATTATTTATAAAAATTGAAAAATTTTCATAAAAAAATGTGCTTTAAATTGTGATCTTAGTATCAATAGATCAAAATTAATAATCTATCAAAGAGCATAGGAATTCGATAAAATCTGTTTTAAAGATGGGAGGTTATCGATAAGAAAAAAATGTTCAATTTAATCGTCTATCGATTTTTTGTATATTATGCTGTAAGTTAAAGTTCTTGAACTAACTATGTCAGGTGGAAAATGTAATACGAAATTCTTTTCTGGCTCTCAATTGAGATTTGGCGATCAAATTTTCAAGTATTCCCTAAAAAATTTGCTGTGTTTTTGTGTTATGGAATAAGTTTTTATCCCTTTTCGGGCTAATTTTCGGTATTTTTTGTTTTGCTCTTGTTTCGTTTTTGTTCTGTACGATTTAATCATCGACTGCAATCATCCTTGATCGACATGAAAATAATCAAAGACATTTCAATATTCTGCCTATCACAAAAAGAAGATTCCTTGTTTTCCAACGACCACGACTATGAAAATACCCTGTGAGAAATCTCAATCAATTAGAGTAGAATTTAGTTGAGTTTCGTTTGTTAGTTAAGTTAACTTAATATTAGTATAACAAGGCTCCATCTAGTGAACAACATGTTTTTATTGAAAACAGAAAATTTAATACAAAAAGATCAAAGTTTTCTAAAAATAAATTGAAATTGTGAAATTTCGGATAGTTTTGAGATAGTTTAAAGATAGTTTTACTACCTTTTTAACAAAATTTTGCTAACATTTTCAGATTTTCGTTTCAATTTTTCAAACATGTTCGTTATAATATCCTTAAAAATTACAAAAGTCGATGATTTTCGAAACATTTTGAAGGATCCTTTACTATCGAAAGCTAAAAAGTATCTACCTAAAAAACAAAATGAGTTACTAGTAAGAATTTCATCTGCCTTTAAAAAGTCCTTGATAAAACTAAATGCAGGGTATTATTAAAAAGATGAAGAAGAAGTGACTCCTGTGTGTATTTTGCCCCTTTTAGAATATTCTTGTTGGATTCTCTCACTCTACTTCTCTAAGTGCTCCCTGTCTTGATGAATTTTTTCAGTTTTTTTTGGCATGACATCATGTTGATGATCTTGCGGCAACCCGAAATTATGCGTAATCAACGCAACCCTGCAAAAATTAAATTGCTCGAGTAAAAAAATCACCAAACAAAAAAAAAAAAAAAAAACAACCAACCACACACTGAAGTACACACACACACAGAGAGAGAGAGAGGGAGAGAGAGAGATACACACAAAGTGCTTTTAGTGCGTAAGCCGCAAAAATGGTTGGCCTTCAAATTGACCGAGTTCATGAACGGCTGAACTGCTGCCGCCATATCCAACGCACCTTCTCATTGTGCGTTAATTATATAGATAGATAGATATGGATAGACAGACTCTACATACATATACATATATATGTATATACCTATATACCACAGATACACATAGATGATAAAACAAACAGATAGAGAGAAAAGTTGCGCAACAACAACATAAACACACACAAAAACCAAAAACCGAAAACTGGTTTTTTCGGTTCTAAAAATTGTTAACAAGTTATCAAGGAAGTTTTTTTTTTTTTTTTTGCCAAATTAAACACAAACTACAAGGAAATTTTATTTAAAATGTCGTTCAACTGTCTGTGATAGATGAAGAGTGATCGAGGGTTAGAGACACAGAGAGAGAGAGAGAGAGAAAAAAAGAAGGTCGCATTGATTAAAAAATAAGAATCAAGCGATTAATGTTGGCTAATGCCAAATGTTATGATTATTATACAATAAATTTCAAGTGTGTGCGTGTGTGTGCGTGTGTGTGTGTGTGTAGATTTTATTTTTCGCCATTTCACTACCCCGCGGAAGTTGCGTACTTTGGCTGTTGCCGCCTCATCATTTGGCCCTCATTTCAATTTATCGGTCAATTGCTTGCAGTTGAAGGCAACATAATGCCTCGAGGGCCATCTCTCTTTCCCTCTCTCTCTCTCCTTTATCGGGGACTTTGCGCACTGATAAAGCACATATAGATTTTGCATGCCGCCCCCACTACAAGTAACAGTCATACAAGTCAGTCAGTCAAGCAGTAGCCAAAATGCCAATGACATTAACCAAGAGCAAATCTGGAGGAGAAGTTCACTCGCCTCCACACACACACACACACACACACACACAGATTATTATCACATAATCATCTTGATGATCATGATCAAAATCATGACATGGCATATCGAAGAGTGTATTGCCTTGACAATTATTATAAACTATATTTTATAAGAAAGAAAGAAGAAGATACATATACATACATTATATATATTTTGAACTTGACCTCCACTTGAACTGCTTTCATGGTTTTCATGAACAAAATTTCATCTCCATCTTTATCATCCTGTCTCTTTCTGAGGCACTTTCGTTTTGTCTGCCCATTTATTGCTGGTTTCTTGTTGTCATTATTGAAATTGCATTAATAAGGAAGTTCAATGTTTATTTTCGTTATGGAGTCTGAAAATTGAATTTCTGATAATTCCAACAACAACAACAACCAAAATAAATAAAGCACACACACACTTTGTAAACGTCAGCAAAGAAATTCAAATTAAGATACATAACTTAAGGAATTCAAAAAAAAATGATCCCAAATTTACTTACTTTATAGAAATCTGTTGCAAGATCTTCTTATTTCCCTCCAATCAAATGAATTTGAAGGATGAAAAAGACTACAAATATGGAAAATTGACTTCTTTGATTTGATTTTGAACAAAAGTTTTGAGATCAAATGGAAATTTTCGGTCAAAAAACAATCCAAACAAGAAAGAGAGTTTAGATTTAGTCTACTTTCTTAGTTTCTTACTAATGAAGAGTATTTAAATTGATCAATTTGCATAATTAAGTACAAAAGGATCTAAAATTGTGGGAAAACCTCCTTATAAGAGAGTAAAAAAACAGACTTTGACTTAAATTAAGACTAAAATAAATGACGTTCTAAATTTTAATGCAGGTATTGAAACCTTTGCTCTACAATAGGAGCTAAAAAAGATGATTCCCCCCTCAGACATTAATAGACGTTTCTCCCCTTCCTCCCTGCACACGCCTCACCCTCTTATGATCCTCGTCTAAGAATTTTCACAACAATTTTGTGTTGTTTGTGTTTTGTTTAGGGGGAAAAAAAGAATGAAGAAAATGCCATAAAATACAAACAGACAAATAGACTGAAAGAAAAACACCAAACGAAATGAAAAAATGTTTTTTTTTTTTTCACAATTTTCCACAATGAACAAATGTGCCGAAAATGAAAATATGTAAGTATTTTTAGGGATCGACAAAGCGAGGGTGACGGAGGTGAAGGGATGAGAAGGGGGAGCTGTGCGGTGGTGGTGGTGGTGGTGAGGGGCAGTCCACACGTGGCACGCATTTAACACTGTGGCCCCCATTACAGGAAACGTTTTTAACATTGACCTAGGCAGACGATCGCCTTTCCTTGCCTCGCCTCGTCCCACTTTGCCGCGCTCTTTCTGATCGGTTGTTGATCGGACTGGACTGAACGGAACGGAACGAACGAACGGGTTGATTGCCTTTCTCTCTCTCTCTCTCACTCTGTGATCGGGGCTGGCATGCATATTTCCCAAGCAGGCGAAATGTCAACGACTTTGTGTCAATGCTCCTTTGTCAACTCCTCGACGACGAAGCGACGACTCCCCAAGACGACGACGGACTCACATGTATACATTATATGGTGATATAATTTTTAATTATAAAGCAAAAGGCAAACAAACCAAAAAAACAAACAAAAAAACGCAAATGCAATGTTAAATCTGCAACATGCAATTAAATAAATTTCACTTGCTGCTGCTGCTGCTGCTGCGCTGCGCTGCGGCATTTGGCCTGAAGTTTTATTGAACTTTTCAATATAATCGCAATGAACTATAAAGCCCAAAAGCAACAACAACAACAACAACAACATTGGGATTGGATTGGCAATGGGAAATCATTACGGACAATAACCGGAGACTTGAAACTGAGTTTACTTACTCGACTCACACTATCTGTGTGTGTGTGTGTGGATGACATGTGTTTTGCTCATACAAAACATGCTACATACAACATCAATCCAAGGAGAAAACGAAACGAAAGAGCGTACATTTTTTTATTTCGTTCAGCTGTTGGTTGTCGTCAGGAGAAGATACTACTTAACCACGATGGCAAAATTTCGTGTGGGGTGGTAAGATACACCCAAACACCCTCACACCGCTCACCCCCCACACACATATACACAAGCATAAACATATGCTCTAGCCAAAAAAAAAAAAAAAGAGAGCAAAAGGAACAAGCAAGCAAGCGAAAGACAGAGAGAGCACGAGATCCCTCTCTCATGCACACACACTGAGCAGCAACTCGAATGGCTTTGCCTTGCTCTCTTTTAATGTTTTGTTATGGTGGCGCGCGCTCTCTCTGCTGTGTGGCGCTCTCTCTAGCTCGCGCTCTCGCTCTGTCGACCGCTCTCAGGGTCGCAGTCTCGGGGTCTCTGAAAAAACTGAACAAGATCCAACGCGAATGTTGATTTTCCTTTCATTGACTAACTGCGCCTCGCAACGTGCAGATCGTTTTGTCGCTACGTCAATAATACGCTAAAAAAAAAGAAACAAAAATATCAGAAAATATATTTAAGAAAAAAAACCCAAAAAAAAAAAACGTTTCGTCGTTTCGTTTTTTTTTCCCCATTATTTACTCTTATTTTTTTACTGTGTGTGTTGTGAGTGTGCTAACAATTTTTGATTAAATGTGACAAAAAAGTGTCTCAAAAAGGATACATGTATCAATGAAATAACAACAGCAACAACAACAAAAAATCATTTGTAACTATGCCCAATTGAAAGGGTAACAAATTTTATATAAAACAAAAAAATTTTTTTTTTTTTTTTGGTTCTGGAGGATTTTTGGAAACATAATCCCCAAACCATATAATCCATTCAAATTGGTTAAAGAAAAAAGAAGAAAATAAACACAACCAAAGTGTGTGTCTACGTGTGCGTGTGTGTGTGTGTGTGTGTAAAGTTTTAAGTATATAAAAATGCTTATGTCAGCGGACAGTTCCGATTGTCAGCCAAGCAGTAGCGCCACAATGATGGAAACACCATCGACAAGTAGCGCCAAGACCTCAGTGATATGTCTAGGTGGAGGTGGATCAGGATCATCCACAGTGTCACCAACACCAGCAACACCAACATCATCGGCAGCAGCAGCAGCAGCAGTAGCACCTGTAATTGCAACACCACCCATTACTCAGGTGGTTGCATCAAGTACCACAACAACAAACAGCAACAACAACAGCAGCAGCAACAACAGCAGCTCGACAAATAATCAACTTTTGTTGGGTCGTTCACATTTGGAGAATGCATTAAAATTGCCACCAAATACAAGTGTATCGACATATTATCAACATAGTAAATTGCTAAATGGACAACAACAGCATCAGCATCAGCAACAACAACAACCGGCAACAACAATAACTACATCAACAACAACAAATAACAGTGTAGTAATCTATCCAAATACAAGTCCAGGCGCAGGCGGAGGCGGAGGAGGAGGAACAACAGCAGGAGCAGGAGATTATCATTCTCATTCACATATGAATCATCATCATCATCATTTAAATCATTTAAATCATTCAGCATCATCATCATCCCATCATCAACATCAACGTAGCCTGGTCGCACCTGTCACAGACATGGATACTGTGCCGACCACAGGTGTGCCCATGGCCAGTAAAATGCCCCATAGTAATGTTATCTATGTGAATAAAACGAGTCCAAATTCTTCTTCGTCTTCTAATGCTGGTGCCGTATCCGTGGTTAGTACCACAGAGATTCAAACTAACTTTGAGGCAAACAATCAATCGCAGCAGCAGCAGCAACAACAACAGACGCCAAACCATCATTCGATTTACCATCATCAACATCATCATCAGGGTTTGAATTTCTCAACATTCTCATCCTCAAACAACAACAACAATAACAATATTGTTGTAGTACCAGCCGATTCGCGTCCACAGACACCGGACTATATTAAATCATATCCAGTTATGGATACAACTGTGGCCAGTTCGGTCAAAGGTGAACCCGAGCTCAATATTGGTGAGTCCGCAAAAAGAAAAATAAACAATAAAAGAATTGCAAAAAACACTTCCGTCTAAAAAATATATACATACATATAATCTATCTATCTTAAGATTGACCTTCCGAAATCCGTGAAGATCCGAGATGATCAGATCAAAGATCACATGTTTGTTCTGCTTCCGTTTAACCAAATCTAAAAACGTTAATTAGCATTTTAGGCCTAAAGAGAGACAGGGTGAGAGAGAGGGAGAGGGAGAGAGAACTCTGATCAGAACTCTCCTTCAGCTGCTACTTAGCGGAAATCCAAGGCTTTAACCTTAATGGGTATATTGACTTTATGTCACACAAAATGATGATTAGCTTCCGAATCATTCCGTTTTTGGCCAGCAAAAAAAAAAAAAAAATTATGCAGTCAATCAACTTTGCTTACCCCAAAAAACAAAAAAAAAAAAAAACGTACAATAAGTGCGAAACAAGGTCGTTCCGCATACGAAAAGTATATAAATTTATATATCAACGAGCAAAAGTTCATGCGAGTTCAATTAACTTTTAAATAACTGTACCAATGTCAGGCAGTTGTTTTTTTTTTGGGGCTTTTGTTTTATGACTAAAAGGAAGTTAATGCACTTCGGAATGACTAACAACCGGTTAAAATAACAGCAACAACAACGAAATATATGTACATATATTCACCAGTTCAAGTGAATGAGTCAAGGTGGTAAATGCTTCCTTCTACGACTCCTCAATCTTTCTGCTTCTTAACCATCTTCAACTCAAGTTTCAAGTGCAATGGATCTATGCAAAAGTGTGAGTGAGGGAGAGAGAGAGAGAGAGAGATATCATTCCTTGCCAAATCATTCGCCAATTGTTCTTAACTATAACAAATTGAGTTTTAAAAACGTTTTCTTTCTAAGAATAAAAGGCATTTCCAGTGATGAATAAGTTCTGAAAAAGTTTAGACAAAGTAGTCGATCTAAGTTTTGGTTAGAAAGTTGGCTATCTTTCTTGGTTATGATTGGGTTGAACAGTTTAGAAGGTAAATTATGATTTGTCGTTTTCAATTTCCTCACGAGGATCTCTGCCAGGACTTAAGCCATGGTTCAAAAATAAAGCACTAACAGCCTTATGAGAGTACTAATTGCTTTTCAGGAAATGTTATGCCGATAATATGCATTAGTCCTCCTGTAAGCCGCCCCCCTCCCCCCCGCTCCTGTGACAACTCTCCCCAATTGCTGCGATATCAATGCATTTTCGAGACACATTTTTCACGCCCTGTCACAAACGAAAGTGAAAAGCAAAAGCAAAAAAGTTTTTATTATGTGTTGTTTTGCTTTTGCTTTTATTTATTTATGCGTCTAGGCAGGCGCATTGCATTTCTCCAAATCCAAACACACACACACACACACACACGAAAGAGAAAGAAACAAAGAAAAGAAAAAGAGAGAGAAAAAAAACTGGGCTGCATTTGATACGCTTGAAAACGAATGGCTTAAAATAGTAAGTTAGCCAAGTTCATTGCCTGCCAGAGGCCAAAATAAAAAATGATATGACTTTTTCGATTTAACTGTTGTTGTTGTTGTTAATGTTGTTGCAAGTGCATCCGTTTGCCAAGTTTTCAATTTCAATTGCCTCAAGCCGAAAACGAAAGTGAAAATGCAATTGCAAACGAACCAACGAACAAATTCATTCACTCGCTTACTAACTCTTTTTGTTTTGCACGTTTTCACTGCGCGCGCCGGTCAGTGAGCCAGTCAGCCAGCTAACCAATTTATGGCCAAAAAGCCAAGTTAAAGTCGTGTGTCCTCTCCAAGTCCGTTTGTCTCTTCTTCTTGCTTAATTTAAATTCGCTGTTAAATTGTCTTTGACACACACACACACACACACGACCAAACGATTAGGGGAAGGAGAAGCGATGGGTTAATGACCGCCACCCCATCCCACCCCACCTCCAATTCCCTCGATACGATTGATACATCTAAACGTCTACTCCTTACCTACCTCTAAACATCTTCCAAAAGCAACAAACAAAGACAACAGCAACAAAAATGCCTTTTGTTCAATGTCGGTGAAAGTCAAGTCAACTTGCAATAACTTTTGCCTGCCTCGCTACAATTGTGCAGAAAGAAAAGTTATTTGCCTTTTGGTAGATACACTCATACATACATACATACATACAGACAACACAAACATATGTATGTGTGTATCTGGTAGGTAGGTTTTTCATAGCACTGAGTTTTTCGTAGGCGGCGTTTGAACTTTTGCTTTTGCTTTGACTTGAAGGAAAGTTAGTTTTAGTTGGTTTTTTTTTTTTTTTTTTTGTGATCGTGTTTATTTTTATTGGCACAATTATTTGTGCATTTTAGAAATTTATTAAGCGTTCAAAGACCCACAAGACATTAGATGGCAGTTGGCAGTTACCCCCGTCCCACATCCACCACTCTTCTTCTCCTTCTCCTTCTCTGGCCAAGAAAGTGAAAACTAACAAATTGAAAGTCCAAATACCTTTTTCTTTATTTATCCATCTATAGGTATATATGTATATATATAGAGTTGACTTTTACTACTTTTCAAATTGGCCATAATAATTAATATTGTCCACCAGGTGAGATTGTTTATTGATCAGTCTGATATTTGATTATGAGTTCAAGATTGAAAAGTTCTTAATTCACCTTTGAGATTGTAATTAGTTAATGATACAATTGGAGTCCAAAGTGAGCTACAGTTAATAACTCTTATTCGATTAGCATAGAAATAACTATAAAAGTGCTAGAATCTTAAAGATCTATAGCGTCTCCTTGCACCTTAGAAGTTGGGATCTTATTAGGGTGGTGGTGAAGGGAAATTTCATCAGTTTAGTTCCCAAACTACTTCACACTTTCAAAGTTAGACAAATCTTAGAACATTCGAAGAGTTACAACTGATTTTAAATACAAGATCCAAAGCTCCAGAATCCAGAGGATTCTCATAGAAAGTATTTCCATAGAGAAGACAATCCCATTGCAATGGACAGCAATTTTCTATTCTAGAATGTCCTTAAATACTAAAACTTTTGAGGATCAAATAAAAATGATCACAAATATCGTTGATTTCAAAGTCGTATCCTGTTTCGTCGTCCTTAAGGGACTTTAATCGTTTCTCAGTTTCTTAGCCCGTGTTTGTTTTTCGGTAGGGGGTGTTGGGTGGGGGATGGCATTGACATTTGTTTTCGGTTGTCATTTTTTTTTTCGAAAATTATATTTCCCACGCTTTTTATTGTCGTCGATCAATAACCTTTTTGTTCCCCTGGCCTGGCTGGCAATTCGCTCAAGGTTCAACGGTTTGAAGATCAATGTACTTGAATTCAAAAACAGCAGAAATCGAATTGCATAACTTCTGGCCAAAAAGTAGTCGTCAAAAAAAAAAAAAAAAACCCTCGAAATGAAAACAAATGAATTTCACGTTTTTACTTTTTTAATTCAATGAACTAAAGCGAAGAGTCAAGAAGCAGCAGGCGAGCAGGCAATGGGCGCCACGCCCACATTTACACACACATAAACAGAGAAACACGAGCAATAAATGCCGCCTGACCTCAGTTGCGTTTTTTGAACTCTCTCAAAAAAAAAAAGACGAAAAAAAATGATATTGAAATTTTTAAATTTTATTGCACGATACATTGAACCGATTCTGAAACCTGTCTGAACATTTCCGCATTCAAAATATGTATTTCCAAAATGTGAGAAGGTGGAGGAAGGGGTGGAGAAGGGAGAAGCACGTTCTCTCAGCAAATACCTCTATGGCTCTCTCTCTCTGTCTCTATCTATCTCTGCTACTGCACGCGCTAAAAATTGTTTATTGATCGAGCGAGAGAGAGAGAGAGCCAAAAATAAAAAAGAAAAAAAAAATTTCAATGTCAAATTTTAATTTAGTTGAGTTTTGTTGTTGTTGTTGTTGTTTGTTCACCCATAGAACATTTGGCAATATGGTGTCTCTCTCTCTCTCTCTCTCTCGGCTCATATCAGGCTGTCGGAATTGATTTGAATGTGTGTGTGTGTGTGCCATTTGTTTGCTGTTCTTTTTGGTGTATTTCTAGCTGATAGTAATGCCCCCCCCTTCTTCGACTCTCTCTCCTTTCGCCCCCTGTACAACACAACCCACCCTAGCCCACTACCACCACCACCCTCTGTTACCCTGTGTCTGTGTTGGTGTGAAGTGAATGAAACTTTCAAGGTCGCCTTTGACATGTGTGTGTGTGTGTGTGTGTAGTGCGTATTAGATAATACTCATAGATTTTGACTGTAGATTATTTGGTTAGCTAATAATATGTACAAACGAGAGAGAGAGACAGAACGGGAGAGTTATATAGAATATATAGAGAAAATATAGTTTTTACCATTTTTGTGGAATTTCAAGGTAGAATTTATGTATAAATTTTTTTGTTTTTTTGGGGGAATTTTTGGCAAACACATTTTTTTTTTTTCTTATTTCTCATTCCTGGAAATAATGTTAAAATTAATTTAAATTTATTTACTTTTCCATGAAATTAGCCCTAAAAAAATACAAAAATTTCCCAATTAATTATGAAATTCAAAATTGAATTAGGGTCTATAAGACCAATTTGAATTAAAATATATCTATAAAAAAAATTGTATTAAATTTGCTATATAAGTTTACTTGAGAATATATTTTAGAACAAATTAACTATAAAAATGTTAACTAATTCAGAATATTATAATGTCTGTAGTTAAATATTTGAAAATATTATGCCAAAATATGTTCAGAAAGCTAAATATCAGAACAAAAAGTAATAAATAAAAGCAAACTAAAAAAAGATTTAGTATTTAGTATTTAGAATTTGATATCTATCTGACTGTAGATTAATTTCAAAAAAGTATCTACAAAGTATTTTAATAGATTATTGGTTTTTTTTTTTTGGAATCTTTCTTAGATTCTTCAGATGGGAGGAGATTCAAATTCAAAGTCTCAATTCTCTCCTAATGCTCTGCTCTCCCAAAAGAGCCTTAATTAGTTATGTATCTAATAATGTTAACTTATCTAGCAGCAGCGCCCTCAAAACTAGGAAGTATTTGTCATTAGCCTTCACTTATCTAATTGAAAAACATGCGCCAATTTTCCCTTTTTTTTTTTTTAAAGCTTATCAGCCTATAGAATCAAGGCAAACAAAAACAAAGTATTACTGTGTGTGTGTAACAATTTCATTTGAACTTGAAAATAAAAGAATACGTTATTTTACTTTATTTAATTTAATTAATTATAGCAAACAACAACAACAAAAACACACAAAAAAAAAAAAAACAACAGCAGACAATCGCTTGGCACACATTTGAAAGCATATATGTATAGACATATATGTATATAGAGTATAATATATATATAGATTTTGATTTGAATGTGGGCGTGTTATTTAGATAGAATTGCCACGTTTTCATCTCCTACTGAAGAGAAGATGAGGGCTAATGATGGGGGGCGAGGCAGTGGAGGAGTGTGAAGCGTTGTTGCTGACGTCATTTGGGGCAAAGACGCCGCCGAATTTTGATTTATACATCATCTCTAGGCCATTGTAATAGATTCCTTTCATGGATTTTATGTGGGATTCTATAATTTTAGCTTTGTTTATAAAAGCAACAACAGCAGGGCCCCCTTCTCCCTCACTCCCTCCCAAAAAAAAAAAAAGAGACAAGGTCAATATTAAATAGTTTCACTCACCTTTTGAGTATTTGCTAAATGGGCGACACGTGTAATGGCCTGATAAATTCATTTCGTTACGTTTTGTTTTCGGTTGTGATTGTTGTTGCTATTATTATTAATAATATTGTTTGGAAATGCTGTAATATGGTATTATATATGGCTCTATCAATAGAAATAAGATAATGCTAGAGAGGAACGGGGAGGGCGACACAAAGGGGGCAATTGGTGATAATACGAGCACTATTACGAGAGAGACTTGATATGAAATCAAGTTCCGATCATTGATATGGGAATATGTAATAAAAAGAATATCGATAACGTTTTAAGAATAGTTTTTCAAATACTTAAAGTATTTAAAGTAATTTCTTATAATTATTTCTTGTAATTTTGTTGACAATGTTAATCTTAGGCGATTACAAAGTCCAAAGATCATCAATAAAGGATTGATTTCGATAACAAATGTAAAAGAAACACTTTCGATAACAATAGTGTGAAGATCATCCAATCTTTTATCGATAGATCGATAAATTTAAAGGGTTTGTTTTGTTTTGAAGCTGTTTTAAATTCAAACGATCGGAATGAAAATTGATTACTAATACACTAAGTAAGTAAGTTACTTGAAAGTGGATCAGAAAATTATATATACACACACAATGAAAAACCACTGGAAATAAAAGTCAGTCAGTGGCTCGACGGCAACGTTTATTTTTTCTCTTGTGTCGTGCGAAAGATCACATGAAAAAAAAAACCGGAGACGATGACGCTGCGAGGCAATGCAAAAGTGCAACGATCTGCAATGTGAAATGTCAGTGAACTTGTGCCAAAGAAAGACAGAGAGGTAGAGAGAGAGGGGGGAGGGGGAAAATAAGTGATATACACAGATACAAAATGCAGATACTCGCTCACTATGTGTGTGTGTGTGTGTGTGTGTCTGGCACAGAAATAGCAAAACAGAAAGAAAAAAAAAAACAAAACAAAGCTCATCATGATGATCATGTTCATAATGATGACCGTGGCAGCGTGAAGATCACTTGGCATTGTTGTTGTTGTTGTTGTTGTTAATATAATTTACAATTGTGTTTGCCAAGGCATGTTGCCTGTGTTTTTTCTTCTTCTTTTTGTTGTTCCCTGCTGATATTTTTTTTGCTGATAAAGAAAGACACAGACGAAGCGAGTGAAAGACTTTCTTTCTTCATAAAAAAAGTAAAACAGGTTCTGAAGAACTTGTTCTGCCAGTGGAGAGAAAGAAAGTCTTTCTCTCGCTCTCTCATATGGGCTGCTGTGCTTTCTTTGGTAACGTTTATTTTTTTTTTTTGTGGTGAAAGTTACGTAACCATTTAAACCATGGCCAAGAATCGAGCTCAAGTTCAACAACAAGTTTTCTCTGTGTGTTTGTGTGTGTGTGTGTGTCAGTTATTACATGATCTTTGTTGACTTTCTTTTGCTTTCTTTCGTTTCGTTTCGTTTCGTTTAGTTTGTTAAGAGTAAAAGTTGCCTCACTTGATATTAATTTATCGATTTGTTCTTTTTCAATTTACAGAATTTGATGGAACAACTGTGCTATGCCGCGTCTGTGGGGATAAGGCCTCTGGCTTTCATTATGGTGTGCATTCCTGCGAGGGCTGCAAGGTAAGTTTTCTACTCAACATATGTATGTATATCCTTTTGTCTGTCTGTGTGTCGTGTGCTAGCCACGTGCAATGAGACTCTGTAGTTTTTGCCTGACATTGAACTCATTTGACCTCGCGTCGTCGTCTTCGTCCTGAGGGTTAACTTATCCTTTAATTCATTACTCAATGAGGGTTGTTCCTCAAGTACAATACTACACAATACATACATATGTAGAATTTTGTGTGAGCAACAGGCTCTTATGCCCTTCGATTATTTTGTGTGTAAGGGACCTTAACAATTGCGTTGCAGACGACGCTAAACCTGCCGCTCAGCTTCAGTCTGCGTCTGCGTTTGCGTCTGCGAATTGTCCTTGCATAAATTGCGTCGCAATAAAATAAATCAAAATGAGAGAGGATGGAACATGAACAAATATACCTATATATACATATATACAAAATAAAAAGGAAACCAAAAACAACAAGCAAACAACCAACCAACCGATCAACCACCACCACCACCACCATCACCAGCAGCAGCACCACCACCACCACGAAGAACCAGAACGAATACTTTCAATGTTTTTGTGGCCCTTTTGCTTTCCGCTGCTGTTGCTGCTGTCTGTGACATTGAAAATGCCGGCAAGTTCATTCGCCCAGGGCCCAGACACACGATTGTGAATATCGCGCCAATGTGCAACAGGGATAGAGCCAAACAGAGAGAGTGTGTGTGAGAGAGAGAGAGAGAGTCCAATAAAGCCAACCAACTGATACTATAGAGATGCAAACGTGAAGGGTTTTTGGCCTCACAAACAATGCCAATTAAAATGATTAATAATAACAAGAATCATTGGTATTTTCATCACAAAAGTATGCAATAACATTTTGTCAACTTCAAGAAAAAAATGGTGAGCTAAAGCTACATTAAATCCTCACGATCCTTCACGAAGGAAGGGGGGAGCAGAGGGGCACTTCACGATTTCATCGCTAAGCGAGTGCCGCTGCCTCTGCCGCTGCCTGTCTCTGTTTCTCTTCCTTTTAACCTTGACGCAGTAGTTTGCCCTATTCCCTTATATATTTTTTTTGTTGTCGATGCCACATTAAGCAGAGTGTATATAATGTCTCAATGACGTCCTTGAATTAGGTTAACAGCCAGTTGAAGTTCAGAGTATCTTTCTCTCTCTTTCGTCTGCTTCTTTTGCGCCATCCTTGCGTATTTATTTTTATATTTGGACGTCTGCGCGTCTGAAATTTCAAACTTTCAAGTCAAACAAATGCAAAAAAAAAAAAACACCAATAGTAGAAATTTAACCGAATTTCTTATGCTCTTTAAGTAAAAAAGAAACTTTTAAGCCAAAAAAGGAAATTTCAAGCTAAACTAATTTTCTTCAAGCGATTGTTTCTATGGTTTAGAGTAGGCAGATTTTTATGATATTTAACACAGTTATTGATAAATGCATTTAGCAATAAATTACCAAATCTTTTAAGAATCGCTTGGAAAATAAGAAAGTTATTAAAAGAAAACTGTATGCCATTGAGAATTTAAAAACTAATAAACTTTTAGTTAAACAAGGGCATAAAATTCAAAAACCAAACCATAAAACTAAACCCGTAGTTCTTCTTACTTTGCTTAACTCAAAAAAAAGAAGTTCATTGACTTTTTTTTTGTGCCTGTCTTAGCCCGAAAAATAAAACACATCATCTTGACCACTCAAATGTGCTAATTTATATATCAAATATGTGTGTGTGTGTATGGATATCTTATGTATCCAATTTATGTAGATATATGTAGGTAGGTAGGCCTATTATTGAACAATTTCCATCTCCACTCACACTCACACACACACACACACTAGCATATCGCGTTGTCGCTTTTTTGAAGTTCAAGGTTAGATCGAAAACCTGTCCAAGCTTTTTTGCTTTGCTTTACGCTCTGCTCTGCTTGCTATGGCACGCACTTTTATGCGTTCTCTGGCCGAGTAGGAAGCAAGTTTTTGTTGTTGTGTGTTTCTGTGTGTGTGTGTGTGTTTGTCGACATTGCTCATACGCCGTCGTGTCCGTCGACAACGATGCTTCCGCCAATTCAACTGGCTCTCTGCCTACTACCTACCTACCTGGCCATAACCACCAACCTTCGTTTTGTCTATTGACCTCTATTTTTCGTTTTCCAAGACTTTGTGGCTTGGCTTGGCTGCTTTTTGCGGTTCGCCGTGTTAGGGAATCGAATGACTTCATAATTTTTTGACTCATTGTAGTTTGTTTTTTTAATTGTTTAGTTCTGGCAAACAAAAGAGAAAAAAAAAAACAATTCTAAAGATTAGCAATTATATAAAATTGAAGTTTGTGTTAGGCGTTTAAGCTTTGTTTTCTTTCGAAAATGATCATTGGTCATTGTCGTTTTTCTCAGATACGGAAATGAAATGCCAAATTAAAGTAAAAGACAGTCTGGATGAGAATAGGAAACTATTGTAGAGATTTCCCTTACGAGAAACAACCTTCCAAATCTAAAATTCATATGGTATCGTTAAGGAAAGGATGTATTGTCTCATCTCTTATATAAGGTCCATCTACTTATGATCTGATGATGATGTCATCTCAAGACACCTGCTCGATTACATCAGTTTATGGCTAGAAGTATAGCAAAAGCCATCCGAAACTTAACTCATACCTAAACCCTATGTTTGTCTTACTCCTTATCATTTACATATATACACACACACACATACTTTTGTCATTTCCTTCATTTTCTTGTTCATACATATGTACATATCTTTCACACATTCGTTTGCTGCCTGTTGCCTTAATGACCCAATTTCAATTTCAAAACTAAACAACACCAACAATAACAACAAGAAAAAGAAATTATAGACCTGATTCCAGGTAAAAGAGAAAAACAACAACAACAACAACAACAGAATGTTCTACAACAACATTTTTATGCAAAGACAAAGCAAAAGACGAAAGAAAAACAAGAACAAAAAAAGTAAATAAATTTTGTTGGTCAGCTTTCTTAACGCTAGTGCTTCCCCCTCTCTCTCTCTCACACACACATGTAGTCTTTCCTTCTTCCTTTTTCTCTCTCTCTCTCTCATCATCATGTTATTTTTGTGGTTCGTTCAGCTATTACCTAACATATTGTTATTCTTTTCACATTATTTAGCATATTTATTTATTTATTTGTTATTCTCTTTTTTTTTTTTTTTTTTTTTTAAATGTATGTAGAGGCTATTATTTTGTCTTCTTCTTCTTCTTTCTCTTTCCCCTTGTCTTTCTTTCTCTGTGATTCCCTGCGGTGGTGTCGTTGGTGGCGACGGCGGCAGAGGCGTCGGCGGCGGGGCAGTTGTTGTTTTTTATGCTTCATGTAGTTTTTCGTCACACACACACACATACACATTTACATGCATTTGTATGCGAGTAGTATCTGTGGCTCTCTCTGTGAGTGTGTGTGCGTGTGCAAGCAGCAGCAAATGTGAATGAACTCGTTCAATGTCAAAAGCAAAAGGCAGAAGAAGCAGCGTACGCAACATAAACCAAACCGAGAGAGATAGAGAGAGAGTGAGCTCCAGAGAGCGTATGTTACGACTCTCTCCCACTCTACTGTGCTTGTGTGTGTGTGTGTGTGTGTATTTGAATCTCCCCCTGCATTCACTGCTTTCTTAGTTTTTGGGTATTTTTTTTTTTTTTTTCAAGGGGAATGAATTTTCGCTTTTATTGTATGTGCAATAGATTGATGAAAATGTCTCTATTGCTGTCTCCTTTTTGCTTCTCCGTGTGTGTAAAAGGAAATGAGGTTTTCTAGGTCTTGCAATGAAAAATATATATGTATGTAATTATCTTTGTCTATAAATACAAATGTTTCAGGTTGAAGTTTTTAATCAATTGTTAGATATTGATGAAAATTTATCTCTCAGAATTCGAAATTTGTTTCAATAGAAATCTAATTTAGTAGAATCCTTTAGTATCAATTCGTTTTTCAAGTGCAAGGTATTTATTATATCCATTAATTTAAAAAAATTTCCTCTGATTTACTGCCCTTATCTTATCTTTTGACCCTCTTTCACTATTTCTCGTTTTCATTGTGGTGATTTTCTTCATTTCGTTCATTTTCTTTGCTCGACTAGTTCCCTAACCTGCATTAACTTTTCAAGTGCTTATGATAATAATGACGTTGCATGCACACACACACACACAAACACACAGAGCGAGAGAGAGAGAGAGAGAGAGAGGCTTGATAATCTCTATGGGGGAACCTAAAAAAACGTAGAGGAAAATGCATTAAACAAAACAAAAAGGTATAGAAACATGAAAATCCTACAAATAGAACAAATTTTTGTTAGTGTGACATATGATGAAGGGGGTGGGGTGGATCGTAGCGGAGAGGGTGAGGGGGAGGGCGGGCTTGATAGTTACATATACAAATATTGTCAATATACATTCGAGAATCATAAAGTAAATAGGAAAAACAAGAGATACCCTCATTTCAGGATTTCCACTTGAAAGACAGAGAGAGAGAGAGAGAGCTACAAAACGAGAGAGAGAGAAAAATGCAATAGAAAAGTGCACTCTCCATCTCTAGCTCAGAGAGAGAGAGTGACACACAGAGACACAACGAGAGGAAGAGCACTTGAGAGAGAGAGAGAGAAAATGCTTATGCTGTGATTGTATGGGTGTTGTGCTAGGACCCACATAGATACATATAAAATCAGAGGTTAATGCTCTGAAATGCACTTGAACGACTGACTGCAGTCGCCTTGCGCAGCAGCAGCGCGACACACAGGCAGAGGCAGCAGCAGAGCCAGCGGCAGAGCAAGCAGCGTTGCATGAAATTATCTAGGCGTGTGCCTGCTGCTGCTGCTGCTGGGGAGGGTTTGTGGTGTGGTGTCTGTGTATGCGTGTGACCAGGAGGTGGAAAATTCAATTCGTATTTAGGTTGAGTTTTCAAAAAGAAAATTCTAGATGCAGGAGGGAAAACAGACAGCAGCTTGAGAAAAAAATCATATCAATTATTGGAGAAAGAGAGAGAGAGAGTCCTTCTTCTTTTTTTCTTACAAAAACTAATATGAAAAATATTTAATTTTTGTTTGAAATTTTCAAATAATTCCAAAAAACTCTACTAAAATGATCTTAAATTCTTTACTTAGTTAAGTAAACAAAATAATTACATTGAAAAGTTGCAAAAATTAAAGAATCTAATACTAGATTAAATATAAATATCAAATATTTGTTATTAAGAAAAGTTTTTATAGAATTCAAAATTTTGCAATGTCTTATATTAGACTTACAATGTATTACAAATTAAAAGTATTAAAGTTGTTTAGGACTAGATTAGCTAATTGTTAAATTTTTAAGATTTTTTCATTTAATTACTTCATGATTTGCTTCTTTTCTTGCAATTTCAAAGCGAGCGCTCAAAAAGCTTTTCATGCTTGTCTTTAACTTCTTGCCGCTAGATGGCGGCAGCAGCGCCATTATAAGGCAACTTGTCCACTGCGCAAAAGTATGCAATGGTTTTCGTTCGTATTCCATATGCTCAGAGCGCTCAAAAGCTTTGAGCTTTTGAGAGTCACCACCACCAAAGCAGACAAACTGTGGGCGCTTCTTTTTGAAAGTGTTAAAATAAAAAAAGTATATTCAATCGAATTGAACTTTATTGATGAATATGTTAAATGAATTTGAACTTTATTTCTTTTTGTGTTCTAATTGGACACACCTTAGAGAGCTGCTGGCTGCTTGGCCTTGCAGCAGATTCCTTAAAAAATGAATTATATATTTATGAACATTGACTAATTAACAATAATAATGATAATAATAATAGAGTAAATTAATGTTTCAAACACGCCTACTACGACTACGACTACGACTACGACTACTACTATTACTAGCTACCACTAACGCCAACAACAAGCATTTCGACGAGGCTTATCTAACAATTTTTTTTGTGTTTTTGTGAACTGGCAAAGAGAACGTGCAGCTGCAACTGCAACAGCAACCAGCAACAGCAGCAACAACAACAATTTGTGAGTACTCTAGCCGAGCTGCATAACTGGGGCGAGGGCATAGTGCAATGAACTGACTGGCCAGCCAAAGCCAGGCCGTTGTTGCAGTTTTTGCACTGTGTAAAACTACGAGCGATAGTAAAACTCATATATGTATGTATGTGTGTGTGAGAGATAGATAGAGCGAGAGAGAGAGAGAGCTTGAACTACCCTTAAAACGAAAGGAAGGGGATTTGTTGTTGTTGGGAGGATGGCAGAGGGGATGACCAAACACTTTTGCTGACCCAGTTAAATGTCATTCGCCTTCTAGTAGCAGCAGCTTGAGCCACGTGCTTTTAATGGGGGGTGACGACTTTGCTTTCATTCGAGGTTACTCTGTTAGCCAGCTTCATCTCACCTTTGCAAGTGGTGGAAGCAGAAATGGGAAATACATATGTATGTAGATAAGAATAAATCACAGAAAATGCTGTTCAATTAGTTATTAAATACATTGTCAACATGTTGCTGCTATTGCTTTCTCTCATCTCCAGTTCAGGTGTAACTCACCCCCTCCCCGACCATACATTGGTCTTTCTTGCATATGTAGTTCCCTCTACCCATAGTTCAGTTTCCCGGGCAACATTCTAGAACAACAAGAAACAAACGTCAACAAACTCACAACTTGGCGCTATGTTGAGCAATGAAAGTACCGCAACAAAATCGCACATAGTGAAAAAGAGAAAGAGAAAGATAGAGTGGGAGAGCGAGTGAGACAGAGATAAATAGGCAGGCATAGTTAGTTGCAGGCAAAGTGCATTGACTCTGACTTGCTGTCGCCGTTTGCTTTCTTCTTTCGCCCAGCGCCAGAGCTTCGACGTTGACTGCAAAAGCGAGCGTCGACATCGACGTCGCCGTCAACGTCAACGTTGGCGTCAGCTGCAACGCTGAACGCTTAACGTTTGTTGCATGCTGAATCGAGTTGAATGCACTCTTTGAATGCAGCAAAAAAAAAAAAGCAACTATGAAGCAACGTAGAGAGATAGATAGAGAGAGAAGAGAAAGCCATTATAAAATCATGTGGCAACAAAAAAAAAAAACGCAAAATATCATAACTCTAGCCTAGACATGAACCTCCTTCTCCTCTCCACTTGATGATGTCTCTTCCTCTTCCTCTTTGATGATCATTTATTTAGTTGCAAAAAAATCTAATTCGATTTTCTACTCTCACGATCTCTGACCATAGACAGGAGGCGGCGGAGGAGTTCAATGATCCAACAGCAATAAAAATGTTGCTGCTGCACCTTGGCTACCAACTTACTTAGTTAGTAATTGTCTTATGTCATAAGTCACAATACAACAACAGCAACAAAAGAAGCAAAAACTTTATATGTATTTGTATATATTGTCTGACATTTGTGTTGACAGTTTTATGTTGTCTTTGTGTTTGTTGTTGTGCCCAGCTGTTGCCGCCAAAGCTGAACAGACAAGACCAGACCAAGACCCAAGCAAAGCAAAGCCAAGCCAAGTCAAGCAACTTTTGCCAGTTTTATGTGTTGGCCAATAATTAAGAGCGAAAACGTTTTATAAATTATTTATATATATGATTTTTTATGCCAGAACGAGGAGAAGGAGTAGGAGGCGAGGGTGTGTCATCGTCTTCTGGCGTGGGAAAGTCGTTTTAATTAGTCAGTTAGATCAAAAGGCGAAGCTTAATACGTAAATTTAAATAATTGTCAAGGCATTGGTCAAAGCTAAAACTTGTTGGGAATCACAACCTTAACTTGGCAACAATCTTGAATATTTAAACACCTATTTCCTTTTTGAAAATTTACTAAACAAAGTTTTTTCTTTTCCATTTTCCATCCAATTACAGGTAAGCAACTTGATGATGATTACTCGCAGATTGGTTTTTTCTTAATTTCCTTAACCCATTTATGTGGTAGCTAAGTAAGTACATGAGTTCAATAAACTGCCTAGCTCAACGCCCTTCATAACAAATGAACCCACTAAACAACACACAATAAACAATAGAGAGAGCCAGAATCGAGTGTGGGGTGGTGCGGGGGCGAGTGCCGCCCCTTAACTAATTGATTTATGGCGGCTTGAGCATTTGACGAGAATCGCGCGATAAGCAACACGAAATATACCCCCAAAGCGCAATCCAATTCAATTCGCAAGCATGCAAGAGGAGAAGTCAGGGAGCCCGAAAAGAAAACAACAAAAAAAGAAAAAAAAAAAAAAACGCTCAGCAAGTGGCCTCAAGGCATTTAACTTTAACTGATTTTTCAGTTGTTGGCTGTGAACTAACCTCGTACAATGAGCGGCATATTGAGGCTGGCAACAAGGCGTCCCGTTAAGGCGTCTACGTAATCCTTTTGGCTACCTAACGGTTACTTCTGTTGCTGCGGTCAAAGACCGACAGACCAGGCAACCGACCAACCAACTAACCAACGAACCAATAGACCATTCACATACTTACTTACTTATCCCACTAACTAACTGCCTACACACACACACAACCAACAAAGTGCGCCAGTTGGCAGCAGCGACTTAAACTGGTAGCCTGGCTACCACCTCAAACTTTTGTGACTGCAGCAGCAGCAGCAGCAGCTGGCCTAGGTCTGGACGGGGGGATCTAAGATCTCGGGTCTCAGGTTTGGGGTCTAGGGGTCTGGGATCTGGCCTGTGATTGTTGTACAGTTTGTATGCAATTTTGGTAGCTGGGCACTGGGCACACACTGAAATCGAGAGAGAGAGAGAGAGAGCGAATGAGAGGTTTGGCCGGTCAGGTCTTTTTTTGCTACGCACGTATGCCCCGCCCCCTCCCATCTGTTGACAGAGGCCAGAAAGAAAGGCAAATCCCAAAAAACCTGGCTTTACCTAAATGGTTAAATATTGCAGGGATTTTTACAGGCCAAGCTAAATCTATGAGGGTAGATTGAAAGGTTACATAATATTACACTGTGTCAGCCCTTTGAAGTATGCTATAGAAATGCTATAACAAAATTTAACCCAACAAATTGAAATTAAATCAATTGTTGTTGTCATTAGATTATAATTATTTTAAATTACATTAAATCTTGCAAAGAATTTGCAGTTCTTTAGAAGCATTAACGATATGTGTGCCCTTTAAAGTATGCAATGATAATAATTTGTAATGGAAAGTTTACAAATTTCATTGAGTTGGCAAAACTCTTCAAGCCACCCACCCACCAACACACACTCAAGAAGGAAGCAAACGAGAGAAACACAAAAAACCTAACCTAATCCAACTCATTGAAAATTGTGCGTGAAATGCGTGACGACGACGACGTCGTCGATGACTTGCGGCGGGTTGTTCCCTTGTTTCTCCACATTTGTCTCGTTCGTTCGACATACTCGGGCGTTAAGACAACAACCACAACAACAACAACAACAACGTTTTTGTCTGGTCGCAACAATAACAACAACAAATCTTTATCGTTGACTGCATTTGCTGCCGCATGTTGTTGCATGATAATTATGCAACCCGGCAAAATACGAAAAACAAAATAGCTTCGAACCAAAAATGCCAACCTGACGTGGCTAACTCTACATACATACATATGCATGCCTTGCATGTGTATAGCAATTCCCCGGCACCTCCCCCTCCCGCCAAACCAACCATCTATCTAACGATCTATCCCATTTGATTTGGTAGTCACAGCACGCGCTTTCATTTTGAAGAAAAGCCATGCGTGTGCATGTTTGCTTCCTCTCTTTCTCTTTCTATTTCGTGTGTGCTTGTGTGTGTGTGTGTGTGTGTAGGTACCCCTAATTTGGTTAAAGTGCTGGGAGGAAGGATGGGGCACGGGGTTTGAGGTTTGGGGGCATCATGCCAAACGGCACTAAACTCATTTCCGTCACAAATTCTATGAATGTGCACAAGTCTCCGCCTTCTTCTATACTCCATCTTCAACCCCCACTTCCCACTCCCCACTCACCCATCCCACTTCTTAGTGCTGCTTCTGCCCGTCCTGCCTATTTTTATGGTAATTAATGTGGGGCAGGCTGTGTGTGGTTGTGGCATATGAGTAATAATTATGTTTCTGACCATTTCTCAGTGGTCATAATGCATAAATTTACATGAAAGCAGCAGCGGCCAACGTCTAGGGTGGTGGTAAATTTGTAAATTACCGTTAAGTGTGTTGACTGTGGTCAAACAGTGCGTATGAGTAATGAATAATGAGAGAGGCGGCCCATCGTACATCGACCACAAGTTGAAATATGCTAAGCAACAAATCAAAAATGTCCAATAAATGATGACAGAGACACGCAGTGAATAGAGAGATTCAAAGAGAGAGAGAGAGAGATAGGGAGTGCGAGAAATGGAGAGCAAATACAAAATAACAAATATTTCCTATAACAAGTTAAGAAATTGAAAGAAAAAAAAGAATTCCTTGCAACTTTAAGGAGAATCAAAGCTAGAAAGATGGATAGAGAGGGAGATAGAAGATAACTCTCAACTCTCTCCCTCCTCTCTCTCTCTCTCTCTCTGGCTATCTCTTTCTCTTGGAGACAACTTGATTATGTCACCTTTCGAATGAATTTGAAACATTTTTTTTTAGTTTTCGTTTCGCCTTTCCTTTTTTGTGACATTTGACATTTTTTCTGCTCTGGGGGGTGGTCTGAGGCAGGGGAAACCTGCCCTGTCTCCTACTTGACTCTCTGGTTGGCCATTTAGATAGATTTGAAGACCCTTGCGGCTGGCCTGGCTATTGTTGCACAGACACCTCCAACTAACTTGCCTCATTTAATAGTGTCGTGTCATGTTTAGTTTTTTTTGTCTGTGATTTTTGTGTGTGTGGTTAGTTGCCTTTTCTTCTTGTCATAACCTCAAACATGCAACGAAAATGTCAAAGCAAAGGCAAAAAAACAAAAAAGAATCACATTGTTGGTTAGGAGTTTGGCTCTATCTATCTATGTGTGTGTGTGTGTGTGTGAAAATTAAGCGGCATGTAATTTATGTTGACTCTGAAAATCGAATGTAACTCAATTTGAAATAGATTTTTGTTGTTGCTATCTCTCTGTGTCTATGTTCGAATGGAAAACTTGTTCTACAGCCTTCAGAAACTGCACGTACTTGTTAACCAGTACAATCACCTCTCTGGGTTATAGACAACAACAACAACAACAACGACGACCACAGCGAAAAACGTGACTCGATGGCGGGGCCCGAGTCAAGTCAAGTAGATGGAATTGCATTTAATGGGCGAACCGAAAGCAAATTCTGCCTGCTCGGTTTCCCCTCCATGCCGCTCCAGAAAACCAAACCAAAAAACCCGCAGGCTCTTTACAATTCAAATTTTCAATTGATTTTCTTTCTTTTTTTTTGTTTTTCCATTGTTTTGTTAGAGTTGGAGTCACTGTTACGTTGATATTTGAATATTTGACGGCACCAATCCATAGGCAATTATATGATTGGCAATGCGTAAATTGAAACAAGTAGGTTGACAGATGCAACAAGTCATTCAACTTGGTAAGAGGAAATCACAAAGACAATTAATCAACGAATAACGAAAAATTAACCACGCAAAAACCCCCCAGAGATATGCAATAGATGAGTTAAAGTCCTTTGCATACTTTAGGGGGTATAAATTACAACTACAGTAGAATTTGGGTTTAAGAATGTTCAAGGGACTGACGAAAACGTACTAACCGGAGGCCCTTTTAATCACTCATCGGACTTTAGTCGCCATAGCCGGATTCTACTGTATTTTAGATCTTTAGGGGCTTGTGGGAGGATTTGGTTGGGCTTTGGGTTTGGGTTATCAAATGCATTTGGAAAGTTCTTGTTATCTTGAGACTTCAATCTAGTTCATTTCAATCATCAACTAATCTCTCTCAATTGCCTGTCAAAAAGGGACTCTTATCTGTATGTAGATTCTTGAGGAAAATCTCAACAAGCCAAAAGTGTGCGGCGCTGCTTGACTATTAACTTCTTTAGCTGCTACTATTACCACCTTTTTCTCGGGGGCAATTAAAGTGAATCAGAAACCAAAAACCAAAAAAACTCAAACCTAACTTCACATGTGCAAGTTGAGAGGTGGAGACAGCGGCCCCGTTTCCTCTCGCCCACCCCACCCCCCTCTCTCTCTCTCTCTCTCTCTCTCTCTGGCTTTCTGGTCGTTATCGCATTTCACAATTTTTTAGAACGCAGCAGCAGCAGCAGCAACGGCAACGGCAGGCAAAGTAACTAACCTAACCTACGCTAACCCAATTCAAAGAGAGCCACAAAACGGACCGAAAGTTCAATAACCCAAACAACAGAGAGCCATCACACGCATACCACAAAAGAAAGACAAACCCACACAGGCAAAGAAAGAGAGAGAGAGAAGGCGAAATGAAATGGAGTGTGTGTGTGTGTGTAGAGGGGACGTTGGGCGGAGAGGTAGCTTATAGAACCTACCATAATTTTAATCTCGGCTCAGTTGGCCTCAAGTTATATTACAAACACACACACATATAGAAATATAGATTAGCTGTAAATCCAAGAGTCAGCCTAATCACTATACATATGTGTGTGTGTGTGTAGGTTGGGGCGATATTTCTAGATGCTCATAATGACATGCATATGCATGTCGGACGGACAGTCGATCGGTCGTTCGGTCGGCTAGTTGGACACTTTGGGTTCTCCGTCTGGGCTTTAGCCTCTGTCTCAGTCTCAGTCTCAGTCGCAGTCTCAGTTTTCTGTTGGACTGCCTCAACTAGAACTTGCTTGACTTCGTCGTCGTCGTTGTCGTTGTCGTCCGCTTCGTCGTCAACATCAACATCAACAGCGCCAACGTCAGCGTCGCCGTCAACGTAAGCGTCAGCGTTTTGTTGCTCGTTTCAGTTTAGTTCTCGAGTTCATTGCACTTGGTATAGCGGCATATTTTGCATTTATCTCCCTCTTGCTCGCTCTCACTCTTTCTTACTGATAGTCGACCTATCTTGTGGCTTTTGTGTGCCGTTTTTTCCGTCACCCTAACCCCTCCAACCGCCCGCTCGCCGCCCACCCATCAACTATTTTAGTTTTTTCCTTATATTTTTTTGAGGCCTTTTTCGCGAAACATAAATTTTTTGGCACCGATTTTCTGCCCCTTGTCAAAATAATTGCATTAATGACAAAAAATTATTATGCTTGTCACTTAACAAGCTAAAAAAAAAAAAAAATCTTCTAGTTGTTGTTGTTGTAGGTTCTTGTTAATTAAAAGCAATTATAAAAATAGACTATGCTCTCTTTTTTTTTTTTTTGTTCTATTTTTCCTCTTTTTTTTTTTTTTTTTTTTTTTTTTTGTCACAGACAGACAACAACCGCCGCCGCACACTAAAAACTAAAAGGCATTTGAAAAACGATTTGTCGTCTTGATATTATTAGAATTTATGTTGGAAAATTTTCTAGATCTGTTTCGAGTGTTGTGTACATGATGCGCCCGGGCCAGGCCCAAATCTAGAAACATTTCCACTTCTCTACCCTGCAAGCGACTCCACTCTCGACTCTCCACCCTCTCTACTCTACCTACCCCTTTTTGACGTTTACAAGCAATTACCACGCACCGAATGAATGAGAGAGAGAGAGAGAGAGCAAGCAAGCAGGGGGGGTTTGAAGGAGACCCGGACCCCATATAGCCGAGGCTGACTCGAACGATTAGTGTGCGTGTGCGTGTGTGTGTGTGTGTGTGCACTGTGGTGTGTTGCCAAGCGCCGCACTCACTCACTCACTCACTCATTCACTTATTCACTCACTCTCTGCCACATGCAAGTTGTCGTTGCAATTGCGTAGAGACACTCTCGAGGTTATTGAACGGCAGCGACCTCACTTTGCATGAGGCACACACGCACACACAAACACACACTCGACTCTATGTGTGTGTATCTGTGGTCTCAGTAGATTGCTGTGTAATTTTCTTGTTGCTCTTGTCAAGCAAATGTAATTTCAAATTAATAAAATAAATTATTATTAGACAGCAGTCGTCGACGTTGCCACCGTCGCCGTCGTCGTCGCCGTCTTTGTCGTTGCCCCCAATCGCTCTCCCCCCCTTTTGATGTCTTTGGTGTCGTTGCTGTCAGCAATTTATATATATTTGATAAAGTTTATAAACAAAAAACAAAAAAAAAAAAAAAGAAATAATAATAAATGTTGTGCAACAAACACACACACACTGAGACACACTTGGCAGTCAGACACTTAACACAGTTTTAGTTTAAGGCAAACATGCTTAATCACACTTGCCCCCCTCCTCTTTACCCTCCCCAAACCCCTTGTTGTCATCCTTTTAAACGTTCACCGCGACGTTCATTCATTTGAGGCCTTTTGTTTCTACCTGATTTAATAGAATAAGTTGCAAAATGCTCAAATTTTTCAAATAAATTCATAAGTAATTGCTTTTTGGCATATGATGATTACTCAATTGAAATGTGAGAACTCTAGAATGAATACTTCTAAAGTAAATACTTTTAGAACAATTACTTGTGATGTGAAAACTTCTACAGAAATTGTTAATGCATGTAGTGGCAGAAAGAAAGTAGTTAAACAATACTTTTAATGTTATAACTTTTCAAGTTGAAGCTTTGAAGTGATGTAATTACTTTTACTTAAACAATAACAATTACAATTTTGGTAATTACGTTTACTAGATGCAACTTTAAAAGAATTAAACTGAAGTACTTATAGAAATTCAAAGAAATTGCATTACATTTCAAATGAATTACTTCTAATGAATTGCATTTAATAGACTTACTTATCTATATACTTTAAAGGAAATCCCTTTAATTGCATTACATTTTGAAATTACCCATTGAAATTACTTGTAATGAAAAAAGTATGGTATTTTTAATTACCAAAACTTCGTTTAATTGCATTACTTTCAATAAAATTACTTTTAATGCAAAAGCCTTATCTATATATTTAAAAGAAATCCCATTAATTGCATTACATTTTGAAATTACCTATTGAAATTACTTTTAATGAAAGTGTCTAGTATTTCTAATTACCAAAACTTTGTTTAATTGCATAACTTTCAATAAAATTACTTCTAATGCAAAAGTACTGGATAAGTCCATAATACACTAAGAACTTGGATCAAGTAAAGAACTGAATCAAGTAAAATAATTGAAAATTGTGTACACTGAGAGAAATACATAAATATAGATGATAAAGTTTGTGATATTTTATTTGCAGTTTGCGGTTTTTATGTGTTTGTCCATTCAAACTAATAATTTCGATTACCAAATATTGTTGGTCTATAATTTTGCATAGAATGGCTTATTAAATCGATCAATCAATCAATCAGTCCATGAATCAATCGTCTGATCAGATTGTGTGTTTGGGGCACGATAACTATAATTTCAACACCTAGAACTCTGAACTGAGCCAATCACAATTCAATTTGATATTCGAATTTGAAAATTTCAAACTTATATTTTGTATCTTTGATAACACGCCCATTTCCTGACCAAAAACAAAATTTGACAGACAGACAGAGTAGAAGGAGAGAGATAGAGACAGAGAGAGAGAGAGACACCATATGACTCAATATTGAAAATACGATAATTTGCAGTGACTTTTGTCATAAATTTTCCAAACGAACATAAAACAAAACAAAAACAAAAAAAAACCAAAAAAATTATTCAAAATGTTGCATAATTCGACAACTGCTGCAGCTGCAACCGAGAGGCATTTAAACCAAATGCTGTCAGTTGGTTTGGAAGGCGCCCACTTTAGGAGCGATCTCATGCGTCTCGACAAAGCCAAAAACCTGAAAAAAAATCAAATTCCGCCCATATAAAGACAGAGCCGACGGCACGTGAGTTGTTTGGGTTGCTCAGATATACTCAAACATATATGAATCTGAGATATATATGTATGTATATATTTTTTATTTTTTTTTTTTTGGTGAGTCATTAAAAGTGCCGACAACAATTTATATGACAGAAGTTGCGAGGCGTCATTAAGAGGCCAAAGTGACCAAAAAAGGCAACAGCAACAAAAACGCCGATTGAAATTACATTAATTGTGTATGTGTGTGTGTGTGTACCCACAACCCCCGCAAACACACACACATACATGGAAGACTTAGGTTAGAGGGGGAAGGTAGCGAACAAGCTGGAACTGGAGTTTTCGCAGAGTTCACTGCACTTTGGGTCCCAGCTTTGAGGCCGTCATCACCTGCTCTCTCTCTCTCTTTCTCTCGAAATATCTATCTCACTCTTATGCTCTCTGTGCTATGCTCTCTCTCGCTTTTGGCAAATGCCAACGACCTGCGCAGAACTGCAGTTAGATTCCGTTTATTTTTTTTGTTCGTTGTTTGTTGCAATTGCAAGCAAAAGACCTTGCCTCTCTCTATTCACATATATCTCTCTAACTTGCCTCTAATATCCATTCATTTTAGTTGCTCTTGTTGTTGTTGTTGTTGTCGTCATCTGGAAACGAGTTTCTCTTACCTCTCTAGATCTCTATCTCTCTCTCTCTCTCTCTACCCCCTTGTCTCCTTCTTGGTATGTTTGGGCAACTGTTTTTAATATTTACGTCAATGCTTAGGTTTGGATAAGATTTTTCCATGTTTTTGTGTTGCTTGTCAATATTTATTTGTTTGTTTAAGATATTTTTTTTCAATGGCCAAATAATAATAATAATATTAATTAGGCAAAATTGTTTATGAATAGAATAGACAATTAGACAAGTGACAGATGACAATTTTTTTGGGGCTCTAATTAACAATCATTGGGATCATTTGATTAGTTTGCCAATTTACCCAAAAAGTATGCTATAATATTTTTGTACTTTGTAATATTTAATGAGAACTTGTATTTGGCATATTGAATGAGCAATTACCTACCAAATTACAATGAATATAAACAACTTCTTATGATAATTTACCCACAAAAGTATGCTATGCATTATGAGCAAAATTTCTTTAAGAAATTTTCTCCTAAAGAATATGTTATTATCCTAGTAAGGGCAAACATTGCACTTTTTTTTGTCTTAAATCTAATGAAGAACTGATAATAATAGGCCTTCTGTGCCCTGTTTGCCCTCGACCAACCCCCCAAAGGTATGCTATAGAAATATTTGTTTTACCTTTTATCACTAATAATGAACTTGTAATTAGTTAGAACTGTAATTATTAAGCCATTTGTTAGCTAAATGTCATTGTTTGATAGTTACCTGAAAGTATGCCATGAAATGTCTCAATCAATAGAAAATGTCTTGTTTTTGAAACTATATTAACTAAAGTTATAAGTGAACTCTTTGAACTCTTTATTTAATATTCTCTCTCTTTCTCTCTCTCACACTCTTTCTCGGTGTAACTATTGAAAAATCATAAACCAAATAATAACAATACAAATAATGGCTAAATAATTGCGTTCAGTTCATTGAACTTGCCCATAAGCACAAGCCAAACACACTGACGAATGTACCAATAGAGAGAGAGAGAGAGAAGCAAGTACCTAGAAAGATATATATATATATATGTATATATAACTAACACGTACCAACAAATTATTTGTTACGCATACGCTTAGAATGAGACACAGACATAGAGCGAAATGTGTGTGTGTGTAGATAAAAATATGCAGATATAAATATGAGCTAAAAAAACTAGCACAAAATTCTATTCTACTAGCCTCAACATCTTGGAAAGAAAGAAAATGTTTCATGTAATTTGTAGTTATTGTAATAATTATAAAAAAAAAAAACACACACACATTTGCCAATGCGTTAAAAAGAGACAGAGAGCATTTATGGTGTGGCATGGAATTGCATTTCGTTATGCATATATTTATCCTTCAACTCTGTTGAGCTGCGGTCATTGCTCTAGCTCCCCAGCACCAGCAGCAGCAGCAGCAGCAGCAGTTGCACCAGTCACATGACCAGCCAGCCAGGAAAATTTTTAAGGTTAACGCTTGTGCAGCAGCAGCAGCAGAAGCAGAAGCAGCACCACCTAGCGGCGGGTGGTCCGAGCGACAGAGAGAGAGAAGGAGAGAGAGAGCACACACAAAACACTTTCGTTGTACATAGAACGTAACCCCTAAAAATCTATATACATATGTATGTGGCAAGTGGCAAGAACCCTCTTACCTCCCTTCGTTACAGCGAAGCTCCTCTTCATCCAGCTCTGATGCCAAATAAAGTTCAATGCACGACAAGTAGGTCAAAGCAAAATGACAACCACCACCACCACCAGCGCCACCCAACCACCCACACCCACTTTCTTGGCAAAAGTGAAATGCAAAAGTGGGGGAGGATTGTCGTTTGTTGGGGTACGGGGAGGGGATTGGATTGGCTTGGCTTGGCTTGCGTTTGGGGGGGGTTGGGTAGGGCATTTGACATGGCACAGGTGTCTTGTGCGCGCCAATTTTTAGCACTATGGTAAAACTAGAATCACTTTTAGGTTCTGGCGGGAAAGGGACTAAGGAGAAGGTTCTTTTGACAAGTTCCCTCAAGGGGTTCAATGGTCTAACCAACTAGGGAGAGAGAACTCTAAGATTCTGACATTTGGTGGTCGAAAAAGGGAAATTTCAGTGTATTCAAATTAGCCATTAGCCACACACACACACACACACACTCGCACACTCGCACGCACACCTGCAACATGTTCATGTTGATAATGATGATGATGAATTGTTGGCCATATTGTGCACACATTTGGCCAATTAAATGCATTGCATTTCCTTCCTGAGGTCATTTCCTCTGTTGCTTGCTGCCCTAACATCAACAACAACGTAAGTTCTACACACACTCAATTGTTGTTGTTGTTGCTGTTGCTCCCCATTTATGCAAAAAGAAAAAAGGCAACCGATTTTTGCTGTGCGCCAAGTCCAGAGAGAAAACGACGACGACAACGACGATGACACACACACACACACACTCTCTGACGCATGCTATTGCCATCTCTTTTACTCACTCTGTGTGTGTGTGTGTGTGTGTGATACCAATTCTGATTCTGATTCTGATTCAGCCTATGCTGCCTTCAGCTGCCTTCTGCTGCTGCTGCTGCTGCTTGTGCTTCTTCTTTAAGGTTATTGCAGTGCAATGTCCTCAATTGTCGGTCGCCTTGGCTCGACGATTTTTGTTGTTGTTGTTGTTGTATGATAGTGTGTAATGGTTATGTGTTCAAGTCCGTTTTTGGGAGCTCAGATGATGCTCCTGGCCAGATATATTCCTCTGCTCTTTCTTCATCCTTCTCATTCTCCTCCTCCTCCTCCTTCTGCTCCTGCTCCCCATTCTGTTTCTCGTCTTGTTCTTCTTTGCGAGCTGCCCTTCGCATGAATGTTAAATGCGAAATGTGAAAGGTATTTCCGTTCAATATGATTTCTTTTCTTCGGAGCTCGCAAACTCATTTGTCATTATAATGTTATGCAAAAATACAACAACAAAAAATAAAAAATAAATAAAAAACATACACAAATTTTTCATGCGTTTCACACATATTTAAGGAAAGCGAGCTTTGAGAAAGAGAGGGAGACAGAAAGGGAGAGAGAGAGAGACAGATTGAAATGGAGGTCATAATAATCTTAAATTAATTTAACATTACAAAAATATAAATCAAACGAAATCTGTTATTCTTATTTAGTTTTTTTACCTCAAAGAAAAGAAATTTTATGTTAAATAAAATAGAAATAGGAAAAAAAAATTAATTTAAAAAAAAAATTAAAAAATAATAAATTTAAAAAAAAAATTTTAAAAATAATGAAAAAATCTCAAAAACAAAATCTATTAAAAACTTAAACATTAATATAAAAAAAAAACTTGAGTTAAAAAAAAAAAACTTGAAAAAATAATATTTTTATAATTATTTTTTCAAGTTATTTAAAAACAAAAAAAAAGTTAATGCAAATACTAACTACAAAAAAAAGTTTAGAAAAATAAAAAAAAATAAAAGATTACAAAAAAATTGTTTTTTTAAGAAGAATCTTAAAAAAAATAAAATAAAACGAAAAAAAAAAAACTTCAAATGAGGAATAAAAATAAAAAAAAAGGTTGCAGATAATCTTTTTGGGTTTTCGGTCTACATAACTCTTAACCCCTTTGAACCCATATGGGTTGGTTAACCCTCCGCTTGCTCTGTCTTGCCTGTGTCTTGTTGATTAGTTGCTAAGCGGGGCGACTAATGACAATAATAATATTTTGTCCTCAATTAAATATTTATAAACAAGCAATTACCTTTTTCTATCGATGAATGACAAAAAGCCTTCCTATTATCCCTTTTGGTTTAGTGCTAGTTCTCAACCCCAACAACAACAACAACAAATGCAAAAGGCGACCATGAGCCAAACGAGTTGAACGAACTGAGGCCAGAGACAGCGACAGCGACAACTGCAGAGAAGTGACGTCAATGAGCGCGAGGCCAAATGGAAACGTTTCTCGTCTCTCTCTCTCTCTCTCTCATTATGTGTGTGTGTGTGGGGGAGGATTGGGGAGTTAGCTCCTTTCCTACGTGAGCGTTTGCCTACGTGCGGCTGACCTCGTGTTGGCTTTTTTTCCTTTTTTTTGCTGTTGTTATTTTTGCTGTGTACTACTACGACAAGAAGAAGAAGAAGCAAAGGCAAAAGCAGATATCCAGGGGTTGGACCAGGCCAAAAAAGTATCCTTGCACGTTGAAAGGGAGTGACAGAGATAGAGATAGAGAGAGAGCGAGAGCGAGTGTGAAGAGAGAGCATTGAACTTTTGGTGACCTGAATGTGCAACCAGGCGCGGGTCGACTTGTAATTTGAACATAATTTATTTATTGTACATACATACAAATTTTTGGTTGTTGTTTTTGTCAACTAATTGCTGTCCCCTGCTGGTCAGGAATAGACAGAGAGAGATAGAGAGAGAGAGGTTGAGAGGGCGAGATAGAGATAGACTAAAACCTAATGACTTTTCCGCCAGCTCAATTAGAGAAGCAAGTGAAATTCTGACTTTTGCCTGCCCACTCATCGTTCGTTCGTACGTTCGAATGTCAAAAAACTGTCAAATAATTTTCAAAAGCTTAGCCATGATGAACGTTTTGTTTTGTGCCAGAACAAACACACACACACAAAGACACACAGACGCAGAGAGGTGAGTAAAGCGCCATAAAGTTCCGGATTTGATGTTGTCTCTCCATGTCCATGTCCAATGATGTGGCATGATGTTGGGGATTGGGTGGGTATTGGGGCACGGCACGTGCTAATTGCTTACGCATCGAAAGACTTCTGTTTCTTTTTCAATTTTTAAGAACGTCTTTGAAAGACGTTAAGCTTCTGAAAGACAACCAAAAAGAAGATGACAAAACCAAAGAAATTAACAGGTAATGCAAAAAAACGACAACTTTTCTTAAAAACTTCATGTGTGCGTGTGTGTGTGCTCCAAATTCCTTAAAGACAAAAAAAAAAAGAAAAGAAAACGCACACGACGATACACGTTTCGGGTTTCAAGAGCCCTTGAAAGACCTTCGATCTCTTGTCATATTTTGATGTCAAGTTCTGACAGTAGCCAAAACACAAAATTTGGTCAAGATGTGATCTTCAAAAGTAGCAGGAGAATGGAGAGGGGGGCCGGGCTAGTAGTAGTTGGCCTTAAGCATTATTCCATACAAACGTATCCGCCGATCTACCAGAATTTAAATGTGCCATGGCTGAGTTGTGCCCAAATAGGCCCAAAAAAAAAAAAAAAAAAAAAAATCACACAAATTATTTAACAAACAAACAAATGAATTACATATGAAAAAAAGTCAGTAAACGAAAGAGTGAGAGAGAAAGAGAGAGGGAGAGACTGAGCTCCATCTCACACAGCTACTCCTCTCTATGTATGTGCTATGTGGAAATGCTCTCACTTTCTTTTGAAACTTGTTATATGCTTTGCGTTTTGCCATGAGACCAGACCACAGAGTTCATTCACATTTGACAGCCACAGCCAGGCCTGAAACGACACACACACACACACAGAAAGAGAGAGAGAAAGAAACTGCCAGAGAGAGCCAACTTGAAAATGGGCACAGCTGTTCCCGAAAGTTCGTTGTTGCAAATTTCATATAGAAGAGAGGCTAACGAGCGACGGAGAGAGAGAAGAAGCTCGGCTTGAAGACATTGAAATGAGTGCAAAATTGGCGGCACTTGAGAGTGCATTGAACTCAAAATTCTTGATATTCAAAAATTTTCTAATATTAATTGCTCAAAAGATGATTTCCTTGAACGCATTTTAGTTTGTCTATGAGTAATAATAATAGAATACCAACACTCCCTTTAAATAGTGTTTGTGCCCCATGCCAGCCACCACCAACTCCTCGGTTGATAGCTGCAACACTAAGCCACCAAGTCTTTGGGCCAAGCCCACACCAAGCGAATAACTACACTGTGTGTGTGAGACGGGGGGGAGGAGGGCAAGGGGCCAAACGGTGAGGTTTCTGTGTCGTTGACCGACCGTCAGGCCACAAATCCAAAGACTTTTGTGCAAACTGCAAACAAATTTGCATGCAAATGTGCATTGAGAGCAACAGCAGCAACAGCAGCAGCAGTAGACCCAGAGCCCACAGCCAGCCGATTGAGAGCGAGAACGCGAATGCGAATACGAATGCTAACACTCAACATGCAATGTAACAGAGACAGCGAGAGAGTAACGAATGACGAACGACAACTACAACTGAGTTCGTACGTAACGATGTTGCTCACTCACTCACTCACATACAATTGGCTCGTCGCTCTCTTTGGCTCTCGTTTAGCTCCACATTTGGAGGTAGCTGACCGAAAACTGGGTCACGACAATGGCGGGGTTCGTTGAACTGACTCTTGCCAGTCAGCCAACCTCTGCTGCGCTACTGTCGCTGCTGCCTTTGCTGTCGCTGACGCTACGTCTACGTAGACGTCGCTGCTGACGTCGTTGACGTTTGGGGGCTCTTTTTTTTTGTTTTGTTGTTTTGTTTGCGCTTGCTGGTTACGTGAGACAGCGTAAGAGCGAGTCAGAATGTGTGCGAAAGAGCAACAAAGTGTTGTGGCCTCAAAAAAATTAAAACCCCAAAAGAAAAAGAAATTATTATTTAATAAATTATTAATAAATTTGTTTTATTAAATAATCAGCAAGAAGTGAAAAGTAAAGTTCACTGATCTAAAGGCAAAAACAAGGCACTTCCATTGTGTCTACATTTAATCCAACAACAGCAACAACAACAAAAACTTTAGTTAAAAACATTTGCCAATCTAATATTTGTTTAGACTTTTTTTTTGGTTTTATTTCTGTTAATTAGTTTGGGATTGTTGTTTTTCATCTCAAGGGAAAGTAGGCCAAAACATAAACGGCCAAAAATGTGGTAGGTCTCTCTCCCCCTTTAATTTTAAAACAACTGCACAAATATATATCTAACAAGAAAATATGTATATATAGAATGAAAATCTGGAACATTGACAATTTGATATTATGAATTCGAAATGCAACCTAAGATTTTCTATCATGAAATAAAACCATTAATTGGAAATTGAAAACCTGAAAAGTTTATTCAATAAAATGTGAGCTTTGTTGCTTAATTAATTGAAACATATTTAAGACTTGAAAATACATAAACGATTTTGTCAGGAAATTCCTTTAAAGTAGTTTCAAATTTCATGACCTCAAAAAAAAGGGAGGAAAAAAAATTTAAAATAAAATATAAAAAAAGAGAGAAACAAAAATCGTAATCTTTACCAAGAATTATGACAAAAAACAAAAAAAAAAAAAAAACCAAAACTGACCCCAAAAATAAAAAATAAAAAAACTAGTCTGCGCTATCTTTCTGGAATTATCGTTCTAGATCTTCCAAAACACACACACATACCCTCTATATATACATATATAAGATCCTCTTAGGCCTGTCACATTTATTGATAGCCTTAGCCAGACGAGCTACACAACGAACTCAACTCTTTCTCTTTCTCTTGTTTCCCTTTTCTCTGCCCCCGCCCCCGCCGATTTTGTTGCTCTCGTATCAATTAATCTTATTTGTCACTCATTTATCAAAACATGAACAAATATATAAAAGGAAGGCCTCCCGCCCACTCACCTGAGTTCCTACAACAACAATTGAATACCTGCCACCTACAATGCGTTGTCGTCGTCTAAAAGTTGTAAGTTCTTTTCTTTTTGTTGTTATCAAACAAAGCTGATCAGTCAGGTGGCAGCAACAGCAGCAGCAGCTACCTGAAAAATCTGCCTTGCGTAGGTGTTCCAAGAATTGTTTACAACAACAACAACACGTCGAGGCGCCCCCCAACCGAAATGTGCAGCAGCAGCAGCAGCAACAACATCTATTGTTAGCTGCCCGCATAGCATTTGGCAGCGCAGTCGACGTCTTTGGAGTGAATGTCCTCAGTTGGCACACAAAAACAAAAAACCCCCAACATAAAATTCAGAGAGCGAGAGAACGAACGAATGTGAGCTCCCACAGTGAGTGAGTGAGTGAGTGAGTGAGTGAGAGTGAGAGAGAGCGAGAGAGATTAAACGAAGATTGCCGAACGGCAACGAAGTTTTGTGTTGCTGCTGCTGCTGCTGGTGTTTGAGTTTCTGTTGCTGTTGTCGTTTCATTCGCAAATTGCTCGTCATTGGCAGCGGTTGTGCAGAGCAAGAAAAGCGCGCGAAAAAAACAGATAAAGTAATAGAGCAATTTCAAACAAAAAGCATCAAATGTAAAGAAACAAATAGCTAAAGTCAACGCAAATAACGTTAATAGCAACAACAGCAACAAAATTCAATATAATCCAAGAAAGAAATCATATGAAAAGAATTGTTTTTTTTTTTTATTGTTGGTGCCCGCCAGTGAAGTGTGAATGAAGTGTGCAATGTTCCTTATTAGCAAATTCTAGAGAGAAAGAAAGAGCGCGAGCGAGAGCGAGCGAAAGAGAGAGAGAAAGAGCGACAACAGCAACAGAGTTCAAGTGTCATTTCGAAACCAAAAAGAAAAAAAAAAAAAAAAAAAATTATATTAATTTAAACAAAAAATATATAAAGTTAACAAACAAAATCAAAATGGTTTGTGAACAGCAGCAGCAACAACAACAGCAAACCATTGTGTTGCTAACAACAGGCAATATTGTCAGTCTACAGCAGCAACATCAGGCTCCATCAGCCGCCCTTCACCAACAGCAACAGCAGCAGCAGCAGCAACAGCGCAACAACAACACTAACTCCTTAAAGACGCAACATTCTGCTTTAGTTAAGCTATTGGAATCGGCGCCACTTAACAACAATAAGCAGCAGCAGCAGCAGCAACATAGCAGACAAATTGTTTACCTGCCACAGCAACAACAACAACAACAACAGCAACGTAAAAGACTGAAAAATGAAGCTGTAATTGTACAACAGCAACAAACACCTGCAACATTAGTAAAGACAACCACCAACAATAATAACAACAACAACCAGACAAGAACAACAACAACAACAACAAATAGTATTAGTCAGCAGCAGCAACAAATTGTATTGCTACTGCAACAACAACCCATAGCAACAGCAACAACAGCAACAGCTACACCAAAGCCCGATCTGAGCGCCAAAAATGATAGTGAATCTGGCATAGATGAAGATTGTCCCAATAGCGATGATGATATTGCTGCTTCTCCCCACCATCTAACAACGGCAGCAACATCTGCTGCAGCAGCAACATCAAATGGATCATCGACAACAAATCATGATGATGGTTATGAGCAATATCAATGTCCTTGGAAGAAAATACGCTATGCACGTGAGCTAAAGCAACGAGAATTGGAACAACAACAGCAGCAACATGATGATGATGCAGCAGCTGCTAATACAGTAGCGGCAGCGGCAGCAGCAGCAACAACTGTGGCAACTTTGCAGAGTAGTCTAACAACAAAAACAACAACACCCACCAGTAACAATACTACTACTACTAGTAATACAACAACAAAAACAACAACTACTTCTACCAATAAGCTCAATCAATTGCATTGTGATAGTCCATTCTCGGCGCAAACGCATAAAGAAATTGCCAATTTATTGAGGCAACAATCTCAGCAAGAGCAGCAATTGCTACACCATCATCATCATCATCAACACCAGCAGCAGCAGCAACAACAACAACAACAACAACAACAACGAAGGGATAGTTCCGATAGTAATTGCTCACTTTTAAGCAATTCCAGTACACAATCGCTAACAAATGCCACCAGCAATATGCAAAATTGTTGCACTTGCAGCAGCAGCAGCAACAACAATCACACCGATAATCAGCAGCACCAGCAACAACAACAACAACAGCCAATGGAGGGCATGGAAGAAGAAGATGAAGAGGAAGATGATGCACAGGATTCGGGCTGTGATGATGAGCTATGCGAACAACATAATCAGCATTTAGACTCTAGACAATTGAATTATTTATGTCAAAAATTTGATGAAAATTTGGACACGGCTCTCAGTAATAATAACAATAACAACAATAATAATAATAATAACAGCAACAACAACAACAAAGTGACAACAGCAACAGCAGCAGCCAATGAAGATGCTGATGTAGGTTTTTTCTTATATCATTTAACCAAATTAATGCAACTTTTTAATGACTATTCTATGTGCATATTATGTCTATATCTATATATATATTACATTTAGAATGGAATGATATTTATGTTTTTCATTTCCATTTGTTTTTTATTGCAGGGCTTTTTCCGTCGCTCTATACAGCAGAAGATCCAATATCGTCCTTGCACCAAGAATCAACAGTGCAGCATTTTGCGTATTAATCGCAATCGTTGTCAATATTGTCGTCTCAAGAAATGCATTGCCGTTGGCATGAGTCGCGATGGTAAGTTTGAAATAACTATTATTAATAAAATTATTATTAAAACACACACAGACACACACACAGACACACATGAAAAAGTCTTATAACTTTTGTTCGTATATACATATATAATTTTCGTTTCGTTTTTTTGGTTTTTGGCCCTCGCGTCGTTCGTCTCGTTTGAGAGTTCATTGACCAGCCATGAACGAAATTTCAATATGCTACATACCATGGCCGAATGTGTGTGTGTGTGCGAGTGTGTGTGTGTTTGTATTGCAACATTTTTTCACGGCAAAGTAAAAGTTGTTGAGCATTTTTTTTGTTTCTTTTCGTATTTTGTTTAAACAAATTTTCAACAACACCCGCATGATAAATGGAGAGCAGGGCAACACCAACAACAACAACAACAACTGTGTGTTTTTGTGTGTGTGTGCGCCATTTCGAAATTGTGTTAAAAGTTGAATGAACGCACTTAACCTAAATCCATAATGGAGACAACAGCACAGTTGCTCTTCTCTCTGTTTCTCTCTCGTGTGCTTGCACACACAAATATACTCTCTCTCTCTGTCTGTCTCTGTCTCTTTCGCTTTGGCGGTCTTTTTTTTTTGTCTCAGTCGTTGCCTTGCCTTGGTTATTATTAAATTTTGTAATAATTTGTTTAAATTAAACTCAAAAGCCCGGAAAATATTTTACAGGAAATAACAGCAGCAGCAGCAGCAAGCAGCTAACCAAAACGATTATGAAAGCGTGCACACACACACACACACACACACACATAATCGCACAACAACTCTCTTTCGTCGTTCATTGACTTCTTCTTCTGCATGGTAGTCAGCCATGTTGTTGTTGTTGCTGCTGTTGCTGCTGCTGCCGTTAACGACGTCGCTGCTGTCGTCGTCGTCGTCGTCGTGCAGTGAAAACGAAAATGAAAGTGGTTCATGCGTGTGGCGAGAAAGAGAAAGACTGAAACTGATTGACTAGAGAGAAGAAGAAGAGATGTTAGGGGGAGGAGGAGGGGACGTGGGGCGGAAGAGAAGCTGTTTTGTAGGGGCAGCACGCAGACGCGGCCTTTGTGTAATAATATTATTTTATTTGTTGTTATTGTTGCTGCTGCTGCTGGTCTCTTGGTCGTTCGTTCAGTCGGTCTGTCGGTCGGTCAGTCTGTCGGTTGCTTGTTATGTTGTAATTGATGGATTAGATTTTGATATTTCATTTTGTTTGTAGAGCAAGCAAAAAGCGTCTGTGGCAATCGTATGAAAGTTTTTGTTTTCTCCCTTCCTCCCTCCCTCTCTCTCAATCTCTCTATCTCTCTTTCCATCATAGAGTGCACTAGGAATTAGGGAGCTGAAATTATCAGCTAAATAGATGGATGACTATATATACATACATACATATATATATATATTTCGTTCTATTTAATTAGTTTTGAGTTAAACCAAAAAGTTTTTAGTATTTTCTCTCTTTTGAGACATTTATTAATAAAGAATTATATAAATTACAATTATAAATAATCATCAAGTCAGAGAAAAAAAACACATTAAATATAATTATAGAAGAGTTTTCAAACAAATTTGATAAAGATCAACCAGCTTTTTAGTTACATATTAGTCTAGTAGTAGTAATTAACCCATTTTGTTGTTGTTGTTGTTATTATTGAAGACCTTCAGTATTGATATCATGGGATTTTAGTTAAAAATAAATACACCCACATAAAAGCCATTAATTTAACTAAATTAGCAAAATAATCTTTGATTTTTTGTTGGTTTTTTTTTGGCAAATCCTTGAACTAGTTCTAAAAAGCAAAAAAAAAAAACCCCCAAATAGCAACAATCAAACTAAAACAAAATGCGACCGCCAACACAAATGAAAAAAAAAAAAAAAACACAAAAAACCAAATTCGAACTCGGCAACAGTGAAATAGCAATGAAAATGCCAACAGCAGCAGCAACAACAACAACAACAATAAATAAAAACACAAATTTCGAATTGTTTATAATAAAAATGACCGTGTGCTATTTAAGCAAAGCCAACAGCGCAGCCAACGTCACACACACAAGCCCCCATATATGTATGTGTGTGTGTGTGTGTGTGCTGCTGCTGCTGCTGCCTTATCTTTCAAGGAAAATTAAATTCATATGAGGGCCAACATCGTCGCTTTACAGTTATAAAACACAAGAGCCAACGCCTGACCTAGAAAAAAACAAAAAAAAAAAAAAAAAAAAAATACCCTCCCTCCGCCCACTTCTTCTCCAACTCATACCCGATGTCAAAATATATACATATATATTTTGATTTTCGAAACTACTTTCACTTTTCACTTTGAAGACGACAAACTCAAAAAATAATTGGCTGGGGCCATTTCGAAACACTTTCTTTTCAGTCAATCACCCTCCCCCCCAGACCGAAACCATCTTTCGTATGCCAGAGACTCTTTCATAATTTCTTTTCTTTCGAATAAGTAAGTAATAGGCGCCATTTTGTTTGCTCTATTGCAAAGACACTCAAAAATAACGCAAGAAATGAAAACGAAACCGAAACCGAAAATTTAGCGCACACGATTCGACGTCGCCCCCCAAAAACAAAAAAAAAAAACCAAACAGAGTCTTTCTCTCTCCCCCCCCACACACACACACACACCGAAAAATCCATCCATCCATCCATCCAAAAGCAGCGCCAGCCCCATGAACACAGAGCACACAGAGGCTCAGTTCATTGACCGCCGCTGACGTGCACGACGAAAACTAGGTCAGCCTCACACACACACACACACACACACATAGAGAGAGGCAGTGAAGGTGGTTGATGTGTGTGTGTGTGTGTGTGTGTGAGCTTGACTGACTGATAGGAAACAACAAACAATATATATTTGAACATATATTGCTATCTCGCTCATTTTGCATATTATTTTTTATAGTTTTTCTACTTCAATTTTTGAAACAAAATATATGTATAAAAATATATAAAAATTTAAAATTTTATTTATTAGTTTTCTCATGCACATAAAAAAAAACATGTTTATTTTAATTGAAGTGAACTTAAATTAGCGCGAGGTTAAGTAAATTGAAAGTAAGTTGAATGAAATACATATAGAAATCAGAGAGCGAGAGAGAGAGAGAACATTTGACATAGAAATACAGAGATAAAGCTAGGGAATAAAACTAAATGCAAGTTTTTTTTTTTTTAATTTTTAATTTTTTATGATTATAATTATTAATAGATTTAATAGAAACATTTGCTTATGATTTTTAGAAACTTATAAACTTTTAAAATTTTGAAAATAATACAAATTATTTGTTTGGCTACAAATTTTAAATAAAAAAATTGAAAGTCCTTTGAAAATGTTGAAATTTAATTATTTTAAAACCCAATTTAAATTCCTGTTTAATTGTAGTATGAAAACTAAAGTAGGCACACATTAGCAATTAGTTAGTTAGTTAGTTAGTTAGTTGGTCGAACGTTTTTTGTTCTGTGTTTTGCTGTGTCCCCAAAAAGCTTATAAAATAATCAAACAATTGACAATTATCGAACAAAACAAAAAAAAAACTATAAGCAAGAGTCATGCTCATGCTCATGTTGTTGCTACTGTTGTCGCAATCATTATTATTTTGAGGCTACAGCAGCAACAACAACAACAACAACATAAGCATGCATGTAGATTTCGCCTTGCCTAGTCCGAATAGTCTTCTATCTCGCTTGCACGCTCGCTAGCTCTCTTATTCACTGTATGGTGAGTGTTTTGAACTTTATTCAGGTCAATTACAAATACATTAAAATGCCAGTGCTATGCACACACACACACACACACACACACACAAACACACAAGCTGTTGACTAAAATAATATTAGAGGCTACATAAAATTTACAATAACAATGAGAACAAGGCGGACAACAAGCAAGGAGACGGCCGACCGACTGACTGACTGACTTGAGGGTTGGGTCGATCTATTGGAAGTTTAACACTTTGAGACACACAGTTCAAGGAGATTTCTTCTTCTTCTTCTTCTGTTGTTGCGAAAGGCGTTCGCCAGTGGGCGGACATAAAGCTTCAAGTACAATAAGCTAATGATGATCATTGCCAATGATGATGATGATGCTGTTGACTCGGCTAGGTGGGTGGGTGAGGAGGTTTAACCAATTTAATGCCAAAACTCCAACTCTTGTTATTATACAATTGACCATAAGTGAAATTATTTTACGCGTGTCAAGCCTTAAATAAACGAAAAACAAAACGAAGCAAACTTAAGCATTGTTTCCTCCATCACCTGCTGCTTCTCCCTCCTCCTCCTCCTCCGTCTCAGAGGTTACATAAAATTGCGTTGTTAACGGTGAAATTGCAAAGAAAAGACCAGAGGAGAGTAGAAAGAAAGACAAATGATAATAATAATAATAAAAAGAAAAAAACGTAACAAACTTGTTTTACAAACGGCGCTGCTGCTGCTGCCGTTGACGTTGTCGTTGTCGTTGTCGTCGACGTTGACGTCGCCTACTACTACGCAAGTTGAACCTTCAAAAGGTTCATTTACCTCGCTGCCCAGTCAGCCAGCCAGCCAGCCAGCCAGTCAGCCACAGTCAGCTAGTCGGAGCGCCAAAAGCTGTGTTCGCGCGCTTCGACACGAACAAGCCGAACGCACGAACAAACGACGATGACGAGAAAAAATGTACTTTCGCTTTTTTCAATGCCTCGGCGCCAAAAGCAGCAGCAACAACAACAAGAACAGCGAAAACTAGTTTCAGAGAGCCAAGCTTAAGTTGTTGTTGCTGTTGCTGCTGCTGCAACTGACAAGCAGAGCGCGCGAGATAGATAGAGAGAGAGAGAGAGAGAGAGAGGCTGAGTTCAACGACTTTAGTAAAATTTCTCGAAGGTTTCGCATTGCAACATCTCGTCGTTGGCTGCATTTGCATTGCACTCATAGCTCTCGCTCTCCCTCACTCACACTCACTTGCTCTCTGGCAAACTGTGTGTGTGTGTGTGTGCTGAATGCTGTTCATTGCACTCGGCCTCGTTTCTCGGGCTCGTTGCAATTTTTGCACGATGACGACAACGACATCAGCAGCAGCAGCAACGGCATTGCATTTGTCGCCAGCAGCAGCGGCAGCGGCAGCGACAGCGTACGAGTGCAGCGACTTTTATTTGGGTCAGGCACGGTCATTCGCCTCGGCCAAGTAGCAGCAGCAGCTGCTGCAGCGGCGCAGTTGCCTTGGCGCGCTTTTATTTGAAAATAATTATCAAAAAAAAAACCAAGAAAATTTCAGCCGAGGCTGAGTTTTATTTTATTCGCTTGGCATTCCCTTGATGCGTAAATGCCTTGTTCTTGTTGTTGTAAATGTTTTTATTGTATTGCACTTTATTGATTTAGGTTGCAATGTGCAATGAGAGCAGCCTTCTCAGGTTGATTTTTGTTCATTTTGGATAACTAAAAATTGACCTACTTATAGGGGGGGAAAAAGGCAGCACTCATTGCGTATACGTAATGTTTTTTTTTGTGAAAATTAAGCACTCATACGCCATGTGGTGTCGACAATGGAAAATAAGTTATTTTCATAGACGAAAAGTGGCAAAATATTTATATCTGAGGACACATATTACGTATACGTCATGTTGCTTGCCCTCAAATAAGTTAATATGTATTACAATTGCAGACAAATTTGTGTTATTAAGTATACGTCATGTTGTGTCTGGATAGAGTTTGATTCACAGACTACATTACGTATACGTCATGTGTGATTGTGTGTGTGTGTGTATTCATTCGGATTCCCTTGATACAAACAAATTGTGCCTTTCAGCTCTTTTGTTTGTCATTGCTTTTGTTTTTGCTTTCTGGCTCTGGCTCTTATTGATGAAAATAAATGAGCTCGACCTTTTCATATGTGATGTGAAATTAATAATATGGGACAGGGTCTGGGGCTTTTGTTATTGAGCGAGCGATGTCGTTGCTGCTGCTGCTGCTGCTGCTGACCTCCTCGAATGTTTCATTGAGGCGGCAATTTTCATGACCCAAAATAAAATAATATATATATACATGTTTGTTTGCCTACATTTAATACAATGTATTTTAATTTTGTCTCAAAATTAAACAAAATACTTCATTTTCTCTCCCTCTCTCTCTGTCTCTCTCCCTTTCTTTATTAATGTGATTATTTATTATCATCATCTTTTCATGGCTCTTTTTTTTGTGTTTTGCGTTTCCATTTCTTTTCGTTTTGGTGTGTGTCTCCTCTTGTATCTTTCCACACACTACTTTTCGATTATATGTATATACAACAATATTGTAAACAACTTACGCAAGGGCCTATTGTCCATCTCTTTCACACAACACAGTGCGTGTGTCGTTTTACGTAAAACAAAAACAAAAACACAAGCACACATTGTGAATCATCTATCTCGCTAGCTTTAGCTCTAGCTCCAATCCCCCAATCCCCTGTGCCACTCTTTGTAAACCGAAAGTAGGCCCCATCCAAGTGCATTGAACTCGAAATTCAGTTAAAGTTAGCTGGCGCATCGTAATACGGGAAGTCAACAAACAAACAAACACACACACACACACACACACAAAAAAATAAAATCAAGTAATAATAATAGTAATGGTATTATTAACAATGTCATATGAAACAACAATTGCCATTCTCTCTCCTCGCACCTCGCTTCTCTAACTCTCTCTGTAAATTTAGAAAGCAGCAAGCAAAATGAGGTTAGACGTCGTCGTTGTCGTCGTCGTCAGTAAGTCAGACAGTCAGTGAAAGTGAAATTATTATAATATAATTTGTTTTGAAAACTTGTTAATTGGCTTTTAATTGTATTATTAAACATGAAATGCTAATTAAAAATTTAAGAAACATTAGAAGATGAGAAAAAGATCTTGTTAAGAGAGCGACAGAGAGAGAGAGAGATAGAAAATGAGGTTAAATAGTTTTCCAAAAACAAACTCTCGCATCTTATGAAATATGTTTGATCTTTGTGGGTCATAATGTTTTGCCACACAGTAGGGACGATCCCGTCGCCGTCGCCCATCGCCTTCCCTCTCTGGCCACAGCTTGGCCAATGGCCAGACTTATGCAACACACAAGTCTCGAAATTTATAGGCCTATAGTCAGTCAGTTTGGTTTCGTTTGGTCAACTTGCTCAATTCCCTTTAGAGTCGCTTGCATTTCCACAACACGCACCGAAATTTCTACAAGAAACAACTTTCACTTTTACTTTCATAGCTGCTTGCCGACTCGCTCGCACTTACATAAACACCATTGAGCGTGTCTTTGTCGTCATTGTGTTTGTTGGTTTGGTTCGGTTTGGTTTTTTTTTTATTATTATTATTATTATTGTCTGTCTTCGACCCCATTTCGATGCTAAGTTCAATGACCAAAAAACTTTTACCCCCTTCTGCTTTAGCTCAGCTCAGCTCAGCTTTGCTTTGCTTTTGCTCTGCTCTTCGATTTCGCGATGACATTTCTGTGTACCTACCAAGAAACAAACACACACACACACACACACACACACACACATGTATAGTTATTATTATGACTCAAAAAGGCAGGCGGGCGGCTAGTGTGAGAAGTGAGTCAGCAAGTTTGACCCCAAAAAACACATGAAAAACAAAATAAAAGCAAGCAAATTATCACAATCCATGATGATGATGAATGTCAGGCTAAATGCAAATGCAAAAAAAAAGGCATTTACCTTGCTTTGTTTGGTTTTGTTTTTATCTACACATATGTATGTATGTATGTATGCACTCATGAGTAATTCCAATATGCAATAGATTATAATATTGTTTTGTGAACGGGGCCAGACGGGGCCATTTCTGTCGTAAATTAGAAGCATGGCAAATGCACTTTTAACTGGGCAGAACAAACAATTTAGTTGGCCTCCAATTTGCAGCCTCTCTAGCCTAGATCATCTATGCACACACACCTGTCTCTGTGTGTGTGTGTGTGTGTCCAGGCAACGTGACGTATGAGTGATGACGATCTGTGTGGCAAAAATAAGTTTCATGAAAAGCTTTTAACCAAAAGCTTTCAAACTCTTAAGTTTCACCAAACTCAACACAAGAAGAGAGTCGCTCTTAATCGAGTGTGTTGAAAAGCTTTACATCAAAGAGAATTCTTAAGAGAGAGCGAGTGAGAGAGAGAGCTCTTAAGCTTTTGTATTTGTTTTTTTTTTGTTTTGTTCTGTTGTGGTAAAGCGAGCATTGAACTTTGCTGATGATAATTAGGAAGAAGCCAAGATAGAGCATACAGCACAAAGTATTCTAGGTGGATGAAGACCAGGGGTTTCCAGGTGGAGGACAATTAAGGCCAGTTAAAGCTCATAAAAGGGTTTGAAAAGAAACTTTTTGGATTAAAAAATGAAATTCAGGAAACTAAATATAATTAATAACTATTTTTTTTTGTTACTTCGAAAGTCTTATCACAATTGCAATGCAAAAAGAAATACTCTCTCTCCCTCTCTTGCTCTTCTAACAAAACAAACAGCTGTTTGGCTTTAGCTCACTTATTATGAGCTTAAAGCGCTCTCTTAATGCTTTACCCGCTTTTTTTGTGCCCTCTCTCTCTCCTCTCTTAGTAGTCAATGCCTACTCTCTCTTGCTCTCTTTGTCGTCTCAGTCGTTGTTGGCGGTTGTTGTCGGTTTGTTGTCCGCTGATTTTGTCTTCTTCTTCAATAGCTACTACTAGCGGCGGCGGCTGCTACCTTTTGTGGGGTATATTCGTAACGTGCTTTTGCTTTTACAGTTAGTCGCGTTCGAGACCTTGTCGAGTTTTGTCATGTTAGCGAAAGATTACTTTTTTTTTTTGTTGTTGTTAAATGTTAAAGAAGAAATATCCAAATAAATATTTTATTTCTAAATGAAAAGAAATTATATAAAATACATAATAATTTAAATAAAATATATACATAGAAAATAAAACAACAAAAAGCACCAACCAAAAAAGAAATAACGAATATATATGAAACAAAACAAAAGAAAACAAAAAAAATTATTATTATATTCTATTACAATATTCTGGTTAATGTGAAGAAAAATCGACCCCAAAAGGAAAAACACAAAAACAACAAAACACACACATACAAACAAAGAAAATCTCTACGGAAAGTTGGTTCCAGAATTTCACTCGTTTCTTTTGGATTACGCGCTAAAAATAAGAAACAAAATAAAATCAAATCTATAATATATTTATTAATATATATTATTGTGAAACAAAAGTTCCTGCTAAATAACTACAACAACAAATCAGAAATATATTAATTAACAAAAAAAATTTTAGAATAAAAAGTGCAAAACCAAAAAAAAAAAAAAAAAAAAAAGAAAAAAATTTTTGTGTCTTTCTTTTTATTTGAATTTTTTTTACCAAAGTTTAAACAATTTTTTAATTATTTGTTTTTGTGAGCCCTCCTCTGTGTGTGCTGTGTGTGTGTGTGTGTGCTATATATGCATGTATGTGTGCCAAAGGAAAAATTTGAAATGTTTTCAAAAACTTCAATCAAAGAAAAAGAGTGTTAAAAATGAATTTTCGCAAGAATCTCTAAAACAAACAAACAACAAGAAAAGAACCAAACCAAAAGTTTATCCAAGATAGAGAGAGAGAGATATATACTAAATATATATAAACAATAACCATTAAATAATTCAATTAAACTTATAAATCACAAAATGGCTGAAGAATTACCCATATTGAAGGGCATACTCAAAGGCAATGTCTATCACAATGCGCGTAAGTTTCAACATAAAGATTAGAAAGTGAAACAAAATGAATAAATAATATTCATGCAAAAAGAAATGTATAAAATTCGGACTTGTTGTTAGTTTTGATAAACATCAAGACAACCAAAAAAAACAACCAACTCTCTTTTCAAACAACTGGGGCCTGACACAGTTTACAAACTGAAACTCAAATTCAAACGCTTTCAGTTTTCAACTTTAATTTCACACTCTCTTCGGGCATAAAGTGTGTCTGTGTGTGTGTGTGTGTGTGTGGATTGAAGCCGGCTAAAAACTAACTAGAGAGATGATGATCATCATCGTCATCATCATCCAATGATCATAATTCTCTTTTCACTCCAAGAGTCTTCAAACTCGGCTTTGACTTTGTTTACCTTTTTTTTTTTTTTTTTTATTTTTTTTTGGATTTTCGTTTCGTTTAAGCGCCATTGAAGTGTTGACCTCGTTTATACCATAATTTTTTTTTATTTTTATTTTTGGTTTGCGGCCGCGGAAGAGCTTTAAACTTGAAATGAAACTTCAGTTGAGTTGCGTTTTGTCTGTTTGTGTGTGTTTTTTTTTTTGCTATTTTCTATATCGCATGTTTGACCAACTTTGTTGTTGTTGTTGTTGGCTTTGTTTTCGAGCTTCGAAAGTTGTTCGCTCTAATTTCTACGCGCAGTCAGTCGCGCAGTCGCATTTTCCATTTCATTTGACCTGAATTTCGCTACGAAGAGTGCCACAGACACAGAGACAGAGAGAGGCAGGCAGGCTGGCAGGCCAAGCAAGCAAGCAGCCGGTTGGGTGGCTAAAAGAAGTGGGTCAAAAACTTTAGTAGGCGATTTCTCATTATTGTTGCTGTTGCTGCTGCTGCTGCTGGAAAAAGTCAGTTTGTCAGTTTGTCAGTTGCTGGTGTCTAGTGAAAAATCATCATTGAGTTTTGTTTCACTTTTGTTAATAGAGTTTTTTTCTCTTCATCTTCTTTTTCTTCTTGTTTCTTTTCGATGTGAGTGAAATTGTAGAAATTTCATTTTGACATTGAAAAGTTGGTCATCTGAGACAGAGAGAGAGAGAGAGATAGGGAGATAGGGAGACTTGAGACATCAGAAAGAACAAACTTTGATTTACCTAGAAAGGTTCTTACTTACACTGTCTCCAAAAAGTCTCTATAATACCGAAACCACAACCAAGTTGTTCAAGTTTCCCTTTATTTGATGCATTTGAAAGACAATTAGCCCCACGAAGTTTGTCTAATGCCAAAAACGTGACTTGAAACGTGTTGCAGAGCCTTAATCTCGGCAATTTTGGCAAAATGTGAAAGTTCACCCACATATATACCACATACAAATTAAACAGAGAAAGAGGCAGGGAGAAAAAAGAGAAAGTGTAACAAGCCAATGAACGCAGCGGATCAAGCAAACTGACAGCAGCTGAGAAAAGGCAATGACCTAGTTTAAGATCAATTGAACCCAAAAAACCAAAAAAAAAAAAAAAACACTTCCTGCGTGACAAACAAACAACAGACAGGACAACAGCTGCTGCTTGTCCCTTTATGTATTCCTGTTGCACCTGCTGTTGTAATTACAGACAATGATCAAGATGATGATGATGATGATGATGATTGTTACATATTTACCTACATATACATACATATATTTAAACTGTTTCAAACCAAAAAGGACTAACCGGAATGCCTTGTTTCGTTTTTGTTTTTGTTTTTTTTGCAGCTGTGCGATTTGGACGCGTGCCCAAGCGAGAGAAGGCGCGCATTTTGGCCGCCATGCAACAGAGTACACAGAATCGTGGCCAACAGAGAGCTTTGGCCACCGAGCTGGATGATCAGCCACGTTTATTGGCCGCCGTGTTACGCGCCCATTTAGAGACTTGTGAATTCACAAAGGAAAAAGTATCGGCAATGCGTCAACGTGCCCGTGAATGTCCATCGTACTCAATGCCAACATTGCTGGTAAGTAACTAAGAAACCTTTTTCTTCGTCTTCGTCTTCGTCTTCCTCTTCAACTTCTTGTTGTTCTATGTGTAGGCGACATTTCCGGGTAAATGTAGAGTGCAGAGCGGTGAGGTGTTAGTGGGGTAGGGGCATATACATACATATATATTCCGTATCATAAACTTAGACAGTCAGACAGACATTTATTGACATGCATAGATCAACAATAGCAATAGCAACAACAACAACCATATGAAACTAGTTACTCATGCTCGAAGGTGAACTGGTTTTGCATTGATTCATATATTTATGTCGCCATCTTTGTCTGACATATGGTAGAAACCAGGAAATTATATCGGCTCGCACGTAGACGCGTCTCTCGTTTTCTTTCGAGGTGTTCTTGAAGTGACTACTCCGCTTCGGTCTCACTTCTTTGGGGTCAAGTTCTTAATGATGATGATCAAAATTAAAGCAGAAACCCTAAAGACAAGCCACATGGTCATTGAAACAACACACACACAGACACACACACAATAGATGATAAATGTTTAAATGACGTCACTATTCAAAGATCTTTAAAAGATCTCTCTCTCGCTCACTCTCTCTCTCGGGAGCAAAAAAAGTGTTTGTAGCAGTTTAGCTAAGCGATAAGACGTGTGTTCATCGACAATAACAATTATAGTACTTATTTCCCCCCTCATTTAAACAAAAAAAAAAGTTCTAAAGCTCAAGGTCAAGCGTAGCGTCATTATTAATAAAGCGTGCGAGAGAGGGAGAAGGCAGGGAGATGGAGAGAAACACACGCAAAACGTCCAGACGACAACGACAACACATGCCGCAGCTATTTTAATAATAAATTATTATTAAAATATTAACAGAAAAAAAAAAATTAAAGCAGACCACCAAAAAGATAGATAGACAGATAGATAGATCGAGCGATCAAAACCCAATGGCCAATGTCAAAGTCAAGAGCAAGGCCAAACTAAATGTTTGTGAGCAAAAGAAACAAACTAATCTTTTTAACTAAAGTTAGAGAGTCTGTTGCTGCTGTTGCTGCTGGCAAGTAATTTCTAATTATTTCTGCAGCGCAGTTTAACTTCTGGTATTTGGAATAACGAAACAACAAAACGACCTTGTGGGCGAGTTATTTTTTAACCTTGGTATAAAATGAAATGAGCAGTTCATATTTGCGCTGATATTTCCATTCTATACAGAACTTAAATGAGTAAACAATAATCATAAAAAAAATAAATGAAAAATTAAAATTTCATATATACACACACACACACATGTGTGTGTAGAAATGGAATAGAATCTCTGGCCCTCTCTTTCTTTGTATGCAATCTGTCTATGAGGAAGCATGTTTTTGCACATTTTTACAACTGTCTGACTGTCTGAGATGTGGAGACGGGGATTTACCCCCTTCCCTCACCAACTATGTAGATGTCGTTGTTGTCGTTGTCGTCAGGTGGTTGCCTACTCTGAGCTTATAAGGAAGTGCAATGAATGAATGTGAGACGGAAGAATCTAATACAAGGTTAAACAAAACCCAAAAGGGGCGAGGTTAAAAAATACAAAGATCAGACACACAGACACAAAAGATCGCTAGGAAATCATAATCGAAAGAAAGCAAAAGAAATGTATGTATGTACATACATATATTTGTTGAAGGTCTTTTTGGGGATCTTGTGATTTTTACCTCCCTCACCCACCCGTCCGTTTAAGCAAACAAAAACAAAATATTTTGATGCTATTTTTGCAAAAACTATTTCCGCTTTTGCGCAAATCAAATGATACAAAAGAAACCGAAATGATGCGAAACAATACGATACGATACGATACGATATATAAAAATATATATATTTTGGTAGCGCCGGCAAGAGACGATGTCGTCGTCTAGAGGTAGAAAATAGAAAAGAAAGCAACTAAAAGAAAGAGAGAAAGCATAAAGCAATCTTCTAGCTCTTGCTCTCTCCCTTCTCTGGGTGGGTGGGTATTTCGCCGGTTTGCCGGTTTTGCACTTGATGAAGGCCAACAATCATTACGCCGGCAAATTCTTTTAGATGGGTGGATTGGCAGTGTGTTCGGTGTGTTGGGTGGGGGTTGGGGGCGGGAAATATATAATTTTTCAAGGTTAATCACAAACCACACACACACACACACACCACCAGATATATGTACATATGTATGTATATATTTTTAATATATTCAAAACTACATAACGTGTGCTTATTGAAACAGAACCGAATGCAAAATGCCAAAGCAGAGTAAAAGAGATGAGATGCTCTTCGAGCATATGAAATCAAACATAAATTATAAATTAAGTCAATGAGCAGGGTGAGCAACAGACAGTGAGTGGGGGGACAGTGGTAGGAAGGGGGGACGGACTGAGTGTATAGGTAGGGGTCGCCCGGCACGTTCGTTTGGTGTCTCAATGCGCTCGACAAATGCCGCGCGTGTTGATGTAACTGAAAACCCGGAAAGCCAAATAGCAAAATAACATGAACAATCGCATGACTTAGAGATACTTACACACACACACACACAAAGAGAGAGAGTGTATGCCGAGGGGTAGAAAATCAGAAAACCCCCTCTACACCAGAAGAAAAACAAAAATGAAAAAAAAACACGCGCCACATCGCAACTATGGGGAAAAACCTTGAACTCTGGTTCGTCGACCTTGGCTGGTAATGTCAGCGAGCAAACTAGTTAGAAAGAGACAGCCGATAGAGAGAGAAACCGCCCCTAGAAACTACAACTAGCTTTTTAGGCAACAAGCTTTTTGTTTTCTCTTCAAAACACAGAGAAAGCTTCCAGGCAGCGTGCCATAAGGAAATGTCGCAAATGATATAGAGAAAGAGAGAGAGGTAGAAGTGAGAGGGTGTGTCTCTTTCTTTGTTACAGTAAAACAGGGGGAGGGCAGAAGGTTCAGTGTCGAGTGGTGGGCGTACGGAAATACAAATAGTTATGATTATTGATTTAAATGAGCTACACTATCAAAGGAACGGGGAGGGGCAAAGGCAAAGGCAGTGACAGTGGCAGAAAATGAGGTTCGGCGACCTTCGCGTGCAATGACGTGAATGGGGTCTATGGATAGAAAAATGGAGGGTGAAGACAGCGGGGAGAATGTAAACTATGCAACAGTTTGACAACAAAATGCTACAAAAAAAAAAGAAGTGAAGAGGGAAAATTTCTAAATAAATATGAAACGTCAGAGTTTATATGGTTCTTTTTTTTCGTTTTTTTTTCTTCTCTTCATCTTCATCAATGCGTTCAGGCCTGTCCTTTGAATCCCGCACCTGAATTACAATCAGAACAGGAGTTCTCACAACGTTTCGCACATGTTATACGCGGTGTTATCGATTTTGCTGGCATGATACCTGGCTTTCAATTGCTCACCCAGGATGATAAGTTCACATTACTGAAGGCTGGCCTCTTCGATGCGCTATTCGTGCGTTTAATTTGCATGTTCGATTCGTCGATCAATTCGATAATCTGTCTGAATGGCCAAGTGATGCGACGTGATGCCATCCAGAATGGTGCCAATGCCCGTTTCCTAGTGGACTCCACATTCAATTTTGCCGAACGCATGAATTCAATGAATCTAACCGATGCCGAAATCGGTCTATTCTGTGCAATTGTCCTAATAACCCCCCGATCGTCCGGGTCTAAGGAATCTGGAATTGATCGAGAAAATGTATAGCCGCTTGAAGGGTTGCCTACAATACATTGTCTCACAGAATCGTCCCGATCAGCCGGACTTTTTGGCCAAATTGCTAGAGACAATGCCCGATTTGCGTACCTTGAGTACATTGCATACAGAGAAATTGGTTGTATTCCGTACCGAGCACAAAGAGTTGCTGCGCCAGCAAATGTGGAGCATGGATGATGGTCAAATGGAGACGAATCAAGCTACAGCAGCAGCAGCAGCTGCAGCAGCCGGCGGTGGTATAAATGTAAATACAACATCGGCAAGCAAAGGCAGTCCACACAGTGGTGGTTGGGATGCCATGGATGTGGAGGCAGCGAAAAGCCCATTGGGCTCGGTGTCGAGTACAGAATCTGGTGATTTGGACTATGCAACGGTGGCAAGTAGCAGCTCGCTGATGCAGCAGCAGCAACATCAAACATCTTCGACCACGGCACAGCCATCGGCATTGGCCAGTTCGGCACCATTGCTAGCGGCCACTCTATCCGGTGGCTGTCCATTGCGTAATCGAGCCAATTCTGGTTCAAGTGGAGATTCGGGTGCCGCTGATATGGATATTGTTGGCTCGCATGCCCATTTAACTCAAAATGGTCTGACAATCACGCCCATTGTGCGTCATCATGCTCCACAGCAGCAACAGCAACAGCAGCAGCAGCAACACCATCACCAGCAACAGCAACAACAACAACAGCATCCCCAACTACATCATCACTTGACATCAGGATCAGCGGGTAGATATCGCAAATTGGATTCACCCACCGATTCGGGCATCGAGTCGGGCAATGAGAAGAATGAATGCAAGGCGGTTAGCTCCGGCGGCAGCAGCTCATGCTCAAGTCCACGTTCCAGTGTCGATGATGCCTTGGATTGCAGTGATGGTGGTGGACATCATCATCATCATCATCAGGTGGTTGTGTCGCAACCGCAATTGAGTGTTGTATCCGTATCGCCCATCCGTTCGCCCCAACCATCGAGCAGTGCCAATTTGAAGCGACAAATTGTCGAGGATATGCCCGTGTTGAAGCGTGTCTTGCAAGCACCACCCTTATACGATACCAATTCGTTGATGGATGAGGCCTACAAGCCACATAAGAAGTTCCGTGCATTGCGTCATCGTGAATACGAGAGTGCCGAAGCCGATGCGAGCAGTTCAACCCAAAGTCTGAGCGCCATGAGTCCCAGACAGAGTCCGATACCGGCAAATGTGGCCACACCACCACCGCCACCAATCACAACAACAACAACGGCAGCAGCATCAGCAGCAGCACCAACATCATCCGCAGGAGGAGCTGCAGTACCAGCATCATCACCGACCACCAACCAAGGCAGTCAGTTGCATATGCATTTGACACGTCAGCAAACGCCACCACAGCAGCAGCAGCAGCAACAGCAACAATTCCACCACCAGCAACAACAGCACAACCACCACCACCATCATCACCACCAGCAACAGCAACAACAACATGGCTCCTCAATGGCCAGCACTCATTCGGTTTTGGCCAAATCCCTAATGGCCGAGCCCCGCATGACGCCCGAGCAGATGAAACGCAGCGATATCATTCAAAATTATCTAATGCGTGAACCATCAGCAGCCACTAGCACCACCAGCAGCAACGGTGCTGGCAGTCGCAGTCCAAATTGTGCATCACCATCGACCAGCTCGCCGCCACCACCGCCAACTGGTGCCGGCGGTGCTGGCAGATGGGGCAGCAGTTCGGTGATTACCACCACCTGCCAGCAGCGTCAGCAATCTGTCTCACCGCACAGCAATGGCAGCAGCAATTCCAGCTCTAGCTCCAGCTCCAGCTCATCATCATCCTCGTCGTCGTCCAGCTCAATGTGCAGCTCATCGTCATCGGCCCAGAGCAGCAGTTGTCAGTATTTCCAATCCCCACACTCCACCAGCAGCAGCAGCAACAGCAGCACAATCCTAGCCGCCACATCGACATCGGCAGCAGGTGCAGCAGCATCCGCAGCATCGACCACAACAACATCAGCGGCAGCAACAACCACTGTGCCAATGTTGGAACTGCAAGTGGATATCGCCGATTCGGCACAGCCATTGAATCTGTCCAAGAAATCTCCCACTCCGCCGCCCTCAAAGCTGCACGCCCTTGTGGCAGCAGCCAATGCGGTCCAACGTTATCCCACTCTATCGGCCGATGTCACTGTAACGGCCAGCAACGGGCCACGCAACAGCCCGAGCCCCAGCCACAGTCACACCACCAGCCCGGCGCCCAGTTCGACACCACCCACAGTGGCTTCACCATCATCGAACGGTGCTGGTGCTAATGGTGCATTGGCCTCAGTGCACAAAGTCATGCTGGAAGCGTAAGAAGGGAAGGCAACCAATCAATCAACCAACCAACCAACAAAACCAACCAACAAAACCAACCAACCAACCAACCAACCAACCTTAGCAGCAGGTGAGAGGGGGAGAGACTGAGACATTGAAAATGGGCAAATGAAAAAACAAAATAAATGCATAATTTACACAAAAACTTTCCTTAACAACAGCCACTTAAATAATAAAAAAAACAAAAACAAAAAAATCATTTCAAAAATAACTCAAATGGGGTTCGAGCAGTGTACAAAGAAAAAAAAAGAAAAAGAAAAAAAATATAAATGAAAGAATGTATGAGAAAAACAAAAGAAAACAATATAAAAAAAAATGCATGCAATTTAAATATTATAATTATTATTATTATTATTAAAAATGATAAGAAAATAAAAAAAAAAAAAGAAAAGAAATCAAGAAGAAATCAACCAACCCCAGCTTTGAAAGGTATTAAACAAGAAAAGTAAAAATAAAATATATAATTATGATAAGTCAAGAAATATCTTTACCGTTTTTGCTGCTCTCCCAAAACAAACAAACAACAACAACAACAACTAAAAATGGAGTTTAATTTAAACAAAAACAAAACATAACGAAACAAAAAACAAAAAAAAAAACGTTTTCCATTTTTAATTCTTAACTTTTTTTTCTTCTTCTTCCGTTTCATCTTCTTCTTTCAATATATTGTTTTTATACGTTTTAAGCTCTTGTTGTAAATATTTAAAATTTAAAAATATCAAAAAAACAAAAAACAAAAATGAGAAAACAAAACACTATATACATATTTTTTATTCAATAATTAAATATTAATTATTATTATATAATTTATTGTTAAGAGCAAAAACTACTTTTTGCTTCTATATAACGGATTAAGTTATGTTTTTTGAAAAACACGCAAATTTACCAAGTAATTGTGTAATAATCTATTTTTTTTTTTTTTTAAATATTTTATACGATCTCTGAATTAATAATTTTTTTTTTTTTTAGCTTTAACAAATAGAAAGGAAGTTCATTTTTTATGAATTTCGTTTAGGGAACTCTTTTTTTTTTTTCTTATGTTAGGAAGATTTTAATTTTTTTTTTTTTTTTTTTTTTTGTTATCTTTTCTTTCTTTGGCACAAAAAACCAAGTAAGCAAAAATATTAAAACATTGTTTTCTAATTTTAAACAAAATAAAAGTAAATATTAAAAAAAAAAAAACAAAACAAAAAAGAGTAAAAAAAACAAAAAAACGGGAAAAAACACACAGAAATTAACTATAATCAAACTTAAAAATAAAATAAATAAAAAAAAAACAAAAGAAAATAAAAAGAGAGAAAATGCTTAAAAGTTTTTATCAAACAAAAAAAAAAAAAAAAAAACAAAAATTGAAGCGATAAAAGGAAAACCCAACGTTCAAAATATCTAGGTATATATATATATATATATATATATGTATATGTATATATATATATATGCATAAATATATATATATATTGTATTTGTTGTGTACATATTTAAATGTTAAATTAAAAAGAAAAAAAAAAACAAACAGAAAATATTTAAAATATTCTATGCTTAAAACAAATTAAATGTTTAATTGGCGTCAAACAACAAGAACAACAACAACAACAATAACTTAGACACACATTGAATTCAAAAAATAAAATGAAACAAAATAAAAATTTCAAACTTATTATGAAATAAAACAACAGCAACAACAACAAACAAACAAACAAACAAAAAAATCTATATTTAAAAATGTGAAGAAAGAAGAAAAAACAAAAACAAAAAACCAACAACAACAACAACAACTTGCGGTAGCAAAAAACTATTACATTAATTATTTTTATAATTATGAATTATGATTATTATTATTATTATTATTATATTATTATTATTATATTATTATTATTATGATTAAAAATTTAAATATATTCTTATGCTTAGTGAAAACAAACAAACAACAACAAAAAAACCAACAAAAAACAACAAAAAAGCAACAACAAAAAACAAAGCAAAAAATGCAAACAACAACAACAACAATTTGTATTGTCAAATCAATAAAAAATTTGTTTAAACAAAAAAAAATTTCCAAAAACAATTTCTTAAGTTTTTTTATTTACTTTTTTTTTTAAAGTGATTTGGTTTCGTTTTACAGATTTCTTTTTCAGTTTTTGCTTTAGATTTTCCTTTGGGGAAATTGGTTCTTCTTCTTTAATTATTTATGTTTTTATCGTTTGAGGTAAGTTTTCATTTACTTTTGTTGGTTCTTCTTCTTGAGTTTTATGTGAAATATGTAAAAAAAGAAATACCAGAAAAGTAAAGAAAGTAAGAAAAGGAAAAGAAAAATAAGTAACAAGGAAAAAGGAAATCTAAAATATATTTTAAATATATTCTTTTTAAAATTTAAACAAACAAAATATCACACTTCAATAATTATATATGTATATATACCTTATATATATATATACACATATACTATATAGAAAAGAAGAAGAAAAATAAACTGAACAAAAGAATCTTACAACTTTTTTTGATGTATGTGTGTGTGTGTAAAACATTGTCCGTAATTTTTAGCCAGCAAACAAAAAAAGAAAATAAAAAAAACAACAAAAAAAAAACTTATTATTGTAATTGTGTATTAAAAAAGTAAAAAAAAAACAACAAAAAAGGAAAAATATTTTATGTAAAAAAAAAAAAAAAAAAAATCCAAGAAAAAAAGAGAAAGAAGATAAATACTTTTGAAGCGAGAGTGAAAGAGAGAGAGAGCAAAGAGTTTGAAGGATTAAAGAAAAGGATAAAGTTATTGGATGATAATGATGATGATGATGATGAATATATATATATATATTATATATTATACGATATAGGTTTTCCGTACGTGGCAGCGACAACTGAAACAATGAAATTTGCGACAATTAAGCGTTAATGTATTTAGTAACTAAACTTAACCTTAAAAACATTTCAATTGTGTAATTCCAAAATGAAAAAAAAAAAAAAAAAAAAAAAAAAAAATTTAAGAAAAGAAATCACACACACAAACAAACACAAAACAAAAAGCAGAAAGAGAGTGCAGCGGCAAACAGAAACAAAGGAGATATATATATAAAATATATATATATAGGGTTTTTTTTTTTTTTTTTTTTTTAGTCACAAAATAATTTGCGGCATAAGAAGAAGAAGAAGGAGCAGAAGATAAAGAGAAACAAAAGAGATTTTAAAGCAACTTAAAACAGAGTCAAAGAAGAAGAAGAAGTTTGAAAAAAAAACAAAAATGCAAAGTAAGAAAGAGAAAGACTCTGAAATCACTTTCCAAGAGAAATGGAGCAAAACTTTTATGTATTTTGTGTGTGAAAATTGTGAAATAAAATAATAAAATACTCAACAATTTGTTTTAAAACAACAAACAAAAAAAACGAAGAAAATGAAATTGAAGAAGCAAAACGACAAAGCAGATATGAAAACAAGAAGGTGAATAAAGAACACGAACCACAGACAACAACAAGAAAACAAACCCCCAGAATAAGATGAAAAAGAACAAAGAATAAAGATGAAAATGAGATCATGAAAATGAAGATGATGCAAAGGGGGGGGATAACACACAACATGGAAATGGAATATGTGAATAAAAAGAAATATGATTATAAGTATTTAAAATATATCAACAAAAATTATGACAAAAAGAAAAAGAAAAAAAAATACAACAAAAAAAAAAAAAAAAAAAAAAAAAAAACGAAAAAAATCAAATTGTTTTATTTAAAAATAAATCTAAAAAGGCAATTATAGATCGAAGGTAAGTATTTGGTTTAAGCGGCATCTTCTTGTAGCAGATCCTTAGAGGAGTTTTGGGTTCTTTATTACATAAACCTCCCTTTTAACACGCCCACAAATCAAAGGCAGCGAATCTAGCGGAAAAATTCCTCTTGGATATTGAAATTTGCCAAAAATATTGACTTTGGGGGAGAAAATTTTATGTTTTTAGGCCGCTTTGAAGTAAACGCTTCGAAGCAATTCTAGAATTACGTATACGCAGTGTGCTCATTAATGTGTGTGGTAAGTTGAATTGTTTTTCTACCAGGTTTCGACTCGATGACACACGAATTAGTCTTTATGTCAAAGACATTAGCTATTTGGCCTAATCTGCTTCGACTTCCAAAGAACTTTATAAGGACTTGCTAGTTCTGCATAGTTCTATTAGATTCCATTCGAAAAATCCATCAACTTAACTTACCTATGTATGTAACTTAACTACCAAGTATTAGACTGAAAAGTGGACTATCCATTGATGTAAACGGACAGATGGATATAGCCATATGGACTCAATTGTACATACAGCGAATTAGAGCTTAGGACGTTATAAGCCTGCCTCCATGTTATACTAGGGATGGGTGGACTTGCTTGCTCTGCTTAGTTCTATTAGATTCTATTAGAAAACTCCCTAAACTTAACTTACCTATGCATGTACCGTTATATAAAGCTTAACTACCAAGTCTTAGACTGAAAAGTGGACTATCCATTGATGTAAACGGACAGATGGATATAGCCATATGGACTCAACTGTAGATAGAGCGAATTAGAACTTAGAACGTTATAAGGATGGGTGGACTTGCTTGTTCTGCTTAGTTCTATTAGATTCTATTAGAAAAATCCCTAAACTTATTATATCTATGCCTTAGACTGAGAAAAGGACCATCCATGGACATAGCCATATGGACTCAACTATGGATAGATAGAAGTAGATATCCCTGACCAATGTAACTTTACTTAAATGTACTTAAATTTTTAGACCATTTCAGAAGTGAAATGTGAAATTATTCTTTAGAATTGAAATGAATTTTGTTTTTATATATATTTGAATTTGTTTTTTATTTGATTTCTTTTCAGTTTCTTTTTCTTAGAGAGGAAAGTTTTCAGGTATGTGTGTGTTTAATGTTTGCTCGTAAAGATCCCTAAGATCCTTGGGTTGATCAGACAGAAGTGGAGAGCTTTGATAAGCGGTTGGACTGTCTCTTTCTCTCTCTCTGCAATTGGCAACAGTAATGGCTAGAGAATATTATCTAAAATGCACATCCATTGCCTCTTATGGTCAAGCCATTCAAAAAGTATTTACAATTGTTAAAATGCTTATCACTGTGTGTGTGTGTGTGTTTTTTTTTTCCACACATTCTCATACATGTGCATAAATACATACAGATATTGGTATATATATATATATATGTAGGTAGGTAGGTAGGTATAAATATATGACAGTGTCGTCTTCTTGCTCCTCTTCCTCCTCCCACTTCGTGCTCCCTTCTTCTGCTGTTGCTTCTGCTTCTTCTTCATCACACATTCTGCCGCAAACGATTATTTTCAATGTCGCGCCTGACTCTGTGTATGTGTGTGTGTGTGTGGAATTTGTTGCCCGTGACCTTGAGAGCGATAAGTGTCGCGAAATGAATTTGCCGAAATAATCAAATCAGCGTGGCTGTTGAGCGGGTAGCGGGTTGTCTCTGCCTCTCTCTCTGTGTGTGTGTGTGTGTGTGTGTGTGTGTGTGTGTGTTAGGCGTCTGACTAGCGTGAGTGCCGCGTGTAGATAACAATAGTCGATGTCAAGCGATAGGGACAACACACAGACACACACACAGAAAGAGAGAAGGAGATAGAGAGAGAGACACTCTAACACATCTCCCCCCTGCCCTGGCCATGCCCCTGATTCTGATCCTCCTACCATCTAGCACTACCCCCCTCCTTCAGCCTGTTTACGCCTACCGCTGTCTCGCGCCCAACCCGAACGCTTAAATGCCGATAGCATTGCAAAAATATTCTAATTTTAAATATAAAACCAGAGACGTCAGAGGCACGGGCAAGTGTGTGAGAGAGAAAGACACTTGTGCACACACACACACACACACACACACATACACATTTAGGCACTCTTTGTTATCTTCAAAGTCAATGTCAAAGCTAAGGCGAGTAAAAGCAGCGCAACAAATTAACTAAATGTGTGCAATGCGGCGTATGAGTAATGACAAGTGACCAGTGACAACAAGTTGACAAAATGACAAGCAGGAAATGCAATTGACTTGTTCAATCAATCGATTCAATTCGCCATTTCTACGACTGATCTTTCTGTGTGTGAAGAGAAAAAATCCTCAATAATAGATGCTCCAAGACTTCCTTTCTAAAATTTTATATACATATATTCTGAAATTTGTTTTAATATGTAAATTCAAAGAAAAGTCATGAATTGGTATTATATATGTATTTTTCGATATTTTATTTAAGATTTTTTTCATATTTTTGTTTGAATTTAATCGTTAATTTCATAAAGTTTTCCAACTGCTAAAGGCTAAATGACATTTACAGGGTATACAATTAGTTGAAATGAATACTTGAATGGACAAATCAAACTTTTGCTTTTATTTTTGGGCAATTTCCTTTCAATACTTTGATATTTTTTACTTTTTTTTTTCGTTGGTTTTTTGTTGGTGTTGTTGTTTTTAATTTTTTTTTTTTTTTTTTTCGCATATTTCACCTTGAAATAAAACAAGCATCAAATAAATTAATACTCGCACACACTTACTCAGACAAACACACACACACACACACTCATACACGCTCATCGCTTCGAAAGCGACCAAATTCCAACGACAACAAATAAAAAACAAATATACCTACATACATACATATATATATATATATATGTGTGTGTGTGTGTGTATACATATATATATTTGGTATGTTAGAACAAGAACAAATACACCAAAAACCAAAAAAAATATATGTATGTATATATACATATATATTCAAGGTTAACTGATTAGACGAAATTAGCAAAAAAGTTCTAAGCAGATGATTGAACGAGAAACAAACCCCGCAGACGAAAGAGCAGAAGGTAAAGGGGCTTGGTGTGTGTGTGTGTGTGTGTGTAGAGTAGTGAGTGAGTAGTGGAGCAGTGCGTGTGGGCGGGGGCGGGGGTGGGTTGTTTTTGGGGGGAGCGGTCAGATGAGAGCACGCGCTAAAATAAAAACTCACGCAACGCGTTTTGTTGGGTGCGTAGCGGCAACCGAAGGCCCCCCCACCGAAGTCTCCACCGACAGACGGACCGAGCGCGTGTGTACGCATGTGAAGAGAGCCAACCATTCCATGGAACCATTGTCGTCAGCAAATGGTAAATGTGCTATAGGCCTAGGGCCTCTATCTCTCTCTTTCTCTAAAACACTCTAATACAATTTGTGGCCTATTGGTTAGGCAAACGAAGTGGCACATCAAGTATACGCAGCGTATTACACAAATGTACATATGTATGTATGTATGTAGTTATCGTGCCATGGAATAGTGTGGCTGCATATTTTGAAAATTAGTGTGGCTGCATATTACACTAAAGTGTAGTAAAGTGTATCAAATTAGTCTATGGACACTGCGACTCGTTTAGCATTAAGCCTTTTGCTGATATGTGGATACATATGTATGTATGTATGTATATGTATATATTCCCGTGGGGGCCTCCATGGAAACAACCAACAAATATTGTGTAAAAGAGACAGAAACATATCAAAATAAAAAAAATAAAATAGACAAAATACATGTATAAAGAGTGGAATAGAAAAAGTCCCGCCAACCGAATAATTTTTGTATATATGTATGTAGCAAAATGTATAGAACAAATTTTGCGCCGCATATAATAAATTTCATTTATGTGCCGCGTGCTAAGTTACCCCCAAAAACCTCTCGTCCCCACCGCGTTCTGTTTGCCCAAAAAACAAGACCATATCCCGATGGTTATACATTTTATTTGGAATTATGCGCAAGTTGTCCTTGAGCGTGGGTCGGCTTCTATTCTTCCTCTTCTCGCTCTCTTTCTCTCTGTGTGTGTGTCTCTGGGGGCGGATTGTTGAGTAGGCACAGTGGGGAGAGGGCAGGGGGGGATACCAAGCGTATGTATATACTTATATATATGTGTATAAATTTGTTTAGCTTTTGTTTTCAAAGGCAAAGGTCGGTAAATATGGCGATTTATGTGGTGACAGTTTGCGAAAGGTTTAGAATTGTGAGATTGGAAATGGAAATTTCGGGGAATTGTTTATTAAACTGATTACAAAAAAAAAAAACCAAAAACAAAAACCAACATCACATTGAAATGGCAAAACTGTAGTCAAACGTATATCTTTTCCCTACGCATTTATGCTGGCGCCACCTGCCGGTCATCAATCATATTTCTTAAGCCTGGAGAATTGCACATTTTTTGGTCAAATTTACGCAGGATATAGTAACCAAAGTCTTTAGAAATAGATGCAGACAGTAGAATTCGGTTAAAACAACTCTCCTAACCGGTGCCCCTTTCACATAAGTTTGTATTGGTATCCGGAAGGACCTTATAAGCGGAGTCGTTATAACCGGATTCTACTGTACACACTTATACATACATATGTATCAGTGCCAACAACAACTTCAACTTCCCGAGATTTCAATGCAGATTGAAAGACATTATTTCAACTTGAATATGGAGACACGAATTTTTTAAATACTTAAAAATTTGACTAAATTGAAGTTTCATGAAATATTTTGCTATTCCTTGGTATTTTTTGTGTCGTTTAATTTAAAAATTAGTGTCAATTTAAAATTACAATGTTAAAGCATTAAAATGAGATATCGCTTTTGAAGATCGCTTAAGATTTGGCCAAGTTATAGATTTCTAAATTTACGAGTTTTTAAGTATTTTCCGAATTTTTTTGCAAATTCAATCATAAAAAGGATTGAGATTGTCCTGTTATCTGGTCGAAATGCAGACAACATTATTCATAAATTGTTGATAAGATTCCAATTGGATGAATACCAAAATAAAAATTTCCATTACCTTTGCAATTCACCTTAAAAAAAAGGCTAACCTAAAAATAAATCACAAATCCAAATTCTCCATGAAAATAAAAGCAGAAAGCAAAAAAAAAAAGAGGAAAAAACGTAAATACAACGTAAAATCAAGCAATAAAGAGTAAATTATACTATGTATAAACAATAACACAAAACAATTTTACGTTTATAATACACACAACAAATAAAAGAAGGAAAAAAAAAACGGAAAAGCAGCAACAACAATAATAACAAAATGATATAAAGGTAAATACAAATAAAGCGCACACAAATACAAAAAAAGCAAATACAAAGCAAAAGCAAAATGCGCTTGACATTGAACTTGAACTGCAGAGTGCAGTCGACTGAGGCGAGGCTGATAGCAGAAGCAGCGACAACAGCAGCAGCAGCAACAGCAGTAGAAGCAGAAGCAGCAGCTGTTTGGGGGCAGCTGTTTTTTGTCTGGCTGGCTGGGTGTGTGTGTGTGTGTGTGAATAAATGCGCTTCGAGGTCGGCCTGCAGCTGGTAATAAACTCAGAGTAATAACCAAGTAAATGAATACTGTAATCACAGCAGCTAAATAAGCTTGAAAAACCATAATTGATAAAAGTAATAACACAACACAACAACAACACATCACTACACAACAACAATAACAACAGCATTAATCGAAATAGAAATAACTATCGCCTATCGATATTTTTATTTGAGCGCCATATCGATAGACACGATCGATGTGTTATCGTATGTTAGATCCATCTCTAGCTTGAGGACATCAAATCAAAACTTGCAAAAAGTGCCAAAAACAAAAAAAAAAAGTGGAAGTTTTAAAGTGTTTACACTCTGCAACAAATTAAACATATCCATAATGGAAATAGTTAAAGTTCTTAAATGAATAACTCCATTTAAAAGCGTGTATTACGATAATTGAAGTGAATAAAACAGGCAGCCACACATACATGGATGTGTGTGTAGTGAGGTGCTCCGTTTGGCCAGGAAGGAGCCCCATGGAGATTACGTAATACGGGTAAGTCTGTTACATAGCTTACGAATTTGTTTTAAGAAAGATTTCTTCGTCCCACAACAACAGAACAGATTAACTTATTAATGGAAAACAATCTGGTGAATGGATATTAAACATGACTTAGGAAATTTGGGAAAGCCATAAGAAACTCAATCTTTGTATGTACACTTATGGACATCTTTAGACATTGGATTTTAGGCATTACACAAGCTGATTAGCTTAAAACAACACACACATACATACATATACATATGTAAACAACGTAAGAAGGATATTTTGATGTTATTTATCTGTTCTATGGATTGTAAAGCTGTGCATTCATAGCCTTCCCTCTTCTTCGTCTTAATCAGTAAGGCGACGTAACGTAAACTTCTTCCTCTCGTTACGTAAAGTTCAAGTGAGAATTTTCATTTCAATGTCGCAAGTAACTTCATTTTTCGCTCTTGTTGATATTAATGTTAATTCACAAAGATTTGTTTTTAAACAAATTTCACCTCTTTAAAACAGCCTCTTAAAAACTTGAAAAATTTGCTATTGCAATGATTAATATATAGAGCTCTACTGACGCAAAAGCTATGGCATCTGTTGGATCAACACATACAAATGTACCTACTTAACGTATAGATAAGGTTGATCATCTCGAATAGCCCCTTATGACTAAATGTAATAACTGAATCATATTGTAATTTTTTTCTCTCTTGAAATGGGGTTTCATTTCTGTTGTTTAAGTAAATTAAGACTCATGATTTCATTTAAATCCATGCACAGAAAAGTACATGAGTCGGCGAATAATGTATGCACACTCAATTCCCGGAAAATGTTTAAACAAATAAACTGAGATCGTAGAACTTAGTGTGTATATAGGAGTAAATTGGTCTTATATCAAATGTTTAGAATATAAATTCAAGTTTGATATTGAGTCTCCTTGGCATAACTAAATAATGTAATGGGATCTATATACTATATACTACTATTACAAGTTGATTATCAAAAGTTCTTTTTAAATATCCTTGAACTGGTGGCATTTTACGAAGGCATTTATAATGTGAACAAAATTTAATTCTTTATCGAAATGATGATGATTCTCATTCTCATTGAGCATGCTCCAATGCCAACGGCTACGATCCCCAGCCATTTTCATACCTCCACCTTCTCCTCCTCCTCCTCTGATACGCCTGCTCGGACGTAATAAGACACCTTCCCTTGGCATAAATATCGACAGAATACAATAAATTTAAATATTTATAACGCGAACGGCGAATAAAATGTAATGACCATGAGATCTCCCCCTCTCTCTCTTTTAAAGTTAAGTTCACTTCTTGTTTAATGCCTAATTTGATTTATTTGTTTATATGTATGTTTGTATGTATGTAGAACTATAATCTGAAAAATCGAAAAGTCTTCTTAAATCAAAAGAAAAAAGATATATGACTTCTTTCATCATCGTTCGTTATTAATTTATTTCGACGTGTGTAAGAGAGGCCGAGTGAATCCTTGAAATACACTTAAGGGGCAAAATTGCTATCGATGTTGTCAACAGGAATTGATATAGGTCAAGCCCCGGGCTTTATTAACATAGAATGGGCATAGTCCACTGTGTCCCTTTTTGCCTTGCTGTCTCTTGAGTTGAGTCCTGGTCCTGGTCTGGTATCTCCTGATTGCTCTCGCTCTCTTTTATTTAATTTTTCGTTGTATTTCTGTGCTGATTTTAATTAGACAATTAAAAAAGATGAAGTCCCTTTCATTTGATTCCCCGTTCAAGTTGAGAAGTTTTTACTTTGATTTGGGTCAAGTGACAGCTAGACCCTCCTACCGCCTACTGCCTGCTGCCAAGCTGCCAGCCTTTAAGCTCTTGAAAATTTGGGCATTTTTGGGGTTGGTTTTTCTGGCTAAGGTTTTCTTTTTTTTTTGTTTTTATGTATTATGGGCCCCGGGGTGGCCTACTTTAGTCTCATCCAACAGAGTCATAACATCAGTGGATTCTGCGCGTTTTTTTTTTTTACTTATAGTGAGGGTGTGAAAAGGGGGCGGTGAGTTGAGATGGTTGAGTTTTCTTTTGCCACATTTTTCAACTGTGGTGGTGTATCCATTAATTTTCAGTTGTGCCGATGCGAAATCAAAAGTTTGTAAACTTTTCATTTTCATGACATTTGCGACACTCGCTTATTTTTGCTTTTGTTTTTTTCGTTTTATTGCCCGGCCACTCTCAACTTTGACCTTGAACACCAAACACAAAAACCAAGGGTAAGATGGCTAAAAGTGTATAAGACAACAATCCAGGGGTAGGAGTAGTAGGTTTCATTTTTTGTTGTACGAGAGAGGAGAAACAGAGAGAAAGGTCCTATACAGCACACAATAGAAAAAGTTTCACTTTTACCTCCCACTACTAACCTCCCTGTCCAAAAAATAAAAGCTCTTTTGGCAAAAAACATATTTAATCGAAGACTTTGAGACTTGGACTTGGGCATATCCTGTAAATTTGTAAGTTACCAAATACCAAATTCTATTTTCTATCACAACTTGGTCTAAAAAGTCACCGATAATTGACTTTAGATTTGTTTCCTATACATATTTCAATAAATTTTGACTTTTTCCGAAAATGTTTTTTAAACTTTTGTTTTTAGTTCAACACAAATTAGCTTTTGACAATAATTCAACAAAATTTTTGTGAATTATTATATATGTATGTACATATATGTTAGACCCTTTAGGTCGATCATTCAATAAGTATTATGTTAGAACAAAAATTTTCGACGCAATTTCATTGTGTGGGTGCGTGTGTGTGCGTGTTTTTGTGGGTGTAGGTGTGTAGGTTGTGGCGGGGTTTGTTGTACATACATATATATAAATGTGGGATGGTTCTATGGTCAGAGCAAATATTTTTTTCTTGTAATTGTGTAAATAGCAAAACGGCTCTAGGTTATTGGCTTGGCTGTGGGGTTACGAGAGCGTTTATTTTGTTGCGGTTGTTTGCCATGCCACCCCACCATTCCGTCATTGGACCCAAGCCAAACCCACCACCCCAACAATTCCCATTCCATTTCCATTAAGAGGATTCAAAGGGTGGGGCTTAAGCGGGAGACGGGGGTTCTTTTTCTTTAGCCTTTAAGCATATTGCAAGTAATATTTGTAAAATTACATTTAAATAGCTAGTCTATGTGTGGCGTGTGTAAGTTGAAATTGAATTGGGATTAACTAACTTATAGAGATTAGAAGTTTAGCCAAGTTTTGCTGTAAGTGTATACATATAAACCTTTTGTGAAGTTGACTTAATGCTGGCCAACTAATTCTTCTTTAACCACTTGACTCTCATTTAAATTTTATTATGCTTTGTGCTGCCACCTACATACATATGTATGTATGTATGTATGTAAGTCGTTGTGTGGTGTGGTGGATCCGGGTCCCTTTTTCTCTTCTTCTCTCTGTCTCTCAGTCCTGTATTCCCGAGTCGTATTCCCAAATGTGCGCCACGTGTAAATAAGCAATCAAGCAAACTGAGCACAGAAACCAAGCAAAGCCCAAGGCTTCTACTTCGCATCAGCCACCCCAGTTAGGAGTCCTTTTCAGTCCCACTTCATCATCTTATCGGGTAGCTTTCCACACAAGACACGTGGGCCGACGAGGCTGATAACGCCAACACACACACACACAACAGGGTGTGTGTGTGTGTAGAAGGTTCTGTCGCTGCTATGGCAAACTGAAGGCATTGCCATTGCAATGTTATTGTCAAGGACATTTCAATACAAGGCACACGCTCGCTTGTCCTTCGCCCCAACCAAACCAAGAGCATCCATCCATCCATCCCTACCCAACCTGCCACCCAACTTTTGGGGACCCTTCCACAGGACAGCATGTTCCACAAGATGTTGTGCCTTGACTTGCCTTTGACCTTTCTGAAGGAGATTTTCGCCAACGAATATTTTTTTGTAACAACTTGTTGGTTGGTTGACTATGCGCGCGAATATTAACATGCTTAAGGAATTCTACTTTTAATTCTTTCCAAAAATGAAACTTGAACAAATAAAGAGTCAAAATGTCCCTCTCTCCCACTCTGCCTCCATCTCTCTCTCTCTCTCTCTCTCTCTCTCTCTCTCTCTCTCTTTCTCTTTTGTGTGTCATTTGGGCTGTCTCTGTTTCTTGGGTGTTTTGTTTGCTGTGTAAACAGAAAACAAATCGAGAAATGCTGCAAAATAAATCTGCTTAAAACCAAAAATCACTTACAAGAGGGTACAGGGACTCTTACATGAAGGGATCCTTGTAGGCGGTTGCTGACTGTGCGTGTGTTTGTGTGTGTGGGAAAGGCGCGTGTCTGTAATCAAGTGAAAAGCAAAATGAGAATTCATACAAAAAACGGCAAGTGGCAAAACTGAGGAGGATTCAACTCACTTTCCTTCTTTCTTTCTATCTCTCTTTCTCTCAGTCTCATCCACTCTGTCTTTCCATTCATATATATAGCTCGTTCTCTTTCTTTTAATTTGACAGGCGCGTGCAACACTTGTCAATGTGACCTTGGTAGCTGCCAATGCCATTCAACCATCACTCAGCCATAACCAACTACCCAAATGTCCCCACCCACATCCTTTGGCTCATGTAATTTGCGCGCTTAGCATATTTTTTAGGCGCACAAACCAAAAATTGGCGCATTTATTGTCTCTCTGCCCTCACCTCTCCCCTCTCTGATGTCCCTTGGCGAATGTGAATGTGAAGGTGGAGAAATGAAACCCATTTTATGGCTTGCCAAAATGTGGCTCATCAAATGTTTTGGTCGTTTATTGGCCGCCTTGTTCGCCCTTTTGGGAACCATCAAAGGGTTAAGGTTTTCACGTTCCCCTCTCTCTCTCACTCTCTCTCTTCCCTCGCTTTGGTTGGCAGTCAAATTTAATGCTCAAGTGATTCAGCTCAGTGTATGTGTGTGTGTGTAAGTGGTTGTGGATGTCACAGATTGACATTTAAGTGGTTTGTTAGAAGGACCTCATAAGGAATAGATGTCATACACAATACTTCAATTTGAAATTAGAGCCAATCAAAGGATATTACAATTTAATGATACTTAATCTATAGATGGGGGAAACAAAAATCGGAACTGAATGGAAAAACTTTTCCTACATCTAGCTTAGTTCTTACGAAAGTGTTCTATAACCTGAACAAAGATTGCAATTGAAATGTTTTGGAACTTTCAGTGGAAATACTTCCTCGAAAACCCAGTCAAGGTATAGGCCAATAAAGGAAGAGCTAAAATAATTTGAACACCATCTGTCCGATCTGAATATTGAATAGTTTCGATTTATCGTGGAAACTAGATCAGATTGGTTAGAGAAAAGTCCTTGCATAAATACATTTAAAAGAGCTAAAGTTAGAATTCTACACCAATCTAGTTTATTGAGGATCCAGGTGTAGATTTTGAAAAGTGAAACTAGTCCTTTTGACGGATGAAAATCGGTCTTCGACATCGAAGTTTTTATCAGGCAAAAAGAAGACTTCCCTAGTGACTGCAACTCCGATTATTATTGGTAAAGTTATCGATAAAATGTTCAACTTTTAGATTTCTTCTTTCTTTCTTTTGCAGTAACTGAAATCTAAAATTAATGTTGCCAATGTTGGGGTTCGATATGCAGATTGATTTCAATCGATTATCGTTGAATTGTATCTACATAGACATTGATCTAATCCTGATTGAGTCGCTTTAAGTGGATCTTAAACATACATAAAGATACATAGAAATTTGGCTATTGCACACGAACACAAGAGTCCTTGAGTACTTATGGTGTCTTTGGTCTTGGTTGGCCTTTGTCGCCATGGGATAAGTATGTGCGTGCCTGGAGACAATGGAGCCAGGCGACCCATCAACCAACTGTTGCCTACTACAATAAATGGCAACACAACAACACAAGATAGACAGAGAGAGAGAGAAAAAAAACGACACAAATATCGAGAGGCCGTTAGGTGAAATGGTAGGGTGGGCGTCATGAAATATTAGACGTAGGAGGCCCCGGAATGATGATAATGTCGGCGCCGCCTGTCTCCAGTCAGCCGCCTGTCAAGGACATCAACAAGTCAGTCCCAAACAAAACGAATGCGCATAAAATTTGACAAGGTCGACTTTTTCTAACTTAACTAATTCTACTAAGACACAAACCGACAGGCACCTCTAGCTAAAGGTAGCTACGCATAGCAACAACTAATCCTCGCCCTCTCCCCCCTCCAGACCAGCCATCATCATCAGCTTCATATATGTATACTCATCATCATTTTCCATTTCATTTGATTTTTTAAGTTTTCTCTATGTCTATTTGAGCAATGTTTGATGTGTTGGCACATTTTTTTGTTTCTGTGTCTTTTTTTGTCTATGTATTTTTTGTCCGCTCCTTGTCTTGTCGTTTTGCAATGCAAAATGAAAATCTTGGACAAACATTTTCAATGTCAGGGGTTTCTTTCGGTTTTTCATGTTTTTTCTTTTCCTTTTTCGTTTGTCATTTTGTTCAGGAAGTGCTTGTTGCCCATTTCAATATATATGTATGTATGCCAAAATGTTTATTTCGTTTGTCATGCGAATGCATAAAATGAATAACTGAGATCACTTGTGATCGCCAAATGTGTTTAATGGCATTCACAGTATTCGTGGTTTTTAATCAAATTTGCAATTTGGAATCTGGGTTTGGACAGGAAACCATTGTCGATCGACATATATATATATATCTACAGAATTAGGTTTAATGTATTCCCCGACGACGACTGTTAAAATATGTATATAACCACCGCAGTATGTCTATCTCTTTCATATTATTCTAGAATGATCCGATCTGTGAATTGTAACGGACATTTTTTCATTTCTGCTTTACGTTCTTATTCTCGCTGCCTGCGCTGCAGCGAATATTCTTATGCATAAGTTTAGTCTCTAATAAACCTCTACTCGAATAGGTTCTGGGCCCAGGCAGCAGAAAGTAAAACTGTGCGGGTTAGTCGGAAAGACTTGTAAGAGATTCGTTTTGTTAATTAAAGTTTGTGATTAACTAATTTGTTCAAGATGAGTACACAATTTTCAATCGAAAAACTAGATGGTGAAAATTATAGTGTATGGTCAGTACAGATGAAAAGTCTGTTGATTCATTCTGATTTGTGGTCGGTGACATGTGGTCGGTTAAAAAAAGTGGCGTCTGATACGGCTGAACAAAAGGAGTTGTTTGACAGTAAAGACGAGAAAGCCCTCGCAAGTATTTTGTTGTGCGTAAGTCCGTCGCAGATCAACGGTATAAAACATTGTAAAACCGCGAACGAGGCATGGGCAAAGTTGTCCGCGATTCACATGCCCTCCGGTCCGGCTAGAAAAATACAGTTGTTTAAGCAATTGTTGTATTCTAAAATGTTGGCTACAGACAGTATTCGAGAGCATTTGAATAATTTTTCTAATGTCGTAGAAAAGTTAAGTGAAATTCAGGAACAAGTGCCTGATGAAATGCTCGTTATAATTTTGTTGGCAAGTTTAAGTGATGATTTCGAAAATTTTGTAGTTGCCATAGAAACGCGAGACTCGTTGCCATCGCTAAGCGCTCTAAAAAATTAAATTGCTTGAAGAGGGAGAGAGACGCAAGATTGGCGAAGTAGCCGAGAAAAGTGAGAATAAAATGTATTCGTCGCGTCAAGAAAACGGTAAAAAGAACAAAGCAATGAGAGAACCAAAAAACATTGAATGTTGGTTGTGCGGTCGTCGCGGGCATTTCGCGTCGAAGTGTAGTTCGAAAGAGAGAAAAGACAACGCGAGCGAAAAGAACAGTAAAAAATCTTTTCGGTGCTCTCTACTTCTGGAACACGAATCGGTTTGTCGAAAAATGCGTGGTGTGTAGACAGCGGGGCTACAGCTCATTTGTGTGCGGACAAATCAATGTTCACGAGTATGCGTGAGCACAAAGAGAAAATCAAGTTAGCAGGCGACAGTTATATAGAAGCCGAAGGTTGCGGTACAGTGGAACTAATATGCAAAAATATCACGATCGAGTTGGTTGACGTGCTATATGTAAAAGACTTACAATGTAACTTTATTTCGGTATCAAAAGCAACAGAAAATGGCTTAAGAGTAATTTTTGTCAAAAACAAAGTGTTCGTTAAAGACAGTAACAATCGTGATTTAATGATCGCAGAGAAACACAACGGTTTGTTTTTGTTTGAAAGTAAAACAAAAACAGTTTTTGCTGCAGAAGCAAATGTAAATCAGCTGGTGAAATGGCATGATCGATTCGGACATTTAAATTTCGATAGTTTGAACAAAATGATTAAGCAGGATATGGTCTATGGTCTCAATGCTAGAGTGTGTAGTACAAATGACCTTGTATGTGAAACGTGTGCAAAAAGTAAAATTTGCGTTAAGAAGTTTCCGAAGTTTTCGGAAAGTCGCTCAAAGGAATTGTTGGGCTTGATTCATACAGACATTTGTGGACCTATGCGTACAGCGTCACAAGGTGGTGCGCGCTATTTTGCAACTTTCATAGACGATAAATCGCGTTATGTATCGGTATACATGTTAAAGAATAAGAGCGATATTTTCCAGAAATTCCAAGATTTCAAAATTCTAGCAGAAAATCAGACGGGTAAGCGTATAAAAGCCATACGAAGCGACAACGGTCGCGAGTACCTGAGCGATGTATTTGAACAGTTCTTATCGAGTCATGGAATAAAAAGACAACTCACTGTTCCCCACACTCCACAACAAAATGGTGTGGCGGAGCGCGCAAATAGAACCTTGGTGGAGATGGCGCGAAGCATGATAGTGCATGCTGGAGTTGGCGAATCTTTTTGGGGAGAGGCGATAATGACGGCTGCATATTTACGGAACAGAGCAGAAACTGCAACTTTGCCTGACAATACTCCATACGAGGTTTGGTATGGGAAAAAGCCAAGCGTATCTCATCTTAAAGTATTTGGTATGAAAGCTATTGTTTTAGATAAAACTCATAAGAACAAGTTTTCAGCGAAAGGGAAGCAGCATATTTTGGTAGGTTACTCCGAGACTGCCAAGGCTTATCGTCTTTACAACCCTGTCAAAAGGACCGTAGTAGTATCCCGAGATGTCGTGTTTTTGGAGCACAAGTTCATGAAAGAGTTGGAGCACGGTCGAGAATCATCATGTGAGTCAGATGTGGTAATCTTTCAGCCAAGTGAAAAACTTGATTGCGAGCATAATGATGAAATCCAAGAAAAATCTGTGGAGCAGCAAATTCCAATTGTTGATGAGCAAAGTGGTGACGAAGAAAATGCTGAGGAGGAGCAACCATATACCCGAAGAGGGCCAGGGAGACCAAAGATTGTTCGCACTGGGCGTGCTGGTCGTCCACGAAGAGAGTACAATATGCTGAATGTACTAGATGCGAAAGACGTCATTGTTCCTACCTGTATAAATGAGGCATTTAAGTCAGAGCAGTCGGAAAACTGGAAATCAGCAATGCAGAAGGAGTATGACAACCTAGAAAACATTAGGACATGGAGTTTGGTTGATCTTCCTGCAAACAAAAAGGTTATCGGTTGTAAATGGGTTTTTACCACCAAACGAGATGAGAGTGGCAAAGTTCAGCGCTTCAAGGCAAGATTGGTCGCAAAAGGGTGTGGTCAACAATATGGAATTAACTACAAGGAAACTTTTTCCCCGGTTGCACGTTATTCCTCAATCAGACTGGTGATTGCGTTGGCGGTGGAGCACGAGATGCACTTGCACCAGATGGATGTCTCTGCAGCATACCTCAATAGTGAGCTACAAGATGACGTTTATATGCGACAACCTGAAGGTTTTGTCGATACTGATCATCCCAAGCGTGTACTCAAGCTACATAAATCGTTGTACGGCTTGAAACAGAGTGGGCGTGAGTGGAACCAAAAGTTGGATAGCGTTCTTTTGAAGATTGGTTTCGTTCCGTGTGCAAGCGAACCGTGTATATACACGAGCAAAGTCAATGGGTATTTATCTATTATTGTTGTATATGTTGACGATTTTATACTTGCATGTACCAGAAAAGACGACGTGGCCTACATAAAGCAGCTCATATCAAACGAATTTGATGTGGTCGACGGCGGTGAACTCCATCATTTTTTGGGGATGGAAATCGAGCGAGATGGCAAGACTGGCAATGTCTCCATAGGCCACAAGCAGTACATCGAAGGCTTGTTGCATGAATATGGTATGCAGGACTGCAAGCCGAACGCGACTCCTCTAGAGGTTGGGTTCCAGACGAAGTGCGATAGCGATGATTGCGGTCAGGTGGACAAGACACGCTATCAATCACTCATTGGTTCGTTATTGTATTTGGCGTTGACTACACGGCCAGATATAATACACTCTGTGGCTAAATTGGCGCAGAGAAATTCAGATCCGCACAAGGAACATGAGGTTGCAGCCAAGAGGGTATTGAGATATCTAAGAGGTACCTCAGATGTGAGACTCCATTATAGCAAAACTGGTGTTCCTATCCACTGTTTTGTTGATGCGGACTGGGCTGGCGATTGCAACGATCGGAAGTCGTTCACTGGTTGGTCATTCCTTATTGCTGGAGCGGCGGTGTCATGGGAATCAAAGAAGCAAAATCTGGTTGCCCTCAGTAGCACGGAGGCCGAGTACGTAGCACTTTCTACAGCAGCCAAAGAAGCGATATACATCAGAAAGCTGATCAACGAGATGGGATTCGGGCCGATGGCGAAGCTGATAATTTATAGTGACAACCAGAGCGCACAATGTCTTGCTAAAGATGCTAAATTTCATTCACGTAGCAAGCATATTGAAATAAAATATCATTTTGTAAGGGAAATGTATAAAGAAAATGTAATAGATATCAAATACATTCCCACAGATAGTATGACCTCAGATATATTAACAAAGAACTTATGTAAGGTCAAACATGTAAAGTTTACAGAAATGTTGGGATTAAAATAATTTTTGTACAAGATAGACTTCGCGTTGAGAAGGAGTGTTAAAATATGTATATAACCACCGCAGTATGTCTATCTCTTTCATATTATTCTAGAATGATCCGATCTGTGAATTGTAACGGACATTTTTTCATTTCTGCTTTACGTTCTTATTCTCGCTGCCTGCGCTGCAGCGAATATTCTTATGCATAAGTTTAGTCTCTAATAAACCTCTACTCGAATAACGACGATATACGATCTATATTATATATTCCTAAAAAATTGTAGGCTTTAACATCTTTTGGTTCTCCTTTTTTTTTCCATCTTGTACCTACATTTTTGTTGCTGATTACTAGGCAACAATTTGTTGCCCTTTTTTTTTGTCAGGAATTTTCATTGGTCTGCTTGGGGTTTGCTTATTTTTTTCGTTCTCTTGTTTTCGTTATTAACTTTTATAATGATAGGCCCATAACAACAGCAACAACAAATATAATAATATCTACTTACATTTTGAATCACTAGCAACGACTTGGCAGATGCCCTGTCTTATCTATTTTGTCATCAATCAATTTAATTCTAAATAGTTCTCAATTGAAGACATTTATCTGTTCTCAACTTTTTCCATAAGATCTGCTCTCTAAACTCTATAAACGGCTCATTATAAATATTATGGCTTAAAGTTCTAATGGCTTCTAAGAAACTTTTAAGCGAATTTGGCTTTTACTATAATCCTGATTAGCTTTTTAAATTGTTCTTATTGTATCATCAGTTCAGTGTATGGTTATAGACAACATTTTATTTATGCCAATATACCTTAACTTGGCCAATAAGTACTGGATATTTCCCAATCCACAAAACCAGAAAAAGAGCAAAATGATGGCGCGCAGTAAACATTGTAAACGCCTACGCCTAGATAATTACATGCTATCAGTTTTTGTCGAGAGAAAGAGTGCGAGTGCGTATAAAAAAAAGAGATGGTCAGGGAGAGAGAGAGAGAGAGAGGGATAAAGAAGAGGAATCGGAGAAAGAGATGATGGGCCTGAGGTGTGGTGTGTGGTAGAAGCTAGCATAGGTAGGAAAGAGGTAGAGAAAATTGACCCTGTGAATTGCCTGCGACGCAGTTACAAAGACCCAAAACAAAAATGAAACAGAACAAATTTGGAAAGCGCTCAATGAAAAATTATATACCCTAACAAAAGAAAATGGCATCTGCAATAAAGATAACGAAAAAAAAATGAAATTTTTGAGAAATTTCTTTATATGTATATGTATGAGACAAAAGTGATACACCAAGAAGTAAGAAAAGAAAAGAGTAAGTAAATTTTAATATACCCTCTCTGCAAGGGTATAGCAAACGAGAGAGAGAGAGAGGGAGGCAAAAGGAAAAAATAAATAAACATAGGCCCAGCCCAACTCATTTCGAAAGTAATGAGGATAAATGCAACCTTGAAAATAAAAGCCAAAATATGAATATGTTGAATTTGGATAGGAACCAAGCTGAGTTTTGTCTGCCAAATTGATTGATGTTTGGGGTTGATACATACATACATACACACACACATTTATACATATGTATGTATGTGTGGTATCCTTTTTGTTCTACTCCTTCTCGTTTATAATTTGTGCCCTTTTTGCTCATCAACTGATTGAATTACATATCAGGCCATATTTTTGTTTATGTTTTTATGTTATAATCATAAAGTAACCTTCGACTTATTTTGGTTAACTTCTTTACCAATTTACCAGTGTCATGCCCGTCGTAATCCTCGGCTCCATTTCCACTTCACATTCCGCTTCACTCTTCTCTTTGCCCTTCGTTTTACTTTGTGTCACTGCCACCCACAACTTCCAACTTATATATACATACATACATGTACATACATAATTGCTGAGGCATACTCGGCGTATACGTGACAATTCCTTTTAATGCTCGGCTCATCCTTGGCCCCAAAATATCAGTGTGTATGTGCGTGTGTGTGTGTGCGTGTGTGTGTGTGCGTGTTTACTTATATGTATGTATGTGTGTTCTGTATATGGCAAGGGAAAGCAAATCAACCCCCTTTTTGTAGGATATATAGAACCTTTTAGGTCCCTTTGGATTTTTTTTTTTTTTTGTCTTTCTTTCTTCTGGTTGCTCGTCGGTTAACCTAAATTTTTATAAAGCTCTTCTCATTCTTTTGATATATGCAATATTTCCTTGCCTTTATACATATCGCTTATGAGCTTTTCTATTTACATTTGATTGCAAATTTTATGCATGATTTAAGCCAAGGATTTTGCAAATGAAGAACAAAAATTATGAGTTATTGTCAGACATAATTTTTTTTTATAATGACATGTTTTCCTTTTATATGCGATTATAAGTATAAGTAAATAAAAAGAAAATATAAAAATAATCGACCCTACATCAAAATCTACATAACTGAAATATTTATTTAGAAAAATTGTATCTTCATTTTGTATTTTTTTTTTTAGATTTAACGAGGACTAATGTAACTCAGGTCATTCCATTCCAAAGTCAATGGACAAAATCAGAGCAATGTAAGTTCAAACATGAATATATATATGTACATATATATACATCTAAGTAGTTTCTAATCCAATCTTAGAGGACCACGGTCCATCACCTATTCAAGTTGTTGTGGTTTTAAGAGTTTTAGTTTAAATCTTTCCAAGCATTTCGAGAACGGCCCGCAAATTTAAGACATATAACATTGTAATTTGATGCTTCTATGATATCTTTATTATATAAACATCTGATTCTCTATAAATTTGGTAGAATTGTTGGTTATTTTGTGTATTTCATCTGTTAATTAACCCGTTTAATGTTAGTTCCACAAGACATAACAAATTTCTATAAAAAAACAATTAATGTGATCTCTCTTTCTCTCTCACTCTCTCCCTCTCTCTGTCATTTTCTGGTCCATTTCACACTCACATCAAAATTTTTGCCAAATTTACGAATCAATTAAATTAACGTTTAGTACTAACAAATCATATTCAATGGTCGTTTTACATAAATGCATAAATAATAATAATAATAAAGACCAACCTAAACCAAACAACAACAACAACAATAACAATACCACAAAGTAAACACAAAACACACACACACATTGAATGCTCATAAATAAAGTATTTTCACTTTTCTGTGCGGCAACAACAACGAATCAAGCTCTGAACCGGCTCTAAGCATCTGCAATTTGTGACGACAACTACAACTACAAGAACTACAAAGCCAACAACAACAACACGACCAACAAAATTTTGTTGTAGTGGGGTAGGTGACCCCGATTTTGGAAATTCACTTTCTTTGCATTGAGTTTTTTTTTTTTTGATATTTATATAAATTTCTCTTAAAGTTCAGTCAACCTTTTTGCTAGCAAGGGTCTACCCCTTCTCCCTCTCCCTCTCTCTTTCTATATGTCTCCCCGAACCGAAGAAAAAAAATAATTAAAATGTTAAAAAATCAAATAATTGGACATACATTTCCAGTTACAAGCAAACAAAAAAAAAAAAAAAAAAAAAAAAACCTACCGAAAACTAAACACTTTCCACTGTTGAACAAACGTTAAATTTTTTTATCGTTGACCCAGAAAAAGAAAAAAAAAACACACACACACACACACACAACAAAACAGAAGAAAAAAATAAATAAACTGAAAATAAAAAACCCGTTTTCGGTTGAAAAGAAATGCAACAACAAAACTTTAAATAAATGGAGTACACTTTCGCTTATGAAAACGAAAGTCAACGGACTTTTGCCAAGCAACAAAAACAAAAAATTCAAACAAAAAAAAAAAAAAGAGTTTTTAAAGGTGAAATGGCGGAGAAATTTGTCAGACCAAGACAAACCACTCCAAGATACTAATGTGGAACTGAGGCTAAAAACATTTTCCATAACAAAAGTTCATAAACTGGCAACTGCAAATGATGATCATTAAACACTCGCATTTTGCGTGCACGCGACTTTTTTCTGTTGTTGTTGTTGTCGTTGTTGTTGCTTTTGGATTTCTGCAAGTGACCCAATTTTCCAATACCGCAAAACATTGAAATTGAAATAAAAATAAAAACCAGCAAAAAATGAACTGGCCACAATAAATAATTTGGAGGTTTCACATTCAATCTGTGTGAGCTCGAAAAAAAAAAAACACAAAAAACAATACAACTTCATTTCAACTGAACGACAACCTTAAATCAAGGCAACATTTAAACTTAACTACAAAACAATTTGTAAATTATTTTTATACCATACACCCATAGGGTGAAATGGTATATTAAAGTCGCCAAAATGTATGTAACAGGCAGAAGGAAGCTTCTCCGACCCTATAAAGTATATATATTCTTGATCAGGATGAATAGCCGAGTCGATCTAGCCATGTCCGTCTGTCCGTCCGTCCGTCCGTCCGTCCGTCCGTCCGTCCGTCCGTCCGTCCGTCCGTCCGTCCGTCCGTCCGTCCGTATGAACACGCAGATCTCGGAGACTATAAGAGCTAGAGCCACCAAATTTGGTATGTATACTCGTGTAGTATGCACATGTTCAGAGTTAATTGGAATTTCGGCCACGCCCCCTTACGCCCCCAGGAATCACATAAAGCTGTTTTTCTTAAAAAGTATGACAGCTAGAGACATCAAATTTAGTTTCTATACCCGATTAGTTAGTGCGCAGAAATTAACTGTTCAAACTTTTTGCCACGCCCCCTTACGCCCCCAGGAATCACACAAAACTGTTTTTCTTAAAAAGTATAACAGCTAGACACATCAAATTTGGTTTATATACTCGTTTAGTTGGCGCGCAGAAACTAATTGTTTAAACTTTTTGCCACGCCCCCTTCCGCCCCCGGAATTTACATAAAACTGATTTTCTTAAAAACTATGACAGCTACCGACATCAAATTTGGTATGCAGACTAGTTTAATAGACGCGCAGAAACTGGCTATTTAAAAATTTTGCCACGCCCACTTCCGCCCCCGCAAATCAAACAAAACTGATTTTATCAAAAACAAACAAAGCTAAAGTCACCAAATTTAGTATGTATACTGGCTTAGTATTCGCGCAGAGTATATATATTTTCATATTTTGCCACGCCCACTTCCGCCTCCATAATTAAGAAAAAACCGATTTTCTCCTGTAGTTTTTTGACTATCGCATTCAAATTCGGCAGACTAATTAATCTTATCTATTTCTACAAAACTACCAAATTTTATTGAAATCGGACTAGAAACATGCAAAATATGCGTATGAACGTATTTTACTAAGCGGTCCACAAGGCCAGAATTGGCCGTTGGCTAGTAGCGGCGCTAGAGTGCTCGTGTGATCGTAGAGTGAGCGAGATAGCACATACTATGAAACATGTAAAAACAATTTAATAGACATACATATGTACATTTGGTTTTCGAAATTTAAAAAAATTTGTTTCACCTGGTGTATGGTATACCCGAGTCGACGAGTCGACTTACTTGCTTCATTCGTTTTAATGTCATGGGTACGAAATACATACACATACACACATGTGTGCAAATATGTGAGGGAGTTTTTGATATTTTCCATTTAGAATTCTCAACTAGACTTTAGGGCTTAGATCTGTCAGGGAGGTGCAGTTTCCTTCCACTTAGTTAGAGATTGTAACTACAGAGTCTGACAGATCTAAGAATATTGACAAGGTTTTCTGTGGCAAACTCAGACTTTGATTAGTCCAATATTTCGTTGCTTCTTAGAAATTTGCAATGAAAATGAAAGAAAGGTACCCCCAAAGTATGAGAAAGACACTCGAAGAAGAAATCACTTTTGATAAATCTAAATCAAACCTTTCAATAGGTCATAATCTTACCAGATTTGATAAATCTTAAAGATAAAAAGTATTTCTTGTTAAAAAATGTGGAAATGTTGCTGGAAAAATCTTAAAGATAAAAAGTATTTCTTGCCTAAAGATAGGTTTGGCTTATAGTTAAGGAAAAAGGTTAGCTTATTGCATATTATAGAAAGTGAATTTTCATTCTTTCATTTTGAATGGAAAACATAATACAAAGAATTGCTTACTTTGGCTAAGCCTTGCGGAGAAATTTCGAAATTTTCATTTCATTGGGAAAGATTTTCAATCTGCCAACAGCAATGACAATTGAACTTGAAGAACTAATTCAAAATTGAAAAATAATGAAATAATGCATATTGTCAAGATTCAAGTTCAGTTTCAGTTTCAGTTTGCAATTCAATTAAAACTCCACCCACTTAGGTTCAAATAACTCAACTCCAACTTGAACTTGTTGTGAGAATGTGTAAAAATTTGAGTACTTATATATATGTATGTATGTATGTCTGTATATTGTTCAGTCAGTCAGATATTTTCTGTGTGCGGTAGCAGTAGATAGAGGAGAGGTATTTGAGGTTAACTCGCATAATTCATTGCAAAGACCCTCAACGGCAATTATGAGGTTATTTATTTATACACACACACATACACATACATACATATGTACGACCTCCCTTCTCTCTGGCGTCTTTCCTCTTCCTTCAACGCTGATCGTCATACTCATTGAGCTTGGCTTGGCTTGGCTTGACTTGGCTGGCTTTTGCCCATGATCATGGCGAGGTGAAGTGCGGGTGTTTGCCTCTCAACGACACTTGCTAATTGCCGTTGACCTTTTTTTTTTTTTTTTTTGTTCGTTTCATCGCCTCTTCTCTGGTTTTTTTTTTTGGCATATTTCATTGGCGAGGCTGCCACGCCAAGCGCATAAAATCATAGCCAAAAAAAATATATATATATGTATGTATGTATACAGAGTCAAAGTTAATGAAAGAAACTGAAACCAAACGAAAACAAGAGAGAAAAAACGGAAAAATATATTTTTGTGAATTGGGTTACTATATACGAAATGGACGATGGCGACGCTTTCATTTCCCTGCCAACGTTCATTGACATTTGCAGTGCGGACCTTCAGACGACGAAACTGCTAAAGAAACCGCAGCAAAATTCACTTACTCACTCACTCACTGACTGACTGACTTGCATGTGAAAAGAAAGTAAAATTTGCCGTTGGTGTTGTTTTTTTTTGGTTCCGCTCCAGTTATGCGTCGTCGCATCGTCTTTGGTTACCTTCCTCCCGCTTGTCCCGTTTAGTGCTTTTGCCATCTGTTGTTGTTGCCTGCGCCTCCAACCAACCAACTAACCAGCCAGCCAGCCAGCCAGCCACTTGTTAAGTTCAAAAACCTCTTTTCAAGTTTCACTTTCGCTGCTGCCAGCTGCCAAGTGAAATTTTATGGTTTTTTACTGTTTCAAACATAGGTTATTGACTTCTCTCATTTCGCCTCATCTCTCAGAGCTCATCTCTTCTCGGTTTTGAGGGCAGACTCACGTGAGTCTGTAAATGAATATGCCAACAAAATTAAAAACAAATAAATTCACTTGAGATACATCCATACATACATACATATGTATATTTGCCATATATTAATTAGCTTAACAGTGAGGATTAACAAAACCTTAACAACAACTTAGCAATCAAATCTGAACGAGTGACTAACAAAAACCTTAAAAAAAATAAACAAACTGAGTTTAATAATTTGCAAAAAGAATTAAGAAAAAATATAATAAAATCAAATTAAGATTGATAGGGGAAATTCAAATATAAATCGTGCTGAATGACTGACCTATACTATCCTATCCTATCACCAAATATATCTGATCCATCAAATCAAACCAAAGTCTGACCCGCTTCACTTGGTTAGTCTTGACTTCAAGCAAAGCAACAAAACTTTTGGCTTAGAATTTATTTTAAATTATATATTAGTAAACTTTGTATTATTGAGTTATAAAACTACTTGATTTATTCTCTTATCCTTATCATAAAAAAACAATTTTTAGATTTAATATTTTAGTTCAGTTATTTTTTGCTTAATCAAAGGGATGTAATTCTGGTTTAGTCTTTGACAAGAATATATCTTTATATATCTTTTGACAACTTTGTTATACTTTCTAGTATATTCAAGTATAATCGTTGTTGGAGGAGACGTCATTGTTAACTTAGATTTGTATATATTAAAATTTCTTATATTATTTGTTTAAGATTATCGGAATTTCTACCACTGTATTTACATTAACATGTTCTAAAAGCTTCTGTTACATGGCTCATGAAGAGCTTCTAACTCATGAAAACGAAATATAAAAAGACTTCTTTCTGGAATTCGAAGAGGAGAAGACTTAATTTTCCTTACTCCACTCCACAGGCTATTGAGCATTGGAGTTTTGTACCATCTGCAACTGGGCAGATCAAACATTGGCGACCGTGACAGGACATTGCACTTCGCAAGTCCCAACAATCGTTTAATTTGGTAACAAAATACTCTCTGAAGGCTTCTTCTTCTTCTTCTCTCGTTCCCATAAGGACGAACATTTTAGTCATGGATTAGAAAGAGTATGCAAACATCGTAATTGATTCCAATTGGGTTTCTATTTTATGTAGTTATATTTAAAGCAAAGGTGAAGTTCAATGGCCCGCCATCGATGCCCAAAAGCATGGCTGACAATATCAATCTCGACCACCTCCACCTCCTTTGACTGTAACCCCTCCTCCTGATCGGTTATAACTGAAACTCGTGCCTCGCATTAACACGACAGCCCGCCAGCAGCTGGGCATGCGCAACATAATGCCGTGTATGGGTCCGTCCGTGGGTTTCCAGTGCCAAAACTCAATTAGATTCGAACATGGAGACGACAGAGACGAAGAGTTGAACAAAAGCCAAGACACACACACACACGCACACAGACACACACATATCACATCAAAAGACCATTTGAAATGAAATTGAAAGCAAAAGCGAAAGTGTATTTCTTTCTAGCTTGTTATAATATTTTGGTTTCGTTGTCTTTGCGTCTCTCTGGGGCCACCCCTTTCTCTCGGTTTCGGTCTCGGTCTCGGTCTCTATCGCACACTTACTGCCAACAATTCTTCAAATTCGTTTGTCAAATGTTTTCACTTTTCAAATTCAAGTCATAATAGTTTTTTGTTTCTTCCTCATTTGCCATTGTTGCTTAGCCGCCTTTCTTTCTGCTGCTGCTTCTTCTTCTTCTTCTTCTTCTTATGCCAATTATTAGCCGCACACACAAAAAAAAAGAGTCCAATTTAATAATGAGAGTGAAATTTGTATTTTTAGTCTGTTTCTGTTTCTTTTGGTTGTGTGTTTCGAGTGTTTGCTGACCTGATTTTGAGAGAGTTCAAAAGTTTACGGTAAAGTAGAAATTTCATATTCAAAGTAAAAGTGGCGCAGAATTGCTTTGCCTTTCTTCTGTCTGTCTGTCTGTCTGTCTGTCTTTCTATGATGACAAAAGTCATGGGTTTAACAGTTTTTGGTGTTTTCTTTTTCATCTAGAATGCATAAGAGATTTGCTTCCCCATGGAAATGTGAATCAGAAAACTCACTCGTTTGGGGTTTTTTTTTTCTGATGGTAATGAGATGGAGCCTGTTAGATGTTCAAGATGATCCTGTAATGCCTTAAAAGTAAGATGATAGTGCGTATTATTGAACTCAGCAGACAAATGTGAGAAAAAGAAGTTTCAAAATCGAATGGCAATTATCATTTACTTTGCACATATAATAAAATCAGTTAAATTTCATGGGGCAGCTTGCACCTTGTTTGTCTGACTGTTTGTCTGTCGGTCTGTGTGACTTTCACTAAACGCAAAACCAAAAGCCGCCAACGACCCAAAAACTGACCTAAAAACTTCAATGACAACCTGACCGAAACCGAAACAAAAAAGAAAACAAGAAGTTACAGATACATTTATGCAAGACTATAAAAAACAACAACAGCAACAACAACAACAAAAGAAACAAAGTGAAACAAAAAAATGCAACTAAAGGATGGTGCCTCATAAAAACCGCAGACGAACGCATACGGAAATGAAGATGTGGACATCCTGTTGCCAGTTGCCAGTTTTGCTTCTTGTTTCTTGCAGCCGGCCAACAAAACTTTCTTAATGGGAGCCCTTCAGTGCAGTCATACACATACAAACATACATACATAGGTACATATATGTATAAAGTCATACATTTAAGTATATTCAAAAATGACATTAATTTTTAAAGTCGGTCGAAGTCATAACAGCTGCCGCTATCAGGCCTTGAGCCTCCGCTGCTTAGCCCATTATTCAGACGCCAAAAAAGCCAACCAAAGAAACAAAAACCAATCCAATCAACTTGGAAATAGACAATTTTCCGCGCTTTCATTTTCATACACACCCCAAAAAAAAGAAAAAAACCTAAAAAAAAAATGAAGAAAAGTAACCAAAAAACAACGCTCAAATGATATCTTTGCATCTCTCTATGGCAGCGCACTTTTTCCATTAAAAGCAATTTAATGTACGTTACAATAAATAGAAATTGAGACATAGACAAGGAAAGTTCAACACTTTCTTTTTCGAGTTTGTGTTTTGAGAGTGCGAGTGCGGAGAATGGGAGTTCGTTGGGGTTCGTTGGACAAACACAACAGTTGCAAGTTCAAATCTACAATGTTTACTACCGAAAAAAAAACCCCCAAATGCAAACTGTTAGCAGAAGTAGTTGTAGTAGTAGGTGGGCAACAATTACCAGAGATATTTGAGAAAAGAAACGGAAAATTAAACGATTTTGATATACCCTTTTTGAGGCAAAGTACAAAATGATCATTAGACCTTTGCTTGCTGATTGAACACACAATTGAAATCGAGTTTATTTTTGAATAGGCATCAATTATCAAAATTCTGAACTTGGTTTAAGTTACAATTAAATGATAACCCCAATTACAACTAAACTTGGCTAGTTGAGTGACACGTTGCATAGAGTATTCAGCGAGTGATATTTGGGTATTATAATAGACGATCAAGCGAAAAGAAAGTGAACCCCCATACAAAGGGTGAGAGAGAGTGAGATAGTTGAAGATCTTTAGTCGAGTTTCATGTAAAAGAAAGTAACGCCGATCAGTGCAGGGTCACAACAACTCTCTTTCACTCACTCTCTCCCTCTCTCATCCTATTCACCCAGGTGTCATTGCTCCGAAATGAGTTTAATTCGAGGTTTATTGAACTGAACTTCCCTCCAACCCTGTCCAACGTGTTGTGTTTGTGTCTCGTTTCGTTGGGTCTCTAGAGAGGGACCAAAAAAAGTGAGAGTCGAATGAATAGATTTCAATGTGATGGAGTTTTAACTTTACATTGAGGTCACAATTTTTTCAACTCTCTTATCAAAATGCCTATCGAACGGTGGAGAAAAGTCTTTTGCTGCTCTATGAAGCAACATAAATATCCAGATGAGTGCAACTTTCTTTGCCAAACAAAAGCCAAAAAAAAAATAATCAAAAGGTCAGTGAACGTCAGTGGATATAAAGATTAAAAAAAAAAACCCAAAGATTGTATCAAATTTCACAAGCAGATAAAAGAGAAGCAGCTGTTCCAGTCTGTTTTTATAAAGTATCGAATTTAAGGAGACAGAAATTCTAAACTAACGAGGCAAAGATTGGCAAAAAATTTATAAGAATCGTTACACAAATCCTTACTTATAAAATTGAATTAGTAAAAGTTACTATTTGCTATATGTATCTGAACAATCTTCAAACTTAGTAATAGCCTTTAAACTTTAAGATTAATTTATGTTCAAGATCCTCTTAAAAAAGAAGTTCAAATCTCAATTACTTAAATACTTTCCATAGTTGATAATATTTTATAGAACTGCCAATAAATACTTGGCTAAGTAAATGAATATTATTTGTATAAGTAGTTTAAGTAACTTCCTTCTCCTTTTCTTTGACTATATAAGAACTATAGAAAGTTGTGTTAATGTCAATTAGTTTAAATTACTTCAACTTAAAAGGGAATACAAATGAAAACAAACTAAAAATTCAATGTCAGCCAAGGCCTCGGGTAATATGTATGTACTAAACTAGAGAAACAAACTAACAAAACAAATTATATTCTATGGAAGCGCCTCGTCGAATGCTCAAAAGGTCAGGGTGATGGTTTTTTTTTTTTTTTTTTTTTGTTTTCTTGCCTATTTTGTTGCTAAATATTTACACTAAAAGCTAGCTAAGCTGAATGAAAAAAAAAAATGGCGATAGACCCAGGGGCTGGCTGGGGGGTAGGGTTAGATTGTGTCAACCGCGTGCAATCAGTGACCACATAGAACTGATGGCTGGACTACCTCAAACCGTGTTCCTTCCCCTCCTCCTCCACCTCTTAGTCACCATTCTTGGTCCAATAGCGACTAGCGACAAAATGTATTGTGTTTGGTATTTTAATTGTGTTAAGCTTATAGAACGAATACTTCTCACTGAGCCTGCTCTGTCAGCTCTGAAGCTATCCCAAACCGACGAAATGCCTTCCGGGTCATTTGCTTGCCCCGTGTTCATCATCTATGTATGTACGTATGTATGTATATATGTATGTACATATGTATGTATGTATTCGTTGCTGTTCTCAGCACTTTTGAGTGCGTCATCATCCATATCCATCAACGTCGCAATTGTCTCACTACTCGGACATTGGTCATTGGCCCAGCCCCAAGTCCCCCCCTAACAATACCCCCGATGCCGCTGCCACACCCTTTCTGCCATAGCTTTGACAAAATAGAAAAAACCTCTTCCCTTTTGCCCAGTCAGTTTTGTACATTTCGCTGAACTTGAAACGTCGTCATGCAATGAAAGCATGAAATGTGTTCGCTATAATTTTGTAGGTTTATTTACTTTATAGCTACGATTACCCCATCATTCTACCGACCGACCGCCCTCCCTTCTTTTGTAGTTTTCCCCTTAAATTCCAGGAAACGAATCCGTTGACGTTGGCACATTTCGATGTCTTGTTGAATAATTGCTGAAACCTTGAAATTGGCACAAGAAACTCAAATTCGAAAAAAATAACAAAAAAATAAATGAAAACAAAGTTACATAAAGACTGCTTCGGGTGACAGAAAATTGAAAAACACACCATATACCTACATACAAATGTATGTATATAGAAATGTACATTATGAAAACAAATGATATATCAAACATGCAGCTTATTATTATTATTATTATTAAACATATTTATATGGTATTTTTTTCCGAGAATGATTCCCCCTTTTAAAGGCTTTAAGAAGAAAGAAAAACTGGAAGCGTGAGAAGACATTAAACTGGACTGAACATCGTGTTATGTAGTGTTTAAATTGGGTCATCTGGGATTTCAATTTCATTAGAATTTCTGTGCTTGGCGCCAACAAGCCATAACAATCCAAACAAAAGGAAATAAAATACCCGGTGACTAAATTCCATATTGATAGAGTTCCTGGGAAATATAAATAAATGCAATCTGTTAAAGATATTCACTTGAAATTCATTTTCCATAGACTGAATATACTTCATATTCGAATCTTTAAGTTTATTCTAATTCGGGATTCGAAATATTCTTCTTAATTTGAAATACAAGAAAGTGGATTTAATATGTAAGTTTCAGAAGATAATAGAAAGTTCTAGAGATTACTATAATCAAAGGCATAAAGGACTCTTTCTCTCCCAAGACTTTTAACTCGACTCAAGGCCAATTTGATCAGTTTTAGGGCTGTCACTTTTGGTAATTTGATCGCTCTGTCTATCGATGATCGATTGCGCTGAGAATCAAAATAGATCTTACAGCTTTGACGACAGCAAATTTGTTAAACACACACACAGAAATTATCACATATGAAATCACAAAAAAAAAAGTTAAAAGGTCATTTCCATGGCAGTGTAACTTATACCCGATGGAAAATTTGTATTTAAAGGTCAAATGTTGTGTATGTATTTGCAAAAAAAATATGTAAACTTGTGTATGTAAGCTCTTTATCTCTGTATATGCCCACTCATTTACATATACACTTTTATCCTTTACATATTATCTGTTCGACTCCATCTGCCCACCGCAGAGTATATAAACTTCTATATGTATATGTTGGTATATAATTTTAATGGAAATGAAAATGAAAATGTTGTGGGCTACACACGAGCGAGCATATTTATGTGTGTGCGTGTGTATGTGGGATGAGATGAAATAAAGTGAATGGCAACAAATGCTAATTCATCAATTTAATGACAATAAAATACTAGGACAGTCAACCAGACCACACGCCACAAAGTAATCATCAGCAAAAACTGAACTGAAGTTCTATCAAGCGACTAACTGGGAACTGAACTGAAATGAGAAATCAGAGCAGAAGTATGAGTGAAATGTGAGTCCTCATCGTACTGAAATTATCCTGCCAGGAATTCTTCTAGAGCCATTGACCCCAAAAAACGGAAGAGGCAATGAGTAGTTCCAGTCAATGACCCAAAACAGGATCTGACTGAAACTGAAACTGAGCCCTGAATTTGGGTTTGGGTTTTTGGTAAGTGGGCTAGGCTGGCCAGTAGTTGGATTCACAAGATTTATGACCGCATCGCGAGTTGAACGAACTCAACTGTGCGAAATGGCGAAATGGTGGATAATAGGACAAATAGGCTTAGAGGCGAGGAGTGGAGTGAGTTGGGGCAGGATTACATAACACACTCCGCAAGAGTATAAAAACAATATGGCTGACGGATGGGAGCTTATGGTGGGAGCAATGTGTGTGTGTGTGTGTGAGTGTGTGTATCTGTGTTTGTGGGGAACCTGCACAAGTCAAGAGAAGTTGAGGCAACCGGAAGTTAACCTTGAAGTAAGTACAAAATGAAAAGCTTCACCCCCAAAACATCCAACAACAAACTGCGCAGCATCCAAAGGCAACTCCCCTTTCTACCCCTCTAGCCACCAAAGAAGCAACCACCTAATGGCAAACCCCAGATATTCCACCAGAACACGTGTTGGAAATGGTAGGCAATGGCTTCTCAAATAAAAAGGCAGTGCGAGATAGGAAGAGAAAGAGAGAGAGAGAGTGAAAAAGTGAATGAGGGTATGGATCTGGGGTCAAAATCTTTCGCATTTTGTTGCTGCTGCTGCTGCTGCTGGAAACGGAAGCACAAATAAATTCTGTTATCTGGGGGTGACTTTCATACTCTCTCACCAGAGCAAAGAACTTCAGAGCAAAACACTTGACATGGCTGGCTGCTGGCAATCGATAATAACCAAGTTCAAATTTCTGGTCCAACACAACACAAAAAGTAATATGTAACGAGGAGCGGAGGAAGGTGGAGAAGGGGAAAAATGCAAAAAGGAAAAACCACCAACAAGTTCGTTCTATCCATTGTCTTATGTAAATGTTATTATTGTTGTTTTTGCTGCTGCCGCTTAAGTGTTGTCTCTCAACTGACACAACGATGAACCTCACATAGCTCAGAATTTAAAGTGGTTTTCCGTTTTACTTTGGCGAACAATAACCACATCCTTCTTGAAGAGTAATCCTATTCCCAAAAGGGCAAACTGAAATCGAAGTACGGCACTCTGTTTGTACAGAGATAAGGATATTGTCTTCAGATTATAATGAGACAAAGAGAGAGAAAGAGGAAGCTACAGAGCTAGCTTAAAAGTCGTATGGAAAGAGTGTAGTTTAGGAGCCCAAAGAACTGAAATTCCTAATAAGTTTAATGTTTAGGCTTCAATAACTTGTGTTTGTCTTTTCTTTCTTATCTACTCCAAAAGAAGAAGAACACAAAATCTTTTAAAAGTTTCGGAATCAATATCGACATTAACACTCAGCATTTTATCAGGGCCCTAAGTTAATTGTGTAAACATTGGTTGGACCTGACCTCAATATACATAATTGATGCACATTATTCCTACTCGGTGTAATGTAAATTTCTTTGTAAATATCGAAAATGAATTAATAATGAACTTGATTTCGCATTACGCAATCTGAAGGATTTATTTTTTTTACTTCTTTTGAAACAAAACAACATTGAAATTATAGTTCTATAATCATTTGCAAATGTTGAATCAAATTACACACTAAACAAGCCAACTGCATTTGATATAAAAAGAACAACAACTTTTTGTATTTATCGAGAATGAGAGAGAGATTATGAGAGAGATCTCAGAGGCATTACATTTCATTTGCCGTTCGCGTTATAAATATTTAAATTTATTGTATTCTGTCGATATTTATGCCAAGGGAAGGTGTCTTATTACGTCTGAGAAGGCATATCGAAGGGTGGGAGGGGAAAGGATGGTGATGAGATGGCTGGAGATCGTAGACTGGCATTGGAGCATGCTCAATGAGAATGAGAATCATCATCATCATCATCATCGTTTTGATGATGGCAATGTAGGTGGAGAATTGAATTTTTTTCGTTGTGTTTGCCTTGATAAATAAAATATGCACATTATGGATGCCTTCGTACGTGATTTCTATGCCAAAATGCCAGCTCAAGGTCATTTGAAAAGAACTTTAATAATCAGCTTGTAACTTACAGTGCCTTCAATATAAAGTCTTTTCACAATTCAAGAGTAAATGGTTTCAAAAGAGTTTCCTTTCCCCTTAAATCTTTATCTAATCTTTCTAAATTCGATTAAATAAGATATGATACAATTCGATTCATCTCCTGCTCTTGAATGATTAAAGTCATAATTGTAGTCACAAAAGGATGGTCAAATAAAATTCCTTCTGAAACCAGTTTCCAGCAGTTCAAATTAGATTTCTTTTACATGTTCTTTCTATTGTGAGAAGAGAGAGAGGGATAACAATAACAAATGGATAGGCCCAAAGTGACTTCTTACCATTCATAAACAAAAAGAAACGCCAAGGTTATACCTGGTCAAGGTTGATTTTAGCGCCTTCTCACTTTCTGGTTTGCGTGACAACTTTTCCATGTTGAGTAAAAAATAATTAGAAGGAAAAAATTTCCAGCACGTCAATAAACAAGTTGACAAATAACTGCAAATATACTTACTTACGAGTTGGTTTTTGTTAAAAGGAAAGATACCAAAGGAAATTACCAGTGAGAGTGAGCCTATAAATAGCAACGACAACTTGAGCTTGTTAGCTTAGAGTGTGTGTTGTGTGTGTGTGTGTGTGTGTGTGTGTGTGTGTGTGTGTGTGTGTGCGAGTGTGGCAGGAAGTGAATGCCACAGTGTTGTGCCTGTTAAACTTCCAGCAATGGTTATGGATGGCAGCAATAGAAGTTGGGTTTACTTTTTTACGTTCATTCACAAAATAAGGGAAATGCCTACCCAGCCTGTTGTTGATGTTTGTCTTTGAGACTGGAAAATTTTCTTTTACGAGTTGGCTAACAAATTGCCCAAATGGAGTGGAGTGCAGAGAGCAGGCGAATTGTTTGTGGGGCACATGAAGGAGATAAGAATTTCTTCTTCTTGTATATAGAAGTCAAACAAATCAGCAGAAAAGCATGCTATAGAATAAAAGCATTGAAAGGCAGTGAATTTTTGGGCGAAGGATGTTAGCAACGTGGGCATTTGAGGTTTAAGTTTTTTTTTTTTTTCCAGTACAAGAAAATATAATTGAAATGCAAATTGAATTTGTGTGCCGCTGAATGACGCATTTGTGCTTGTCGGAAGCTTGTGGGGGCGTAGTAGAGATAGGTACGATAGTGTAGTAGTAGTAAAAGTGGGAAAAGGCAGGGGAAGAGCAGGGTGTTCGGTCTCTGGCTCCAAAAATCAAATGCGCAACAGCGAAAGTGGCAACAAACTTGCGGTGCGACCTTCAAATTAAAAAAAAAAAAAAAAAACAACAAGAAAAAAATAGGAGTGGGTTCTAGTGGTGGATCCAAGTGAGTGTAAAGAGAGAGAGAGAGAGAGCAAAAAGTTCAAAAGCGTGCAATGCCAAGGAGAAAGTTCTGGCAATGTCATAGAAGTACAGTCAACCCAAGCCTTGCACAGTGGACGATTATCAATAAGGACTAAATCATAGCATTTGATTGAAATTGTCCAAAAAGTTTAAACTTTAAAGTTGGTAGAGAAACCTCTTGAATAGTAGTATTCCTTTCGCTTTCTCTGTTGACACTTTGTCACTTAGGTAGATTCTATATGATCCAACTCTAACTCTCTTTAGGAATACCCTTATTATTTCAACCTTTTGCTAAGCAATTTTATTGAAATGTTTTACCAAATTTTTTGACAATAACTTCAGCGAAGTTGCCCACTGTGCCCCTCGCCCTTATGTTCAATGTGGAAAGCTTTCAGTTTTTACTCTCCCACTCTCTCCCTCTCTCTCTCGTGGTGTGCTTTTGTGGGTTAGCTTTCAGTTAGGGGTGGTATTAGCCAACTACCCCGCCGCTAGGCAGGGTCCTCTTAAAGGAAAATGCCGTTATTATTTAGCGTCAATCAACGTTAAATGCCCTTCAACATAGGCGCAACAAAAATTTCCATAGGCGCGCACACATTCAAGGACTGTGCGGGCAAGGACAAACGTAAAAGCTCCAAATGGAAAAGCTTACCACTTTGTTCTCCACCCACACAGTGGCACACACACACAGGCAATATTGTTGTGTGCCTTGGCAACGGTGAAGTTCAAGGTTAAAGCTGAAGGATTTTTGTTGTTGTTTCTTTCCTTTATTACTTATTCGTTGTTGCTGTTGTTGTTGTTGTTATGTTTTGCTGTTCGTTGCCTGCCTGTCAATGCCACCCACACAGTCACACGTGGGCACACGTTGTTTCTGTTTTCTTTGCTTCGTTTTTGTTTGTTTGTTTGGTCTCTCTCGCACTCCCGCTCGCTCCCTTTGTATAGGTGTGCGTTTTTCTTTCTTTTTTATTTTTTTGCTTTGCATACTTTGTGGCGCGTGGAGCTGCTTATTGTTTTGCTTATGCTGGACCTTTCTTACGCACCTGCTGCCTGCCTGCCCGCCTGACTTTTGACCTTGAGCTTGTTCGCAGTGAGAAGAATATGGCATGGAATGGAATGTATATATAAGATATATAAGAGTATGCGTGGGCCTACACCTCCGACTGTTGATTACATTGTGCGGCGCGTGACTTTGATTTGATTTTTAAATGATTCTTTTAGCAGCTTGACTTTGTTGACTTTCGTTTCTTCCTCTCGCTGCTTCATCTGCCTGCTGCCCGCCGCCCTTCCCCCTCCTGCCCTCCTCCTTCTCCTCCAGTTAGCTCAATCTTGGTTATTACCCAAGACTTAAAGGTCAACAAAAGGACGATGCTTTGGCGGCTTTTTATCACCCAAACGAGAAGTAGAAAAAAAAGATACTCCTGCTCCTGCTCCCGCTGTTGCTGCTGCGGTGATGGCTGAACATGCCAACAAAGTTATATGCCTTTAATGCAATTAAGCCACGTGTCGTCGTAGTCATAGTCCTCATCGTTGTCGTTGTCGAAGTTTGTTTTATTAACTTGTCTTTCTTGGTATCGAACTGAGGCAGAGACACTGCCAAAGATATTGACAGAGTGAGTGAGTGAGTGAAGTTGGCCGGGGTCTCTTAACTATATTAGCTTTTTGGTGGGATGCAGGACAATTGCCATCTGTGTGAATATATTTGTGAGTGTGGGCGATAAAGTTCAATAATTATAGACGCATATATAACTGTTGATTGAATAAAAATGACTTTGGTTGTTAATAGGTAAAATAAGTGTCGTTTTATTTTATTGCGAAACGCCATAAATTGAATCAATTAGTTATCTAATTTATTTCTTACTTCATTTTTTTCTCTAGAAAATATTTCAATAAACATATTTCTCCATTGAGAGAATCTTTCCATTTCTGATTGAATTAATCCAACAAATTCCCAATCCTTATAATGGCTTAATACATATTTTCGAATAGAGTCCAATTAGGCCCACATTGTAAGCGGTTCCCTGGGTGATTGAATGTGATGCAATGTGCCAATTGGATGCACCCAACTATTAAAGGTCATCCATTGGAATATCATATAGCCAATCATTAGAGTTAACAGATACAAGAGTAGAGATACTCGAAACTCATTGCCACTAATCGATACATGCAATAATGAACACACGATCATCACAATTGTGAATGTATTGCAGGATTCCGAAGTGGCAGTAATTACCAGCTGCAGGAAAATAATAATTTAAATTATGCTTATTGAGCATTGGGGGGTACACATGGACTTACAAATGTATTCCGGTTATAGCATACATGGAGGACCAATAGGGGCAAGGCCAAGTAAATGGTATAAGTGGACATACTCATTATCACACCAAAGGCCACATCCAATTTATTTGAACGGATCAGACTGATCAATAAAACAATGGCAGCGAAAATCTCACCAGAATTGAAATACATTTGGGTTATCATTTGTGGCGTTGGATTATAACGCCAATTGACGAATTGCCATATCATATTATTGATCTCCTGGAGCATATAGCTATTGCATAATGAGCATATTAACATGCCAGAGATGGCATAGAATGCCAAATGATTGGGCACACGACGGGCTCGAGTGGCACAGAGAATGATTAGAGCAATGCCCCAACAGTTCAAGAGCAACATAAACCATAATGAGGGCCACGGATTGAAGGGTATGCACATAAAGGGCAGGAATAGATAACTTGTAAAGGCAATGACCTTGCACCAGCCATGCAAGTGTCGTCTCTTATCCATTACCGGTATCAAATTAGCCGCCACAAAGTAAAACGGTGTCTAGGAATCAATATACAAATCTGTTTATACATCCTATATCATCAGTTGGTCTATCAGGTACTAACCATTACTGTAACAACGCCCACAATTGGCTCTTTCATAGTCGTATAGCCATTGACACTTGACCACCAAATTTTCCACCATTTCCATTCACTACTCTCATTGGCAAGATTGGTAGGCGACATCCTCTTTAAGTCTGACGACATTTGTTTCCTTTTCTTCTTCGTTTTATTGTACGAAACTAAAAGATTTCCCATTATGTACAGAATGAACATAAACAGTATTGATACGGCCCTAAATTTCAACGTATACAAATCGTCATTAATTAAATTTTTCTCCTGAAATATGTCATATTTCCTTGTGACAACAGTAGTCAAATAGAAATAACCCATCAATAGGAATAAAATACTAGACCATAATGTCAGAGCTCGCGCTTTGTAGCCATTAACGCAAAGTGTACAAATTCCCAAGACAAAGTATCTCATCAAATCGCCAAAGATTCCCGATAAACGTAATGTGGCCTCGTATGAGTTTTGAAAGAGACACGTAAGCCCGGTTTCCAAATACTCGGGCAAAAAGAAGATGAGCCCAAAACCTGTATAACCGTAGGTATACGATGAGATGGGTACCAAATCCATAAGCATTTCGAAGTTGGGTAAAAAACTGAAATAAAAACTAACTCAATAGCTCCACTCCTCTTTCCGTCTCACTTTCCCTACATATGTACATATGTACTTACAAGTATTTTGTTAGCATATAAATTAATCCATAGAGTATTAACATTACCAGACATCCCATGAACACAACAAGACCGTTAAGGGGTATCTTGAAATAGCAAAATATGATCTTTAAATAATCAATATGGGCCATAAAAAAATGACAACTTAATGTATTTGTTACAAATTCACACATATCCGTAATATTTGGATTTGTCTTTTCGTTAAAATGACAACGCGTCTGTAAAAAAAAGAAACAGACACACACAAATGCAATTAGAGATGTCTTCAATCTTCGAGGACTTACCGAGTTTCTCATATCCATAAAGGATATGTGACGCGGCCAACGCCTCAATATCGTGCCATTCGACGACTCCATGGAAGGCAATTGAAGCAAGTCGAGTATGAACATAATTCAGATTGATTTGTAGAAATCAAAAAACTATTTCAGGCTTCACCTACTTTATGTAAAATTTAAAAAAATTAATTTGAAATCGGGTCAAAATGTTATTAGTTGAGAACGAATTCTATAAATTTGCAAATTATTTGCAAAGAACAAACAAAATATACAGGTATATAGAATTCTAGATACCTCATAAGTCTACTGATGCCTGATGCATCAACTAGTTTGCAGTTTGTTCAAGTGGACAATGCAAATAGTTTAATCTGTTTGTTGTTGTTGTGGGACCAAGTAAAAATAGTTCAAACTTGGATGCAGAACAATTGACCATGAGAAAAACGAAATCACCTAGCCGGCCGGCCGGTCGGCAACTGTCCGGAATGCCATTAGAGGCGGCTCAAGTGGGACTTGGAACTTGGAAAATGCGATGACAACACCCACACACACACACACATACACTGCGAGAGCAAGAGCAACAGCGCCAACAGAGGCCATGGTCAGGGCCATACACGTCAATCCAATAAGGTGTGCTGAAGAGAAGAAGCTTCATCCTTACTACCCCAGAGCTTTGGGTGCAATGGAAACCCTTGCACTTGAACTTGCGCACGCGGATGTTGCATGTGTCTGCGACTAGTAGTGGGCGTAGGATGGTGGGTTTCAGTTGACCTTCAAAAGGTCGAGCTTTTGCGCCATCGAAGCTTATTTTTAGTAACAAAATAAATGTCTACGACAGAGGAAGAGAGAGAGAGAGAGAGAGAGGGGACATAGTGGTATACATTGCAAAGGTCATTCGTACGAATGGGTTTTACCCCTAACGTTCAAGGTCACTGCTGCAGCTAGCAAATGATAATTAGCACCCCTCCCCACACTTTTCTGTCTCTCTCTCTTTCTCTCTCTCTCTCTCTCTCTACATACGCCCACAAAAATAAATACAAAAAAAAAGGGGATTGCACTCACATTTTGACATTGACGCAAATTGCCGAGGGTCAAGTGCATGGCCAAGAATGAATCAAATTAAATGGGCGGATTTTGGTTGGGCTCGATTCTCAAAAGTTCAACAAATTGAATGGGTGTTTTTTGTGTGTTTGTGTTTGTGTGGGTGTTTCGCCCCAATCAAATTTGAAATATTATTGCATACACATATACATAAATGATTGATATTTCCAATTCCTTCTTTATCAAAGTGAAAGCAGAAACCAAGACTTCAGATTGAGTCAATTGGCCAAGGACCCGCCCACCCACAAGTTGCCAAAGATATAGGCGATTTCATAAATTGGCAAAGTTTTTTGTAACAAAATGGGGAAAAAGGCGAAAATCTTTTTGGATTTTCCCCGTCTGCCCCCTCGCATGCTATTTTTCTTCAGGTTGCCCTAGACAGCAAATCTTCTTATGTGCAACTTTTGCTTTAACCAAACTTTAATCAAACAGAAAAGCTATAAGAAATTATTTTTAATGCAGAAATGCCACAGTGACTTGTTTAAGTCAGTGTACAGGCTAAAGTCAAGAACATTTAGAGAACTTATTATCTTTTAAAATGGAAATTGAAACAAATTTCTCATAAAATTAACTCAGATAAGGTGAAAGAGGCATATATCTTTAAAGCTTTCAAAATTTTGTATAATTTATCAATTTTGACTTTTGAGTTGAAGTTTTCTCTATACTTTTTAAACTTAAGATATTTTCCATTCTTTATTGTGCAGATTTATGGCAATAAGTGTGAGATGGTGAGTGAGATGATGATGATGATGATGAGTACGTCGTTAATATGTACATAAATATTGTGTGTGAGTAAGTCTTCACTTATTTATTATCAAAATGATATGCGAGGCACAATTAAAAAAAGGAAAAGAAAGAAAGAAAACTGATGACGCTAACGCGTGGCACAACCAATCCAAAAAGCGACCAGCCAGGCCATAGACCGACAACAATCATATAGATTGAGATTGAAGGCAGAGATCGGTGTGGTGTATGAGTGTGTGTGTGTGTGTGTGTGTGTGTGTGGACTTGACTGGGCATTGTACTCTCTGATGAAACTCTCTGAAATGTGGAAGCGTCATCATCGTCATCGTCATCGTACTCCTTCTACCCCCCCTCTAACCACTGCCCACTTGAACAAAGCAATCGCGATTATGACGGAAAGAACAACTCATATGAGTCTTACGCCCCTAATTAAGCGGTCAATGTACAGGTTCAAGGGTGTAGATTGATCGCAAAAGAAAAGGTCCTTGTGCGATTAATGTGTTAGGAGCATTATGCAGATGCTTTCTGACATAGAGATGTGAGCGTGATGCGATACCATGACCATCCCTAAAGGGATTCTATCTGTATGTTAGACATGGACGAGGTAAAAGTAATTTTTGAGACTCAGACGAAGGTTCTCTGCTTTCAGAGAGTGTGTCTGTCTCTCATCTCTACTGCACTTTCAGCTTACTTGGCTCTGAGTGTGTCCAAGTTATGGCATTTAATCACTTACGGTTCACTTACTTACTCCAATCTCAATTCAAGGCGAATTCTGAACTCAACTCTCAAGTGCAATGACAAAGAATCTGCGTCGGTGGCAGGGACACGGGATATGTACAAAGGGGGATGCCGCCGGGTGCAGGGATCGGGAAATCTGCATACAAATGGTATGAGAATCTGCAAGTAGACAAAGCTCAGGGTCTGCCAGCTGCCAGTTTTTTTCTTTTCTTGCATTGATCTTTCCTTCTGATTTCTTTTTTTTTTCGTTTTGCCCTCTTCTGTAGAGGAAGCAGCTAATAAGTGCACTGCAAAACGTATATATACAACTATATATATAAAAAAGAAGAAGAATAAAACCAAACACAAGAAACAAAAGAAGAATGAGCAGACGCAAAACAAAAACTAAAGAAGATCGAACAAAATTTGCACTGTCCCCGGAAATATGTTGGCGACGTTGTTAAAAAAAAAAAAAAAATTTGTCCTTGTCTGTGTGGTCAGATGTAGAAGAGTTTTTTTGTTATCTTTGCTCTTCTTGTGCAGAATGCGTGGGTAGAGCGGATGCTCACTCTCGGAATGAACTTAAGTGATCAGGGACCACCCAAAAAATTAATTGGTTTCATTTTGCCTTTGACTGGCTAAGGTTAAGACTTAAAGTAGTTAAACTAACTAAATTATGTTCTTTTTGAACAGATGACAACCATCAAATGATACCCAACATACATATTTAGGCTAAGACAACTGCAACAAGTTGAAATTTCTTAACTGACTGATAACAAATCGATCTAAGAATTCTCCAGTTGTATATTATCGATCGTTTTGCATGACTTAAGAGATATATCCTTACAAAAATAGGGTCTAGACCTATATTCAAGAATTTGCTGTCCCACATCTTTGCACGTATCATCTCGTGCTATCTCCCTCTTACAAATACTCCATCTCCTTCTTTACGAAAATTGCTAGCCTTGGCATAAATATGGAACCATCATCTTTAATATCTTCTCAACTCATCACGTTTACAGAAAGAAACCAAAGAAAAAAAAAAAAATAAAAATAAAGACCAAGAAGAAACAACTCCTTCTTCTTTTATTTTTTGTTGTTGTTGCAACTTCTCTGAATTTCTTGGGCGTGATTTACGGTGACTTTTTTATGAATTATGAAAACAACAACGAAAAATTACGCTGTTTATTTTATATGCGAATCACGTGTACCAATTCAGATTCTTCATCTTTCTTGGCTATCTTTTGTATATACTTCTCTGGTTCCTCTTCTCAATTTAAGGCCCATAATTTGGTTAATTATGTAGAAAAGTGACAAACTAGGTACTTTTGATACCCTTTTTGTAAATGGGCGGGAGACAAAGACAGACATTGAACTCCATTCATATTCATCAGGCTGCTAAATATAGAAATAGATTTGTAAAAACAAAGACTTGATGGGGCCCCCTCTCAGGGTAAGGGGGTTAAGGTGGGGAGCAGACAGCTTGGATGTTTGTTTTATTAAATGAAATAAAAACGAACTCTTATCGGCAAGATAGAGACAGAGAGACACAGAGAGAGAGAGAGAGAGAGAGAGAGTGTATATTGAAATAACAAACATGGTTAGCTACTTTGCAGAGTTGTCAACTCATTGTCATGTTTACCCTGGCTAAGTGGAATGAACGGGAGCTTTCAGTTTGTTGATCTCAAAACGATCTGATCTGAACTGAGTCGACCGATCTCTGACTGTGAAATAATAATAATAATAATAATATATGTATAAACACAATGCGAGGGACAATTGCAGGCAACTTTATCCTTAAATCTAATAAACAACGTATCAAAGATTTATTAAGGTTTTTTTTTTAAGCTGGTATTAAGATCAAGACTCCGATCGATTCTTAAGAGTTTCCAAGTCTTAGAAGGCCAAAGCGAACAGTAAACAAGAACCTAAATGTCGACTTAGCCCAATTCTGATACAATTTTCCAAGGTTTGATAACATTACTCAAACTATTTGAAAGATTTTTAAAGTTATTCGTTTATTTATCAAATCTTTGGTCATTTGATTTTGATTAATTGATTTGAGGAAGTTGCCCGATGTCAACGATGACGACCCTACGAGATAGAAGAAGGCTGCATTTTGTCATTGGAAATTGAAATCAAAATCAAATCGAATCGAAACTTGTGCAAGATCAATATCGGAAGTGTCTATAGTTTATTCACGTCTAACGGTGTATTCACACTCGCACACACACACACACACACACACAGGCATTAATATGAATGGAAAAACGAATCACAATTTGAATATGCGAAGGAAAACTGGTTTCAGGGGCTGTGTCCATGGTTGGTTTTATTTTATTTCACATTTTTTTTGTTTGTCGATTTGTTTTATGCGGGCGACAGTCTTTAAGAAAAAACTTCTAAATGCCCTGACTTTAGTTTGATTTTCCAATTTGTTCGTTTGCGCGCTCCTCTGTTCAAGTTCAAAGCCCAACCCACAAACACACACACACAAAAATCGAAATGAACTAGCAACAACGGCCACAGATAACTCTCAGTTAGCTAAGGTCAGTCTCCGACGACTATTTAACAACGCCCAGATCCAAATATTGACGCTCTAAATAGCCCACAGAGTTGCGTTGAGGTTTAAGTTGTTGAGTGCGGAAAAACCTTCATCAACACCTTGACTTTAATTTTGTGTGTTTCTTTCTTTAAAAAAAATACACACACACACACACACACACACGTACACACAATTTTTTCTTAAAAGAAGTTGAAAGCTTTGTACTAAACTTGACCCAATTTTACTCAACCAACATCCATTGTGTGACCCAAAAAAAAAAAAAAAAAACAAACTAAAACCGACTGCTTCAAGTCTGACCCTGAGTTGGGACTCCTGTTGAGACTTGTTCGAGGTTCCAGTTGAATCAGAGATCGAACAATTGGAAAAAGAAGGACATTCTATGCCATAAAGTTAGATTCAGGGTACATGGTGACCCTGACAATGTGTGTTTCATCCTCAAAGTTCAAGGACTTGAGATCAATTAAGGAATTTTTTGTATTTATTAATCATAGAAAAAGATGATGAAATTGTATACTACAAATTTGTAAGCTACTAAAACAAAAAATTTTGATAGAACTCAGTCTTGATAACAAAAAATGATCATAAGAATACAAAAATAAACGATTTCAAATAATTCAACAAAATAATCCCAATAGCCCCCAATATGAAGTCAAAACTCTAGATTAAAAAAAAACCTCGAAATTTAATTTAATTAAAATTTATAACTTTTTTGGATTGATTTTCAGTGATTCCTTCGTTTTTTTTTTAAGTAAAAGTATTGGAATCTGTGATTAGGAATGCAAATGAAAGTCGTTTGTTCTAATTATTATATTTAATACCCTATTGGGAGAAGACAAAGATTAGTTCTTAGTATCTCTCTCTCTCTCTCTCTCTATCATTAAGTAACTTTAATTGAATACAACATTCTATTTTAAATTGTAAAACTAAACCTAATGAAGCATAATGAAATTAATTTATAGGTACATATGTATTTCGATAATGATTCATGTCTAGATCTAGAAATTATATACATGTAGATGTATGTGTGAGGATCTTTAGTAAACTTTTTGTGAAAACGCATTAAAAGTCAAATGGATTATAAATCTAAATCGTTTGATAGCCATTCAAAGTCTTTCTTTTTTGTTATTTGAATAATTTGTTAATTTGTTGTTACTCTTGTTGTTGTTGTTGTTGCTGCTGCGTTTTTCGTATGTTATTTTTTTTTCGACATTCTGTCTGGCTCAGCAACCGCACACAGTCACTCGTATTCGTACCCGTACTTGTAGTCACCTAACAACTGACAAATGTCTGTCTCAACACAACCTTGATCTTGGCAATATGATAACCCTAACCTTGAACAACGTTTTGTATTTGAATTTTAGTGGTTGTTGTTGTTGTTGTTGTTACTGTAGATATTTGTTTTTTGCTTTTCTTTTTTATTTTATTTTTTAACTTTTTTGTCTGTCTTTTGTGTATACATTTTAATGCCTTTTACGTGGTGTGTGTGTGTGTGTGTTTATATATTTTACTTTTTAGAATACGAAATTGAAAAAAATATTTTCTCGTTCTGCCTGTCTGCGGCTTCAATTAAGCATAAATACATATCTATCCTATGTATGTATGTATAGTCAGCAGAGCACACATTTATTGCTTTTACCCATGAAGAGTTATACATACATACATACATAGATAACATTGATAAGACCAGGTAGAGTCAGAGTCAGATTCAGAGTCAATACATACACAATAACGTGTCAGTGCTTTAACTTCCGCTTGGCCAGAAACTGGAAACTACGAATAGTCATCATCATTATCATTATGAGCATCATGAGCATCTGTTCAACATCAATTCAGCATCATCAAGTTCAGCTCATTAATTAAAAGCACGAGCGAGCCCCCACGGCTGATTATACAAATACACATACATATAAACGTCAATAACTATAGGTATTAATGTACATATGTATGTATGTAGTTTATCAGTTGTATCTGTATTCGATTTCAATAACCAAACTTTAGTTGTTTAGCGCCGTTCGATGTTTTGTCTTTCAACTCGTACACAACAAAGTATCTTTTATTATTCCATTTTATGATAAATGAGCTTAAATTGGATCCCATTTACCGGGGCGGGGTGGGGCGCAACGGTAGCGCTCTCTCGGCAATGTCAAGTTCAAATTGCTTGCCCATGATTCGTTCTTGTTAATAATGCTCGTTAAGTGATTTTGTGTTTATGATGTTTACCCATTTTTTTTTTTTTTTGTTGTTGGGTATATTCACACTCTTAAGAATATACATATGTATCTTTGAGTTTCTCATGAAAATTTCTGAATATTTTTGTTATTCGATTTCAAATTCACTTGTATTTAAGTCTTTTAAAGTGTTTCCCAAGTGTATGTACACTTTTGCAGGGTATAGCATCTTTCGGTGCCTTAAAAATTAGCTCAGCTTGGTTTTTTTTGGGTTTGTTGTTGTATTTCAATATTTGTTTTAAATATACTCTTTTTTTAGCATTTTTGTCTTCTTAAGGTTGTCACGAATTTGGGGTAGAAAAATACTTGAAATAAGATGTTTAAATGAAATATGATTACGAGACTTAAGCACAGTCAATGTGAGATTATGAATGAATCGATGAGAGGAGGCTGAGGATGATGGTGACCCCGACGAGCGGGAAAGAGTATTTGCTTATTTGTGAATTCTTGACTTTCCTTTTCACTTTCAGTTTGTCGAACAGCTCATAATCAGTTTGACTTTGTTTTCTGTTTGTCATGCCGCTGCGTCCTTGACCATAAACCCGAATTTATTATTATTTTTTTGCTTTTCTTTCTTTCCGTTACTTTATTATATTTATTTTAATTTTGAATTTTTTTATTTTGCTGTTTACTTTTTTTTTCTTTTTTAATTGCCAGCAAATTATAGCTTATTGTTGGCTTTTAATTTGTAAATTAGATAAAAAGAAATTATTGCCCAGAGCTGACCATCTCTGACTCCCCTTTTAGTATTCCCCTCTCCTCCTCCTCCTCTTCCTTTCGCACTGACCTTGAGAGGCGGTTTCGAGAATGAACAAAAATAAAAAATAAACCTTAAAATTCTAAATAAATAAAAATGAGAAAGCAATGCAAATAAAAATGGCAAAAAATAAAAAGCAAAGCAAAAGCAAAATAAATGCAAAGTTCGAGTAAATTTTTATGAGAGAAAAACAAAAAAAAAATTAGAGCTGACTTTGGGAATACCCTGTACAATAATCTTCGTACATTGTTAACTGATTCTCACAACGTTTTGTCAATCGATTTGGATGGCGATTGAAGAGACTTTAAGGACGAATTCCAAAATGTTCAACAAATTGGCTAAGAACCTAACATTGATGGACTTAGTGGAAAATGGCAAACAGAAAGTTAGATAAGGCTAGCAGGACCCGCTTCCCGTAATATACCCATTTGGAACCCTGTGAACTCGGCAGGGTATGCAAATTCTTATAAATTCCATTGCTCGATTCTGATTTCAATGCACTTTTCTGCCCACCAACAACAACAACAACAACAACAAGCGCAACAAAATTACTTACGACAAAATACAAACAGAGAAAAAAATATATATATATAAAATAAAAGTCCAGACAATAACAAAACAAAGCAGCGACGCGTCCTTGAATTTACGGACAGGCCGCTAAACTCGTCGCAAACGACGTCGACGACGCAAATAACTCACAAATGCTCCCCATTTCGCCCCTGTCCACCCCCAGTCCCTTGCATCCCGTCACAGTCATCCCCCCCAAAGGGAGAACAGAGAGAGAAAAACAGGGAACAGGGTTAACTGCGGATTGGTGGTCTCTGTAGGCGGGAAGGGGGAGTTCTCTGTGTGTGCTTACAACGTCGCCGATATGTAGCGAAATGCAGAAACAAATTGATATACTGGTGGCAATTTCATTCGCAATCATTATAAATTAAATAAAAAACAAAAAAACAAAAACCCAAAAAGGCAAACAAAATATAAAATAATAATGCAAATTGCTAAGAAAAGCAATTCATTTATTTGATACATAAGTATACAATATACATTACGTACAAAAAAATATAGCAGTAACTGTGTGTGTGTGTGTGTGTGTGGAAAATCTGAAATCGAACTCAATGTGAGGCTAATATTACGAAAATAACCTCCTACAAATTTGCGCTGCTTGACAAATTAGTCATGATACCCTGCTGATGGTTGATAGTGGACGAGGATTTCTCTAAGCCACTGTCAAGTCAAGCCAAGTGAAAATTAGGATTGTGATATTGAGAGTTTGCCTTTTGTTGCCTTTGCTTACATTTAGTTTATTGCACTTTTGGATCTACTATATATAGTACATACATATGTATGTATATTCAATTTGTGCAATTGTTAACGATTTAATTTTGTTTCTCTTTTTCCCCGTTGTGCAAAGTGCAACTTGCAAATTGCAAATGAGCCAAACGAGGTTCAAGGACTGGCATCACCTACCCCGGCCCATGGGCACTTGTAAATTAAGAATTGTCAGCCAAAGAAGCCGGGGACGAATAAAAGAATAAGACAAAAGGAATTTAAAACGAATTTAAGCAAGAGATTTGTACCGACTTTCGTATACCATGCAGCTATTCCATTCGCTGCATTCCACATCTAGTGAAAATGGTATGAGTCGTATAACTTGGTTTATTTGCATTCAATTTTAATGAAATTTAGTGGGCCAAGAGATAATAATAAGAGCTATTTAAGTTCCAAAACTTTGATATGTCATCTATATGGACCACTGGCCCTTGATTGTGATCAAGATTACATATACTTTATGGGCTTGCAAACACTTGGCGACTTTAATATCTCACTTTGCCCTTTAAGTGCCTGGTATGTACGTACATACAGACATATATGAAAGGGGGGAGATTGAGGATTGAGGACAGAATGAAATGAAGTTATACAACATACATACCCAACATACTCTTATCCAAACAGGGGTATAGAGCAAAGGGAAGATTGAGTAAAATGTGTATCAAGAAAGTGGCAAGGGTATAGAAAATTCGGGTCATTTCCTTTTGGGCCGAAATTCGTTGGATATATGTACATATTTATTCTTCATGTTGCTTTTTGTTTTTGGGAGGGAAAATTTGCATTTAACGCTCTAGTTAAATGATTGATGTAACCCATGCAAACCCTGGACCCTGGGATCTTTAATCTATATAATTGAATCATTTTATGTTTCCAAAGTGCACGTTTTATTATTATTTTACATGTGGCAAAGAATTTGTTCTGTTTCTTATTGTATGTGTGTGTGTGTGTTGAAATGGAAAAGCTGTTCCAGTTGTTATTGTTGTCGTTGTGGTTTTTTTTTTTGTTGTTGTTAATTTTTTGCTTTTAGTTTTTAGTTTTTGTATATTTCTCACACAAATATTAGACACGTGTGCGTCTCGAATTGATTAATTCAATAATAGAGAATTCTCTAGTGTTGTTGTTGTTGTTGTTGCTAGGCAAAGAACAAGTTGGCGGGGCACACGCCAAATGCAAAAACAAAAACAAGAAACAGGAATCAAGCGAAACGCACATAAAACACAACACCAACACCAACAACACCAACAACAAATGAGCAATATTAATAAACAATAATTGCTCAAGGTCAAGCTGCGAAATTTTGTGTGCCTTTAGAACAAAAACAACACTAAAATAATGTGAAATAACAGCAATAAAACGAATCCGCATCCAAATACAATGGAGCCGATATCGTGATACCCTGCAATAAGTAACACCTTGAATGGAGCTAGCAGAGGAGAGAACTATCCGCCCTACCCACCTATGCACCACCTCATAAAGTACAGGGTATTGACCCTGAAACAGGGATTTGTTTTCATGATGGGCTTGGCCATTATTTGTACTATTTAATGGATATTATTATGACATATATTTTAGATTGTTTTGCCACAAGTGTGAAATTTTAACAAATACAACAAAATGACTCTTCCATGAACATTAACAAAAGTTAATGAATAAATTTTTTAGTTAGCTAATCTAATATTGATTGAAAATCTGGAAAGGTTTGCCAGGTTTTAACTATGACTTTAGCTGAACAGGCGAAAGGAGAGAGCCATTGTGTTGAAATGGTATATCGCTTATATAAGAAAGTCTTTGAGAGTGAGCAAGATAGCCTATATTTAAATGGCAGGATACGATATAGATGGTTCTCCCTTTGTTGTATATTTGGATTGTGAACGAATTTGATTTCAATTTCTACGAATCTCAGATGCCAAATAAACCAATCCACAAGACTGTGGTGTGGATTAAATAATATAAACAATAATTAAGTAGAACCCGTCGATTGGACTAGAAGAACCTTCTGTGATTTTGATTTCAAATCGATCTCGATTTCAAAGTATCTCAAGTTACGCCGATGCCCAAAGATTGTTTGTTTGTTTTGTATGATGTCACTTGAGATTCAGACGTAGTCAGCGCCTTTTTCTAAGCAGCTGACAATTGCGCACTATTCTATGTATATATAGCTTTTATATCTCTCATATTCCATTCCCTAACGACTCTGGGTAGTCAATCCTCTCATGGTCACAATGCAAAAACTATTTTCGAACTACAATGTTTAGAAATCGCACATCTTTTGTGGTGTTTTTTTTGCCTACTTTTTTGTTCTCAGTAAGTATTTCGATGGATGGTTGGATGGATGGATGGATGGTTGAATGAGTATGAGTCTGAGTATTATAGCTGACTGACTGAACGATCAAATTTTGGGTTGAAATTCTGATTTTTGTTGCTTGGCGCGATATTTGATAGGAGGGAGAGAGAGAGGAGTCAAGAGAGAGAAAAGGGGCGGAGAGGTTAGATGAGATGAGAGCAATGCTTGAGATAGAGAGACAGAGAGAGAGAGACAAGAGAAGGTGAAGATAAAGGTAGAGAAGGCAGGTGAAACATGTTTCAAGGTCAGCAGCGTCTCTTTATTATTATTATATTTTTTTTCTTTTTTTTTTTTTTGTGAATAATTAAGTGCGAAATAAATTAATTTCGGTAGAACTTTTTAGCATGCGTTTTGCGCGATATTTAGTCGCACTTTACGTCTGTGTGTGTGTGTGTGTGTGTATACATTTGTTATGATATTTATTAAATGCTCAAATGTCAAAATTCTAATAGGCAAGCCAAGGTCGGTATTAAGTTGGCAGTTAATAATTAAATTTGTGCGTGGGCCCCGAAACTCAGTTCAGTTCTTGGGGGGCCAATCTACAACCGACTAACCGAAATTTGTATGCTCTATCAGCTAATGATAACGTATACGCACCGTGTGACAGCTAAACAAATTACATTCCATCAATTCAACTTTCAACAAACGAATCTGCCAATTCGCATTGAAATTTGTCTAAATTTGCTATTCATTTGAATCATTTATCCAAAAACTTGTTAAAAGGTTTCTAATAATTAGGAACTCAAGTGATTTTGCAGTAAGGACTAGTTGGAAGTTGGTTAAGCTCGTGTTAAGTTAATATTTGGCAACGAAAACTTGACATTTAAGTCGTCCTCTTCAATCATAACTTGGCTCAATGACTGTTTTGTGGCAAGATCATTTATTGGATCATGCGATTCCCTTTCATTTGTAGGCAAAAGACACGTGAACGAATTTTTAAATTAACTTTAATCAACTTAAGTTAATTTTTAGTTGTTTTTTTTTTAATAATTACTTTTAAGCGAAAGCGAAAATGAAATTGAAACTGTCAGAGACAGAGAGCACAATACAACAACTGCCACAAAGTGGAATGCAACAAGCTGTGCGACTTCAGAGCATGATTGTGGGGCAACAAGAAGAGGGGGCGGCGGTCGGGTGGGTTAACTGCTACTTACAACAATGTTGCAGACATTGTGGGGTGTACAGTGAGTGAGTAAGAAGGGTGCAGGGGGAGAGGAGCGCTGCCCGGTTGGCATTCGTGAAAGTTGCGGCGGTCCGTGAAAGTGAAAATGAAAATGTTGCGCCGGCGCCGTTGCCGTTGCCGTTGCCGCGTTGCCAATGTTCCACTGACACCAATTTCAGCTCTGGGACAAGAAGAAAGAAAATAAAACAGACACAGAAATAGAGATGCATGCATGGAGAGAGAAAGAGAGAGATAGAGAGAGAGAGAAAGAGCGATTTAAAATCAGAAAAATTAAATTCAAATTTCAATATTTTCACAACTGGCAACTGTGCAATGATTAAATAAATTATATTTATTTGCATTTATTGTTTATTGCAAACAACAACACATCAAAATTTGTACAGATAAAACCTGTACGACCTTGAAATTGCTTGAAAACACTCACACACACACACTCAAACATTAAGTAAATGAATTGCAATGCAAAAAAGAATCTAAAATTTAAAAAAAAAAAAAAAAAGTCACCACCAAAAATAATAGGAATCTAAAAATTAAACAATAAAATAAAAAAAATAAGAGAAGTGAGCAGGCAAAACAGAAAACAACAGATATAAATAAATAGAAACAACTGTTTTTTTGTTTAGAATTTAAAATTAATTTAATAAAGAAATAAAACAAATGGCATGCATGTAGAAAAAACAAGTTGAGGGAGAGTTTTTAGCCAAAAAGTCGTCGCAATGGAAAGTTTTTTTATTTTTAAAACATAATTTGTATATTAAAACTCGATGGAATACTTGAATTTGATTTAATTTCCTTAAATTTCTCAGTTAGCTTAATGAATTTTCCAATTTTCATTTGGCCATTTAAATGGATTTTTGTCAATCAGGTTTCGAAGTCTAAAGACAATAGACTTTAATTCATTTATTTTTATTTTTTTTGTTGTTGTTGTTGGTTTCAATTGTTGAGAGAAAAATACTTGTAGAATAATTGAATTACGCATTTTGCATTATTCATTGCTGACGTTGATTTTCCTTTTTCTTTTCCTATTGCATTTCCATAGCAGCTGCCAGTTTTGGGTCACGATGACGTTCATTTCGTATATCTATCTATATGTATTAGCCGATTCACATACATGCATATAAGATATATATGTATATATGTACATACATATATACAATCATACAGAAGCCGCGTGCCGGCTCCATGCAACCCGGCATGCCAGAAACATCAACACAGACAGTGACTGAATGGCTCTAAGAATGGGGAGAGGGGGGCATCGGTGTGCTGGTGCAAGGGGAGCAGGGGGTGTGTGTGAGGGAGAGGGAGCCACGAGACCCCCAACAACATTCATTATTTTTGTGATGATTAAGCCAAACAAAACGCAGTGAGAGTAAAACAACCGCAAAATATGAATGCAAAGAGTCAAAGAAAGAGTGCAAGAGAGAAAAGATAAAGCTTTTAAGCTCTTACAGCTCTGTGGTGAATATACAATTTAAGAGAAAATGTTCAATTTCAAATGGAAAACCGTTAAAACGAAAGCTCTGTCAAAATTTGATCTAGCAAAATCAAGTGACAAAAGTAGAAATGTGAAAAATTGTTATGGAAAATCAATTGATTTGCCATATCAAAAGCTTACTCACAATTCAAAAACACTTTTAGAAATAAAACAACTATTCAATACTAGTATGGAGATCTTCTTTTCATTAGTTTCAATTTGATTGATGAGATTAATATCAGCAGAAATCATAGACTTCTTTTTGATCGATGTGAAACTGGACCATAAAAAAAACTATTCATTTTATTCAAACAACAAGTAAATTAAAGACATTGACTTACATTACTTAAAGGTAAACAAAAATTTGTGGCTTATATCTAAAGGGCAGGACCCAGTGGAAGGCTTCTTTCCAGGCACAACTGGTATTGAGACTATTATCTAACAGGATAGAGGCCATTTGGTTGGACACAAAATAATGGAATTTTTTCATAATTTATAAAGTAGTGTAGTTTATGTTATGACTCATTTGATATCCATGAACGGGAGTGGAGTGTATGTACTTTCATAATCTTCGGAAAACCCATTAGTTATTGCCCTTGGTAACTTAAATAACATTCAGTGGAAATAGTTTTTATGTTCGTTTTTTTTTTCGTTTTATGTTTTTTTAGTTCCTAATTGAAACTTGTGCAATATGTACAGAAGTATGATAACCGAGTCCCTTGAGATATATACATAGCTCTTAGAAATTGAATAGAGGAATTTGTTGTTGTTGTTGTTGTCTACATAGCCTTGAACCTAAATAGAATCTATAGGAGAGATAATAAGCCAAACGAAGAACCACAGATAAGCATCACCATCATCATCTGAAACAAGAGATTCATAGAATTGAGTTATACGAAAATCAAACAATAATAGAATTATCAAATTTCCCCGCCCCCTCCCTTTACATACACGTTGTGTGTGTGTGTGTGTGTGTGTGCGTGTCTGTCTGTCTGTCGGTGAGTCTGTGTGTGTATCTGTAAGATACGATTTCTTTTGTTTTCTTTCATTAGACTGTACTGCACACACACACACACTCACTCACTGGCCCTGCCCCTCCCCTATTCAGCCCCAAGCTTCTGCGTTCGTTCGTCTGTTCGTTCTGCTCAATATCGACCTTGACCGTGAAATTTAAATTTAGAAGCTACAATAACAACAACAACAACGACGACGACAACACGACTACGACGTAAAAAATATCCCCAAGTCAATGAGTGCAAGTGTAGACCAAGCGATACCCTATAACTAAAACTCTTCTGACGCACGGACAGATAAGAAAACAAAGAACCAGAAACACTTCACTTCAATATACCCTGCATTAGCCATTTGGTTACAGGGTATTATAGAGCACAAAAGAGCATTTTCTTTGTGTGCTTCTGTGTCTGAGCAATTGCACTTGAGGGCGCCATGGGTACTCCCTCTATACCCGGTGAGTATCCCTCGAATTATCCTCCCCCCCTCCCCGCCGGTGTTCGTTAACACAAATTTTCATGAGACCGCTGCATGTAACTTATGTAAATTTTTATAGACGGGATGGGATGGGATGGTGAAATCATTTGTGTACAATTTTTTGGCCAGACAAATTAATTGAAATTTGAACTTGCATTGCGGCGCCGTCTAGTATGGTCGAGAAATATTATGCAAAACGGCTTCTAATTATATCAAAAAGCAACAAAACGATTAACAAAACAACAAGTAATTTAATTTTAATAGTTATTTTTGAATTTTGCGCGCAAAGCGAGATGCAGCTGAGTTGCTTTAGTGTTGATTAACAAACGAACAGTCCACCACCTCCACAAAGAACAGTGTTGGATTCCAGCGCAAAGAACAGCCGCCAAACTATCGATAATACCGGTTGCCAGTTATCGATAACAATGCAAATAAAAAAAACATATGGTAAACAATTGCTGTTGTTGTTGTTGTTTTAGCACGTGTAGCGCCGAAGGGGAGGAATTTTTAAAACGTTTTTATCATATTATATGTCAGGATGTTAGATGATATATTTAGTGAACAATTTATATGCAATTTCAATGATCAATCGAATTTATTCGGTGAGTTTAAGTTAATAAATAATAATTCAAATATTTATAACTTCTAACACATACATACATTCCAGATGACAATGGTCAACTGCAGCAACTATGGAATCGTCCAGAACTGTGGAAAGTCACAGATTTGGAAGTGTTAATTGAACGTTGGTTAAACCAAAAGGATGCCACCGAATCGCAGCAAATGTTAAGTGATGCTCTTCAGTTGATTTTTGCCTTTGTGCAAAATAATTTTTGTGGTCCCTTTGACCAGATACCGGCATGTCAAAATATGTTGTCGAAATTGCCATTAAAGGCATACGATCCCTTAGAGCAACTGAAAGCCAGCGGCGAGGAGCTGAATCCGAATGTCAAGACTGGTGAATTTTTGGTCATTGCCAGAGAAATCTTAAAGATTCTTATTGAAGCTCATCCCAGTTCAAGAGTATGCCCCCTCCCATATTAATTATGTTTAAATAAAGATTAACTAGTTATGCTTCTTACAGATTCTCAACTGGTGGCAATTGCGTGTTATTTGCCTGCAGCAGCACATTCTTGATGACCTGGCTGGATCCCTATATGAGCAATTCAAATCAATTGCTAGCACTCTAAAGACACAGATAAATAGTTTTACCAGCTCGGAGTTGCAATCATTGCTGTATTTAGAACTGGCCAATGGCTATTTGCAATTCCATCGTTCCAATATCGCCTCCGATATTCTAGATGAAATGTGTGCCCATCTTCAGGTGGAATTGAAAGTGGAGGGTTTACTTGGAGTGCGAACGAAATTTCAGCAAAAGCCTTTACCCCAACTCTGTTTGAAGGTGGTGCAGCTGGCAGATGGAGAGCCAACACTGCCGCTAGCTGTCACTACCAATGCCAAGACAATGCTACCCAAATTGCTATTACTAGAGGATGACACACGATTGGAGCGCATTCGATTTATTGAGCCCAAAGACAATGATGTGATGACTCTGCCGAGTATATTGCAGGCTCTAGTCTTAGCCAAAGTGTAAGTTAAGCTGAACTTATAAATAGGCTAACAAGCCACTGAAATGTCCTTTGGTAATTCACAGAAAACAATTGAAACGTTCCCAGCCCAAGGATCGTTTGGCTGATGAGCAATTGGAGCCGTATACACAAACGCTTCTATATCAAGAGCATGGCCCGTTGCAAGTGCGTCAGGCTGCTTTGCTTTTGAATTGCCACCAAGAGGCCAATCAACGACGCACAGTGGAACGTAGCTGGAAACAGTGCGAGGAGTGCGTGAAACTATTAGATGCCAATGAAGAGCAACATTCCCTGAGATCGAGACTATCGTATGGATTTGGTTCCTTCTTGCAGCCCAAGTGGCATGTGCAGCTGCAACTTGTTGAATTGCTGCGCTCCTTGGGCATGACCAAGAGTGCGCTCGATATTTGCTTGCAAATACAAGCCTGGTCCGAAGTTATTGACTGCTACACGAGTCTAGAGTTGCGCCACAAAGCTGCTGAAATCATACGACAAGAGTTGGAAAAGAAACCAACTGCTTTGCTCTATTGCTTGCTGGGCGATGCCATTGATGATCCCCAGTGCTATGAGCAGGCCTGGCAGCATTCGAAGCAAACCTCAGGCAAGGCTCAGGCATATTGGGGTAATTACTTCTATAGACGAGCCGAATATGCCCAGGCCATGGAGCACTATGAAATCTCTCTGGAGATAAATGTACTACAAGAGCCAATACTTTTGCGCTGTGGTTACTCGGCCATTCAGTTGGAGAAATGGGAATCGGCTGTAAAGTATTATCTAGCCTATACACATTTGGAACCGAACGGATTCGAGTCGTGGAACAATTTAGCAAAGGCTTTAATCAATTTGGGAGACAAGCAGCGGGCCTATCGTGTCTTGGGGGAGTCTCTCAAATGCAACTATAGCAACTGGAAGGTCTGGGAGAATTATATGTTAGTTTCGGTGGATACCGCACACTGGGAAGATGCCATGCGTTCGTATCAACGTCTGAATGAACTCAAGCAACATTATCTGGACCAGGAAGTTCTCACAAGAATCGTCTATGGCATTGCCAAGCAGCTCCAGGACGAGAAGGAGGCTGGAGTGTCATCAAGTCCTACACTTTTGAAGCGAATCGTTCAGCTGTTAGCTCAGCAGAGCATACAGCATGGCAATGAACCTCTTGTTTGGGAATTATCTGCACTGGTAGCTTCTACGCCACTGAAAAAGGCCGAGCGTTTGGTGAAATCTTACCGGGCCTATACAGCCAAACATTTGTCGTGGGAAACCAAATCCGAGCATTCGCTAAAGGCTTTAAATCTTTGCCTGGAGGTCACACATCTCTCGCGCGCTGCCATAGAAGAGCATGCCGAGGATGAGAGCGAGGTGATGATTACATCGCAGCTGAATTCTGCAAGACTGGCTGCCACATCATGTCTGAGTGCCTTAAAACGGGCTATCAATGTGGAGGCTACGGCCGAACAGCAAGATTTAGTGCAGCAAGTGGAAAAACAAATCGCAGAGCTTACCCAGGTGGTGCAGGAGCGCATGAAGAGGACGTAACGTAATCGAAAAATCGAATTCAAATCACATTTCTGGTCTGTCTCTCTCGCTCTGATCGTGATTATAGACTGTTTTATTTCGTGATGATCATCGCTAAGCGAACAAGGAGAACTTCAACTATTGTACAAATAATCATCTCCACTGGAGGATTCTGTTAGCTACCATTCCAAATGGTAAAACTTGAAAACTTTGCCCACTTGGCCGAGTTAATTGGCCCCTTGCAAACTCTGCATTTGATATAAAAAACATCAAGCTCACAAGTAACAATAAATTTGTATAAATTTTATTAACAATTTCACATTATTCAAAAGCAGATAGTATAATAAACAAGTTAATATATAATGGTCATTATTTGTTAGCCTCTGTCACGTCCATCTTTATTTTGCGAACCGAGATCTGAAAGAGAAACATGTTTGTTATATTATATCACATATTACATTAGTTTTTCATGTTTGTGTACTTTTTTTGTTCTATAATTCTTCAATTTAAGATACATTGTTTTCTGTTAAGATCGGTCTGTGACCGGCAGAGATCCTCTTCTATTCGCACTGCTTTAAAGACCATTCGAGGATTTCAATAAGTTTACTCATTGACAAGGACTTCGATCTGGTCAACGGACATCCCGATCGGACATCCCAGGACCTCTACAAATTGGCATCAAGAAAAGTTGGGGTCGTCTACGGGTGCAGGTTACAAAAATGATGGAAAATGTCCTTTTTCTCAACATTTCGAAGGACATTCCAGGACCTCCTCACATCAGTCGATGCGGACGAACAAGGACTTCCATCATGCCAAAGGACATCCAGAACGTTTACAAAATGACCGAGTTATGAGCACTTTTCCGTTTTTTGGACTTGGGACTTTTTTCCAAGTCCCAAATTTAACCAAGTGGCGAAAAATATGGGAAAAATCACGAAATCCTTGATATCTCGGCTCTCCGCAGGACTACCGAGATGTCCTTTGCACCGAAGATAGTCCTTGCTTATTAAAGTTTTATGGCATCACTATTGTCCTGATCCTTCAAAGGACTCGCGAGTTATAGGCTATTTTTGTTCAAACAGAAAAGTCCTTTTATCTTCGCTTCTGGAAGGACATTCCAGGATCTCTTTGTGTCAGTTGAAGCGGATCATCAAGGACTACCATCTGACCAAAGGACATCCGGATCGTCCTTGAAGCAGCTGAGTTATAAGGACATTTATGGATTTTTTGCGACTTTTTGGCCATTTTTCTGACTCTCCCCCTTACAAAAAATCGAGCAACATTTTTGGCAGGATATTGAAAATCCTTGATTGCAGATCGGTAGTGCTGATCCTGGAGGACCAAGAAAGGTACGTCCTGTCAAAATCGGTCAATGTCCTGCCGAGATATGGCCTCGAGAAAATTATCCTTTTTTCGTTTTTTAGCTCTAAAACTCGCAAATCCTGCCGCAGGACGAAAGGACATGGTTCCCTAGGATGTTCTTGATGATCTCTACAGATTGGCATCCAAAAAAGTTGGTGTCGTCTAAGGATGCTGGTTACAAAAATGATGGAAAATACCCTTTTTCTCAACATTTCGAAGGACATTCCAGGACCTCCTCACATCAGTCGATGCGGACGAACAAGGACTTCCATCATGCCAAAGGATATCCAGAACGTTTACAAAATGACCGAGTTATGAGCACTTTTCCGTTTTTTGGACTTGGGACTTTTTTTCCAAGTCCCAAATTTAACCAAGTGGCGAAAAATATGGGAAAAATCACGAAATCCTTGATATCTCGGCTCTCCGCAGGACTACCGAGATGTCCTTTGCACCGAAGATAGTCCTTGCTTATTAAAGTTTTATGGCATCACTTTCGTCCTGATCCTTCAAAGGACTCGCGAGTTATAGGCTATTTTTGTTCAAACAGAAAAGTCCTTTTATCTTCGCTTCTGGAAGGACATTCCAGGATCTCTTTGTGTCAGTTGAAGCGGATCATCAAGGACTACCATCTGACCAAAGGACATCCGGATCGTCCTTGAAGCAGCTGAGTTATAAGGACATTTATGGATTTTTGCGACTTTTTGGCCATTTTTCTGACTCTCCCCCTTACAAAAAATCGAGCAACATTTTTGGCAGGATATTGAAAATCTTTGAATGCAGATCGGTAGTCCTGATTCTGGAGGACCAAAAAAGGTATGTCCTGTTGAAATCGGTCAATGTCCTGCCGAGATATGGCCTCGAGAAAATTATCCTTTTTTCGTTTTTTAGCTCTAAAACTCGCAAATCCTGCCGCAGGACGAAAGGACATGGTTCCCTAGTATGTCCTTGATGATCTCTACAGATTGGCATCAAAAAAAGTTGGGGTCGTCTAAGGATGCAGGTTACAAAAACGGTCGAAAAAGTCCTTTTTCGTCAGCATTTCGAAGGACATTCCAGGACCTCCTATTATCAGTCGATGCAGACGAACAAGGACTTCCACCTGTCCAAAGGACATCCCGATTATCCTTAAAATAGCCGAGTTATAAGTAGTTTTGTAGTTTTTGAACTTGTCATTTTTACCTTATATAAATAAAAAATAATGTTGCCTACTTTTGGGGTGAATAATATGAATTTTTAAAAAAGTGTTGCCTACTTATTTGGGTTAAAAAAAAGGAATGTTTAAAATATCGAGTATCCTTTAAAGGATCAGGACAAAAGTGGTGTCAATCGAATCCTTTTATCAAGGACAATAATCTGTGTGAAGGACATCCCAGAAGTCCTGCCAGGAGCTGAGATATTAAGGATTTTATGTTTTTTGATTTTATTGCATACTTTAAGGCGTTTGAGCTTGTGGGGTGTCAAAATTAAAATCTGTTGCATACTTTTAGGCGTTTGAGCGTGTTGCGGATACCACAAGCCGAAACGCCTAAAAGTATGCAACAGATTTTCATTTTGGGACCCCACAAGCTCAAGCGCCTAAAAGTATGCAACACAAATTTATTTCGGCGCCCTACAAGCCCAAACGCCTAAAAGTATGCAACACAAATTTATTTCGGCTCCCTACAAGCCCAAACGCCTAAAAGTAGGCAACAGATTTTAATTAAGGTTCCCTACAAGGCCAAACGCCTTGAAGTATGCAACAAAATCAGAAAAACATAAAATCCTTAATATCTCAGCTCCTGGCAGGACTTTCAGGATGTCCTTCGCACAGATTATTGTCCTTGATAAAAGGATTCGATTGACACCACTTTTGTCCTGATCCTTTAAAGGATACTCGATATTTTAAACATTCCTTTTTTTAACCCAAATAAGTAGGCAACACTTTTTTAAAAATTCATATTATTCACCCCAAAAGTAGGCAACATTATTTTTTATTTATATAAGGTAAAAATGACAAGTTCAAAAACTACAAAACTGCTTATAACTCGGCTATTTTAAGGATAATCGGGATGTCCTTTGGACAGGTGGAAGTCCTTGTTCGTCTGCATCGACTGATAATAGGAGGTCCTGGAATGTCCTTCGAAATGCTGACGAAAAAGGACTTTTTCGACCGTTTTTGTAACCTGCATCCTTAGACGACCCCAACTTTTTTGATGCCAATCTGTAGAGATCATCAAGGACATACTAGGGAACCATGTCCTTTCGTCCTGCGGCAGGATTTGCGAGTTTTAGAGCTAAAAAACGAAAAAAGGATAATTTTCTCGAGGCCATATCTCGGCAGGACATTGACCGATTTCAACAGGACATACCTTTTTTGGTCCTCCAGAATCAGGACTACCGATCTGCATTCAAAGATTTTCAATATCCTGCCAAAAATGTTGCTCGATTTTTTGTAAGGGGGAGAGTCAGAAAAATGGCCAAAAAGTCGCAAAAAATCCATAAATGTCCTTATAACTCAGCTGCTTCAAGGACGATCCGGATGTCCTTTGGTCAGATGGTAGTCCTTGATGATCCGCTTCAACTGACACAAAGAGATCCTGGAATGTCCTTCCAGAAGCGAAGATAAAAGGACTTTTCTGTTTGAACAAAAATAGCCTATAACTCGCGAGTCCTTTGAAGGATCAGGACGAAAGTGATGCCATAAAACTTTAATAAGCAAGGACTATCTTCGGTGCAAAGGACATCTCGGTAGTCCTGCGGAGAGCCGAGATATCAAGGATTTCGTGATTTTTCCCATATTTTTCGCCACTTGGTTCAATTTGGGACTTGGAAAAAAGTCCCAAGTCCAAAAAACGGAAAAGTGCTCATAACTCGGTCATTTTGTAAACGTTCTGGATATCCTTTGGCATGATGAAAGTCCTTGTTCGTCCGGATCTTCTGATGTCAGGAGGTCCTGGAATGTCCTTCGAAATGTTGAGAAAAAGAACATTTTCCATGATTTTTGTAACCTGCATCCTTAGACGACCCCAACTTTTTTTGATGCCAATCTGTAGAGATCATCAAGGACATCCTAGGGAACCATGTCCTTTCGTCCTGCGGCAGGATTTGCGAGTTTCAGAGCTAAAAAACGAAAAAAGGATAATTTTCTCGAGCCCATATTTCAGCAGGACATTGACCGATTTTGACAGGACGTACCTTTCTTGGTCCTGCAGGATCAGCACTACCGATCTGCAATCAAGGATTTTCAATATCCTGCCAAAAATGTTGCTCGATTTTTTGTAAGGGGGAGAGTCAGAAAAATGGCCAAAAAGTCGCAAAAAATCCATAAATGTCCTTATAACTCAGCTGCTTCAAGGACGATCCGGATGTTCTTTGGTCAGATGGTAGTCCTTGATGATCCGCTTCAACTGACACAAAGAGATCCTGGAATGTCCTTCCAGAAGCGGAGATAAAAGGACTTTTCTGTTTAAACAAAAATAGCATATAACTCGCGAGTCCTTTGAAGGATCAGGACAATAGTGATGCCATAAAACTTTAATAAGCAAGGACTATATTCGGTGCAAAGGACATCTCGGTAGTCCTGAGGAGAGCCGAGATATCAAGGATTTCGTGATTTTTCCCATATTTTTCGCCACTTGGTTAAATTTGGGACTTGGAAAAAAGTCCCAAGTCCAAAAAACGGAAAGGTGCTCATAACTCGGTCATTTTGTAAACGTTCTGGATATCCTTTGGCATGATGGAAGTCCTTGTTCGTCCGCATCGACTGATGTGAGGAGGTCCTGGAATGTCCTTCGAAATGTTGAGAAAAAGGGTATTTTCCATCATTTTTGTAACCAGCATCCTTAGACGACACCAACTTTTTTGGATGCCAATCTGTAGAGGTCCTAAAGGACATGCTAGGAAACCGTGTCCTTTTGTCCTGAGGCAGGATTTAAGGATTCTTGATGCAATATATCCACAGGACTTTGCCCGATTTCGAAAGCACATCCTTTTTCGGACATTGATCAAAAATGTGCTTTTATCTCAGTTATTCAAGGAAGATCAAGATACACTTTGATCAGGTTATAGTCCTTGACGTGCCGCTTCAACTGACAGTTTTTTTATACCAATCCAAGCTATCAAGGACATTCTTAAAAACAAACTTCTTTGGCTTTGGGGCAAGATTCGTGGATTTTGGAGCTACAAAGCGAAGAACGGATAACAAAATTAACAATTTATGATTTTTCATTTTTAGCTCCCAGGACGATTTTTTAAGACACACTTGTGTCAGAGTTATTAAAACTCAGTTTTCTTTGTTTTTATTGGTCTTAACATTAAGATTTAAAATTGCGTTATGCCGTATACACCGATTGAAATCTGTTGAAAATTGACTTAGAGTATCAGAAAACTAGGCGGAAAATTCGTATGGATAATGATATTTAAAAATGAAAAAATGGCTATTATACCGTATTCAATCAGCGAGTCTTGGTAAATGCAACAGATTTTAAATCTGCTTCCAAAAGGATGGTAAAGTTCCGGAAAGGTGTTTTTTTGTTTTATTGTTATAAGCACTGCATATCACTAAAATCGTACTCCAATGATACTTAAAAAGTATTTAACTTGGTGGTTATCAAAACCCGTACGCTCTGGTCGAATGCACCGCACACGGCTAAACCAAGTTTATCTGGATGCCAGTCAAAACAATGCACTGGCTGCGAACTCAATGTGACGGCGCTAAGCATTTGTAACGAACCAGCTACACCAACTTTACTGCCATCGGTATCATCGATGACACGCTTGTCGGGATATTCGTACTGCCAGAGGCGTATGGAACCAGTGCCACCGCCAGTTAGGAACAAATCACGATTCTGTGGCAAATGACGCACTGTCCAGACTGTGGCCTTTGGTCCACTGATGACGCCATTAGTTCCCACACTTCGGCCAGCGTTCCGTTCCTCCACATAGCTAAAACCCTTTTTAGCATGCTGAGTACGCAAATCGTAGACCAAAAGGCCACCTTCTAAGGTGGTAACACCCAGCTTGTTCATTGGTATATCACGACGATCAAATTCCAGGCCACAGATTCCATTCTTTAGCGTGGTCTCCCAGCGCACAGACAGTGTACGTAGATCGAATAGTTTGAGGTCACCATTATCATAGCCGGCTGCCACAACACGTTCCTCGGAATTGAAGGCATTACCAAATGCGACAGCCCAGCAATCTCGAGAACCACCCTTATTAATGCCATCACCCATTTGAGGTGGCGGCGACATGTCCACCACTGGCGATTGTCCCTGACGGATATCCCACACCTTGACAGCCCCATCACGGCTTCCAGTGACAATTTCTGGTGCTCCACAATCTACTTGAGTGCCACCAATTGCGTCAATGCAATTTATGATGCCTTTGTGGGCTTTCACATTGTAAACAGCCAAATCTGGATGCTCGAGATCTCTACAAGGAGAAAAATGAACGAATACAAACGAATCATCATGGACATTCTTCACTTACAGCACTTGTAGCCGACCCTCGAAATCCCCAATCGCCATGTGGCGATTCCTTAGCGAAGCTGCTCCAAATGTTCCACATTTGAAAGCCACCTTCTTGTCAATGGACTTGACTTTCACCAGTTTATCTTCGTTTAACTCGAAAATGTCCACTACTCCTTGACTATTGGCCTTAGAGCCAAGGACCACAAATTTGGCCGACAAGGGAATCCATTTTGTGTCGTATACGGTATAGCTTACGGACTCATGGAGATGTTCTATCATTTGGGGTTTATCCATGGTGCCTATAAAATGAAATGTTATTATCAAAATTTGTGATAAACTGATCGAAAATTCGGTGACAACTAACTTGTTTAAAATATAAAGTTTCTGTTGCCATAGTAAAGTACTGTCAGTGATGCCATCTCGATTGAAAAACGTTGTCGATTACCAGAGGCGAATTAAAGTTGCCGCATGAGCGAAGCGAATTCATGTTTGCAAAGTTTCTTTTGTCGTTAGTGACAACGTAAGTACAACGTAGTGATTGAAAAAGGTGGCAGCCCTGTGTTTAGAAAGCTTTGCGAGAAAGACAAAACATTCAGCTGTCTTTAAATTTCCTAGCAAAATGTGCAAGTGTAAATGCTATGACAACAAATTAATTCACATTATTTGAATAGTTTTCTAAAGCAAACCAAAAAATAATATTAATTTAACGCCAAAAGAAGAATCGAATATGTATTAGTCAAAAATAAAGACGGCGGCAGTGGTAATAGAAGCTTTTTGCAAACTTTAGAGTGCTTGTTTTTCTTTGTTACACCCTTGTGGTTAGAGTATATTAACTTTGGGTTGAGGTTTGCTTTCTTTTTGTTATGCATATTAGGCATTAAATCGAAAAGAGCTGAAAATAATAATTCATTAGGCCGATTATTATTTGTAAATGGAATTTTAAACTAAACATTATAAGAGCCAATCGAGATTGTACATGGTCCAGGTCGAAATTTAAATTTGTTAGAGTATGAAAACGTCAGCTATTGAAAAGTAGCCTGGCTCCCTCTGGTTTCTGTATGAGTTGGGGCTTTCTTACGGTTTCAGTTTTTGTGGGTCACTCGAACACTGTGAACCGTTGTTGCTCGGCGGAGCTTATTGCAAGTGCGTGCTGTAAGTGTGTGTGTGTGTGTGTCCGTGTTTCAGTGCATGTATGGGCCCCGTGCCTTTCGGCTTGAGTGTGTGTGTGTGTGCGATTGGATTGTTTCTTCTTTTGGCGCGAACCCCAACAACAAAAACAACAGCAAACAACGACAAATTATTTCTCAATAATAAACAACAACAACAACTCGCAGCGGGTGGTTAAATAACAAACGACAACAAAATATTGAAAATACAAAAAATTGAAAATAATAAAGAACTAAATTTCTAATAAATCGAATATTACTATATATTAGTTAGCAAGCAAGTGATAATTAAATGGATAACACATCCAATGAAAATCAAATTATTTATTTATAAATATAAAAGATTAATTTTTTTTTTTAAAGTTCAATTCTTTTTTGTTCAATAATACACACACACGCGTTTGGAAAGTGTTAATCAAACGAATTTCGTTCAAGTGCTAATTATACCCTGGCCAATGCCTAGAGTATACACGCTTTTCCGTATTAGCCGAGATCAAAGATCTATATAAAGATACATATGTGTGTGTTTAGCTATATAGAATCTTGATTGGCATGGGATTTATTATTTGTAGAGGGGAGAATCAAATATGTACATACATATAACAAGTCCTTCCGCTTATCAAAAACTTATATTACTTCTGCATAACACGATTGATTAAAGGCATAATACTATATATGGCAAAGCAATCAAAAAAATAAACGACTAAAAGACAAATTTTGTAAGAGTATTAGACACTACAAACTGCGCGGCCTATGGTTTTTATAAAGAAATTTTTGTGTTTTGTTTTTGGCCAACTTAAGGTGGAAGAGGGATACAACAAGAGGAGGCGCCGTTGACAAGTTGAAGGTGATAAACAACATTAAAAACCTACAACAACAACAAAAACAACAAAAGCAGCAGCAACAACAACAACAACAGTCAACTGCTTGATTGCCAAAAAAATAAAAATTTCCTAAAAGGTAAAAAGAAAAATGCACTTTTGTTGACTAAATTTAAGTTATCTTGCCCGGGGAGGAGACCAGAAGCACGTATTCCCTAAGATTTATTCCTCAATTCGGGCCAATCAAATTAATTGCTCTAATTGTGATACCCTGTGCGCGATATTGCCTCATCAGAGGTATATACATATAATCTAGGTACATACATACATACATAGCCAGAAAAAAGCATACAAAGTGTTTTTTGCCATAATTATCGCTTAGATCTTGAAATTTATGGCATTGTCAAGGTTTCTTGTTGGTAGCTAGGATAGGGTATCTATAGGGCGACACTTGGACATAGGATTTGTTATTATTTCCCCCCTTTTGTTTTTGCTTTGTTTCTACACTCATCAACTGAGTGCAAGTGCACTTGGCACGCTATATACATACATACATATATATCTCAAATGTATATACATATATATAGATGATTGTTGTGATTGTATCGGTTGGCGTTTTTATATATACTTATGTACATATATGTTTATTTGGTTGATGATTTTGCTGTCCTCTTTCACATTGATTGAATTCTGTATACCCTTTATTAGCGAATTTGTTCTTGATTTGGAAGAGTTTTTGGCAATATATGAATTGGTTAGGCCAACTCATATCATATAAGCCATGAGAATTTGTCGGCATAAAACAGAGTAAATTAGGTAAAGTCCATATACTTATTAACATTATGCATTGTATGCGACGAAAGAAAGGGTATTTCATAATTTTTATATTGGGATCAATTGGTATTGTTTTTACTTGCTTTTCTTTAATTTTATGGTTTTGTTTCGCTTAGTGCTTTATATTCAATTTGGCGTGGTCAATTACCTTTCCATGTAGTTGTTTGGCAAAACCCAATTTGGTAGTGGGTTTTCCGGTTGCCGACGAAAACAAAGCAGAAACGATATACTCCCAATTGATGGGTCGAGGAGGGGTGCAGAGTGTTCTATACCCTTTAGTAATAACTTGAGAATTTGATGACTAATTCTCGCAGATTAAAATGCCATCAATAATTTCATTAAGAAACATTAATTTTCCATAAGAATTGGATCTAGACATGGCTTTTTAGAATCGATTTATCTCTTTAGTAAGTTACAGTTTATATTGATTCAGATCGTCCATACCCAATACCCTAAGAACGAATAGGCCCTCCTGGAGTTTCTCCTCCTCCTTCAGGTGTGCCTTTTTCGCAGGGCTCTCTATGGAGAAATCAAGGTCACCTGGGGGCCAGATAATCAGTCTTAACTAATAATCGGTCATAAAAAGCAAAACATGGACTAATCCAGATAGTGCTTTTTCATAGAATTTTTGGCTCTGAAACAAACGGCTAACACCTGAAGTGGCCGATCAATTTCCGAACAAAGGAAATGGCAAGTCAACAAACAAAAGATTTAAGAAGAAATTGCAATATGTGGAATGTCGAAACAAAAAAGTAGCAAAATGGCAAATCAAAGCGAACATATCTACTCTGTATACATACATATGTATGTATATCATATACATATATCAATTGCCAGATACAGAAAATAAAGGCCAAGCTATTTGTCTTGATATAAAACAAATTTCACAAAATCAAAAAAATCAGTTTAAACAGTTGCGTTTGATTCATGTCAATTGAATGTTGCCCCAAATTTAAGCCCATTTATGTACATACACACAAATAAAAATACATATCTTCTATATATGCATATGTATGTATATATGTATGTAGGCGTGGCATTTCAATTTTTGTGCGTACCCAAGCAAAACTTATAGAAAAAGGGAAGAATAAACAATTAATATAATAAATATCAAATAATTGCCGCACAATTGAAGTCTAAATAAACAAACAAACAATAAATATAATTGAGAGCTTCCATTTTCCAATTCCTTCTCTGAAGTTTCGGACAAGAAATTGCATTATCCGCAAGTGTCTAAGTGTGTGTGTGTGTGTGTGTGTGTGTATTTGTATCTCGCAGATACATTTCGAATCGGCAATCTTTCTACATAAAGGCCAGAAATAATTGCGAAATAATGGGCAAATAAGAGGAAATCTAAAATAAATAAGCCAGAGTATCGATAGCTGGTTTTGTCTGTTACTGATAAGCACATATGTATGTATACACAGGTCTGGACTGGCCTCAGCCTCAATCCCCCCATCGAGCCCCTAATACCTCTCCCCTCTTTCGTATTGCAGGTCTGCTGCCCCTTTCAGTTAGTTACTTACTAAAAAAACTTCACGCAGGTGACTTTAATGGCTTGGCTTTTGGCATTATCATCATGTTTAGTTATTATTATTATTATTGTTTCTGTTATTACTGTTGATTATTCATAATATGCTTAGCTAACTTATCGTTTCTACACTGAGAAAAATCAAACGAGAATAATAAAGTTCACAAATTAATGAATTTTAATATTTACTTTGGCAAATTACATATAAAATCATTTCATTTATATCGGGGGGGACTTCAGTTTCACAATGTTTTAAAGGGTTTGGCTTCGGATCCTAAATAAAAAAAAGGGGTTAGAAAATGCTAAGAGAATCATTTAAGAGATTATTTGGAATATCCCATGATGATGCTTGATATGAAAAATGAATCACAAATGAATGATTTGATGCAAAATGGAATCCCGAATGGGTACAAAAAGTATGTTCATTCCGGAACCGATACCAAGAACTTATTTTTAGGCTATCGCCTATGAGCCTAATTAAATATTACTCACAGTATGTCTCGACTCTGATTCTTGGACTACCACTCATCTGTATCTCTCGCTGTTTCTTTCTTTCTCTATTTATATATTTTATAATATATTCATAAAACAAAAACAGAGCAGGCCCCAATAAATAATCAAATAAGACAGACACAAATATTTAACAAGAAAATGTTCGTTTATGTACTTTTTAAATACGTCAAGTTTTATCATCTGAAGGAATCCCGCCCCGACAAGATCGGCTAAATAAACATAAATATATCTAGTTAGACTTATGAAAGAACAAAAATAAAGAAACAAAACAAAACTACTGCAGTAGGCAAATGATTTTCAGATTTAGTCGGATCAAATAGTGCAAAGCAGGAAGTTGGGCCAGAGTGCAAAAGAACAAAACTATAGAAAGTTAAAGGAACATCCCCCTGAATACCACAAAAATATCGTCAATATGGTTGAAGTACGTATACCTACTTGGATTCTCTCTCCCTCTCTCTGTTGGTATTACATAATCGATATAGTTCGATATCAATGAAACGAGCTCGAATCGAGTGCTCCAGGCTTTAGTAGGATGACAAAAACTATTTCATGGCCACTTGACGCGTTGACTGATAAGAGAACAAGGGCCAAACTGTTATCAAGAGTCGACAACAAGTGTCTCTGAATCGAAAAATATTGAAAAACAGGTGCCCCACAATAAATGACATACGAAATACAAGAGATATATGTATGTAGCTACTGTATATATACATATATATATATATATATATATATGTTTGATGACATATTGTCAAATATTTCCATGTACTTAACCGATCTGATTGAATTGATTAGTAAAGTACATTTCAATATCCTCCATATGGACTGTTGATAAAGTGTGTATGTATTTTCTTACTTTTAACCACCTTCTCTCTCTGTGTGTGTGGGTCTTTTTATTTGTGTTTATGTTGCCACTGATCTTTCCCTGTTACCAGCTGACACTGCGAGTGCTAAATGACCATAAAAACGGTATACAATAATGGGAAGTACAACAACTTCAACTGGCTAACTGTGTGTGTGCGCGTGTGTGTGTGGCTGACTCAAGCAAAAGTGGCGAAAATGTGTTGAAATGTGCTTGTTTGTTGGTCTTTTAACGTCGCGACGTCACTACTGTGAGAGGTCTCCAACTCATATGTGTTTGGCAATGTAGTTCCCCTCCAAACGACTGTCAAGTTCAATGTTGGAGCGCACTTTTAGAAACCTGATTCGTCACACAAGATCATTCATTGGGGGTCGGGGGCGACAAGTGCAACAAGTGCTCTAAATTGATTTTGTCTCTTTTCGCAATTAAAGTGTCACTAGGTCAAATATTATATGTATGTATGTATGTATGTGGATGATTCTTTTAATGATGATTCCTATGCCATTATCATTTATCATTGAATCAGAAAAAATCTAATGACTAATATTCCACCAGGTACCCACTTATTTATCTACACAATATGTAGATGATAAGTATGGTTAGTGAGTGTGTAATACCAGTTTAATTGTGCTGCCCCTGGTCTGCGCATTGTTGTCAATGTCGGACCTATGGTCTGGAGGTTTAGATAGAGGTGGACAGGAAAGGAGGAGGGGACAGGCTAAAGTATAGAGGGACGGGTTGGGTTAGGTAGAGGGGAGGCACCTTCTCATTAGTTCGACTAACCGGTTTGCCGTTTTTTTTTTTTGTGTTCAAATAAATATAACAGTGCTTAACAATTGGCTTAACACAAAAATGGCTTTTGTAACAGCAAACGGACACACAGACACACACAAAACGATGAAAAAGGAAGAAGCACAAGTGTGAAAAGTCAAAACGACTAAAATTTCTGCCACCCCAGCTTTACGACTTATGTCTATGAATGCATATACATAGTTAATGCATCAGACTAAAAGTTAAATTCGTTTTCGTTTTTTTTTTTTGGCTATTCGCTTTTGTTGCCGCCGTTTGCTGGTTATCAGTTGGCGTTCACTTTTTTTTTCTTGTTGCTTATCTCAGGCACGAAAACCTTCTCCAAATCGAGCTCATTAATCAACCTTTTTGGCCAAAGTCATACCCCCACACACAGACAAAAATGAGTTGCACAAACACATGCTAAACCTATAGAAGTATGTTCATATGTATGTATGCATGTATATCTGTCTTTGTATATTGAAGTACACTCAACTACAAAATTGATGTAGTGTCAATAGTCGTCTCTCGTTCGTCGTCCCTTGTGCAATTATAAATATAAAAACTTAGACATCAACCATAAAGGTATTATCTATCATAAAGACCAAGTGCTTGATTGTTTAAACCAATAAAAAAAAGAGTATTGTATAAATATAATGACGCAAAATGCCCAGTTAGTTAGTAGTTACCCATTTTCTTAGTATAAAATGTCTACTTTCATTTACTTTGTTAAACAATTAACAAGTCTAGCTTGCGAAATGTTCAAGTTAAGCTTCAGCGTATATTTAATATTATTTACACAGATTTCCAGGTACTAAAACATGACTGGCTGACTAGCTGGCTGACTGACTGAATGACTGATAAAACTTCTCCGCCACCCCTCCCAACTACAAGGAAAGGCAAAACACGGACGTCAATAGAGGACAATTGTCAATAGATAAGCAGCGATTAGCAACAAGTCCTCCTCCTCACACTCCCTCTCTCTTCCTCTTACTGACTGACAGCCTCTCTTTCTCTGCCTTTTTATTTTTGGTTGTTATTATTATTCTGTTCTGGTCAGCACTTGGACACATGTTGTTCCAATGATTTGACCAATTAGCCCTTGGTGTTAATTTTATAAACAATTTTATAGAACAAAAAAAAAAAAAAAACAAATTCAACTTGTATTTATAGATCGCTTTCACGATGATCAATGTTTTAGTTGTGTTTTGTCTGTGATAAGCTTAACTTGTGGCCAGCAACAATTTGGGCCATAATAGGTATAAAAAATAGATGCTAAGTGGTTATGATGGAGTGTGTATTATATAAACTAAATCACAATAAGAATTGTGAAATAGTCTAATGAGGATATGTGGGGAAAATACGATAACAACTTGTATTAAACTATGCCTTAAAAAAGTTGCAAAGAACAAATAAAAGTTAAATTATTGATAAGAATATAAGGAAAATTGTGGAAGTGTGATAAACTATAAGCGGGAAGTCAACTAGCCAAAACCAATTTGGCATGAAATAAATAAATTCTTTTCCTTTTCAATAAGAGCTGACTTTATTTGTTCTCTTTCTCTCTCAGAAACCAAAAAATCATATAAAATCGGCCAGTAAAAGTGCCTGGAAGCGTTTAAAAGACTTACATGATCTACAGCAACAAAGACGATCCATACAAGCTCAACAGGATTCACCTAGTACCTTGTTAATACCACTTGAAAATCAAAGCAAATCACCGCATCAAGCTACTGGAGCCATACGCAAAATCAAAAACCAATCAAAAGTACCAGGAGCATCAACAGGAGCAAACGATTCTGTTTTAAATCTGTTTCGACAATCACAATATCAACGTGATCTTCAAATCCATCCCTATACCGATACCGATACCAATGTGGAACCTAGAAAAAGTCTTGATATAGTAGCAGAAGAAGTAGATATAGTCAATATGCCCAACGATAAAGAGAATCAACAAGAGTGAGTAGTTATTTCCGAACAGTGGGGGATCTGTGAAATGGGGGGGAGAAACGTTGCCCCCTAAAGTATGCAATAAGCAGTCCAAGTATTCGATTATTGAAACGTGGTTAGGACATTTTAAAATGTCCAGTTAGAGCAAACATTGTTGACAATTTTCAAGCTATAAACTTGTGGAAAACAATTAACACTTTTCAAGATTTTTGCATACTTTGGGGGTCAAAGTTCCCACCATTTCCCTTCTATGCCTTTCCAAAAGGGCAAACTTATTTCCGTAAATACAATTTTTGACTGTTTGTTTTGCAGAACCAAACCTTTAAATGGCAATACCACAAATAACAATAATAATGGAGGCGCACAAAGTAAACCAAAAATTCAACCGAAATATAGCATACATCGGGATGTCCTCACCCATGAGGTTGTGATCAAACAGACTGGCTATGCGGCCCGCGATAAGAGTATACCATCGTCGGTGCGCAGTTGTTGGCAAAGTTGGAATTTCTTTGCCCTATTTACGGGAGTTATACCGATACTGCAATGGCTGCCACAGTATTCGGTGAGACGTGATTTGGCTGGCGACATAATCGCTGGCTTCACCGTGGCCATTATGAATATACCTCATGGCATGGCCTATGGCCTTCTGGCTGGCGTTTCGGCCGGCAATGGCCTATATATGGCTGTGTTTCCGGTGCTCGTCTACATGCTGTTGGGCACATCGAAACACATTTCAATTGGCACCTTTGCTGTGGCCAGTATGATGACCCTGAAGGTGGTACAAACCTATGCCACCGTGGATGAGTCACAACCATCGCCAATGATGCTGACGGGCAATCCGAATGCAACATTTGCATTGGTAAATGCTACTTCAGCCACACCAATTGCTGGAGATGTTATTACCCATGTAGAGGTGGTCACCTCGTTGGCCCTGGCAGTGGGAATAGTAAATGTAGGTGTCAACAGTGTTTATCTCTTACATCTCCCGTAAATAATCCATATGTTATTTTCATTGGCAGCTTCTTATGGCCTTCTTTAGATTGGGCACATTGGCTTCTCTGTTAAGTGATCCGCTGGTCAATGGTTTTACAACTGCAGCAGCTTGTCATGTTGTCACAGCCCAATTGAAGGACGTTTTAGGCATTAAAGTGCCACGCTATAAGGGCGCCTTCAAGATCATTTACACTCTGATCGATGTGATAAAAAAGTGTCCCGCAAACGAATCTAATGAATTTCGGTTTCTGTCTGGGCGTCATCATATTCATGACCATTTGCAATGAGTGCTTGAAACCGTGCTTAAGCAAACGTTGTCGCTTCCCGTTGCCCGCCGAATTGATAGCTGTTGTTGGTGGCACATTGATCTCGAAATTTTGCAACATGCATCAAGAATTCGCCGTGGAATTGGTGGGTGTCATCCCAAGTGGTTTGCCAGAACCAACTCTACCACGCTTGGATCTAGTACCCAAAGTGGCCGTGGACTCCATAGCCATAGCAATTGTCACATACTCAATTATAATGTCGATGGGTTTAACTTTTGCCAAGAAGCATGGCTATGAGGTGCGTGCCAATCAGGAGCTGTTTGCCATGGGCATTGGAAATATTGTGGGCGGCTGCTTCTCCTGCATACCGATGGCTTGTTCGCTCTCCCGATCGGTTATACAAGAGAAAACGGGTGGAGTATCGCAAATAGCCTCATTGGTATCGGCATCCATGGTAGTGGCCACATTGATGTGGATTGGTCCATTCTTCAGTGATTTACCCAGGGTGAGTGGCAATGCCTAGTTGATTGAAATTAGCATCATTATCTTTATCTTACTCTCTTCCAGTGTGTGTTGGCTGGCGTCATTATTGTTGCCCTCAAGCCAATGTTTATGCAAGCCAAAGAGTTGAAAAAGTTCGCCAAGCAAGGCAAACTGGAAATGTTCACCTGGATCTCTACTTTCCTGTGTGTGGTACTCATTGACATTGATATAGGGTGAGTATCAATGAATTGTTGATCAAAATTCAAATGTAATAATATTTATCTATTAATTGCAGCCTGCTTATTGGTGTTTGTATTTCACTGCTGGCTTTGTACATCAAGGGATTAAAGCCCTATTCCTGTTTACTTGGCTATATGCCCGAGGCCCCTGGCATCTACATGGACCTCAATCAGCATCGAAATGCCATGCAGGTGCCCGAGACACGTATCTTTCGGTATAGTGGCTCGCTTAACTTCGCCACTAGTTTGTTCTTCCGACGTGCTCTGTACGAGGCAGTGGGCCTGGACAAGCCCCAATCGAACGGCAGCAGTCCGAGTCCAAGTCGGAGTCAAAAGTCCTCCTATTCGCCTGTCTCCCAAAATGGCGGCAAGGCCATTGCGAATTGTGAATTTGTCGAGTCATCGAGCTTATTTAAATTCCTCATTCTTGACTTTTCCATGCTGGGACACATTGATGTGGCCGGTTGTCGGACATTAAGTGACCTGAGCAAGGAGTTAAAGGCGCGTGGAGCACGCCTATTGCTGTCCAGTCCGGTGGATCGAGTTTATGACACATTGGTCCACAGCATGGCCCTGAGTGAAGGACCATTTGAGATCTTTCCCACGTTGCACGACACCGTTGAGTATGCCAATGCATGTCGAACTGCGTGATAGGAAATTTTCTACAAATGTTTTTATTTTCCTAAAGATGCAGACGCGTTTTGTGATATGTCCAAGTGATAGCTTGTGAATCGTAGCACCAAAACCCCCCTTTTAAATCCCGCTCCCGCCCAATTCCTCTTTCCTAGCAAACCCCATACACCCCACCCATCTTCCTAATTAATCAATTCTAGTTGCTTAAGAACCATCATTTTTTTTTTAGAAAGAAAACAAACAAAAAATATTTGTTGCCGTCTTACAATCAACAAGATTTTTCCTAGCTTTAAGCATGTAACTTTAAGTGCCTTCATTCAGAAGGAAGTTCAGGAAGGAGCAGAACATGTTACCTACAATAGACTAAAATGCAATAATTAAATTCTACATTATTATTATTATGATTCTTCTGTTTTGTACTTAAAAGCCCACCAGTTAAGTCAATAGAGTAACTTACATTTGTGAATGTATAGCAACAACAAAAACAACAAGAACAAAACATTACATTTTTGTCCAATTTGTACCAAAATGAACAATTCAATACATATACATATATTTTAGTCAATAAGAGATTGTGTATAGAAACTGTATAAAGTGTATATAAATATGCAAAAAAAAAAAAAAAAAAATTAATGAACCTAAAAGTACTATCTATTATTTAATACAATAGTGTGGGAGATGTTTTAGAAGGCCCAAGGACTATTTAACTATGGACTATGGAAGTTATCTTAAGCAGGGCATAGCTAGAAATTTGCAAGTGCTTACTTAGGGATTATGATAAGTATGGATTTTTTTTAAGGCTAACGGAATGATGCAGGATAAATTCCCATTTACTTCTCTCTAGCTATTTCTATCTTTATCAATTTCGCTACTTACTCTTCTGTCTCTTTTCTGAAAGCAAAAAACAGTTGCCTACTTTTAGGCACTGAATTCAAAATGTCAAAATACCATCCACACAGATTCCTAAGGCGTCGTCGTCCAGTCAACGGAAATACCCAAAAAAAAAAAAAAAAAATACAACTTTTAAATAAGCCATGTTTAGAGAACATACGAAAAGGTTAAACCTGAGACGACACATCACCACGTACAATCATCGAGCTGACACCGAGCAATTAGCGGGCACATGACTAAAGTTAAAATTTTGTATACATTTTGTCATTTTGGTTATTTGCCTTAATTTGTTTGTATATTTATGTATCTAAAGACTGTGAGTGTGTGTGTGTGCGTGGGAGGATGGAGGAGGTACTAGAGTACTAAAGAAGGCGGCCCTAAGCAACAAAAGTAAGTTAAGACATTTGTTCAGAGAGTTTCCGACTATAGCAACTGATTAGCCATCATGTGAGGGCCAAATGACTATTAGCCAGTAGTTGAGGTCAACTATTGCTGCAACTTGTGCGGGGAAAATCGTCAAAAATTGTTAATCTTGTTGGTGTTGAAACGTATTACTAAACAAATATATATATTGTATATACAATATATACATACGTATGTATGTAAGTATGGGAACAATTAGACGGATTGACTTTTAGCTGAGAGCTTGTTGCGTTTTTTGCGGTTGTCAAGGTGACTTTTAAATGTGTTAAATGATATGCTTAAAAACATAAATTGTACTATATGCACATGTGGGAATGGAAACAAGGACTGAGGAATAGATCGATATCGATTAAAAACCAACTTGAAGGTTACTTTCAAGTTCTAAAATGGGAATGAACTACTCAATATTAATAATTTTAAACCAGTCCCCCCTCAAATTCAAAAAATAACTGCAGGCATGCAAAATAAAGTGCAATAACCTTTTCAACAAACAATGAAGCTCAGCCCAGCAAGTAAAGATGGACCCTTTAAACTAATTCCATTCCACCTCAAGTGGACAACAATAGTAATCTTGTTTTCGCCAACATTGGAAGCCAACTTTTTCCAATTGCCCTATTCAGATTGGCAAACCCTAATCCTTTTAGTCTTTTCCACTCGATTGCAGGCACAACGCTCTAATTACGATAACTACAAATATCTCTACTAAATATTAAAAAAGTAGTTGCAATTCAATGTATAATTTTCTATTAAAAGCGTCAGCACATAGTAGGGAAAAAAACCATAGCTAATCCTAATGGAATATATTAGTAATTTGAGATCACGATGATTCAAGATTATGATATTAAAGTCTACTTTGTTATTCTTTTTTATCTCTAGATCAGGTAAATGAATGTACTCTCATCAATTTGCATAGGACTCATCAGCTTTTCATACTTAGAATGGGTATTTTCGACTTAAACAATCACAGGTATTAGGGTACACTTTATTTTAAATATATAGTTAGTTTCAATAAACACTTTAAAGGGCATACAAATAGAAATAGGGCGAAAGCAGCCCGCATCTTACAAATTTTTTGATTACTGAAAATTCGATTCAAAGATTATTCAGTTACAAAGTTGGAAAAATTCTAAAAATATGTCGAATTTAATCCCATTATTGAAAGTGTTAACTCATTATGATGCTGTTCTAAGTTGCATTATTACATCAAAAATGGATATTTCAGTTGTTGGATTACAGAAGGCATCGCTTTGGCTTAATCCGGCACCGGGCAAAAGTTTATTTTTTTTTTTTAGTATCCGCCCCCCTTATTAAAATGCAAATTAAAAAAAATATCTAGCAGAAATAATGACAAGAAAATGCTTTAAAAATTTGAGTCATTTGTAACAAAAATATTATCTAGATGGAGCATGTATTATAAGGGATCCAGTACTCATATGGATGACTCCTCATCCGTTGATTAGATCATCAAAAACAAACACGTCTGTTAAATTTGGGTAGAAGAAGGTATAAATGAGGTTCCTAGATACTAATCACTCCCTCGTTTCAGCCTTGATACGACCCCAAAACGCGTTGCAATCATTTTTAGAATTCAACGATTTAACGCCTTTGACGCTTGTCACCTTCAGGGTTTTTTGCCAACTCTAATCACATTAATCATAGAATCAAAATTGACTTGTTTAATGTGAAATAAAGAATATTTCTATACTCACAAATAAAGTATATACAGTTATATATGTTTATGTATGTATAGAGTATAGTAATTGTGTCATAGTGAGCTTTGTCGGGCCTTCTAGTTAGAACATGTATTAATGATAGCAGTCAATATTGTAACAAATATGCAAACGATTTTCAAGTCATTGCTTGACCATTTTGCTTTTACATTGAGTAATTTTATTTTTTACCTATGTGAAATTTTGTTGACTTGAAAATGTTTTTATTTTTTGTTACTCATGTACATTTTGTTGTATTTTATTGCAACTATAAAAAGCAAAAGGTTCCCACAGTGAGCGTGTGTAAGATGCAAAATTAACAGGCAGAGTAATTGTTTTTGGCCAGATTTGCCATGCAACTTGAGGCATTTGGTGGGTGGACAGTTAGAGGCAGAGAGAGAGAGAGAGAGAGATGGACAGAGTTATGGAGGAGCAGGAGCAGGTGGGGTACTTTTTGGATACACGATGACAAGTTGCTGGTGTTAACATGGCCATAAAAGTGCTAAACAACCCAACAATTTTGTGGTGGTTGGCCTCACAACAATAACAATTTAAACAATTTGTTCAACTGCTGTATATTGTAAGTGGATGAGGAGACGGTTTGGGAGGATGTGCGGAGGGTGTGACGACCAACAAACAGTTTTGGTATTTGTTATCAGCCGCAGCCACGGCCAACTTTGACCTTAGTTAGGCAAATTGTTCAATTACCTTAACAAAAACCAAAAAAAAAGAGGAAACTAAAATTGTTTAAGCTAAGTAATTTACACAGTTTACACACAAATTAACCGAATTATTATTGCTGAAGGTAAAGAGTTTTAAGTATTTTTAAAGAGAATCATTAATTTCGAAAATAGAATAGGATTAACTCCTTTTCAAATTTTCATTTTAATTTGTGTCCTAAATATTTCAAAGAAGAAAATGGGCGATTATTTTATTGACTTTCCGCATGGTTCATGACACATACATAATGTGTATGTACCCTATCCTACCCTATATTGGTAGGGTATGTCGAATTATCTATTTATAATTGATATCAAGAGCAAACTCAAATTGACCGCTAGGTGGAACCATAAACAAAAGGGGAAGAGCAATAGATTCAGCTGGCTTTAGGTTAAGACGAGTGATTAGAGCAAACAAGTGATTACAGGGAATGCTTTAGTCGGTTTACTAACTTAACAAAACGGTATTTGTCTCTTATGTTTACTTAACACATTCTCATATAGTGGGTGGATGGGGATGCGGGGAGACCCAACAGCGGGACGGGGCGCTTACCTAGTCTATGAGGCATCTCACATGAAACAACCGAATCATAAGACAACGAAACAAAACGAAATAAGCAATATTTTTGCGGTTTTTTAAACTCCCGATTCTGTCGGTCTCTCATTCTCTCTGCTTGCCCCTATCATACTCCCTCTTCTACTCTTCTTCTCTCGCTCTCTGTCTCTCTCTCTCTCTCTCACTCTCTCTACATATGTATATACCTTCTTCTCTCTTTTACACCTGTTGAATTTTGCAACATTGTTGTAATTTTTCGTCGCTTGTTGTTAGTGGGTTTTTGTATGTTTTTTGAAGACAAGACAACGAAGCTCTTTGTGAAGGAAATTAATAAAAAACCGATCGTACAAACTGTTCCCACAACCAGTTTCAAGCCAACGTTTGAGCCGTGGCGTCGGATCAAGTGATCGCTCGAAATAGATTTTTACTTGTTGCGTTTTAGCGTTGTTATTTATTTTTTGTTGTTTGTTTTTTTTTTTTTTTTCTTTCCTTCGTATCGTTAACGTTGTTGTTTCTGTGAACACCACCAACAACCAGGAGAAATATTAACTATTAAACACACATCGATCGGGAATACATAGTGAGTTGAGGTCCCTTTGACAGTGACAACAAACAATAAAGTTCCCAAAGAGCAACAACAACAACTGAACCCAACTGAAAAGCACATATCAACGATTTTGTGGAGACAAATGCCATAATATGTATATAATAAATGTGATAACAGTTAAATATCGTGATCTATGTTCCCTACACACACATATGTACATATTTCTGTTTTAATAAATTTGCAAAAAGCAAAAAAAAAAAGAAGCCGAAAAGCAATAACTGAAAACAATAAATTCCTACAATAATCCAGATCTAATATCAAGGCAAAAATGTTGAAACAACCAACTAAAAACAAACACAAAACATAAGTCGGTTACACCGACTTTCAAACACCCTGTATATATTTGATATTCGTATCCCAATTTGATATCCTTTCTCTCAATGGAATGCTTATAATTATGAGTACAATGAATCCACCACCAGTCTGACATTCCAAAAATCATGATAACTCACTTCAATGGCCATTTAGTATATGAATTCTACATATGATATGTACATACGCACTTACATACCTGTTACACAAATGTTTGTGATTGTGATATACCTCTCTCTAAACCATGGATATAGGGTATTAAAAGTTGCTCCCCATGGTGAACTGGAATAAATGTAGAAAGAAAAAAAAAAATCAGCAATCGTACAAGTAACAATATTTATATATATAAGTATAGATATATATACATACATATGTATGTATGTATATCTATAATAAGTAAATGTATATAGCAAGTGTATGTACATACATATATGTACATATGTGCTGGAAACAACAATTATCAAGAAGCATACAATTGCTGCGAGACAAAATTGATAAATAGAATAAATAAATATGATAATTTGATCTAAGCCAAGTTCGTCTACGATTTGCAACCTAATATATTTGCATTAAATATATATGAACAATGTGAATAAAGGTCTAAATTTTACAACTAAGAAAATGTTAAATGAAAACTATTTTTCCTCAACCACTCTCCCTCTCTCTTTATCGTCCCTTTGTAGGCTTTGTGCAACCAAGTGTAACTGACAAATTAACTGAAACGAAATTTACATAAATAATATACAAAACAAACGCCGTCAAAATTGGTTACCTAACGAAAACTTCGTTTGTGCTACACGAAGGCAATCGAGTAAGTATACAATAATAAACAAAACTTTTTATTTAATAACTACTAGAGACCACCAAATAAACAATGCCTCTGCCTGCTCCAATTATAACTCATTAAATCTTTTGGTTACTTACTCTTCTCAGACTTTGTTCAAGTGTCTGGTGAAAAAAGACTTAAAATTGAATTTTTAAATCCCAAAACGGTTTTGACAGTTTTATGGTTTATTTTGATTTAAGCTTCTGTGTTTGGTAGCTGACCAAAAAACAAAAAAAAACCAACAGCAGGCCGGACACACAATTTGAGCCAGATCGACTTTTATATACCGGTTAATCGTTAAATTTTTAATGAAGCTCACAGTAATTAATTACAAATTTATTCTGATTCTGATTCCATTCTCTGCTCCGATAAATGTGTTTCTGAAACTGTATTTAACCTAATCGCTTCAAATCTAGTACTAAAGATTATATATATTCTTGATTCTTGTTAGATTTTAAATTAATTTCCTCTTAGAGTATTTATATTATAAGCTTAATAATGTAAACAAACATTGATCTTGAACAATTTGTGACCTTAAATTTGATATTTTTAATAAGATAAGATAAGTTTTGCCTATATGTATCTTCAGTGCAGCAATTATACATAGTAGGTATATGAGAAATCAAGGCTCAGATAATGTGTGCAACCTCAAGTTAACTAATGATTCTCAGAAATATGCATAAGTATGTGTGTACTCATACAACACATCTTATTAACTGACTAGAATCATTAATTGATCTTTGAGTACTAAGTAATTTCCCACCATTTTCAAATTAAATTTAAAGGTACTTAAAATTGGAAATAAGGTTAGATAGAGATGTAGAGCTTTACAATCATCAAAAGTCAATTAGTTTTACGATGCAAAAGTGCAAAAAACAAAGAAAAAAAAAAAACCAAATCGAGTCAGATACTTAAATACAAATGTATGTATGGATGTGTGAGGGTATCTATATTAGATAGTATAACTATTAGAACGCTTGTCAGACAACGCCCCGTAATTAATGGCGACTTTCAGATGACTTACTGTCTTCTTTACGACACGATTTTTGTTGCTTTATGCTTAGGAGTAGAAATCGTCGTTGTTGTTGTTGTTGATAAAAATTATAAAATATTCAAACACTGTGAGAACAATTTTGTTGTTATTCGTTCTGCTGTTGTTGTTTTAATAACCCTACAATTAACTGAGGAGCTGTGGAGAATATGTAAAGATATATAATCCGCGAAATGAGATGTCGTTTTTTAACCGAAAGACGATTACTCACATAATTCACAAGTCACAGTGTATGATAATTGCATTTAATTTATGTTTAGAACATCAAACAGTTCAAAGCAAAAACCAAAACAAACACAAAAAAAAACGTTAAAAAGTGATTCAGTAATCGAGATATTTAGGTTTTTGTTTCGTTTTTTCTTCTTTTTTGCTTTTTTTTTTTTTTTTTGTTCACTTTGTAATCCTCTTATACCCTGATTATGATGAATTTGTGTGTGTGTGTGTGTATGGAAAGACGATATGGGGCGGGGTTTGGTGGGAAGTTTGAGGAGATTTTCAAGTTGCGGCTAATTGCCTGACGAATTTCGCTTGCCTGCGGCTGCTAACTGAAAATAATAATAACAATAAAAAAAACAAACTAAGCCTCTCTACAAAGTCGGTAGTCGCAATAGTCAAGAGCGATTCCGACCGACTATATAGCAAATAAATGAACGCTTGTTGCGTTTAACAACATTGCTACTCGAAGTCTCCGTCTCCGTCTATCTGTTGGCGTCGCTGTTGACGTCGCTGCCGCAGTCACCGTCATCGTCACCGTCATAAAAGTGGGTCATGGTTAATTGTACTTTGGTATCTCTCAGCAGTGTGCGCATGCGCATTTGCTGTCTACGCATTGTTTCTCTAGCTGCCGTTTGAATAGCTTCACTCTATTCACTATATTCGATAAACAACTGACACAATTGTCTGCCTTCTTATCCTGCAGGACGACGATATGGGGTTCAGTTCACGTATGGACTGCTGCGGCCAGTTCGTCAAGTATAGCCTTTTCATAGCCAATTTTGTAATATTTGTAAGTATGACAACAGCAACAAAAGAAAACAATTTGTTTTATCATTTTTAATTCCCCTCAAGGTGGGTGGCGCCATTGTCTTTTGCCTAACACTGTGGACCCTGGTGGATCGTAGTTTCGTCAATGAACTGTTGGGAACAAATCTATTCTCGGGCGCTGTTTATGTTCTACTTGTCACCTCGATTATCATTTGTCTTGTATCATTTTTGGGCTGTGTGGGCGCCGGCAAGGAAGTCAAATGTCTGCTCTTAACGGTAAGTAATACAGAGAGTGAGAGAGAGAGAGAGAGAGAGAGAGAGAGAGAGAGAGAGAGAGAGAGAGAGAGAGAGAGAGAGAGAGAGGGGAAGCGAGAGATTTCCAATATTACGATCGCTTGGTTTACAATTTTCGATTTCTAGTATTTCATCATTGTTGCTTTGGTTTTCGTGACCATGTTAATTGGCGGCGTTTTGGGGTACGTTTTTCGTGAGCGTGTGCAGCAGACCATGCGACAGGTAAGTAGCCCCAAAAGTAACACTTGCAACTCTTTTCGTTTGTTGTTGCTGTGATTTTTATTAACTCAATTGTCATCTGCCCGAATATAGGAAATGCGCTCCACCATGGCATTATATGGCAGTCGTCGTGAAATAACCCAAGCCTGGGATTTGACCCAGGAACGTTTACAGTGCTGCGGTGTGGATACATGGCATGACTGGAATCGTTATGGGCTAGTCCCGGAATCCTGCTGCCAGGAGCTATTCGGTGGACAGCGCAAGGAGTGCACATTATTCCCCACTGTCACCAATCTGTACAATCAGGGTTGTCTATATGTGACGACCAATTTCATAAGGGATCATGCAGCAGTTATCGGTGGCACATCCATTGCAGTGGCTATACTTATGGTAAGATGAATGATCCAACCAATCCATGGACATACATTTACTTAATGACCATTGCAGATCTTTGGCATGATATTCTCCTGTTTACTATTCAATATGATTGAATAGCGCCATCCAGGAGGGGGAGGAAAGGCACAGATCGTTGTCGGTGTTGGTGCCGGTGCCCCCAGTTGGAGCTCACAGGAGACCCATTTTTAATTGTATCTGTTAAGAGTATTATCCCATTGTGTGTATGCGTTTAGTTGTTACATACTTTAGTGCGTGTGCATGTATTCATATTGATAATTGAGTGTTATCATACTGTTACATAAATTTGTATTATTATTATTTTTTTTTTTTACCCATATATATCTATATATATATATGTATATTTGTAATGCCCTATGGTTACTTATTTTCTCTGTTATAAGAACATGAAATCGTTATAGTGAGAATTTTGTTGTTTTGCCTAACAATCGATTGCTAAATACAAATACTTGGAGAACAAAAACAAAGAAAATTAATCGCCCACAGACAAAGTTAGTACATCTTATTATTTCGATTTGAAGGCTAATTTGCAGGCGCAGATTAGGGACAGATTCTTAAGAGAATTAACTCGTTCACAAGCCAAAAGGGGCAGCAAAATTTAAATTTCATTTAATAAAAAAAAAAAAAACGTGTGACAACAAATTTATTAAGACTTAGAATTTAAGGTCGAAAGTATGCAAGAGCAAAGACTCAATCATAAAAATTGTGATCCTATGAGATTTGTGTGGAATCGTGCGACTAATTGCTAAATGGAATGTATGTGCTTTAAGGTGTAGGTGTGTGGTGTGTGTGTGTGTACACAAAAGTGTTTTGTATTATGAAATGTGTAGATGCATTGGAATTTCTTATTTAATTTGGATTTTTTGGAATTAGCTTGAAGATTATTCCTATATTTGGATTATATTTACAAAAGTCTAAGGAATAAAAGCACACATAGCCATGTCGTAAGATTCCATGATACTATCTTAGGGCTACCACCTACCGCCGTTTCGTTCCACCATTCCCAATAGCCGCCATGTAGTTTTGGATTAGCCCGCTCATCTGATATGGGAACTCTGGCACTGGGAATCGCGTTCTGGCGAAATTGTTCAACCTCTTGTGAGAGGAACTGCAACTGCAGTGGATACAAATTGGCCAGATTGAAGCGTTCGCAAGGATCTTTGGCCAGATTGAAGAAGCAGGGTGCTTTGAGCGGTTCGCATAGATAAACATCTTGCAAGTGATCTTGTTCATTCATGGGACAACGATGGGTGGCCTCTTCGCGCATTTGCTCTATACGGTCATTGGTCAGAGATTGTGATCCAATTACAGCGTGAACATCCGACGAGAGTACCTGCTGGACATAGTATGGACTGAGGGGATCATCTTGTCCAGACGCCAGTTCGCCCAACCACTGATCGTATTTACCCTCAAAACTGGTGCCATTCACATACTTTAGATTATCGCGCATATATGATGAATAGCCAAAGACATCGTCCATAACATGCAGCAATCTGCGAGGCTGCGGTTCCATATTACTGGATAGTGAGGGCCACATATTAACACCATCGAGTTTTAGATTCTCGGGAAGTTTTACATTGGCGGCTGCTGCTAATGTGGGTAGCCAATCAATGGCATGTATAATCTGATTTGAGACATAACCACGTTGTTGCAAAAGCGGACTCCAAATAGCGCCAGCGGAACGAATGCCACCCTCCCAGGGGGATTCCTTTTGCTGTTGTTGGATACAGTTTAAATAATCGTATATGATAATTTATATAAAATATCAATTTACTTACACCACGGAAAGGATAATTTGATCCCTGATTCGAGTGTATGCCCACAGTGGGTGCTCCATTGTCCGAGTAGAGTAGAATAATGCTATTATTAAGCATTCCATTATCCGATAAGGCTCTCACAGTCTGTCCCACACTCTTGTCCAAACTAGAAATCATACCGGCATAGGTACGTCTTTTCGGGTCGCTGATGTGTGCAAATTTAGCCACCTCTTCTTCAGGTGCCTGCATTGGATTATCCTCGTTGCCAGTGTGCACGGCTAGATGACTTAGCACCATAAATAGTGGACGACTCTTGTCATGCTGTTCTATAACTCGTTTGGCTTCCGCGGTGAAGGCATCTGTGGCATATGTGCCATTATCCTGGGGACAGGGATCCAAATCTCTACGGAAGTCTACGCCCTTTGTGTAATTTTTGGTCAACATATGTAATGTGTGATCATAATAGTCAATATAACCATTGTAATAACCATAATGATGATCAAATCCTCGCATAGTGGGTGTAAGATCCTTTTCCCAAAAGCCCAAATGCCATTTGCCAATCAATTGGGTCGAATAGCCTGCATCGCGGAAAAATTCAGGCATCAGGCGCTCTTTTTGTGGCAAGCCCCAAGGTTCATCGGTGATAATCACGTAATGTTGCATTCCTATTGAAGCAATTGTAAGGTATATATGAAATGGAGTGGAATCGTTGAAATATATATAGATCACTTACCGGTATGTATGGGATACTTTCCAGTCAATAGAGTGGCCCTTGAGGGTGTACATAAATTGGGCACATAGTGTTTATTTAATAGAACCCCATTATAAGCCAAAGCATCGATATTGGGGGTTAGGATTTGATTTGAACCATGAAAACTTACATCGTTGAAGCCCTGCAATTGCCATGTAATGGATATAAAAATGTCTCCTTCCATAATAGTTTTTGGGACTCACCATATCATCGATCAATATAATGATTATATTTGGTTTACTTGAAATAGTCTCTGCTTGGCTTAAGCCAAGCATTAGGTTGACAATCAGGATGAAAGATGGAATATTTAGCATTTTGTATAAGAAACTGTATAAAATAAAAGATGAAACAAAGTATTAGAAAAGTCCAAGTACGAAATAACTATATTCAGATTCTCAGTTTTGGTCTTTACTGACCTTGGCAAGTTCTATTTATACAATCGTTAGACAGTTTACTAAAAAGGTTTCGCTGATGTACATGGTACATTGTAGGGTTTAAATTGTTGTCATTATCTTATATGTATAATTGGCATTTTCGCCAAATATTACAAACATACATACATATGTATGTATACATACACTCGCATAATGTGTATTATTTCAAGTTGATTTATAGTCATTTTCCCCATCTTACATAACTCTCTTTTTGAAACTCACTGCCCAGTTCATTCAACCGAACCTTGTGCGTTTTTTTAACAATTGTTTAACTGTTTTATATAAAGCACAAGTACTTACGGACTTATACATACATACACTTATACTTATTTGGGATTGTTTTGTTTATGAGGCATTTTATCTTCTTAATTGTTAAATTGTCGCTGCCAGAAAGACATCATAAACATTCCGAAAGAAAACACACTTTGCACACAATCATTAACAAAAAACAATCTGACAACTAATTTCGCTATAAACAGATATGGCAATTCAAATTGGGCCATGATTAAAAGCTAATTTACTTGAAAATTGAGAGCTACATAGTAATATGTAAATTCTAGAATTTTGTATCACGATCACAATGAGAACGTCCAGCGGTTCAGAACTCTCGTCGGCTTGACCTTCATGGATCGCCAAACAGGTGGCGTTGCCTATGGTCAGGGTCAGGAAACTTACACACTAAAATCGTACGAAAGTAGAACTTCACTTGACATCTAGATGGAGAATAGACTGGTTTCAATTTGGGGTTTTTTTCTGTTTCCCCGATGCATTATACAAACAGAGTGAAGAGCTTGGGGGAATATTCTTGACAGTTAAATGGATATTCATTCGCGATTGTCAATGGCATAATGAAAGCGAAACTGGTTTAATTAGTCGCCACAATCCGCGGGGCATTTCAACATCCTCGCCATGCTACAAGCTTTGTGTTTCCTCTTTTTTAATTAAGCGATTTACTTTAACTTTAACTATCTGCAGCGACTTGAGGGCTTACATTTGTAACTATGAGCATGTAAGTGAATATTGGGCAAGCCCCTGCTTTGGGACTGCTTAGTGTGTTTGTGGCTGACAACTACAACATTGGCCAACAATAATATCACAAATTTGGCAACTAACACTTTCAAGTTTAATTTCATATGTACCTCGGTCTAGTCTTAAATGTATTGCGGATGTCCCTTAATAATATCAAATATCTAATTAAAATGTTTACTCAATTAATTTTAATAAATTCATCTACCAGATATTACAAGTTTACAGATATAAATTTGAAACTGTTTCTTAACTGTTTCTTTCTTTTTTGTAACTGTTTCTTTGTTTTTAAATGACTTATCTTCATAAATCTATGTATATTTGTTTAATTCTCACTTTCATTTGTTTGATAATGCGTGAACATTGATTTGAAAGATGTGCGCATAATATTAGCCAAACTCTAGTTGTTGATTAAGTCAAGTAATTGATTAAACCGTAACGACAACTTTTGCCCAGTCACGTGCTTGGGGGTTCAAACACGTGACTATAACAAATGCAAATTATTTTTGCATTTTGTTTTCATCGCTGTCTTTATAGGAGTATTATCTCAGTGGAATTTCCAAATGGTTATTGGAAAATATTTGCCATTTTCAATTTTATTTACTTATGAAACTGTGTACTTTTCTTGTATTTTCACAGAGTTTAACTATTAATCTATTGCAAAATCTCAAATTGTAAGAGTAAGTGTTCACCTTTGCACTTTGCTGCGCCTCGCCAACTAACAACAACAGGGTAAACACCTTTCCCCCTCTTCTTTTTTATATTTCACTTTTCACTAGGTTTTTTTTATGGGTTTCGATTGCATCCACCCACTACAATGTATAAGCAACTCAAAGTCTGTTGTTGATCCGATCATATGATGAGATCCTTTCAGCTGCGTCTGCTCCAAGCGACTAAACGGGCCGGCTAACAGTGCGAATGGTTTTAAGAGTCAACGCTTTTTCGTTGGCTCTGACGTCACAAGTCGTGCGCGAAAATAAAAACCTATAAAGAAAACACACGCATACACACACACTCGCACACTCGCTGTAAAAGCAGTAACTAAAACAACATGTTTTTGCAAAACCAACCAAAGCAATAACAATAAAGGCAATTGCAAAGACAAAAAGAAGATAAAACCAGAGAACCATTTCAAAGTTTATATACCCTTGCCGATACCCTAACAATAGATATACGTACATACATACCTCCATAGAAGTGTGGGAGCAATCGAAAGTGTAGTTCCTAAGAAATGATGGCCAATCTTTAGAACCAAAAGCCTAGAATTATATTTTTGCGCCATTAGTTTCTCTTGGATTTAGGATTAGTTTAGAAAAGGGTATAAAATAAATCATCTATGCCTTGTTTTGTGAGTATATTAAAAACCCCAGAAACAACCCAACTAAAATGTAGCCACACTTTTGAGCTTTATATTATACTATTTATATAGTTAGTTGATAAAGTAAAAATGTTAGTTTCTTTGCCAACAATTCATATTTATGGTTTGAATAAAAACGTTACAACAATTTTATAAATTGTAATAGTAAAGATAATACTTTCAATCTCAGTATACGTATAAAGGGGAACTCAATGCGGTTAAGACTAGCACTTAACCAGCACTTTAGCTTTACAGTTTAGGCGGATAGACCACACATATCTGATTATACTGACCAGATACATACATATTACACGGGGTAACAAAGAGCACAGATTTTGATAGGTATAGAGGAGAGATATATATAGAGAGAGAAGGTTAACGAGGAATACGGAAATGTTAGTCTTCTTCTCCTAGACCCAAGGGCATAGGCAAATAACTGGTTATAGCCCCATGCAAACATATTTATTTGGTAGCAACTTATTTTTTTAATATTACTCTAATTAAATTAATGTCTGTCCACAATTTTTTCAAGGGCAAACATAGACTGTCAGTCACATACATTAGATAGTTATAAAATTCCGCTATTGACCGTTTGAAAAGTAATTTAATTAAATGACAGTTAAAGTGCCACGATAACAAAAAGTACCGACTTGTGTAGTTTCTTCCATTAGGCTTTGCCAATATAATTAATATAGAGATAGTGTAAGTAATTTGAAATCCACTTTAGCTTCAAGTAATATTAATTAAAACAAATTTAAATTTTTTAATGAAACCTAAGGAACAAAAATTTATATAATAGAGACAAGGATTCGGATTCACTGTGAGATCGAATTCGTCTTGGCTGACAAAATTACAATATTTGTGAAATATTCACCAGAGTTCAAATCATCATGGGGGGTTCACTTGCTGACCAAGCTGTTTACCAGCCCGACTAGGATTAATCATTTTGCTGTTAACCATCAAAATCAGAAAACTTACTTCGACCCTTATCTTATCAACTGGTCAGCTCCAATAACCCCCGAACTAGATAATTTACTGCTTATTTGTGATAGAAGCGGTTATCTGAAACTGATTGGCATATAAAAGGCAGCACTAAGTAGTTGGGAACTATCAGATCAGGAAACCAACAGTATTAACCATGTACTCACCCAAGCATTTGATTGTCCTGGCGGCAATTCTAGTCCAATTTGTGGCCAGCATTCATGGCGGAACTTACAGCAATGAGGATCACTGGATCTATTTGGACAAGACCACGGATATACCAGATGGAACTGTTCTTGGCGGCTTCGATTCAGATGGTTACTACAATTATGTCGGTCGTGTGTTGTACAGCAGCTCGGTATTGCCAGCCCGTGTCGTTCCCGAACTGAGCAAGGCCACATACAATACCGAGACATTGGGCAATGTGGCTGCCACCTATGAGGTACTGGTGGCCAATGAAACCGTAAGCTATGAGTGGATCCGAAGCTATGATGGTTACAGGGAGAAAAACGCCGTCTCTGTGGGAACCGATGCCACCAATAATCGTGTCTTCATTTGCCGGGCTATTTCCGATCAAGGCCTCTTTATCGGCACCCTGTATCTGGCGAAGCGTGCCTGCATTATTAAATACGAAAGCTATCCATTGAGAAGTTTCGCCAAGTACGAAATTTTGATCAGAAAGCGAAAAGTTGCTAATTTCATGCCTTTCAACCTGGAAATTGAAAATCATTAAAAAGTATTTTATAAAATAAAGCAAATGATAAAAAATAATTTAACAATTTTATATTTTAACTTTGTGTCACTTAGTGTTAATTCCATCTATTTAATAGATTTTTACTTGGATTAAATAATTAACAGGGGCCAAATCGATCCCTGAAGTTGGATTTTGATTTTGCCAACATTTATCAGTTTTACAACAGCAAAACATTATGGTTTTAGTTATTTTTTGTAAAGGATTATCTACTAAAAGCTAAAAATATTTAAATGAAACAGTTAACATTGGTAATAAGGACTATCTTTTCGGAATATTTGGATAAACATCTTTGGATCTATGTATGAGCCATGTTTAAAAGTTACCATATTAAAAAAAAAAAAACTCTTAGCATACTTCTGAGGAATATTTATGTTTGGGAAAAACTTAAACCAAACTTTAGAGCTGACAATTATAAGGATTTTTTTATGCAATTAAAGTAAAGTCACGTGGGACTCTGACTTTATTAAATTTATCAATGATTTTTTGTATTTATGTATCAAAAGTATTAAGAGTAAAGTTTATGCATATTAAAAACAATTGGGTTCTTTGTTTATTTATTCGATTGTTTTCTATAAAGTAATTTAAGACTTCAACGAAATGATTAAAATTTTCATTTGATTCAAGCTAAAATGTTCATTTAATTTTTTAGCCTTTCAGTGGCCAACAGTTTTGAGTTTTGCAGAGATAGGAACATGTTAATTCAGTATTGGCTAAATTAAAATATTCTTATTCCATAAACTTCCTCTCTATGTGTAATCCTTGTAATCGGCAACACGTGTCCGTTATACATCATATTCACACATTGTATTTACTAAAGATCTTTCAAGAATTTCGCCAGGAATCGTTACAAACAATAAATTAAATCATTAGCAATATAAAAGTCATAATCAAAATTCGAGATAGTTACTGACAGTTAGTCAGAACCCATTCTTATCAAAATTAATAGAACGATAGCTAGGAATCCCTCTAGATAACGAATCACTATAAAAGCAACTACCCGAAGGTCTAAAATTACCACAAGTTAACTAAGAATCGCTTCAAGATGTACTACAAATTCATTGGCCTGGTTCTTGCACTGTGTGCTGTTGCCTATGGCTTGCCAACAGCCTTCGGTAATTAATAGTGAAATCCTTACAGTGTTTCAAATGATTATAACATAATTATACCTTTGAAATTCCCAACAGATACTCAGAATGTGTGGGTGGCTGGCAATTTGTCTTATCCTTTTCCCAGCAACGCCGTTCTAGGAGGCTTCGATCCCTATGGCTATAAGATCTATGTGGGTCGTGTCAAGTACCTTTCTGACATCCTGCCCGCTCGTGTAGTGGCCGAAACAGGAACAGCGAACTTCAACACAGATTACACGGCTTCCAAGGCATTGCTGTACGATCTACTTGTTTCCACAGGCAACGACACATATGCGTGGGTACGCAGTTTTGATGGCTTCTATGAGAACAACGCTGTGTCTGTAGGTACTTCGGCAAAGAGTGAACCCACATACATTTGTCGTGCCAGGACCGATGGCGGTCTTATTTTCGGAACTCTCTACCTTACCAAGAAAGTCTGCTATGTTAAAAGTGATACTTTGCCTCTGCGTACATTCGATAAATATGAAGTGCTAATTAAAGAATAATGGTACAGCGTACCAAGTATAAATAAAAAGATTAGATCTCTAGATTCCTGCTTATAAATCTTATTAAAGTCCCTAGATGCTTATCTTTCAAGTGGTTATCGTCAGTCACACTTAATAATCAAATTTTTAAATGAAGAGCCTTATCAACTCTCTATTAATAGGGGGATTTTATTGCTATCGCTTTATAGATTTCAAAGGCCTTCTCAAAATATTACTCATAGGTTAATTATTTAGCCTGGCAAATAGTTAACGTCTGTAATGACGTTAAATTTAATCAGTTAGTATTAGATAACCTACATTTAGTTTCAATTTCAATTGTATTAGAAATTAAAAGTGTTTGAAAATTAAAAATGTTCATTCTGGAGTGGAATCTTTTCAATTATATCTAACAACAAGCCCTTCTTTAACACAGGTATCTGAACATTTATGTTATAATTAGATAATCGTAACTCTCAGTACTTAATATATTGAATGATAAACTTTGGAAGAACAAAACATTAAATTAATTGATTTTGTAGTATAATTTCAGGCGGAACTTTAAATGAGAACAGTATACCAAAGTAAATGTGGTTGGTTTAAGGTTACCCACCCATTAGTATAACGTTCAGAACTTGTCTATTCTATGTAAAATAATAATTATTTAGCTAGTTTATTAGTTGAAACCAATAAACTAGGCCACTTTACGCGACTACCGATAACGAATTCACCGGTTATTAAGGGCATTATCCTAACATATGCATACTTGGAACAGTTGTGTATACTAGATTCACCTATTTACAGATAAAATATTAGTTTTTGGCAAATGTTTTCATACTATTCAGATGTATAGTAACTTATATAGTTTTAAAAATAAACACAACACATACTGATATAGAGAAAAATACTGTAAAGAATTCAATGGCAGGGCCTGAACTACCTGCACTACTGCTCTTCTCATCCTGCCACCAGGTCCACTCGTTTCGATAATATCGCGGATCACATTTTGGATCGGCTGGCTTATTGTTTGGCGGATGAGCATTTTTAGCATATTGCTCAATGCGTTCCCATAGATCCAGAAATATACTCGTATTACGATATTCATCATATAAATTGTTTTGCTCGCAAGGATCCACATCGATGTCGAAAAAGCAAGGTGTCATTAGGGGCATACAAGGTTTGGCGCCAGCCGGCGGCGTCGTTGGACACAGAATTTGGGCTTGTTGTCGCAATTCGGTGATATTTCGCTCCTGTTGCGGCTTATCAGCAAGAAGCTGCAACTGTTGCCAAACTGTTGTGTTTCGTATCAATTGATCATAATAGAAAGAACGAGGATCCACTTCATCAGTAACACGTTGACCAAGCCAACCATCATACTGGCCAAAGTTGGTGGTTCCATTGATTATCTTCCATTTGCCACGCATGTAGGCGAGATGAGGTTGTGGATCAACTGCATCTATGCTATGAACAATTTCCCTTTCAACCGATTCATAGCCATATTTAAGAGCCGACCAAAGGTTAAGACCGTCCAAATGTAATGAGGGTTCCAATGATATGCCGGCAGCAGCACACAAGGTGGGCAGCAGATCCCCAATATAAATGCGCTGCTTCCAAACGCTACCGAGACGTTCAAATTCCGGGCTCCAAATGGCAGCCGAAGATCGTATGCCTCCTTCCCAGGGTGTATGCTTTTGCTGTGGAAGCAAGACGACGGACGATTCATGAGGAAAGAAGCTTTGCATGGATTTTTTATTTCAAAACATACCCCTCTGAGTGGATAGTTGGATGCTGTGTTGGCATGCTCACCCGCACTGGGTCCTCCATTATCCGACAGGAATAATACAATGCTATTCCGCAACATTTCCCTGTTAGCCAAAGCCTCAATGACTCGTCCCACGCTTTTATCCAATCGTGATACCATTGCCGCATAATAGCGATGACTTTTATTTTGAATGTACTCGAACTGAGATAATTCCTCCATGGGTGCCTGCAACGGATCATCATCATTTGCGGCATGCGGAGCCAAATGGCTGAGAAGTAGAAATAGCGGTTTAGCCGTCACATTATGCTTTTCGATCAATTCCACGGCTGCATCGCTTAGAACGTCGGTCACATAGTGACCCACTTTATCATGACTGGCCTCCAAATTGTCACGAAAATCATGACCACGTGAATAGTTTTGACTCTATGGAGGGAAAAATATTTTAAGGAATTTATTTTGCACTTGTAATTTATTATACGCTTACGCTTTGTAAATACGTCTGATCATAGTAGTCTATATAGGCACCCAGATAGCCCAGATGCGTATCAAATCCACGCTTAGTGGGCGTAAAATTTCGCTGAGACATTCCCAGATGCCATTTGCCCAAGAGACTGGTATAATACCCGTTTTGTTGAAAGATTTCCGCCATTGTCGTCTCGTTTAGAGGCAAACCCCATGGCTGATCATTGACTATAACATAATGCTGCATACCTAGTGATGGATTCATCATTATAACCTATGGATATCATATGAAACATTTGTTGTTTTTTACCCGTACTAATGGGATATTTCCCAGTTAAAAGAGCCGAACGACTTGGTGTACACATAGCCGGTGTATAAAGATTATTCAGTATAACTCCACTATAGGCCAATGCATCGATATTGGGTGTTAGAAAATTATTGGATCCACGAAAGCTGACATCGTCGAAACCCTGGAAAATGATTGATTGCAAATCATTCACACTCACAAACACACAAGGTAAACTCACCAAGTCATCTGCCATTATGATAATAATATTTGGTTTACCATTTTGGCCATTCGTTAGTGTGAATGTTAAGCCGAATGTTAGCCAGAGAATTGGAGACATTTCTAGGAACTATTTAGATGGAGATAAGAAAAAAAGAGAGTGGGAGAGAGAAGGGGGGAAGGAGAAATAGAGATAAAAAGAAATTTGCATACTTCTCAAATCTGTCTAGGCTGATGATGAATGATGATGATGAAGCTTAAACAAATAGAACAAAAAATTTACAAACACAGACCCATTCCATTTATGAACTAGTTGATTCATGATGAATTTTAAATAATAGCCATGGCTTTCTGAAAATTCGTTGGCCGTGTTATGTATGTATGTATATGTATGTATGTTTTCATTTTCGAAACAAAAATTAGTACAATTGGCAATAAACTAAACATTTGCACAGTTTCAGTACACTTAAATAAACATTTTTAGCTTTTATTGTTTAATAAGCGCTAAATGAGTGAAAAACAAGATAAAATTTACACGACAAAAATTTCAATGGATCAATTTCAGAGTGAGAGAAATGACTCTCCCTATATCAAGTCTCGAAAATGAGAACTAGTATCTAAAAAATCAATGCATTAAAAGTAAAAATCAAAAACAAAACAAAACAAAACCAAATATCATCGCATTTGTTTGACGATAATCTCTTTTCCTCTCCCAGATGATAATAATTATACGTTTTACATTTTGTTTTTCACACACATATTCGTAGTCACACCAAACAAAGCAAAACGAGAGTCAATAACAAAGGAAAATAGGCAACAACACACACCTAACTAAGCTTATCAGTTAGGTTTATGCAAACAATATTTTGAACATAGTTAGAACTCACTTGCGATTATATTATTCGATTGTTAGATAATATTAAACAAGTACTGTGTATAGTACCTTTATATACAATTAATTTTTGAATGGTCAAGCTCTGGCTGGCTGGCTGGCGGCCGCTGCTATCTGATGTTGCCGTCTGCCGGCTGGGCCCGTTGGACTCGTTGGAAGCGTGGAGAGCAACTGAAACTGCATGCGGGCTTTGAGTAGCGTTCAAACTCTAACAATCGGTTGATGCCCATCATTGTTAAGTACTTTAATTAATTCAAAACTCGCTCTCATCGTGTGGGTGCTCCGAATGAAGATTAACCCAATCGCTGGTGAGAGGGGATTTTGGCAGTTTATAAACTTATATAGCATACTTTTAGGCAGTCTCAAAATTCAAATGTTACCGTGTAGTGTTCTTTTTTTTTTAATACATTGACAAACAAGAAAAAAGGAGTTTAATAATATATGAGTTTGGTGTAAGAAAAGGTTTATTTGGTGCCGATTATTGACACCTTTCAAACCCAAACTTCATTTTCAAATACTTTTCATAGCGTGATGTGAAAGTGTGAACTAGGTAAGAGCTCCTTTCTTACCAGCCGAAATTAGAAACTCAATTTGAAGACTCTATTTTTCCTACTTGAGGCACATTAACATCCTGGCTGTTACCTCCAAGCCATCAAAGTCATCATTTAAATCTTTTCTTGGTAAAAACTGATTTATTATAAATGCTAGGCAAGTCAAAGATAAGATATGTGAATTGTGAAATAGGAATTTAAATACTACAAAATATTTATATTCATTAAGTTTATAAACACCAAAAAAAGGTTCTTATCAGTAGATTTGATGCCCACGCAGCAAACCTGCCCTAATAATAAATCACATGATTCATTTCAATCAAATTAGCCATTAGACTAATTAATTAACACATTTTCAAAATGTGACGTTAATTATAAATAAACCATAAAATATTCGGTTTTTTTTTTCTTTCTTTTGAATGCTGTTTTGTTTTTGGATGGAAACCCACCCATATATAAATTGGAAAGTACCATTCGATTGGGGAATGATATTTGATTAGCACATTTTTGTCGGACTATATTTTTGTCCAGCCCTGGAAATGAAGTTTTTTCTATTTGTATCTTAAGACTGACGCAATGTGGCGGCCAAATGAAATAAGCTAGAAATGTGTGTGACTAAGAGAAATGTGTGTGACGAGAGCGGAAATGTTTGCCGGTCGGCAAAAAGTTTGTAAGAGAGTTTTGGGGGGTGGATTCCCGTTTAAGGGTTGTCAGGTCAAATCGTAGTGCTCCATAAATGGGCAATAATAAGGCCAAATTGCAATGAGTCGACAACCCAGTACCAGCGAGAACAATAGTAAGCACAAAAGAGAGCCACAAAATACGAGCAGCTGCGGCACAGCGTGATTTTCGTGGCCGGCATCGACGAATAACAAGAACTGGCTAATACCAATATCATGCCGACATTTGTATGCCCTAATGAATATATCCTATACCTTTTTAACTAGATCCTTATTTATTACCTCAGACACAATCTACTCTAAACACAACATTACAGATGAAATGCAGAACACGCTTTCGATCTACGCATGGCAAGCGGCTGAGTTCAAAGTAGACGTACCTTCGATTGGTAAGAGTATTAAAAACCTCACATGTGTTTTTTTAACGCTAGCGGCAGCGGCAATGCCAGCAGTTGTACCTCAAGCACTAACCTCGCAGTAAGAATTTGTTGCGCTTTGCCGCGTGTCTTCTGTTTCGCGTTAGATCAATCGTGCGTTTCCATGTGGGAGAAACTGGGAGAAAGAAGAGATTGGCCCTAAATTGATGTGTGATATAAACGCAAAACGCGGCGACAATATTAATTGAAATTCATTGATATCGAAATTGGAAACAGCATCCAACAAAATGGAAGAATTCGCTGAATTCTATGGGTAAGTAATTACGTGTTGTGTAGTGTAGTTTAGAAGTTCAACTATGACACGCAGCATGCCACAAGTTGGTGGTGAGTTCGTCTCTGTCTAAAATTAGCATTCAAATGCAAGCAAATTGATATTTTTAGGCAAATCTATTAACACCCACGGCCAAACAGAAGCCACACGACAACGAATAGTCAAGAGCCAAATAGTGAAATAGCGTATGTCAAATTAGTTATAAACAAATGCTGCAAATGAAATCTGCAAACAAAATCAATCAAATTAAATTAGTCAAGAAAACTAGGGAGAGAAAGATAGACTAAGATTTTACTATGATAAGCATAATAATTTATAGATATTTGTGTCAAAGCTTCGACTTTGGAATACCCTGCAATAAACTGCATACAGTAATAGTGTGTATGAATAATCATTTTAAAGGATCATCTCAGTCTCGTGAATGACACATAGACAAGAATTTAAAACAAATTGTTGAAAGAGAGCAATAAATAGTCTCATATTGATAGAAATTTGAGACTTTATAAATTTATCAGCAAGTTTTTTAAGGTAAATAAACGAAAAGAAAACTTGATATCAAAGTGGGTTAACGTTCTTTGTTTATTTTTTGATACAAAAGTTTATGCGCCAACGATTCCCAAAGATATATGATATAAAATTGATACTCATATTTCCGTTGAAATAAATAATATTATCCAAAATTCGCATTCACATACGCTTCATTTTCATGAGCAATAGCTAATGAGTTATAAATATAAACTGCTAATCAAATGTGACAATGCATCTATATGGTAAATACATATTATCGGGCCAAAAGGGCCAAGTTAAGTCAACCCACAAATAACCGAAACCCCCCAGCATTGGATTGTGGGCCCGTTAATTAGTAATATCAACGATTTGAATCTCAGCTGGTTGCCCAGACACTTCTCTGCGGTTTCTGAGGATCGCCGCTGTCGGTTGTCGCTGGGAGATGGACATAGCTGAATAGAGCTTCACTCACTCACTTACTACTACTATTCAATTCAATTCACCACGACGCCAAAAATAAGCGAAACGAAAAGAAAAAACAAAAAATACATACTCGCGAATCGGTATTTAACAGCGTTCGCATTCACGGCAAATGCTCAGACGTAATTCGAGCGGGCTCCGATCGCGTTCTTAAATTTCAATAATATTTTACCATTTTCGATTTCTTTTGAAATTTAAATAAGATACAAGCCACATTGTTTTTACAATTAATACGGTAACACAATACACATTAGGATGGATTACCAATTGTGATATCTAAGGATAATCCCAAAGCTATCATTTGGCACAACACACCAATCAAGTGGTTGGAAATCCTAATAAACAGATTAATCTAATCAACACATTTTTTGTATCATTAAATTTAATTAAGGATTATTCTATTGAAAATAAGGTAAGAATTCGATATGTTTCATGATTCAGGATGCACTTTCATAAGATCAGTTTTTCTTGAAAGTCTATAGTGGGAATTATTTGTTTACATGCTGGGTCCAACTTTTAGATCTAGATACAATAACAGTGTCAAATTGGTAAATTTTTTTGTTTACAATTTTGATATTTCCCAAGTTTTGTTAGTCATCCTATTTTTGGTTCACCATTTGGGGATCACAAGACTTCCAATTTCAATAAGCTTTCCAATTACATACATACATACTACATACAAAAACAACACGATGGTGGTGGGGGAGGAGAGGGGAAGTAAAAGAAGTTGTCTACATTCACACATTAACAGATCATCACTAATTTTCTTACGGCTGGTTGTAAACCACATATTCCGCACATTTCTTTTTTGACCGATCCACCGACCGACCAATCAGCCAACCACCCCCACCTAAGCTCTACATTCCCCCATACCTTCCCCTGGTCGCGGCATCGGCCTGGCACGGTCACCCACTGACAATGGGCCATCCAACCATTGGCCAGGTTTGACATACAAAATTTTCGTTAAACGTGTTAATATGTCGATTCGATTAACATGATTCTTAATACTTTTGTGTGTGTCTCAGCGAAATAGAGTCTATAAAAAAATTGTATAGAATTCAAATCGGTCATATGTGTTATGTCTATATTTGCAGCATGCCTAACTGGAGCGTGACAAATGTTTTTCGCGTTCTCACACGCAAGAAGCCATTGGAGGACTCCACGGAATCCAAATTGGCTAAAGTGCTCTCGGCTTTTGATTTAACAGCCCTCGGTATTGGCTCGACACTCGGTGTGGGTGTCTATGTCCTGGCCGGTGAAGTATCCAAGCGTTATGCTGGCCCAGCAGTGGTCATCAGTTTTCTAATTGCGGCCATTGCCTCGATATTTGCCGGACTCTGTTATGCGGAATTTGGTGCCCGTGTGCCCAAGGCTGGATCGGCTTATATTTATAGTTATGTGACCATAGGCGAGTTCATCGCATTTATCATTGGCTGGAATCTTATACTCGAGTACGCAATTGGTAAGCCTGTATTTTAATTGATGTAGACGACGGGGACCCACAGTCTTAAATTGATCCAATTTAATGTCTAACCGACAAAATTCAAATATTTTTTGGTTTTTTTAACAGGTTCCGCCAGTGTGGTGAAAGGGCTGAGTACATATTTGGACTCACTTTGTGGTTATGCCATGCGTGATTTCCTGGGCACACATTTGCCCATTAATGTGCAAGGCTTGAGTGCGTATCCAGATTTGTTTGCCTTTATCGTTACGATATTATTCTCCTGGGGCATAGCATCCGGAGCCAAAGAGTCGACCCGTGTGAATAATGTTTTTACTATGCTGAATTTGGGTGTCGTACTCTTTGTCTTTATTGCCGGACTGTTTAAAGGTAAGAGTCATCTTTGGAAGTATTTGGTTCGCATATTTGTAAAATATTTGCATTCATCTTTTGACAGTCTCTAGCAGCAATTGGTCTATACCAAAGTCTCAAGTGCCAGAAGGCTATGGCGATGGCGGTTTTATGCCCTATGGCATCTCTGGCATTATCAAAGGAGCCGCTGTCTGTTTCTATGGCTTTATTGGTTTTGATTGCATTGCCACTGCCGGCGAGGAGGCAAAAAATCCGAAAAAATCCATTCCATTTGCTGTGATAGTTTCTCTGGCCATGATATTTTTGGCATATTTTGGGGTTTCCTCAGTACTAACAATGATGCTGCCCTACTATGAGCAGGATGAGAGCGCCCCATTGCCACACGTATTTCGTATTTATGGTTGGCATGTGGCCGAATATGTGGTCACAATTGGAGCAATGTTTGGCTTGTGTGCCAGCTTGATGGGTGCCATGTTCCCTTTGCCACGGATCGTCTTTGCCATGTCCAATGATGGTTTACTATTTAGATTTCTCGGCGAGATCAGCAGCAAGTACAGGACCCCATTTAAGGGCACCATGTTGACGGGTCTATTAACTGGCATTTTGGCAGCCATATTCAATTTGAGCCAATTGGTCAATATGATGTCCATTGGCACCTTATTAGCCTATTCCATGGTGGCCAGCTGTGTTCTAATGTTGCGTTATGAGGTCGACGAGCGACGTGATAGCCGTCTTGTGAATGGCGGTGGATTCGCTTCCGCCAACAGTGAGGAGTCCTGTGCCTTGTGGCGGCGTCTCTTCAATCTGAATGGTCAGACCGTGTCCACTAAACAAACTGCCAGGATTGTAACCATTACAGTAGCCCTGTTTTGTAAGTAACGAATCCTAAAACTAAGAATTCCGTACAAAATTTAATTTCCTATTTTGATTTCAACATATGTTTTAGCTCTCTGGAGTCTGCTCTTCTCACAAATACTGACGAAATTCGAAGAGGATCTGGAACATGTCACTCATTTTGATTATATACTGTTAATACTCGGCGCCATACCTTTAATAGTCATGCTCTTCGTTATTTCCCGTCAGCCCACTTCAGGTGTGAAGCTCTCATTCAAAGTTCCTCTAGTACCCTGGCTACCAGGCATATCTATACTGATCAATATTTACTTAATGATCAAATTGGATATCCTAACATGGGTGCGCTTCAGCATTTGGATTGCCATCGGTTTGGCCATCTTCTTCTCCTATAGCGTACGGCATAGTCGCCTAAGGCAAAAGGAACAACGCAACAATTCGATTGCCATGATGATGAGGGATTCCAGCGAATCAGCCCTACTCAGCCAAGAGCGTACTAAATACGGCAATGAAGTGCCTCTGATATTGATGCATAGCTCATCATCGTGAACAATGGCATTATTGATATTCTTTGTTCTGTTTTTTTTTTTTTTTCTGTTTATTGCCTGCACAGAAACATCAATTAGGTTAAGCATTTGCATCTTAACTGGATCATTCATCATTTATCAATACATATGCACATAGATACATTTATAACTAATAATAGGTAAACCTTCGGGAAAGGACTCTCATAATATTTAATTAAAAACCAAAAATTATACACATGCAGAGTACAATAGGAAATCGCTGAAAGCAATAAAGTTATACATATATAGAAAATAAAATAAACTATTGGTACATCTTTCATTAAAAAAGGAGTAATATAGATCTTATTTGATCTAGGCACGGTTCTGATACACAATATTTGGAATTTTCAAATTTCGGATATTTGTATCTAACAGCAAATTGTTAACGAATCTTTTTAAAATAATATTGCATACTTCTCAGAGCAACTAATTTTAAATTTTATTTTGCAAGCATTAGCTTCTAAGATTTGGCTAAAATTGATAGGTAAAATATACGTACATATGTATGTTTAAGACAACTCACCATTGTGTATTTTGATTATAATATACATATACATATATATATGTATATGTTTTTCATTTTTTCCGACGTTTTGAGTTTTTATTGATTCCAATAAGATTTACGTATTCTATCTGCAATTTCCAATATAAAGGTAAAAAGACGAGTTTTAACTGGAAAGCATATTCTGATTAGAAATTAAATACCTCATGTTAACGCTGAGACCTCGGCTTCTGTTAACGCTGGCGTAGCTGCATATGCTGGCGTTGTAACAAATGTATGTATGTATGGCGGTTCTTAAATTGTTTTTTTTTACCCTTAAAATTGTGTGATAAATTTTTACACACTGTATTCAACCGATCTCCGTAAGCTTGTTGACTCCATTCTTATTTTTTTTGTCTTTTCCAAAAGACACAGGCTGATACCTGAAAGCGGGTTAAAGTATCCAAAATTCCTTAGTCGCCATTTTTAATTTTGTTGTGCGTTTAGTTAAAGCACGACAAATTAAAAAAAACAGCATTGAATGTAAAAAAAAAAGGAATACTTGTTAACGATAAAAATTTAAGCTTACCTGTATGTTTAAAATATATAAAACATTGCAAATATATTGTATCACAGGCGACGCCGACGCCGGCGCGCGGGATGCCCCCGTCGCCTTCTTTCTTGCAGAGTTGCGCACGTCGCTAGCTTAAAACGTTGATTTTATTTACTTTTTTATTATCCTGGGCATTTGTTTTTAATATTATTTTCGTTACTTTAAACTCAATAACTTTATTTCTCTACTGTATTTAGTTTATTTCTTTTTATTTATTTATTTTGCTGCAATCTCGTTTAAAAGCGACCGAATCTGTGAAAATAAAAAAGCTACTGTAATAATCAGTGTTGGACAACGGTGGAATATTCTGTTTCGGGATATACTAAATTAGTATTGTTAAATGCGGATCAATAGTGATTTTTTTCAGTATTACTTTAGTAATTAGCAGTCTATTATTTTGAATAAATTTTTTTTTATTTGTCACGTATGGTTTGGTCGTATTGACTCCACTTGTTATGATGCCCATTCTTTAGCTTAAGCCATGGGCCCTGCTTATGTACCATCAAAGGGGGTTCAGGCCGAAAATGAAAAAGGCCTATACCCTTAGGGCAGGAATTTTCGTATGTGTGTGTGTGTGTGTGAGTAAACCACAAGGATGAACGAAAAATAACGTTGACAGGCGTCCAACTTGCTCTTTTTGCTGTGCACCTGTTCGTTTGACTTGTTTGATGGTTTTATGAGTGTCAAAACTTGACAGGATAATGGACATTTTTATCGCCCATAAGAGCCATTTCATTGTACAACAACAATAACATCCGCATTTGTATCCGCAACCCCACTCACATTCTGTTGCTGCCCCACCACGCATAATTGTAAGGGATGCTGATGCTAAAAGCTCTTCCAACGCCCCCAAACTCTCATAGAATAAACGTCATAAACACACACAACACACACTGAAACTCTCCCCACACACACTCGTATACTCACAGTTTGTTGGTTTGTTTGTTTACGTTCATGTTTCGTTTCTGTTCTCTGACGCCTGATACTTATTTCTGGGCTCCTGTTCCCTTGTTGTTTTTTGTTGTAGTTGTATGTGCTTGCTGTGTATGTGTGAAAATATAAACATATGCATAAACGAAGAAGCTGTTTTGCCGCATCGAAATATGAATACCCTTTAATTTTACTCAACAATATAAAGCATTTATGTATTAATACTTCGATGGTGGTTTGTCTCTTTCTATTTTGAAGACAAGAATTGAGATGATATACTTACATATGTATATTAAATCATTTGAATTACAATTTATTATATTTAATTGGAAAATACATATTTAGTTAGAAAAATGCATTTTAATTCTTTTCGTTTTATTTCAATTTCGCCCTCTTATAGGTAATGCACAAAATTTCAATTGTTTAAGCAATAATAATATATTCATCATTATTATATGATTATAAAAAAGCCCTATCGCAGTGTTAACTATATATTTTTATTGATACACCGATTTTGGAATTCTCTGCTTACTTAATTTTTCGGGTAGAGGGAAAATTGACGCGCTCACCGGAAAAAAATATGTCACAAACAGAAAAAATTTATTACTAAGAAACATAAAAAATACGAACCAACTGCTACTACGCTCACTTGCCACTAAAACCACCCATCAGATTCCCCAGACCACCCAAACCGCCGGCCGCTCCCTGTTGCAATTGTCGCATCATATTCTGTAGTCCACCAACGCCGCCCATTTGCTGCAGCATGCGTGGATCAATCATTTTGGCCATCTGCTGATTGAGCTTGGCCATCTGTGTGGGATTTACATTCTTGGTCATATCGCCCTGTTTGAAGAGTCCTTTAACGCCACCCATTTTCTTTACGACAGCTGCAAACTTTGTGTAATGGGCAATAAGTTCCTTGACTTCGCGTTCAATGACACCAGAGCCTTGGGCTACGCGAACACAGCGCGTGGGCTGCTTGCTGAAGAGCTTAGCGCCATCCCGGTTATCCAGTTCACTATCAGACATACTGTCCATCATGGTCATCATGCGCTTCATGCGGGCCATTGACTCCTGTTCGCAACCCTTGGTCATGAAATCCTGCGAGAAGCCCGGTATCATGTTCATGATCTGCGAGAAGGGACCCATTTTCATAATGTTCTGAAACTGTTCGTACATGTCACGTATTGTGAAGTGGCCGTGCTTTATCTTTTCCAGCAGCTCCTCATTGCCATCCAGTTTCAGTTCATTAACCTAGGGATAACCAAATGTGTATTAAATTCACAAACAACATTTTCCTTCTTCTTCTTACCTTATCTATCAGTCCCTCAATGTCGCCCATGCCAAGGAGTTTGCTCACAAATGGTTTTGTCTTGAAGGGTTCCAAATCATCAATGTGCTCGCCGGTACCAATAAATATAATAGGAGATTGGGTAGCGGCCACAGCAGACAGAGCACCACCGCCCTTAGCATGACCATCCAACTTGGTAATAATAACTGAACCGATATCAACTTTATCCTTAAAGGCCTTGGCCTGTGCCTCACAAGCCTGTCCTATTGTAGCATCCATCACGAAAATGATATTGTCTGGACTGACAGCGTTTGCTACTGCCAACATCTCCTCGAACAGGGATTCCTCCTGCTTGTGCCTACCCGATGTGTCGACAATAATCATTTCGAATCCCTCGCGCTTGAACATATCCACGCCTTCTTGAGCAATGACAACGGGATCGATTTCTGTGTAGCTGCCATAGAAGGGAATGCGAGCCTTGGTCGCATTCTGCTTAATTTGATCATAGGCGCCGGCACGGAAAGTATCAGCGCATACCAGACATGATTTCCAGTTGCGCTTTTGGTAGTGATAGGCTAGCTTTGTGCATGTAGTTGTTTTTCCCGATCCCTGCAGGCCCACAAACATAATAACATTTGCCTTGCCTTTGACGGGCTGATAGGGCTTCACACCCGGGTCCACCAGTTTGATCAGCTCTTTAAACACAGCTGATTGGATCATGCGACGTTTGTTTAAGCCTCCAGCCATCTCATCGAAATCTATGACAGCTCGCACATTCTCTCTCAGTTGCTTCACCAATCGGATGTTCACATCAGCCTCTAAAAGGGCCGCGCAAATCTCCTTCAGCATGGCATTAAGAGCCTCCTCGTTGATAACCGTCGCCTTGCTAAGTGAGTGCAGGGCTGTGGTTATTTTCCTACCCAAATCTGCTAAAACCATCTTGGCGTGTTCTCTGTGTATATATGTATGTAAGTGTGTGGCAGCTTTGTAGTTTTGTTTGTGATTTCAGACCTTGCAGCAAACAATAAACATGCGAAATTTGCCCAGAGAAAGAAAACTTTTACTTTTCGACGACGAACACGACACGTCGATGTTGATGACAGTGTTGCCAAATGTCAGACGACTGTTCCTGCAGTCACAGTGCAACGCCGACAGCTGTCAAACCAAAATAAGGAAAACAATCGTTAAATTTAAAATTTTATAATTTGCTATTTCAAATAAAAATTTTTAAGATTTATTAACTACTATGTTCAAATAAATTTAATATGTGTTCTACCGGATGACTTGGCGGGTTTCTAGCTTGAAAATTTTCTGAATTCACTTGTCACCGTCTCGATGTGAATGTCTCTTGGCTTTTTGAAAATACAGCTGTTTGGAACAGCTGATCGATCAAGCAGATTTATCAGGAGCATATTATAATTGCCGGTCCGGCGAAGGCCGTAAATTAAATGTAATTAATTTGGCGTCAAAATTGATAATTATTGAGTGTTTGGCATGTACAACTCGGCCAAACAGTTGCAGCGTGTGCTAACAGCACGAGAGATTCGGAAAACGTTCATTGACTACTTTACCATCAATCATGAACACAAATTCGTACGCTCCAGCCCAGTGGTGCCCTTCTGTGATCCCACTGTGGCCTTTGTGAATGCTGGCATGAATCAGGTGAGCTCTCTGAGTGCTGTCACTTTCCCTCCCACTGATTTGATTCACACTGATTAGCCTATTGTATAATTTCCAGTTTAAATCCGTATTTCTTGGCACAGCAGCGGCGCCGCACAAACGTGTGGTCAACTCCCAGAAATGTGTGCGAGTGGGAGGCAAGCATAATGATCTATCTGTTGTCGGTCAAGATGGTTATCATCATACGTTTTTTGAGATGTTGGGCAATTGGTCATTTGGGGATTATTTTAAGGTGAAATTAAAAGAGAGAATAAGTTGGACCAAGAATAATTGACAATATAATATTGCCTTTCCAGCGTGAAGCCTGTTCCATGGCTCTGGAGTTGCTGCGTGGACCCTATAATATAGATACCAGACGTCTATATGTCACATATTTCGCTGGAGATAAGGTTTTAGGAATACCAGCAGACTTGGAATGCTTTGAAATTTGGCGGAGCTTGGGGTAAAATATAATAACTGGTAATATATATTTCCGCCCTCAGTTATATAATCCGTTTGTGTTTGTTATAATAGTTTTCCCTCTTCACGAATTTTACCCTTCGGCTGTCGAGATAACTTTTGGGAAATGGGTTTAACTGGTCCTTGTGGACCGTGCACAGAAATCCATATCGACCATCAACCCGAACTCGCTTCTGTAGACGAACGAGCCAAATTGGTTAATGCGGGTCGCTCGGATCTCACAGAGCTTTGGAATTTGGTTTTTATCCAGTACAATCGGTAAATAAGGCTAATAAATAACATTAACAGAAAAACAAACCCCATTCTGAAACTTTTTCAGACATCCAGATGGATCTATTACCCAATTACCGGCGCATCATGTAGACACTGGAATGGGTTTTGAGCGTTTAACAGCGATTCTACAAAATAAATCTTCGAATTATGACACCGATCTGTTTACACCCATTTTCGATGGCATTCATCAGCTGTCGAGGGCTCCTGCCTATACGGGAAGCTTTCAAAAGGATACTGTTCTGGACACAAGCTACAGAATATTGGCCGATCATGCACGCATGATAACCGCTTGTTTGGCCGATGGCATGCTCCCAGATCAAAAGTAAGTCCAGGCTTAAAAAATTGTTAATTCTTTCAATTGATTACCTGCATTTCCTTTAGCCAAAAACTTCGCCGTGTATTACGCAAAGCTTTGAATCTATCAGAGCATGTCTTCGCTCAGGAAAATCTATTGTCCCGCCTAGTGCCCATTGTGGTAGAGACTTTGGGTGAAGCGTATCCCGAAATGTCCATAAAGCAATCAAATGTCATTGAATTAATTAATCACGAGCATGATGTGTACAAAAATCTAAGGGAAAGTTCATCGAAGGCATTTGCTGAAGTTCTCACTGAATTTCCCAAATTGGATGATATCGATCTAATGGAATGTCCGGGATTTGTACCAGCCTATCGTGAATTTCAGGTGCAACGCAGTAAATTCAATAATAACACCATACCAGGTGACTTTCTTTACAAACTGACAGACACCTATGGATTAACCGAGGAGAGTTTTGTTAAATTGGCTGAGCTGGAGAATATGAACTGTGATTTGGAACGTTATCGGGCAGAGGTATCCATGGCCAAGACGAGAATGAAAAAGGGTCGCGAAAATATCGCCCACACTGGTGATGATGATGGCATAGCCGATGCTCAGCTTAAACTTACCCAACGTCTAGCCCTCTCTACAGATAATAACCCAAAATATAGTTATCAGTATGATCAGACAAATGAATCCTATGTATTGCCCCAGCTGAAGACTCGGGTTGTGGGATTGTTACTCAATGCAAAGGAGGTTAATTCTATTGGCCATTTGAAACAAAGTGATACCGTTTCAATTGTCACCGAGGCCAGTAACTTTTACTATGAATCAGGTGGCCAGGAAGAGGATAAAGGGCACTTGATGGTGATTAGTAAGGAGGAGAATTCCAAGAAACAACTACAAGTGGAAAGTGTTAAGCATCTCAATAACTGTGTGGTACATATTTGTCGACTTGTCCCATCTGAAACTGAACCGACTCAAAGTGAAGAGTTTCAACTGTCTTTGGGCGATAAAGTCGAACTGATAGTAAATGCCGAGCACAGGCAGCTCAATACCTGCCATCACACAGGTAAGTACACGAAACTGTGTTATGTCCATATCAATTATGGGTTTAACCTTTTCCAGCTACTCACCTATTAAATGCGGCGATCCGTTGCCTGTTTCACAAAGTCACCTATCAAGTGTCCAGCTCGGTTACCAGTGAACAATGTAAATTGGAATTGGCCGTGCTGGGCAAGCGTCTGCAAAAGACGGACGTTGAACTCATTGAAGATCTAATTAAGTAAGCAGAGAAGAAATTAAGTTTCCCAAACTGATAATCATTACCTTTTCTAGCCGCCTCATTTGTCTTGGTGCTCCTGTCAAGGTAGATCAATTGAATGCCGCCCAAGTTCTGCAACAGAATGATATAACAATGGTTCCTGGTGAAGTCTATCCCGAGCAGGGTTTGCGCTTGGTTCAAGTCGCATCGGATGAACTGAAATTGCTATCCAAAGAGCTTTGTTGTGGCACTCATGTGACGAATACCCGTGAATTATCCTGCTTTTGCATTGTGAATCTAAAGCAAACAAATAGAGCCCGTTACGCCTTCACAGCTGTCGCGGGGCAAGCAGCAGAACATGTCCTCAAGACAGCCGCTCTGCTGCGTCATCGGGTCGATGTGCTTGCTGAGCAATTTCAAAAAGATAAGCTAACTAATGCCACTGAAGTGGAATTGCAGACGATACGCCATAATATGTTACATACGGATATCAAATTGCCATATGCCTTCAAAATGGACACTCTGGAGAGAATCAATGAGATGCTTAAGAGATTGAAGGAAACTTCAAGAACAACGCTCAAGTGAGTTGATCTTTAGCTTTCGTTCACGAGTCCATATAACTTTGTTTGTGTTTTAGAGAATTCGTGGAGGTGGAAATGAGAAATTTAATAATGGAAAAGCCACTGGACACACATCCATTCATATTGCACTACATCACTAGTTCTGCTTTGGTGGAAGAGATCCCCCTGCAGAGAGCCACCAAATTATGCACAGATCGTCCCATCTTGGTTGTCAGCATGTGTGATGGTTACGTCAAGGCGAGATGCTGTGTACCTCAGGTGAGAAACAAAGAATTGCCTCTTCAATCTTATAAATTGTAAACTGCTTTTTATTTTTGGTCTTTCAGTCTTGCCTTACAAAGGATTTCAATGCATCCACCTGGTTAAGTTCATTTGCTGTCACTTTTAAAGGTCAGGTGGCTGCTCCAAAGGGCCAAAATGCTCAGTTGGTCTGCAATATGAAATCGCGCAAAGTTTCTAATCTCTTTGAAGAGCAATTGGAGCAGGCTCTAACGCAGGCCCATAAATTTGCCAAGCTTTATTTGTGATTGAAGCAATGGAGAGTTAAGTTCGGGTTTGAATAAAAAAAAACAAACGCTTTAATATTAGTCACTTATAACCACAATGTCATCCTCTTCTTCCTCCTCCTCCTCATCCTCTTGCTGCTGGTGATGACCCAAGCTTGTTTCCATCAGCTGTTCGAAAAGATCCGCCTGCTCTAGGCTTTGATTAAAAAAGTAACTCACATTTGCATCGGATTCCACTGATGATGGCATTCTATCGCTTATTCTGTGTTGCATTTTAAACCGCCCAACAGGTGTCTTTGACAGTAAATGAGGGACTCTCTTTAGGTCACCCTTGACCAGCAGATCGTAGCTATCATCTAGATCCAGGCGCTTACTTTCGGGTTCAGTTCCCAAGCTGAGATCTCGCTTTTGCGTTGTTTTTATCTCATTCCTAAGACTTAACTGTCCAAGATGTAAACTCAGTTCATCATCATCAGCATCTTCAGGCTCAGTCCTCAAGTTGGCGTTAGATTCACTTTCTTGGACTTCATTTTTCAGACTAAGTTGTTCAAGTCGCAGGCTCAGATCATTATTCAAGAGCTCATAGTGCAATAAATGTCCTTGATGCTGAGTAAGAACAGGCCTATGATTGGATACAATGCCATTGATGATATCAGACATGTCGAATTCCTCATCGTCGCTATTCAAATCAGCGTCCAAAAATTTAGTCAAAGGTGTGGAACATTGTCCAACTCCCAATGGAGCAGAATTGGTCTTCACTGGGGTGTTCTCTTTGTCTTTTTGCAAAAATTGCTCCATGGAAGGTTGCTGTAATTTCTTTTTTTGACTCGAAACCTTTTTGGGTTTATCATCTCCTGGTATTGCTTTCTTTCTGGTTGATTTTTTCACAGGTTTCTCCTTGGATTTCAAAAAAGTGGCTACCAATTCGGGATACGATTTTTCTAGTAAGTCTAATGGTTCAACAGTCTGATATAATTCTTCTAAACCTTTTGGATGCTCCATCTCGAATTCGCTAAGTTGATCGTCAGGTATTAGGCCCTTAAGGCTGCCTTTGGTGTCTCTCCATTTCAACTCCAAGCTGGCTATACCCTTGACTGTACGTTTCTTAAGAATTTCTACAGGTTCTAATATGCTAGCACTACCCTGACGTCCTTGAGACACCTGCCACCTGGTTAGTACGGGAAAGAACTTCTGAAAACAGTATATCTCCGGCCATTGTAGTAGATGACCAATTTGTTTGATGAATTTAACCAAATTGGGTTGCTGCCAATTTAGTTTGAGTTGTGGTAAGCTGTCTGGTTCAGTTAGGAATTCAGCAATAACTTCTTCATTAGGAAAATCCGCAGAGAGCAAAGCTTTTCTCCTCAGAGTTAACTCGGCCTTGATAGATAAACGTTGTTCTCTAGAAGGAGGATTGAAAAATTTCAGTTAGGATTGGTTTTTCTATATATTTAGGGGTGGTAACGCACTTCCATAGACTTTCATCGCATCCTCGATTAGTGCGACATACACTGCAACCGCTTTTTGTATGAGATTGAGTTCTTCCCAGGTGACCACAATTGCTACAAATTGATTTATCATCCACGCGTATCTCGAGGGCATTATACGTACTTGTCTCATTGCGCCAATTTCTCAATCTTAAATAGAATTTACCATTTAAAGTTACATTCTCTATATATGTATGCATGTACATACATAGATTATATTTGTCGTTCTTTTACCTTTGTAAAATTTCGGCATCCGTGTACTTGTTAAACAGTTTGAGAACACCATCTTTACCTATGCCACCAATGCCATCGGGACAATAATCACAGCCACAGAGCAAAGCCATCACAATAATCTTATTTTGCCCAAAGTCCATGCGAGAGCAAATATCTCTCATGTCATAGATATCCACAGCTCCTCCAGCAGCCGCTTGGGCACCTTGGGTAGAGACGGAGAAGTTGCGATAGACACGCACTGCCCCATAGGCAAAGCAATCCGAGTCCTGGCTAATGACGCCATCTACCAACTAATCTGACATTCAATTAATAAACCCTAATCAGAAAAACAAAATTCCTAACTTACCCCATGCTTGTTCAAAAAGGCGCAATAGGCCTCAGCCTCGCCTGGTCCCTGGACACATTGTATGCCCATAGATATCAATAGATTCTCGCATTGCTTCAGCACATGATTGAAACGAGTGCGACCTTTCTCTTTAGCCTTATCAGTGTTCTCCTTATTTGAAGAGCCGCTGTCCTTTGGTTTTACTCCACGAAATTGCAGCTCATTTCTTTTGGCTATTACTTGGCTCTTAAGCTTAGGTGCAACTCCCTCCAACACAAAGATAGGTGTGACTTGTTCCCATATCAGATAGCAAGTACGAAAAAAAAGATTCCTATAGACATTCATATAATGAGATTATCAAATGATTTACACTACAAAACTCACTTCAAGTGATGCCGCGGATGTATAAAGAAATCCACAACGTTAAGACTCTCGCAGACCCAGCCAGCTAAATCAATTGCAACTTTCTTGCCACGTAACTCATTTATGGGCTTACGTTCGGCATGTGGCGTTAGGATGGACCACAGTTCCTTGACACCCATTTAAACAATATTTTCTCAATTACAGTATTCAAGCGGGTAATTTTTAAAAATTATGAGTTAACAAAAGACAAGAAAAACAGCTGTTTCCTTCAAAAAACAGTGATGCGAACTTTAGCTATTTTTAACCTAGCTAGAACCAGCCAAGCTTAATTAAATTTAAATTCTGAAATTTATATCCGTGTGAAGTTGGAATAAAATAAACATTTTAGTTATTTTACAATTCAAACTCATTATTTCATTCATTAAGATGGTAAACGTAAAGAAATTAATTTCAACGATTTAAAGTGGGGACAAATCTAGCTTTTCTGTTATTGCAGTTCACAGTGAGACGCCAGCGCCATACACCTGTGCAGCTGTTGCACACTTTATTTTGGTTAAAACGAAAAAAAAAAAGAGAAATACTTTTAAGAACAAAACGTTGCCAATGACGTGTGAAAAATACTATAAATATCAATGAAAAGTAACGCAAATCTACGAAATTTGGAATCAACTTAGGTAAGTCTTTAACCTACCACTTGGATTCGGTTTGAACTTTGACACTTTCTAAAAAACTTTCACTTTCCTTCCGAACGCAGTTAAAAAAAAGTCCAAAAAAGGGCAAGTGAACATCGACGACAAATACAACGTTCCAACAACAAATAGGAACAAAAGAACCATGGCCACCAAGAGGCGACCCCTTCGACCCAACTTGGGCGGAGGAAGCGGCCCATCGCCAAATACTTCTGGGACAAATATGAATTTCCGTCCCGGTGGACCAGATATCAGTCGATCTGAAGCGCGTGGCACTAGACCAACAGCAGCCCCAACCAGCGTTCGAGAGATTCTTGTCATGGGTATAATACATTTATGCAAGAAAATAATTTTCTTCAATACAGATTTAAAAGTGGCCCTTTACCTGGGCAGTCTGTTTGTCATCTCGGTTATTGGTGACTTTGTGCCATTTCCCAAGACGTACTTTGCCCGTTCGGATAATTTATTTAATTTATATTTCGTAAAAGTCGGTTGGGGCTGGACTTTGCTATTTGTCGTCCCGTTCCTGGTGCTCTCGGCCTATACAATAACCTGTGGCGATCATAAACGAATGTTAAGACATCATTTTCCACGTATTGTAATAGCAACATTTTTCTGGTTCTTCTGGACGAAGCTGTTTAATGTCGTGGAAACCTCCTATGGCAGATGCACCATTAAGGGTAAGTTTTTAAGTCTGTCAAGGTGTTTGTAATAATTCTGATTGAATTCTTTGTTTCTTGGTAGGTTTTGCCTCAAAATCTAGTTGCCTTAAAGCTGGCCATCTATGGCAAGGTTTCGATATTTCTGGGCATGCCTTTATACTCATACACTCTAGTCTCGTGCTCATCGAAGAGGCTCGTCCCATTGTTAAATGGGAAACGATTAAGGAACATATACGCAATGAGCTACACAATCGCTCCATATCAGAGAATACCGGCTCGAATCCATTGCGAGGGCTGAACGAAGAACAAATGCGTAGCCTACAATTTCTCTACAAGAGATTGACACCTATAATACGAACTCTTTTCATTGGCATGGCTGCCTTGCAGTTGCTCTGGGACATCATGCTGGTTGGAACGATGCTGTATTATCATCGTATGATTGAGAAGGTCATAAGTGGAATTATAGCCATACTGACCTGGTATTTCACCTATCGATTTTGGTATCCAACGCCTGGTCTATTACCCGATGCTCCTGGATTTGGTAGCTTTAGCTATCAACGGGCAACCAGAGATAGTTTTCCCCTTAAAAGGCATTCGCATTTAGGAGCAAACAGCTCTGCCAATACACCAGGAGCTGGTGGAGCAAGTTCATCGCGTGCACATACAAATGGTTCGAGTAGTAGAGAGCAGCAAATACCCAAATTTATGGGTATGCCGCTTTTTACCAATGTAAAGGCAGCATCAGCGGCAGCATCAGTACAACAATCGGAACAGCAACGAAGGGATCAACAGGCGTCCGTCACAGAAAGCTAGGAGACTCACTCCTCTCCAAGCGATTAACAAGCATAGCAGGAATTGAATTTTTATACCAAAATTTATGTTGAATTTTTCATACATATTTATTCGACAGTTTTTGTTGAAGATGTTGTAGTTGTAGATGAGGCTCTCTTCCCATAAAAATTATTTTTAATTTTTTTTTTTTGAATAACTTGACTTGGTGCATCATGGGTGATGGGTGATGAGTGTTGCCATGTCATCTCGGTAGTCTTAAGGCGTTTTGTGTTGTTTATATGTGACCAACTTTAATAACGAATTGATAATAAAAACAAAAAAAAAAAATGGGATTTGTTAACTAAAAAGTAAATGCCAAGTGTCTAGCATGGGTTCCAAGCAGCCCCAAATAGAAAACAATCAAAAAAAAATATGTAAAAGATACATATATGTATCTATATGTATACTATAAAAGGAAAGGGATCAGTTATTATCTTTGGATATTTGCCAGACATTTACCCTAAAAGTTGGTAGCTGCTGCCCACCCTGCTGTATGTACATATCTGTGATTATTTATGAGCAAAGGCTGCAAACATGGCCATACCCAAGAAGCCAGCTCCTGCTCCTATTTTATAATTTCCCGGCGTTTTGGACCACATCTCCTTTAATATCTCGAAATTGCTTGGCTGTAGCTTGTGGTAAGATTGACGCTGCTTGAATCGCAGAAAATAGTTCTCCACTTGCGGCAATTTGCCGTAGGACCAATAATAATTCTCAAATCCCAACTGATAGAGACGATGCAGAAGCAAACCCAAACTGACATCGGCCAATGTGAGTTGATCCCCGATTAGCCAATCAGTGCGCGGGGATTTTCTGGATAATTCCTGCTCCACATACAAAAGGACATGGCGAACAGCATCCAAGACACGTTGGAAATCATCACGTGAGGAGACCAAATCTTTGCGACGCAATTGTATATCCAATTTATGCTGCAAAGCACTCTTATTATGCGGCTCCAAGTCCTCCAAAGAACGACGTAACAAATCCAGAACTTTATCATTGTTCTCTGTTGGGAAAAATTTAATATAATTCAAATAAGTTCAAAATTTATGCATCACTCACTCAGGCAGGACTGCCGCACGGGTCCTATAAATGGTGCCTTGGGAACTAATTTGAGATCATCGTGCACAAATGATCCTAAACTCAATGCTCCAATGGGCAGACGTCCCAAAGCCTGTTCATAGACCATTACATCATCGAAGTCTTTAGAATCCTGCGGAGGCTTCAATTTCGGATGCATTTCTGTAAGTTTCAAAGAATATATATAAAATGTCTTAATTTTTGTCTTCTCTGGAGCTGTGAAAGACTCTCTTGTTTTACCGCCACGAAATTTGCTCTCCACATAGTTGATTATATGATGAGAATTGGGTATAACAAAGGCACCATCCTGCAGTACGGGCACATCCCCTTTGGGATTTAGATTCAGAAACCATGAGGAATACTGTTCTCCATTGCATAAGTCCACCACATAGGGAGTAAAGTCAATGTTCTTCTCATAGAGGACGAGGAGAACCTAAAGAGAAATATAACAAGTAATAATCATTTTCTCTATCCTAAATGTCCTTGTTTTTAAAATCTTAATTGCATTTTGATTATTACAGATTTTAGCTGACAAAATAAAATATAAATCCTTGAATTAAAAATGTTGGGCGAGATATTTATTTAGTTTTAAACGCAATCTCTTTGATCATTTTCTATGCAAATTCTTTTTGATTGTTATTTCTCCACTTAGCACCTGACACTGAGACAGGTAAACAATAAATAAATCTATTCGATGCGGTCATAAAACTATATCTGGAAAACTAAAAAAACTTAAAAACTTAAATAGAAGTAAATTTCCTATTTAATATGCTACCCCAAAACCCCTTCAACTTGGTTCGGCACTATTGCGTCCATGTAATGGATTTGGCCCTGTCATTACAACTGATGATCATCAAGATGATAATCATGATGATTAACTCGTTTTGGTTTTGTAATTTTTGTTACTTATATCGAAAATCACATGATTTATGAACTAACTTTTTGCGAATAGAAATTATATGGATGAAAATAGAGCACGAGTTTATTATCCGTAAAAACAGGAGCCTTGAAATCCTGCAAGACAGGCGAAGAATTAGCAATTTCTTTTTCTTGTTCAGACATTTCTTATTAATTCTTTTCAATCAAAAAATTAAGTTAAACGTAATAATTAAAAATCGTCTTCGTTTAGTTGTTTGTTTTAGTTTTGGTTTTGGTAGTTTTTTTTTCTTTTTATCACATGCCGTGTTAACCGCGTGCCGGGGGAGAAGGTACAACGCGAACCGGAGACCGAGACGAAGGTGGAAACGGAACGACCCGGACCAACGAATTGCTACTGGCCGACTGTAGCTGAGGGTAGAACTCAAAAAGTGTGGGATCAGAGCATATTGTGGCTATGTACCTATGTATATATGTACATAGGTTGGTGAGTAAGGGAAGGGAAGCCGCTCTGACAGCTTTAATAATTTGCACTTTCAATCGAGAGACGAGCAATATGTACAGTGAGCATTAAGCAAAACGAATTTCATGGAATCGTCTATAAGATACATTCATTTTTGAAAGGTAAAGGCTGTGAATTTACAAGTACCTTTCCGCTAAAACATACAATAAGAATTCTTTTCGAAACATAAAAAGAAATCCTGTGCATTGATTATACACAATTTTGTTGTAAATTTGTTGAAAACAATGAATTTTACAGTCTATTGCATACTTAAGGGAGCAAAGTTCCGCTCACTACTTGCTGAAACTTTTTAAGTAAAATAACCCTTTATGTTAGCCAATCTTTCGGATATCTATGTATATATTAAAATTTTACCGACTAATTTTGTCATTTTTAGGGACTTATCACTGTATATTTGCCGTATTTTGGGTGTACGTCTAAAGCAAATCTGTTGCCACTTGATTATATTTGTTTGTCATACTTTATTATTTATCTTTATTTGCTAATATATTACGAAACAGAATGTTTATTTGTAGATTTTCATTTCAGCAGCGACAAAACGAACATTGTTACTTATCTTGCCGATGTCGCCAGCCAGGCAGACAGTTTTTTAGTCCATTCTGCTATTCAATTAAATGTAAGATAATCTGAATAATTTGCCTATACAAATCGGAAAAACGTTGTATACATATATGTACTTATGAAATTGACTAACAGTTATTAACAATCGATGCAAAAATTCAGGCGCAAGTGAATAAAATATTTAAAATTTGCGCGCCTAACTTTGTGTCCATTTCGGGGTGAATGGCAAGCAAGCAAATGACGGCAGATAATAGAAACAACAAAACTTTATGAGTGTAAAAATCAATTATAAAACGTTTACTTAGGGTCAGGTCAGGTCAGAGTTAGGCTAGAAAATGTTTAATTTAAGTAAGCAATTGGGAGTGAAGTTACCTTTGACTATTCCCATGTCGACTACGGCCGTGAATCGAAACGGCGTCGGAGTCCAAAGTTCCATAAAGAGAAATCTCACCAACAATAACAACAACAACCAGCGATTAGCTATCAAACATTATCAAAATCTTTGCCATAAACGCTTGTCGTCCTCCTCAAGTGGAAGCAGTCCGAGTTCTGAATCCAATCAAATGAAGCGTTTGGCAGGAAAAGTTGCTGTGGTCACCGCCTCCACCGATGGGTAAACCAGATCCATTTACATTGTTTTCAAACGGAATATTAATGTTTTCGTTTTAGAATTGGCTTTGCCATAGCAAAACGTCTGGCGGAGGACGGAGCAGCCGTGGTTATTAGCAGCCGTAAGCAAAAAAATGTGGATAACGCCTTGGCCGAGCTAAGGAAACTCAATCTTAATGTCCATGGCCTGAAGTGTCATGTTAGCGAGGCTCAGGACCGGAAGGAGTTGTTTGAACAAACCATTAGTAAATATGGCAAATTAAATATATTGATTAGTAATGCCGCCACCAATCCGGCAGTGGGTGGCGTCCTCGAATGTGATGAAACAGTGTGGGATAAGATATTCGATGTTAATGTAAAGAGCTCCTATTTGTTGGCCAAAGAGGCATTGCCCTATCTGAGGCAGCAGAAGGCATCCAGCATTGTCTTTGTCTCATCCATAGCAGGCTACGATGCGTTTGAGGTTAGTTTAGTTCAAAGGTCGTCGAGCAATTTCTCTATGTACTTGTAACACACGTTGATGTCTCTCTTTCAGCTCTTGGGCGCCTATTCGGTAAGCAAAACTGCTTTAATTGGCCTTACCAAGGCTGCCGCCAAGGATTTGGCCCCCGAAGGTATTCGTGTCAATTGTCTAGCGCCTGGCGTAATTAAGACAAAATTCTCAAAAGCCTTGTATGAGAACGAGTCGGCAAATGAGGCAGCTTTGGCCAAAATTCCCATGGGTCGATTGGGCACTAGCGAGGAAATGGCTGGAGTAGTCTCTTTTCTAGTCTCCGAAGATGCTGGCTACATCACTGGAGAGTCTATAGTGGCTGGTGGTGGTATGACGGCACGTCTATAAGGCAATTCACTTAGGATGGTTTTTTTTTGTTTTGCATACATTTACAATTTACTTATCAGCTAGTGAATATAAATTTATAACAATGATTGATTTTGTTTCAATATAAATAGATTTAGATAAGGCAACTGGCTGTTGATTTATGAGGAACGCAGCTTCGCCAATTGGTCAGCTATATCCTTTTCTGTGCGTTTGCCCGCTGTCTCAAAGTCCGATGAAGTACCTGTTGCCGGTATATTGGACATTTTTCCGGAAATTTCAATGCCGATCTCATCAAGCACTTGATTGACAACAGCATTCGATTCTTCCTCATCACCAGACTCGTTAAGCATATCATCTAGCGTATCATTAATCATTTCATCCGTCATCTCCATTTTCATATTCGCAGCCTGAAAATCTCGCACTGTTCCGGCAATTTGCTCCGGACGCATCACCTTATTCATGGTGGCCATTGTCTTGGCTGTGCTGCCCATGGCTTCGCTTAGTGCAATATTGGCTCCCATATTTTTATTTTGATAGCCAATGGATTGAATTTTTCCAGCTGCGGCATAACTTCGTGACTTTTGTTTACGAATCTCCACAAGTTGCTTGGCCAGTATCCGACAGGCGTCATTGTTCCCAGCAGCAGCATTCCTCCTAATCTCTGCCTCTAGTTTTTTCTCCTCTTGCTCCAATTTTAAACGTTCACGTTCAATGTCACGGGTGGCTTTCCTTAAGCTCCGATCGTTTTCCCGTTGCTGTTCCTTTACGGTGGGTTTCTTGCCAAATATATTGTTGAACATTCTACTTCTTTTTTAATTTTTCTGGGATGGGAAGTTAATTTTGTTAAAAAGTGCCTAAAGCTGATTACAAATATCTGTGGGTTTTTCTTCTACTGTTTTGGATGAATCACCCACCAAAGCGGGCAGAGGCTGAGGTAAACATCATAAAAACAGCTGTTGTTTACCGTTTTGAATGGGGATTGTCGGCTATCGGAGCGACATATCGATATGCTATCGACAATAGGAGCAAAGTGCCGATTTGTTATCAGTTATCGGCGCAAAACGTGGAACAGTTTGAAATATCAGTTTTTGCGAATATTGAGCAAAACAAATTATCTTAGCCGGCAAAACAAATTTTTTTTTTAGCCGGAAGTGCATTTAAGTTTAATAAATTTTTTCCCGCCCTTGGGCGCAATGAAGAACGACGAAAATTTAATAAAATCAAGGAGAACAATTATATATTGCAAATAGGAAATTGTTGATTAAATCATGAGCAAACGCGACACACGAAATAAGAAATAAAATAAAATTAAAAAAAAAAAAAAATGATAAGGGGTGTTTACACCTAAGACTATTCTAAAATATACATATACAGTTTTTATATATATAATTACGACTTTATACACAAACATACAAAATACATTAGTTAGGATCTAAACGATTTCTGCCCTATTTACACAATAAACACTTTTAAATATCACATCCTTCAACATTCTTGTTTAAAGACGTGAAACCGATTTGGAGTCCTATTTACACAAAAGTGATCTATTTATTTTTTTGTTCCTGTCAAAAGTTCAACATTTTTTACCATATCGAACGAATTGTTTACTATATTCCGCCAACCTGAATGAGATTTAAACAAATCCTAAACAACATATTTAAAAAGATGTGAGGTAGCATTATAAGAAACATACCCAAAAAAAAAAAAAAAAACTAAAATTTCGTTAGGATATTTAACAATTGCTTCCAAGTTTCAACTCACTTGTATTTTGAATAATATTTATATGTAAACTAGATAGGAGATTAAACAAAAAATAATGTTCTAGTTTAAATAGAAAGCTTTACGATTACAAATGGAAACTTTTGGGAAGCAATTAATTAAAGTAATTCTAAAAAAGAATTGAGAACCATGCAATAAATGCACTTTGTGTCACATTTTAAGAGTAATTAAAATCGGAATTTCAAGCAAAATGTCAGCGAAAATTGAGAATATAAGTCAAGTGCGGGCTGAAGAATTTTAAACAAAATGTTGAGTTGTGAAAATGTTTGTCTAGTGTAAACAGGACATTAGGAGGACCTAAATCTGAGAGAGCCAGGCAACAGAAACTTCAATTGCCTGAATAACTAACTAGCCCTAATTAACGAGGGCTTATATATATATATACGCGTATCCTCTTTCGCGCTCTCTCTATCTATCTCACTGTCACCTACACTTACATTTGTTTTACGCTTTGTCAATAAATTATAAAAAAATATATATAGATCATTTGTTGTTGAGGGAGTTTGGGTTATAGACTGATTTAGAGCTCAACTCTGGGACGAAATTGTAGACGTAACGGCGGATCTCTGAAACGCCAGCGCGTGACGTACACGAATTTCAACGTATGATCCTTGCCCAGCAGCTCCTCGTTGCACAATATGTCGATCTGAAAGGAATTGGTCATTTAAAGAATCCTTATAAACTTGCAAAGCTCTCATTTGGACTTACCTCTCGATACTTTTCGATGCCATTGAGTATCTTTTTGGCCACCAGCTTTTTGAGATGCGTTATAGTCGCTTGGGAGCTGCAGCGGATGAAACGCCTTTGCAGATTCTTAAAATTATTGCTTATACATTCGAGGCACACATTGACCTGCTCGTCAAGACGATGGAAATCGGACTCTGCATGCGCCTCCATCACCTTTTCGTTATCATCTTCATGATTTGGCGTTATATCCTTAGGGCAGGGCATATTGCGGCTTTTATAAAAGTCTCGTTCTCGCCGTGACTCATCTTCTTGGAGTTTCGGAACCAATTTATAAACAATATCCTGCATGGTGCGATCGAAGCTAATGTATTGCAGGGGATGTGACTGATGAATGATATTGTCGCAGGTGGGGCAGGTTTTCTTCTCCTCCAAATGCTTGACCAGACAGCTTTTGCAAACTGAAATGGGATAACAGAACAAAAATTATAATAAACATATTGGACTGATGCTCCCTTAATCCAATTCGTCTTCGGCACACCGCGAACACCACTTTTACTCACATGTGTGCAGACACTCGGTCACAGTGGTGGCGTCTATAAAATATCCGCCGCAGATTTTACACGTGATATGCGGATTAATTGTTTTAAGTTTAACGCGACGCTCCATTTTTTTGTGTGTTAGTTTGCCTTTTTCCAATGTTTTCTTCTGAATTACTGTTGAATTTTACTTTTTGAAGTGTGTGCTCTTTCTATCTCCCTCCCTCTACCACTCTGCACTCTCTGCACACTCTTTTTGACAGGTCGCTGGGCTAGAATTTAAGCCGTTAGCTCGGCTTTATAATAAATTTGCAATACTTTCATTGTTATTGTTATTATTATTTTGTTTACGGTTCCAAGTTAAACTAATTTGACTATTTTTAAACAATTTAAATGAAATCTAAATTTGTGTGTACGTGTGAGTGTGAAATAAATTACTGATTCTGGCAACACTCTGTTGCCACTAGAGTTGCCAGACATTGAATCGGCAACATTCTAGTATTAGTGTGCCCAAATCTCATTAAAATTAAAGCACAGTAAAGTGTCGTTTAATGGCACGCCGATTAGGAGTTATACACCTATGGGAGCCTTTAACTTTTTAGAAAAGCTTAAGCTAATGTTACTTATTACTTGTTTATACAAGATTTATTTTATTTATCCTGTTTTCTGTAGCGAAATACAAATAATTTTTACTTAAGAATGCTTTTTTTTCTGATCCTTCATCCAGTCCGCCAATAAACCAGTTAATCCTTGCGCAAAGGTAATTCTTGGGATTTTATTTCATCCTTCGTGATGATATTGATTATGACCGAGTCCCCAGTGTAAATGTCCCGTTCGGCAGCCGAAATGAACGTATCGAACGCAACAGCCACGGCTCGCTCAATGCTCAGCTTGGGTAGTTCATCTTCGGATAGATTCTGATTCTTGTATCCAATTTGATTGTCCAGTACTGGCTGAAGCAAGGGACCAGCAGTGCCGCCAGCACGATAGGTGGCCCGTTCACAATGACCAATTGGATCGTAGGAATAGACAACTCCTTTGCCATCCTTATCAACACCGGCCAAAATGTTTGATACATAATAAGGGAAAAAGCGGCGGTTGTACATAGTGATGGACAGCATCTGGGCCAGAGCATCAGTAGACATCACCTTTAGATGTGTGTGCTCATACATTTGCATGCGGACTTTTAACAGTCCGGTCAACGAAAGAGTGTCAGACCAGCAGCCGGTGGACCCCAAAACGCTATTTTCCGACAATTTGAACAATTTATTCTGTGTGCGAGTGTGAATGTTGTAGCCACTGCTCAGACGAGTGTCAGCAGCTATCACCGCAAAGTCTTCACCGGCTATGGCCACTATGGAGCTGAAATAGGAACATATAAAACAATCGTTTGGCAATTGGCAAATGGATAAGATGGATAGTACTTACCCTCCATTGGACTCGTATGGAGAAAAGTCATGATGTTGCACTCCGGGCACTTGGTAATCTGGGAATTGCTCGAATTTGTTCATATTTATGGGCGAATAACACAAAAACGAATTTTAAGATGAAATGATTTGCAACTTCTCAACTCGCAGTGTGACCGTATTAAAAAACAAGATAAATGTCCAAATGCTATCGTTGTTTTGAGTACTTATCGAGTTTTGTTATATCGATATCATAATGGCAGCTTCAAGTACTTATCGGCACTTGTCTCAAATTATGAGTACATAACGATAAATGAAAATTTACATTAAATTTGTAAAAAAAACTTTTCCAAAACAATGGATGCCGACAGCAGTGGAAGTGTACGAAGTCGAGGTGTGTAATATTCAATTTACCCTGCCTCTCCCCCCTGCTATCAAGCAATAATTGCTGCAGTGTAAATCTTTTTGTTGTTTTTTTTCTAGTGCCAATGAAAAAGTGAAAAGAGAATAGTGTAAAGATGAAGAGAAAACGAAAACAAAAGCAAAATAATGCTAGGACAAAATGGACGAGGACAGTGCCAAAGTACTTGCACTCATCGAAGGCTCCCCCTCATCTAGGTCGATGAACAGAAGCCAAAGTAACTAATTCCAATTCTTCTATGCAGATTCACAGAGAACTCATCATAGCCGGCGTCGCCTTGAAAGGCGTACACGAGAAGAGAAGGTTCCATATTTTACCGATGTTCGACGGGAAAACAATCGATTGCGTAAATTAAATGGGCTAGAGGAAGAAAAGGTTCCATATTTTACGGATGCTAAACGTGAATCCGAACGACTGCGTAATTTAAATGCCAGGAACCGTACACCTTCTCCACCCTCCTACACAACTATTAGATCCAGAATTCGATATAGCAACAGATCCAATAATGAAAGATCTATCCATGGTAGAAGAAGTCGTAGTCGAAGCCGAGAGCGGGAATTATATCGGGATAGGGTGGCTAATCGACGGCATAGTCGAACTCGGAGTCGAAGTCGGAGCCCACGGCGGCGCCATTCACCAATGCCACGCATTATAACTATTCCTGTGCCGGTACCAGCTGCTGGATATCCTTATAATTATGTTAGAGACTATATGCCCTTTGGTTTATCTATTTATCTAATTTTCGCTTTTCACTATTGCAGGGCTGGCCGCCGCCCGGTCAAGAATATTATGCACCTCTTCCTCCATATCCGCATCCGCCGCGATATAGAGGGGGTCGACTGCCACCGCCGCCATATTCGTTGGGATCCACGTTCCATTTTCCACCAAGACGGGCCCCACGGCCGCCATCGCGTTATACTTATTATCGACAGCCACAGAGTTGAAATTGATTTTTAAATATTTTTGATCCGCATGCATCAATTGGATTTTACAAATTATTCTCTGAATTCGATCTTGTACATTTTAAATACATCTCAAATTTGACAACCCCACAAACTTATTTGTGTTGTGTTTATTTAAACAATTCTCAAATGAAGAGAAGAGATGTTCAACAATCATAATTAACTTTTCAGATATCTTTAAGCATTCACATTTGAAGTAATGACAACACCTTCAATGCGTTCTCGGTGCAATTCTCCGCGATTCTGAGTCACTATTTCCTTGACATCATAAAACCATTTGCCTAAAAGAAAACGACAAGACAAATAGATAAGAATCAGCGAAAAGAAAGTTGTTGATTGCAACTAACCAATATTAGTATTCTCCAGGCAGTCCTTAAAAGTCTGACAACCTTCCATGCTGCTTAAAATGCCAAAGACGGCCAAATCCGCCAATCCAGGCTGTTTGCCTCCCATGAATTTTGTATTCTTTTTCTTCAAGTCTCTCGTCCAGTTATTCAAAGCGTCATACATATGAGATCGTACATCATCGGTGAGACCATGACGTCGTTTTAAGATTTTTGCTATTCCCCACATTGCAGTGGCGCCGCCATAAACCATTAGATCTCGCTCCCATTTCGGAAAATGCACATCCCATTCACCAGCTTTGGAAAACCATTTAAACGTCTCGAAAGCTTCGCCAAGTGTCTGATAGCAATTTGGTGAGATTAAATGCACCAAATGATCATCTGCCCACGTGCGCCATTTCCGATCCGTTCTAAAAGACAAAGAGGAAAATATTGATAACGATTCGAATACAATTATCTAGTTTAAATGCACTCTTACTCTTCTATCTCTTTTGTAACATTTTTCGGTGTCCGTTCTCCGTACATGAGGAAATATTTGTTCAAAATATCCATCCGCTTTTTACCATCATCATCGAAGTACGAGATGTGGGGATAGAATTTTGCAAGTTCACCAATATCTGTGCGCTTATCCTGCAAATATGTGGCCACCAAAGATATTATGGCACTCGAATCAATCATCTGGACGTATTGACCATTTTGTTGTCGTATCAACACTGTGGGCACTTTTTTCACCGATGACCATCTGATGTCTTGTCTCAGCACGGCGTCCACCTCGACCACTGAATAAGAGACACCCATATAATCCAGATAGGCTCTTACTTTACAGCAAAACGGACATGTCTGAAACTGGAAGAGTACGATCTCCAGGCCAGATGTGTCTTTGGGATTAACATATCGTTTAGTTATACGCAGACCAGCCGGTAAAGAATCTAGAATTTTTGGTGGTGTGTGTTCGTGTTCCTTGTGTGAATTTTGATCGGTCCAAGTTGTGAATATGGTGTAAACAGAACCGGTGGCTGCACCCACAAATGCTCCCAACATGGCCAACTTGAAAGTGCCATTTGATTGTTTCTTTCCACTCCCTGTCCCCGTCGCTTTTCCGGAAAGTTGACGCCTTGTTAGGTTAACATCTAGACGGGTGCTGTGGTTCTGCGGTAGACGGATACATTGACTTCTGTTCGGCAGTGCACGGCCCAGACTCGTGGCCAGACGAAAACATGACATCATGTAATTCTTTGGTTTATTAAGTTCTTGAACTTAATTATTAAATTAATAATCAACTAAAACTATAGCTATATTATGCAAAAAGTCGGTTACTCTATTTGAGTAACGTAACGTGACTGTTTAAGATAACGAGTCACTTCACTGTTAACTTAACAGTGTCATTTAAAAGTCACGCAAGACTTTACAGCGAACGTGTGGAAAAACGTAAAACCTTACGTACGCATGAAAATACGTTAGAAATTTAATTGAACAAAAATATATTTGAGTTTAGTCTTTCGCTATCAATGTATCCCTCAGTATTCTAAAGCAATGTATTGGTGTCCAAGCATTCTAGATTTAGGGTATATCTGCAAATCGACACTGCTATTAGGCTCCCGTTGGCCTTTCATATGATTATAGTTTATTTTCTGTCTATTTTCTCCTTTGTATTTAAATTGTATGTATATAATAATGTATATTTGGTAGTTTTGACACAAATATGAATAACTACTCAAACCTTCGCATTTACAGCATTTTTAAATACAATTACTACTGATTTCAGGTTTACCAGTTTTGCTATTAACGTTTTTTGTTGAAATTATTTATTCATGAAGTCCACATATTTATTTATTTCAATCTTTTCAATTTATGCAGAATTCCCAAATCTGTTAATTAAAGTACACTTGTTTGATCAAATAAAAGTTTGGTTTTTAAATCAATAATTTATTTACTATGGATTTATTATAAATGTGGGCTTTATATACATTTACATAATATATTGATTTGGTTATTCTATGCCATTTCGATTGCTTCGAATTAAGCAAAACTAGACAAGAAAAAAAGTGTAAAAAAAAAACAATATATATATATATATATATCACTTGCCTGACAAAGCCCTAACAAAACGAATAATAAAAAAAAAAAATAAATTAAAATATACAAATTAAATGACAAAGCGAAAAAATTTGGTCATTTGAGTGTCATAATTGTTATTATTAAACATAAAACTTATAATATACATAAACAACAATCAATTTGAATTAGTTAACTAAAAATTTGTTGGTTTCTTGTTTTTGTTTTCGTGTTTGGTATAAAATTATGTAACAAATAATTTAAATGATAAATTGCTCGATAATTAAAACAATTACATGAAATTTTACTACATATTGCTGTCACAATAAATCACCACATACGAAATTAATTTAACAAAAAGATAATTTTTAGTAGATACATATATATATGTAAATATATATATATATATATATATGTGTGTGTGTTGTTTTGTGTGTATATATTATATATTTTAAGCTGGCCTATCACTGAAGCATTTGTGTATGTTAAGGTTATTACTTTCAACTAAACGAACATATTGGAACTCATACTAAAATTTAAGGTATTCATTATTTCCTCCATCTTTTCTTTGCTTTGTTGAATTGTTTATAAATATGGATTTCTTGCTTAATTATCGTTATCGTTATCAATATATGTATATATATATGTGTATATATATATAAATAAAATTGGTGTATTTAAGGTATTTCATTATTAGTAGAATTAACGTTGACTAACATGCCACACGATCAAATAACTTTTATCGCCTCGATTTTCAATTGTTTGATTTGGTTCCAGTTGAATACTGTTCTCCATGTCATTATCGTCTGAAATATAGAAAACGAGACAAAATCCACAAATATTAATGCTGATGATTTTCCTCAATTGGAAACAAAAAAATTAGTTTACATTTATAGTTAGACAACACTACAAATAAAAAAAACAAAAAACAAGATAATCCGAGATATATATTCTTTATAGTTTTATCAAGGATATTTTCTTGTTTTTTTTTTTTTTTTCTTTTTATTTATATTGTTTTTAGCATAAAGTGCACCATTCTGTTTGGTAGTTTGAATAGAAGAAGCCATTTTTTATTGTTTGTATTACAAAAGTTTAAATTAAAAACCAAAGAAAAATAAATAGTTTTTTGTTAAATTTTTGTTCAAGTTTGACACCAACTAACTAAATAAAGATATAGATATTTATAAACTGATATATACAAAAGCTGAACCACCGCGGCCATTTCAATTGTTGCTGGACAAATACACCAAGAATATGAATAAAAAGGAGAGATATAGAAACTGTGGGACAAGGACTGGACAATTACATGGCCTTTTCTTTGACCTGTGTTGGGATGTGTGGGTTTGTGTGTTTTCATGTGGAAGGAGAGTGGAGTGCATAACGAATTTGTGACAGAAGAAGAATGCAAATAAACCAAAAAAACGTTGATTCGAAACCTTAGGAGAGGGGGAGACTGAATTTCATATCAGTGGCTGCAATCCGAATGCGAAGATCTTCTACAAATTGAAGGTACTAACGGAACGAAATAAATAAAATAAGAAGAGAGTTATGCAATTAAATCAAAGTAAACAAAACAAAGGTGGCAATAACAAAACTCAAGAGATAAAAGTAAATTAAAAAACAAAAGAAACAAAAAAAAAAGAAGAAACATATTAAAAATAAAAAATCAAAGGCTTACGTATCGACTTTCCAAACTATCAAATGAGCAGCATTATCACTAGCATCGAATTTATCATGTCCTGTGAGAATGAATAATGGTAACAATGAAAGTAATTACTGCAAATATGTACACCTCTCTCTTAGTTTAAACTATAAATGATGCAGTCGTCGCAGCCTAATCCTTTGATATTTTGGACACTTACTAATGCGAAAATCGATATAACCCTCACCACCGCACATAACTAGCATATCGGGTCGTTTGTTGGTGAAAGTTAATGCTTCGGCACTTGGTTGCTGAAGCATTGGTACAGATACAAAGAATTTAACAGCGTCACGATGACCATGAAACGATAATTGAGCATTTGCCATACAACACAAAGGCATCTGGCCATGAGGATCGGCTAAAAAGTGAATAAAGTTAGTCTGTTTCATCAAAGGGGTTAATCCATTTACTACACTTACCCGATGTCGATGATAGTTTCTGATGAAGATTTTCGGCCAATGGCACTGATATAATTACACCGTTGCTAGTGCCAATCCATAGGCGATTGCATGACACCATTAATGCTGTGATGCGTACAAAACTAAAGCCCAATTTGCCAGTACCAAGCATTTTTGATACATATGGCTCAATATCCACATCCTGCTTGTGCTCAAATGTATGGGTATTATATAGACGCAAAGTCGAGTCCAAACTGAGAGAGAGAGCGAGAGAGATACAGAATATTAATACTATTAATTGGTTTTGCTTGGAAAATACATAGAGATACCAAATTAGTGAAAAATTGGCATTTCTATTGGAATCTCTTACCGTATTGATACCCATACCCCAGCGCCAGTGGCTGCCATTTGACGCACTTGACTCTCTTTGCGCGGATGCGCATCCAGCGAGTGCACAATATTGAGAGATATGGGATCCACAATGAAGATCTTGTTGCGATGCGCTGCCCAAATGCGTTCTCCGGCCACACAGAGGCAACGTATCGAATGATTGCGATCACCGAGTGTAACCAGATGATAACTATTCAGATCCCATTGGCCATCTGTTTGGCGGCGGAACACAGCCAATTGAGCATTGGCCAGTGCAACGACAACCCGCGACTCAACATGGACAATCGCTAGGACGGCATCAGGCAGGAGGCAGCGATGCAAACATTGATGCCATTGCCCCACACTGCTGTGTACATAAAGCCAACCATCTTGGGCCCCTAGCCACATTGTGGGTCCAACCGATGACATCACAGGTTCATCACGATCTTTTGTATCGAGTATCGGATTGATGGCAGAAGTAAAGGAGTTGGTGGTCACATTAGTTGTGGAGTTGTTGGTTGTTGCTGTGGCAGATGTTATCTGATTGTTGTTGTTGGTCATCTGCTGATTGCCATTTGTGGTGGATAAACGTTGTGGCCCTCCAGGTAGAGCCTGACGTATTTTAATGGCCTCCACATTGCCCAATGGTTCATTAGAATCGGCACTGGTTGGCATCTGCTCATTCGCCTCCTTAGCTTGCTCTTCTTCTTGGCTATTGCTATTTTGATCTTGCACAATTTCATCGTCATCTGATTTCAATTTGGGTTTAACTCTCACAAATTCAACTTTGCCAAGAAGCTCAGATCCCTCGCCGGGTCTTTGGAGCATTTCACCAGCTTTAATCACCTCGCTCTGCTCGAGCAGAGCATAATCCGTCTCCATGGCCCCCTGTACCGAGGCTATGCAGAGCAAATGCGATGAACAAATCGGAAATGCATCGAGAACAGTAGCCGATTGATTGGCATCCACAACACTGACCGTACTGGCAGCATGTGTGCTCGTACAGATCCAAACAAAAGAACTCAATTGTGTCTCGGGTTCGAGGCATTCTAAACTAGCCCGCGCCATTTGTCTGTCCAGCGCCTCGACACTCTTATCTGCCGTGGGGCTGGTGATTTCAGCTATCTTAAGCGTTGATTTTGGAGCATACGGTGAACTATCAGGTATCAATGATTGACCATCTTTGGTGAAGCCCCCTTGGAGATTAACGCCAGCTGCGCAAAACACTTTCATGTGCGGGGACGCCTCAGCAAGGGGATTACAATACACGGGGACTGGAACACCTCCTGCTGAATGTCGAATGGGATTCGATTGATTGTTATCCTGATTATTGCCAACTCCTCCTGTCTTGCTATTGATGGGCAAGCTCCAACCATAGGCATGTAAGCGGCCATCTTCCTTCTGAACGTGCGCCCGCAACTGGCGATATTGTTCACGACGACGCGCATTAATTCTTTCCGAACTGCCTTCTTCGGCATAATCTTTGGCTGCTATTAAAGCATTTGCTAATCCGGCACTGGCGGGATGTGGTGGTGGATGTGATCCAGCAGTTAGGGCAAGGCGATTGTCGCCACTTCCTCCACTTCCTCCCCCACCTCGGCTAGGGGATCCATGACTGTGGCTAGGGCTTCCTCCGCCGGTGTGACGAAACATAGGCCCCCCTCCTAGTCCATCGGCTACACGTTCCGTTGGACGATTGGAGGGGCTAAAATCAAACAAAGAATTAAATTAACAAATGAGTTTAGAGATGATTAGAATAACTAAAACTTACGTAAAAAGATTACTAAAATATTTCCAAATGCTTTGCTTTGATTTTTTATCCAAATTATCTACAGTGCGTGAAGCTCTTAGGATCTCCGTTAGACGCACTGCCTCTTGGAGTTCCATTAGCCTCTCCTTATATTGATTACGTTCCATTAGCACCATTGCCATCTCAACGCGTGTGAAACGCTTACGCTGAGCCAAGGGCACATCATTTTCCTCCTGCTCAGAGTCTGCAATGGATAACAATATAAATATGTATATTGTATCAATTATTCAAACGACAAAATCCCAAAAGGAATTCACAAACTTACTTTGCTGTTTCACCTGCTCCTTGACCTTCTTTAGCTCATCTTCTAGCTCACTAATGCGTTGCCTCAATTTGGTCCTCGACTGCTGCATGGCATTAAGCTCCTCACGAACGATTTCTATCTCCCCAGTGAGCTCATCCACTTTCACTATCAAATCATCTTTGACAATGTTCAAGGCATTTCTATAAAAATTGACGATTAAAGTGGAATAGTAAACAACAAAATTCTTTCACAAACTTACTTGGTTGCCAATAGTTCGTTATTTTCCATTATTAGATTCTCCACCTCTTTGCCCATGCCTGCAAAAATTTCAAAATGAGAATGGACACAAACATTAGTGGGTGTTGATGACTTAAATTGTTAATTCGTGGACAAAGGACTATGTATAAGCCAACGGTCTCTAGAATGCAAGTGTATCAATGTTAAAATGCAATGAGCAACGTAATGAAAAGTTTTGTACAAAAACGTGTAAATGAAACTTAATTACAAAAACACTATAAAGACAAAATTAGAATTGCCGCAATCTACCAGAAAGAATAATTTGTGTTTTTTAAAGAACCAATTGACCTACACCGAATGGTATTAGATGATCATAAGATTTGAAATAGACAATAATATTAATATAATATTTGAGTTGACAAATTGCCTAATGAATTCCAAAAATAATGCAAACACAATAACTTTAAAATACAAATCAAATCATCGAAATTAAATAAAGTTTACATAACAGAAACCCAAATACAACTTCCATCATTATGTATGATATGTGGGGGAATATAAATTATAAGGTTTATATATTAAGACTATACATACATATGTATGTATATGTATTTCCAATTTCCAACCAAACTAAACCAAAAAAAAAAAAACAATTCTATATTTATATGAAACCCTGAAACCAAGAAGGATGAATATCGGAAAGGGTTATCAAACACCAAATAAAGGAAATCAAAATAAACAAAAATCTCTTCTAATTAGACAAACTAAATTAAAACAAAAGAGAAACTAGAAGAGAAAGGTGGGTGGGCGATCGGGCGAGAAAGAAGAAGAAGAAGTCACTACTTACATACATAGGATAAATAACTACTACTACATATTTACATATGTATATCATATCATATCGTATTATCACACATCATATTCTTCATCGGACTTACCAAAATAGTTGTCATTAGCTTCACAATTGGTAATAACAATTTAATTTTGTTGTTGATGTTGTTGTAGTTGTGTTTTGTAAACATTTATGGAAAAAAATACAATTTTTTTTCGTTTTTTTTTTTTTTTTTTTACGCAAAAAAAAAAAGATAAAGAGGTTGGCATAAGAAAAGAGAACATTTCATTAGAGGTCAAATTTTCGTCAACTATTTCATATTTTATTAACCATAAATTTTCAATTGTTCTAAACATAAATATAGAATTGATATTTCTGTGACACACATTTCGACACTTCGAGAACAGGAAAAAAAAAACATCATCATATCCAACATATCACAAATATATATGTACTATATATACATATAGAAGAGGACTAACAAATTCAGTTTAGATCGAGATCAAGATCGATACTCGAATGATATTTGATGTATTTACAGGTTATATAGATGAAGCCATATATGTAGGAATTATATGGTGTTGATCGTGGTGGTTGTGGTTGAGATGGTGGAGGTTGTGGTGGAGTTTGTGGTGAGGCTTGTTGTTCTTGTTCTTGTGATTGGTACCTACCTGAGGATGCATATTCTCCGGGATGTACCCAACTGCCTGTTAGGGAGGGGCAGCAATATATATGTATTTGCGAGCAAGGAAGAAGGGCAACATGGCACATTTTTTGTATCAATTTTGTTTTGACATTTTTGGGTACGTTTTTGTGCATTTTCAAAGCGTTTGTTTTTTTGGAATATATATTAATTGATAAAAAGAAGAACATAAACATGTATCAGCATTTAAATACAGCTCGATATTACATATATACACACAGACATATACATAAACATATATAGTATATATAATTTTAGATCAAATTATTGGCAATATATCCGAATGATTGAACTAAAAAATTACATATTTGTATCTTTTTTTTAATGTTTTCTCCCTCTTTCTTACTGATTTGAGTGAGAAAGAAAGAGACAGCTAATATGGACTCTAAAGTGGTCTGATTTACTTTAAAATCTGGTCAAGAAATTTATGGATATTAATTATTAAGGCCAAGAAATAGTAGTTAATTAAAAAAGGTTAGTCCACGATTCGACTTAATACTTATAGTTCTTGACTTTAGTGAATTAAATAAGTAATAGAGATTTGAAATAGTTTCTTGCAAGTGAATTTGATTTAAGAGAGTCTCAGAATATATGTATGTATATGTATTTATGCATATATGTATCTACATATGTATGTCTATATGTATTTGAAAGGTACGAGAGGTATATTTGATTTTTTTTTTTTTTCATACCTGTTACAATCTCATTCTCTTCGCTTTCTTCGTTATCCTGGAAGGATAACTCTTGGTATAGATTATTATCCGTGCGTTGCTCCTTTTTGGTAGTGGAACGACCAACTGGTCAAGACAGGTGAATTGATTTTTAGTATTAGAGTTAACACACACGCAAGAGCATAACCAAAAAAAAAGGGGGGAAGTAAAGAGAGAGAGATTAGAGATTGAGATTAGTAAAGTGCAACTAAAATGTGGGTATCAAGTTTAACTAAAATTGTGTGGGAGGATAAACAAGGGTTCATCTGCTTACCATTTGCGGGTACATTTGGCACAATGGGACTACTGTCATCATCATTGAGCGGACTGTGTGGCGAGGTGGCCTGATGTTGTTGCTGTAATGCATCGGTGGCTGCACCACGTTCAATTGTCAGACCATCTCTGCTACCACCAGCAGCCGCCTGGAGTTGATCCAATTCATTCTGCAACGATGGCGGCCCTGAATCATCATCCGATTGACTACCGACACTGCAAATGGTTTCCGTATCCAACATCACAGAGTTCTCCAGCGAAGCAAAGCCATATGAAACGGGACCCGAACTACGTGCTACCGGATTAAGGCGAGCTCGACTGACTTCCATGCGATCAGAGGCTGTGCTCATTTGTGAGTGTGTGGAACCCATTAACATCTTCGTACGTTCCATATAATCCACATGATTCTTGAAGAGTTCCGTATATCTTTCGTGCAATTTGTTGTACTCCTACATAGTCGAATTGTAAAATGTTAATGATCTTCATCTTTCACGACTGATCGCGACTCACCTTTTTCAGGTCCGCCTCTCTCTCCTCCAAACGACTGGCATGCTCTAAACTATTCTTATGCTTCAGTTCTAGCATACGCACTATGCTCTCCAATGACTCCAGACGATTGGCCAACTCTTTGTTTTCCTGTTCGGCCAAATCTTCCGCCTCCAGCAGCTAAATTGAAAGAGATTCAATTTGATTCAAATTTTTTTGTGTTAGTTTAGAATGGATTTTCACCTTCTGTTCGGACTGTTTGCGTGCACTTTTCTCCCTCTCATATTGTGTGACCAGTTGTTCATTGTCCTCCCGTAGCAATTCCAATTCGACATCCTGCTCTTGATTGATGCGATAGGAGGCATCCAGACACTCCAGCACGTTCACCAGCAATGGCATCAGATTTTTTTACCACATCCTCATCATAACGATTGATCATGCGTTCGAATTCCTGATAAATGCTACCAGCCAATTGTTGAACCTAGATTTTGTACGGAATTTATCCATCAAAGTTAGAGCGTTGAAAGAGAGAGAGAGAGGGAGAGAGAGAAAACGTGAGATAGGAAAAGTGAAAAATATTGAGAGGTGGGTGCTTTTGTGGTGCTTTCATTTTTTCCCGTCGTATGAAAAGTTAGTAGACCAACAAAAATCTTTTTAAGGCACGTACAACACGTTAAAAATATATGTATGACCCATAATCTTGCCACTTGTCACTCAAAATGACACTATTATATTCATAGATAAACTCTGAAGCCTTTCAGGACCAATGTACCAGGTTACTCCATTAAATACTTCTTCCGCGAGACTACTAATTTTAATTTGGTCCTACAAGATTTAAAACTATATTTTACGAGTTAAGATAAAAAGCTTCCATTTCGTTCATCTTATCATCATATGGATCTTAAGAGAAATCAAAATCAATACTTGAAATCTGAAGAGGATAAGGGTTTTTCCCCAATGTAATTCATCTTTTTTTGTTTACTGACATATGTACATACATATACATATAACCGTGTAAATGCGAATTAGTAACAGATTTTAAGCCGAAAATGCTCATTTAGTTGCTCTGTCCAGTCATGCGTGTCGTACACACACATTGATGGGAAAGATGTCAAGAAAGTTAGATAGACACACATACTAAGGGTCTAAATTAAGTGTGGAAGGCTAAGCTAAAAAAGGTTAAAGTTGAAAACCTTTTTTTCGCCGTTTTTCTTTCATTTTTGTTTGGCAGTGCAAAATTTGATTAGTAGAAAGCAAAACACAACAAACACATAAAATTAAAGTTAAAAATAATAAAACAGCAAGTGCAGAGCGTATCAAATTAAATCATATAGTAGAGTGTGTGGCAAAGCATATAAAATGATTAACTATATATAAACAGAAAACAAACAAAAAAAAAGGAAATATAAAATGGAAAAGTGCAGGAAAAACCACCACAACAAACGATAGAGAGAGAGAGAGAAAAGAAAACTCACAATGCTGACAACCTGTTCATTCTGAAAGAGAAAGAAAAAAAAGAAAGGAAAAATTGGACACATAAAAAACCAAAAATCAAGAATCAAATTTTAAACAAAATTTAAATAAAAAATGTATGTACAAAAATTAAATTGCAAATATAATATGTATTAACAAAAAAGCATGAATTTTTTAAGTTTAATTTCTTTTGGCTGATTAGATTAGTAATGATAATACGACTAAAGCCTTGTACGTCAGATATGTATGTACATATGCACATATATTATTAGTTAAGGTTTCAACTATTCTACAGATAGTTAATATACATACAGTGGTCGGGCCACTGACTAAAGATTCTTAAGTAAATTTACACAAAATCAAAATGAATTCCCCTTTTAAATGACTTTTCATGAAAATCTTAAGAGATAGGCTAAAAAAAGATGCATTCCTAATGAAGCTCTAATAAATAGTTTACATTCTTTTGGTTTATAAGGTTCAGTTTCGGAAAGTTCAGAAAATCAAAGCAACTTATAAAACTTCTTATACAAATTTAGCAACGTTGTGTTTATTCTGAAAATTCATGTAGATACATTGTTATCCAAAAGACCCCCTTATTCGCTCCAGCTGTGCTCAGCATAATAACTTGATTTTAAATGAAGGTTAAACCGTACCATAAAAGGCCAACAACTCTAGATGGTGGCAAGAAAACCAGTTTAAAGCTGAAAAACATACATGTCTTGTGGAGTAGGCGTTTTGTGTATGAACTCATTACTCAATTAACAGGTAGTAAGTAGTAAGTAGCAGCAGCTTATCAAGAGGAGGAAGAGAGCAAAAACGACACGTGCGTTTGCGTTTGGGGGAGAGAGAGAGAGAATGAGTAGCGGGTGGTGGGAGGGAAGGGCAATTCTTATCTGTGTCCTTCTCTCTCTCTCTTTCTTTAAAGCGTTTGATGAGCTCATTACAGAGGGTAACAAGAACTTAACTGTAAATTTGCATAGACCACCCCACCCCATCTCAAACCCCAAACCCCCAACGCTCTACCCTAATTCAACCGCGTGAAGCTGATAAAATGCAAAATCAATCAGAAATTGTGTTTTGGATTTGGGTGAAAACAAAAAAAAAATTGTGTGCATATAAAAAAATCGTTATAAAAAGATTGCGTGAGGTCGTTCGACAATTTGGTCAGAAACTTTATTGATTTCTGCCTTGTTGGCTCGTATTCTTTCTTTCCGTTTTTGTTTTTGGAATGTCAATGACCAGACGAAACTAACTTCTCCTTCTTTTACTGGAGAGGGAAGGATGAGGGGTGGGTGGTTTTGTTACTTGGGTCATATCAGCTGATAAATAATGAAGAGATGTTTTTACATAATTAAAAGAACACAATGTTCCCATATATGCAGAGCAAACAGTGACAAATTGTAAGAGAGAGATAGAGCAGAAGCAGAGATAGCCCCCGACAGTTTTTAGCGATTGTAGCATTTCCGGTTGATGACTTTTTATGATTTCTTACGAAAATAGTTAGAAGTGGGGGTGGGGTCGGGTGGTTAAAAAGAAATGACAGAATTTCTGCAAGTTTAACATTTACAGTTTTCTTTTCACAAGAGATTTAAAAGGCGCTGTGTCTTGATAAACAAAAAAGTTGGACACAAAAAGAAAATGTAAGTTTTATAAAGTGATATTAATAGCAAAACGGAAATGTAATACAGGAGCGGCAAGTGATTAGATATTAATAGTTTATACCAAAATAACTAGCTATAAGTGATAGGTATTCGCCCAAGAGGCCAAGTATTGTTTGATTTCCTCAAGATAGAATAGGTTGCAAATTTTGCATTTTCTGGCTAATTCTTAATATTTCGTTTTAATTTAATTTGAAATTTTTTTGAGTTTTTCCCGTTGGTTACTCTAGGCGACCCTTTTAATGTTGTTTCTGTTTGTTAAACACACACACGATGATATATATACATTCATGTATATGCCTTATGATTTAGATTTAAATATACATGGTTCATTATTAATTGAATTAATAGATTACATATTTACCTTCTCAGACATGACCATATTGTTATCCTCGGTGCCATAGACCGTCTCAGCACCAGGCTGTGGTCCATTATTGAGCATTGTATCATCGTTATCCATCATGATGCTGCTTTCTCGTTCGGTGTCTCTCTGTCTCTGTCTTCCTCACGGTCTGTTTCAAGCGAATTTCTTTGAATGAAGAGAGCGTGGAGCAAGTGTTTGTTGCTTTGTCGGAGGGGGGACTGAAGGAGGTTTATAACGTCACGCGTTAACCGTTATGCATGCAGCAGAGGCAACCCCAGCACCAGCACCACCGCCACCACCAACAACCAGCAACAACACAACAATGACAGTCACTGTATGTGTGTGTGTTGCCTACACCCACTCACTCACTCCCGCACACACACACACGCGCGTAGGCACGCACATATATCCTACACTTCAACTTGCAATTTGCCGTTTTGTTTTTATTATATTTGCTGATGTATTTTTTCTTTTTGTTGTAGTACCGTCGAGAATTTATGTTTTCTATATTATTTGAATTTATTATACCCTTGCAGAGGGTCAGATGTTTGTTTTTTATTTAAATTTTTGCGTGTCACTCTTTTCTCATTTATTTTTCCATTTGCTCGTGTCGTTGTTTGTGTTTTATTCCTCTCTCACTTTACGTTTGCCTTCACTTTGCTCCCTTACACTACTATCATGATTTTGACTAGATTTCATGGTTTTTTTCAACCTGAAATTTCACTTGTTCACTTAGGTTGCTTTGCCCACAGCTGATGTTGTTTGTTAGGCATATTTTATAAGCAATTTTATTAATAGAATTTTGCGTATTTAACACATTTTAGCTATAAATATTGCATTTTGCCAGCGAATGATGCGAGCGCGAAAGAGATGGAGTACTGTGTGACATCTATATATAAATAGGGGTTGATATGCCCATAGACAAAAAGTAGTGCTAACGCATCGATAACAAAAATAGGGGGAATCGTTCGATAACGATGCCAATTTGCACATTTTATCGATTTGTATCAGTCCGGCAACGCCATTATTCACGCTGTTTTTGTTTTTCTAGACAAAAAATAAAATTCATTAAAAATGGTTTTTGTCAAAAATTGGGAAGATTTCGAAATTGCAGCCGAGAATATGTATATGGCGAATCCACAGAACTGCCGTTATACAATGAAATATATCCATTCCAAGGGTCACATACTCCTCAAAATGACGGACAATGTAAAGGTAAGAAACAATTTGCATGCTCAATTTTTCAAAATTATACATATATTCGAAATTCATCTTAATCCTATTTGCATTTGCAGTGCGTTCAATATAAAGCCGAAAATATGCCCGATCTGAAGAAAATTGAAAAAATGACCAGCAATCTGGTGGGGCATATGGCATCCAAGGAATAAGCTCGAACAAAAAAGAAAAAAAAAACAACAACACAACGACAACAGCCGACTTTTGGCCACGCCAGCAACCCAGTGCATGTTGTTGTTGCTGCCGCTGTTTTTGCTGGCCTGACCACATAGAGAGCCCTACACACCTCCAGCTCTCTCCCGTTGCCGTTACCCCCCGCCCCATAATCTAGATCCAGATCGTCTTCACCTGCAATTGATTTTAGTTAATAAGTAAGATAAATGCTCCAAGTGTGCTATAACCGAGTAGATTTTCCTTGTTTAAATAACATTTTATAAATGTTAGCTCTGTACACACTTGAGAGTAAACAAAAACAAGAAGAAAGGAAGGAACACAAAAAACAACATGAAGGAATAATGGTTTTTTAACATTTTTTTTTCTTCTCTTATATAATTAATTGTATTTATTTACTATAAAAAATGTAAAAATGGTCAGATGTGAATGCCATTACATACATTTCCATGAAATGCTTTAAACGAAATTGATTAAAGAAGGGTGTTTATAAGGAAATATGAATTTTATATACACATACATACATACATTGTAGAAGAGATGTCAAAATTGTTCGTTCCAAATGGGTTTTCTTATAATTGGATCATTGAATTTGGGCTTAAGAATAGTAAAATAAACATTTTACAATTAAAATGTCATAACATTTTTATATATGTACATACAACCGTTTTAATTTGCAAATTCATGAACTTATGTTAGTTATTTAGTGAGTTAGTTTATCGAAACTAATTTAAACGATTTTTCATAATTTCAAAAGGTTTTTCTTTTTGAATTAGTTTCGATTTTGTGAAAAGCAACCTAAATGCGTTTATATTCTTGACAGTGTGCGTTTTTTTTTTTTTTTTATTTATTATACTTTTATGTATTGAGAAAATTGTTAATTGTCTAGCCATTAAAGCGATTAAACATCCAAAGTAAACGAAAAATGATCAAGAGGAACACCTGATGATGATGATGGGAATCGCTGCTGTTGCTGGCTACTGCTGAGAGATGTGCGAAGAAGCGGAGATGCTGCTCACTTAATAAGTAATCCGAGAGCAAATATTTGATTATTTGCATATTGGGAGGAGGCACTCACTTGGCTCACACACTCAGGAGATATTTTTTTTTTTTTGTTGTGATGGACAGACGGATAGTCGGATGGATGGATGGTTGGTTGGATGGATGGATGCGAGTTGATCATCATCGGTAGCCTAAGTATTTGTTGACCACAAGAGAGATAGTGAGATATTACCTAAAGGAGGTATAGAGAGAAAATGTGAGAGAGAGAGACCGAAAGCCAAAAGTGTTTGCACTTGGCATAGAATGCAGCAGCCAGCACTTCTACCTGTGCAGCAACTCAGTAGCCACTTTGGATTAAGCCATCATCATCATCTTTCTCCTTTAGACTGAGCTGAGAGTTTGTTTGACCCAAAGAGAACGACAACAACGTTGCGCGTGGAACGTTCGAGCGCGGAACCTTTTGATCAACTCCGCCCAAAAGACCAAACGACCGTCCATAGGGGCCCTACAGTTGCAGCTCAACCAGAAGTCTCCTCTCTATCGCTTTGATTAGGCACCGCCGTTCCATAAGTTGTTTCCGGTCCGACAAGCTCATTTAGCTTCTGTTTGATGTGTGTTTGCGTGTGTGTGTGTGTGTGTGTGTGTGTGTGTGTGTGTGTGTGTGTGTTTGATGATGGAAAGAGAGTTGAGTCGTTTTTGAGATGATCGGATGTTTGTGCTTTTTGAATACCCATAGTTTTTCCAGTTGCTGTTGATGTTGTTGTTGTTATTTTGTCTATTTACCTAGCGCATTGCCAATGCAATCACAATCACTTTAGGCGGCTCGGCTTCAACGCCCCTTTATCTTCTCCCAAACATTCAATGACCAAAAACACAAAAAGAAAGAAACAAAAAAAAAAAAAAAACACCTCTAAGGAAAGGAGTTTATCGTACAATCCAGAAATACAATAATATTTGTTATGAAACGAAACTCGAATGTTTCAATCTTGAGATCTTTTATGGCCAATTCACAATGAGAATCATGCAATGATAAAAATAATAGTTCATTTTTGTAAATTTTTAAAAAAAATTGCAAATTAAAATGAAAATTAATAAATTTTTATTTTAAGAAAAGACGATAAACTTTGTTAAACAGCTTAAATATTTCAATGAGCGATTCTTTTCTAAAAGGCTCAAACACATTTCGAAGATTATGAGAGTGTGGAAGATGCGATTTGTCATAAAAATCGTGATGTATCATGATATATGTACATATGTAGGTTTCTCAAGATTTTAATGCAGATTGAAAGACATTAGTCTAACTTAAGAATAAAGAAATGCATTGATCAAACTAAAGTTCAATTGTTGGTGGGTTTTGTCTCACTTAAAAATATAACTTGATAATTATCGTGATTTACTTTTCGACCCAAAATTTAAGTTGAAAAAAGAAATTACTCTTGAACATCTGTTTAAAATTTGGAAAAGTTATAGATTTCATTGATTAAAAATCTTGTAATAGCGCTCTGATAGTTAGTTCCCCCTCCCCCACAGTCACAGGAGGCCCGTAGATTTGCTTGTCCTGCAATAAAGCTAATCCGGCATTGCTTATATGTAAGTCAAGATGGGCTGGTCCATAACAAAGTGTATCAGGACCTGCACAATGCAATAAGAGAGAGGTACGAACCTGCATCATACATATGTATGTACATACAGATACATATATGATTCAATGTCCATTGGCCACAAGTTGCAGTTATCAAAAAGAAATACGAATAAGTTGTATAGAAATCAAATAAAAATTAACTATCAGTGGGCCGCAATCTGAACAGTGGGTAGTTGGTTGGGGTTTCGGTATACAATATATCATAATAATCATAATAATATTGGGGCTACTGTATTTGAAAATGAGCCTCAATAAAAAGTATAAAAAAAGAAACCATACACAATGTCAACAAAACGGAAAAAAAGGGAAAAAAAAGAGCTAGAAATAATAATCAAATAAAGGCAAACGTAATGTCGTTTCAACTACAAAGTATATATAGTTCGATTCGATTCGTTTCGTTTTCGATTGTTACAAGACGATAATGCTCAGGGTTTAATTAGACTCTGCGCCCCCCCTCCCTCTGGCTCAGACACCGACCCCACGTACTCATGCCTTGCCTCCTTCTTTCTACCCATCATCGTCATCATCATCATCATGGGGCGATAAACTTGACAAATAACATAAATACTTTTTATTGCGGGTGGGTTGAATTGATGGTTTAAATGGCTGAAATCGGGGCTTGGTTCGTGTTGGGGGTTCCTTCTCTCTCTCGCGCTCTCTTTCTTTCACCATGATGGTTTGGTCGAATGTGTCTTTTTTTTTTTTTATTTTCATTTTATTTTGTGTTTAAGGCTTCCACAAATAGACCTACTAGTATTACGCCTTATACGATACGATTTCTTGTTTTACGACATTCTTCAGAGTGGGTGACTGGCGTCAATTATAAAGGTATTTAAGTACAGTTAGCATGCAATTAAACGGACCATGGCCAAAGCGAGAGATACGTAACGACAATCCCTGCGAAATATTTACCTATGTATAGTATAATAAATTACTTCTGATAAGTCATCATAATTTAAACTAATACTTATTGTTGCTCGATCGGTCGGTCATATGACAATTTGTTGTATTTTTTGCTGTCAACGTGCAGCAATGGCGCATGTGGAGGATTTTCTAGAATCTAGAATCTAGATACATATATGAATCAGAGATACAATTTGTAAGGGCAACGAGAGCGAGAGAAAGAGCGATAGCAAAATGGGAGTGAGAAGAGACTCTGAGTGGTTGGTTGGTTGGTTGGTTGATTGGTTGGCGTTGAGCGGCATTCCGCCTTTGGAGTTAACCTCGCACTTCACTTCTCCAAGTTATGCAAATAAATCGTTCGAGCGACGTTTAATTATGACCATTTAGCCACTGTTGAGCGGCTACCGTTTTGAGTCAATATCATACTTGGTTATGGAATGGGGAAAATGGGCTTTTAGGCAGTTTACATTTCGCTCTCTTTGAAACCGGGAGGAGGAGGAGGAGGGGGCTTTTGTGCTGTTGCTGTTGATCCAAGGCATTGACCGATTTATGATATGCCAAAAAATATATGTATATATTTGTATTTATCTGTGACTAATGCCTTATTTGCAGCATACTTATTATATGTAGAATGGCCTAACTAAATTAAAAACAACACCGATTTCCGACTAACTTTCAATAAACATATTAAAAAACCTATTAGGAAATTTTATTAACTAAAGCAAGGCTAGTCTTGTCGAATAGATGATATCTATTTGCCAACAGAATCATGACTCATGAGGACAAGTACCTGAGGAATCCATCAAACAAAACTAAAAAATATCTAACAATAAGCTAAGAAGAAGCTATTTTAGTTTAATCTGAGAGACAATTTTTAAATGCAAATAAGCTAAGATCAAAGTTAATCCTGAGGCATTGAAAATGGGTTTTTTTTTTGTAATTTTTCTTCTATTATTTTTCCTAAGAGCTTACTTAAAGTAAGCAAATGACATTGCCAATTTTGAAAAGTGTTGGCAAGGGGTCTACTTACATGCATGTATTTGTCATTTATAATTTCTTATAATTTTGATATCAAATACATATACTATTTGGAATTGAACTTGCTAAATTGCAAATTCATGGGTAAGATAAGACAACATCGATGTCATCGATAGTCATTGGCCTGTTTCGAGCTTATTATGCCTTTGTCTAATTCATAGTAATTCAAAGTTGACCCATTCATTAATAATCAATCAATCAATTGAACCACTCACCATTCATTTAGTATGAATGACCCATTCGTACCGGAAGAAACGTTTTGCGTCAAACCAAAGGGTATTACACATTTTTGATTACTTATCAATGGATCATCATCATCATCATCATCAGCAGGATCATCATCATTGCGGTGACACAATGTCTATAAACAAGAGTGAGAAAATAAAATAATTGCTTACCTATAACATTTTCATTATAATTGAATCATTTTACAAACTATATCGAAAAAAAAAAAACAATTTTAAAGATACGGAAGTAACTTCGCATACACGAAGATTTGTCATAACAATCTAACAATAAAAAAAGAAGAAGAAATCTATACAACATGTAGTAGTATGTATGACCCACCTTAAACACCCCCAATCCCCCACCACCACCCATCGACAGTCACACTCATTATCGCTATGAACAAATCAAAAATAGCATAGTTAGAATGAGAATTTCAAAAGCAATGCGATAAGCAAACCCAACCATTGGATGGTTTGCCTTTGCTTGTTGATGTTATAATAAAAAATTTGTTACTAATATATGACCAGTTTTTTTTTGTTTGGTTTTATTTCTTTATTGTTACTGGGCTTATTATTTATAGGCTTTGGACTGGTAAATCAACGTCTATGATTAAAGCTTAATACCATCTTGATTAGAGGACGCCAAAAGCAAAGAGAAGAAGTTTGCCAATTGATAAATCAAAATTCCTTCTATGTAGCTGTAAAATGCCTAATCTAGGGAAAACCAATCGAAAAAAGTAAATAATCTATTAGCAATCTACATTTAAACGGCAGCTAATCGAAAAGATTTCGATTTAGTTCAAGAGTAGATTTCCGTTACCATCCATACTAAATATTATATATCATTTAAGTCACCCATTCCCCCCACACATCTTTCCCTTACCTTTCCCGATTGAAAGCCAATTCAGCAAAATTACTCTATACAAAATTACGAATAACAAAATATTCCATTTACCAAATGACTATAAATATAATTTGGCTCGAGGTCAATTTTATATATTTTACAGTATAAACACAAAAACATCATCAAGTTCAGGAACTATCATCATCAAATTTGTCATACACCTTATCTTTCTCACTCTTGAACAAGTTGCGAATTATAGCCAAGTCAAGCAAAAACAAAAAAAAAGGATTGGCAGAGTGTCAGAGTTCACATTTGTATCTTTACCTTAATATAATCTATGTAAGATTGATCCCGAGTCAGTTTATATGCAAGTTGAAATAATTTTCAAAGAGTATAGAGATTTCGTTATGTTCAAGTTTCCATTCTTCACTGTTTTTACTTCAATTTTATTGTTAGTTAAAGGTGTTTGCCCATTAAACGTTTTCGGTCGTTGTGGTTTTTTTTCTCTCTTTTTCTTTTGCCCATTTCTGGCATCCATCTAAAATAAATAATATTTACTTTTACCAATTTTGTCTGCTACCCTGTCTCCGGCTCCATCTCCGTTTCCATCTCCATCTCCTCATCATTTGTTTATCTACGAATTATTCGTATTTTGGTTTTGCACAAAAAAACAAAAAAACCGTTTTTAATGCGTAACTGAGGTAGTCATAACACCGCACTCGCTTTCCTCTCCTCCTCCTCCTCACCTATCTGACATCAATCAATGTTTATACTACTTATAGATGGCGCCACTTTGGTGACATTTTTGCCATTCCATATCGTAAATTTTATTGAAATTCCCTTTTAATGGACATAAATATAAGTGCGATGCTGTCTCATCGTTCGTTTAAAGGTTTTTTTTGTTGTTGACTTTGCTAAATGTTTTGCCACGATATTTACTTAGATTTCTCAATTTATTATATTGTGTCTGTGTGTGTGTGTGAATATGGTCTGTGTGTGGCATGTCGGTTAATTAATGAACGTGGGAATTGCAAATGGATATCGCTTAAATACGTGACGAATCGAGTGATGAGTCGAGTGAAATGACCATAGCTCGAAAAAACTCCCATCATTAGTTTCTTTGTCGAAAACTTTCTCTAAGAATCTTTGCCTAAATATCGTAAGAGAGTACTAATTCTATAAGTTTTATAGAAATACCATTATTTATTCCTTAAAATTTAGATGTATGAGACCTTATTCAATTTGACATTAATCTGCATATTCAAGTCAAAACTTTGTCACTGCAAAGTAACATAAATTCAAAAAAACTTAATATATTTGATGAATGTAATATCCGAAATATTGAAATCACATTGAAAGTTAATATTTCCTTTTTTGATCTCATTTGTATGACAACATAGCGTATACGTAATCACTATGCAAAGTTTGAAGAGAACATTTTGAGAATTACTAACTTTAATAACTAAATTCTTCAAATTATGATTAATTATTATCATTATTTTGGCTTCATATTAGTATATATTTCATATGGAACAAACAAACAGATCCCAGAAGTTGTGAGGAGAAAAGGTGGATGTCCTTGGGTTAAGAGTTTCCCGGGTGTGAAGACTTCTTAAAACTATCAAAAACATAGATTTTTTGAGCCAGTCCTTAAAAAGTTCAATATCACAATATTGATATAAAGCTTTGGCATCACCATAAATTGAGGACATAGTTTTTTTTGGTCATTCTTAGTAGTAAACATCGATATAGTTCCAAGACCATTCTAATAATAGTTAAAGATGGGATGTTGCAGAACATTTGGATTGGGCTTTTATTTGAAATGGAAAGTTTTGGTATGTGGTGCATATCTCAAGAGCTTTATATATGTATAGTAAACAAAAAGAAAAAAAAAAGGACGTACCAATTTGTTCAATGGGTTTTTGACCCATTCAGATGCCATTTAAATATAATTTATAATATTAAACTATTTGATTTATAGCCTTGTTCAAACTTTGCACCTCTCTCGCTCTCGCTCTCACTCTCTCTTATTTTCAGTGGCGACACATCTGCTCACATAGACCCACTTGAATTACCACAAATCAAGCGATAGCACACACACACACACATACACCATAATCCAGGCCAAATAAAACGATTAACAAATAACCAGAGAAGAAGAATTTACGCTCTTTCGATTAGTATTTCGGCATTTATGAGCAAATCAATCAATTTCAATGCAATTTCAATTAGGTCTCCTCCTCAACCAAACACCAGATAAGGTCCAATCAGCCAGGGAAAGCGGTCAGGGGTCGGGGGTAGAGACTTGAGACCCTACCACAAACCAATCAAACTGTCCAAAAAATAACAGAAAAACTATTTGGTTTTTTTTTTTTTTTTTTTTTTCTTCTCGATGACAAATTTTGTATACCCTTGCAATTAAATTGGAAAGAAATTTGTAGTAAATTTGTAAATTTGATTGAAAAGGATTTAGACTGATTTAGGTATTAACTAGAGTTACCAAATGATGCCACAAACCCAATTGAATATGTAATAAACCCCATCCAAACTACATATTATCAAGAAGAGGGGCGATTATAAAACAAAAAACCAACCAAAAAAAAAAAAAAAAAAAAAAAAGTCCACTTCGACGTTATCTAAGGAGAGTCGAAGTTATGTGTCTCTATTATAAACAATTTTAATATTTTTTAATTATAAAAACAAGTTGATTATATAAATTAAATCGCTGCCTTCTCGTGACGATTAGATAAGAGCGCTATTTTATGCTTAAAGTGCAATTTAAACGACTTTAAACAAATTTCTTTAATTTCTATAGTTATATTTTTGGTCAAGACGTTCGCTGGGCAGTGGGCAATGGCTTGGTGGTTGGGTGATTGGGTGGGCGGTGGTGTGTGGTGTCAACTGATATGCGGTTTGAATTAATTGAAAATTGATTATTAGCGAGATATATTTATTGGTGAGTGAGTATATGACTAAGATAACCACTCAATTCAATGTGGGAGAAGAAATGTCCACATTTTGGACAGTTGTCAGACCTCCCAGCGGTTTCTTTTTTGATAAGCCTTCGTTTAAAAGCTTTCTGGTTGCTCCTCAATGTATTTGATTACCCACTTCTCTATTAGCATGACAAAGAAAAAACTTTTGATTAGCCTAATTAAATAATGAATTGACATTTGGGGGTATTTTCTTAGGATATAAGCTGTTTGGTCGAATGTGACATAATTTTATGGTATTTTAGCCCAAGGAAATATTCCATTAATCAATTTTTATATATACTTATGTTAGATTGATTTATAACGAAAACAAAATGCAAGTTAATTCAAAGACTTTTCAACACAAATTAAAAAAATTTTGAAAAGAAAAATGTTCATTAATTTCGAATCAATTCTAAAATGTAATACATACATATGTATGTATATATGTGCATACGTATATCAATTAAATCGTAATTTAGCATATTTTAAAATGAAATTAAGAATTTGGACATTTGAAATTATTGACTTTAGTAAATTTTTTTTCAAAATTGAGTTCTCTAAATTTTTATGCAGTTTAAAAGACAAAAGACATAAAATGAATGAAGAGAATTTTTCAAATATTCTAAAAAATTGACTTAATTGGAACTTCATGAAGTACTTATCGATTTATTTCAATACTTTTCTGTACCTTGAAGTTTATTATAAATTAAAATGCTTTAAAATATCGCTTAAAATTTGAAAATAGCTTTTTAATGTCCCCCCCAATGCTAATTTTTAGACAATTTTTTTGTTGTTTTTCCTTCTAAATTTGAATACAATTTGTTTTGTGGTTTTCAATGTGGCAAGATTTTTTAGATGACTCTGTTGCATTCCACATACATATGTATGTACATATATATATTTATATCAAATTGCCGTTTGGCTGCTGCTGCCTCATTAGATGCGCAGCGTAAACAAATTCTCAATGCTAGCCAGATAAGCCTCGGAATCAGAATCGGAGTCGGAGTCAGAGTCAGAGTCGTGCTGTCGGCAGTAGGCAGTCGGCGGAGACAATCTCAATTCCAATCGAGTGAGGCAAATGTGTAGCAAAATGCACGGCAGTTAGTGTCTATTTGCTTTTGCCAAGAGAGATACAAATACTCATACTCAAACGAAACTCAAACACATTTACATTTACCCAGTAAACATTTCTATCTCGAATTCCCATGTTCCGACGAATTTGTGGGCTTGACAAGTAACTTTATTAAAATTAGTTAAAGTTTTATTAAAATTATGAATCAAATCCAAACCCAATGTTTGTCTCTTTTCATTTCCACTTGTTACTCTTGTCTGAATGGAGAACAAAGTGGAATCAAAGGAAGTATACAATATCAGATATCGTAGATTGTATAATAAAAAATAAAAAAAAAGGGAAAGTTTGTCCCAAAATTTTGTATTTTTAGTTGTATTTCTATAACTTCATGATGTTAAAGATGATTTTTGAAGAACCCAGACTAAAGGATGAGAGACTCGTTGCCGTGATATGTACTATTTGCTTGTTCCCCCCAAGGTAGGCTATAGAAAAGAATATAATAGGTACTAATTTTCCAAAAATCTATATATGTATGTATCTTGGAGATGTTGACTGGGTTTAATATCCATTTGAACTGTTGTCATTGCGACACGTAAAGTTTTTTAACCTCTTCTCTTCCTTGTCTTGTCTTCTGGTTGTTGTTGTTATTGTTACTGGCTGGCTGGCTGGCTGGCGCTTCTACATACTGCGACCGCGGCGGCAAGGTAGCGGAAAAGTAAACGTGAGAGTTTCAGCCGATAAGAAGGTAAGCTAAAGGTAATGGTATATGGTAAGGTCGGTCGTCTCGAAAATCGCATTTTGATTTGTATTTTTGTATTTTGTATTTATTTAAACAGTTTCATACATACGTACACACACACAGACAAGAGAAAGATGGAATTTGTATATATGTATGTATGTATATAGACTTGGTATACGATTCGTATTTGCCTGGCATTTGGTAATTATTTGCTTTGTAAATTCAATTGCCAGATAATGTGACGCGTCTCCTTTACTCTCTTCTACCCAAACTCCAATTCCTCTTCCCTGCTCAACCTGAATCTCACCCTCTCACCGTAACTCTCACCCTCTACCCCTCCCTCTGTTCCATTCCCTATCGACTGATGATCATTACCCTTCATTCTTGGGTTATCCGTCAGCCAAAACAAGTATTTACTCATATCCTGTGCTTGTTGTGTGTTTGTGGCTTTATCGTTATTAAATAATATTTTCTTGGTTTTTTTAATATTTTTTGTTTTTATTTATACATATTTTTTTTTTTGTTTCGTTTACTGGTTGCACCTATTTGTCTTTGCTTCGATTTTTATTATCTACCTCTTATCAGGGTTTTCACTACATTTCGGGTTTCAAATTTCTTTGCTCTCTTCACAATTTACTTCACCTTTGACGTCTATTGTGATGGATTAGTTTTCAATTGGAAATTTTTAAGTTGAAGATAGTTAGATAGAGCTATAGATTTTGCTTGATTAAAAACCTATTATAGATTCTTGAATTTATGGATAATGTCAAGTGTCAAAATAATCAAAATTAATACTAAAAAAAAATGTCGATGGTCGTTAATTATAAATACATTAAAAATACATCAGAAATCAAGGATAACTTCAAGAGTCGTCTGTATTATTTAAATCAAAAGGAATTATCCTTTTTAATAGTGTGGTGAAGGAAGTTGAAATTAGAGAAATAAACAGGTTGTCCACACAGTTAACCATCGTGAATTGCTAAAACTAGTTGAGAATTACAGCTCAGTAATGGCAAAGAAGAGAGACAAATCTTACACTGGCTAAATATATCTACTTTACAAGTAAATGATACGTTTTTTCTTCTCTTTTCTTTCTAGAGGCGACAGATTTAAGATATCCTCTTCAAATAAGAAGATTGCCCTAAAACAAAGAGGTATTTTATTTGAAAAATGCAATCTATACTTATTCACAATGAGAGAAAACAAAACAAACAAAGCAAAGAGGAAGAAAAGCACAAAAAAAAAAAACCGCTTGATAGTCACAATTTGCGATTAAAATTCAGTTAGTGTTTGCCAAATCATTTCTGGCCAATTAAAATATTGCCCTTTGGTCTCTAGTGAGTGACTTGATTGAATTGCAGCCACTTTGGGACAGTGGCCCGTTAATCGGGTCTAATGTACTTGAGCAAATCAATAGTATACACATAATTTGCAATCAGTTTTGAATCAGTTAGTACACTTGGCCCACTTGGAATATTGATTTCCTCTGTAAATCCAAAGGCTGCAAGCCTTTCAATATTTTCAAGGATTATCGTAAACCTATCGCCTCTATCTTAAATGGGATTCATAATTCTTCTTTTGCCATTCATCCGAGTCATAGATATTTTGGTATTTGATACTTCTTTTTTTCCTTTTTTTTTTTGTATTACGTTGGTCTTTTTTATACCATACACCCATAGGGTGAAATGGTATATTAAAGTCGCCAAAATGTATGTAACAGGCAGAAGGAAGCTTCTCCGACCCTATAAAGTATATATATTCTTGATCAGGATGAATAGCCGAGTCGATCTAGCCATGTCCGTCTGTCCGTCCGTCCGTCCGTCCGTCCGTCCGTCCGTCCGTCCGTCCGTCCGTCCGTCCGTCCGTCCGTCCGTATGAACACGCAGATCTCGGAGACTATAAGAGCTAGAGCCACCAAATTTGGTATGTATACTCGTGTAGTATGCACATGTTCAGAGTTAATTGGAATTTCGGCCACGCCCCCTTACGCCCCCAGGAATCACATAAAACTGTTTTTCTTAAAAAGTATAACAGCTAGAGACATCAAATTTGGTTTATATACTCGTTTAGTTGGCGCGCAGAAACTAATTGTTTAAACTTTTTGCCACGCCCCCTTCCGCCCCCGGAATTTACATAAAACTGATTTTCTTAAAAACTATGACAGCTACCGACATCAAATTTGGTATGCAGACTAGTTTAATAGACGCGCAGAAACTGGCTATTTAAAAATTTTGCCACGCCCACTTCCGCCCCCGCAAATCAAACAAAACTGATTTTATCAAAAACAAACAAAGCTAAAGTCACCAAATTTAGTATGTATACTGGCTTAGTATTCGCGCAGAGTATATATATTTTCATATTTTGCCACGCCCACTTCCGCCTCCATAATTAAGAAAAAACCGATTTTCTCCTGTAGTTTTTTGACTATCGCATTCAAATTCGGCAGACTAATTAATCTTATCTATTTCTACAAAACTACCAAATTTGATTGAAATCGGACTAGAAACATGCAAAATATGCGTATGAACGTATTTTACTACGCGGTCCACAAGGCCAGAATTGGCCGTTGGCCAGTAGCGGCGCTAGAGTGCTCGTGTGTTCGTAGAGTGAGCGAGATAGCACATACTATGAAACATGTAAAAACAATTTAATAGACATACATGTACATTTGGTTTTCGAAATTTAAAAAAATTTGCTTCACCTGGTGTATGGTATACCCGAGTCGACGAGTCGACTTACTTGCTTCATTAATAAAAAACTCATTTATTATCATTTATCAGTTGGTCCGAAAAGGGGCAGAAATCAATTCGCGCGCACTTAATGAAAAAAACACAACTTAATTATAAAAAAAAAAAACTTTATCAAACAAAAGCAAAAGGCAACAATGGAATGGAAGTATTTTTCAATGTTGAAAATGAATTAAAATTTTGTGTCAATAATTGAAAAATTTACTTTATTATCGGTAAATGAGAATTTTTTTTTTGTCGACCCATTTTGTTGTTGTTGTTGTGTGGTCCTCCTTGCTTTTGCTGCCTGATATGTGTACTTAGTCGATTTTTAATGAAAATTTAAAGAGTGTTGTACGTCAGCGATTTATTTTTATAATATACATACTTATACATACATATGTATATGCTGGTATGTATGTATGTATATATAATTGCTAGTTGAGTATGGAAGCTACTTGAAACTTTTGTAGATGTTATATAAAATAGATAGACTACAAAATGTTCAAATAGCCCTTAAACAAATACTTATTTTAAAGTGATTAATCTTAACTCGCGCACTGACATTCTTTAAAGATTGCAACATGGAATCTATATTTAGGCATTAACTATAGTTGATAAATCTAAACTTGTCATATATTTCAAATTCCCATTATTTTGATCAGTTTTTGCGACAATGTGCATCGAATTGTCTTTGATTTTTTCAGTGATAGTTTATTTGATTTAAAAATTAGATGAACTTACGCTAATAAGGATAAGAATAAGGGTGAGATTAAATAAAATTGACAATTGCCCCCTATTGTATGCAATGTAGGCTGATAAGTATTGCTTTGCAACTTCAAAACTATTAGAAACGTTAAAAACTTCTTTGCATGTTGTGAAAAGCAACTCCTTGGACTCCTCCTTGGCAGATTGTAAATAGTTTATATAGAATTGGAATACTTAACAAAGTTGATTAACTTTTCAGTCTAATGGTTGGAAGCAATAAAAGTTGTTTGCTTAAAGATGCATCTACTTACGACTATTTCACTTATTGAAATGGAAAAAAAAAAAACAATTTGAATCCTCGTTATAGAGTATGTATTATGTTGCCATCCCAAAACAAGTTGTTCATGTTTTCTTTTGCCTTAATTTGATCTCTTCACCTATGCCAAAATAAATAAAAACAGGGCAGGGCAGCAGCTAGCCATGTATGTGTGTGTGTGTATGTAGCTGCTGGCACAAAGAATACAAAAGAACAAGCAAAATGCAATTCACTTCTCTATATATCATGCAATGTCCAAAAAACTATTGTTGAAATCTAACAAGAAACGTGCCAAAGTGTATTTTCTTTAACCACGTACTCGAGATGGAGTTCCCTCTCCCGTGGAACAAGACCGAAAACTAACTGGAAATTAGTGCATTGAGAAGGAGTTGAATTGAATGTAGAGTCCGGGTCTGGACCGGGTCTGGGAGCGGTAGCCAGACTGATTGCTGTTGTTTTTATGTTGAACCTCCTTCTTCAATTTTATATTCATTATACGATATTTATTTACCCATCCACGTGCAATGGACAATTTGGTGTTGTTGTGTCTGGAATAGCAAAGAAACGAACACCAAAATCAAGAAGAAAACGAAAAAAACAACAACTTTTATAAGAAATCAAACCAAGTAAAGCTTGCCAAATGGTTTCACATTTGACCCCATTTACTTATGTCATTTTTATGCTGCAACTCCAACATCATCGCCATTAGCAGCAGCCGGAGTAGCAGTAATCCCCAATCCCAATCCCACACACCTCAGTTTGCTTTAAAAATTACTCACAAAAAAGGCAAATAAAATGGAAAAAAAATATCAAAGAAGTTAAATTCGGCTATGCCGAAGTTTATATACCCTTGCAGTCCTTGGCAATAATAATTTCACATGTTCAAAATTTGTTTTCTGCAACTCAATTCATTAATATACAAACAAAACAATTTTACTCTTCATACTATGTACAATTTGTTCTTCTTCTTCCCTCATTCCCTAAGCAAAGCAACGCACGCATACACATACAGTTTATGTAGCGTTGCGTCTGTGTGTGTATGCATGTGCTCTGTTGATTTGATGATGACGTAGTAGGCAGCAAGCAGAGCTGCCGGCAGCGATTGAACCGATTTATATAGACTGTAACTTGTGTTCTATTTATCCGATCAGGGTCAAATTTTGGGATCTGAGATTTTATATCAAATTCTATTATATTGGTGAATTTCATGGGGATACTCCAATTTTTGCAAAAATTTTTGTTCCAGAGCTATATGATATAGTAGTCCGATCCCAAAGATTTTCATACTTTATCTCACCCGGGTAAAAAAAGCTCCCAAAAAAATTTCATCCCGATAGCTCTTAAGATGGCTGAGTAAAACGCGTACGCACCGACGGACAGACGGACAGACGGACAGACGGACAGACGGACATGGCTATATCGACTTAGCTTCTCATGCTGATCAAGAATATATATACTTTATGGGGTCGGAAACGTCTCCTTCTGTGCGTTACAAACATCTGACCAATTTTATAATACCCTCTGCAAGGGTATAATAAAACACAACGAAACTCCAATCATTTGCTGTAATAATTTTTATATCTACCTACATACAATTTGCAGCATGGAAGTAGTCAGAAGGGGCTTAAGATGCAAGATGCAATAAGATGAAAGCTTATCCCATAAGGATTTCGATTTGTTGCTTTACAAAGGACCAAGTCCAAACGTCTTGGAGATCTATGTTAATTAAAGATCAAAATAATCAAGGGATTGGTAAGAGAATGATGATTATGATATGGACATTGAAATTTGCCCCCATTTGTGTGCTGTTAGATCCTTTGTCTACCACGTCAATGGTGTGACTTATGCGAGAGTGTATATGAATGTGTGTATGTGTAGTGGGAACTCTCTTTGCCAACTCTTTGTCAATATAATGAGCCAATATGCGTTATTTATGCACAACTTACTTACTACCAAACCAACAAGATGAGACTGCAAAAATTATGTGCATATTATTTATTGTTTATACATTGATAATGCAATTTAATGTCAATTAATTCTTGTGTCAATGACAAAGTGATTACTTTTTTTTCAATTTCAATTTTAATTTTTTTTTTTCGTTTAACAACAACGACAAGCACCAGGAGCAGCAGCAGCCGAACAATTTTTTACAAGCCAAAAACCCCCGCAAAGTGTTGAAAGTCAAATGACATCCGCAACCCTCAATCCCGGGATGAAATTTTTCCATCCCTTGGATAAGTTTTCGTCTTTTTGCTTGTTTACTTTGCCTAACTAACAGTCTCGGAAAAGGCCCAGACCAGTGATTGACTCAGTCAGTTGGAGAGAGATAGCTTTAGCCAGGGAAAATCTGTTGAAATTTTGTTGCCGTTGTTGTTGTCTTTGTTGTTTTTGGTAAGGCGTCAGTGAATTTTTATGGTATTATTGTTCACTTATCGGCTGAATTAACACGATACACAGGGTGGATATGTTTGATGTTTGACCACAAAAGCTAAATTGCCATAACATATGGGACAATTTTATTTTTATTGCAATTTCAATTTGGCACAATTTAATGCCTGATTAGTCAAATTCTATCTAAGAAACATACAATCCATTAGTTGGCTTATCAAGCACAGTTTAGAATGTTAAACGTTTCACAGCACATCTAATGATTGGGAGGTCCTTTCATATGATCCTTAATGGGTTTAGCCTGTTCTAAGTTTCTCAGATATCTGTTCTAATCACTGCTATCTCTTAGTTTTAGAGCCACGATAGTGTTTTAACTCGAAGGAGTAACAAAATATTTGTTTTAAGCCATTCAAATGCCCTATTATTCAGATCAGATCAACCAAGTCTGCCATATTCTAAAACAAAATTCGTTTACTTCGAGAAAAAACATTGAGCTGAACGAGGTTATAGAATATATAGAATAGCTGATTTAAGAGTTTTTCAAATTTGTTTCTAAATAATGTAAATCGAAAACAATTTGGGAAATAAGTTGTGTCTGAAGCGTTGCCAAGCTTTGTGGTCTATTGATGTGTTTAAGGTGTGTTTATGTGAGTGTGTGTGTGTAATACAATGGACCACTTAGTAATCCATCAAGGTGACATTACAGACCATCATCTCCACCCTGGTCATTTGGTGCTGCTGTATCCATTGCTAAAACCACCATTCACCATATACTCACTTTGGCTGATGAGTGTCTAAGGGTCATAAAATGCTAAGCATATGACTTTGACAGACCATTACACCCACACACACACACCCATAGGGAATATATACAAAGAAATATACTCAGACAAGTCTCAGACACACGTAAATATTATAAAAAATGCATTATAGGGACATTAACTGACCCCTTTCTTCACTTCTCTATCTCCCTCTCTCTCTCTCTACCCCTCTGTGTGTCTCTCTTTCTGTCTCTGCTAATAAATGAGGCAACCAAGTTATAAAAATCCCATAGAAATAATCATTTATTACTTGAACAAGAGTAGATTATTGATTTTCTGAAACAGAAAAAGTCAACACACAAAATAAAAGTGAGTTAAAGCTTAAAGCTTAGCTTCAAAATGCCTTAATTAGTCTTTTGCCTTGTGCTCCCCCCCCTTGCACCACCCCTGTCATTGTCTTCATTGCTCTAGTTTTGCTACTGCTGCTGCTGCTTTAGCCTGAACTGAACTTGTTAGTGATGACTACTGAACACTCCATAATGATGGCAATTATAGCTCGTTTTTCCAACAATTTATATGAAATTTTTCGAAGATTTCCCCCCGATTTCAAGCCACGCCCCAGCGACAGACATTTTTTTTCGACTCATTGTTGTTGTTTTTGTTATTTCGTTGCTTTTTTCGTTTTTTAATTTAAACGTTAACGCCCCCAATATATTGCTAGCCTTGTCTATGGCATAACCAAAAAGCCACCATCTTTGCCCGCAAAGAGAGCGCAATCAGCGAAGCCAATCAAGTTAGAGAGAGAGAGAGAGGGAGCGCACACAAATAAGAGAGAACAATTCAATGGTGGTTGTCTCTGCATTTGTATGCGTGTGCGTGTGCATGTGTGTACGAGTGTTGCCGTTGCTTGAGTGGGGGTGGCTCGCTGACTGCCCGACAGCAGGCAAAAAGGCGAGTATATGACAAAGCAGCACAAGCGAACAGAGCCACAGTCATTGCTGAACGTTCGCCGCGTCAAGTTCGCTGCCGTTGTCGTTGCCCGCCGTTGTACCGTTACCGCTGCTGCTTCTTCTGATAAGAGCCGCACCGTTACGTATGATTGATATTGTGTTGGCAATGTTAAACGAGAAATAATACACAAGCAAACCAAAAACAAAAAACAAAACTAAAGGAAAACAGAAAATTCTAAGAAATCACAAACATAAGAGAAAAGTGTCAAGGAAAAAAATTGTTTTTTTTTTTGTTGTTCAATATATATCTTATTATATATTGCGGCATGTCCAGTGCCCAAGTGTCACCGGCCGCATCACAGACGACGCTATCAATGCCGTCGCAATTGTTATTAAGCCATATAGCTGCTGCCTCCCATACCACCGCACCACCGCCGCCAGTTGTTGCCACCGCTCAATCTGTTGCCGACTACGATCAGTGTAGTCAAAATTCGACATTGTCGCCCAGATCACAGGAAGCTGGTTCAAGTCCAAGTCCGCCAGTGGCATTGCTTATAGCCGCCAGCAGTCCAACACATTCGCAGGCCACCACAGGATCACCGCATAGTGTCTACGCGGCGAATCACAGTCCAAGTCAGGGATCTGATAGGGATCTATCTGCAAGTGATAATCCTCAACAACAGCATAATCTTCATCATCATCATCATCAGCAGCAGCCGCAGCAGCAACAAATAACAGCAAATATGCCTTTGCTAGTGGCTCCCATGCCAATGGCTGGTCCACCTATCACAGCACCAGGACCACCAACGGGATTAGCATCATCGCCAGCGTCTCGCCTTTATATTGAGGCATTTCCTACACATCCATCCCTGCCACCGGCACATCATGTGTCCGCGTATCCCCTGCCGCGTTTGCCATTAACTGCCATTATGCCTGGACATGGATCTATAACTGCAACGGCGCCGGCATCGGTATCTTCATCGCCGTCAAATACAACAAATACAACCACAAATTCCAACAGTAATACCACCACAACAGCATCCACAACAACAACAACAACAACAACATTGCAATGTCAACCAAAAAAATCATTTTGCATAGATGCCTTGTTAGCCAAAAATCAATCAGCCGATAATCGTCCAACATCAATTGGCATAATTAACGGAGATCGTGATATTATTGTCGATGATCGTCTGGCCGCCTTGCATTATGCAAGTAGTAGAGATCACGTTGATCTGCAAAATGCCGCTGCCCATCATGCCTTTGTCACCGCCCAGGCCCAGGCAGCTGCCGCCGCCCATGCCGCCGCCGCCGATCACGAGGAAATGCAACTTATACGAGATTCAAGGGAATATGATTCACCCAGTCCCGACGGCATGTCAAGGTGCGTTTCAAATTGATTATAACATTAACGTTTCATATCAATAGATAGGGATTCAGTGGGGATTCTGGGGATTCAATATACATATGCAGATCTGTCCCAATCAATATCTAACAGATTTGAAAACTTCATTTTTCAATTAAGAATGAAATTTGAGAATGTGAGAAGTTTTTTAATCATTTGCCAAAGTTTTGAAGTTGAAAATTGGGGGAAATTGTGTATATACAATCTATATATATATAGATTGATAGTAGATAACCAAAACAAAAATTCTAAGCTTCTAATTACTTGGCTCACTTCAAAACTCTGATAACTGGAAACAAAAAAAAAAAAAACCAGAAAAGAAAAGAAAAAAAGCAAACAAAAGAAAAAAAATCAGAAGCACTTTGAGATAAATTTTCAATTTCGCATGGCTTTAAATTAGCTTTGGCAACACTCGAAACACATGGCCCAAAAACCTGGCTAACATCCCACTTAACCAATCGCCGTCATCGATCGTCACACATTACATTATACATTTTACGTACATTCAGATTACGTATGGGGCTAATTTTCAAGTGCGAATATAGGGAAAAGCAAACAAATTATAAGTCAAGACCTTAATTGTTTTCAATTCAATTCAATTCAATCATTATTGCCATCATCATCATCATCATCGTCATGATTATTATTAGTACGACGTAACTTTACGTAACAATTGGCCACTTGAATAAAGGGTGTCTCTTAACATGAAACGTTTTTTTTTGCCTTTATTTTATAGATCGGAATCTCCAACATCTTCGCATCGTTCCAGTCCACCGATAAGTCCCGGCTGTGAAGATCAATTACAGCCCCATTCTGGGTCTCATCATTCCCATTCATCGTCTCACATGCTGCGCATGCCCGGTGATTTGCATGATGAGTTCAAGAAACCGATTGTACCGCCGCACAGTCCGATTAGGCCGCAGGATTTCCCTTTATATGCCGGAGGACATCCATATCAACTACTGGCCCAAGGTGGTTCTGCATTCCATAGACCATTGGATCCATCAGGCAAACCCATACCGGTAAGCACGATAAAACAAAAACTAGATTGGCTAGATTTCACTCAAAAAATGAAAAAATTATAATAAGTAGTTCTCTACTTTGACATCTTGCTTTCAGCTGCCAATGGGTCACAATTTTATGCCATCGCAATTGCAATTCGAATTTCTGGCCCGTGCCGGGATGCTGCATCATCGCATACCCGAACTGGCTGCCTATCCCCATCATGCCATATTGGGTAAAACCCGTCGTCCACGCACCGCCTTCACCTCGCAACAGCTCCTGGAGCTGGAGAAGCAATTCAAGCAAAACAAATACTTAAGTCGACCTAAGCGTTTCGAAGTGGCCAGCGGTCTAATGCTATCCGAGACGCAGGTGAAAATCTGGTTTCAAAATCGTCGCATGAAATGGAAGCGATCCAAAAAGGCCCAACAGGAGGCCAAGGAGCGTGCCAAGGCACAACAGCAGCAGTCACAGCAGCAGCAGCAGCAACAACAACAACAACAAAGTGCTTCCTCAGCAAGTTAGGACAATGTGGAATTCGACCCTAATAGAGAGCCCCCACCCACCCAATCCACCCATCCTTCTTTCTCCATTTTAATTTCTAGTCAATCCAAATGAGACACCCTGTAATCTTGCCCTCATTTCATCATTGTCATTGTCGTCGCTCCCATCATCATCATCATCATCATTTTTGTCATCGCCATTCAATCTCTTAGCTTATTTATTTATCGCAATTAGTTGAAATTTTATTTTTATTATTATTTAATATTTAATAATATTCATTTAAGTAAGTTTTTTTTTTTTTTTTGTCTATACCCCCCTCCCCCCACACTTGCCAGTTTTGGCCCGTTTTGTTTTTCTTCTTCTTATTTTGCGCTTTGCGTGAAATCACAAAAATTAATAACAAAAACCAAAATCAATGTGGGAATTGGCATTAACAAATCGCGCCATGTGTGATAATAAACTAATTAAACAAAAACAAAAACAAAACAAAAAAACGAGAACAACAACAAACTTCCAGCCCCTAAAAAGTATTTGTACATAAACATAAATGTAAAATTACAGTTAAATATAATTATAATAATAATAAATGAGATTAGTTTAGTTTCTATTGTATGAACATAATAATTTTTTTTTTCCATCTGTGTGTAAGTAATTGTGTGCAACAACAACAACCGAATAGAACAACAAAACAATTTTAGTAAATTGTATTGTACAATATATATATATATATATTTTTTTTTTTTTGGTGAAAATACAAAATGAAAATAAAAGAAATTAAAAATATTAATTTAATTGAGTAATTTTTGTAAAGGAAAAGAATAAGGGAATTGCATTAAAGTCCTTATAATACCACCATATGTCCATAGCCCGGATGTTCCATAGCTTTTCATCCACTTACCATCCATGGAAGATCATTCTATTCCATACAATTCGTAATTCAATTCAATTCTCTTGGAAATCAAATGGGAATGAAACAAATTTCACTGCCTACCGAAACCAATCTGGCCAAGAAAGGACTCCCAAAGAATTCTGTGTCGTAAGGTAAATTATTAACAAAAAACTTTCTTGAAACCAAAATCAAAACCAACTTAGACAGCAAATGAATTTTTTATTCAAGTGCAATGCATTTTAAAACATTCAATCTTTAGAAAAGTAAAACAAAATGTATAGCTACATTTTTGCGGAATTTCCTTTTAATTTCTAATCTTTAATATGAAATCTAGCGACCTCCAATTGTACCTGAACATGCAATATAACTAAAACTTAAGCAACCAATCAGTATCAGACACATTCCCACTCCAAAAAAAAAAAACACAAACACAATCAAACTGAACAGAACAGAAAATAATGCCCAATAAAAACTGATTAATCTTGAAACTAAGATTAGCACTTGAACCCCATTGAGACATTTAACAACAATTACATTGTTCAATTGACGGTCGTTCGTTTGGTCGTTTGGTCGTTTGGTCGATCGGTCGTGGTGCCTTCTTCCTTCTATATATAGGTATGGTACTTGTTATAGTAATAAGCAACTTCTTTTTACTTAACCAACAAAATCTCTCCACTCGCTGTCTCGCTGAAGAACCCTTCAATTTCAACTAAATTGCTGGTATTATATCTAATCTGAACTGCATTTAAGAACTGTCTGTGTTAGCTAGCTATAAATATCTATAATACTTACTTGGGCAATCGAATTTCTATCACCATCTACTTACCTCACCCTTCTTCAACTGTCACACACTGTCTCTCTCTCTCTCTCTCTCTCTCTCTTTGTCTATCATCTTAAATGAACTCGATTCGATTTCAATTTTATTATATATATGTATATATACCTTCCTCTGATATCTTTAACTGGTTGCTGCTTGCTTATCGCAGCAAATAAATCAAAAGTTGTGTGTGCGGTCCGAGATAATCAGACTTAATTGCTTAGACAATAATTATGACTAAATTTATAGTGTCACTTAAAAATTATTTCGCTAATTAAAATGTAGCAAAAAAGTAACAATATTAATAGTAAAACAACACACACACACATAGAAACTTTTCTTTATTTATTATAAAAAATCATGATGAGCAGCAATTTCCGCCATATAAATAAATATATAAAAGTAAAGGTTTATCAAAAGACAACCAAATCGAAAATACTTATTTATTTGATAATTGGTAATCAGAAGGTGTATTTTTTATACATTGCACACTTATGCATATATGAGAGATATAGATCCTTGATCGGTAACAATAGTCAAGTTGGTCTTGCCACTTTCAAGACTTCTTTTAAACCTCTAGTCCTCGAAAACTGTAAGAGTTAGAATTAAGAAGAATTCTGAAGACAGTTTTGTCGTCATTTCTGAAATTTCGAAATATAGAATTACCTAATATTTATCATTTGGTATACCAAATTTCATAAAAATTCGAATAACAATTCTCGAGCTGTACATAGAAATCATTTTTGGTTCTAGAGTAACAACAAAAGGGAGAGTTGTTCCTACAGGTACGCTAAAGTACTCATATCCTGTTAAGAGAGAGAGAGAGAGAGAGAGAGAGGGAGAAAAAGAGGTCAGTAGTTTCTGTACTTGGTGCAAGTCTGGTCAAAATTACTTCTAATTGGTATACAACCATCGACTAAGTTATATTCCTTGAATATTTCAAAGTTCCTTTGGACAGACTGGAGATTCTAAATCTTAATTAGTTATATTTTGATTGTGTAACGGTTCATTGTTATGAAACAGAATTAGCTGGCCCTTATATCAAATATAATTCAATATCTAATTCAATATCATCTTGTGCCCCCTTTTGCTAGTTTCTGTCAGCCCATTTAGAACTCATCTGTCCACTTTATCACGTAATTTTTTTCAAGTGTTTTGACAGACAGAACGAACGAATGAACAGATAGACAGACCGAGAGTGAGTGAAAAAAGGTTTCTCTTTCTATTTTTTTATTTATCTATTGGGTGTTGCCTTGAAGTATGCTTTATATTGTTGTTATTATAGCTTGTTCTTGTTTGATCTCTTTCATGGTTTTGCTGCTGGTCTTGTTGTTGTTGTTGTTCTTCTTCTTCTTATTATTGCTGTTGTTATTATGCAGCAGTTTCTCGTCTTATTGTTGCTGTGGGCTAATAAAAATTCATTGGGAAAAATGCTAAACGAACAGCGAACAGAGAGAAAGAGAGACATAGACCAAGGAGCAAGCGAGCTGGAGATAGAAAAGGAAGAGAGGAGGAAAATTAGATTTTTCATTGTATAGGAAATGAAAGGACGATTTTTGAGCACTTACAGTGGTTTGAAATCGCTTGCGAAACTAACAATTAATTATTACTTTGAATGGGGCAAAAGAGTAAATTATTCGATATTTATTATAACTATGGAAACTATATGATATAGTGGCTTGATCTTTATGAAACTCGGTAACATCATAAATTAGAGTTTTAATTTTACAAATCCAAAATATTATAACAATGGCCTTAAAAATAACTAAGAATGACTTAATATGTACAAAGATTTGTTAAATTATTACTCCATTAGTTTTCTTTTTCATTATTAGATACATATATTGCTGAATAGTCGGTAACTAATGGATATACAATGGGTAAGGGCATTGCTTTTCAAATGATTTCGAATCACTGTTGGAGATTGCGGTTGCTGATGCTGCTTATATTTTCATTTGCCTTGAAGTGGCCCAAAAACGAAAGAGTAAACTCCAGAACCAGAAGCTGAACAGCAACACACTCACACACACACACACACACACAATCACTCAGGCACAAAAAGGATATGGATGATGACGTCCCTGCCCCCCTGCCCCGTGCCCCCTTCTGCCTTGTGCAACATGCCCCTCTTCATTCACTGTGGAAGCAACTGCCTAATTTCAATTCATTGAGCTATTAGCGGGTAATTTGTGACAATTGCCGAGCACAAAATAAAATAAAATATATAACAGAAAACAAAAACGTATAAAAGGGACCAAACACACACACACACACACACAAAGAAAAGGGTGACAAAGTTCAAACCAGAAAACTGGAATCCTTCCCTATGAATGATGCTGTGACAATTTGCCGTTTGCTGCTTTGCTGATTGTCGCATCTGTTGCAAATTAAATTTGAGTTATAATTTCTATAAACACACAGGGGAGAGGTCCAGGCAAGTGATGCCAGAGAGGGGGGAGATGAATCCGTGAGTAAGGGGTGGAGGAGGGTTTCGCCTTCTCTATTCCCCTTTCACGTTGTCGCATCAACTCGTCACTCGTTTTTGCCCTGACTTTTGTTTTGCGTGGTGTTACAATTTGGTTTCTTCTCTCTCGCTCTCTCTCTCTCTCTCTCCTTGATGTCCTTTAGCAATCTATCCTCTTCTGATCTTCATGTCAACACAGATGATCACATTTTATGCTTAATTTTTGTTAGAATTTTGTGTTTGCATTTATGATTTCCCTCCCCTCCCCACTCCATTCCATTTCCTTCTACTATTAGCAGGGCATCTCGTTCAATAATATTTTAGCCCAAAAATTTCCTCCTCAATTTGATTTTATTGTCAAATATGTGCGATTATTGTCATATGTTGGATTTTATTATTGTCAAATTTGCATCGAATGGGCGGCGGCAATGGAAAAGTTTTGTATAGTGGGAGGGGGATGGTTACAATGGCAAGGGAATTGCTCGTTAGCCAGTTCGCTGGCTAATGGCTGTTTGTTCAACGTCATCGCGAGTGAGGTAGTGGGGAGAGTGGAAAATTGAATGTGGGGGAGGGTAGCTGGGCGATTTAGATACAACTTTGAATATGAAACGGTCAAAAGCTACAATTATACCCAATATGCTTTCAATACTTGCTCTTGTTTCCTGTAGTTCTCACTCCTTCTCCTTTTTTTTTTATTAAATTGACAATCTATGTGGGGAAAAAGGATGGAAGACAAATCAATTTTAGATGACTTCTCCGAGGTAGGGAATATCTTATTGAAAATGTTTGCCTTTTACTTTAGCAACATGGCGACATCTGGAGGAATACTGGAAAACTTAGGCCATCAAGATTAGGACACAAGTAGAATTGACAGATATGAAAAAATATAATTCCTTAATAGTATTGAGTATTGAAAAAAGTTTGAAAAGTCCTTCTGATTTAATGCAATTGTAATTCCCATCTTGTTTTAGCGTTGAGTTGTTAGTAGTACTAGAAAACCTGCTCAAAATTGATCCTTATTTCCTTTAAATAAAGGACATTGAGCCTGCACTTTGATAATATGCCATATATGTACATTCCCATAACCTTTTCACAGTGAGTAAGTGTCTGAAAAGTTGTAGAAAAATTTTATAAATTTGAAAGATAAAGATTTTGAAAATCAAGTAAATGTTATCGTTGATTGTTTTGAGATTGCCACACACCTCTGTCTCTCTCTCCATTCTCCAGCGACAAGCTACTCTCTAGCGTCCCTAGTTTTGTCTGTCCTGGAGTCTTTCGGTTTATCGCAATGGAATGGTTGTCGCGACGCCTGCCTCTTAATACCATAATATCCATACCCGTCATGTTTACACAATCCATCTGGCTGTATTCGAAAAACCTAAACCCAAACACACATGTCCCAGGGCCAATCAGTCCAAACGCCGAGGTTGAAGCGCCGCGCCGTTTGCCGGGTTTTGTGCCATCAATCCTATTGAAAGCAAAAATCCATGCGTGTGCGTTGAGTAAACACACTGAGCGAACGAGAACCATAGGCCCAAATATATTGAGCCTAGTTGTTCGGCTATGAAATGATTTTGATTTAATCGTAAGAAGAAAATTATCAAGGCTAATTGCCAGAGATGAGGGAAAAACGCCTAAACTGTGGCCAGCACAGGCGAACAGGGGGGAAGCAGAGCAGAAAGGAAAGGTCCGAGGGGAGTTTGTATCACAAAAAATAAAGGGGAAATTGTCACCATATGCGTCAACACGCAATAATTCACCAGAAAAATAATCCAAACAATTGACCAAACTGAGGACTTAATGGAGGGGGTGTGTCTCGACTCGACGCGACTCTCAACTTTCATTGTCGTCCTTTTGAATGCGTCCACTTGCAGCAGCAGCAGCAACAGCAAGTGCCAGCAATGGGCAGAAAAAACCCCCGGCATCCTGCTTATATCTATCCATCTATGAATGTGTACTCCTCCATTTCATCTGTAACTGTGCCTTTTGGTGTTTTGGTGCTAATTGAATTCATTGCCGTTGATCAAGTGCCAAGCTGCCAAACAACAAATCATCCCCAGAGGCTAATGATACGAACGAGTGAGCAGCACCAGCACCAGCACCGGACCAGAACTTCTCCAACTCTCTAACTGACTGAACAGGAATAGTATGAATCAAGAATAGAGGGGGAGGATGTGAATGAGGGTAAGAGGATGGTGCTTTAGATTTGGTTTCAGGGGTTAAGGTTGGATTTGAGTGGTTGGTTGGTTGGCTGGCTCTGCTTGGTCGAACTGTGACTGTGCGTTAAATGAAATTAGAAAACCTTATGTTGAGTTAATTAGCAAATTTTAATGGTTATTTTACCAAAACGGAGGGGGAATGAAAAATTGACCTTAATCAAGTTGAAATGGCAATAAAATTAAACAAATTAGTTAAACGTGTGGCTTTTTGTATGAAAGAATAACCTACAAGTGTCTAATTTAACGAGATGAGAATGCATAAAAATATAATTTATTGTATTTGTATATTTGAAAATTATTTCTGCTTAGATGCCAGTATCAGTAGAATTATTATACTGACAAAATTCCATCATCGAAAATCACAATTTATTACTCATTTTACCTTTTTCATCGAACCCCTTTAAAAATTTATATTCTAGAATCTAGATCTATTCATGATTTAATACAAATTTATTTGTTTAAGTATCTCATTTTACGTTGAATTATTATAGTTTAAACTGAATGATCGTGTCCAGGACCATTTAGCCATTTAGAATGATAAAGTAATCCAATCTGTATCCTATAAGTGATACAGATAATAAACTCACAATTAGCCATCAAGTGAAACACTGAATTAGTTGTCCCCTATGAATATTATAAAGCCCAAATAAATCAGGATAAATCCAGAAGAAATTGGAGAGATTGAAAAATTAGGTTAATCCAGTCTATGTACAGTGGCAGACACGAATTTAAGAGGTTTTTTTTTTTCTTATTTTAGTTCTGATTTTCTCGGCCCCTTAATAACTTAATGGAATAATTTTTCCTGTAATTTTTTAGTTATTGTATTCAGATATTGGACCGTAAGAATGGTCTTCAAAGTCTAATCCTTTTTTTTCACAGGTGCATTTGAACAAAGAAAAGTCGGTTTTTTGGAAGGGGGGCATATATTAAAGACGTTATTTCCAAAATCTTAAATATTAAAGAAGTTTAAACTCTTAGAAGAAGTTGTAGATCTAGTAAAACTAACATAAGTTGCATACTACAAATTTTTGAATTAGCCCCAACTTTCGATTTGGAACCAATCAGAATTTCGTACGGAAATTTTGGGTGCTTGGGCGAGTCCAATTTACAAGACAAATTTGTACTAAAGTCCTTTTTTTCTTGAACTACAAAAGAAACTGAATTGAATTGCCTGTCGAATGACATATTTTTCATTCAAATCGGAGAAAAATTAGGTAGTTTTCATCGCCTATCAATCAATATGTTATATACCCTACATGATCAATGATGCTTTCTTTCATAAGCTACACTCAAATTTTAGCTCATGTTAACAAACACTTTATTTAAGACACTATTCGACTTTAAGAAAAATAAAAGTGTCTACTAAATAAATGTAGGGTTTTGGTCAAAACTCTTGTTAGCTAAACTAAAACCATAAAAAAAGAAACAACTTTTACATTAGTTGTATGATAATTTTACCAAAATTCTTCTCATTATTTAACACACAGGAAAAGTTTTCTAAACAAATACACCAACTAGATCCCGACCCGACCAGAAACGAAAATAACCGAGTATAGACCCTGCCATATATGTAGAACACCCCCCCGACCCATCTACACTACAAAGTAAATGCGAACCGAAACCCAAAAAGCCAAAGCCAAAGCCGATGCCGCCCTCAGGTATTTCAGCCAATTAGTGGCAATAAAATAAATTCAATTTGCACGCAGACCCAGCGGTTACCCCTCCCCACCACCATTCCACCTTCTAGCCAACAGTCCGTATTAGCTCACCCCACCCCACCACACGCTACCTACTTACCTCTAGGGAACCCGAGAGTTCAGTTAAGCGAATGTGTGAATAATGCTACCCTGCGGCATCAACCATTGCCACACCGCACACACACACACACATCTCACACCAATCTGGGGGTCCCTCGCCAAATTAGCGCGCCGTTTTTCAAGGGTTGATTAGACTAAAAGTAGCGTTAACTTTTTTGTTGCACTTGTCAGGGATCTAGATCTCAGTCTGGAGTTCGGAATGTCTAGAGTTTTTGGGCATTGGCAATGTCTTCTTCGGACCCTTATTAATTATGCTAAACATTTTTAAATATTGTCCTCACGTGCAACTCATGCGCGAGGACTCTTGAGGGTTGCCTTCTGTTCTGTTATGTTCTGCCTTTTGATTGGATTGGTCGGCATGAACGTCTTTCTGCCCCCCTCCACCCGTTCTGTGTGTGTTGCCTTCTTTTTTTTTTTTTGGGTTCTGAGCAATTATGCAAATGTGTTTTAATACCTTTATACTCATTTAAGCGGATTACAATTTAATATTTTTGTTTATCTACATTTTGTTGTGTTGTATTGTGTTGTGCTATGTTGATTTGTTCGGAAAAGGTACACCCGAATGACACGGCGTCCCATATGGGTTAATTAGCATATATGACATAGGAGGCAAACGAGCGAATGAGCGAATAAACGAATGTCATACGTTTGAACGACTTTCTGTGTGTGTGGCATAACATTTGTATTTTAATTGAAGGCAATTAACAAAACGGTAACAAGGACAATTTGTCAAAAACTTTGATGCCTGCAGGAGCATAACGAAGAAATGAAAGGAGAGAGAGAGGCTGAGGACAGCTATGAGCTATGTATGTATGTATGTATATATACATATATGTATATAGGAGGAAAGGTTAAGAAATGGGCGTAGGAAATGGAGAGTCTTGTTGGGCAAATAAATCACAAAAGGTCTAAGACACAGCTGAAGCTTAATTTGAAAGGTTAAAGGTGACACCAAAAATGTATGCTATAAAAAGAGCTAAGAGTATCTAGAGTAGGCCATATAAGTGTTTTACATATCGTATATGCCTTCTGTCCAATGCATAAAGCAAAACGCACAAAGATATGAGGATAGGCCTGAAAACCTTTATCTAAATATAAGACTCTTCAAATATTGAGATACGTGACACAGCGGCTGAAATAGGAAAAACTTTGCCCACTAAAGTATACAAGCGAGAATTCGTTTTAATTTTTTAAATATGTATAAAGAAGTTATAGACACTATAGCCCCAGCAATTCAACGGTATGCCCCAAGCAGTATGCTATAGAAATTATTAAGGATTATAATCAACATTTTAAGCATCAAACAAAGTTTTAGTAACGTTTTAGTAACAAAATCATACAAATGATTTTTATCTTAGCAAAATATAATCAATGCTCACTCCTTATAAATGTTCGCTCTTCTCTTTGTTTGTCTCATGCGAGAAGTTGAAACTTAATTAAACTAAATTTATCATAATTACCAATTACCAATTGAGGCCATAATTAAGCTAGACTGAAAGTTGACACTGAACACAGTTGCAGAGTTTTATATTTTCGCCCAAAAAGCACAATCAATTCAGTTCTAATCTCTCTCCAACCCCATCCTCTGGGATGTCTCTTCTCAATTGCTGCTACTGCTGCTGCTGCTGTTGATGCTCCTCCATTGTAACCCGTAAAATACACATTTTCTGGTGGTAGAAAATCCAGCAAATTGATTTTAGTGGGTGTTTACACAAAGCTTAGAAGTACTTTTTGTCGTCGACCAGAATGAGAACCAAAACCAGGACCCCATGCTAGAAGGGGGAGTAACTTTTCACTGGAAATTTGCTTGCCAAAAAGACAGACAGCCTGACTAAGTAAGTGCTAAGAGGCAGAGAGAGAGAGAGAGAAAGAGTAAGAGAGACAGAGTATCATTGTGTAAGCCATCAGAGTAAAAGACGAAGAGAGCAGCAGAGAGAGAAAGCGGGAGAGAGAAAGAGTCAGAGAGAGAGAAAGCACACGCCCCAGACAAACCTAACCCCATAAAGGGCAAGTGGCAAAACCTCACAAATGGCAAATGGCAGCATTTAGTATGATTATCTAGGCGGGGTGGAGTGGTCATGAAGCAGAGCTTGTTGGGGATGGGGTGTAGGATGGTTACCCAGAGGGGAGGTTGCTTTTCCTCTTCTGATGGCGACAGCATTGATGTTGATGTTGATGCTGATGATGATGATGAGGGGATATGGATGAGATTCGAGAATGAGATGAAGGCAGAAGTTTAGCTTGGGGTTTGGGCCATAGCAAAATGGCCTGGGTGTGTGCCTCCATTTGGCCAATACTGGGGGAGGATTCTCGATTGCAGGATTCGTATTCCGTCGATCCGACTTTTACCATTTACCATTGCCTCACCATTTTCCCCTCAGCATTTTGAATGCCATTTCTTTTATGGCTTTAATATGTTAATAGCTTTTTGTTGCTCGCTTTTCTTTTTTTTCTTTTTTTTTTTTTTTTTGTGCTTTCTTTTTGTTCTCTCCCATTTTATTCCATTTTTTTTTTGCTTTTTTACTATCTCGGTTTCGGTCTCGAATTGTCTGTCTGTCTGAATATGTTAGGAAGCGGAGGTGGTAAAGCGGGGGAAAAAAAAGGATTTTTGCACATTATCATCTTTTATTGCCATTATCATAACACATCAATTGGAGTGAGTTTTTGTTTTTTTCCGCTTTTGCTTTTCATTTTTCTTCTTCTTCATGTGTAATGTGTGTAGTGAGTCCTTGAGATTTTATATTTTGGTTAAAAGAAGTGATGTGATTTGAGGTCGGATTTAAGGGCATTTATTCTTGGATATATTCCAAGTAATATTATGGAATTTGTTATTAGAGATCCCAGGGATCTCTCGTAGATGAGTTTTATGGTGAATTTCTTCAAGTGAAAGTCAACGTATTTGGTCTGTGGCAAATCTAAACTATTAAACTAAACTACCTTCTAAATACCTACGAAATGTTATGAGATACTTTGTTAAAGACTTTCAATTGTCTGATGAGACTTTTGTGTTTAGCATCTTCCACTTGCTTGAAATGAATTACATTCTGACTATTCGCTATAAAAATGAATCTATAACCGATAACCTGTTTGAAAAAACTACCAACTTTAGCAATTGGCTAGAACTTGATGCTTTTGGCCTCACTCTCTGACTGTCTATGGATATATAATCTGCCATAATGTAGCAGCAATTTGTATTATTGAGCACATAACTTTTTTTCCGTCAACTTTACCCTTGTTCTCGCACCCTCAACTAATACTCCTTCGCCCCTGCTACTCCTCCTCCTAATCCTCCTGCTTGCATAGAGTGAAACTTTGTATACTTGTGTTCGGTGCTCCCTTTACTTAATCTTATCTAATAAATGGCTTGACTCTTGTCTCGTAAATCACTTAACAATTTGCACAGAAAATTTTCGACTTCACCCCCTCCCCCCACAACCCCCTTCCAAACACACACAGAGCACACACACACACACACACACAAAAAGAAAGAAGAAACATAAAAAGGAAGCAAAGTAAGAAGAGAAAGCACATTTTCTATAAGTGCAGAAATCGTGTTAAGGTTTTCTCAGATTTTGAATGTGTTTTTTACATGCCAATGCATAAGTGGCCCTAAATCGCATTCATATATGTATGTATGGGAGGGAGGGTTTTTTTTTGGGAGTAGAGTTACGAATCTAGTAGTATCGTTTTTTGTTTGACCTGCCATTTGATTTATTTATTGTTGGTTTATGCCTGATCTTGCCTCAAATTAGCATTTATCATTGCCATTTTGGCTCCACCCATCTATCTAAACGGCCAATTCAAGAACAAAGAGCCAGACGAACGAGCAAAACAAAAACCAAAACACAAAAAAAACAAAAAACCAAACGTAAAAAACAGTAGAACTCAGATTTCGTAATACCCTGTAACTGAAACTCAGGGATAAGATGGAAAAACTCTGGTAAAAGGTCCTTATTCGAGATGTTGATTAGTCAAGGAAACCTGTTTCTCACTTTGCCATGATGAATCAGATCAAGAAATTTCACTTCTACCAAAGGCGATGAAAGGTGAACTAGTTTAAGCTAACCAGCTAATGCTTGAAAGTAATGCTTATTCCAAAAGTAGTTAATAAAAACCAACCAGAACCAAACAATTCATACAACGCTTTAGAATCTAAATACAGGGTATAAACAAAATAAGAAACGAAAATCTCTAACAAATTGTTTAAACAAGTGTAACGTAATTTTTCAAATGTACCCTTTGTGCTCCCCCCCCACTCACCCGGCCATACACTTTCCATCTCAACCCTCGCCTCTCTTGCTCACTAAGTGATTGATTGCGATTATGTAAATTCATCTGAGGGAGGAGGAGCAACCAGTGGAGTAAATACATTCGTCTGATGGGGTTGGGGGAGTCACTGCTATTGAGAGCCCAAACAATCCAAAATAATCATCATCATTGTGCCAGGCACCTACTAAATAGTAAAACCTTCGACTCACAATTGGCGTTGCAATTAGCGCACAATAAATTTCAAATAATTATGCAAAAGCGTTGGGTTTATGGGGCCAGAGCACAGCAAGAGAGACAGAGAGAGAGAGAGAGAGAAAGAGGGCACAACGGAAAACGTACGGAAGATAATCCCTGATTCCAGCAAAACAGTAGCCAAAACCAGTGAGGGGGAGACAGGGACTTTTGTGGAGGGCAACAAATTCACAAAGAGGTGAGGCAAGGTGTAAGCCTAGCGACAATTTGTGTCCGTTGTCACTAATTGCGTGCAAATGACGTTTGTGCCTTGCATTTTCGGGCCATGCATATAAATAGATTAATAGATTAGCTGAGGTCTCCTATCTCTCTCCCTCTCTCTCTCTCTCTCTCTCTCTAGAAAGGTTATCCTAAGCAAATACAGGCCTCGCAGCGGGCCAACATGGGTGTAGAGGAGACTTATAATCTAAATGGATCGGGGATTAATAAGATAATTACTCAATTACTTTAAATTACTTTTCTTTTTGGTAGTTCGGTTAATAGTAGCTTCAATTAAATACTTTTTACAAGTTAATAAATGAACTACCAGTAATTGAATAATTCCATATGGCTTACTCCTTTCAATTACTTAGTTAATTAAATGGTATATGGTATTTATTTTAATTTTTTTAAAGTAGTTTGCAATGTTTGCATTGAAATTAGTTTTTATTTACCCTTTATTCATTTTAATTTAACTACTAATTACAAGATTTCATACTTATTAATTCAATTACCCCCTTTGTTAAACGAAACCTATGTAAATACAAAGCATTCCCAGAAGATTCTGTGTGCCATATCTTTGGCCCTCGCTTAACGGATCATATTATCATATTATATACCCCAAATATATTCAATAATATGAAATGGCTTCTGCTATTATTAGATGAGCTGCTAATCATATTATTCCATCATATTTTTAGTACAATAATTTTATTTAATTTGTTTATTTATCTTAGAGTTAAACGGAAAATATGTTATGCGCCTATTCTAACCCCCAATAAACCCATTTTGTTTGATTAATGAATTGATACAGTGATAAGAAATCGGACTACTGAAGTATACTAAATCATAAAGATATAAACGAGAAACTCTAGTAGCACTTCCCACAACAAACAATGAATGACAAACGAACGAACGAACCAACGAACAAGAGGGCGAAATATTTATGATCCAATTATCCTGTATCTATATACGACAGCTTTAATTTCAATCAACTCAATCGGAAAGAGGAGAACCTGATCTGGTTATGGATACCCTCCATTGGCTGATACCAACAGGGAGAAAGAAAGAGACCATAGAGAACAGCGGATGAGTGCCGTCGAGGAGGGGGGAGTTGGCATGGGGAAGGTGTGTATATATTTGCTATTGATTTTGAAAATTATGCACACAAACAAACAAACACAAATAAACAAACGTTGCTCCAAGCTCCAAGCTCCAACGAGAAGGAGTCCGCTGCAGCTATGTGCTATGTGCTACGTGCCTCAGTCATCATTTCAATTTTCGACTTTTCCATTCATGTTGACTTTTCTGTTTAGATTTTCAATTAAATTTGTTGACACACACCGTACCGAGCACATTGCCATTGAGTCAGAAAGGGATAGCCAATAGAAATGGTCTCTCTCGTAATATAAATTGATTATTTCAAATTTATTTAAGGCTCTCGCGCTAACCGATAGCATTTAATTAAAAACTCATCTGTGCAAACACACACACACACTCACACAGCTCCACCTTACCCCACCCCACCACAACACAACACAACAGAACTCACCTCGTCACTCTGTCCCCGTCAAGTCGTCAACTTAGGCTAATAGATGGACGGTAAAATAACACGACTCATTACAGGCTCAAGTACCAGACTTCTGACTCTGGTTAACGGACCGAGAAAACGACGACGATAACTGATAAGCAATGGGTATACCCCCCATATATAGTAAGTACATACATACTAACAGCAGCAGCAGCCCATGGAATCGAAAAACTTTATCTGTCTTTAACATCTGTTTATAATTGAAAATGCAGCTACTGTCTGTCTATAGAAATGTGACATGAAAATTGACGCCAATCGACTGGGGCCATTAGTGTAAATATTTCTACAAAGAACGTTAGAGACAGACAGACAGACAGACAGACAGACAGAGAGAGAGAGAGAAAAAGAAAGAGAAAGAGACAGAGAGAGTGTGTATCGATTGTGAAAAAGTCATTTATTAACACCTGGCTTGCAATGGATTCTAAAAATTTAATTATAATTACTAATTCTTTAAAATTAATAACAAAACTATTGCCCAACCACTTCATAGTGGATACAACTGAAACAAATACCACAAAAACATTATAAAATAGTTTATTAAAATGGTCTAACGAAGGGTTTAAATATATATAAGAACTTCTTCTAGATTGCACAGAGTTACCAAGATATTTATGAATAAGTATCTTACTTATGGAAGTATATCATATCTATTCAATTTAAAAACTAATTTACAAGATCAAATTCATATATTTGGTAATCCTTATCACACGAACACTTGAGAGCACCTATCGGCCAATTCTGCTCATTTCTACATATAATCCTGTTACTTTCATATCGATTTTGATCAATTTCATAAATCCATAGATATTTATACAAGAAATTGTTAAAACACAGTTTCGTTTAGTTAGCTTAGTTAGCTCAAAAAAGGTGCAAAAGGTGGAAAAGGTGAAATATATGCCATTAATTTTTCGCTTCATGTCGTTTGAATTCCCAACTACTTTTAGTATTAAAGATATGGGATCTTTAGCAAATTCTGCTGAAGACAACCTGCTCATCTTTTGTGCTGACTATAATTAAAAATCTTATAAATTAGTAAGATTTATTGACCCAGTTTTGATTAACAACAAAAAGGTCGAAGTCCAGCCAAACATTTTTAAAAATTTGGTATAAAATGCCCTCAATGGGTTAATGAGGAAAATGCCATTGTTGGTTGCAACAGTTTCGTTTCGTCCAGTTTTTTAAGGTAAATTAATACCAAAGCAGATAAACACAGAGAAAGACAGAGAGAGAGAGAGAGAGAGAGATGGGGAGAGTCAGGTGAGCAGGAGTGGGTAAATACAACTATAACGAAAAACCCCAACACCAAACACACAACACACAACGTGACACTATCAGGTTTAAATAGTCAATAGGAAAAACAATAAATTCTTCAACTACTGCAATTGGAATAGATCTTTAGGGTCTACGGGTAGTATGTAGTATTCAACACTTTGTGGTTTAGATAGTTGTGTTTCGTTGCTGTTGTTGTTGTTGACTTTTTCATATTTCTTCATGATGACATTTTAATTATTAGTAAAGTGCTTTCAACTGCCCGATAAGATATCACCATGGCGTATTGGATATTTATGATTGTCCCCAAGAGTAAGAAAGAAATAATAAAAAAAAAAAACAGACAGAGAGCGAGCAAAAGGGCGAGAGGGTGGGTAATAGAAAACTACATTGGTTTTTCTTCTCAAGCGATCGAAGTTCAAGTTAAACTTGCACGGTAGCAATCCATTGATAACACGATTTTTTTTTTGGCAGGGAACTTTGTTAAATGCATTGGCCTTTTATTGTTATACCATTAACTTTATATAGATTTGTTATTCGTTTTAAACTTAGGAGCTAAAAAAACGATCGAACGATTAAGAAACAAATCAATTGAGACTCGATCTAACAGTTTTTTAGGCAAGGAGAAACTAAATTAAGTTTACTAACATGTCAAAAACAGAGACAAAAGAATAATAGGTAATCGTATACATAATCGTATTTATAGATATAGACAATGATATGAATGCAGATCGTCTTGTTTACCCTGATCGAATGCCTCGAAACAAATTCAATCAATTAGAAAACAGAATCGATCATTTTACTACAAGAACTTGACAGTGTCTAGTATAAATCTTCGCATTGAATACATTGATCACTTTCTGGTTTCTTAAAATCTTGATTCAATTTAATTTAGATATTTGCTATAATCAAATTGAAATTTATACATCACAGCTCATAATAAAGTCAAACTGACGATGTTTGATAAAATTATTAAGTTGAATTTCATAATTCACAGAGCCTAAGTAAATATTTATATATCATTAGGCCGAGTTCGATGTTGTTTAATTGCATATTAAAACAATTGAGGAAATTATCTCACTCGTTTCTAACACCTTCTCTTCGCCTCGCACACACACACACACACATGCAATGTAATGGAGATAAAAGTCTCAACAGGTCCCAATGTAGATTGCGGGACTCAGTTGCAGTCAATTTATTGTTTACTCATCAGTTTTCAGGAGGGGTATAACCCCATCAGACTCACTTACCATCCTTAACCTCTTCATTTCGACCAGGTCACGTACTTCCTTGGACAAATATCACAATAGACATACAGACAATCGGAAATTATGAAGTCAACTTCTAGTTAGCTGGTGATTAAAAGACAACAAATGCAACGACAACGACAACGAACAATAAACGAGGATGAGCTACGATGACTACGTTGACTGCCTTACAAGTAGACCACAAAAGCTGTCAGACTTGCAACTCCATCTCAAAGCTCCCATCTCCTACCCAATCCCCTAACTCTATTGCTTTTTGGGGCCACAATTGCAATTTATCTGCTAGGCAAAATTTTCGCCCAGAGACCAACAGAGAGACAGAGAGAGAGAGAGAGAGAGAGAGAGAGAGCGGTAAGGAGAAGGATGAGAAGATCAGAAGAGATGGGAATGCTAAAGGAGGTGTGAAAAGTCAAGTTTGTCTGTTTTGGCTGGGCAAACAATTTTATAGGCAATGGATCCACTTGGCACTTGATTTTGACTACGTTGGTGCATGTACATACATACATACATATATATGGAACTTCTCTCTCTCTCTCTCTCTCCATCTGTGTGTGTGTGTGTGTGTGCCTCTTTATCTTGTCATTGTCCTTTCTTGTGCTGTAGCTTTTCAAAGTTTCATGTGAAACTTTTGTGTCATGCCACAAAATCGTGATGAAAATTTTGAAAATTTTATAGATTTTGATATGCAATTTCTTGGCCAATTTGCATATGTGTTTAACGAAGCAGAGAACAGAGAAAGCTATACAATCAGAATGAGAAAATGGAGACAAACATGAGTAAAAGAGACCGCAAATTTGTATATGATTTTCTCGATGTGTGTCTCTCTGTGTGTGTGTGTTTCAAAAGTGTTGCCTGCTTTTAGGAGTCTTTTAAGTTTTACCAAAAACCAAAAAAAAAAAAAAAAAAACACAATGTTTATGTATATTTATGGTATTGTGGACACACCCTAAAAAAAAAAAAAACGAAAGGCAGCAACAACAAGAGCATCAAAAAATAAATAAATACCAATTGCCTGGCTTGTTCTGGCCACGCCCACAAACTCCCCCCACCCCCCTCATCCTGCACCCAATCCCCATGGCCAAATTCCTTTTTTCTATTGTTCTGACTGTTTTGCCACAAAGCCAATGAACTGAAAATTTGTTTCAATTTTTGTTTACTTACAGGCTGAAAATACAGGGTCAGGAAGGCCAAAAGGCAAGTCTTACGAGATGTGCTTAAACAGTTTTCCAACTACCTACCTGTAGTTGTTTCGCACTCTCCAAAACTTTGATAGCACATCTCGCATTTAATTTAAGTGGTAAGGGAATCAAAAAATAACCACAACAACAATGCCAAATGGCATTTTGGAATGAAATGGAATGGGGTATAAAAGTAGCGAAAGATTCATAGGGTCCACAATTTAATTTTTGGTTATTTGGCAATTTTTCACTTCATTAAACCTTTTTGTCCTAAGGATTTGTCATATCAATTTACTAAGACCAACAAGAAAGAGCTAAGGATAGGAGGGGAAGGAGGCAAAGAGTAAAAGGTTAAAGGGTTAAGAAATTTGTCTTAAAAAAAAGGGGGTTGATTGAGACATAAAAAGACAAATGAAACAAAAGCAAAGACAAACAAATTTGTTATGCCAAGTAGATGAAATCAATGTCAGGCCATGATGTCAGATTTGTAAGCACTCTCACTCTCCCCATCCCTCTCTCTTTTCTCATGCTTTCTCAGTTGAAGACGTTTTTTTTTTTTTTTTATTTATTTTTATTTGCATACAAAACATTTGTTTTTATGCCTAAAAAGAAAATTATATAAGCCTTCGCCTTTTTCTTTTGCTGGTTTTGCGTGGCCTCACAAATTCTGACAAATCTGTAAAAATTTGTCAACGACATGTTTAGCATACTTATCTGGGCAAGGCTTCTTCACTCATATCATATGTAAGTATGTATGGGGGGGAGATATCATAATCATCAATTCAAGTCCCTCAAAAGTTCCATTTGTTTCTCTGCTATTTACTCTGCATGTTGTTTGCCATTTCCATGTAGTGACACAATGCGTGATATTTGCTCTTTTGCGGCTCAAGAATCGAGTTATCCTTAGATGTGTGAGAGATGATGATGATGATTTTTTGCCCATCTCCCTGGAGCATACTTAGCCCCCCGCTCCACAATCTTGAGAGCATGTATTCTGTTGTTATTGGCCTGGTTTGGCGGTTGCCAAGATGACAGCAGCAGCAGAAGCTGTGGGAGGGTTACTGGGATTTGCTTGTTTGCACAAGTGTTGTACCATAATAATAAATCTCCAGATTTTTACACATTTCCTTTTCCGAACTGAACAAATGTCACATGATTAGGACAAATAACATGGAAATTGCTATTCAAAAAAAAACCATGAAATATAGTCAAATGAAAAGTTTTCTTTTTTGTTTTCCAACTAGTTTTTGATGCATTTCGGAATGTAACAATAACTTTGCAATGAATAATGTTTCCTTTAGTTTTCTTTTTCAACTAGACTAACTTGAATACCCTACAACAGCAAAAAGATAGACATTAAATTGAAATATCAAAGAAGCTAACTTCCCATTTTTTATACCCTTGCAGTCCTTGTTCCAAATTCTCTTTCTGTTTCAATGCACAGACAAATCCATCCGAATATGATTTCCAATTCTTCTTCTTCTTCCTCATACAGTTTATGTAGCGTTGCGTGTGCTCAGCTGTTCTGTGGATCTCAAGCCATGAGTAGTAGGCTGCACTGTCCATTTACATATATAGACTGTAACTTGTGTTCTATTTATCCGATCTGATTGAAACTTCGGGATCGGGATGTTTTATATCCAAAACTATCAACTATACTCCAATTTCTTCATCTAAGTTTCTTCTAGAACTATATGATATAGTGGTCCGATACTGACAATTTTCATACTTTATCTGCTCCGGGCTCAAATATTAAGTTTCATCCTGATAGCTCTTAAGATGGCGGCGTGAAGTTGATTTGCACAGAGGGACGGACAGACGGACATGGATATATCGACTCAGCTTCTCATGCTAATTAAGAATATATATACTATGGGGTTGGAAAAGTCTTCTTCTGTGCGTTACAAACATCTCAATTTGCAGCAACAAGAACAAGAATAACATTCGTTTTTTCCTTTTTCCAAATAGTAGCCTTTCTCGTTTTCTTCAGGAATCAGAAGCTAAATAACTATTACCTCTTATACTCTGATCTAATGCTAATAGAAATACTTTTGAGCTGCTTCTGATGTTTTTTTTTTTAATACGTTTGGATTATCTTGATATTGAATTGGATTTTGAAGATTGTCAGGACATCTCTAAGTATGTATTTTGGAAAAGTTGATGTTTAAGTCCTCAAAATCTTTAAAATCGGTAAGCCACTTTGTCTTGCAAGAGGAAGAAGGATATATCACCCTAATAAACAAGTTTGATGCATATAAATATGAAATTTAGTTAAATCAACTTATTGAAATTATTATCAAGTCGTATGCTTTAAAAACTCTGTTATTTAGTGTGAATGAATTTGAATTTAGACATTTTGGTCAGCCATTTCAATCATTCATAATTCGATCACGTTTATGCCTTAGGCTATGAAATCTATTTGTATCCATTTATGTGTATATAGACATCACATTCCATCCATATCGTAACTAAATATCCTATGCAAATTTGTCATTTCGTTTTTTTCCCTTATTTTTTTCTCTTTTTTCGGTTTTGTTTCATTTCATTTTGGTTGTGGCTTATTGATGTGTAATAAACCAATTGCATTTGTTTTGAATATATAAATAAATCACAAAAAAAAAAAAAAAAATGCTTACGCCATTTTTTCCCTAAACGCTTGTTGTTGTTGCTGTTGTGCTCTTCTATGTTGGCGTTTCCATTTCCTATTTTTTTTTGTTGTTTTCTCTGTTTTCTCCATTTTTTGTTTGTTGTTGATGTTGTATGGGATAAAACGTGCGTGGCATACTAATTTGGACTAAATGTTGAAACAGAAAATAGATACAAACCATCCTTCCCCCCTAACCCACCCATGGGCCATCAGCAACACCACCATACCATCTCCTCGCTCCCTTTCTCACTCTCTCTTCTCTCTCTCTCTTTCTCACACACAATGTGTGCCTCTATTTCCCTTTTGGGTTGTAAAAACATTTGATTAATCAAACAAAAAGTGTTGAAAATGTTATTTTTGCCAGCATTGCAAATGGCGCATTTGTCGGATTTTTATGTGGGCCCCAAAGCACAGATTTTTATTATATGTGTTAATACACACACACACACACACACACACACACTTGTATGCTGGGTTATATGTGAAGTATAGAGTCTATATAGTAAGCCACAAATGGAGCTATAAACTTGCCCAAGACAAACATTTACAAATCATAAAAATCAAAGAGCCAAAAGAAGGCGCAAAACGCAACCAAAAAAAAAAAATAGAAGAAGGTTATCATAAAGTAGTTTGAAGCTTGACGACATTTAAGATACCCTTTAAACTTAAAAGATTAACATTTCCAAATGTCACACAAATCCTTCGGACTTGAATTAGTCCTTCTTCCTAAAATACAAAAGAATTGGGATAAACTCGGTATACCTCAAATACCCTGACCATTAGTCCAGGGTATAGGAAGAAAAATTTAGAAAGAGCGAACAAAAAATGGCAAGAAAAAGGAGAAAACAATTTCATTGGTTCAATCAGAACATAAAGTAAGTTAGCAGATGATAATTTGACTTGTTAGGGCGTGGTTAATGGTGCCTGGTGGCTACTTGAAGGATGAGAAGTTAAGAAGCTCATAAAGATTAATAAAAAGGCGACAAAAATTTATATGTGAACAAAATAAAAACAGATATAAACTAAACCAATAAGAACTACTACTATCAATAATCCAAACAACAAAATAAAAATGTGTTATAAAACCGAATTTGGCTCGAGCAAAATGTGGAATTCAGAATTGTTTTGCGGATACTTTTTATGTTTAAATTTGAATGGTTTAGCAATTATACATATATATATATAGACTGTAATTTTAGATTTATGCACTTAATAGAAATGCTACATGTAAAATTTTCTCTTTCTAAAATCTACTAAAAAATACCAATTAAAAAGAATTGGTTTTAAAAATAGTCTAACTTTTTATAGTTTAGGTAAATTTTTTAAATTCAATTTACATAAAATATCTTAATCATCTATGTCTTATCAATAAATTATGTCAACAATACAAATTTGTGCTTAAAATAGTCTTCAAGTCTTCAAATTTGAAAGACAAATCACAATTTCAGGTTCTTTTGGCTTTCGTTTTGATTTCAACTCTTTTTTTCTATCCATCCAGAATAGTGTAAATTGGTAAAGACTTTTATATATTATTCAAATCTGACTTAAGTTAATAATTCATCTAACCATCAATCAATTAAGTTAGTTAAAAATGGGAAAGTGTTTGACTTTAAGGTTGCAATTTCAACCAGTTTAGGCCGTTTCGGTTTACAAAGTTTCGTTTTCAAAGTTTTTCAGCCATTTCCTGCCCTTCAAGCCAAATATTAATAAGCAGATAAAGGCTACACGAATATGGTAAATGCCTTTAAAAAAAAGACCTTAAAATTACACTGTTCAACAAAAGTATATATACACCATGGGTGTGCGTGTGTGTGTGTGTATGTTCACTATATATGTATATATGCTTATTAAGACAAGCAGACATTTATCAAGGTAATTAGTCGATTTCACTTTATACACAACAATTTCGAGCAAATTGTAAAAGAGAGAACCAAAAAAAAAAAAACAGGCGAAATGACAAAATACGAGCAGCTTCATTAAGGCCGCCGCCTCCAACTTCCTACCATAAAAAACAGGGGGAAACGCCGCCCCGCCCCATCAAAAAGTGAGGTAGACTAGAGGATGGGAAAAAGAGGTGGGGAAGACTTTTACTATAGCGAAATACGAAAACGTGCCATAATCTTGTATACAGTTTGTCATTTAACAACATTTCGGCAAACGTATTAAAACACCCCATCATTGCCTTAATTAAGAGCCATAAAAGCACATTTACTTATTGTATATGGCCACTCGAACTCGGAATTCGGAACTCAGAGCTCGCCTCTGCCTCTCGTCGCTCCTTTGGCTTGTGTGTGTGTGTCTATCGTATGTAGCACGTCTTTTGGGTTTTATTTATACCCTGCCCTTCCGCCTCCATTCCGAACACCCTGGGATTCTCCTTCCCTACCATTCATTCTCCATTCCGTTTGCGTTCATTTGTTGTGCTTAATTCATGGCTAAAGTTGGAATTAAGTGAATTTTACGTTCATTAATGTGCGAGGGTTGTGGCACGGTCGTCGCCATGTTGCAAAATGGTGGTGAAGTGGTGGAGTACTGAAAGTGCCATCGAGTGGGTAGAGCTCCCATTTAAGTGGTAGATTTGTTGTATGAGTGAGGTTACCAATGGGTAGATTTCTAGTTGGCTAGAAAAGGCAACTAACGGGGAGGGGGATAAGTTCAGCAGTGACTAACACACACACACAAACACAGACACACACACACACACACACACACACACAGTGTTGATAATTAGAAGAGCGTCTAATGTTACACTAATAACAGAAATTTGTGGGCAAGGATTGAAATGCTATGTGAACTGAGTGAAGTAACAGCAAATAATGTGCTATTTGGGCAACAGTTTCTATTCGCTTTAATAGAATATTAAATAAATCGAGTTATAGGGATAAATTATATATTAATATCCTTACTGTTTCAATTTCAAACAGCAGTTTTGATACAATCTCTTTTAAGTAAGCATAAAATATCTCAGGCCAAGTGAATCCCTATTTCTTTTATAAAATGGTGGAAATTTCGCCCCTCAAAGTATGCAATTGACTACCAAAGTCGACAATTTTTCATGGAATGGCAAATTCAAAGTTATTGCCGACTTTAAAGGCAATAAACATTACTTGCTTAGGATAGATAATTAGAAAAGTTACTTGTCCCAAAATCGTTAAGCTTATAAATATGTATATATGTTTTTTTTTTTTAGTTGGAATATTCGATAATATTTACGACTTTGTTCTACTTTCATCTACTTTGCGAATACTCAAACTATCAAGTTTTTTTTTTTTCAAATTTAATTGGACATGTACAAAAACAATAATAAAAGTTTTGCCAACTACAACAAAAATACTTAAAATAAAAGAGAAGCAAAAAATTTGATTTAATGTCTCATTCAAAAGTTTTCAGTTTCAAGTTCGCCCAACTTAACTGGCCACCAAAAATGTTGACCATACACACACACACACAATCACACATACTTCACTTACTCACTCATTCACACATACATACATATGTACATAGAGAGAGAGAGAGAGAGAGAGAGAGAGGGAAAAAGAGAATGAAAAAAACTGTGCCGCAATGCTACGAATTGCCTGTTAATTAGTCTCACTTAGAAAATAAACTGCAGTAATTAAGAAAAACCTCTCCCCTATCGTCCTCCCACCAACTTGCAGAAACTCTGTCAAGCTGACTGTCTCTTTCTCTTGCTCTATCTATGTACGTATGTATGTATGTATCTCTGTCGACTTTTGTTTCTTTTTTTTATATTCTATTTCACCATTTTAATTTCAACGCTAGAATTCTAATTAACAAACAAATCCGGCAAAATACACAGTAGAGTCCCGACTCAAAATGAATAAAAAAAAATATATACATATATATATCTATATATCTATATGTATGTATGTATATATATGTATGTATATTCTTCATACCCAATCCCCCCTATCCAACAATCCTCTTGAGAGAGCACACAAATGCCAAGCGCGCGTTATTGAAAGAGAGAGAGCAAGAAAGACAGCAAAAAAGTATGCTATATAAAAAAGAAGGAAAAAGGAAACGCCTGTAGGAGGGTGTAGTTGGTGGTGAGGGAGAAGGGGGATATGAAGAATGGACAAGTGAAGCCCCGTGAGCCATGATCTCCCAATTTAATATTATAATTGCTACAATTATCATTCTCATGCCATTTACACAGCAATTGCACAGAGAAAAGAGAAACGACAAAAAGAAGCAACGCCAAAAAGGAAAAAAAAGGAATCAAAAGATGAAAAAAAAAGCAGCAGGAGCAGCAGCAGCGGCATCAGACAAAAGCTTCACGTTAGCGTCGTTTGACTGGCTGGAATATGTACGCTAAATTGAGGCAATTACCGTTGGCAAAACCTACAATAGTCACACCAGCCATGCCCCCAACCCCCCCAATTGTTTCTTTGCCATTCACTCTACTTTCCTCATCTCTCTCTCCCTTTCTCGCTCTCTCTCTCTCTCTCTAGCTTTCTGACTCGCTCTTGCGTTATAGGTGTATGTGTAGCCAATATTTTGACTCCGCCCACGATAGATATATATGTATGCTGCTTCTCTCTCACTCGCTGCTCTCACACTCCCCTCTCGTTCGCTCTCTCCCTCTCTCTTTTTCTCCCACACACACACACTGGCTCTCTCTCTGAGGCTTGGCTTAGCTTTTCAATTGACGCAGGCGTCAAAGACAAAAACAAAAACCAAAAAAAGGGCGAGAGAGCCAAAATGAGAGTGTCGCATCATGGCGGCAGCATCTCTGCTATAACTGTAAACGATGTAAATGATGATGATGATATGCTGCAGCCACTTATAACGTTTTTTATACATTTTTAAAATTAATGGCTAAAGTTTGCTTTTTTGTTACAATTTTTCGTCTATTTAAGCTAAATTATGATGATTTGCTTCAGCAGAATTTTGTTTTTTCTCTTTACTATTTTTAAGGGGATGAAGGGTAACTTTTTCTAGATGAATTGTTCTTTTTTTACAGGGTATAGGTCAAAGAGTATTTAAGATTTGTCAGATATATCTATAGTATATAGGCTACTCCTAAAGGAACCTAATACTTATTTTCTTCTTCTCTGTTACTTAAAAGTTTAATTCAAAAAATGTTCAAATACTTTGAAATATTTTGAACAAGATTCTTTAGATATTTATTATATTATTTTATTGAATTTAGCTTGTTTGCCATTAAATTTGACATATTTTTATCTATATTTCCATTCATAACATATTTCAATGCATTATCTATCCAAACAACAAGAAAAAAAAACAAACATTAATTGATTGTACACAGTTGGTAGTGCCTATAGCCGATTGGTGGGGCGTCAAGAGGGGGGTGGCGGTCGTTGGGGATAATTATGAAGTGAAGCAAAAATTGATTACAAAATGTTTGCAGCTGTTATTATCAAAAATTAATTTGTCATCAAACAAAAAACATGAGAATGGAAAGAGAAACGAAAACAGAGCAAAAATCTGCATAAAAGTCAATTTGAATTAGTCCCCAATGGGGGAAAACTTAACATGACATCAAGTAATCAGACACACACACACACATGCAAACACTAGCTCCCACGCACACACAGAGAGAAAGAGAGAGAGAGAGGGAGAGTTGTTTGTTATGATAAAACTTCGTTAATACCCTAAACAAGGGTAAAAGATTAGAAACATGTAAATCGATTCATATTTTATCTCTAATTGAATTTGATAAAGAGTTACATATCAGAAATTATGTGTGAAAGTTTCCATTAAGTGACTAAAAATGATGACAGCTGCTCTTTGGTATAGAATAGTGAAGTGGATCATCATTGACAAGTACAAAGTACAGTTAAGCAATATAATTCAATTGTTAAGTCATGTCATGTTTTTAGATAAGATGAAACGAGGTGGGGGAAAAAACAAAAGTACCAAAAACCACACCGAATCGAAACAGAAGCCAAGTCATGTGTGTAATTATTGTTGTCACTAATTAAAAGTGCTAGCTACACAATTTTTTTTTTTTTTTTTTTTTTTTTTTGCTTCCCACTTAGACGAATTGGCGTTTAAATAGAATTTCCAATCCCATTCCTTCACATACACACACACAAACACACACACACAATTGGTAACAAAATAATTTCAACCTAATGAAATTATCAACTCACTGAGTGTTTCTCCTATGTGTGTCTGAGTGGGTATTTTTATGGTTATTCATTAGCGTATAAGTGGTTTGTTGCCTAATTAACACACTAATTGATTTAGTATGTTCACGCCGCAAATCAATAAATTGACCGTGATTACTTCAGAGAATTTTTAAATTTGTGCGCCATTTGAACAATCGATAAATTTCAATGTTTATCGGAGTTGGATAATAAATAGTGGGCGGTCGGATAAGTAACCGGATAAATATAGTGGGAGTCGGATAAATTGCTTCTGATGGTTACCCATCTCTAATTGATGGTTGCCATCTCTAATTAAACTGAAAGTGCTGAAAATTGCGTTGTTTTGTTTTTGTTGCATTCGGAAAATATGCAAAGAAAGAGATTTCTAACTTTGCTAATCATTGTATTGTATTCCATAGTCTGGGCGAAGTCCACTCCTTTGAGGTTAGTACACAAAGCGGCAGAGATGATGAAAGAAAAGAGAAAGAAATGAATCCTTGGCCAACAAATAGACCAGTATCAATATATTTATAGACCTAGTGGGAACAGAGAGAGGTAGACAAAACACTCAAGTTCAAGGTTGACCCAGTGACACGCTTTCTCACCCCACAAGAAATAACACCCACCCAGCCCTACTTCTAAGGTGTCTTCAATGCTTCTAGGAGGCACCACAAAAATCAATAGATATAGATAGAATATTAAAAATTAACCGCTAACACTGATTCGGAATTGCTTTTCATTTGCAGCCAAGATGACCTAGCCAATTCGGATGAATCCAATAATGGGGAGAAGGCGGCACAATCGTTTGAGGACTTTCCCCACGATGATGATGACGACGACGATGATGCCGACCACAACAGCAACGACAGGGACATAGACAGCGATTTGGATGATGAAGACCATCTTCGTGTACAGGATCACAATTGGGATGTCCTGATCTTTACCCAACAGTGGCCAGTGACTACATGTTATCATTGGCGTGAAAATAATCCCAATCAGGAATGCGAGTTGCCACAGAAAAAAGAATTCTGGACCATTCATGGTATTTGGCCAACCAAATTGGGTCAACTTGGTCCCGATTTCTGTAATCGTACCGTCAATTTCAATATCACCCAATTGGATGGCATCGAACAGCAGTTGCAAACATTTTGGCCAGATCTAAAGGGTCCGAGCTCTCAAGAGTGGCTGTGGGAACATGAATGGCTTAAACATGGCACTTGTGCAATGGCTTTGACCGAATTGGACAACGAGTTGAAATATTTTGATCAGGGCTTGGCCTGGCGAGAGGAATATGTTATGTCGCGCATCTTGGATCTATCCGATATACATCCCGATTCAAATAACACTGTTGTGGCCATAAACAATGCCATTGTCAAGGTGTTGCATAAACAGCCATCGATTCACTGTCTCTTTGATGGCAAACACGAGATAAGCTATCTATCCGAAATACGTATTTGTTTCAATAAATCTTTGGAACTGATCGATTGTGATGGTGTCAAAATGGGCGATGCTCGACCCATACATTATCCAAGTGGTTCGGTTATAACCAATTGCCATATAGGTAGTCCCGTCCATTATCCGAGCCTGTTGCCCCCATTGCTGCGCAAGGAGAACAATAGCAAGACATGGAAATTCCCCTTGGTCAATGTCTATAAGTTGTTGCAATTTCTTATGTGGTTTACCCTGTAACTTTTTCAAACAAAAATCAGCAAATTGAGCTAGTTTTAATGGGTAAGAAGCAGCCCCCACATATTATAGATCAATGTTAATCCTTAGAGTAGATAACAAAACAAAAAAAAAAATCATTTAAACTTTAGGGATTAGATGGGTGGGTGGGAATATATATATATATATATCAAATTGGAAGTATTTTATATTTTTTTTGTTTCTGTTTGTAATACGCCTTAGGAGACTCTAACTCTAATCTTTAATAATCTTCTATCTTTAACACGCTATCGCTATGATTATTAAAACAAAAGCCATCATCATATATTGTCCAACTATTCATTGAAATATTTCACACAGTATTGTTACACAAGACTCTCCGAGTAGTAAGAAGACATAAAAAAAAAGACAACAGACTCATCAATTAAATTTAAAAAAAAAAAAAAACAACAAAAAGGACAAACTAACTTTGTAAATGAATTTATCAATAATAATAATAATAATCGGACAATTGTTTAATCAATAAATTCGTCTTATACATATGATATAAATAAAGTGGCCTTTGCATAAACCAATACAGACAACGAACCAATGAAGAAAAACAAAACAAATGCATCCATATCTATATCTTTGGAGATACTAACACAGTTTCCATATTTTTTTGTTTCGTCTTTTTATTCTCTCCACAAAAATATATCAATATAATTTTTGTAGATCAATGATGAAGTCGAACTTTGTAAAAATTAAAGTTTTTGTTCCTATTCAGTTTTCCAATCTAAATCAGAATGGAAAGGATTTCAAAACTAAAAAGGGACTCAGACAAATGGATCTCAACTCATCATAGGAAATTTACCATATACATCAATCATATGTATATCATTCGATAAGTTTATAACATAAATAGATTAATTAAATATTTGGTACCACCTTTGGTAAACATAGATCATTCAAAATTTGTCAATTTCTCTTTACTAGTAACAATATATATATTGATATATGTATACATATATATTATACATATATAATTTTATCTTGGGGTTTACAATAAATACATTTTGGGCAATATGGAATATATATATGTATATATATAATACAAGTACAATTGGATTTAATAGAAGCGTCTGGGTGGAGCCTTAAGTTGCAGTGCGCCTAATTCAAGGGCAGAAGATTGACTCAATAAATGCTGACTGGGGCAGGGCAGACGCATTGGACTCATACGGCTTTCAGCGTGATGATCATTTAGCCGTAGATGAGAGCCAGACGAGGAACTCGATGGCAGCGGCGCTGGCATTGCTGCGCAACGTGGACATGGTTCATCATCTTCTTTAAGTTCCTCTTGCCTCTCGATAAGGCATTTCTCATGGACGGAATGTCCACATTTACCCATTATCAATACTGTCGTATCGGCGGCACCAACACCAAGTCTTTGCCGGCATATGGAACATCTTAGGCTGGTTATCCATAAACCACGACGTGATAGTTTTTGTTGCTCAACAAAGTCTTTATGCAAATCTTGGCATAAAATCTCACTAGCTGTGCGTAGAGCCTCGGTCTGTTGACGCGAACTGACCAGCATTCCCATTAACAGATCCTTAATGTCACCAAAACTGCTCGAAACATTATGCGTTTGCATAATTAGCTGAACTAGATTATGCAAATCGATATGCTGGGATGCCTCATGCAGCAGAGACTTGGTCAGAGATTGTAACTCTTGATGAGGTAGAATGTATTGCAATAGACTAAACCAACAACGCTCTAGCTGAGCAGTTGGCAATGTTTTCACCGATCGCCCCAAAAGAGCCGATATCTCTTGGGCCTCCTTTGAGGCTTGATTTGTCGAGTCAGCTTCACGTAGCATGTCCATAGATAGATCAAAAGCCTTTGCATATGACTCTTGTTTCTCATATAGATAGATCACAGATCGTTTCAATTGCGCACAATTCTCTACAATTTCAATGGCTTTGTCCAAGCGATAACCCTCATGAGATCTCAGGAATTCTTCAATCTGTTGGGGAGTCTGCAATTGGCAATATAAACGCAATAATAATTCTATTTGCATGGCATCCATTTGAGTTTGTCTCTCAATTAAATTTTGCAATAATACAAAAAGATATTTTGCATCGTCCTTTTGACTCGACAATAGATCAATTAATTCGTTTATTCTCTCGGGATAGTGTAAAGCCACCAGACGTGTCGTTTGTTGTGAATTTATGTCAAGCATTTGCCTTAGATTATCCTTAAGCTGATCATATATTCTTCGTTCTGGCTCCTGAATATGCCTTTCCATATAAGCAAACATCATGTCATGTCTTGAAGGATTCTTAATGTAACAATCCAATATATGATCATATGATTTCATTTTCTCCAACAAATATTCCTCAACATAATAGCATTTAGCCTTCTTGGCCAATTGTAGTTGCTCCTCATCGCTGCTTATTAGATTTAGACAATTCTGCGATAACAATTCATGCCAAGCCGATTCACGTTCCGAATGCTGGCGACTCGATTCATTTGCTATGTGCTCCTGGGCCAAATAGCTGAGGACTCGTTCGAGTAAATGTTTATCACAGGGCAAACATTGCTGCGATATTTGTTGGGCAATAAAGTTCAACAAACAACCGATTTCCGCCCACTAAAAAGCAAGAAACAATTAATAAATACATAATCAACAAAGTAAGTAATTCCATTTTGTCACTCACTGTTGCATTTTCTGGTGTCATAATCTCCAATAGCAAATTGATAATCCTTTTCCGATATGAATAGCCCAAATCATTGCTAAACTCTCGCTCCTGAAAGGCCAAATTAATGACATTCAATGTTTCGCGAGTATCGAATTTTAATAAAGTTCTTAAATATGGATAGGGTAGTTCCTCCTCGACATTGGCAATCTCTTTATCTCTGGAATGTTGTGATGTTAAACAGCGTAGAACATCGTGTTTGACCTGATGCCTATGCTCAAGTGGTATATCTCCACTGGGAAAACCCCGACCAGCCAGACAACTGGATATATAGACCAAGAGGCAATTACCCAAATCTCTTTCCTCTTGCCCAGTTGTCGTCACTAGGGGCAAAAGTTCGGTTAATGGCGATGTATAATCATTTAGTGCCTGAGTATTTAAATATATCTGCGCCTTATACAACTTATGCCGCTTAACAGCCTTTAAAACTTGATTTAAATCCAACGAGAGCCAATCTAATTTCAAAATTAGTTGCTCCAATTTTTTTGGATTACGATTTAACCAAAACTCAACCAAAGCCTGTGATATAATTGGATTAAGACTATGTATCGACTCCTGTTCAATGTGTTCGGAAATGTGTTGTAAAAATAATTCGCTTGAGGTTTTTGAGGTATTTTGTAAACGCTCCCAGAGCTGAGACCACAATAAATCCAATTCACCAATAACAATCATGCAATTGATTATGGAACCGAGACAATAATCTGGAGGTGGTCGGGATGCATTACTTATGTATTCCTTAAAGAGTTGAATAATCCTCTCCTTGGCCTGCAAACGTTTGCGTGGACGCTCTGTTGAGTTTAGATAACCATCCAACGCCAATTGGCAGGCCTCTTGCCATCGATGGTTCTTCACCAGAAAACTAATTCTCTCCGACCATGAACGCACGCCAATGATATGCAAGGAATGATTGCCCAGGATATATAATTGTGTGCCTCGTGAAACTATGGAATTGTAGCAGGCATTTGTTCCAGCCAAAGCGAAGGCCGGCGATACATTGCCGCCAGTGGCTAGGCCTTTAAATTGGGCGGAATTGTATACTAAACCGGCATTGGCCATATCCATACACTCCATTTCTTTGCTCGAACGTACATCTATCAAATGGCCCACTTCCGAGGTGTCCAGAGAAGCTACACATTTGGGTCCCAGCCAGTGAGCAGAAAGAAGATTTGAGTGCAATTGCACATGACGCAAATAGAGTAACGTAATGCGTCCATTGGCAACGAATAGTTGATGGAAAAATAATTGATTGCCTCGTCCCACCACCAATACGGGATCCACAGAGCGTGTCGCATCGGCGGCTTGTATTAACACTAAATGCCATGCCAAGAGGGGTAGACAATCCGCTGGACCCTGTAGACTATGATATTTGATAACTCTCAGTCGTGGTCGAACGGTGACAATAAAATATTTCGATAAAGTGGCCAAAGCCACAATGCAATATTGATCCAAGTCATGACGTCGACTACCAAATCCTTCCATTAACAGCGGTTCTATGGCACAAACTTCGCCGCGTGCACCCGAGAAGAGGCAACGCGATTGGCAACCTCTTATGCCCAGTTTGCGGGTAAAACTCAAGGACCATACGGAACCACCGGCATCGGCGCACAGTGCCAGAGAAGATCTGGATGTCCATTTCACATGCAGCACTCCCGTATTGGGTGTTATCACTTCAAATAGCTCTCTCAGAGCATCTCCCGTCTGTGTATCCATTACAATGACCAATCCACGAGCGTAACCGGCCATTAAACGCGACGAATCACCATTGAAAGCCAAACTGGAGACAGATCCCTGACTATGTTTATCCTGATGGGCCCATCTCAATGTTTGTGTCACATCGAAATTGAGTATATGGCCATGAGAAGTACCCACTGCTATATAGGCAGCGACTGCACAACAGCTTGCTGCTCCAGCATTCACACGCTCGGCAGCCGATGATAATTGCGACGAGATGCCATGAAGAAGTGTGTAACGCATTATGGAACCACCACCGCCCACGCCACCGGCTCGCATACTATCACCATCACCAACCAGTGATGGGGACGGTGTCGGCATTGGCATGCCCAGTTCGGAGGCTACATCGGAATCCAATTCGGTATCAAATTCACTCATTACCGCCTCCAATGATGGTAAAACATCTGTGGGCGGTATGGCGTATTCCTTATCATCTAGCTGCAATTGGAATCAATATTAATCGGTTTAATCTAGAACTTCTCTGTCGCTCCACCCACATCGTCAAAATCCAGTTGCAGGGATTCTGCCAGCAAACTGTCAGTGGACCCGCGATCTGAGTCCAGCAGCGATTGCAGTGAGGGTGCCTTCAGTTCGGCCATGACCGCAGTATTTAAAATTTTAACTTTAATCACTCTCTTATTAATTATTAATCTGCGATTTGATTCAAGATATTTAAGTTGTCTTCCTTTTTTTTGGTATTTCTCCGTCTTTCTGGTATTTTTGTGTCTTTTTGGTATTTCTGGTATAAATCACTTCCAACTCAGAGCGACAAACTAGTTCTTATGCGTATTTAAAATTGTTTAATTGCGCGCAATTTAACTGTTCATTCAGTAATGAACTAGTTCCATACCACTAACTATAAATTAAAACATTTAAATGTTTTCTTAAAACTCAACAGTGTATCCTTGTAAATAGAATTTTTTGTCAACTTCACACAGATTCAGCGAACCACAGCCAATGGCAATAGATTTATAGACATAACTTAGCTTACCTGAAAGTTGGATAGTGTTAGCAGATATTTTATTGAGCAATAGGTTTGAGGTGACTTACCTGTATTTACATTTATATAAATTTCAACATTTGTGCTGTTTTCCTCACGATTTTCCCTTAACTTCTCGATGGTGTCTTAAAAAAGCGCGGGCCACATACTTCTCCGCTATAGAATCACTAAAGTTGTCCTTGCCAAGAGAGTCGCCTAACTTTTTTGTAGTGATCCCAATCTTTGTGTTATTCTTTTTTATAAAGATCATTTTAAGCATATGATGCTGAAAGTATTAATTGGCCTCACTATGAATTAATTCCAATTTTTTAATATTTTTCGTTTTTTGTTTAACTTTATGCGTTTACGTGCGTGCTTAGTTTTGGTAAACTTCTTTTTAACAGTGCAGTGTTGACTTACTCTAGTGTTGCACAAATAGCGGTTATGGATTTGAATTGAGTATTAATTAACTCGCGAAAATCACAGAGTTTATATTAAACGGATACCCAGACAAGCATTTCCTTGACCTGAAAAAGTAACAATTTAGAATGACATAATTTGCTTTAAAGCTTATATATGGAATTCGAAGAAAATATGGAAATGTAAGATCATTTTAGGTCTGTAGATGACTACATATTCAAAAAATGCTTACATTTATATTTATATTTTTTTACACTGAAGTAACAAACTATAACAAACTTTCGAAAAAAAAAACTTTCTTATTATAAATTCCACACATTATTGCCATTCCTTAGCAAAAATTAACTATATATGTATGTATGTATATAAGCTTAAGCTACAACAGGATTCATTGATACATAGAAAATATTTCGGGACAACTAAAAACATGCAAAACAGATAATGAAATAACAAGATTAAGTAATAAAAGCAAAAAAAAAAAAAAAAGATACAGTTTTTGGAATATTATTTCATGGAATATTGTATTTAGAAAATCTATACATATAAATATATACATATATATATATGTATGCATATAGTGTGTTTCGGTTATGTATGTGTGTTTTTTTTTCCTTTCTACTGGTTTGCTGTTAATAATTTAAGGCCTGTCTGTTAAATATTCTGAGTAAAAGAAGGATGGAAGTTGTCGTTACTTCGTCCCATTGGTATGTATTTACTGCTGTTGAGTGGAATTGCCATTGTAAGTGGCCTTATTATCCTTGTCATCTTTTTTAGTATCCTGCAGGCGTCTGATATTGGCATCGCCATAGCGCGGTGGCTGATAGCCGCCAGGACGCTGTTGGAATTGATGCGATTGTGTTTGAGTTTGAGCAGCAGCCGAAACTGAAGCGGCTTCGGATGTTGCAGCCTGTAATTGCTTTGTGGTATTTCCTGTGGGTGGCGTTGCAGCATTCTCTTTCTGATCAGGCGTTAATACATCAGCCGTAGAAACAGATGGTGGTGAAGATGGTGATGGTGATAACTGCGGCTGTTGATTACCAGGATTTTGTGCTGGCCGCAGTAAAAAGATATCCATATTGCGACGGGCGGATCTAAAAATTTCAATGCGAAATCAAGATAAAGTAATTGAATTCCTACTTATAAAGAATCGTTACTCACGCAGTATTTCCAGGGACTAGAACGACATCATCACCAGCTGCCTGCTGCTGTGGGAGTGGTCTAAGCCAACCAATATTAGCCAATCTTTGGGTCAAACGCTGAATGCCCATTTTATTGATATAGTCGAAAGCCTTGGCTACCGGTGTAAGCAGAGCCCAGAAAACGGTGGCCAAAATTGTCATGATGGAGCCACCAGTGCGAACAACTCGATTAACCTGCTCCTTGGTCAAGACCAAAACCAATGCATTAGGTACTAAATTCAATTCAGTCAATGTTTTTGACTCATCTTCGGTTTGGAACTCACGACGTGGATAACTTGTTGCCAATGTAAAATCTTGTATATTGCTGCCCGCAAGCAATTCTTTATGTACATAAATTTTAACCGTGGATAGTAATTCACCAGAGGGAAAGGATTTTGTACGATGTACACCACCGGGCAAACGAATCTGTAAACGTGTCTCATCGACTGAACTACCCGATGTGGTGGCTGCCCCTTCACTGGAACCGCCAGTGGATGAACTATTTGTATCGGCACTTATTATCACACGACGAGTCATTTCTGCTCGATCAGCTGCTATTTGGGCACGTATACGTTCACGGGCCTCTTGCTCCTCCTGGCGTTCGCGACGTATGCGTTCCTGGAAAAATTGAAGGACATTCATTTCATTTGTCAAACCAAACAGAGAGAGAGAGAGAGAGAAAGCAAACACTAGTTCTTTCGTCTTACTCGACTTGAATTTAACTTGCTTTCTCTCTTTTTCGAAGTCTACAGACCTGCATATTCCTTATTTCTTGCTCTTTGGATAAAGCCTGTTGATTTTGAGCCTCCTTTCCTTCACGTCGACGACGCAACTCGTTTTCCTTTTCACGCTTTTGCTCTTGAGCCAAGCGTTCGCGTCGTTTCTCAGCTAAAATATTCTGAGCATCTGCTAGCATCCTGGACTCGTATTCAGTTTCTCCCTGTTGACCCTGAGGTACAGCAGCCGCTACCGTGGGTACAACATTTAAGATAAGATTAGACGCTGGACCGACGGCTGGTGGAGAATCAACTGACTCTGCTTTTGCTGCAGCGGCAGCAGCAGCTCTCTTCTCGGCCGCAAGTGCAGCTGGCGCGGGTGGTGTTGTCTCGTTGTAAGAGGCTGTTAAAGGCTGCTTCACTTCCTCGACACTAGAGGTAGTCACTTCAGAAGTCGGTTTCACATGAGCCATCTCTGAAGCAAGTATTGCTGAGGTTGCGGAAGTTGTTGCCTTTTCTTCCTCATTATTCGTGTTCTTATCATCATCATCTGCTCCAGCTATTTTACGGTCTGCATTTTCAACTGGAACATTAGACAAGTTTGATATTTCTCCGGACGTTTCCTTCTTCTGTTGTCGCTTTCCTGCTAAGACCAAGACCTTTTCTATTTTGTCCACTAGCTCCTCGACATTCGTTGTTATGCCAGTGGCGATTTCCAAAGGAGTTCCCGATTTACCAATAAAAAATATGGACGGAATGGGAACAACTTTATCTGCAAGGGAATGTACAAATTACAGGTTAACATTTTGTTGGTTTGAATCCTATTAGAAGCTTCAGAATCGGATGACAAATGCTAAACCGGAATATACATATATGTTTATAGATATGTCTTTAAATATTGATTAACAAAAGGCATGAACATTCTAATTCCACTCACAAAGCGATATAAACTGCCCATAGGCCGAGCTATCTCCTTTTACTTTAATGGCCACAAAATCAGATGATTCTAATTTTGCTCGGACCCGTCCGTCATTCAAAAATTTTTCCAACTTGGCCGACATCTCATCCTGACCTGCATTGAGGAAGTAGATAAATCAATTTTATTTCCAATAAACGAATGACGTGTTTTTTTTTTTGGTTTTGCTTATTACACCCTGTACCTTCTATGTAAACCACAAAAATGGCATCTTTGACTTTGGATTCAGCCACCGCCTCTGCTATGTTGCCCGAATGCCAATTCATTTTATTATAATAAGTTTATGTGTATATCAAGTGTAAGTGGGAACAGAGACGACAAACAGTAAATTTTATTTTGTGTTGCTCCAGAAAAAGTCTTGCGACAGCTGACTTGAATATTTTTTTGTTTTGGCAGGGAAAAAAAAAACAATAACAGTGTTGGAAAGTGTTAATTTGGATCAATCAAAGGCGTTGGAAAGTAATAACAGGGGTAGAGCATTGTTCGTTTGGTTTTAAAAATCATTTAATCCAAAATTAACTTCTTTTTATGGCTAAGATTAAATATGAAGCTTTATTATACTTATTTTTAGGAGTTCAAATTAATATCCATACCCCGAATTTGAGCCCTTGCCATCCTTTTGAACTAGAAGTGCAGTAAAATAAAAATAATTTCAAAATATTGGAAAATGTTTTCTTGTATTTTGAAATGGGCGTCCTTAATTAAATAAAAAAATATTGAATCAACTAAAACGGCAATCGGCTAGAGTATTTCACATCTGATTAATGATGATGAACTGCTAGCCAACACTAGTTACCGTTATGGTATATTCGAAATGAAAGCATGCATATTTGTATGCATCCATATTCGACAATACAAATAATTGTTGCTTAAGGTTATGTATATCAGTTTGTAGACGACAATGCGATGGATGTGTGTATATTTGTGTTAGTTTATATATTTATATGTATTGCCCGTTAATGACAAGTTGTGGGCAAGTCTCTTTTCCCTCCTTTCTGCTTGTCCACAGATCCCTCCTCCTTCGCATTTGCTCAAGCTATTCCGTGTCAACTGAAATTAAACAATTATAATTAAGACTGTGTCAAAACAGTGTCATGTTGTCTCCACTGACTATACGCACTTCCTCTTTCCTCTTCGACTTCCGAGTTGATTATAGAAGCGGCTGGTGTCACAGAAATCTCACTGCGCTCCCTAAAAAAATATGCTGGCAGGCGACACACGCACACTTTAACATGCTTTGGCTTCAATTGTTTCGGGTGCATCTTTAATCGCTCTAGATTAACCCGACATTTGCGTACACGATTGGGATTCTCTTGCAACAAATGATCGACGTGCAAATCAAAGTACGGATGCCGGGAAATTCTAACAACCATTTTCTTCATTTTGTTTTGGACAGAACGCTGCGACACTGCCAAAAAATTGAAACAAAATAAATGCACAATGCGCCAGTGATGATGCCAGCTGTGAATGCAAAGACGCTATTTTGCTTAAGTGTTGGGTAACGCTTGAAGCGAACAAACTTGGTCGAATTAATTAGAGATGGTTGTTTGGTAAAAGTACGTACGTGCGTACATACGTTTTGGTCGGTTCTAGATGAAACTTCTTTGCAAAAAGCATCTACCGGTATAACCTCTCTCTGAGTAATATACAATTAATTGTCTAAGTCTTTTGAAATCAGCTTGCATTGAGATATATGTCAAAATAAATCATTTTAGAATTCATACCCAACTTTAAGTACAATTCATTCGCATCTCTCATCGAAAGAGTGTAGAACTATCAACACTGGTGCTGTGTTTCTGTGTGTCATTGTTACAACAAAAACGAAAAAGGCAAAAAGGGACTCAAGGTCTAAAACTTTTAATTTCTTTTTAAATTCAAAACGTCCGATTGAACAAAATGACTGATATCCAGACTTTGGTAGACATGGGTTTCCCTCAGGAGCGCGTGTAAGTATTTTCATGCCGTTTCTTGCTATTACCGGCTTTTGCATCATGATTTTCTCCTGCCATTTGCCATTTGCTCTCTTTATGTAGGGAATATGCCTTGAAGGTGACCAACCATAAGGGTGTTGAGCCGGCCATGGAATGGCTATTGGCTCATGTAGATGAGGAGATACCGGAAACAAAACGCGAGGAGGCAGGCGAAGGTGCAGCAACTGGAGGAGATGATCCTGGGAGCTCTAGCAGTGCTGGCGATGGAGGTGCTGGGGCTGGGACTTCAGCTGCTTCTGAGGGTGAATCTGTTGCCAAATCAGTGGTATGCGATGATTGTGGCAAAGTCCTTAAGGATCACACAGAAGTTGAATATCATGCAGCCAAAACTGGTCACAACAATTTCTCTGAGTCCACTGAGGAAAAAAAGGCTCTGACTGAAGAGGAGAAGAAGGCTCAATTAGCTATTATCGAGGAGAAGCTCAAACAAAAACGCATAGAGCGAGAGGAGCGCGAAAAAGCTGATGCCGTGGAACGTGAAAGGAATCGTATTCGTTCGGGCAAAGATATGACTGAGGCACGTCGTCGCATGGAAGAAATCGAAATGAAAAAGATTGTCGATCAACGTAAACGCGAGAAGGAAGAGGAGAAGGCAGCACGCGATCGTGTCAGGGCACAAATCGAGGCCGATAAGGCCGCTCGTAAGGCTCGCGAACAAAAGGATAGTTCCACTGTGCCCAATTCTTCGTCGGTTAGCTCCACTACACCGCCAGCGGCTGCTGCCGTTTCACCCACTGTGGTTAAATCTCCACCACGAGATTATACCGAGACCCGCATACAAGTTCGTCTTCATGATGGAATGACACTAACAGAAACTTTTAATGTCAAGGAGCAATTGTCGGCTGTTCGTGTCTTTATCCAAGTGTCAACTGGCATTGATTCTCCATTCGCTCTAATGACCACATTTCCGCGTAAAGTTTTCGCCGACGATGATTATGAGAAGCCACTAGAGGTCCTTGGCTTGGTTCCATCCGCTGTCATTACAATGACGAAGTCATCAGCTTAAACAAGACAATGAGAGCGTTAGAAGAGGCTGATTCATCATCTGAAGAAAAAAAAAATCTTTATACTAATGACATACAACATAATAATACATAATTATAAATAAATAAATATAAATATTTATTTAAAATAATATTCCCGTCAAAATAAACGTGAAAGAAAAAGAATGAAATGAAAATATGACATTTAATGTACAATTTTATATGCTTAAAATTAAAGAGTAATTCTAAATAATCCGAAATCGAACTCAATCTCAGTGCTCAGAAATTTGCTGACTACATAAATGGCTCAATGAATCCTTTTATTTTCTTAACACTACGCTCGGCTGGTCTAATATTCAAGTGTTTGCCAAATATGGTAAATTCCATGTTGCCCACGTGCATTCCAAAGACACATTCGCTCTTGGGCACAGTTCGCAGTCGATGATCAGGGCCCAGAAGTTTCAATACATTCTTTGTGTCCATTACACAAATGCCAGCGATGCCGACGAGTGTCTCACATTTCGATTGGATCACCTTTAGCTTGGCTCCATGAAAATCCATTTTGAGCAGCAGTTTACTGAATTCCTCATAGCGTGGCTCATGAATTTGCGGTACTTGATCGCCTTCCTTTAAATTTAGGTGCTCCCTTATATAGCCACGCCAGAGTTTGTGTAGCGGCAGGGCCTGTTCATAGCTCATCTGTCGTGTGGGCAGAGTATTCAGTCCAAGGCTGGCATACTCTCGGCGTGACAATGTTTGTGATTTGTGGGCCCGTCGCTTTTTGGAGTTTTGTTTCTTTGACTTAGTGCCATGCAGCATAGTTATGTGATCCGGGATGATATTGACATTGCAACGCTGGTGAGGAATAACCAAATCTGTAAGGTACTCCTGCAGTGGAGCCGTACCATGTTGCGGTTGCTCCATGGTCCCAAAACAAAAATGTAAACAGACGAATTCAAATATTGAGTTTATCAACACTGTTGGTAATTTTGAAATTGGTCACACTAAATTGTGTTTTTTTTTTATCGGGGTTCGATAATCGATATCTTATCGCCGATATGCGATAAGTGTTAGCATATGGTTGCTGGTGTTAGTAAGTGACGGATTCGAAAGGAGGGAAAACGGCTTATAAGGGGATTTTATTTGACTACTCGGCCCCTTCGGACTATTACTCGCACCCTTAGGACTATTACTCGCACCCTTAGGACTATTACTCTCACCCTTAGGACTATTACTCGCACCCTTAGGACTATTACTCGCACCCTTAGGATGGCGTGACACGAAATATCTGAAAGCAATACAAGTGAAATGTCTGTTGGGTAAGTCCGGTCTAAGCCACCACCAAAATGATTGCTGGATTGCTTAGACTAGAGTTGCCAACAGAGTTGCCAGAGTCGCCAATGTGAGCGGACGTGTTGCGGATTTTCTTGTTTTGGTTTTTCACGTGAGCGGATGTGTGTCGGTGGTTTTTGTTGAAATTTTTTTAGACGTGTACGGTGCAGCAGCGCAGTCCTCATGAAAAGTTTCGGTCCAAAAGACGCCGCGTGTGAGCACAAAATAAAACATAATCTACAACAAAGCAACAACTAAAAAGAAATGCCAATTGCTTGAGTGATGAATAAAATATATTAAAAATAATAAAAGGAAAATTCTCAAACAAAACACTAAGCCGAAAGAATTTGTTGCGAAAAGAAAAATCAAACAAAAAGTAATAATAAAAAGAGAAACGTGACCCAACCAAAGTAAAAAAAAAGAGGAATTTTTTTTTTGTGTGTTTGTCTGCCTTTGTGTGTAAAAGTGTGTGTTTTGTTGTTGCCTACCACTACTACTGCCGATTTTGCGGTTTATATGTATGTATATGTGTGTGTGTCGCGCTGCATTTTTGCTCTCTTTTTAAACACAACAGCAGCAACAACAACAACAACGAAAACAACAACAATAGCGACAAGAAAAATTTCGGTATTTTACAGTTAGAAGAGCAGATTTTTCGCTACTGCTTCCTGTGCTCCCCCAGCGTTTGCTTGTTCCTCATATATTTTACTTTGTTATCGCGCGTCTGGGTCCCGTTGTCCCGTCTCTTCCATACGCACCATCTCCACCGCCACCCTCTCTGCCGACGACGACGCTACCGCCACCACCACCACCACCGTGTGTCGTCACTCCTAACTCCCCCAAAAGCCTTAGTCCCAAACACACGCAGACATATACACACCCCCACAAATCCCCCCTTTGTCCCATCGTTTGTCAATGCGGAAGAGTTGCTGCCGCCGACGCTGTCGCCGCTGCTGCTGCTGCGCTGTTAATATTGCTGCCGCTGTCACTGCTAAAGCTACTGCTTCGCTGATTTTTTAAGGTAATTAAAATGTAATTAATTTTCAAGTTGCTTAATATTTTAGTTTGTTGGTGTGCTATTACTTATTTTCGGTTAGTTTAAAATCATCTCTCCTCCTCCCGTTAGCTTAGTGTGTGCTGATGAAAGATTTTTGAGCGCATTTTTTTGCAGCCGCGCGCAGCAGAGCAGCAGCAGAGCAGTAGCGCCGTTAGCCAATCCAGGGAAAATATTCTCACTCAGTAATTCGAAATTCACTCACGCATACATGCGCACTCAAAAAGACACAAACACACTCACGCATTTACGATAAATTGTTACAATCCAGACGGCGACGCCGCCCTGGGCAGAAAGAGAGAGAGAGCGAGCAAAAGAGTGAGAGAGATAGAAATGCTAGCGCAGCCCAAAAGGTTTTTTTTTTGTACCATTTTCACTGCAAGAATTGTTCAAAAATTATATTTACTTTATTTTGTCTTATTTTAAATGTTTTAACTACTAAAGTCACACCTTTTGCCCTCGTCTCTTTACCTTCGCTCTCTCTCTCTCTCTCTCTCTTGTTCTCTTCTTTGACGTATCCTTGATTCAGTAAGCAATCGTTTGGCTAACGGAACATAAAAGAATGAAAGATTTTTCGAATTATTTTTACCAGATTTATTTATTTTGCCACGCCCCCCCTGTTCAGTTTGAAAAATAATATTAATTACTTGCTGCCACATTTTAAGGTAATAATTCATTATATTGTGGAAACAAAAATGGCCAAAATGCTTGGTTTTTCTTCCCTTGCAGGCAGGGTATACTTAAGTCGGTGCAGAAACTTTACATATAGTTTTAGCTTTAGTTTTGTCCTTATCCATAGAGTCAAATTGATCACATAGAAAATGATTAGCGAATATTTTCTTTAGTGACATATGTACATATGTAAATTAAATAATTTTGTTATATACATATTATAATCATATTAATTATATATAACTATTCTGTATTTTTTAATTACAGTTAAAACTGCCGCCAACGTTGTCATTGCCATTGAAACACAAAGCAGAGGAGAAAACAACGAACAACAAAAAAAGGATAGAAAAATAAAGGAATTGCAGTAACATCAAAACGAAAATAGAAACCAAAGTAAACCAAAATCAACAACAACAACAACTAAACAACCAACAAAACAAACCAACCAACCAACCAACAAAAGCAATGGCCAACAATAATTATTGAATGGCGGCCATTAGTGGCCCCAAGCGGCATCCATTGAGCAATCAACACCATTTCTCCCACATCATCAAATCAAGCACCACAACAACCACCACCTCTACCACCACCACCAACACCACCAATACCAATACCAATTCAACCATTAACAATACAGTCAATAGCACAACAACCAACAGCAGCATCAATTCCAATAAAAGTAACAACAAATCGTCCTCAGCAGCAGTAACAACAACAGCCAATATACCAAAAATTCTAAAAAACCAAAACGAAACAACTACAACAACAACAGCAGCAACTCAACTTAATAATCAACAACAAAAGCAGAGATCAACATCATCCACATCAACAATATCCTCCACAATATTATCACAAAAATCGTTATCTGCATCAGGAGCAGGAGCGGGAGCAGCATCTGCAACAGCCTGCTGTCCAAATTATACCGCTGAAACGCCGCGTAGTTCATCAATGAGCGTTTCGATGTCGTTGGTACAGGGTGGTGCTGCCGGTGGTGCGCCACAGGGCGCTAGCGCAATATTAGCTGCAGCGGCTCCATATTATCAACCGCCAGCAGTACCCCAGGATGTACAACCGGATCGTCCCATAGGCTATGGTGCATTCGGTGTTGTCTGGTAAGTTCCCTCTACCTCTCTCTCTTTTTCCCTCCCTAATATTATATGGTGGTTCATCAACCTCGGCAAAAATCTCGATATGTAAAAGCTAAACTACAACTATTGCTACCCCTATAACCTAATCTTTTATATGTTATATGCCGATTCGGGGTGACTTTGCCCATCCCAGCCCCTCTATTCCTTTTCACGTTTACAAAATTAAATTAACATTTTTTCTTTTGTAAAACTAAAATGCTTTAGTGTTAGAGATTTGAACACATTTACATATGTTGATAGAAGCTCGGGTAAAGGGTAAATTTTCCTGTGACCAAAGCCAGATAATAAAATAAAATTGCATACATATCTCCTCCGAAGTAGAGAAGACTCACCAAGTTGCACTTTGAAATGAGATAAATGTAGAAAGAATTTTGCCAAAGCAAGCAAAAGGTTTCAAATGACAAATGCTTCTCTGTTTCTCATTGGTGTGAAATTTGGCAACATGGCCGCATTTTAGATTATTTGTTTTTGTTGTTTTCTTTTTTCTTGATTTCCTTCTCTCAATATACTACAAATTTCATTCACGTGTAAAACGGCATTTCCGGCTGCAATCAAACGCAAAGTGAAGTCCAAAAACCCTAGTAAAACGAGCCAAGACATGGTAGGTAGGAGAAGTAGAGAGAAGGGGGCAAGGTACGATAGGTAGGTAGGAGAGGGAATACCCAAAGAAGCCAGTGAAAAACTGGCACACGTTAAGTGACGACCAAAACGACGACGACTACGAGGTCTTTGGAGAAGTTGGAGCAGAAGAAGGCGGCGTTGGGTTTAGGCACAAGGAAGTACCCAAAGAACCCGATGAACACAAGTCGCCGAGGAAGAGAAGAGGGTGAGGTAGATAGGCCCTAAGCATGAGAAGCAAAACTCTAGTTCTGACTTAAAGTAGAAGCTCTATACTCCACCTTCCCCGACCCAAAAAAAAGAATAGAGTCGTTGACGTTTTGGATTGGCCTTTTTTTCTCAATCTCTCTCTCTCTCTCTCGTTCGTTCTTTTTTTCTACTGTTGTACTTTTTAAAGCAATCATCATCATCATCATTGCAGCAGCAGCAGCAGCGGTAGAAATATTAATATATAGACCTGGGCACCTGGGCCACACCGAAATGCAATCAAGCGTTAAATTTAAGTACCAAATGTCGAACTTGTTAGGTGCAGAGAGAGTGAGAAAATACCTAAGCCTAGGCTAGGTTTTGTTTATGGCGCAAAGGAAAAACAAAAAAACAAACCAGGAGGAGAGCAGGTGAAGGTTTTTACGAAAGGAAGTTTTGCCTGGTCCCCGATGGTGTTGGCATAGCTGAAGGGGCGTTATGGAAAAGGGGGTAACCAGGACCAAGCCTTTGTGTAAACGAATTCCCATTATATAATAAAAAAACTCCCCGAAAGTAGTCTATAGTTTTTGCAAAAGCTCTAAATATATTTTGTAATTTACTATAATTGTTAAAAATGCTCCCAACGAAAGTGTTTAATGCTAAAAATTTATATAATTTTAATTTCTTGTAATCATTAGCATTATACACACATATACATACATGTATGTATGTATTAGTTTCCTTCAATAGACACACAAAATGTTTCTTAAGATAATCTCTCCTCCTGCCTGCCTTTATACCCATATCTATATCCATCTACTCAATTCATTCTCATCGATGATTCCAAGAACCAAGAGCTGCGTCTTTACCTCCGCCTCATCCTCCTTATTCACCATTCCCATATCAACAACAAGAGCCAAAACATTAAAACCAATTAATCCTAGGCAAACTTCTACGAATTTTTCTCACTGCAATGCAACGGTCAACGAACAAACAAACACACACACACACACACGCTCTCTTACCATATCGGCCCAGAAAGAGTTAAGAATGGTCAAAAAAGACGAAAAATATATATATATATATGCATAGGTGTATATATATATGTATGTATGTATATATATATAGGTAGATATACCCAGACTCCTCCGCCGTCACCTTCGCTTCGTCTTTGACTCTTATTTTCGACTCAGGTTGCGCAGTCGCATAAGAAATATGCTTTAAAGCAAGGGTGGGCACGAAAATTTAACTTGGGAGCCAGAGCATCAGCAGCAGAGGCTGGGCAGAGAAAAAGGTCACTTTTGCGAGTCGACGAACACAAAAATTTGTGTGTCTCGAGATTTATGACGGGTCATAAACGACCTTTCTTGGGTCGAGCGAGCGATCGTCGTCGAACTTTTAGACAGAGGGACGGCCAAGTCCCGAATTTTACGGGGAGGGGGAAAAGGGTCGCGATCTCGAGCTCGCAACTTGTGGACAGAGGGACGGCCAAGTACCGAATTTTACGGGGAGGGGGAAAAGGGTCGCGATCTCGAGCTCGCAACTTTTAGACAGAGGGACGGCCAAGTCCCGAATTTTACGGGGAGGGGGAAAAGGGACGCGATCTCGAGCTCGCAACTTGTTGGCAAAGGGAGTGAGGGACAAGTAAAAAATAAGGGTTGTTATTGATGAGTGCTCGAGATCGCGACCCTTTTCCCCCTCCCCGTAAAATTCGGGACTTGGCCGTCCCTCTGTCTAAAAGTTGCGAGCTCGAGATCGCGACCCTTTTCCCCCTCCCCGTAAAATTCGGTACTTGGCCGTCCCTCTGTCTAAAAGTTCGACGACGATCGCTCGCTCGACCCAAGAAAGGTCGTTTATGACCCGTCATAAAACTCGAGACACACAAATTTTTGTGTGCGTCGAGACCAAAAAATGACCTTTTTCTCTGCCCAGCCTCTGCCGGTAAAGAGCCACGGGAGCCAAAAGAGCCACTACGTGCCCACCCTTGCTTTAAAGAAAAGAAACCAAAATAAATAAAGAGAAAAACCGAATCGTCTTGGGTTTACTTTAAACTACCTGCAACTGGTTTTTAGAAGCAGGCAAAAGGCTTCGACTGACTACGATGATGACGACCAAGACCAAGAAGAAGACGTCGGCAAACTACGTAGACGACGTTTTTGTTATTTTTTGGTTGGTTGGTTGTAAAAACCTTTTTGCTGCCTTCTGCCTTTTGCCTGCATATATAAAACTTGCTTCCTGCACGACTTCATGTGGTCGGTTGGTCGGTCGGTCGGTTGGCCTGGGCATTGGACAGTAGTAGTAGTAGTCTCTTACTCCTTCAGCATCTTCATCCTCTCAACCGTTCATGGTGCTGGTGCTGGTGCTAGTGCTGGTGGTGGTGGCTGATGGTGCCTTTTGCAAGGTGTCGTCGTTGTCGTTTTAGACCTGGACTTTATCTTACGGCGCGTTGCCTGCCTGCCTAGGTTCACTCATTGAGTGACTTTGACTCTGAGTCTCTGGACTTTTCTCGCCCTCTCTATCGGTCTCTCCCCCTCACTGTCTCTCTCTCTCTCTGTTGTTGATTTTAAACACAGGACAACATGAAATGCGTTTTGCGATTTGGAAGCCAAGTATATGGAATTTATTGACCATTTCGAAAGACTTTGTAGTAAAATTCTATAATGTCATAAATTTGAATACCTTTATTGATCAATATTGTTTATGGGCAACAACATATCCTGAGCAGGACATCAAAGACTTTAAATTCGAGTAGTTTAAGGATATACTGTTAAAATTTCTTAACTTTGTTGTCTAGTGTTGTATTTCGGCTTTTGTTTGTTTTTCTATTGCTTGGAGATGGCATGGCATCGGGCACATCCTTTTGCGCCCATTGCGCCTGTTATTATCTCAAAAGTCCAATGGCCTCATCTGCTTCTTCTATTCCATTTTCATCTTGTCGTTGTTGTCGTTGTCGTGTCCCGCATTTTGGACTGATGTTTAATCGTTACGGTGTATATTCATTTTCGTTGACGCTTCCAAATTTTCACCACCGAAAATCAAATGTGCAAAAGTGCATTGGTTGTTGTTGTTGTTGTTGCTTTCTCTTACTGATTTTCGGTCTTCCCTTTTCATATGATGTGGAAAAACCAAAACCAAACCTACCATCCAGCCAGTCATCCATCCATCTATCCATCCACTATTTTTATTTTGTCGCAGACGAACAGCTGCTGATGCTGCTCCTGTTGTTGGTCTCTCTCTCTCTTCTTCTGTCTGTGCCTCTATAGAAGTTGATGAGGTTTGCTGATGCTGCTGTCCCTTAGTTCTCCTGGTGGTTGGTTCTCGCTGGTTGAACAACCTTCGCCTGTTTTTAGATATTTTGTCTGCCCCGGCACACTCACACTTGCACACACACACACACACACATACACATGGCCAGCCGCTTACAGGATATGCTTCTCAATTGTGAGTCCCGCATATGTTTTTGTTTCGTCGTCCATCGCCCCTTTTTCGCTTCGTGTTTGGATTGAAGTGGCTCTAGGGGTAGAGAGGTAGGAAGGGTGTAGGCAAAATGGTCTACGATGGCCTCTCTACACAATTTTTGCTGCATCCCTCTTTTAGGTCTCCGTCGCTCTCTCTCTCTCTCTCTTTCCTTCTGTCTCCCATGAACTGTGTGTTGACTGCAACAACGATAAAGTTTTTCCTGCGATGCGTTTGCTCGTTTTTCCTGCTTCACTTTTTGGTAAAAATATTTTCATGTCTTAGGGTACATGTGTGTGTGTGTGTGTGTGTTTGACTTTGAAAGTGTTGAATAATTATCCCGTTTTTCAGTTAGCCCAGAATTCAGGTCCCTAAATTTCCTAGAAAATATTCCCGGAGTATGAGTAAATGAACAAATGTGCAAAGAAAATTGGATTATAAATTTTCCCAGACAATTTTTTTTGTTGTTGGTTTCCTTCATTTGATTTCTTTTGTCCATTTTTTGAGCTTTAGATTAATTGATTAAACGGAAAACTATTGAAGTTTCATTACTAAATTTATCACATTAATAATAAAAGAACTTGTTAAACAAAATGTTTTTCAAGAAATTAATATTTATTGCCTTTAGCTTTGCCTTAAAGTTTTGGATCAGTGAGATTTACTTTAAAAAAAGTTGATCTTTTTGTATTAATTTTAATATATGTACATAATTTGAAGTTCTCTATGATGGCGCCTCATTATATATTTTCCATTGCATTTGTGATATCCTTTAATATTTTGTAATTTAATATATATAAGCAAGAGTCCTTTTACCAATTAGTCTCTACTTGTTTTGCCCAAAAGCGTTTTATACAATATTTGACAGGATTCAGGATTGTCATAATTTTTCTTTGCTTTTGAAAATCTCATATTTAGCACAATGGTAGAGAGCGAGAGAGAGAAAGAGAGAAAATGGAAAAAATGGTTTATATTTTTCCACCCATTTTTGTTGCTTTCTTTATTTCATTCTTATTGTTGTTGTTGTTGTTGTTGTTGTTGTTGTTGTTGCCGTTGTTGTTTTGAAGCCCCTGGCACGACGGCACAAGGCACTCAGCCGCAACGAGAAAATCGTGCGAGCGTTTAAAGCACAGCGAGCAAAAGGTTTTCAAGCAGCAGCCACAGAAGCAGAAGCAAGTCAAAACCCATTGTCTGCTATTTATGCTAAATGATGAGGGGGTCAGAAGCAAAAAAAAATATATATTTTCATCTAACTTACAACTGTAAAAACGTCTGCCAAATGTAAATGACATGAAGAATTAAAACTAGGAAAGTCATTTTAATGGCTGCCCCCCCCCTCCCGTCTCAAGCCCCAATGTGACGGCTCAATCTTCTTTGTGTTTGAGATTAATTGGCATTAAATCAATACAAAAACACAGCACATTAGGCACTTTGCCCAATAAAAACATCTATTATGAATTGAGATTCTAGAGGCCATCTGACACCTGACAATTTGACAAGGAGATGCAGCTAAGCCTAGGGAGAAACAGAATGAATCCTAAGAGAATTTTCGTATATCGAAACTAGAAGTTATTGTTAATATTTGTAGCTTCACAACATTTGGAGTACTAGTATTCCGAATTTTACTTTAACTGGTTGGGAATTATAACTTGCAACACAATTTATAAGAATATTTGCAATAACTTTGGCATAAGCCTATTGAGCTTAGATAGTTTTGTAATTGTAATCAATTTTAAGGCCCTCACTTGGATCGAAACGATTATTATATTCTTTAAGAAAAGAAGTAACACAGAGTGAGAGAGAGAGAAAGAAAGAGACAGAAACGTAGTTTGACGCAAAACTTAATTAGTTTCTCCTACTCCCTTTCAATATACCTACATACATACATACACATGGACACACCCAGTATGCATGAGAGTTACTTCTAGATGGGTTGGTTTTGGTATTTTTGTTTTTCCTCTTTGCCTTTTTTTTTTTGGTTTTTTGTTTTTTCCTTCTTTTCCTCACCCATAGTGGCTTCATTAGGTTTGGGTTCAAGTAGTTGACCGCCGCTTCGAGCCATGTCCAAGTTGTCTATTTCAGAGTTTTTCCAATGTACTTTACGAGCCAGAGTCAGAGCACTACGCTGCGCTTAGCTGAGCTGAGCTGAGCGGCAGCAGCGGGGTTGGTACACACACACACACACACACATACTCACGATGATTTATTTGGCACACACAGAGTGTGTGTGAGGGAGACATAGACATAGACCATAGCAAAGTGACTCTAGAGGGGAGAACGCATGGTGCTACCTGCGCTGCGCTGCGTTGCGTTGCGTTGCGCTAGAGTAAAATGCATTTTACTTTTGGGTTCGTTGTAGGTCTTGAAGCTTTGGCACTTTGTTGACTATTATTTTTCATTTTAAACGCACACACAACGAAGAAGTGCACTATGGGACGGGGAGACAGAGAGAGGGCAAAGAAAAAGATGTAGGGAAACAAATTTCCAAGTGAAAATTATTTCCTCATACACACACACACACACCGAATAGAAATAGAGAGGGAGAGAGAGATACGAAATAAACCTCAAAGATACATTTTCGCTTCAGTTGAACCGTAGCAACGCAATTCAAGTGAACTAAGCTAGGCTATAGTAGAAATATAGTGTACACAGATACATATATACATACCTATATATGTACATACATATGTATATATAGATATCATGTGAGGGCGAAATGAAGCTGTGTTTCATGTAGTTCTCTCTTCCTCTTACTCTCTCTGTGTGTGTGTGTGTGTGTGCGTAAATTGTAGTCGAGGAAAATTGCGTGCGTAAATTCTTTGCACACAAAGTGTTTTTTTTTTTTTTTGGCCAAGGATAAGAAGGGCAAAAGCAAAATGGAAGAAGGTGCTGGTGAAGGAGCAGCAGCATTTGGAAATGATATTACTTTCTTTTTGTTCTGTTTCTACTGCTCTACTACCTAAGACACATTTACACACACATGCATATAGTTTGTATGTATGTATAAGGCATACATTGTTGCCAAATTTCATGGCACAAAGCAAAATGTCCCACTGTGCCGTTTTGCCAAATTAATTTGTTACAAAATATACTATATCCATCATTTAGTGAAATTTATATACATATTGGGCACAGATTTATAGGGAAACTTTCTTTGAGGCCAGTCAACAGTGGGACGAACAAATGAAATCCTCTAAATTTGAGGTAAAATAAAGCTACAAATGAAACAACAATTCAATTTAAGTATCTGTTAATCGACCTCTATTGATTTGTGATTGTTAGCAAGTCTAATTTCATGTCTAAAAAGCTAAAAAAAAACTTTTGAATCTAAAATCTCCGCAACTTGATGGCCCCTTAAGTAAAAGTTTTTAGCAATTATCGTTATCTAACGGATAATATTTGAAATCTTAGCCATGTCCTTCTTAATTTTACACTATGACAACATTTTCGGCGATATCCTTAACGTGTTAAGGCATTACAACTAAAGGGAAACCAAAAATACATAAAGTTTTAGGCACATGTCGAACCAACTCCTATTTCAAACTGCCTTTGAAAAGTATCCTTATTGGAGTTGAAGTGGCGCCTCGACTGAACACTAACTACAATTGAACTTTAACCATTTAGCGCTTTTAACATATCTTTCTAACCTCAATAAAACGAATACAACAAACAAAAAAAACAACACCACATCGTTTAAGCGTTTCTATTTGCCGTCGCCGCATAGTCGCCGACAAGGCATTAAAATTCCCCTACTTTAATTCCTGAAGAAAAAATAAAACGATAGTTTGCAGCATTGCATTTTCCACACAGAATCATCATCATCATCCGCATCATCATCATCATCATCATTGGTGTTTGTCCACTAAACGCTTTTGACATTTCAATTAAAAATCCAACAGAAAGTCAGTCTAGTGCCCGTCTCGGTAATTGCTGCCAACTCTCGACCATATGACCATGCATTCACTAGTTGTGCCTGTTCCCGGTGTGTGCTGTGTGGTGTGTCGTGTGTCCATTCTTAAATATTTGCACAAAATGAATGCAATTTGAACTTCAATTTTTAATTAGACCTTAACTGAACTGTGTAAGATCGTTTGGCCGCCAAAAGAACTAACTAACTAACTTGACCGACCTGGCGACACACCCAACAAGATGATTACGAAGACGACCGCTGATAATGATGAAGATAATGATGAGGTAGTTCACCTCCATTCAATGGCCATGACATGGGCTGCACACATTTTGTTTTATTGCGTTTTATCGTAGCCGTTTTCTTTAATGTTTTCATGTATACATACATATATACATTTTGAGTCAGCTTCCATTGTCATCTGTCATTATTGATGTATGATCTTGATTTCCACATTATACAAAGGATGGATATACATATGTATGTATGTATGTATACGCATTGTTGCCACAAGGAGGAACTGAGTGAAATATGTAAATGCTTTACATTTTCTCTCGATACCTTTGTTTCAGCGCTCAGCTCATTAATTTAAACGTAAAAGAAACCCTGTGAATTGAACTCATTGAACTTATCCTGAAAACTAAAGCAGAGCAAAAAAAAAAAAGAAAAACAAACCAAAGAAAACAGAGCAAAAAGGAGAGCAGGTGCAGGAAAAGGAATGATCTCAAATTACTGCAGAGAGAGAGAGAGAGAACGGATCAATGGCATAACAGGATACACCGTTCAAGTACCTGCCCTAGTCCTTATTATGTACACAAGTGTGTCCTTTGAGGATCCTTTAAGCTGTCTCTTTTGATTTTGCAGCTGCCTTTTTGTTATGTTATATATTGATTCTCATCTCTTCTGGTTTTGCAAAACCAAAACCAAAAACGAAAACGAAAAATACCTGGCAGATGGTCAAGATAATATCTGATGATCATGTTGATGATGCTTTGGTACATTGACCTGATCAACGAAACGATCAGAACCAAAAAGGACAAAGTACAAATAGCAAGGAATACAGATCGTTTAGATTTCCATGTGGAACATTTTAGAATCTCTTCTTCTGGTTTTCTCTCTCTTTCTTTTCATTTCTTTGTGCTAATCACTATCGTTTATTGCATAACCGAAACGACCATCAAAAATATTGCTCAAGGGGTGGGGAGGAGGAGGCAAAAAAGGAACGCAACATTGTTGTTGTTGTTGGTGGTGGTGGTGGCACGCATGCCCAGAACAACTTGCTGCTACAACACACACACACACACACACACACACACACACACATGTCGAGTACGTCTGGGCAAACGTTCATTGCACCCAAAAAAAAAAAAAAAAAAAAAAAAAACCGAAAAAAAAGAAGAATGAAATTTTTCGTTCATTATTATTGTTGTTGTTCTCTTACGTCTTCGTCTTTGGTTTCTGCTTCGTCTTCTTCAAGAAAGAACCGGATGGTTGTGGTGCCCCATCCAAAATAAAAACAACATAAGGTCCAGGCGGTTTCTCTGGACACGGGCGTTTCTCGTTCGTTTGTCGTCATCGTCTTCGTTGTTTCTCCACGTTTCTTCTTGTTTCTCCGGTCTCCGTCTCCTCAATCCTCAATCCTCGTTCTTACGTTGTGGGGCAAGTTGCTTGTCTTGTGCCTTGCGGGAGCTCTCCAACCTATCCCAAGTTGAGTTTTGACACGCATCAAGCCAATGCTTGGACTTGCATAAGGCTCATCCTCATCCCTATCCTCTGTCCTCTCTCTCTTTCTCTCCTTCTCTCTCTCCTTGAGGCAAAAGCGCAGTTTAAATATTTTTAATTGAACTTTGCCAACCAGCAGATGAACCAACCAACCAGCCAGCCAGCCAACTTGTTGGCCCAAACCACAAAGAACACCAAGGTGCTGATATATGAAAGGTTGTGGTGGTGATGGTGGTGGTGGTAAGGGATTGATGGTGGCGGGGCAAGCTGCTTGCGGTTATTGATTAGATAGATATCAGGACGCAAACTACAGTTAGCATATAATTTGCCTTGTTAGATGACTCACAGCAGACATAGACAAAGAGACCAAGAGGGTCGAGCTAATTAAGAGGAATTTCTTTTTCCCTCTGGCTCTGTATCGCTTAATAAATATTAGGGTTGGCAAATGATTATAGGCTATGGCTTATGTACCTACGATTCATGTAGGAAATAGAAACACACACATGGACACAAACCATCTTGAAGTAGAAGATGCCAATATTTAAGCGTTGTTTGCTCATTTGTTTATCCTCTATAATTGGTCGGAATAACAAGTACAAGCTACATTTATGAAGGTTATTTGAGAAGACAAAACTAGTTGGGAATTACAACTAAATGATCTTAATTTTTGTTGTGCCTACAAAGAAATTGATCTCTTTAAAGCCAATATCGAAATCTATGCCGATAATAATTGAAAAACCATATTGTATTTAATTGTAATTCACTTTTAACCTAAGAATTAATAATTAACTAATTAAATGAAACTGTAACTAATGTATTTTCTTTCTTTCTTTCTACTTTTTAGGTAAGTTTCATATGAATTTCATTTAAATCCTAAAATGTTTGCCATGTAAGTTAAAAAAAGAAATTATGCTAGGCTTAATGGTTAATTGATATCTTTCGCTTTAACCGCCCACTGTGAAAGAGAGAGAGAGAGTAGAGAGAGAGAGAGATCTAGCTCTTCTCCTTACCCCTTGTAACGTGTTCGTCACTGACATTGGACATGGTCATAAAACTCATTCAACGACAGCAAGAAAATGCATTAAATTTATATGTGTGTTCTTTTCTTTTTGAAAAGCAAACATAAAATTAAAGTTTCATCAAAACGAAAACCAAAACCAAGACAAAGATGATGAAATGAAAAACAAAATACGACGATGTAAATGGAAATTGGAATTTGAATCTGCTTCTTCTAGAAGTAGAAGTGTCGACAATGTTAAAGTGCTGCGATGAGATCAGATGAGATGAGATGAGATGCATTGGTAGTTTCAAGGGTCAAATTTCACATATGTGTGTAAAGTGAGGGAGGATTAGGAGAAGTGGCAGGAGGAAGTGCCCTGTTTCTGCTGCTGCTGCTGCTGCTACTGCCTTAGTAATGCTTATGGAATGCATGTAGAGCAGTAAAACTAGCGCGGACAATGAGAGTCATAGAGAGAGCGAGACAGAGTACGAAAAAAACCAACAAAAAAGAAATCAATAAAGAAAGTAATTTGAAACGTGGACAACAACGTTGGACTTGGACGACTATGTCGACTATGCAGGACAAGCTTGTCCCTCCTAATCCTCTGCTTGTCTCTTCTCTTCTCTTCTCTCCTCTGCTCTCTCTTTGGGCATGGCCTGTGTGGGTGTGGGTCAGTTTGGGGCCAAAAGGCAATTTATCTAATGGTAATATTGTATGGTTATAAAACAATATTGGCAAAAGGCGAGGCACACACACACACACACACACATACACACACAGAGTGTGTGTAACAGAGAGAGAGAGTGGGCGGGTCAAGAATTTTAGTCACTTGGTCAGTTTTCTTTAATTAAAATGCCAAAAATTTACAGCTAACGAACAAAAATTCTGAAATGGCAGCTCATTACCAAGAAACCATAATACCAAAAAAAAGAAAAAAAAAAACATTAAAAGGGGATTGTAAAAAAAAAGGTGGAAATATTAGTAAAGACTATGAACATGAAAGTTTTGGCTTACGAAAATGTTTCTCATTTGCATCTTAGTTTGGTTTCTCTTGAAGGATATTTTTTACTATATCCTTTTTTGTTCATAACATTTAACTAAAGATTAGAGATGAAAAATTGATTAAGCATTGTTGAGGCCCGGAAACAGAGGCAGAAAACAAAAAAAAACAAAACAAAACTTCAATGAGAAAACTTGTTTACTTGTGTGCTGTTGTTGTTGTTGTTATTTGCTTTTGATTTCCTCATGATATTTGCTAAATTTAAATTGCTTCACGACATTGATTTGTCATCGCTTTCTCGGTAAGAGCCAGAGAGTGTGTGTGTGTGTGTGTGTTTTTTTTTCCTGGTGCTGGTTGCTGGATGTTGGCCGTGCCGGTTGCCTCTCATCATCAAATCAAACGAAACGTAATCCCAAGGCGACTTTTGAGTCATTTCATTTGCTGACTGCTGCTGCTTTTGACTTCTTTTTTTTGTTTTCTGTTTGCAGTTGTTGTTTATTTTCCTCCTCTTCTTCTTCTTCTTCTTGGCTCTCTTTCTCTCTCTCTACTATGACTTCTTTGACTTTTCGACTTTGTCTCGGTTTTTACAGTTTCCGTTAATGTTCTTTTTGGTATTTATCCAGCTGTTAATTGTGAGCTGATGTTGATGCCTCTACCAACCCCAGCCCCTGCCCCCCAATCTCTTTGCCGTTGCCAGTCAGCCCGGGGAACAGTTCCCCTCCATCAGCAAACTGCGCCGCATCTCATGAGTTTACTTTTGGGGGCACTTTTTAACTATTTTTATATCTTTGTGAGGGGTCGCTTTCAGTTGCTCCCTCTCCTCCTCTCTCTCTCGATCTTTCTTTTTCTCTCTAGTGTGTTTGTGTGGTTTTCCAGCAGCAGGCAAAGTTTGACGACCTTCATGGAAAACCGACTGTGTCCCCTCTTTTTCTTTATATGGTTCGCCCTTTTCTGATTTTATATGAACATATGTATATAGAGTCTTTAAATTTACAAATACCCTGCAACTTCCTTTGCTAATTTCGAGGCATTCATCCATCGGATGGCAAGGGAAGAGGATCCAAATGGGGGGAGGGGCTAACCTAGTGCAGAGGGTATTAGAATCGATTTTGTAATTTAAATTTCATTTCTCAATTGAAAATTGTGTTATTAATTTGACAAAACCCATACACACACACACACACACACACACACACACACACACAGACAGACATGCACACAAAGAAAAGATACATTTTATCCGGTATTTGTTGATCCTCCTCCTCCTTCTTCTTCTACTCACTCTTTCATCTTCATTTCTCTACCCTCAATCCCCTTTTTGTGTTACAATGCACAATAAGAAATGGGAAAACATGGAAACAACAAAAGCAATAATCCCCTTTTCTCTCTTTCTCTCTTTGTGTTGCCATATTATTACTTTTTACCTCGTGGCAACCTGCTGAGAATTTCAAATATTTTTTTGTTTTGTTTTTGTTTTTTTTTTTTTTTGCAACAGCAATTTTCTCATACTTTTTATTTTCTGTTTCGTTCTTTTCCTTTCTTATTCCTTTCCCTGCTGTAATGTTATTCCTGGAAAGGAATTTGTCATGGTTTTTGTTTCTGTGCAAGGGAAGGGGGGGAGGAAGTCTAAGTGCAGGTCTAAGGAGACAAGGATGTGAACAAAAATTTCCTTACATATTAAATGATGAAAGAAATTCTTGGACATTTGTTAACTGTTTGATTCGCTGTAATTCCCGTTCAAGATGACAAAGTATTTCATAAGCTAAATTCAATATTTTCATTATTTTCCATACGATTTTCATTGGGTTTCATTAGCATTAGCAAAAATAATTCAAAATAAAAAGTACAAAAACTTTAATACTCTTAAACGTCTTTCAAGACGCCCAAACACCCGTTTAAGAGATGACAGAGTAGGAGGAGAGAAATGGGGGCGTGACTCAGTCAGCTGACTATACCTCTAAGTGCGAAGAAAACTCCTCATGGAAACTCATTAAACAAAGTACACTTGAACGCTTTGGCCATAGATGAAGCCAACACAACACACTGACTACTACTACTCCCTCCCCCACCCACTGCCCCCGCCACTCTCACCTGGCCAAACATCGTCTTTTATTCTACATCCTCTCCTCCTCTTTGCCAGCTTTTCTGCTGCGAGCCTTTTGTGTTTTGGCCATTATTTTGCGCTTTTCTATGCCAGCGAAAGCATCAAACCAGCCAACCAGCTCGCTGATGGCAACGATGACGTCGTCAGCGACAACGAAGACGACGGCGACGGCGACTTATTACAGCTATATATACATACATATATGATGATGAAGATGATGAGTAGTAGTGGAAAAAGTTTGCATTTCAGTTTCACACCTTGTTTTTCAGCACCATAAACATTAAAACAAAAAAAAAAAAATTAATACAAAAAATTACATTGAAATTTGCAAACACACAGAAAAAAAAACGTAACGAAAAACCTCTTAAAAGCGCTCTTTAACAACAAACTGCAGCAGCAGCAGGTGAAATAGAGTATAAGAAGAAGAAACTGAAAAAAAGTGTAGCACAGTTTTTAGCGTCATGACATGCAAACTACTGCAAAACAAGTAGAAAAAAGGCCAAAAGCCTCAACTCGATGAATAAGACCATACATATTGTTTAAGACCCACACTCCACAGTGTGTACACTGAACGAAATTTGTATAGGAAACTATAAATAATAAAAAAGTGATTTGACTCTGATTTTTAAACTCAATACTTTATTCGTCTGTTAATTTGAATTGCAATTCTTTCAATCAATTCAAGTCTAGAAGACTAGAACTTTTTTGAAAGCAAAGCAATTTCTTTGTTTTGCATTCCATGAGAGGAATAAGAGAAATTCCAATTGAAATTTGTGTTTGCTATTTCTGCAAGTGTCTGTCTGTGTGTGTGTGTGTACTTGCTTGTGCAAGCTATATCGTTCGCATGTGTTTTTGCTTGTTAAACATTTTGTTGGCGCCTTGATGCATGCTAGACTTAATTTTTGTTCTTCCCCCTTCCTACACACACACACACACACACACACACACTTAATTTCTGTGCTTGTTGCATATCTGTCTGTGACACGCCTCCTATGATAGTTGAGCAAATGTGTCTTGCTGTTGTTGTTGTTGTTTTTGTAATTGAAGTGAATTCATAGAATTCATTTTCTAGTCAAATAAAATTTGGCAAAACTTTCAATTCATTTTTCCCCTCGGACTCTTTTCTGCTTTGCTTAAACTATCTATCTCAATACATTTCTCATGGTGTCCTTTTCTTCTTCTTCCTCTTCCTCTTCTGTGTCTTGTTCGTGTCTCATTCCCGTGCCACGCCCATTTGCAAAGAGGAAAATAAAAATTATGCACATAAATTCAGACGCTTTTTGTGTGGAGGAGAGTCGTAAACATTTGCGACGTTATTTCGTTTTCATTTTTTTTGTTTTTTTTTTTTTTTTTTTGCTTCTTTTAGCTCGGCATTGAATGGCCATAGAATTTTTCTTCATGTTTTCCTTACAGTTTTTGCCCCGAACCCCTCTCCTTACCTCCCACCACCCACATACTCCTCCTCTCCTCTTCACTCATTCAATTTAGGTTTTGTTTTGCTTACTCATTGCCCTGGCATTTGAAACGCCTTTGTTGGATTTTCTAATGGTCTTTCCCAGAGTCATGTTTTTTATATTCTTCTTCTTCGTTTGCTGTTTATGTTTCTTTCCTTTTTGTTTCGTGCACTTCTTGCCACAGTCCCTCCCACCACCCCGCCGAACATTATCCTGTTGTGGCATGCTTCTCGTTGTCCCTCTCTCTTTATTTTTGCGAAAATAAATTGCTTAAACTTTTTTGTTGGACTAAATTTGCACAATTTTTTAAACTTTTTGTTGTTGTTGTCAAACTTTTTTGGTTTTTTTTTTTTTTTTTGAGGGGGCGTAGTAGATCATGTGTGTGTGTGTGTGTGTGTGTCTTTCAGCTTTTGGGGTGTGGCACATTTAAGGTTTAGAAGAGAGCAAGAGAAAAGCCAACAAAGGTGCAAAATTATGGCAAATAAAGAGAGAATTAAAATAGCTGTTCGATATTGTTCGACAACAACAAAGATCTTAAGGAATATAAACTAAATTAATGGCCTTTTAACAATTTAATTATTGATCAAACATCAAGATGGAAAACACAATTTAGAAGTTCACTTAAAATGAGAACATTTCTGGGTCCATCAAAGGCAAAGCACATGATGAAGTGCATCCGAGTGGCTTGGCATAATTTTTCATTTCATTTTGTGGGAAAACTTCAATTTAGTCGAGGAAATTTCTGCAGTTTTTCATCTGTTTGGGAGAATTGATTAACTCAAGTGGGTTATTGGCTGGGAAGCGCCTTAGCTAGGACCTAAGAAAACAATTTTGTAGATGGGCTTTGTTTTTCTACTTATGAAATGAAAACATAATTGAGGTTTTTTTTTTTTTTGTTGTTTTGTCAAGTCTTGAGATAAAAGTTGAATTTCAATTTTGAAAACGAAGTTTGAAGAATCATCTTGTATGTACATACATTGAAATAGTTAATGTAAAAAATGTTGCTATTTGGGAACTCGCTATCGCCCTCTCTCTCCATCTCTTAACATACAAATAAATTTAATTTTGCGCATTTTAATCAATTCGCCAACCAACAACAAAAAGAGTTAACAATACAAGGAAAACGTAGCAACCAACCGGACAACCAGCTCGTCTTTTGCATCATCATCTCTGGGGGAGATTCTGGACCGCAGGCACAAAAGAGCGAGCAATAACAGGCGAGAGACGGACGGGCAGACAGAAGGGGAATAAAAACTGCAAAGCAAAAAAAAGAAAAATAAACGAAATAAATATTTTCAACTTTTATTCATGCTAACCATCTCCTCGTTCCATGCCCCCCGTCCAACCACTTGCCACTGTGCCGAAGGATTTTCTCGGTTTTTGTTATCTGCTGCCACACAATTTTCACCAAATGCGAAATACGGAAAAATAATTTCGACTCCGCACAATCTCCTCGGATTGCGGTTGGGCTGGATATATATACATATGTATGTATACATACATAAGGAGACGAGCAGTCGAATAGTAAACGGGTGTAGGGTGGGGGCGGAAAGGGAACCAAGAAGAAGGGTATGGAAACTTTTGCATATTGTAAAAACCGTCGCTTAAAATTAAATAAAACAAAGTTCGAGGTGAATTTCTCAAAGATGAGAAACGAGAAAGAGAGAGAGAGAGAGTGAGGAGAGGGCGAAAGAATCTCGACAAAAGTCAAGCCGAAAACTCCCTGGGACACATGGTCACCCAAACTTACTATGTCTCCCTTCTCTTCGCGCATTCCCCTCATTCACCCTTGAGAAACGTAATCTACCAACTACTCGAGCGGCATAAATTTTGCCCCCCGTATGGGAGGGGGGGAAGAAAAACAGCCAAAAAAATCCACCGGGCGACTTGTGCAACATCCCAAAAGTTATAGAGCAAAACTGAAAGAGAGAGAGAAAAGAGGAAGCGACTGTTACATCACAACATGGAGAAGAAGCGGTGGGGGCGTTGGTGGCAGCAGTCAACGAAGGAAGATTGTTGGAATATTGAAGCTGACATAAATAATTCTACTCCAGCCACACTGAACTTGGCGACTTGGCCTGCATAAGTAATAAAACTACAAACAAAAACGAACGAAAAAGAAACCCAAAAAGAGAAGAAGAAAGGGAAAAAGAAAAGAAGCGCACTTGGAAATTGTAATTTGCTCATAAAAATAGTTGCGCTCAAGTAATTTTAACGATTATGATCTTAATCAAGTTATTGGGTCATAAGACATCCAAAACAGTTGCTCAAACGTCCAGAGATGACATAGAGAGAGAGAGAGAGAGACAGAGAGAAGAGACAAACTAAAGACTAGCTTGAAGAGTTAACTCAAGCACCAAAGTCGATGTCTTTTCGATCGATTCTTTAGATTCATTTCATTATCTTATCAAAATTTGTAATCTGTATAGAGAGTAAAAGTTTTGATTTTGTTTTGGGCAATTTTTGTTCCTAATACCGAGCCCAGCTTAATGTTATAAAACAAATTTTGTATATTGTAAATGTGTGTGTTCCGACTTTCATCTTATAACCATCTCGTTTCGCCTCGTCTCTCGTCTTTCTCCCCTTCCTTTTGGCATTGGTCGTTACGTAGATTTTGGCAATTTCCATGCTAAATACTTTTAAAATCTGTTTTAACCTCACCAACACCGTCGATGGCTAGAGTAAATCTCTTTACCCCAAACCTAAACAACATCATGGGACTGTAAAGCGCTTAAAAGTAGGCAACATAGTTTGTCCCTTTGTTGTCCCGACAGACCGACCTAGCGAGCTACCAAAAACGACCAGCACACTCACACATACACACACACACATACATGCTCTGGTGTATGCGTAACATAAAATTAGCCACAGGATTTTGCGAAAAAGGACCACCGAAAAATGCGCGCGTCATTCACATGCGAGAAAACGTAGAGATGTGTATGCGTGTGTGTGTGTGTGTGTTTGATGGGGGGCAGGAGGGCGTGTATAAATGTGGGGGGTCGCACAAAGGACAAACGAATGGAGCAGCAGCAGCAGCCGAGAGTGACGAAGGCAACCGAAAAAAGGGTGGCAATTGGTGGGTAACGACGGCAACGACAACGACGACAAGAAGAACTAAGGCGCGCGTGGAATACACGTGGATAGGTGAAAGAGAGCGGAAAGAAACGCTGTGGCCAGACGGGAAAGAAGGGCGAACAGATTTGGATTGAAACTTGTGGCGGAATGACGGTGGGCGGGTGACAGAGTTGGACTGTAAGGTTTTGGGATGCGAAGAGGTGGCCTGTTCAAATTTAACCGCTTATGGCACCCTCACACTACAACCATCTCCTTTCAGCTTGTGTCCTTGTTACATTTTCTCGCACCCTCTGAGTATATTTTCATGTCTCTTAGTCTCTCTCTTTCTCTCGCGCTCTGTGTGTGTGTGTGGTGAAAATTCCCAGGCAAACAGCCAGTAAAAGTTGAAGCGAAAAAAAAGTCAAGTCAACACCCAAGACCAGAATCAGAATCGTTTTCTCTGAACATTGAGATTTTCTTATTTTTCGTTTTTCGTTTCGTTACGATTTTTCGATATTTCTTCATCTTCCTTTTCTCGTCCTTTTGGGCAACGATTTGTTCTTGTTGTCATTATTGGATAGAGGAAATTTTAAACTATCACATTAAATTGATTTGATTGATTTATTTGATGGGAAAAAGGTTATGGATTACATTTAAAAGTAAATTTAATGCAAGTCACGATAACTTTTAAAGAAATTTTTTTAAAGTCAGGTAATAAATATTAAAATGCAATTTTGCCTTACTAGTTTTTGAATTTAGTTTAGTTGAATTTTGATTTGTTTACTTAATCTAAATAGATTTTTAGTTGACTTTGTGTATGAAAACTCCGTCTCTTTGCTTTTATGTTGTTGGCCTCGGCTTATCGCTCTAGACTGGCTGACAAACAGCTGTTTAAACAAGCCTCCTGGCTAACAACAACTCACAACAACACACACACCCATCCACACACATTTGAACTTTTGCTGTGCAGGAAAAATGTAAAAATCAAGAAAGAAACTTACGAAAAACACATAGATTCCATATAGGTTGGTAAATGGTGAGACCCGAGACTCGAATCAAATTCTAACAAATCAGCATTCAACCTAGTTCGTTTATACGTCAGTCAGTCATTCAGTCAGTCAGTTTTGTGTGTTGTCCTTCAAGCGTTCTTTCAACATGCTCATGCATATTTACACACAGAAACGAAAATCATACATATATGTATACTTATTCCCACTGCTAAGAGGCATATGCCACGCCTTCTCTCGTGGGAGCAAAACGGTTGTCTTCCTCCCTCCCCACGCGTTTCTGTCTCTCTGTGGTTTTTGTGCACTGCATAAATTTCGCAGCGCATTTCTTTGAGTACTCTTGCCCAAATGGAAAAGTCCATTCATTTGAGGGGAAAAACGCATCAAGAATCATTAATTAAGTTCAATTCAGAAGATTAGATAGAAAACCTTAGCAATAAGAAAGAGACAAAAGATAAAATCAAAAAATATGAAAACAAAAGTATTGATTGTTTCTATGGGTGCTATATGATATAGTCACCCGATCTTGATGAAATTTGGCACAGTCATTAATAGATACATAAAACTGATAAAAGTTTAATTTGAAAGCAATCACGTTAAAAGTAACGAAGTTATTGACAAAAGTCACTGTTTGCGACCGATCGTTCCTATAAGAGCTATATGATATCGTCACCCGATCTTGATGAAATTTGACAGAGTCGTTTATAAGTGTAACAAGCTAACTAATATTTAAAATCTGAAATCGTTAATCCAGATGGACGTTAATCTGCCCAAAAACGGATGGAAAGTTAAGTCCAGAAGTTAAAATTTTAGTTAAGAAGTTTATATAAAATGTATGGTTGATAATATTCATCTAAGATATGTACATAAACATAGAGTATTATAATATTTGGCTATGCTGAAAGTTTGTTTGTTTTTTTTTTGTGTCCCCCCCCATTTCAATTGAATTGAAGTCACTTGAGACCATTTTAAGTGTTTGCTGAAATTTTTATATTTCCCTTTTGACAATATTTTTGGTTTTTTGCCCCCCTCTCTTCTTGCCCGTTTTGTATTTTTTCTCTTTGTCCTGCCCAAGTCACTTGAGACTTTAGTTTTGGGATAAAAAAAAAAAAATGTCCAGATTTCTAATTATTTCGTTTTGTTCTATTCTCTTTCTAGGTAAGTTTTTCAAATATCCAAAGTCCAGCCAAATTCATGGATCAGTGGCTAAAGTTGAAAAAAAGTGGGAAATTTACACACACACACACATACATACATAGATATATAAGTATATATGTATGGATGTGTGTATATCTTTAAAGTAGTAAGTTAAAGTTGAATACACTCACACAGCCCAAACCGACTGGCATCCCCCCCCTCGCCCCTTCCGCTTGTTGTATGCGTGTGTGTCTCATTAAAATTATATGAGATAGTCCGTTGAAGATGGAAGGGGTGAAAGAGAGAGGGGGAGGGTAAATGAGTTGCCTCTATAACCACAATAAAAAGTTGGAAAATTTATTTCGAGCGTTGACTTTTACGGGCTGTTGAATCAGCACCAGCACCAGCAGCCGAAGCAGCAACAACAACAACAACAACCAAATGTTAGCCACAACTATAACAACAAAATGTTCAGTTATCTTTTATCTATGCAAAATTTGTTGGCCATAAAATGCAGAAAAGAGCTGCAGCCGAGAAACGGCTTGCAACTAATCACTACCTGAAACACACACGCCCTCCGTTGCCTGTGCCCTGTTGCCTGCCATCACCGCAGCCCCCCTTCTCCTCACCGGCCACATCATAACACAGTCAGAGGAAAAATAGCTTAGGATAGCTTTTTTCTTCTTGTTCTCTTCTTCAGCGTATTTCTTATGGCGGAGAGAGAGAGAGAGAAGGAGGAGTGTAATCTAACCAACCATTTGGCTTAATTTGCTTGCCACCCCACCCCACCCACACCCTCTCATCGTACTTCGTTCTTGTCGCCAAATAGCATTTCAACAAAGTCAACGACATACATTTTTAATTAGAGAAAAGACACACACACACGTACATAAGTATATCTACATACATGAGGATGGATTTATGTTGTTGTTGTTTTATATATATGACAATATTGGTTAAGGCAATTGACCCCAAATATTCATACTAACTCCAACTAGTGACGTGACGTGGATCTATCTGTCTGTGTGTATCTGTGTGTGTGTTGTTGCTTTCTTCTTTTTAATTATTAAAATTAATAATTTGATTTAATTAGCGGGTCTTTGATTAAAATTGAGTTAAATATCGGTTTAAAAGTGGAGAAAAGCAAAATGAATGTGAAACATTACTAGTTTATTCAACTAATTAATAATAATAATAATACATTAAATCGTTTTAACAAACTTTTAGCCATTATGGCTTTAGTTATCCTTTTCAAATGAAGCCCTGTGTCTGCTTTTCTTTAGCTTAACAAGGAAATGGGACCTGATAAATAGAAGAAACTAAATACAAAACGCTTTTGTTTGTGCTTTCTAACACCCACACACAAATCACTTGCTCTTGTATATGAACTACTTTGAACATTAGCTTAATAGAAGATATTAAGGAATGATTAATACTACTCTCAATCTATAGATCGAAGAAGATTCACTAAAACGAAAAGGAATTAAGATTAAGATGAAGATCAATAGGCTAAAGCGATTAATCACAGTAGATAGCAATAGATAATCCCGCCAGCCTTAAGTTGGTGGTCAAAGTTGTTGTCCTTTAGAGAATTTCATTTCATCTTATAGTTCTGGCCAAAAACTTTTGAGGTTTTCAATTACCACCAAATACAGGCCAGACTTTTGTATTAAGGATATGAAATAAGGCAGCAGTAGAAGAGGAGAGAGGACAACCATTGTTATATATATACAAATTGAATAAAGGGAATGGGGAGGGGGGTGGAATTCGATGGAAAAAAAAACACGAATTCTTGACAAATTTTGTTGGATTTTTTTAGCCTCGGCTGCCACTTGAAACCGAAATGCAGTTGCTAAGAAGGCAAACGAGAAACTTGTCCGCAACTTGCAGCTGCTTAAACTTGGTAAATGGTTGACAAAAGCTGAAAAGAAAAACAACAAAAAATTTATATATACATATATATATATGTTTATGGGGCAGCAATAGCAGCTGATGGATGGATATACATATGTACGTATGGATGAATCATGCCCAAGCCTAGGGAACTACAATGCCCATAACAAAATCCATATAATTGCCAGATTGTGATAATGCTTGGGCAACAGACCGACAGACAGACAGACAGACAGACAGTTAGACAGAGGGTTTCTGACCGATCTCTAAGCTATATAATTTGAAATGGTTTCTGTGATATCTTTTTTGAGTGGTCTCTCAATGGCCTCTGAGTGACTGAAGTTAACTGACAGTTTGATAATGTCCAATGTCCGACAGCTGTTGCCATTTTTATGGGTATGCAATTTCCATTTGACTTTTTGATCATAGAAGCAATGAAAATCAATCATTAGTAGACCTTCATTTGTTAATAATTTGTTAAAGGTTTTTCCGAAAAGAATACAAAAAAAAAAATATCGTTGCAACTTTTCATCCATTCCATTGTCAGTTGTACGTGTTTTTTTTTTTTCGCCTTTTTGGCTTTTGGCTTCTCTTTTTGGTTGGCTTTGCCTTTGGCTCTGGCTTTGGTTTGCAGTTGAAGTTTTTTGTTTTTTTTTTTTTTCTGCTTTTCAGTATCGTTTTGTTTTTCTTCTTGTCTTGTCTTGAAGTGGGTTAGTGGCACACAGTTCGCTGCGCTGCCAACTGCATTTGTTGCATGAAATTTATTTACATTTTGTTGTTGTTGTTGTTAACATTTTGTGTGTGTGTGTGTGTGTGTGTGTGCAGCTGACAAAGATAAAATGCAGCCAAAGAAAAAAGAAAACCAAGAAGCAAAAAGATAAAAAACAACAACCAAAGGCTAAAAAAAATTAAAACAACTAAAATGAAAAACATTTGTTTTTCATACAAAAATTGTTACAACAAATAATTTTTTTTTGTTTTTTCCTTTTGCTTTGACATTTGTGTGTTTGTTGTCTATCTATCTATCCATTTGTCTGTCTGTCTGTTTGTCTCCTTGTCTGTAATCTTTGCTAAATGTTGCATTCGGCCACAAGGTTGTTAGCATTTTTTGTCGCTCTCTTTCTCTCTCTCTCTCTTTTTGTTGGTGTAATTAGCCAATATTATTAACACGATATCAATGGAATCAATAACAATGGATTAGACAGGGACGGATTCTTATTAGAAAGGAACTAAAGTTAATGAGGAATTAGGAAAACCTTAATTCTTAATCAATCCTCCAATTAGTTAAGTCAAAATTAGAATTCTGTTCATTTCCGGTTTTCATTTGATTTTGTTTTCCAAGGTTTTCTATATCCTTTGAGTTTCTTTTGTAGGTGTGTTTAGTTTTTACTTCACGACCCTCTGACATTTGTTAGTCCGTGCCTGATTTTAGTTAGTCATTAGTTTTCATTGGGAGCGGCTTTGTGTCTATCTCTTCTTTTTGTTTTGTTTTAGTTAATTGTTTTTAAAATGCAATTAGCCTTTTTTTGTGTGTGTGTGTGTGTTGTTGTTGTTGTTGTCGGTTGATTCGATTGATATGCATCAGTTGAGTTAATTTGCATAAAATTGTGCAGTTAACACCTTGTTGTGTCGGCGATGGCGATGGGAACAAATTTAGCAACCAACAAAAAATCCAAAAATAGGTGCGGCAACAGAGAGAGAAAGAGGGAGAGATAGAGAGGGGACATTCAGATAGACCATGGCAAATTATTTTCAAGCTTAAAATTCTCTCAAAATTCCTAATTAAATCAAAGTTGAAAGAAGATTTAAAGAAGACTACTAAAGTCACTTCTCCAGTATTTTTCGGGGATATTTGTATGCCCCTTCCCTTTGACTAAGATAAACAAATAGTTAATAAAAAAATAATAAACAGAAAACTCAGCCACAAGTGAAGAGTTTAAAGTGAAGTGCACACGGGAGAAAGAGTTGGATGGAAGGTGCGTAAGAAAAACCAGAAGCAGAAGGGCGAGAGGGCGAAGTTGTGGACGATGCTGGGAAGTCAGTCTGAAGTAGATGCAACAACATCACAGTGGCTGCCTCTGTCTGTGGCGACGACTGCTGCGGCTGCGGCTGCTGCCTGCTTTTCTACGCTTTTCTTTCTATTATAATTTTTCCAACTTTTGACCCAGTTTTTTTTTTTTCTTGGATTGCGCCAGTCAGCCGCCGCCTACCTTTTGCCATATACATATATTGTATATAAAGTTCTAGTTCTCTAGAAAATTTTGTTCTAGACTTATAATTTCAATTAGACAAAGAGATGAAATCAAAGCTAACAAAAATGATAAACAATAAACAAAAAAAAAAAAAAAAGAAGAAAAACACAGAGAGACGAAAAAAACAGAAGTAGATTCTCTCTTCCTCTCTCTCTCTCTTCCTCTAGACAACAAACTTGTATAAATAATGACAACAAAAGCAACAACAAACAGAAAGAAAAAGAAGAAAAAAATACTTTGAGCACGTTTTTATGTCATGTGCATAAATTGCAAGTATGAACAGAGAGACTACTCTATACAATGCAGGGTGAGATGGAGCAGGAGAGGAGGGCAGGAGGAGGAGGAGCAGGGGAGCAGGCAAAGTATAGAAACAGAAGCTGATATGCATATATACCCATATAGAGGAGACAAACATACATATGTAGAAAAACAATATACTAAGTGCATTAAATGTGAATTGGTTAGTTAGATTGGTTTAATATCCTCTCTCTTTCTCTCTCTCTAATGGGTAAAAGGGTATTTCAACTCATCAAATTGTTAGAAACAATAAATTAATGACATTTTTTAGATGAACAGAATTGAAGGACAAGCATTGAAAGATTTAACTTGCTTATATAGAATATCCTTAGAGAAGTTCTCTTTATCCCTATTGACAAGTTATATATTGTGCTTTAAACTTAATGCAACTCGATTGAATAATCACTGAACGTTGACTTTAAGCATTTTGTATATAGATAAATGATTCGATTTATTGTTGCCCAAGTTTAAGTTTTATTCAAAACTTGAGACTTGCATGCGTCATAGGACAAGGATTTGGGATTTGCACGTGCTGACTACAGTCAGTCAGAAAAGTTGTTTCTCATCCAAATGGATTGACTTTATCTCTTTGTCTCAGCCGAAGTGCAACCTGCTAAGCCGTCAGAATACATTGAGTCAAGTGGATGTATACATATATATCTGTTTATACCCAAGCACGTCAACGACTCTGTTAAAAAGAAAACCAACCTTAGCATATGCAAAAAAAAAAAAAAGGAAAACCAACATCAAACTATACGAACAAAAAGGCGGGCAGTGAGTGAGTAAGTGAGAAGAGAAAAACTACGTCAAAACTATCTAAGCAGACAAAGCTTCAAGCTAAAAAACCAATGGGTTGGGTTGCAGGACGGGGGGGGCGGAGGGTTTTTGGTTAAGCAACCAAACCAAACCAGAACCAGAACTCAGCATCACCAGCGACAGAGAAAGAGAGAGATAGAGAGAGAGTCAGTCAGTCAGTCAGAGTTAGAGCCAATAATGTAAAATCGCATAACACTTCAAAAACAGACAGATAGAAACGGGTCAGGGAGGTGGAGGGCCAAGAAATATGAGTTTGGGAAAGAGAAACGGGAGCTGCATGGCCCAAAAGCCACTCGAAAGTTGGCATTGCGCGCCTCCAAATACAAAGGCTTTGGCTCTGACATGAACAAGGATGGATGGACGGGATGGATAGAGATGCATAAGAGAGAGATAGAGAGAGGGGGGTTTCTCTGTCGTAGTTTGGCCAAAAGGAAGTCACTTGATATAATGACACTTGTCGTTGTCATCCTCATAGTCGACGTCGTCGTTGTCGTTGTCGTCGTCATCGTCATGGCGCATTGCGTGCAAAAGCCGCAGCAACAGCAGCAAATGAAGCAAAAGGAGGAAGATGCCATCAGAGACACATTGAGAAGCAGACAGTATCGAGGACTCAAGCATTGATGGGGAGCAAGAAAATGGAATTGATAATGAAAATCGCTTAAAACTTTAAATCTGGAACATCGAAAGTATATATGTCAACTTTGGAATACATATTTATATATATTTGAAGAAGGAAGAATGAATGCATACCAATAGGATGGGTTAATAAGAATTCTCTTCACAAATTGATGAGAGTCGAAGGATTTTTGCTTCCTTTCGTGTTTCCCTGCGATTCATCGGTTCTGTCTGCTTGTCTGTCAGTCTATCACCTGTCTATCAAGTGACACCCACACGCAGTCAACTCGGAACGTTTATGGACTCCTCCTTATAGCTTGGTTTCGCATAATTGGCCTGCGGCAGGCCATGAAACTGTGGCAGCCATTCAGAGACAGAGACAGAGAGAGAGAAACACAAATAGAACGAGAGAGAGAGAGAGACGAAGAGAGATAGAGAAGGATATTTTTGTTTTTGGTGTGTTTGCATTTGCATATTCTTCTTGCGGTGTTGGGTGATAACTTTTCCACCATTTTCATTCGCCCCTCAAACCGGGCACCTTATCACCATCCCCATCCTCATCATCATCATCGTTGCTTGTCAGCTTTAACTGCTAATTGAAAATGCAGCAAACAAGTTTGATTAAAAGAAGATTCTCTTCAATAAATTGTTTAACCTGCGGTTAAATTCGTGTCTTAATGATTAAAACAACAGCAACAACAACAACATTACCTAAAGAAGACCCCAAAAAGGGCGCCCGCAAGAAATAGAAGTAGATAAAACCACAACACAACACAAAAAAAAATAGAAAAAAAAAAATATTATTAATGGCTAATTGATTTGACGTTTCGTTTTGGTTTCATAATTTGTCAAAAGGTTATTATTAACTTAACTCTGGCCTGACTTGACTCTTGACTATTACTTTTTTTTCCCCCTTTTTTTTGTAGGTAAAGATCAAGCATTATAATTCTCTCAGGCCCTTAAAGGTCAACCTGAAACTGCTGGCTTGTGTAGTTATTAGTTAGTTTTTCAGGTTGAAGGGCAAATGTAATTATGTATGGGTATCTACATATTTACATACCTTTCATACATTTGTTCTTCCATGATGGTTGGATGATGAGATTTTGTTCGCATTTAAGAATGCCTTGAAGTAAATTAAATCAAACTTGGTTTATAATACAAATATAAAAGAATAACTCAAATTAGTGGAATTGAGAGTTATGGCCCAGAAATGTTTTGATTTAGTCAACGTATTGGCAAGATACTGATTTGGCCTGCCTCACGATTTGAGGTGCCTTTTGTTTTTCAACACATTTGTCTGGTAATCAGGGCAGTGGAAAAATATAATAAAAATCCGCATCAATCCCGCCATCAAGAGGTAACATTAAAATACCTTTTGGTTTTTTTTTTGTTGGCTTTATATTTCTTTCAACATTTTTTGTTTTTCTCTGTTGCCGCTTGGCTGCTCCACTGGCCACATTTATTGCCTACTTCGAACAGGCAGTCGGCCAGCCAGTCAGCCAGCCAGCCAGCCGTTGGTTGTCAATTACCCTACAAACCTCCAACTGCTGCTGCAGCAGCAGCAGTAACAACAACAATAACAAGTTAACCCAGCTGATTGTCTTTCATAATCGCTGTAAGAAGTAAAAGAAGTAGGTGTGGTTAAGGAGAAGCAAAACCAAATGCCAAATGAAACGAATTGTGAATGCTCTTTAAACAAGAAGCATCATTAAAATTTTGATCTCTCTCTCTCTCTCTCTCTCTTATGAAATTAAACTGAACTTGCAACAAATTGTTTCACTTTTTCTTAATATCAACAAATATAAGTAGTCCTTTGTACAAAGGATAATTTGAACGACAGGAGAGCCTCATAAAGTCTGCTTCTAACTAACCATCAATTAAAAATTAACAATTTTCTAAATATTATTACTGTAATTTCCCTGTTGAAGTCTATTAAAGTGACAGAAATGGGTCAGGATGAGAAAATCAAAATCATTTGATGAGAATCACAAAAAAAAAAACGAGAAAAATGCAAAGGGGCGGGATTGTGAATGTGTGTTAAGAGCTTAATAAACCTTATTTTTCTTATGGCCTGTACAGGGTATAACAAAAAAAAAAACTGTCTTTGAGACAGACTGACTGATTCTTTTTTGTTTTTGGTGTTGTTAGCTGACTCAATGTCTCGCCTTTTGTTTTACTTGCTCTCCCCGCTGGTTCCTGGTTCGACTGTCTTGATTGCAACCTCCGCTCATTGCAGCTGCAGCAAAGTTCAAGTGTTGCACTTTGTTTCTTTATTTTATATAGGTTCAAATATATACATATATACATATATATAGGGTTTTTTTCTTTTCCTTTGCAGGTGTGCAAAGATTTGTTGTCTCTGTGTTGTGTTTTTTCTGCTGTTGCTGCTGCTTCCGTTTGGCCCTCGCCCCCCTTGTCATAATTATTTGCACTTCACATCATCTGCATGCGAATGGAATGGGGAATGGGATGAGAAGAGACTTGGCTTGGCTTGGCTTGGCTTTTCTCACCCTTTCCACTTTAAGCAACTAAACTAAGTCGAACCAACTGGTGTCCATCTGTTGTCCATGTCATAATCAGCAAAAAGGCAACAGCAACTTTGCTTGTGGTCATCATTATGGCCGGCCCTATCTTTGCCTTCGTCTTTTCTGTCTCCTCTGTCTCTGGGTCTGTATGTCTGTCTGTCTATGTGTCTGCTGTTTGCTTGCCAGTCTTTGTGGTTAGCTCCTGTAAATTGCCACTAAAAGTGTTGAGTGCTGCACTTGGGTTTTGTCATTAGGGGCAGGATCGTTGAGGCCACACTACATATGGTGTGCATGTGTGTGTGTGTGTGTCTCTCTCTCTCTCTCTGTGTGTGTATAATATTCATATTAAATTATGCACAGTTGTGCGGGTCTTATGTGTATATACTTAGTATCTTTTATACAGCTTTCACGGCACTCAAATTACATGAATAAACTTTGAAGCCAAATCGTGAAAAGAAGAAAACAATGAAAACCATGAAAATTATTAAGACTATGATTAATATTGTGTGGTTTAATTCTTTTCAAAAGCTACGCTAATATTTTTCTATCAAATTTGAAAATATTTTGAAGATTTCGAGATTAAACTTTGACAAAATAAAAAATTGAATGAATTTCGCTTAAGCCATATCTATTTCTAGTGTAAGAACACTTTCTTTATTTAACAATAATTGGCAATAATCTTAGTCCTTAACATCTACATATGTACCTCCCTCCCCCTGCCCACCGCCCCATGTTTGATCATATGTTTTCCTATGGCCTTCTTCTCATGGGTCATTCTCAAGGAAATTCAATTTTTCCTTTAACAATTTTTAATGGATAATAATTGGCTTGTCACCCCAAGATACGCCCCTCTCCTTCTTGGTTATAATCTATTTTTAGAAACCACACACACACACACACACAGACTGACCAAGAAACAACTAAAACTCGCTAATCAATAATCCAGGCTCACCGCCAGCCGCCCTTTTTGTTTTCCTTAGTTCTTTCAATGACAAATCGCTTAATTAAAAATGCAGAGAACACAAAAAAAAAACGCCCCAATAAATATGCAAGTAAAACTCTTGACATTGACTTGGTTTGGCTTCGATTCTATGCCGCGTTCGATCAGAAATGTTAAATACACGTAAATAATTGTCTATAATTTTGAGTTAATTTATGGCAAATGCTTTCAGCAACATTTGTTGCGTGCAACATGTTGCCAAACGAACGATCATCATCATCATCATCCTTATTGTCGTTGCTGTTGTCGCTGTAGTCGTTGTCGACGTCTGTTGGTAATCGAAACCGAACCGAATCATTGATTTCCTGCGCATTTCATGAGCTTCAAGAAGAGCCAAGTCGAACAGAAGAGCCACAAGCAGAAAGAGGACCATGGAAACGATGGAGGAAGAAGCTGCCTTAGATGATGGTGGTGCTAGTGGTGCTGGTGTATGAGATAAAGGAAGAGACCTTGTTGTTGTTGTTGTCGTTGGTCGTCGTCGCATATACGCATCGATTTCACACACTTGCCTGCAGTTTTGTGTCCATTTGCTGAACTGGTTCTCAGCTTCTGCTGTTGGCCCGTATCCCGCATTTTTCTGCTCCATCATCATCATCATCATCATCATGATGATCATGATCCGACAATGTTTAGTCTGGTTTTTGTTTCACTTTTCTCAACGTCTCTCTTTTTCTCTCTGTCTCTCTCTTATATCCCTCTCATTTCTTAGTTTATAACTACTTCTTCTGGTTGTTGTTGTTGTTGTTTTTTTTAGAGACATGGAAATAAAAACTAAAAATTCATTGAACTTTCGCATGAAAATGCTCTCAAGGTTATCAACTTTAGGCCTTGTCCAGCAGCAGCAGCAGCAGCCAGCAGTTGGTGTGGCGATCGTCATCGTCATCGTCATCGTCGTCGTCGTCGTTCAGGTTCTCTATGGTTTGACTTGACTTAGCTCCGCTTAGTGTGTGGGGTTTATTCAACTTGACTTGGTCATTGCACGACATAAACGATATGGACACGCCCCACTCCAACCAACTCCCCGAGACTTGACTATATTCAACTGGCTTACGTATTGCCTGGCTGTCGCTTGGAAAGTAAAGTTTATTGCTCTAATGTTTGTTACTACTTTGCCTTTTGCCCAATTCTAAATACAAATATGTATGTATGTATCATCAAATGATGACCCCCTAACTAACCAAGCATCAATTATCAAAATCATTTCCCTAGAGACTTTAGAGAAATGTCCAAACAGAGTGTTGGAGTTTTCTTTTCCTTCTGCAAACGTTTAATTCAGTTTTTCCAGGATCAAATTTCTTTCTAGTGTCTTTGATCGATGATTTTTCACCTTTAAGAAGGTTTTTGTGGTTTCTTTAATAACATTCGAAATAATTCTAGAAATTCTCTTTCTTTGTTTTACTTATTTATGCTTCAACTCTGTTTGCTTTCGAATAGAAAATGGAAAAATTTGTTACTTTTTTTTTTTCCAAAATTGTTTGATAAATTTTCAAATGAAATTTTCAGGCGATACTTTGTTGGGCCATTAGGCATACAGTACCAAAGTACTTGACATTATAATATAATTTATGCTTCCCCTGTTTCTGTCTCCCCCCCCATACTCTTTAGTATGTACACATGTGTTTTATATGTTGCTTGTTCTCACACACACACACACACAAGCTCAGGCGAACTCTCTTAGAGATTTTTCGTGATTTGATTTAAGGCCGCACATTAAACGAAAATGTTTTTGAGACATTTTTAAGGGCAATTTATCAGAAAATATAGCCACATTAATAACTCAACAGTTGAGAAGAAAACGTGCCAAGAGACCTTTCTCTCACACATACATACATATAGATATATACATATATATATATATATGTATGTATGTATACTATTTGGTGTAGTTTTCCCTTGAAAGTGCCAATTATTCTCCGTCTTATTTGTTAACCAAAAAAGAAAATGAAACAAAATTTCTTACTTTAGTCTAATTACATGGCAAATTCCAGTTTGTCAGTAGACAGTTGGCAAAATTGTCTGTCTGTCTGCCTGTCTGTCTGTCTGTCTGTCGGTTGTCGGTCTGTTTGTCAGTTCTAAGCCATTTGCGTGTCAGTTTTGTTGTCGGTTTGTACCTAGTTGAGATAACTGATTGCTGACTTTAACTACAACCTCTTTTATGTAGTTGTTGTTGTTGTTTCCTCTAGGTTTACTCTCTTCTTTTGTCACCTTCCGGCAGTATGTACATACATACATACATATCTATGGAAAGCATTTTGGTTACTTTTTATTCATTTCGTGAATTATTTTTGTACAATTCTAATATGCCAGACACGTTCGACGGATGATGACTTCCTGCTTTTGGAAAATTGTTTCGAGTTTTCATGGAAATGAATTGAAATTTACTTCAAGTGTTATCCTAATTGGTTTTATGTTGTTTTGTCTTTTATTTGTCATTGATGAAAATCCTTAAAATTGGTTTCGCCTTTAGGTTCTCAAGACTCAATTAAATTTTGTCTCTCTCGTCTTTGTGTGTGTGTGTGTGTGTGTGTGAAACTTCCGTTTCCTTTTCTTATTTGCTGCTGCCTTTTCTGCTGTCTCACAATTTTGCAATTTAATTATTATTATTATTATTAATTAAATTTTTGCTTGTAAAGGAAATGCATAGAAAGCAAACAAGATTTCGCTCTCAAAGTGATTGGAAAACTAATCAGTGATTAGACAAATACAATGGAAATTCTATATGTATATACATACGAAAATTTGAACATCTTTCCAGCTTTCCCTCGAAAAATTTCTGATTGCAATTAATCATTTTTACTGTCTCTCTCTCTCTCTATCTCTATCTCTATCTCTGTTTCTATCCCCCCTTCTCAACAAAGTGTCTGCGGAGGAAGAACATTTTATCGATTTTATTTCATTTTTGTGGTCGCTGACAAAAGCTTAAAAGAAGACAGACATACAGTGAGAGAGAGAGAGAGAGAGAGAGAGAGAGAGAGAGAGAGAGAGAGAGGAAGAAAGCTAAATTAATGAATGTTAATACCGACTTTTTGAATACCCTTGCCAAACAATAGCCAATTGTGAGCCCATTTGCATTGAGATTAGTTTTAATGACATTTCTTCTAGTTATGGCCAAGTGATTGATTTTTGGCCATATTGATATGCCCATTAGAAGAAAGGGTATTTCAGTTTGATTTGTAAATGCATTTTGTCTGTTTGACTCAGCCCACTTTGGCGGCTTGCTTAATTGATGATGTGTGTTTTAGACTCATTTTTAGTGTGTGTGTGTGTATGAGGGTGTGCCATTTGCTTTACTCCCCCACACATAGCATATTTCCAATGTATATTTAAACCGTTTTTGAACCTTGAAAGCCAATTATTTAATATTTCATTCAAGAATCATAATAAAAAATAAAAATAGAAAAAAAAAAAACAAAAGAAAATCGAAATCTAATTAATCGAGTATTGAGAATGTGTTGAGAGTGGCACAATTAAAAATCTCTAGCAAAGATTAAAATCATAAATGCAGCAAATAATTAAAAACATTTAACAAAATGACCGAAAATCTATTGCAAAACTAGTTTTGAGTGTGTGTGTGTTGTGTGTGTGTGTGTTGAAAATATGTTGTTGCATAAATGGACATAAATAGTGAACATAAATCGGGCACTTGTCCTGTTTCCTCTGCCTGCCTTCATCTCACCCTCTCTCCAAGTGTGTGTGTGTGTGTGTGTGGAGGTTTTTGGGTTTTTGATTTTAATTTATGACACATTTTCCATCTGTCGGCTCTTTGATAATAATAATAAAAATAATTTATAGAAAAAAAAATAAAAAATAAACTAAAATGCAAACCAGAAACTATTGATTAATCAAATGTTTTTTTTTTCTCTTTCTCATTGCAGGTAAGCTAAAAATCCTGATACTAGTTATGGTAGACGACGACGACGAAGAAGAAGAAGAAATCAAAGGGGAAAGTGGGTGAGAGATTGTACAAACATAGTAGATGGGATAGAGAACTGGTTTAGTCATTGAGTTTTATGTGCTGCGAATGATGGCCGATTGAAATTGAAGTTTCAGTCACTTGATCAATTTTCACTTTGAATTTTAAATGAATTTAAAGGTGAATAATTGAATAGAAAGAAGGACTATACTCTCTCTCTCTCTCTCTCTCTCTCTCTCTCTCTCTGAGTTCCAATTGATTAGTCAATCTTGCAAGGTGTGGTATATATATACATATGTATAGACATATGTTTGTGTGTGGGGGAGGTCAGGGGAAAGAAAAGTGCACGTTTTTTTATATGTCATTGGTTGGTTGAATGGTTGACAACAGGCAAAAGTAATAAGCAGCTAACAAAGGCATATATAGAATATATAGAACCAGAGATAGAGAGAGAGACAAAGAGATATATAGAGACAACTCTTGGTGGTTCTTGTCATTGGTTTTCTTTTGTTGTTGTTGCTGTTGTTGTTGTCTTTGTCAAGGTTGCACATTTTCATTTTGTCTCTTTTGTGTTGCTCTGTGCGTCGTCGTATGTCATTTCTGCATTGCTGCCAGGCAAGTTTCTTTTTCTTTTGCCTTTTCTCTTGACAAGCAACAACAACAAGGTAGATTTTCACCCTTTTCTCTCTCTCTCTCTACTGTTGCTGTTGCTTCTATTTCCTCTAGCGTTAATTTTATATTCACTGTCACAAAGTTGTCCCAGGTGCTGGGGTTCTCTTCTCTCCAAGGAGGGTAAAAAATTTACTCAAAATTTAAACTTATTTCCTTTCATTTTTCTGTAAAGTTTTTCCGGTTTGATAAATCTGAATCTAAGTCTTTAATATTTATGTTAAATCGTTTCGTATAGACAATGTGGAGAATACTTTTAGATATTATTTATCTCTCTCTTTCTCCTGATTTGTGTGGGAGAAGATGACGTGGGGGGGTATTGATTGCAGTAGCTGCAGTGACTTTTTTGCTCCCCCCCTATTAAAGTTCAATGACCTTCTCACACACACACTAAAAATCATCATCATCAAAACCAAATTAGTCATTTCCACAGTTTGTGTTAGACAAATAGACATAGAAATAGGAATTGAAATACGTTTTCTGTTTGTCTATATATATATAGAAGTATTATCTGAATGTATGTATATACATATATATTCCCATAGTGTTGTCTATTTGGCCTAGAAAGCGGACATAACATTAATGCATTGCCTGTTTGTTTGCTAGGTAAACCTCCCTCTAGCTCCTTCACCCCACACACACCACTACATATACATATATCTTCAATGTGTCGTCGGATAAGATAAGAAATGAAAACATTTCCAATGGATCTGATCATCATGATGATCGTGCAACGATCATTATTTTGACGATAACTGAACTGTCGACCATTGAGCAATTGCCACTGATGTGCTCTCAGAGGAGGAGGAGAAGGGGAGGAAATTGTGCAAGATTTCCTTAGTTGATAACAGTACGAAATATTTTTATTGACAAGTACAAAAAGGCATTGAACTTGAATTGGCTTAAAAGAAATGGTTCTATCAAATACATACATATGTACATATGAATTTCTATTAAGTCGTTAAATTTTATGGTAATTTAAGTCATGAAAACTATCAAAATCAGACAAACATAAAAATGTCATTTCAAATTCTTGACCCCTAAACAAAATTCGAATGCTCAAAGGCCATGTTATATAAACTTTCTAGTCCCAATTTCATTCTCGAAAACTAACCAACTTAACTAGCTTTAGGATCTCTATACTCTTAATCTCTTTGTGTCTAACTAATTAGTCATATTTCTTTTGTTTTCCTACCCCACCCACTCAACAATGCCTGCCACCCCATCAATCCATTTCATCTCGTTTTCCCATTTGCTTCATATTGGCCATTTCCCCAGTTGGTTGCTAAGAGCCAAAACAAAAAGATGAGATGAAATATTTACTTTATGTTGTGTTTGCGTCACATTTTCATTCATTTTTCCCAAACCACTTTTTCTCATCCGCCCAACCGCCCACATGTCATTGACTTTGCTGCGTGAGTATCTCCGTCTCAGTGTATGTGTGTGTGTGTGTGTGTATTAGGGTCATAAATTATGATAAGGCCATAAAGGAAAAACGGCCAATACCAAGTGCTAACTATTTTGGTAAGAAAAAGTGACATGGGAAAATAAATTTCAGTTTTTGATTTTTATTTCTCTATGACCATTTAACGACGACAATCCTTAACTAACTTGGCTCACAGACAGAGAATAGAATAATGAAGAAGAAGAAGAAAAAAATGTTAAGGGGGGTGGATGAGGTGAAGGGGATTCGGTTTTTATTTAAATAAAACTTACACTTGACACAATTCTCTTTTAATAGTTTCTAAATAAAAACAAAACATTTTTCTGCCAATAAAAACCAAATGAGTGAGTGGGCGGGGGCGGTGGCTGCAAGAGACCGGGGCGTGCTAAGCGCCTATAAAATTAAAATTAGGCGCAACCACACGCACACACACACACGCACACCCACAAAATAAAAACAGAAACATTGACAGTGTCTCGTCTTCGTCTTCGTCTTTAACGCACGCCTCTGCCCAGAGAGCCCCTCTCCCCATCTGGATGGGTGGATGTGTCTCCTTCAAACTTATTCCCTATATATATTTGCACAGTAGATCGAAAATATTACTAAAAATTTTGAGAGCTTGATAGTTTCCCAAACTGACCATTAGATCATAATAGATCACTTTTTCAGAACCTTTTTTTTTTCGAACTTTCAAAGATTATTTATCTATTCAGAATATGGCTAGCTAAAAAGATCCTTATTTTAAAAGGTCTTTAAGTCTTAACAACTAAAAAAAAGTGTTTAAACGACTAAGGACATTTGAGGATTTGGTTTGCGTCAACAAGAAGTTGAAGTTTTTATATTTCGTTTATAAACAAAGTACATGCACTTTGTTTAAATTTAGAAGTAGGTACTAATTGTTAGTAGGATAGCTGCTTATTTTGTATATATGTAAATGTCATCAAGTTTTACTAATCCAGATATAAATATTAATATTCAAGTACAATGGGAAAACACAATTTCAACCCACTGTATATTTCGACCACATGGCGTGGCGTCGACGTGGCGTCGGCGTCGGCGTCAACTAGGCAGGGGAGCACAATAGCAGAAAAAAAAAAAACAAATTAAAATTAAAATAAAACTGCCCAAGTGAGGCGAAACAGAGGGAGAGAGAGAGAGAGAGAGCGAGCGGATGATAGCGCAGGCAAACGACAGAAGAAGAGGAGCCAACTTGGGCAAGGTCATTAAACCACACACACACACACTCAAACACACCCAAACACATGCATATGCAAAGCAAAAGTCAAACGCAGGCGGCGACTTTTTTTTTTTTTTTACTTTTTAATCGTCATCATCACCGTTTGCTTTTGCGTTTGTTTTATGGTATTGCTTTTACTTTTCGCTTGCTCAGCTGTTGTTGCTGTTGTTGTTGCTATTGTATTTTATGTTTTGCTCAACATTTCCGCTTTGTCAATGCATTTTTGTTGCCCCCGTTGCAACTTTGCCTGCCTCTGCCGCTTCCCTCACACACGACACTTGTCACAGTGAAACCCAACTATATATGCAGTTCTCCTTCATTTCCTTATTGAATGTTTACTGTACTGTGTAAAACGCCCACCAAACTTTGACCTCAAAAGCAAATTAACTCACCTTGAATCGACTTTGTAATACTCTGCTTGTTATTCAAACATAAACTGAGATTAGCTATTTGGTGGAATAAGGTGTAATTAACTTTTAGCTAGTCATAACTAGCATTTGGCAACTTTTTTGGTATTGCTCTCTTTGATTTTGTTCACCTGCTAAGAAATCTTCTATGGAAGTAGGAAGAAAGGAGTCTAAAGTCAATTCCAAATTAGGGAACAGAATTTTAACCTTTAAGAGCCTTTAAAGTGTATTTCAATTCATATTAATTTAAAAGTTATAGACTCTAAAGAACTTGGAACTAGTTTTTTAGTTTCTCTAATCTCCCCATCATTCTATGTGGTCTCTAAGATTCATTTTCTCTACCTTGATATACCCTTACCACAAACACAAATGAAGGGTATTCATGCCATGTTATATATAAATGGTATGTCAAAGAAAAAAAGAAAAGTATGGCGAGTGGAGAGAGAGGGGGAATTGCTTAGCATATTTCCCTCTACCTGTTTGTGACCTGTAATCATTTGGCGACTTAATTTATGCACTTTTGAAACATGTTTTCAAAATATGCGTGAATTTCTTCTCTCTGTGTGTTTGTGTTGGTTTTGTTGTGACACTTTTTTTTGGTTGTGGGAAAATATCCAAATGTCCCCTCATATTTGTGTGTGTGTGTGTGTTGATTTAAATTAAAAGGGAGAACTAGTTAGTTAGTTAGTTAGCTAGTTGGATATTGAAATATTGATTTTTGGCAAAAATAAGTTTCGTATGCAAAATCAATTCAAATTAATGTGGGAAAGTGATTCAATCGTAACGAATTGTTAATCAATTTGGATCAGCATACAAATTTAGAGATTATTATAGTCAGTTATTAAAGATTTAAATTTTCTTTTAAGAAATTACAGTAAACCACAAATATTTAGGCAACCGCCAAACCACCCACTCAACCACCACCCATTTTACCCACACGCTTATTATGCATTATTTTTACCAATTTTCTTCGTGATTATGAAAATTTCATTGGCTTAAATGATTTGACTAATTAATTAGGCCAAAGCCAGCCACGCATTTGCTCAGTCAAATTCCCAAAAAATTCCCAAAAATTTAAGAAAAACCCAAAAATTGAGCCAAAGCCAAAAAGGAAACCAAACCACAAAGCTTGAGGCTACTGCTTAGATAATTTGACACTTGAGTTGGCTGGGTAAGAAGCTTCTGAGTTGTTGTTTTTGCTTTTTTTGTGGGAGTGTAGTGGAAGAGAAGTTTTGTTGTTGGCGGTGGTTGAGGAAACCCAAAAGAATTGCAACACTTTTTCCTCGTTCCGTTCTCTTTTGAAGACAAGGGAGGGGAGGAGAGGAGGGAGAATATTGGCCACATTCCTGTGGTTACTTTTCGAGTGTGTCTGAGCTGAGTCATGGCAATTTCAGTAAATACCCTACAAAAGAAAGGCAAAGAGATGGCAAAATGTATAGTCGAGAGTATAGTCAATTCGGCATTTGTTTAGTTCTTCTAGGTTGAGGTAGACCCAAAAATATCCACACACATGGTTATGGTTAAGAGTGATTCAAATGTATTTGTTGCAGTGCCAATTAACACCTTATGGTTACTTTTAAATGCGTATATTTCGCAAGGTATAAAAAAAACATTAAGAATTAATGTAAATATATTTACAACAACAATAACTTGAACAAATCATTGTTCACATTGAAGTGATGCGATGTGTGGCCTGTCAGAGTCAGAGTAATTAAAGTCAACAATGAACGTCAATGAGACATTATATACAACTATATACATCTGTATACATATATATATGTAGGTATTCAACAAAACTCGTATAAAATTCACAGATAAAGACACAAAGAGAGTGAGAGAGAGAGTGAAAAGGAGGGCAATTCCAGGAACACATTTCAATATTATAGTTAAAATTATAATAATTGAGATTCATTAGTGTGCCTTAAACCTAACAAATATATGTCTCAATGTGTATTTTATTTGAATATTTTCCTTAGATAAATGCAAATATTGAAGAAAATGTTCTCTCGTTCCTTTTTTTTTGCTAACCAAGCCTCAAGGCGAATGAAAGAAGTACAAAAATCACAATCAAAATATTTGCCTGCAAAATTACACAATAAAAATCTACCCCAAAGGCCATAAAAAAAAAACACAATATCAGACTCAAAAAGATAAAGACTTGTTGATACCCAGTCTTCCAAAGAGGTAGGACAGAAGAACATTAGCCATCCTTTTTCTTGACCACTAAATTTCCCGTTGAAACTCTGTTCATCTCATAGATTAACGATTTTGTGCAATTTTCTGGAGCTTGGTATACCTTTTAGTGCCATTATGTGCTGGCTACAGGGTATAATGTTGAGAAATATATATGTTTCTTATGTTATGTATGTATGTATGTATATTTAAGCGTGGGCAGTCATGAGAGTCGAGTCGAGTTTAAAATTAAATTTCATTTATATATGTTTATATGAGTGTTTGTATGAACATAAAGGCATTAAGAAATGTTTTCTTTTTCTTCTTTCAACTCAACTCAGAAATGAAGCAAACTTTGAAGTTATGTATGAACGTTTTTCGTTCCCTTCGCCCTCTTGCTCTCCCCGTGTGCTTCACATTTATTGCCATTGCCTTTTGCTTAATCATTAAGCAGCAGCAATTGAGGCAGTAACCAGCAGCAGCAGCAGCAGCTGTTGCTCATCCCAAAAGCAGCTTGGTTGCCTGGCTGACTGCTGCATTCAATCATCAATCAAAAATTTCTGAGCTGTGCGTGCAAAAAAATGAAGAAAAGGCAAACTTCAAGGCAGCAGCAGAAGCACAGCACGGAAAAAGAGGAATAAAAGCCGCTTTAATGATGCCAAAATGAGCAAAGCAGTGAACTGCAATTGCGATTCGTTTGCCAACTGCGTGAGTCGTGCGTCGTGCGTGACGCAAGTGAGATAGATACATAGATGAACCCTCAATATCAGATGATCGACTTATCTAGGGTTGAGATTTCATTCACATCGATTAGAATTAGTTTTTGAATGAACTTGAACTAAAAGAATATTAATGTATTGCAAAGCAAAAGAAATGTCCTTTAAGGCGAGGACTCACATTGTCATCTCTAACAAATGCGACGAGGCGCAAATTGCTAGCTTGAGGCAACAAAAAAGAAATAGGACTGCTGCTGCCGCTCCTGTTCAATGCCATTTCCCTTTACTTCACTTCACTTGGGTAACCTCGGAACCATTTTTTCCCTGACATTACTGCACTTTGACTAATCCATCAACAAATGAGGCTGTGGCTGTAGCTGTAGCTGTAGCTGAGGCTGAGGCTGATGGGTTGCAGTTGCTAGGGATGGATCTTGGGGATGGATGTTGCAGCATTGCAATTTGTGGAGACAGAGTAGAAAAAGAAAAGGAAAAGGAAAAAAAAAAAATGATAATGTTAAGGCAAATGCAATGCAATAAAAAGCATGTCTGCATGCCCTGACTAGTGACCCCCTAGTGGAAAAAAAAGAGACGATGCGGATGGGGGATGGCAATGCGACTGGGCATTGCAAAATGTTTTCAAGTGCTTTTCCGTTCGGGTTTCGCCTCTTACCATTTCTTTTACTTTTTGTTTTTGTTTCTTTCCATTTTCACAGGACTTTGTTGGCCAACAGCTTTCAAAGTGGCTGGCGCTGTGTTTGATGATGGTCGAGTTGGTTTTGCTATCATCCATCTATTCTCCTCTTCTTGGCCCATTGATGTATAAAAGTTTTTATGACGCATTTGTGATTTACTTACAAAAAAAAAAGAGGATAGATACATCGTTGGCCCCAACTATTCAAATGTATAGGAGAATTCTTTCTCTTAAACTTCATTTTTCCACCACTTTAAGAAATATGATTTTTCATTTTCATTTTGTTTTTTTTTTTGAGTGTCCTTGCTTGTCTTTAATGTATTGGAAAACCTTTTTAAGATTTCAGAAAAAAAATATATATACAAAAAAAAAGTGAATCCTTTCTGGAGATGCGGGGCATCGATCCCCGTACCTCTCACATGCTAAGCGAGCGCTCTACCATCTGAGCTACATCCCCATGTGGCCAATGGATAGCCAAATGCAAAGTCAAGACAAGAGCCAAAGGCAAATACAAAAACTATCACATAATCGTGCAAAAGAGATGGACAATAGTCGATCCATTTTATAAATAACAACTGTTTCTCTGTCTCTCTCTCCAAACTCACTCTCTCACTGTCAGCTGATTGAACTTGACACTCTGAGTTGTTTTTGTTTTGCTTTTTCACTCGCACTGATACAAACACCCACACACACACACACGCCCACATAGATAACATAACTGATTATGTATGATTTTTGTCGACTGATAGAGAGAGCTTTCTACTACTCTTTCTTTGCTTCTTTTTAACTCTCTTTCGCTCACTGGCCTGTAATTTACTTAATTAATTGGTTTGGCTTGGCCCTGTACAAAATATACACACACACACACACACACACACACACACTTACAATTTGTGCAGAAAATTACATCATATGGCCCTTAAAAACTTTGGGGCCCATAGAGCAGCTCAATTACAGCCTAATTAGCAACAGCAGGCAATGAACGTTGTTGTAGTTGTTGATTAAACACCAACAGAGAGACGGAGAGAGTAAAAGGAGGACAAGTCAAACTCAAACTGTTGAGAATATATGTACATACATACATACCACTACCGACGACGCTGCTGCCGCTGCTGCCATCAACTGAGTGCCTATTATAATATCAGTTGGCAAAAAATTAGGTCACAACTTGTTTAGACAACGTCAGCGAGACAAGAGGAGACACGAAAGACGAGGCGAAACGAGACGGCGGAGCATAAAACGATGAGCCATGCAAACGGTCACCGCCGTCGTCGTCGTCGTCGTCGCCGCCGCCGCCGCCGCCGCTGCTGCTGATGTTGAGATGATGATGAAGACGATGAACGTGTCGAACTGAACTTGCTTGTCATCTTCTTTCTCTTTCTAAATATGTAATACCCTTTCCATAACAATTGGGCATACGAGGGGGGTAGAGTAGCGATCAGGCTAATATAAATATATAAATTAGATCATCAAGAAACTTCTTTGGAACAACATCGAATCGCACCTGATATTCAACAAATTTCACTCTAAAGGGCATTCAAACTTCTCTATAGTTATATGCACTATATCTACTATATCTATCTATATTTCAGTGCTCTTCTTTAAGCAGCAGATGGTTGGCAACTATTTATATGTATATGTATGCAGCAGCTGTTGGACATTTACTTTCAATATTGCCTGAAAATGAAACTGATGAAACGAAAGACAGCAAAAAAAAAAAAAGATGATAAAAACCCACAAATTTCTCTCTCTCTCTTAATCTCTGAAGTTTTTGTTTCGGTTTTTCTGTGCCTTACTTCTATTTGGGTCAGCTCCTTAATTTTTTTTTTTGTGGCTGAGATCCTGTGCCATTAATTTTAATGGCCAGCTTAAAAATTGTGTGGTAACATTTGTTTGATTTAGGCCAGGTTGTTCTCGTGATACTCTTGCATAGGGTATTATAAAATGTCTGAGGTCTTAAGTGGAGAAACTCCTTTCTTTCGAATGAATACACGAGAAGTCTTCTATAGACAAAAGAATAAACAGATTAAGTTTTATTTCCGAAAATCATGAATTGAATTTGGTTTCTCATAATAAATGCCTTTTTTATGTTTCGGTTGCATAATTGTTGTAGCTGTGTTTTTGGTTGTCGTTTTATATAATTTCTAATAAATTACACACACACACATACAGTCATAAAGAGAAACACGCATGGCGTATGCGTAATGTCATTAAAAATAATGCCACATGCCACACGTGCAACAGCAACAGCAGCGGCTACGGCTACGGCAGCAGCAGCCCCCATGATGATTAATCGCATTTACTAATCAATACAAATGTCACTCAAGCTGCCTTGCTGACATTTGAGATTTGTGTTTGTGGTGCCCATTGATCTCTGTCTCTGTCTCTGTCACCCTACATCTATCTATCTATCTATCTCTCACTCTGTCGGTATTGCCCTCATTCGATTGTGTATTAAGCATACGCACAGTAGTCCTGTAAGTCAATTAAACGGAATTTCGGCATGAAAAATTGACTCATATGCAGGTGGCCAGCAGCAGCAGCAGGAATGGAAAATGTGTTACCCTGTAATCCAATTGGATTCCGATTGGATAACAGGGTCTTTTGTGATAAAATGTGAAATGTGTTCGCCTCTGCCTGTTGCATGGTTATCCTTTAGTTGGCAAAACTCTCTATAAAGGGTATGCAAAGTGAATAACTAAACCAAATACTTAACTCATTTTCTTTGTTTCCTAGTATTTATTTTTAGTTTCAGACTTAATTGCGTGTTGGAAGAAGAAAAGAGAAGAATAAAAATAAATAACTATTGTGTACCTAACTAATAATAAGGTCAACTTGGGCGAGGTTTTTAGGCTAGTTGTCGGTTTTGGGTATCGGTTGGCATTCAAAGGGCAGGGGGTGTGGTGTGGGTGTAAAAGGAGGTTGTCAAAATCTTGTTTAGGTCAGCTGGAAACGCGTTTGCCATTTCCGTTTTTGATTACATTTATTTTTACGTATTTGCTTTCTACCGCGGGGGGAAATTGTTTGCAAGCGTGAAAAGTTGGCAAATAAATTGAAGTGTGCTTGTGTGTGTGTGTGTGTGTGTGTGTGTGTGTGTGTGTGTGTGTGTGTGTGTGTGTGTGTGTGTGTGTGTGTGTGTGTGTGTGGGGCCTGTGACTTAGGGCAAGTCACGTACCTAAACCAACCTGCCAACCACCCACCCAACTACCCATTCTACCAACCCTTCGAAAGAAATAGCCAAAAAAATAAAAATGAAATAGGCCATTTACTTTATGTATGTATAAATGTGTTCCTGTGTGTGTGTAAATGTGTGTCGTTGGCCTTGAATATATTTTCAGCATAAGTTTCATGTTCACTTCTTATCAAAATGTTCTTTCTCTCGGTTCGTCTCACAGCTGTTTGCTAATTTTAGCTGTAAATAGTTGGATGTTTAGTCGCATGAATGAAGAAAAACGATAATTTATAAATAAAAATGATTAGTTTCGATAATAAACAAGAAAACAAGAAAATGCGTTAGAAACAAAATAAGCAAATTCGAGATGTTTCAGCATTAGATAAAATACACTTGATCAGGTCGAACCCACCCCCCTCATTCTTTTAAGTCCTTTTTTTTTTGCTGGAATAATAAGCTTATCTCATTACTGTACGTGATTATCATTGTTATTATTATTGCTGTTGTTGTTGTTGTTGTCTGCGGACATGTTTTGACCACATAAAAATTCTGTCCTCTAATGTGAAAACTATGAAATAGCCCCCCAAACCCAGCCCAGCCCAGTCCAGTCCAGCCCAGCCAAGTTATCTCAAAGCATTTGGTTTTCCTCTCTGTCCATCCCTGTAATTGTTTTTCCTGTCTCCACTCTCCTCCTCCTCCTCCTCCTCCTCTCTTGCTGTGTGTCTTTCTTTTGGCTGGCATAATAAACAGCTTAAAATTATAATGATGACTTTGAGAGATTAGAGCGATAAACATACAGATTATTATATAGATATAAAATTGCATGTTAATAAGGCAAAGATATAAGTTAACCAAAAGTATATTAATGTTATAAAGACAAAGAGACAGAATGAGAGCCATTCAAATGGATTGTCGTGTAAGTCCAATTATTAGAATGTATCTTTGGAAAAAAAAAACATCCTTAGGATAAACCTTTTTTGTATACCAACTGCCTGTAAAAGTTGTTGAAGATTTATTTGGTTTCATTTTTTGCCTTTTGCTGAAGTTTCTTTTAAGACTTTAAGATGGCTTTTGGCTTCTATGCTGGACGTGTTTTCCTTTTATAAATTAGATTCATTTTACAATTTACAGCTGAAGTCTTGTGTCATAAATATGAAATGCCATTTAATAAATTATTAAAACGTTTACAAATACACACACACACACACTACACATGGTTGTGTGTGTGTGTGTGTGTGTGTGTTGAGAGTGAATCCTTTTTCTAAGCGTTTTACGTGGCTTATCAGTGAACCATCCACAAGCATCCATCCATCTAGGGGGCGAAACCTGCCCACAGAATTTTACTCCTTCATTTTAGCGTTCAGCGTGTTCAGTGGGGCATTGTGACAATGGTATATATATATATATATATTCATAACTGTATAGTTGAAGAGGACTCTGACTGGCAGTTTATAAAATCGTATTATGGCGCATATAATACATATATATGTATGTATGTATGTATGTATATGTAGACTATATTATATCATAGCCAAGTTGTTTCCATTCAAATCTGTTTTGGCATTGTTGAAATTTATTGAAAGAGAAAAGAGGGTAACAAAAGGCCACCCCACCACCCCTTTTATACTCCCACCCACTTCTCTCTCACAAGATCCTTGAGCTGTCAGCTGCCGTCGGCCATTGTATTCGTTTTGCGCCACGCCCCCACGCTTCCTTCTTCCGTCCCCATTTTGCTCCTCATTATATGTGTTTAGGTTGCCTAGGCAAGATTTTTTTCCTCCCTTTTTTTCTATCCTTTTTATTTTTTGGCATTGAATCCCATTTTATTTTCAATTTGTCAGGCACGTTAAGCTGACAACTTCAAAAAAAGGGGAAGAGAAAAGAGAAGAGAAGCTAAAAGTAAAACGCCAACAGAAGCTATTAACTTATTAGTGCGAGCAACGTGGCGTATGAGCAACTTGTTGAGACAAATGAAGTCATATGTGGGGGGAAAATGGGCGATGGGTGGCGCAAAAGAGGATGAGGCGATGGGTGGAGCTTGGTTGCTTGGTTAGATGCAGCAGGCAGATACAAAAGGAAAAAAGAAAGAAGCGACAAAAAACAACAACAATAATGACAGGTTGTCAAGCTTATGACAGGCCCAACACCTGACACACACACACACAGACAGACACATGCGACGCTGGAAAGTCGACTACACTTAAATTGGTGTACGCGGGGTATATTAGGCCGATCAGAGACCACTTAGCCATGCAAATTCTCTCATTCTAGTCTAAGAAGAAATTGTTCCAGAGACAATTTTAAGGAATTTTTTGCCATCTTTTCAGAAACTACAAAATTTAGAGGGTATTTGGTTTTTGTTTTTTGTTTTGCTCTCTCTCTCCAGTTTCTCTTTATTGCAATGTGCACCAATGGCGTTTATAATATTTACCCTCTCACTTTCTCCACACTCTGGGTTATTTCATTACATTGTTGATTGTTGACTAAGCAGCAACACCACCCCCAAAAGTCCACCCATCAAGTCCAACGCCAACGCCCTTTTGTCTGAACAAATAATTCACACAGAGACGTCGACTTCGACGTCAACGACAACGTCAACGACGACGCCTTAGAGGAATATATTCTTTCATTTTTCTATATACATATTTACGCCTTTTTAATGAGCAGCAGCATCAGAAAAAAAAAATAAATGGTAAAGACCAACGAGAAAAATTTCATAATTTTTTCCATTCCATTCCTTTCTTCCTTCTTTTTTTTGCACTTTTATTTCTCACCTTGAACTTTCCATGCGAGTAGAGAGAATAAATGACTTAAAGATGTTGGAATGGGATACAGATAGAGGTGAAAGAAAGAAGATTCCGTAAAACATCAAAAAGGAGAAGAGAGAAAAAGGCAAGAAAAGCTTAGCCAGGTGTAAAATATAAATAGCCTAAAAATGACAAAGGGAAAAACCCTTCGCCGCCGGCTCTACTTCTTCTCTCTATCTGTTCATCTCTGTCTTTTGGTTGGTATTTTGATCGTTATTATACGCTTGACAAAAGAAAATGCTAAGGTTTTTTGGGGCATTAGGATAGAGTTGGTTCAAGGAGTAACAGGGGCGAGAAGAGGGCAGCGAGTGTGAGAGAGAGAGTGGGTGAGTTATGAATGCCTGTGGCTGGTTACTGTCATTTGTTAAACGTCTCACAGAACATTATAAACACCAACAGAGAAGAAGGGGGAAACACACAAGAGACAGGTAATGAAAGAATAAATGGAAAGTTTCCTTTGTATGTAGTGAATGGAATTAAGAAAGTGAAGAGTAGCAACAATTCATTATAATATAATGAGCAATGCAGAATCATGTAATTAATATTAAACAAGGGAAACAAAAGAACATCAGTTACAAATATTAAGTTTTAAATACAAATAAGATGATATCAGAGCATCTAGTGTTTGGGGCGAAAATAAAACACAGAACTCTGCCATGAAAATTAAATGGAAAGTTTGGCAAAATTGTTTACCCTTTTGATTTTTAGCATTTTCAAGCTCAAGTCAGACCCTGAAAGATTCTTGTTTTAGCCACGAGCCAACCAACTAACTATTCTCCCTCCTTCTTTTTATTCTCTTTGTGTTCGACCGTCTTTCCCTTGACTGACCTTTAGTACAATAATTAGACAATTAAGCGCATAATTAATTTAAAAGTAACCCAAGTTAGCCCCCGCAGGGCATAAACAAATACACATACATAGAGACTAACACAAAAAAATCCTTTTTGGCCTTGTAAATGTTTGAAGAGCCAGCTCAAGAGTGAAATGGCAAAAAAGGAGGGGGAGCAGGCGACTGCAGGAGCAGATGCTGGTCAAGTTGGTTGCTGTTTGCTGCTGGCAAGCTAAATTAAGCATGCGAAACACAGCAAGTAAAATTGCTCGAGCATGCAAAATGATGAGAGAAGAGAGAGAGAGAGAGAAAGACAGTTGTAGTGTAGAGGATAAAGATTCCTACATACACTCGAGTTAAAGTATCGACCTCAAGTTACCTCATATCAGTTAATAAAGAAATGGTGTAGATCTCAGCGACTTTTAGTGGTACTGCAGGGTATCAAAGGCAGAACAGCAAAGCAAATCCATAATGCTGATGACTTAAGTGGAAACGAAACAAAAAAAGAAAACGCAACTTGCTTCTGTTGTTGTAGGCGTTCTGGCTATTTTTGGGGAAAAATGTTTTTCCACATACACGAACACACACAATCGTATACAAAGAGACACGGAGAGAGAGAGAGGGAGAGAAAATACACGCGCGGTCCTCATCAGGCTCTCGGGCTCATCATTTATGTCTTCAGGATGAAAGTTTTTTTTGTCTGTGTACATATATATTTTTTTTTGTTCATGTGTCAAATGCATGGCCAGAGAAAAGTGGATTCTGTTTTGTTTTTTTTTTTTTCCTTTTCTTGCTTGCTGTTGTTTTGATTTGCCGGGTAATTTTCCATTACATAAAGCTTTCTCTTTTCTTTTCTTTTTTTTTTTTTTGGGTTGGTTTTTTGTATTGCATACATCCAGGCGCGCTATGCGTCAGCGAAACAAGACAAACAGAGGGAGAGAGAGAGAGAGAGAGGTGGGAAGTTATAAACAACGAATGACAAAGAGTGTATATATATATTAAATAATCAATCAACAAAACAAACAATGCTTAAAACTTTAAACATACGAATTAAATGGGCCAAATATTAATTGAAAATTGAGCTGAATTGGAAACTAATATAAACAGAAGTTCACAAGAATCATAACTAATTCTAATCGATAAGTTGGCCTTTTTGAAAACCATTTTCCAAGACCTTTATTGTTGTCCCAATTCTCTTTCATTTCGAATGAAAAGTAATGCCATTTTTGGAATTGTTCTTCTTTTGTTTTAGAAGATATTGAAGTAGAATGATAATGACTTTGTTGTTATTTTGAGTGCATTATATTTTAAACTTAATTGCTGACTTGACACGAAAATTGGTAAATTTTTGTAGAAATTCATTTTAACGTAAATTCGTCCAACTGGGCTGGGGCGGACGGCAATACGAAAGTGCATTTTAATTGATTTTGCAGTTGGAAACTCATGTGGAGTGTGGTAGTAGAAGCCGGTAAAAGTCAATGACTTTAGCCATCGAGTCGACACACACACACATATATATATCGAGTTGTGTGTGTATGCTTGTTACGGCCATACCCATTTGGTGTGCTGAAAATTCTAAATTGCATAAATTTTGCCACGCCCACTACACACGACGATTGAAGGTGAAGGAGCCAAGGGACCGGGAGCAGGAAAAGAAGCCAGAGCGGGGTGACGGTGGGGGGGGAGCCTGCCACCATTTAGTTAGGCTGCAGGCCATTTGTAAAATTGATTACGCGCATAAATTGAGGCAGACGACGATGACGACGAGGATGAGGATGACGATGACTATGATGAGAAGCAGAAGGCCGGGATGGCAATGGGAGGGGAGGGAAGGGGAGGGGAATAAAAAGGATGTAAAGGATGAACTAGATGTATCTTTAGTCTCCCTCTCGATTGCTCTCTCTCTCTCTCCCTCTCTCCCCCTCTTTTTCTATCTATTTTCGAGTCTGTGTTGGGCATACTTTTAGGTTAGTTTTCAATTGAGTTTTCATATTAATATTTATTTATATGAAGAGTGTGGCTATATGGCTATATCCATATATCTATTTTGTCATCAAATTCAATTAACTTTAATTGTGTTAGTTTGGCAGAGTTGTTGGCTGGTTTTCCCTGCGCTTCACCCTGCAGTCAGTCCCTTCCTGCATCTCCTCTGAGGATTTTCTCAATTAACAATAGCGAAATTTCGCAATTAATGTTGCACACACACACACACACACACACACACACACAGCCATGTGTGCTTAGGTTGTGCCATAATTATAACAATTTGAAAATGCCTACAAAACATGCGAATTAGCATCATCAACTGGGGAAAACTAGGTACATACATTTTCCCACATGACGACGTCAAAACTGTGTAGTAAATTACATTGAATGCAATCGAAATCAATCAAAAGTTTTAGCAATTTTTCTCTAAGCTTAATTAAACAAAAGGATATTAATTCAAGTAAATGAGTGTAGGAAATATGTAGGAAAACGATATTCTCTATAGATTTATGGGAATAAGAATATCAGTAAACAACAATATCGAAAGTAATCCAATCCTATGATAGGTATATAAACTAAGTTCACCAATAATTGGAATTGTAGAGAGACAGAGAGAGGGATATTCAATGCAGCAAAGGATTTTGCTTCAACTAAACCTGACAGTCATCATTTTGAAAGGTTCAGAACTTCTCATCATTATCCAGGCTGAGTTTTGGTAACACGTTGGGGAATGGACACAAGCCAAATGAGGGGCGCAATGGGCGGCGGTGGGGAATATGAGGATTGGACAATACAAATTAGTAATTTACACGCAAAGCAGCAACAGCAGCAGCAAGAGCATGTCCTCTCGACAGGCATCACGTATTACACAGATAATGGTGAAATGTATACCGATCCCACAAGCATAGCAACATATATGTATATGTATGAACATTGTAGTTATGTATATGTATAATAATTATTGTGATTATAGTCAAACTGCAATTAGTAATCGAGCGAGAGATTGAGCATTTAAAGCATATTCATTATACTTCTTGTTCAATTAGTTCATAGACACATTCATTTCCTCTCTCTCTTTCTCTCTCTCTCTGTCAACCGGATGAATATTTTTTGGTTTTCTTCAATTTGAGACAGAAAATTTGATTTGAAGTGAAAAAAAATGTTGAACAAATTCCATTTTGAAGTTGATGGAAGAGTTCAATGAACGTGGCCGGGGCAGGACAGGGCAGGGCTGGGCAGGGATGAAGAAGGATGAAGACAGACGACAGCAGGAAGTCAAAGGCCCCAGGCCTTGATTGCTGAGCATTGGTGAGGGGGCGGGGCCCAGCAGAGGAAAGAGCGTACCAGAGATTCTTCAGCCTTCTTCTTTTTGGGGTAAATTTGATAATGATGATGATGATGATGAAGATGATGCCCGATGATGCTGCATGGTGATGAGTTATTCAAAAAAGAAAAATTATAAAATATATACACATACCTATATATGTATATAAAAAGCATGTGCAAAGTGTCAGAAGGAATCAAAAATGAAATTATGTAAGTAACAACATAAAAAAAGAAGGAACGCAAAAAGGAGTTAAAATCGAAGTTAAAAGTCGACCGGGAACGGGACACCGGGGTAGGGGCTGAGACTGGGAACCGCCTTATCCCAATTTGTCAGTAATAAGAAAAAGAGAGAGAACATTTATGAACATATTACACAAGAGGGACAGATGTGTTTGACCCACAGGCAAGGTCCAAGCCCCAAAATGTATGAAACGAACAAAGTCATTGAAAACTTTTCCCCCAACCCCCCCCCCATTTTTGGACTTACAAAGTTTATTATTATACCCTATAAATTGAATGGGTGTATTAAATCTATGAAGCCTTTCATTTTAACGGGAATTCCATTTTGTGATGCAGTAGAAAGATGAAATAGTTAGAGAGTCCAAGTCGAGATCTTTCAGTCTCTTCTTTGGATATTGAAATCGCCCCAAGTCAATTGTAAGGATAATTTTTTTTTTTTTTAGCAAAAAGTGAAAATTTCAACAGAAAAGCAATTTCGTGTATATAATTTGGCATAATTTGGCAGCGCGCCTAAGAGCAGGCAATGCAAAAATAAGAGAAATCGAATCTTTCCATCCCTTTATCCATCTGTTACCCTCATAACCATAACGAATTAAAAATTAATTATATCAATCAATTCACTCAACCCAAAGAAAAAGAAAAACCCAATTTCAATTTACTTTTGTAATGTTTAGTTAAACAATTATCATTTAGTTATGGCACTTTTTCAACTTCCCCCGGCCTCCGCTCTCTGTCTATCTTGCCTTTTTATTCTCTTTAAGTGCCGACACGAGCTAGTTCTTCTACCTACCTACCTACCTACCTATCTACCAATTTGTAGATCTACTGCTGCCAGCTCATAGAGACACGCACATGATAAATGATTTTCCATTAACTGCTGCCATTGGAAGAGGGTAAATAAAGCGAAGAAAAAAGTGCAGGAATGAAATACAAGATGAAATAAAAGACAGCACACGAAGAATAAGATGGAATCGCAGACAAAACGTATCGCACACATGCTGCGTAAAGACGAGACGAGACGAGACCAAAACCATGACCAAGACTACAAGAGGTAGAAGGAGGTTTGAAAGAAAAAAGCAGATGAAAACGTGCTTGCATTTTGTCTCATTCATCATCCATCATCGTCATCGTCATCATCATCATCATCATCATCATAATCATCAGCATCCTTGCCTCTTATCATCATCGTCAATGGCATTGATCGGCATCATTCGAATTACTCGTAATTATTTCTCTCTTCAGTTCTTATAACCCAATTTCAATTGAAAAGCGTATAGATCTGAGAAATATACTCACACACACACACACATCACTATGAGTAATTTGATACAAGTTAAAGAAAAGGAGCAAAAAAAAACACACACACACCAGATTGTGTTATATGCATTTGATTTTGATAGATGACCATACGAATATTAATGCCTTTGCCCCTATTTGATAAAGAGCAAACTGAGAATTGACTTTGGCTTTTGTCAAAAGTAGTAAAGTGCTCAAAACAAGAGTAAAGATTAAATGTGAGTGGCATAAATGTAAATGTCTAATGGAAATGTTTGATATATATGAAAAGATTGATAGATCAAGTACCCAGAAAAACGAATACCTTGAACTGATTGCTATTTAGGCTCTTTTCATTTAAAATTCTCTTGTACTGGGATGACCACACAAAGATCTCTTAATGAACTTGACTCTTGCTTGATAAACTAGATTTCTATATACATATGTACATAAGTAAGTGTTCTTTACCATTTACTTTCTTTGCCTCATATAATTTCATTTCAATCATCTGCAATCTATTTAGCTTTCTCTCCTTGTTCTTGCTCTTAATTTTTATTATTCAGTTTTTCTTTTGTCTCGTTTTTTGTTGTTATTTTCGTTACATTCGGTTGAACCTTCTTTTTAGCATAATCGTCTCATTATCATTAACACATTAGACATGCAAATCGTTTGCGTTTCTTTCTCTGCTGCGCTGCTTTGCCCTGTAATGTATGCTACAGTCTTTCACATAAATGATGACTCACACACGGACACACACACACAGCCACACACATAATATATACATATACTTCAAGGCGAAAGCAATTCATTCAATCTGCAGCAGAAGTATGGCCATAATTTTTAACAGCAACTAACAAAATAGGTCCTAGAAGAAAAAAAAGATTTACGACAGCCAAAACGAGGGAAAAAAAAAATAAAAGAGACAGAAAGAGAGACAGAGAGTGAGATAAGACACTGGAGAGGGAAGGGAGTTGAAATTGAAGTAGAGAACGAAAAGATGCTGCGCAATTTTCGGAGGCCATAACAAAAATATTTTTCAGATTTTTCTTTCGCTTGCTTTTTTTTTTTTTTGGCCAGACACAGACGGCGACAAAGTCAGCGACAATGGGTAAATCTCATACTCACTCTCTCTCTCTCTCTCACTCTATGTCTCTCCAGTTGTTGTTGTTGTTGTTGCTTTGTCTCGTTTTCAGCAGCCATGGCCAATGGCATCATAAAATCTCTCGACGACGCCTCAATGTCGTTTCTCTATATCAGTGGCTCTTTCTCTCTCTCTCTCTCTCTCTCTCTCTCTATCTATGTATCTCTTTCCCTTTCTCTGTGCTGCTGTTTCGTTATTTCTGTCTGTTGTTTGACCTTTTTACCCCTCATGTTGTTGCTAATTTCTCGGCTATGTTGTCGTTGTTTTGCCAAGTTTATCAATTGAGACACAACACACAATGCCCACTATTCCTATGGCAACATCTCCTCTCCATTTTAGGCCTCCTTTTACTAGTTCACTGAACTTGTCCGTTCATCCTATCGAAGTGATGTGATATGATGTTTGTTTGTCTGATGTTTATTCTGTTTGTTTGTTTGTTTGTTTGTTCGTCTGTTTGTCTATCCGAATGTCTGTCTATTTGTGCCTTGCCTTTTGTCTTCGAACTCTCAACTGCAAAATGTCTGCAGGAAAATACGACTGGCACTTGACTAACATGGCGCAAGGATATGCAGAGATAACGTTATGATTTTGAATAGAATAACTTTGAAATTCTCAAAACAATGTCATCTCTTAAAGCGGCGACCATTTGTGTGACTTTATTTTAAACTCATTGAAGAACAAATTGAATTTTAATTATGTAGATTTGTTTTCTCTGTCATGGCATTCAAGGAGGCTTACTGTCCGCCTGGGGGTATGCTACATTTGGTTGTAATTCTCAACTGGTATTATTTTAAGTGCCTTGATCCTTATTGTATCCTTATTATATGATAAATGTCTAATTTATTTTCTTCTTCTTTACAGGGCTGTCACAGATCCTCGCGATGGTCGTCGTGTGGCCCTCAAAAAGCTGCCAAATGTGTTCCAATCGTTGGTCTCATCGAAACGTGTTTTTCGTGAACTGAAAATGCTTTGCTTTTTCAAGCATGAAAATGTAAGTACCCCCAAGTAAATATACAGTAGAAACCGCTTATAACGTCCGTCCGGTTATAGAGACTGAAGTTCGATGAGTGATTAAAAACTTATATGAAAGGACCTTCGGTTGGTCCCAGATTCCACTGTATGTACATACTTATATGTATATTAAAATGCGTATAACGTGAAAATAACAAAGAGCATTATAACTTAATACAATATTTAATTACTCGTATGTCGTTTTGTCCCCTTTTACTTGTACCAACTCCTTTCCCATCGACAATTGCTGCTCCTGCTCCTTCTCTTTTGCCTGCTGCTGCTGCTGCTGTCCACATTATTTCTTTCTCAGTTCAATTTCTGTTGTCATAAAATTTAATTAAAATACACAATTCGATTATTGGCTGCTGTTCCTTTGTGTATCAATGGTAGAAATGGCGGAAAGGGCCAACGGGAGGAAACTTGCTGAATAAAGAGATGAGAGTGACTAAGTGATGTAAGGCACTGGGATGGGATGGAGGGTAGCCCACGATACAGAGGCCGTACACAAGTCAATATACTAAAGGCCTGGCAAATAAAAATTAAAAACACACATGAAAATGGCTGAAAGCGAAACGCCACTTGCCTTCAATATATGAATTTATTAGCAATTACTTTTTCACCGCCTCCGCCGCCCCTTTGAAAGAGAAAGAAAGATAAGGATAAAAAAAAGAGAAGAAGAAACCCTTTCAAATTCCTTTTGTAGGTTCTCTCTCTCTCTCTGCTTTTCTCTCTCTCTTATAAAGCTTGGCTTTGATACCTTCTTTTTTCACATTTAATACCAAACGGAATCGGAAAATATGTATATAGTATGTCATATATGATTTCTATACAATAACTTACTGACTTTTGACTTTTTCTCTGACAAATTTGCCATCGATGAATCATCATCCAAATCAAATACTTTAACCAACTGACTGACCAAGCAGAACAATTCAGTTCGTTGATATGCATAATAAACTCATTTCCAGCAGCTGTTAAATAATTTATCTAACCAACAATAATAACAATAATAATAATACACCATTAGCTCCAAGGCAACTAAACAAAACGCCACGCCCATAAGACCAACACCAATCCTGGGCCACATCAGACCAAACGAAACTTCCCACGGCAATTCCTACCGCAAATAACTGAAAACGACAAAAATAAGTATACAAAAAATCATTCAGATTCAGATTCAACAATTTGAATACTTAAATACTTAAAGTCAAACTCTAAAATTACTACCAACTACTTAAAATTTTGTGGAGTAATGAAAAAGGTTTTAGATTTTTTCTATTTTCCTTTCTCAACTTGGCACTTGACTTGAATTAAATTAGTTTAACTATTATTTGGTTGCTGTTGATTTGAAGCTGGCAGTTATTTTGATTAAAACTAATGCGTTAGTTAAGCAAATCAATTACTTAAGCTAATGTAACCCATTCTACACTGTAAAGATGCAAAATATATAATTAAATATGTGTCGGAGATTGAATTAAGCAGTTCTAATAATTTGCATTGTCTGTCTACTTCTATGGCGAATTGATCAGTGTTGAGTAATGAATAACATGAATGATGTAGAACTGTATAACACTAGTCATGTGCGCTGACTGTATAGGCTGTCATCGAGTGTGCCTCGGTGTGTGGTTGAGAGAGTTCAGCCTCTTTTCTTTTTGGAATTCAATCTAGTGACAAAAATGGAAGCCAATAATAGAAACAACGCTTCAGGAATCCCTAAAATACTCATTGATTGAATATATTTATGATGATGAGTTTGCCTTTGGTTAAGTTTTGTTGTTACACTTCATGTGAGGTACTCAATAGTTATCGATATGCCTCTCCCTTTCTCTCGCTCTGTCTCTTTCGAATGCATTTGAATGTAAGCTGAAAAGTTTTTAAGATCAAAAGTTGATCGAAAAGAGTCGTTAACGAAAATTTAGTTTCAATCTCATATTTGTATAATTAACGTTTTCTTTTTTAATATGTGTGAGTAAAAATATATAGTAAAGAAACTGTGAGTTGTGTGTGTGTGTGTGTGTATGGAGTAGTGATGATCAAAGATGATAATGATGATGTCTTGACTTTGTTTCTATATACCTTTATATATATGTATGTCAGCCTACGTCTTTTGTGTGCTTTTGCTTGCTTGACTGCGTGTGAATTTCGTAATGCAAAATCATAAAGAAGCAGACAACAACGACAACAACAACAACGACAACAACAACAACGACAAAAAGGTAGAATGAAGGCATGGTAACAACAACAACAACAGCAACAAACATCGTAACACCTTACCCAATATGCAAATTTTCTATTAAATATGCATAAATTGCTTTGATGAAGGCGCAACTTGGCTTGGTTGTCATCGTCGTCGTTGTCGTTGTCGTCCGCCCACCTTGCCACCTAGCCCCTTCCTCTCCTCTCCCCCTACGACGTACCCCTTAATGCTGTTGATGTGTTTCCTGTTTCATTTCCTACTATGACAAAGTCTTCGAACAAGTGCAATTAACTCAACGACATCAAAAAAAAAAAAAAAAAGAAAATTGAAATAAACATAGAAAAAGAAAAGTTATACATTATTCGAGCCTAGACAAGGTGTTGCCTGGAAAGCGAGGCGAAAAGCGAAACAATTAGATATTCCAGAGTTAAGAAAGGAGCAGGAGCATTAGGTTTCAGTTGATGTCGATGTCTGGCACGTGTTTATAATTTGTGAATTCATCAGAGAAATTCTAAATAGGTAAAATGTTTGACCCCAATCATATCTTTCTAAGTTAGCTTGAGCTTAACTTGATTCATAAGAATGCCAGATTGATTGAGATGATTCTCCCAATTCTTCAAATGGCAACGTTTGTGTCAGTTCATTGTCGGAATTTGCTAGCTTTCTGTGTCAATATGTACATTCCTTATTACTCTATATGTCCCTCTCTAGAACTTTTGATCATTGGCTTCTCCATGTGCAGTAATCGAATCGATGCTAATAAGCCAGACATCTCTTAAAGAATGTAAAGAAATTTTGATAATGATGCCAGGATTCCATTTCCTTTTGCAAAATTGACAAGCCTCTTGGCAGTTTTAGCACCTCAATTGTTTCCCCACCCCAACCACCTCCTCCTCCCAGTCTGCAGTTTGTGTAGACTTCATTTTGAATTCACACAAATGGAGGCAAAATGCTTTTGGCCCATTATTGTGTTGTACACTCTTTCAACAATTGCAGAATTTCAATAAACTGGAAGAGATGCACGTACGTGGCGCACATATCAAAAGCAAATACAAAAACCCTTTTCCCCTTCCTGCTGCCAGGCGGAAGGCTCCAACAACAACAACAACAGACAATTTCATTTTGAATTTCAAATGAAATCAAATTGGTACAACAACAACACATCAGCAACAGCAGCAACATATTCGAAAAGATTTCTCACACAGATCTTTTATCTATCATGAAGAACCGCTTTAGGTTTTTGGGTTTGGAAAACTGATTTTGTTAACTGGAAATTAGACTAAAGACTAAATTTGAAAACACTTTTGCGTTACAAAGAATTTTGTAATGAAAAAATGTTTTGGTGTGGGAAACTAAATTGAGGTAACTCACATCCCAACAAAACAAACTAAAAACTAAGAAGTTTCAGCTTAGTTAGACATAAATGTTTCCAGTGCTTGGACTATGCAACATTTTTCTAATGCCTTTTCGAAAAAGGGTAAAAAGCAAACCAGCTAAATTCAGAGGAAGTTGTAAAACGAAAAGAACAACAAAAATGTTGCCCTCAAAAAAGACGTCGCAGCTGTAAAATGTATTTCAACAAAAGTTTACCCAAGACTTTGTTGTTGTTGCTGTTATTGTTGTTGTCTCTAATTTGTTTAGTTTCTGTTGTCTTCAAGGACAGAGACTGCAACAGCTTTAATACTTTATTTTGCTCTTTGTTAAGTTTTGGTTTGTTATTTTCTTCAATTGCCAAGTTGAAAAATGTTAATTAGCTACAAGCAAACCAATCCAAACCGAAAACCCCACTCACACCAGCTGGGAGGGGGTAGTTGGCGGGGTTACGGTGGGTTGTCTCAAAGACTTCAAATATTGTAGTTGTTGCTGCACCATGGCAACATTGAGATAATTACACGCCTGCGCATTCAATTCGAATTCGAACAAAGCCGAAAAATAACACACACACACAAATAGAAATGAAAGATTTTGAGTTCTAACAATTATTTCCATTACATGGGGTAATTGGATTATATTAATCACCCTATTAAGGATCATAATATACACTTGAGTATGAACTGATCCAAGACAAGTCTCATGGAGAGAGAAGGGAGGAAGTTGAGACCCATTGATTGAAACCAATTGTTTTTGATTATCAAGGCTCTATATATATATATGTATATTCATTTGTTCCATCCGTTTTTATGCTTTATCCAAAAGAATGTCTTTTCTACTTGATGTAGATCAAGACGAAATACTAAACATACATATCTTTCTTAAATTTGGTATGCTAATTGTGTTTATCAATATCCTTTTGTTCATTAAATTTCATAAAAATCTATTAAAAAATGGCCAAGTTATAAGTGGAAACTAAGGCTTGCTTGTAAGAGTAAGCGAGACAGTCTTGAAATCACTATTTCCCTAATGAATTATTGAGCTTTAGGGGCAATAGATAAATCCGGACCTGTTTACACAAATTGGTTGCATAAAATCTCTAATAGAGTCCGCAGTGCAGATGTCAAGCGGTTTTGTTAGCCATCATCGGCCAACCTACCCCTTCTTCTTCTTCTTCTTCTTCTTCGTCTTCTTGTTTTTTGTTGGGAGGGGGCTTCCCCTTTGCAGTTCTCTTTGAAGACTTTAAACCACAGGCTTAACAAATGCAGTTCATTCGCAGTTTGCTAAATTACAGCAGCAGCAACAAAATTATTACAGAAAAGCCAAAGAGACGACGCGAAAAAACACAAAAAAAAAACACAAACCAAAAAAATTGTTTTTTGCCACTTAAGATGACGACGGCGACGACGACGACGACGACGACGACGACGATTGTTTCAGAGACTTGAAGACGGCATTGGATTTGGTCGGTCGATCGGCACTTTGTTTTTTTTTACCTTATTGTTTCTTTGCAGTTTTGTTCCTTTTTGCTAAAAGTGCGCAAAATTGTTGAAACTGCCTTTGGTTAGTGCCGACACAGCAGAAGGGGATGGGGTTGGGGGGAGGTATAGAATGACGGTGGCAGACAAGGGAGAAACGAGGGTTATATGTATGTCTCGGCAACATTGTGGCTAGCAACATTTTTTTTTGCTTCTTCTTCTTCTGACTGCAATTTTCGAATACCCTGTAAACCATTGAACTGATTAAAGGGTAGATGGGAGAGTCATAGAATCTTGAATTGGGTTTCTAGGGTATTAATAGCATAACAAAGAGGAAAATTTACGAAGGAATCGCCATCGTCTATCTAGACGCCAGGATATCAAAAGAGTAGCCGTAAAGGGTATATGACAGTCGTTTCAAGTATGGAGAATAATTTGGTTCTTGTATTTCGGGCTACTTTACGCATTTTTGTTGATGACGATGACGATGACTGACTCTTGAATAAATATTGTAAATTGATTTTAAAGGCAAGTTCGTTTGCCCCTCTTGACACACACACACACACACACACACACACAGCACACAGCACACACTTATTGCCTCTCTCAGCCCCTCAGCTTCTGGTCGATGGTCGTTGGCCGACCCCTTCTCTCTGTCTTTGTGTTTAGTTCGTCACTCAGTCGAGTTGAGTTTTAGTTTAGTTTCAGTTGAGCTGCAACTCCTTCAGTTCCTTCATCATTTTGTGACCGCAAGCAAAATAAATCAGCGACTTGTCTAAAGGGGGACGGTCTGACCGTCCGACCAACCAATCGTTAGTCTTTCCCTCTGATCGTCTGGCTAACTTGTCTGCTTGTATATATGTATGTATGTAGGGGGAAAAAGAATGAGAGAGAGGGAGTTGGAGATGGAGAAGGGAAGTGAGACGAGTTCAGTGGCGTGATTTGTATCTTTAAACTAAACATAATCAACGGGTCAACATTTTGCTTCCACAACTGCTCGAACCGTTTCACCTTCTCCTTCTTCTCCTCCTCCTCCTCCTCGTTTTCTTGGTTAAGCTTCTGCTTCGTTTTGCCTCTTTTTCCCCTTCCACAATGTCTGCTCTTGCCCTTCTGTCAGTCTGAACTTTGTGGCATTTAATGCCTGCCAGCGACACTTAACATGCAACTTAACTTGATTTTTATTTTGATGATGAATATTTCGTTCACTTTCCTCACCAACCACCCCGAATTGCCATAATTTATGCCTTGTGCTAGGTGTTAAATTGTAATTGTAATTTTGCTTAGTTTATGATTTACAATCTGCATAAATATAATATATATCTCACGCTCTTTCTCTCTTTCTTTCAGGTTCTCTCAGCTTTGGATATTTTACAACCACCACATTTGGATTTCTTTCAAGAAATGTATCCTTTTCTATAAGACAAACAAAAACACAACACAAAACTAATATAAATTAACCAAAAACTACTCGATCAAGAGAAGTTCTAGGATCAAGTTGATATATCTCCAAAGAGGAGCAAAGGTTGAAAGAAAAGAGATTTTCAAGTTCAAATCTTCTAAACTATCTTTGAGATATTAAAAAAGGATTCATAGCCAAGTGAAATCTTCTAAATTCTCGAGAAACTTTCTACGACTTGTTGAAATCTTCCTAACAACATAAAGTTATCAACTCTTAGGGATTAATCCTTCTGCTTAAGTACCAAAATCCATAATATGCAGAAGCTTTGTTTATGCCAGAGAAAGGTCATAGAAATCCTTTAGAAAAATATTCAACCCCATCAATGGATCTTTAACTTTTACTAAGGTTAAACCTTTTGGATTCAAAATTAACCCTCTAATAGCACAGAGAAATGAAAACATCTTAAAGCATCCTTCAAATGAAAAGTAAACTTTCTAAATCTCTGTAAATTCTTCAGATATTTCAGACATACATATATCTCCATCAATATTTTGATTAATAGAAAGAACTTAAAATGTCAATTTGATTTAGCCCCAAAAAGTAGGCTTTAGTTAACTGTTATTAGTTGTTTTTTTTCTTTTCGATAAACCAAAAATGAAAAGTTAAACTGATTGAAAAAGGTTTCACAAAATTTTAGAGATTTTTTTCCCTTTTGTTTTTTGTGGGAAATGTACTTAAACTTTTGCTTGTCATAATTCATCAAAGTTGTGACAACATTTCATATACGGTCAAGAGAGAGGCAGAGGGAGAGAAAACACTGCCACCACTTGCCCCCTCTCCCTATCTTACCTATCAACTGTTGCCAGTTCGTTTTCTATTTCCTTTTTTTTTTTGCTTTTTTGGAGTTCAAACACCAAACTTTTGGCCAAAAGCAAAACTAATTGAAAAAAGTTTTCATAGCAAAAAAAAAAATAAACAAAAACAAACAAACACACATCACACACACAGAGAGAGAGAGTGAGAGGGGTGAAAAGGGAGACAAATCAAACAGAAAGGCTTCTTTTCTCCTTTGACATCTCTGCCTTTCTCTCTCACTCAGTCAGTCACTCACTCTCTCTGTCTAATTTAAATTGATTTTTAAGGCTTTATTTCAATTTTGAATTTGGTTTTCGTGACTTAACATTGAAAATTCTCAAAACCCATCAGCTATGTGATAACGGAATTGCTGCAATCGGATCTACATAAAATTATAGTCTCACCGCAACATTTATCTGCCGATCATATTAAAGTCTTTCTGTATCAGATATTGCGAGGATTGAAATATTTACATTCAGCCCGGATTCTCCATCGTGACATTAAGCCCGGCAATCTGCTGGTCAACTCGAATTGTGTATTGAAGATATGCGATTTCGGTTTGGCCCGCGTCGAGGAGCCCGATCAGGCCAAGCACATGACCCAAGAGGTGGTCACACAATACTACCGAGCGCCCGAGATCCTAATGGGTGCCCGCCACTACTCATCGGCTGTGGACGTTTGGTCGGTTGGCTGCATTTTCGGTGAACTCCTGGGCCGTCGCATTCTATTCCAGGCCCAGAATCCGGTGCAGCAATTGGAACTGATCACCGAATTGCTGGGCACACCCACAATGGACGATATGCGTCACGCCTGCGAGGGTGCCCGCACTCATATGTTGCGTCGGGCACCGAAACCTCCATCCTTCTCGGTGCTCTACACCCTGAGCTCTCATGCCACCCATGAGGCTGTGCATTTGTTGTGCCAAATGTTGGTATTTGATCCGGTAAGACGACAAACACTCAAATAATAACCAATACCAAGAACAACTATATACATACATCGATTGCTAACACACACTTTCCAACAATCTTCGCAGGATAAGAGAATTTCTGTGACAGATGCCCTGGCCCATCCGTATTTGGATGAGGGTCGTTTGCGTTATCATTCATGCATGTGCAAATGCTGTTTCACTACCTCGGCTGGAATGCGTCAGTATACAGCAGATTTTGAGCCATCGGCTGGTCAGCCCTTTGATGATCTATGGGAACGTAAATTGACCTCAGTGCAGCAGGTTAAGGGTGAGTGGCAACTCGATCTCACGATCTTACGATGGTATGTTATGATGTTTACTTCTTTGCAGAGGAAATGCACAAATTTATTGCCGAGCAATTGCAAACGGGTCGAGTGCCGCTTTGTATTAATCCACAGAGTGCGGCATTTAAGAGTTTTGCCAGGTGAGTTGATCAAGTTGGAAATCCTATAAAACTGCACGCCCTCACTCTCTCTCTATCTCTCTCTCTTACACACACTCCTTCACTCTCACCCGCTCTCTCTCTCTCTCTCTCTCTTTCTCTCTGTCTGTCTGTCTCTCTTACTACAATTGTCCCTGAACCCACAAACCATCAACAAGTCAAGTACCTGACCAACCCACCCCCCACCCCCCCACTCCACCCACTTTTTAGTTTATTGCCTTTTGAAATGAAAAATTTGACAAATTTTTTTTAAACTATTTTTTGTTTTTTTTCTTCTAATTTTTTATTTATTTATTAATTTTTTCGATTTGTTTGTTTTGTTTGAAATAAATTTAAAGTCATTTGCTTTTGTCCTATACCACACACACACACTCACACACACACACACCCCCCAATCACCTGTCTACCCCCTCCCTCCCCATGCCTTTTAGAACTTGTTGTTTATTGTTCCTTAATTCCATCTCTATAAATTTTTAAACCAAAAAAAAAAAAAAACATCTATCAATATATATATATATATATATTTCTTTCTCTCTCTCTCTCTTTCTCTCTCTTTCTATGATTATTATTATTATTATTATAATTATTGTTTATTTTGTTATCAATTTTTCATTTGTTTTGATTTATTTTTCTCTATTTCTCTCTCTCTCTCTCTCTTTCTTTCTTCATTTTTTGTTTTGTTTTTCGTCTATTTGTTTGTTTTGTTTGAATTCTTTTCTCTTTGGTTTTTTTTTTTTTATACTCAAAAAACAAAACCAAAAACAACAACAACAACTTTTTTCTATACAATTTGTTTATATATATATATATATATATAAAAAAAAAAAACTTATACTTATTATATTTGCGTTGTTAAGCCAATGAGAATGAGAATATCTACTACTACTACCAATACTACTACTACCACTACCACAACAACAACAACAAAAAGAACAACTACAACAACAACAACAAGAACCAGAATCAAAACAAGAACTTGAACTTGTTGCATTTGCTGCTCCTGTCGCTGCTGCTGCTGCTGCTGCCGCCTGTGCCGCTGCTGCTGCTGTCACAACAACAACTACTATCGCCTCTGCCGCTGCTGCTGCTGATGCTGTTGTTGCCTCCTCCTACTACTACTACCACTACTACTACTACTACTACTAGTCGCAAGACCCTCATGAGACTCAGAAAGAAAGAATGAAATCAATCGATCAATCAATCAATCAATCAATCGATCGATCAACAATCAAGAGAGCCCACACAGCCCCCCGAAAATGAGAATGAGATAAATAGGCGCGATAACTGAATAGTTAGGCAGCAGCTCAGCTCTCAGCTCGTCCTTCGTCCTTCTTCTTAGGTCTGTTGAACAAAAACACAAAAAAAAAAAAAAAAAATAAGCATATAAAACTCAATAAACAAATATCAAAATAATAATACAAAAAAAAATTTAAAAAAAAAATGCCAAATAATGTTTATAATTTTCTATATATATATATTTAGTTTATGATTTCTAAAATCTTTTATCATCTACCCTCTGGCAAATTTCTTTGTTTCTATCTCTCTCTCTCTCTCTCTAACGCTTTCTCGCTGTTTTTTTTTTTTTTTTTTTTTACTTCTTATCCTTAACTATGCCTTTCTCTCTCTCTCTCTCTCTCTCTCTCTTTCACGATCTTTCTTTCTCCATTAAGCTAACTTTCTTTTTCACGCTCTCTCTCTCTCTCTCTCATCCTTGTCCTTTGTGTATAAACATTTTATTCTTTTTTGTTTGCTTTTCATTTGATTTAACTTTTTATTTGATTTTTAAATGGGCTTATAACTTTCACTATCTCTCTCTCTCTATCTCTGTTCTTCTCTTTACTTATCTATCTATATATGTATATATACTTGTGTATCTGTGTACATACATACATATATAACTGTGGCAAACAATCTAACTTTATGAAATTGTTTATAAATGTCAACAAATTAAAAGAAAAATGACTAAACAAATTATCAAGAATTGGCCCCACTTTCTCCCGTTGTTACTCACAATAATCGAAATTGGCAATAATCGAAATCAAAAATAATAATAAATAAAGCTCATGCTATCTCTCTCTGTCTCTCTCTCTACACATACACACACATACATACATTCATACATACATACATACATATATATACATATATATCCTTCTTGATCATTATCAAATTTGTGTTTAACATATTCCTTCCATCTCCTACTTGCATTGAAGCTTTCTGCTCCTTTGTGTCTATATATATATATGTATATTTGTTTATATTTTATTTCATTTTGTTTATACAAATCGTATATACATATGTATAATATATATTTTACATTTATTGTGTACAGTTTATTCAATTCAACAAATTCATAAATTTTAATCTCATTCACCCAACCACAAAATGATATCCACCCAAATCGCTTAAGATAACCTATATACCTTCAAGTATTGGCCGATTTTGTTGCAGATATGTATATATTGCATCACACTACAAAGAAAGTTAGCAATCAATTCAAAAAACAAAAGAATTTTGCTCGTCGGGGTCACCAATTCAGAGTTGCTTCTTGCTTGTTATCGTTATCGTTATCGGCACATCAAGTGTCATCACAATTGACTATCGAATTTGTATAATTTACTCTAAGTCTGACTCGTCAATGAGTCGTAATACTTAGTTCTTAGTTTAAAAACTAAGTCTAACTAAAAGATTTGAAGAATCCAATTTAACTCTACGTAAACAAGTTTGGAATGGAAGACCCCAAATGAATGAATTAATAATCGAATACTCAGAGTAATCGAAATGTTTTCAATGATTTGGAACGAATGCATCACTGAAACACTCCGAACTCTAGGAGCTCTTAGTGAATAGTGAAGAATGAGAATCAAAATGAAACTCTTTTTCATTCAGTCTAGTTTGTAACCTATTCATTGAACAATTTAACTCTATACAGATTTATATTCGATTATCTCATGTCATTCAGTTGAGCGATAAACGAATTCATTCATATTGAATGCAGATCTCATAACACATTTGAATATATTCAAAAGGATTATCAGTCAATCGCCGCACTCCTTACTCTCATTCACTTGCTGTATATGTATGTATGTATGTCCTATCTCTCTCTCTCTCTCTGTATATCTCTGCATCTTTCTCCTTATCTCTAAATGTCGCTAGGAATTCAATGCGGTTAAGCAGCAGTGACAAAAAGAAAAGCAAAGTAAAACAGACAGAAGAATAAAAACAAGAGAAATGAAATGCGCTTGAACAACAATAATTATAAATATATATATGTAATATCTATATATATTCTCGACTTCCCAATACATCTCCAAACAAATTGCTTCTTCCTTTTTTTTTTTTTTGTTGTTTGTTTGTCGTTTGTTTGTGTATTTTGCTTTTTTTTTTTTTTGGTTTTATGTCAAAATTCATTTCATTGGTATTTCTTTCCTCTCTCTCTCTCTATGTCTCTCCCTCTCTCTTTCTCTCTGTCTCTATCTGTCTCTGTCACTGTGTATCTTCCACTCTCATTTCTTAATATTGTTAATCATTATTTAAATGTATTTGGTCGTTTGTTTGTTAATTTCTTTTTTCTTTTTTTTTGGTCTTAAAACCATTTTGTGTATTTGTTTTTCTTTTTTGTTTTTGTATTATTATTATCATTATATATATATATATATGTACATTATATATATTCAAGTAGATGTAAATGGCATGACTTATGACTATGTAACTATAAACATACATACATATATATATATATATATGTCCATAGTATGTATAAAAATTTCAATTTAAATTGCAAAAATGTATTAACTTTTCTTATTCTATTTCTCTCCCTCTCTCTCTCTCTCTCACACACACACACTCTTTTTGTCAACCTCAAACATTTTTTGGTGGTTGCCTTAACATTTTAGCTCCACTGTGGCACATCCATCCGAGCTGCCGCCATCGCCACATCAATGGGAATGACGGCAAAATGAGGCAATTGCTGCCTAAAGATCAAACCAAAATCAACATCAACATCAACGTCATCTTCATCAACATCATTCTTATCATCATCAGCATCTACATCAACATCATAATCAACGGGCGAATCCGGAACATTAAAGCCGGAGAAGAACGAGAACGAGAACGAGATGGAAGGAGGATGGGGGGAAGTCAACAACAAGAAATGGGAGAGGGGGTTGGGAAGTGGGGTGGGTTTGTGGGTTGGGGGCGGGAGACTACTTGACCAGAGACAAGAAAGAATATGAAACTCGATAAATTAGTGGAACAACGATTTAAATTTTAAGCAACAACAACAACAACAAAATGACAACCAGCAAGCCAGCAGCCAGTGTGTGTGCCCGGTACGAGAATAACAACAACAACAACAACAACAAACAAACAAACAAAACAAACACAAAATGTTTAAACTAAAAAGAAAGAATTTGTTGAACAAGTTAAAAGCATTCCACCACCACCGACAACAAAAACAAAAACAAAAAAACAAACTAAACTAAAATTAAAGAATTAGTAACAAACACACACACAATCGACACACACACACACACACTTATACACACAGTGAGTAATGACTGTGTGTGTAATTTGTAACTCAACTGAAACTAGTCTTAAAAATGTAGTTAAAACAGCAGCGCAGCAAAAACAAAAACAACAAAAAACTAAAACGAAACAACAAGTTGAAACTTTCATTGAATTCTACACAACATCAGCCTATATATATATATATATATATATATAGTAGACTACAACAATTTGACAAACAAAAATAATGAGAAAAGTTAAAAAAAAAAAACAAACAAAACAAAGTAAAACATTTTCTGTTTTATGTATTGTATGTATTAAGCTAAACAACAAAAACAACAACAACAAAAACTCTATGTAAATGTGAAACAAACAAACACACACACACACAGACAGACAGACAGACAAATTATGTAATTCATTATGCTTAATAAACAAAAACAAACAAAGTTTAATACTAATTATAATAGTAAAGCAAAATATAACAAAAACAAAAAACAAGAAAAAACAACAAAAAAAACTCGAAAATAAAATGCAAAAAAAAAAACGCACTCAATACTAAAAAAGAAAGTAAAAACAACAACAAAATTTGAAAATCAGAAGATGAAAAATTTTTTGGAAATTTGTTTGCCAAATTTACCTCAAACAACAATTTCAAAAACTAAAAGCAAAAATGTTTAATGCAAAACTAAAAAACAACAACTAAGTAGTAATATATATATATATATATGTGTATGTATATATATATATATCTATATGTATTTATATAAATGTGTAGCAAGCTTAAAAACAAAAAACAAAAACAAAAAACAAAAAACAAAACAAATTAAAACATTTCAAAGTTTTGTTTGTAGGTTTTTTTTTAATTATTATTATAGATTTTTATATAATTTTTGTTTTGTTTATTGAAATTGGTTTCTCTCTCACGCACACACACACACACACACGCACTTAAAAGAAACACAGACACATTTCCTCTTGTGTGTGTGTGTGTGTGTGTAAAACATTTTAAACACATCCTCCCACCACCAGCCACCCCCAAGCCCAGGCCCAAGCACTTTCTGCATTAGTTACATATTAATTTTAAACTCTAGACTGATTTAATATAATAATTATGATGGAAATTGGAAAATTGAAAAATTGTTTGAGCCTCTTTGGATAAATTCAACAACAAATTGAGAGCAACAAGTCGGACACTCGAGTCTAAAACTTTATAACTAATTTCGATTATTTAATGTAAGCAAAAACAATTCAAAAAAAAAAAAAAAAAAAAAAACACAACACAAACAAGTGAAAAAAGGACACACTGCCCGAATCCCAGTGAATGATTTTTGGCTATATACAAGGAAAATGGGAAAATTGAATGCAATGAACAAGTTTTCACGTTCGAATTTTGGCCAGTAACAAAAACAACAACCACAACAACAGCAACAAAAAAGAATATTAGTTTATTAGCTGATAATTATAATTACTTTATACACACACACACACACAAACACACACACACATATATCAGATACTTCAATTAACTATTTTATCATTTCCAACTAAATTCTAATTGTTTAGTTTATTTGTTCAAAAGTTTATACTAATTATAATGAAGTTTTGAAGCAGAAAACAAAAGAGGAGGAAAAATTAATGCTCATAGGCCAACTAAATGCTAACGAAAAGAAAGACAGAAAGATAACAAACTTATCTTTCTCACCCCCCCCCGTTTCTCCCCTCATACTAAAGCTAAATAATTTTAAGACTGAGTTCTTCTTTTTTTTCCTATCCCCTTCACCAACTTTAACTTCGGTTACCGAATTTACTATACTCTTGCCTCGAAAATCTCTCGAACACGAAAATGAAAAGAAGATCTCGCTTTAACCTTGAAATATAAAGAACTTTGAATCTTATATGGATCAAGTCATAGAATAGATCATTGATTAAAGGAGCAAGAGCAAGAGTGTAACAAGCTTGGCAAGAAACGAATTGAAATGTAAAAGAGAATCCAATGAGAAGTGCATGTCGCCCCCCCTAAAGTAGGCAATAATAGATGTTTTTGAAACAAACAAGTAAAACATTCAAAGTAAATATTGTTTATAGACAATTTTGTAGAAAAGAAACATTTTTGACAAACTGTTGCATACTTTGAGGCGAAATCAGATCAAAAATTAAGAAAATAGCTCGTTCTTTTCAATTCTCTATGGATTTTCGTTCAAATCTTTCAAATTTTTCATCAATACACACACACACATACACACCCACACACATGCGCTGTTTTCTCTTATGTATGTACAAGTTAAAAAAAAAAAAAAAACCATAACTAACATAAAAGAAACATAAAATTGAAAAAACTTTCAAGGAGATCTCATAGCAAAAACAAACAAAAAATGAAAATGCAAATGAAAAACGAATGGAAAATATACATACATACATACATATATGATGTTAGAATTGTATAACCACTTACATATATATACACTCGAATCCAACACACACACAACAAAGAAAGAAAAGTCATGGGCCTAAATTCTAAAGAAGATGATTAACTGACTGAATAATAAATGAAAAGTCTTCGATTATGTAAATGAGAGGCATTTCATTCCATGAGAAAAACTTACACACACACACACACACATACACATCATCATACTACTAAATATACATTATATACATTGACTAAATAAATAAATGTGTTTAGGGTATAATTTTTTTTTTTTTTTGTTTTTTTAAATATTTTTCTTGTGCTTTTGTGTTTTTTTTTTTAAGTTTTAGTTTAGTTTGTAGTTTTAGGCACCCTGTATATATAGAACAGATTTCAACACACACACACACACATTTAAACACCCCACCAAGTAAACTATATATATATATATATGATATAATTAATTATGAATAATTAAAGTAATAATAATAATAAAAAAAAGGCATAAATAATTATGCAAACTTTTCTCTCTTCACCATTTCTCCCCATTTGCCTCCCACATTTTCATTCATTCTATTTCTCATTAAGAGAATTTTCATCATGATTTTTAGTTAATAAGCTAAACAAATTTATATATAAACAACAACAACAACAACAGAAACCATTTCTCTATGCATAGTGAAAAACAAAAAACATAAAAAACTAAACAACAAAGTGTAAATGTCATTTTTTTTTTAAATCTACATTATAAAAGAAAAAAATATAAGAAAGAAAAATACTTCAACTATATATATATATATATATAAATAATAATTTTTATTTGCTAAGTTTAATTTAATTATCAATTAACGAAACGTGAGAAAGAGTAAAAAGTAAAAAATTAAAAGCTGCATTAGTATTTTTTTGTCTTAAAGTATGCTTAATTATAATATATAAATATATATATATATATATATATAAAATATATGATATAAATATAAATATATTAGAAGCAAATAAATCTAAAAATAAAAAAAAAACTGTGTAAAACTGTTTGTATAAAAAAAAAAGAAGAAAAAAAGAAAAGAAAACAAAAAACAACAACAACAAACTAGCGTTTTTTTTAATATTATTATTATAATTATACTTTTCCCTTTTATTTGCAGTTTAAAAAATAAATAAAAAATAAACCAGGTGAATGAAAAGGATAATGAAAAACTAAACCAAATGCATTTGCAATTTAGAATTTATAGCTATAAACGAGAAATATATAACAACAACAAAAAACAAAAAAATATATATATATATAAATAAATATATAAAATTTTAACAAACAAATATTAGGCTCTCAATCTATGTATGTGGATATGGATATGATAAAGGACATGAATATGATGTATACACACATATATGTATATATGCATATGTATGTGTGTGTGTGTCTATATCTATATATGTATGTATATGTATGTACGGACAATATAATTGAAAAATTCTATAGATGTTTCCCTTTGACACAAAACTTTTCGTAGAATTTCCAATAATAAACAAAAACAAAATGTTAAAAATTAAAAACAAAAAAAAAAAACCATTAAGCTCAGGTTATATAAATAAAAAAGGCAGAAAAAAAAAAACACACACACTGACACACACACACAACACTTCTTTAAAATATGTATAAAAAAAAACTACAAAAAAAAAAAATAAATTTAAAAATAAAAAATGAGTAAAACGTTTAACATGTTTAACAAAAAAAGGCTGTTTGTAGAAATTGTGACACAGTAAAAAGTGAAAAGACAACATTTTTCTCCTTTTTGTCCCCCTCACCATCACCCCCCACCCCACCCCATTACCAAAGAAAGATCCTTTAACATTTAGAAAAAGAAAAAAACAAAAACAATTTTCATCCTAAAACAAAAAAAAAAAAAACATGATTGCTGCTTTTGTGCACTAAGCTTATGTAAATACATTAAACTAAAAAAAAAAAAAACCAAATTAAAATCAAGAAACATTTTTCCATAAACTAAGCAATTTCAAGAAAAAAAAATTATTCGTAGAGAAAATGATGAAGAACTTTGTGATTTGCTTCCCATTGATAATGTCGCCAGATATAGATCGAAAAGAAATAACTTCAAAATAATAATTGTAGAGCTCTCTTTCACACACACACACACACACACACACAAAGTAGGTAACAATTAATCTAAAAAAAAGAATAAATGGAAACATTATATACAAAATAATCATTAACAAGAACAAAACGAATGAAAAATGGCAACAAACTTAATCATATATATATATATATATATATTATATGCGCATATTCTGTATGTATAACAGGATCGGTCAAATTTATTCTTTATTTTTTTTGGTTATTGCCAAATTTGAAGGTCCTTGAGCCTCGCTCTGTTCCACTTTGAAAAGTTGAAAACCCAAAAAAAAAATGGAAAAGAAAACCAACCCATTTCTCGATGGGCATAGCGAAAAGTGGAAGAGGAAAACAATTCGATCGATCGATATATGTTTTTTTTTTGTTTTGCTAAATGTTGTAAAGACAACCAAGATACGAAAAACGAAAATGATTTATGTAGGCAAACACTTTGGCAAACAAACCAAAAAAAAAAAAAAAAACAAAACGAAAAATATATAAAAGGGAATATCTATTCGATTTCTTTATTAAGCACAGAAAAATTTGGTTTCCCCTTTGCAACAGCAAAGAAATCGAAAGGATTAAAGGAACCTAAAAAACTGTATATATGTAATTATATATATTAATAAAATATTTCTTCACCAATATTAACCACTTAATAAAAAAAAACACTCGTATGATATATAATCTACTTCTTTGTGTGGTAGAATGAAAAATTGGTCCTGCAATTGAATGCAAAAAGTTGTACATTAAACAAAATAAGAATGGAAAGGCGAGAGAAGCGAACGAATCTGATGCAAAGAATGGAAATTTCAAAATGAAAATACAATTTTTTTTGTCAACAAACAAATTATAAAACTAACACACACACACACACACTATACATACTAACCCCATTGTATTACCACGAAGCATTAGACTTACTACAAGAACAAGTAAAATTATAAAGTAATACTAAAAGAAACGACAAGAAATTTCAAAAACCTAAAACAAAAAAAAAGTATGACAGTAAAAAATGCTTTCAAACTAAATAAAGTTCTTTGGAATTAACAATGCAAAAAAAAAAAAAAAAAAAAAACATACGAAAACAAAAAAAAAGATACGAAAAGAAAAAAAAGAAATCGCCAAATAGAGTTTTTAATGCTTAATCGGTTCTTGGGACTTGTGATAATTAAAGTGACCTTTTTTGATGCCAATCGAAATGAATCATTTAAAGGACATTCCTATCCTTAACAAAGACTAGGTAACCCGCGGACATGTCTAAAAGATTCTTCATTTAGTTTTTAGCATCAGAAAAAGTTGGGGTCGTCTAAGGATGCAGGTCTCAAAAATGGTTGAAAAGGTCCTTTTTCTCAGCATTTCAAAGGACATTCCAGGACCTCCTAACATCAGTCGATGTGGACGAACAAGGACTTCCATCATGCCAAAGGATATCCAAATCGTTTAAAAAATGACCGAGTTATGAGCACTTTTCTGTTTTTTGGACTTGGCACTTTTTCCAAGTCCCAAATTGAACCAAGTGGCGAAAAATATTGGAAAAATCACGAAATCCTTGATATCTCGGCTCTCCGCAGGACTACCGAGATGTCCTTTGCACCGAAGATAGTCCTTGCTTATTAAAGTTTTATGGCATCACTATTGTCCTGATCCTTCAAAGGACTCGCGAGTTATAGGCTATTTTTGTTCAAACAGAAAAGTCCTTTTATCTTCGCTTCTGGAAGGACATTCCAGGATCTCTTTGTGTCAGTTGAAGCGGATCATCAAGGACTACCATCTGACCAAAGGACATCCGGATCGTCCTTGAAGCAGCTGAGTTATAAGGACATTTATGGATTTTTTTGCGACTTTTTGGCCATTTTTCTGACTCTCCCCCTTACAAAAAATCGAGCAACATTTTTGGCAGGATATTGAAAATCCTTGAATGCAGATCGGTAGTCCTGATTCTGGAGGACCAAAAAAGGTATGTCCTGTTGAAATCGGTCAATGTCCTGCCGAGATATGGCCTCGAGAAAATTATCCTTTTTTTCGTTTTTTAGCTCTAAAACTCGCAAATTCTGCCGCAGGACGAAAGGACATGGTTCCCTAGTATGTCCTTGATGATCTCTACAGATTGGCATCAAAAAAGTTGGGGTCGTCTAAGGATGCAGGTTACAAAAACGGTCGAAAAAGTCCTTTTTCGTCAGCATTTCGAAGGACATTCCAGGACCTCCTCACATCAGAAGATCCGGACGAACAAGGACTTCCATCATGCCAAAGGATATCCAAATCGTCCACAAAATGACCGAGTTATGAACACTTTTCTGTTTTTTGGACTTGGGACTTTTTTCCAAGTCCCAAATTTAACCAAGTGGCGAAAAATATGGGAAAAATCACGAAATCCTTGATATCTCGGCTCTCCGCAGGACTACCGAGATGTCCTTTGCACCGAATATAGTCCTTGCTTATTAAAGTTTTATGGCATCACTATTGTCCTGATCCTTCAAAGGACTCGCGAGTTATAGGCTATTTTTGTTCAAACAGAAAAGTCCTTTTATCTTCGCTTCTGGAAGGACATTCCAGGATCTCTTTGTGTCAGTTGAAGCGGATCATCAAGGACTACCATCTGACCAAAGGACATCCGGATCGTCCTTGAAGCAGCTGAGTTATAAGGACATTTATGGATTTTTTTGCGACTTTTTGGCCATTTTTCTGACTCTCCCCCTTACAAAAAATCGAGCAACATTTTTGGCAGGATATTGAAAATCCTTGAATGCAGATCGGTAGTCCTGATTCTGGAGGACCAAAAAAGGTATGTCCTGTTGAAATCGGTCAATGTCCTGCCGAGATATGGCCTCGAGAAAATTATCCTTTTTTCGTTTTTTTAGCTCTAAAACTCGCAAATTCTGCCGCAGGACGAAAGGACATGGTTCCCTAGTATGTCCTTGATGATCTCTACAGATTGGCATCAAAAAAGTTGGGGTCGTCTAAGGATGCAGGTTACAAAAACGGTCGAAAAAGTCCTTTTTCGTCAGCATTTCGAAGGACATTCCAGGACCTCCTCACATCAGAAGATCCGGACGAACAAGGACTTCCATCATGCCAAAGGATATCCAAATCGTCCACAAAATGACCGAGTTATGAACACTTTTCTGTTTTTTGGACTTGGGACTTTTTTCCAAGTCCCAAATTTAACCAAGTGGCGAAAAATATGGGAAAAATCACGAAATCCTTGATATCTCGGCTCTCCGCAGGACTACCGAGATGTCCTTTGCACCGAATATAGTCCTTGCTTATTAAAGTTTTATGGCATCACTATTGTCCTGATCCTTCAAAGGACTCGCGAGTTATAGGCTATTTTTGTTCAAACAGAAAAGTCCTTTTATCTTCGCTTCTGGAAGGACATTCCAGGATCTCTTTGTGTCAGTTGAAGCGGATCATCAAGGACTACCATCTGACCAAAGGACATCCGGATCGTCCTTGAAGCAGCTGAGTTATAAGGACATTTATGGATTTTTTGCGACTTTTTGGCCATTTTTCTGACTCTCCCCCTTACAAAAAATCGAGCAACATTTTTGGCAGGATATTGAAAATCCTTGAATGCAGATCGGTAGTCCTAATCTTGGAGGACCAAAAAAGATATGTCCTGTCGAAATCGGTCAATGTCCTGCCGAGATATGGCTTCGAGAAAATTATCCTATTTTCGTTTTTTAGCTCTAAAACTCGCAAATCCTACCGCAGGACGAAAGGACATGGTTCCCTAGGATGTCCTTGATGATCTCTACAGATTTGCATCAAAAAAAGTTGGGGTCGTCTAAGGATGCAGGTCTCAAAAATGGTTGAAAAGGTCCTTTTTCTCAGCATTTCAAAGGACATTCCAGGACCTCCTAACATCAGTCGATGCGGACGAACAAGGACTTCCACCTGTCCAAAGGACATCCCGATTATCCTTAAAATAGCCGAGTTATAAGCAGTTTTGTAGTTTTTGGACTTGTAATTTATACCTTATATAAATAAAAAATAATGTTGCCTACTTTTGGGGTGAATAATATGAATTTTTTAAAAAGTGTTGCCTACTTATTTGGGTTAAAAAAAAGGAATGTTTAAAATATCGAGTATCCTTTAAAGGATCAGGACAAAAGTGGTGTCAATCGAATCCTTTTATCAAGGACAATAATCTGTGTGAAGGACATCCCAGAAGTCCTGCCAGGAGCTGAGATATTAAGGATTTTATGTTTTTCTGATTTTATTGCATACTTTAAGGCGTTTGAGCTTGTGGGGTGTCAAAATAAAAATCTGTTGCATACTTTTAGGCGTTTGAGCGTGTTGCGGATACCACAAGCCGAAACGCCTAAAAGTATGCAACAGATTTTCATTTTGGGACCCCACAAGCTCAAGCGCCTAAAAGTATGCAACACAAATTTATTTCGGCGCCCTACAAGCCCAAACGCCTAAAAGTATGCAACACAAATTTATTTCGGCTCCCTACAAGCCCAAACGCCTAAAAGTAGGCAACAGATTTTAATTAAGGTTCCCTACAAGGCCAAACGCCTTGAAGTATGCAACAAAATCAGAAAAACATAAAATCCCTAATATCTCAGCTCCTGGCAGGACTTTCAGGATGTCCTTCGCACAGATTATTGTCCTTGATAAAAGGATTCGTTTGACACCACTCTTATCCTGATCCTTTAAAGGATACTCGATATTTTAAACATTCCTTTTTTAACCCAAATAAGTAGGCAACACTTTTTAAAAAATTCATATTATTCACCCCAAAAGTAGGCAACATTATTTTTTATTTATATAAGGTATAAATTACAAGTCCAAAAACTACAAAACTGCTTATAACTCGGCTATTTTAAGGATAATCGGGATGTCCTTTGGACAGGTGGAAGTCCTTGTTCGTCCGCATCGACTGATGTTAGGAGGTCCTGGAATGTCCTTTGAAATGCTGAGAAAAAGGACCTTTTCAACCATTTTTGAGACCTGCATCCTTAGACGACCCCAACTTTTTTTGATGCAAATCTGTAGAGATCATCAAGGACATCCTAGGGAACCATGTCCTTTCGTCCTGCGGTAGGATTTGCGAGTTTTAGAGCTAAAAAAACGAAAATAGGATAATTTTCTCGAAGCCATATCTCGGCAGGACATTGACCGATTTCGACAGGACATATCTTTTTTGGTCCTCCAAGATTAGGACTACCGATCTGCATTCAAGGATTTTCAATATCCTGCCAAAAATGTTGCTCGATTTTTTGTAAGGGGGAGAGTCAGAAAAATGGCCAAAAAGTCGCAAAAATCCATAAATGTCCTTATAACTCAGCTGCTTCAAGGACGATCCGGATGTCCTTTGGTCAGATGGTAGTCCTTGATGATCCGCTTCAACTGACACAAAGAGATCCTGGAATGTCCTTCCAGAAGCGAAGATAAAAGGACTTTTCTGTTTGAACAAAAATAGCCTATAACTCGCGAGTCCTTTGAAGGATCAGGACAATAGTGATGCCATAAAACTTTAATAAGCAAGGACTATATTCGGTGCAAAGGACATCTCGGTAGTCCTGCGGAGAGCCGAGATATCAAGGATTTCGTGATTTTTCCCATATTTTTCGCCACTTGGTTAAATTTGGGACTTGGAAAAAAGTCCCAAGTCCAAAAAACAGAAAAGTGTTCATAACTCGGTCATTTTGTGGACGATTTGGATATCCTTTGGCATGATGGAAGTCCTTGTTCGTCCGGATCTTCTGATGTGAGGAGGTCCTGGAATGTCCTTCGAAATGCTGACGAAAAAGGACTTTTTCGACCGTTTTTGTAACCTGCATCCTTAGACGACCCCAACTTTTTTGATGCCAATCTGTAGAGATCATCAAGGACATACTAGGGAACCATGTCCTTTCGTCCTGCGGCAGAATTTGCGAGTTTTAGAGCTAAAAAACGAAAAAAGGATAATTTTCTCGAGGCCATATCTCGGCAGGACATTGACCGATTTCAACAGGACATACCTTTTTTGGTCCTCCAGAATCAGGACTACCGATCTGCATTCAAGGATTTTCAATATCCTGCTAAAAATGTTGCTCGATTTTTTGTAAGGGGGAGAGTCAGAAAAATGGCCAAAAAGTCGCAAAAATCCATAAATGTCCTTATAACTCAGCTGCTTCAAGGACGATCCGGATGTCCTTTGGTCAGATGGTAGTCCTTGATGATCCGCTTCAACTGACACAAAGAGATCCTGGAATGTCCTTCCAGAAGCGAAGATAAAAGGACTTTTCTGTTTGAACAAAAATAGCCTATAACTCATGAGTCCTTTGAAGGATCAGGACAATAGTGATGCCATAAAACTTTAATAAGCAAGGACTATATTCGGTGCAAAGGACATCTCGGTAGTCCTGCGGAGAGCCGAGATATCAAGGATTTCGTGATTTTTCCCATATTTTTCGCCACTTGGTTAAATTTGGGACTTGGAAAAAATCCAAAGTCCAAAAAACAGAAAAGTGCTCATAACTCGGTCATTTTTTAAACGATTTGGATATCCTTTGGCATGATGGAAGTCCTTGTTCGTCCGCATCGACTGATGTTAGGAGGTCCTGGAATGTCCTTTGAAATGCTGAGAAAAAGGACCTTTTCAACCATTTTTGAGACCTGCATCCTTAGACGACCCCAACTTTTTTTGATGCAAATCTGTAGAGATCATCAAGGACATCCTAGGGAACCATGTCCTTTCGTCCTGCGGTAGGATTTGCGAGTTTTAGAGCTAAAAAACGAAACTAGGATAATTTTCTCGAAGCCATATCTCGGCAGGACATTGACCGATTTCGACAGGACATATCTTTTTTTGGTCCTCCAAGATTAGGACTACCGATCTGCATTCAAGGATTTTCAATATCCTGCCAAAAATGTAAGGGGGAGAGTCAGAAAAATGGCCAAAAAGTCGCAAAAAAACCACAAATGTCCTTATAACTCAGCTGTTTCAAGGACGATCCGGAAGTCCTTTGGTCAGATGGTAGTCCTTGATGATCCGCTTCATCTGACACAAAGAGATCCTGGAATGTCCTTCCAGAAGCGGAGATAAAAGGACTTTTCTGTTTAAACAAAAATAGCATATAACTCGCGAGTCCTTTGAAGGATCTGGACGAAAGTGATGCCATAAAACTTTAATAAGCAAGGACTATCTTCGGTGCAAAGGACATCTCGGTAGTCCTGCGGAGAGCCGAGATATCAAGGATTTCGTGATTTTTCCAATATTTTTCGCCACTTGGTTCAATTTGGGACTTGGAAAAAAGTCTCAAGTCCAAAAAACGGAAAAGTGCTCATAACTCGGTCATTTTGTAAACGTTCTGGATATCCTTTGGCATGATGGAAGTCCTTGTTCGTCCGCATCGACTGACTGATCGACTGTCCTTCGAAATGTTGAGAAAAAGGACATATTTCATCATTTTTGTAACCTGCATCTCTAGACGTCACTAACTTTTTTTGATGCCAATCTGTAGAGATCAAGAAGACATCATACCAAACTATTTTTTCAGTAATTTGGACTCAGGATAATGGATATTTTCCAAAATAAAATAATTTGAACTCACTTTCATAGATTTTCATACACAATTTACTTTTCGATTTTGATTTTAAAAAATAAAATATATTTTGTTTTTCTTTATGCTAAAACTCATAGTTCGTATATGGCTTACATCGAAAATATTACCCATTTTTTTCATTTCGGGCAATACAAAGAAGAAAAAAAAAAAACAATTTTTTGTTGAATACATTCTTAGTTACTGATTTAAAAAGTCTAAGGGTTTTTAATTGGTGCTTCATCAGTCTTAATTAACAGATTTAAAAATGCCTTTTCTATTTCCATTGAACTCCCTTATACATTGGATATGTACTAAGTGAGTTAGTTGATTGGGAAAACACATATACATAAATATTCTCTCTTATAAATAAAGTTAAAGTAATGAGAATACTATAATCGCTTAGGTCTATGTATGTGTATATGTAGTTAGTCCTTTTTGCCATAGATACTATAACTTTTCTCCACGAAAATCTGTATAGAACGCTTGACATCCTGCTTATGAGGCTCTGGTAACTGCTCCAATTTGGGTAATATTTTCATAAGGAAACGAAAATCTGGCGATAAATTGATATTTGTTTCCAGATCATTTGAAGCGATCATCATCTGATCATCTTTTCGAGATGGTAGAATAGTTACACTATGTGGTGACGATGGACAAACTCTTTCTGTTTGATTCGACGATGATGATGACGATTTTTCCACTTTCATGAAATTGGTGGGATTCTTTTTAGGCGGCAATGTTATCGGCGATTTGTTAGCAATTATCGATGAAGATTTGTTTAATGTTTGTGCTGATGATACTGGCGGCGGCAGCGGCGGCGGTGATGGCGATACCGACGACTCCTTGCTATGTGCTTGTTGTGTCTTCTGCTGCTGTAGCTCCTTTGTCTGTATGCGATTAAGTAATTCGGGTAAAAGTTTCTCCAATTTCTGGCTAAGATTTTTTGTTGGACCACCAACACCATTCTCCTGTTTATCGGTCATAATCATTAGTTTCTTTGACTGCCCATCCTTCTCCTGCTCCACCACAACGAACATTTTGCATTTCTTTGTGATCAGACCATTACCATTAGTTAGATCTGATGCATTGATCTTGTTTGTCGGAGTCTTTTCATCATATTTCTCAGTTATAACATACAGTTTACGCTTTCGTCCATTCTCTGAATTCTCCAAGGATGTGGCCTCAGAGTCTGAATTGATGGATTGAACGTCGCTGGATGCAGACGAGCATATCGAATGCGAGCGCTGAGGTGGCAACAGCAAGGGAGGTGGTGGCGGAGGAACTGAAACCATGCTTGGCAATGTTATTGTCGTAAGGGAATTCTTCTTTTTCATCATCTGATGATGCTTTTGCTGGGCAACAACCTCAATGGGGGTCTGCAAAAGAAACAAATAATTAATAATTTAATGTATTAATGTTGATTTAGATTGCTTATTGACCTACCTCAACGAGTTCTATGGTTGTGGCATCATCCAATAAAGGTTTCCCAGTTCCTGTTCCATTGATAATAGTTGTTGCTGTTGGTGTTGCTGTTGGTGTTGCTGCTGCTGTTGTTGTATTTGCTGCTGTTCCATTTCCATTGTTGCTGTTAAATTGCTGCTTCGTCTTACGCAGCGGCGTCATTTTGATGCGCGTTCTGGCCATGACCTGAACCTGGCTTTGGCTTCGGCTTTGCCTCTGGTTCGTGCTATGTCTAGTTGCAGTTGCGATTGTTGTTGCTGTTGCTTGTGGATGGTTAAAATGTCTATGGCAGATGCGCAGCTTGTTTAGACCGCCAAGTTTGGTCAGCAATTGATCGCTGATGCGAAAATATCGTAGCCAATGCTTGCACCTAAAATGTAAAACAAAACACACACACCAAATAAATGAAATAGCAACAACAACAACAACAAAATACATTTTTATAATAATAAATGCAAGCTTTACTTTTGCTTTCGTGTTGCAATAAATTCATGAAAATGCAAATAATGTTAAGAACCTTCTTCTCTTTGACTTGCGATCACTTTGGAAGCTCTTTGTTTACTGGCCATCAACAAAAAAAAGAATTACAACACAACAAAAAAATAAAAGAACCAAAAAAAAAAGGAACGAAAAAAAAAACAACAACGTCATACAGCAAAAAAAAACTACAAACTGCATTCAAGTCTCTGTAGTTCTTTTGGGGCACATTTCCTTTTGTATGCGGCTGCAGCAGCAGCGGCAGAGGCAGCAGAGGCAGCGACAGCGACAGCAGTAGCTTTAAAATTAGATCCCAATGTGTGGTTCTCTCTCTCTCCTATTTCTTTCCCACTCACACACACACACACACACAAAGTACAAATTTGCAGTTAGTGCAAAAATAAAAGCTTTTCGCTCTCATTATACCTTGCAGCAGGCCTGAGGATGAAATGGTATATTAACTTGGCCAAAATGTGTGTAACAGGCAGAAGAAAGCTTTGTTGACTCTATATAGTATATATATTCTTGATCAGCAACCACAGTTGAATCGCTCTAGGCATGTCCGTCTGTATAAGAGTCTAGATTTCGGCGATATTAATAGCTAGAGGCCCCAAAAATTTGGTAATCGGACTCGTGTAGTGTATACGCAGCTCAAGTATGTGCCAAAGTTTTGCCACGCCTCCTTCCGTCACCACAAAATGGTTAAGACTGTTTTGCTTCTGTTAAATTACAAACAGTTAAACTATCTGTTAAATCCAAAACTATGCTTAGAACAGTTTTCCACTTGTAACTTTATTTTTGGTTTGCATGGTATACGAGAAGTCGGGACAATGCATTATTTACTCCATTTGCATTGTGCGAGTATATGTGTGTGTGTGTGTGTGTGTGAGTTAAACTTTTGGTCTTATTCTTCTACTCTCTTCTCTCTCTCTCGCATTTTCATTGGCTCTCTAGCTCTGCCTCCCTGAGCAGCGGAAGTTTTGTTCCATGCCGGCAGCAGCGAAACTGATGCAGCTTTTTACTTCAACTTCCATATCCCTCTTCCTACCGCAAAACTCCATGTCTCTCTCTCTCTGCTCCCCTTCAATGGATTGGAATGGCAAGTTAAAGTGCATTAATATTTGTCTTATGAGAGAGCCCCTCGAAATAGTTCAAAGTTAACAAGTCAGGGCAACTAAGTTAGACCTCGATGCCAAGTAGTTTGCTCCTAAAACCTTGTCATACTCTTTGACTTATTGTTTTGAAAAGCCATTAAGACTCTTAACTTCACGGCCAACGTCTGAGAAATTTGGGGGGAGCCATTTACAAAGATTGTCCACAAGGGCAAGAGCAAGAGGCAACAAGCATTGCCATGGTATAAAAATAAACCAATGGGAGGGAATCTTCCTCCTCCTCCTGCTCCCTCTTATGCAGCTAATCGCCCACATCAGAAGCAGCAGCAGCAGAAGTAGCATAATTACAATACAAATGCAATGTAATGCTGGCATTGAAAATGTATATACCCTGCAATCTATGCGGGTATATTGGGATCGATTCGAAACCAGTTAAAGTTGCATACACCTATCAAAAGTCCAAGTGCTTATGTGCAGGGTATGACAAAGTCTAGATGCCATAATTGGTCATAATGGAGTTTCAAATTTTTGTTCTATGAATGCGGGAGTCAAACAAGAGAGAGAGAAAGAGAGAACAAGTTCAATAACCTATGCAGAGAGAGAGACAAGGCACACACACACATTGTACGTACACGCGAGCGCAGACAGCGAGAGAGAAGGAAGAATTAAATCAAAAAGCTCAAAGCTCAAGCTTTGAGATCATAAAAACTGGTTTCGGTTTCAATAATATGGAACCAAATATCTAAAATATAATAAAAATCCATGAGGACTCACCGTTTTGGATCATGAACTGGAAACCGACGCAAATCTGATGGCTTCACATCCAGACACCCCTTCAGGCATGTCCTGGCAGAAGAGGAGCAGGAGCTAGAGGGAGAGGTGGAGCGGGGCTCTAACTTAACCCTGGAGGATGTCGTCGCATTGGGATTGAGCGATATGACCTGGCTTATGAGCAATTTCTCCATAACGACAACGAATCTGAAATTGATGGAAATTGTAATTAATACTTTTTGCCTTTTAATGCATTTTCTTGTTGGCAATTACCTAAGTGTTTAGACAGAGCATGATGAGGATGATGATGATGATGATAGAACAGCAACCAAATTGAATGACAGTATTTTATAATAATGTACAGCTTTTCGAACGAGTCACTGGGAGCTTTTCGCGTGAGTGGAACAACATCTGCCGTTGCATTTCATTTAACTTTGAAACTGATAAGCTTTTGGCCAACTGAACGCAGTAAATAAGCGACAACAGCAACAACACTAAAAGGCAGTAAAATATCAAAAAAGCTTTAAGAATCTTCGGCCAAATGGAAGTTTATATACTCTTTTCAGTCTTAAGGCACCAAAGAACCCTTTCAATCCATTTTGTTTCTTTCATTTTTGCATATAGAACTCAAGTAAATTTGTGTAAAGTACTTTGATTCTCTGTATTATAGATATAGCTTTTATATTAAGGGTGTCAGATTAACTTAAAGAGACGAGTCGACTTCCCATGCTTATCAAGAATATACTTATATACTACAGGGTCTCCTTATCTGCATTACAATCATCTGACCCTCCTCCCCTCGAAGGGTACACAAAATCAGAAAAGCTTTCAACGAACAAGAGCTTACACTTGGAACAATTGCAAGCAAACACATATAAATGAATTGAACACGTCGCCGCCGCAACGACTTCAATATACCATGCACGAGGCAAGTGAATAGGCTGTCTTACTCACTCTTACAGTTATCCCCCTTTGATTGTGGCAGCAATACACGTTTATACCCCCTTTATAAGTATCCTTCTTTTAATCCTTTGATCCTTACTTTCTTAGTTTAGCCTGTTACAAACGTTTTGACGACTTTAATATATCATTTCACCTGAAGGGGGCATAGGCATCAAATGTGTCATAAAGGTGTCAAATTTTTGATGATTTAACAATAAATCTTATCTACATTTATATTTCTTAACATTTGCAAATGATTACACTTAAGACTCTTGTTAGTCAATAACAAACAATTGATATTTCCTTTTTGGGTTTTCCTCATAATATTTCCATCTCCTTCCTCCTAATACATATATATATATATTATATGTACAAATCCCTATAGCCTTTAAAAAGTCTTGTCTTTCATCACTAACAAACATAAAATCTATGAACTGCTTAACTGAAAAAGGGTTAACACCAAATTTTAGAAGCATACTTTTAGGGATAGAAATAAAATTGAAGTCAACTTACAGTGCGAATAACATTAGGGCAGAGCAATAAGCAGTCAATTAGTAGATGCAAAAATAGATTAGAAAATGATCGAGGGATGCCTTTTGAAGTTAATTGTCACCTCAAAGTATGCAATACAAAGTCAATGAATTCACTTTTATAGTTGATTCCACGACAAAAGGTAACATAGAGTCCCTATCCCTAATGTCGCATATTCATATACTTATAAGAGTCCAAAGATTTATGCCCACAAATTGTTGGAAATTGTTGTTCTTCTTAAGTGCATGGTATATTAAGGTCGGCACGAGAATGTCCAACCATCTTTACATACAGTGAAGACAAGTTATGTGTAGAAGGCATGGTTTATGTTATCTTTAATCATAAATTATTGGAAATTGTTAATTAAAAGCGTTAAAAGTTTTGCCATCAATTTCATGCACAGGTGTTAAGCTGCTTTTGCATTGAATTGCGTTTATTACAATTTGTTGTCGTCTCTGGTTGAATTAAAAAGCCAATTCGAATGTCATAAATATAAATATTTTCTTAAAAGCTGTCACATCACTCATAGTTAAAAACAATTTTATTTTTGTTTTCAAAGAAGGCTGCAGCAAACCGACTGTCAATACCCTAAGACGTGGCTTCAAAAGACACAACCTTTGAGTAAATCTAACATTCCATCTTTTAATATAACTATTGAGAACATTTGTTATTACTAGATTCTATAGGGTATAGAAAAAGTCGGTTTGTATACATTGAATTCATATGGTTTTATCATTGAACATTGGTCTCTGAGTGTGTTTTTTTAGTTGTTTAGATTTTATGGGTCTGCCGATTTGTATGTGATTAATATTATTTACTTGAAAAAAACAAAAAGAAAAACACATTTTCAATGCGAAATTGGATCGATCTGAGAATTAGCAGCAAGTCAGCAATTTCAAATCGATCCGAATGAGTTGTCGGACTTGAAACAGAAGCATAAACACACATACATACATACACATGTAAGTGTGGCGATGCCAGACAGCGATAATTCAACATCATCATCATCATCATTATTGGTGTGTGGTCTTGTCCGACTGACAGACTGACTGACTGACTGACTACTGCTGTCTGGGTGAGTAAGTGAGTGAGTGCATTGCCAGCATCTGATGATTATGTGATTAGAATATTGACAACAACAATTAAGCCGCATACAAATTGATTTATTTGTTATTGTAGATCATTTCGGTTAAATTACTAGATTATCCCTCCCACCGCGGCCAATAAATGGAATTCCTGGGAATCATTTTCTAAGATTGCAAGAGAGAGATCACCATGATCATCACCAACTGTGGCAAAAAATTCTTGTCAGAAGTGGGATTCGAACCCACGCCTACAGAGTAGACTGCGACCTGAACGCAGCGCCTTAGACCACTCGGCCATCCTGACTATAAGTCGGATCAACCAGAAAATTAAAATTGAAAATAACCAAATTGAAAAAAAAAAAAAATTAATTAAAAAAAAAAAAAAAAATGGAAAAGGTCAACTAAATCAAAAAATGTTATCCTTCTCTATTTAAGCTATAGAAACTTTGAAATACATACATATATATGTATATACAGTTGGACCCCGATTATCCGGGACCAGAGCCAAAGCGGAAAATCGAAAAACCCGGTAAATCGAGAGCAAACTTTCCTCGTATTTCGATAATTACATACATAATTATCTTTAAATCAATCAACAAACAAATGTTTCTTAGTTCTAAATAAGAAAAACAACCAAAAACTATAAAAAATTATGTATTGTAGTTTGTTCCAACTGTTTAGCTTTTAAATTTTCTTTCATAAGTTCTTTTAAAACCACGAATAATAGAGAAAATCACGGTAGACAGAGACAATGGAACAAACTCAACTCCATCCCGGATAATTGGGGTGTCCGGTTAATGGAGGACCGGATAATCGGGGTCTATATGTATGTATTCATGAGATTTTCAATATTTGATTCAATTATGTTCTCAGATTTTTTTAAAATTCATATTTAAATTCAATTAAACAATTAAATTCATAATAAAAAAAAACCTTTAATTTGTATTTACCTTTCAATTCTAATATTTTAACATTTAAAACTAATGAAATTGATTGTCCGATCTCTTGCGAATTCATTTCAATTTTTATAAATTGCCGATGGAAACACAGTCAGGATGGCCGAGTGGTCTAAGGCGCTGCGTTCAGGTCGCAGTCTACTCTGTAGGCGTGGGTTCGAATCCCACTTCTGACAAGAATTTTTTTTCCTTTTTTTTTCACTTATTGTAATGGAAAACGTTTAATGATCATTTTCACAACAAAATAGTTGGTCAGAAGTGGGATTCGAAACCACGCAGCGCCTTAGACCACTCGGCCATCCTGGCGGGCCGAGCGAGGCTCAGTCACAGTGATTCGATGCCTTAGAGAGTACGTATACGCTATGTCTTACATGTGTCGGGCCAATCACAATTCACACTTAACACTTTGAACTTGCCTCTGCCTCTGACTCGGATTCGGATTCTGCCATTGCCACTGCCCACACGTTGAATTCTGGATGAATTATTGCATGTGCAGCGGCGCCCCAAAGGCAGAAAGACAAATTGCATCTCCCCTCTATCTACATCTCCTGTCCTTTTGTCTGTCGCTTTCGGAACAGCAGCAGACAGCACAACACAGAAAAAAATAAAGGTGTGTACACTTTGAGACTTACTGACAAGGCTCGAAAATGTTTAGTCAGTCATTCAGTCAGTCAGTCGGTCGGTCGGTTGGTCGGTCAGTAGATGAAAAATAATGATAATAATAATACTATATGCACAACAACTAGAAATCAGGTCAACATCATATATCAAGCAAAATGAGCGACCGACGATTGGCAAGTGTCACTTTTTATATTTATTTCGATTTATTATTATGCAAGTGACAGCAGATTAACCGAAAATAAAACAGTAACAAAGTTTCATTTATGCAAAATAATTAAGTTATACAATAAACTAAACGAAAAATGTTTAAAATTTATATATGTAGGTACATAAAAAAGCTTTGACATTTCACACGCAGTTTAAGGCAGGCAGCTGCAGCTGCTGTCAGTTGATGCAGTTGTTGTTGTTGCTGTTGTTGCACTTGTTGTTGTTGCTAGATCGCACGCACTTTCAATGCATTTCAATTAGTTGAAGTTGACGCGGCGCTACGCTTGCTCCACTTTGACTTTGAGCCTCGAGAGTTGAGCATTTATATGCCACATAAATCATACAATTAAAGGGTATACAAAGCTGATCCAAAAGTCCGTATAATGTTTGAGAAATTTATATGGTAAAAGTCCAGCAATAGTTACTATACATACTCTCTAAGTTATATGGTAAATTGTTAGTAAATTTAGTTGATTACTTTAACCTTTTACAGGGTATACACTGAGTTTAAGCCACAATAACTTACTGGGTAGATTTTGTGTTTATTTTTTTTTTTTCATATTTATAGCTTGATGGTAGACATTTGATAGGCATTTGTATATGTTAATCGGACACAAAAGAAAACGAACAAAAAAGAAACGAATATTGAAAAAAGTTAATTAAAGTTAAAGCTTAAAATTCTCATTAATTTACTTGTTAAATTTATTCTTGGCCAGACACTAAATGTACTATCTACCACTTTGATGGCAATTCAAAAGACCATTCATTATGATTAATGATCACTGTGTGATCGGAGTGATCACTGATCACTACACAGAACTTATCTGACCCATATTTTTCCACTGGGCCATTAAATGCAGCCATTCGAGTCAGTTTGTAAGAAATAGAATAAAATTAGCAAATTGCCCGAATGTCAATCAAGCGTCATCAATCAAAATTTGTGTTTGCCACTGTCACATTGGATCACAATATAAATATGTGTATAAATAATAGCAAATCGAAACGGAGGGGACACGAAACATTCATGGAAACTACTCTTATTTGCTTTAGGCCCAGCGGGTGGGTGCAGTTGCATGGAGTTGGAGTTTCGTGTTCGTTTTAGGTGCAGCCAAAAGTAAAAATAAAAACACACATTTCTGTTCTGGAGGTTGTGTGTAAATTAGCATAACAATAGGGGGGAAAGAAAAATTATATTATATTGGTATTTGGGAGGGGGGGGTCTATTATGTAGGTCAACCATAGAAAATATCAAAGTCAAATGTTAAATGCATACAAAACCATGTTAAATACATATTCATATCCCTTCCCCTTCCCCTTTCCATCGTCTAACAAGCCAGAAACGTTTGAACGTTGAAAACAAAAGTTCAACTGTGGAAAATTACCAAAATTTTCCAAATTCATCGAAGAGCAAGTAACTTCATCGAGCAAAGAGGGATTCTTCTACATTCTATATTCAAAGTCAATTAAGTGTGAAGAATTGAAGCCTTAAAAGGACCCAAATCAAATACTTAAGCCAAGACAAAAAGTGCATATCATAAAAAATAATGAAGCAAAAGTTTCGACTCAAGAGTTTAACATTGTGGTGGCAGTTTCTTATACCCTTACTAATAATTATATGGCTTATAGAATCACTTGAAAAGCTTGACATGATTCGTAGAGAGGGTTTATTAGATTAGTATCTTTGATTTAGTATTTTTCACTGCATAGCACAAACTTGTGGCCAAAATGTAAGTACCCAATGGGTAAGGGCAAGATACTCGCCCCCCCTTCAATTGGTTTCAAATAAAGAGTTCCATCAGACAAGTCAATGATCTCCTTCAAGTTCAAAGTCAAAAGATTGCTCCACCTAAAAAAAGCAACCGACAAGCAAACACACACACACACACACACAAGATGCTGCCAGTTGGCTGGAAGATACTTGGACAAAAGCATTAATCAATTTCTGCATTGTCTCTTTTAACTCTAATTGTTGTTGTTGTAGGTTTTTGTTACTGTTTTTTTTTTGGCGACTCTTAGTGCCAAAATTGTACAAAGTTAATTAACAGGTTTCATTGTTTCAAGTATTTCCTTTGCGTGTGGGGGGGCGTATACGTAATATTTATTGACAAAAGACCAACAAGAGAAAAAACGGGTCAGAACACAAACAAGTTTCATTTAAGAATAATAATAATAACAATAATAATAATAGTAGAGAAATGTTTTGTTGTTGTTGTTTAATTTTTGGTTGTGTCTGCACGTGCAGCATTTAATGCACTTACCCGCCTCTTCTCTCTCTCTTCCTCACCATCGCTCTTTTTTTGTCGTTTCCTCTTGCTCTCTCAACGGCTTACGCCCACGCCTTGAAACGAAGAAGCCAGCAGCTACTTTAAGCCATGGCTCAAGTCAACGAAGGTGGCACGAAAATTATATTATAAACGTCATAAGAGAGATCAAACCAAAGTGAAATGGCAATAGGCCAACGCTCCCTTAATGCTGCCGATTAGAACTTGACAAGTGAAAGGTAACGCAAGGTAACCAACCCTCCCTCTAACAATCCCTCTTTCGGAGTGGTGACGTATCGGCCACACGTTGTCTTCTCTCATTAATGACGTCAAAGGTGTCGGCGTTGTCTTTTATTCTTCTCGTATATGTATGTACATCGTGTGGGCAGACGGCCAGCAAGTAACGCAAATTACGCTCTCTGGGGTTCTCTCTTGCTCCCACACTCTCACGCACGCACACACACGCAGAGCTTCGCCGACGCTGTCGATCGGTTTGCTTTTGCGCTGCCGCTGGCGCTGCTTCTGCTGCTGCTGCTGCTGCATTAAGCTTCAAGCAGCGTCGCAGTAAACAACTGAAAGCGCAACGCGACGGTTCGAGAAAATTTTTTGTTGTTATTTTTATGTGTTAACGGAAAGTTACAGACGAAAAGAAAAAACCCCCCAAACGACACAAGACATGAAAAGGAAGAAAATTGTTTTTTAGAGAAAAATTTATAAAAAACAAAAAAAAAAAAAAACGTGTTACAAAAAGTTTTTGTTGTGCAATTACGAAATCGTCAAGTCGAATTGTCAGTGTGTGTGCGTGTGTGTGTATATATTTTTTTGAGGATTCTTTTTTTTTTTTGTGGTTTCTATAAATACAAACAAATTTTTGTTTTTACTTTAAAACGCATATGGCCAAGAAAGAATAGGAGAAAAAAAAAAAAAACACACAAATAAATAAATAAAAGAGCGCAAAAGCAGCAACTGAAACTGACGGGTTGATTGACTTAAAGGAATTTCAACTCAGCCACCTCCTCCTCCTCCTCCAGCACCCACCAGCGCCACCTACACCTCCTCCTTGCTGCTTCTTCTGCTCAGTTTGTGTCCAGCTTCCGTTTTCGACGCTGCTGCTACGACGTCTGCTTATCTGCCGCTTCAGATTTTGACGACTTTTGCCGCTGCAGAGACTCATGAATAAATTTTTCTGTAAGTGCAGTAGATAAATCTGTTTTACTCTCTCTCTCTCTCTCTCTCCCTCACTCACTCTCTTGTAATCAGTGCAATTTCTTGTTGTTGTTTACTTAATTTTTAGCTGTAAAATCAAAGTCGGAAATTTGAAATTTAAAAAAAAAAACAACAAAAACTAAAACAATCTTGTTTCATTTGCTTCGTAAAGTTTATAAGGCTAAATTCCACATGTTAAGTGCAAATGCGGCCAACCGACCTTGAGAAATTCTTAATCAAAATTCTACACGAGAGTGCAATTAAATTTCCTTCTAATGAAATGTTCTCGGAGATGCCGATCCTTCTCTGAGTGGGCCGGGGGGGGATGGCGGTCATTTAGGATAACAAAAACCAATTTGAATTGCCGACCTGCTGTTATACGTAGAACAGAACTAACAGCAGTTTGTGCTTTTTTCTTTGTATGACACCCACACACTCACACCCACACACACACACACACACACAGACACGTATGGATTCGATTCGATTGGGATTTTTAAACAAAAAAAAACATTCTTCTCCATGATATTTTTTCAACTTGCCCCCCAGCCCCCCGCCTCGACAATTGTCTATGAAATAAAATCTGATTTTCACTTGATTGAAGTTTGTGTTTTTGCACATGTTTTTGTTTATGCCTATAAATACATACACATATGTATATGTATGTACATATGTTTATAGAACTAACAAAAAAAAAAAGAGAAAAAATCGTTGTAATAAATAACAAATGCTAAATAAAAAACCTAATTCAAATAAACAACAAATAAATAAATATAGAAAGAAAGATCGTTCCTTAATGGTAGCTTGTCCAGAAGAGGTAACCCCCACCCCCCACACACACACATTCACAGGGGAGACCTAAATTCAAAGGCATCTTAAACCATCCTGACCATCTTGACTGTAAGAGAATCATAGAAAATATTGAGGAAATCTTAAAAATTAAGTAAGTCGTCTCGCCGACTTAGGATCACCATACACCAGTAGAGCAAGTATTTCAATTTTATTAAACTAATGCATTTTCACATGCTTTTTACAAGCATATCTTACAATTAGTATCTCGCTCACTCAAGCATAAGAGCACCCAGCGCCTCCACCAGCCAACGGCCAACTCCGGCCTTATGGAAAAACGTTAATATCCATAACTCGACTATTTTTTGTCCGATTTTAATCAAATTTGGTATTTTGAATATTAGCATCAAATTTAAGTGTGCCAAATTTGATTGCATAAGGTAGAAAAATCGGGTTTTTTGCAAATTACGGGGCCGAAAAGGGGCGTGGCAAAAATTTGAAATAAACTTGATCACTTTACATACTACACGAGTCTATATACCAAATTTGGTAGCTCTAGCTTTTATGGTCGCCAAGATCTGCGTGTTCATACGGACAGACGGGCGGACTAGGCTAGATCGACTCGGCTGTTAATGCTGATCAAGAATATATATACTTTATGGGGTCGGAAAAGCTTCTTTCTGCCTATTACATACATTTTGGCGACTTTCATATACCATTTCATCCTATGGGTGTACGGTGTAATGATGTAGCAATTGTTATGCTATTTTTTAACAAATATATTCACACTTGATAAACTTTTTTATTTAAAAATATTCTTTTTTTTTTCGTTTAACTTTACTATTTTGGAAAATAATAACTACTTAATTACTTTTTGTGATTTCTTAGAGCCAAGCAGGTCTAATAATAACTAATCCTTGCCATATCAAGGACTTACATATATCACTTGCTTTAACAAACCGTTCAAAAAATCAAAACTTGCCACAAAAATTTAATGTAGAACGTTTTCAAAATCTTAAGCTCTTAAACTCTTAACTATATCAGAGGAGTCTAACCAGAAGTCCTTGCAGGGTATCTTTATAATAGTTATGATAAATCCATATAAACCAGAGCAAACTTCATGGATGATTTACGTTTCTACTAGCAGGACATTAATCACTAGCTAACAATTTGTAGCGTAAAATAATCACTCAATCGTATAAAATGAACTATTAAAAAGTTTATTAACCCTTTTTGGTTTTGTGTTTTTTTTTTTTTTTTTTGATTTGAAAACTGCTTGTAAACGTGCTGGAAGGTAATTTAACAGTTTCCCACAATTATTGCACGTCTGTCGGGCAATAAAAGTGGGCAAAAAGTTCACACACACACACCAACACACATGTGTGTGTATAAATATCTTATCTGTTAGCCCATGCATGTATTTTCAATGTCCATATCACACGATTTTGTTATGTTATATGTGTAGTATAAGGGGTGGGGCAATTGGGGCGGGAAAGAGGCATTAAAATGCATTAGGCGTATTACACACACACACACATACACATAAAAAGGGCTTTAACAAACATTGTTAGTGATTTGCCACACATTCTATAAGTCATTCATCATCCATATAAGTGACCATGAGAAAGTTTTATATAGGTTTTTTTTTTTTGGTTTTTTTTGGTAACATCAAATGATTTTTCTTTTATCATTGATATGAAGAGAACCTTGTGAATATTTGTGTGGCTAAATTTTTGGGTTGACGTCAGATAAAAAAGTCAAAGCCGACAAATCCAACAAAAGCTACAACATAATAACAACAAAACTGACCCAGCCAAAAATGGCATTGAGCTAATGGCCTATAAATCGGTGGAATCCGAGAAAAAAAAAAAAAAAAAAAACTACTCAACTCTCAACTGTGTCAATTTTTGCTTTGTTTCCAAGAAAAAATTTACAACAATTGCGATTATAAATTGTTTAATTGGTGTCAGTTTTATATTTCCACCTTAATTTTGTTTGATTTCTCACTCTCTCTCTCTCTTTCTCTCTCTCTCTCTCTCACTCTTTCACTCAATTTTCTGCCAATTTGTGTTTTTATTTGTTGATACAGAAAATGACTTTTTGATGAATTAAAAATTGCGCAATTGCCATTATAGATTGACCCATTTTTTATTTTTCTTTTTCTTTTTTGTGTTCATGATTAAATTAATTATTTATTACGACTTATCAAATGAGCGACAAAGACAAAGCTTTTCTACAGTAAAACTAAATACTAATTGAAAACTTTAGTACTTTTAATTTGTATTGGAAATTGCAAATCGTATGATTCTTTTAACTTTGAAAATAACATCACAGTTATGAGTTGTTGAAGCATTTTGGAAAAATTTCCAAAACATCTTGTCAAAACATTTCATTTCTTTTCATTTTCCAATTCTTCCTACTTTTCAGATAAACAAATAATTAGCCAGAAAAACCGACAAAAATGCGCATTGCAAAAATTACTTCTATATATAAATCGGCGTTTGTATATTATCGCATAAACAAAATGTTGTTGTTCCTGTTCTATGCCTTTGGATACGGTTTGAGTCTCTTTCATTAATTTTCATACACACACACACACACACATAGAGTAAAATGTCATTTGAAACGAAAAAAACAAAAAGAAGGAAAACTCATTAAAATTTTTGGACCAGAATCATATTGGTGGCTGACTGGCTCCTAATGAGAAGGTTTAGTGGACACGCCCGCTTGACCATTCTCATACTAATTCTACCATCTATTCCTCATCGTAACGCCTTTATTTTGGCTTAAATTCAAGAATGCGGGTCTTGACCTCTTTTTGTTGTTGTTAATGTTGTAGCGGCGGCTGTGTTACTCTTTGAAAATTCATAATGGTCAAAAAACAAAAACATGAGAGAGATACATCTCTGTTCTTTATTTTAATACCCCCTAAACATATGTAGAGTTCCACCAGGGGTATATAAGAACACCTCACATATGTACATATAAATTAATTTTAGGACTGCCACGCCCCATGGCGAATAAGATGGCATGCTATGACGTCAGAGAGAAAGTGTTTTTAGTTTTGGACTTTCCTTGAAAGAGAGTATCGTAAAGTAGGTGCTACGATTTAAAGTCTTCTTTTATGACTAATCGGCTTTAAGAGGCTTGGTTATGTTGTTGTTGTTGTTATTGCTGTTCACTTTGAGGCAAGATAAGAGATACATTTATCTAACTATCTCCCTCTCTCAGGCACACTGAACTTGTCGGCTTTTGTTTGAAAAGTAAAGCAGCAGATCGAATCAATTTAATTTGCCATTATATAGAAAATGGAGAGAGAAACAAAACACACAAGACTTGTTATTTAACTCTCAATTAGTTTTGGTATCACAAATTGGTATTTAACAAATTAGCGAAACACAATACACACACACACACACACACACACACAGCAATCATTCACTCACATTTAATAATCAGTTTTAATTAAATAATTTGCATAGATCAAAGTAATTTTACCTAGAACAGCGAACTGATTTGATTACATACAAACACACATCTAATCTAAAAGCTCTTATTGCCCTGACTTTGATTTAGCATTTTGTTGGCCAAGTTGCTTGAATTGACGTTTTGACACAGCAGCAGCAACAGTCAGGATGGCCGAGTGGTCTAAGGCGCTGCGTTCAGGTCGCAGTCTACTCTGTAGGCGTGGGTTCGAATCCCACTTCTGACAAGATTTTTTTGGCCAATTTAACAATTTTTTTTTTTTTAAGCGCGAGTTTTTTTTAAGTATAATTTAAAATTCACCTAAAGGTGAACCTCGCCATACACAAATCTGCTGTATGTATAAATTCACTGAAGTCACACTTAAATTTGTCCACAAGTGACTTAGGTTGAAAACTAGGAAACCATTTTTAAAGAGAAAACATCTGACCAATTTTATAATAAGTAATTCAGATTTGTTCATTATTGAAAAAGTCTACAAAGTTAGGAATAATCAATATATTAGGCAAAGCCTTTGTTGTACATCAAATAATTAAAAGTTGATTGATTCTTTTTGCTTATTCGTACTTTTATTTCTGCATTTTGATAGCAATATTAACTTTATCGTTTCAAAAACTATTTAAGACTTTCAAGAAAACAATCGTTATCAATAGCTTTGTTTTGTTTATGTGCAAAAATAGGGGAAAAAAAATCTTGTCAGAAGTGGGATTCGAACCCACGCCTACAGAGTAGACTGCGACCTGAACGCAGCGCCTTAGACCACTCGGCCATCCTGACTGTTACAACGGCCGAGCCAAAGTAAGCATAGAACAAGCAGCCAAGCAGAACGCCATTCGTAAACAAAATAAACAAAAACCAAAGCGATATATCTCATATTATTCAGTTACTTTTTATATATATTTATTGCATGTTTAAATATATATATATGTATATTTCTTTTTGTTGAGTCAAATGCTTTAGTGCCCATATATAAGGATTAATGCTCTCAGTAACTGAAATATAACCATTCGATTGACCCTCTGCTCCTTGAATCCTTTCACGTGTGCCGTGATAATCTTCTCAAAGATGTCCAAGCGTTCCAGTGTGCACAAACGGAAACTGATGACACTGCGTGCCATAAGCAATTTCTTGGCCAAATTTTGAAAATCGCTTATAAATTCTTTGAATCCATCGTTACCCTTCGCGGCGGCCAGGTCGAAGTATTTGCCAAATATTTCATCCAGATTCTCATCGTTTATATAGCTTAGCATTATCTCATCCCAGGCAGATTGCGCATAGGGATCGTGAAGGGATAGCAAACGCCATGCACTTGAGTCGTTGATGAATAGAAAATTATTAAACAGACTTAATGTCTTCTTGGATTCGGCAAATATTTTCAAAACATTCTGACTTGTTAGATCGTTGCGCAGCAATACAAATTTCAGCGGGAAATTTGGTAGTTTTGGTATTTCCGTTATTAACAAATTGGCCAAAATTTCACCAACGAAATGCGTAAGGCTATCCATTTTGGCATCCTCAAGGACACCGAGAAATAGTATATAATGAAAATGACTCGTTATACCGCAGAGACTAAAAATCAAGGCACTATATCTCTTATGCACCGGTATCAAATCGAAGGTAAGAAAGCATTCATTATCCAGGTTTTCGGAATTACCCTGCTCAAATATATATGAAGTGCGTTTCAAATACTTATTATCCTTATTCTTCTCCTCAAGTCGTTCATTATAAAAGCGATCATAACATCTTTGTCGATCCTGGCCGTTCAGCTCCATATATGAACGTAAATGTTCGATTCTTACGCGTTCCATATCCTTTTTGTTGAATTGTTTGTTTTCCTTCGTCTGTTTTATTGTAATTTTCTGTGTTTCTTTTTGTGTTCAACTGAAATTTGAAAAGATGTTTACTTCAAAGGTATGTTTACTCCGTTCTCGTTTGACAAGTTTAGGGTTCGAGAGTTGATTTCTTGGCTTCTAAGTAGAGATCGGATCTGAACTGGATCGGATCTGAACTGGATCGGATGTGAACTCGATCTGTTGTTACGATTCGTATCGAAGTTAATGTTAATATATTGATTGCTCTTGTCGGTCATCTTATTCCAATTAAGAAAAATATTTAAAAAAAAAAAAAGACATATTTTAACTATAAAAAAGTTCTTGTTGATTGATTTAAAGCTTTTTATTGCTCCTTTTATAACCAATGGAGATATTCTTTTTGTGCTGATGTAGGCAACAACTCAAGGCCATTTGGTTCTATTTAACGTAATGGGGGCAACACATGCAATCTCCCTCCCTTCCTATCCCCCCATCCCATCGCCATCCTCAGTGACATTCAGATGCAACTTGAAATAAAATCATTTATCATCCCCGTTTACGCCCCTTTTCAATATCCAATAATTGCTCAAAATATCTTTTAACTAGAAGTAATCGTCATGATTAATGTCAGGCATCTTTGCAATTTGCATAATTGCAATTTATTGTAAAACCAACCATGGGCAAAAATAAAAAAAAAAAAAAACAAAAAATATTTCTAAAATTTGTTGTTTTTCTCTTTGTATGTATATATATGTATATATTTTTTTCTCGATACTGAAAAACTATTTAAGGTGAAGTTAAGGCCAACGGCTTTTCATTTCATTTGTGTTGTTTTTGAGTTTTTTTTTTCCTTTTTGTGAATATGCAAATTATTGCGCCGCTGGCACTTCAAAAGAAACTTGTAAAACGCTTTGGCAACCCTGCCACTAACTATTCTCCCTGCCTGCACACAGACACATACAAACAAACACAATGACACTTGACACTCTTCATCAAATGGTTTGACAATCAATCAGAATCAGAGTTGGGATTCTATTGACAGCATTGCTAATTAGTTGTCAAGAAGATGAAATGAATGCAAATTGTAAACGAAATTGAAATCAAAATGCAATTGTCAAAGGTTGCCAAGTGGGTCGATCGTTTAAATAATAACTGCATCTCACTTGCAGAGTTTAAATGGGCATAATGTGAATTGAACCCTTCTGATGTATTAAAATTTACCCAGCCTCTCATTGACTCAGTTGTTCACTGACTCATTTGATCCCAATTTCTAGTCCAAATCTTTGTTTTTGAGGTTTAATGAAAACTGATATATGATTTCTGAAAATCGCTAAAAGTTAAGGGTTTGAGAGAATCATAGAGAAATTTCCGAAATAATTGTAGGTGATTGTCTTGTCTTTCTCAGACTGTATTTTGGTCAATTTCTAACTGAGTGACATGATTTAAAGATTGATTAACTGAACTTGTTCATCAGAATTAGTAGTTGGACCCAAGAATCTTTAAAAGACTTCATTGATCTTTGTTTATATATGTAGATAACTGAATCATGTAGTCTATATTGAGCTTATCAGTTTTTTGAACAAAGTAAGAATCATGATCTCGATTTGCGAAACTCTGTTTACATTGTTTTTTTTTACTAATTAGTCTTTTTGAATTGTGGTTTCAGTTACTACCAAAAAGGTGCAATGTTTGACAATGACAAATTTTTGCTGAAAGAGTGGGTGTTCAAATGATACCCTGCACTAGTACTTCTCGAAGGCATATCACTTCAATTGTTTAACAACAAATCTTTAGTTTTAGTTGCTTAAGATCCTAGTGTGACTTGATATAGAAAGGAATGCCTAATCAAGTAATTTTAATAGCTCACTGTATATTTTATTTATTTATGTATATACCCTTTTTGTATGGATTTATTTAGTGGGTAGACTAAATCTATTCAAGGCGAGTTCAAGGCAAGAATGAGTGAGTTGAGTTCTAAGATTTCATTGTTATTATTTCCAAGTAATTTAACTAAAAATGGATTTTGATTTCTTATTCTTGTTTCTATTTATTACAGATTAAAACTTGCCCATTTATGGTAAGCTGACTTTTGTCTCTGACTCTGACTCTGGTTAACTGAGAGAAGAACCCACGCAAGTCACGAAAATTGCGACGAACGCCGCCGCCGTTGCCTCTGTCGTCTTCGTCGACGTCGATGCGATGTGAATTAAAGTGAACGACAAACCGCCGCCGACCACGTACAATATAATATGAAACGTTCGCTTCAAGTAAAAGAAAATATCATAAATTAAAAGTGCAAGAAAACGAGACAAGTGGAGGTAAAAAAAAAAAAAACAAAAACCAAAAAAATAAAGAAGACACCGAAGAGGAAGAAAAGGTGTTGGCTGCATTTTGGTTTTTGCTTTTGATGTGTTACCAGTTTCTTGTGACGGTGCAAAAAGTGGGTCATCATCAACGACAGTCAAAGAAGAAGAAAAAAACCCACATCACGGCAGAAATCGGCACGTAGCAAGGAAATTAAAATTTATAATATTTATTTATTTTTTGTTGTTTGTTTATGTTTATAAAGTGTAAATTATGCAATTGCAAATTCATTGATAAAAACAAGAGAAATAACAAAAAAAAAAAAAAAAAAAAAAGAGAAATAACAACAAAACAGAGTGAATAATTATTGAGTATACGCCACCGGATACAGAGTGAGCTCTCTTCGCGAGCGCTCTCTTTCTCTCTCTCAGTCTCACTCTCACTGTCTTTCTTTGAATATGAATTCACCACAGCTAGATCCCGTAAGTATCTAAAATGACGTAACGAAACGTAACGTAAGAGAATTTTATTTAACGTACATTTCTTTTGGTTTCTTTCGTTTTTAGCCCGCCCGTCGGCTAGCCGCACGACAAACTTTACGCCTGGCAATACCCAAACAACAGGGTGACTCCAGTCTACAACAACATGGCCATGGCCATGGTCATGGTCACGGTCCTGCTCAGCAGCAGCATCATCATTCGGCTGGCGGCAATATCTATCGTTATTCACCCTCACAATTGCCTCCAGCTCCCATCATGCTAAAGAAAACTGCAAACTTATGCTCAGGCATACCGAAATCCGCCTCACCATTGGAATCACACAAGTTGCCCAATGTCACGCCCATTACAACGAATACCACACCACTGATCTATAATGGTGGCTCATCGGCATGTGGCACAGCTGGATCAAGCTCCTCGTCATCGTCCAACTTTCTAGGAGTTCGCAAGCCCAGCCTAACGCTCAATTCATCCGATATACGTAACAATAATGACCTTTTCGCCTTTGCCAAGGATATGTCACCTGCCTTGGAATTGAGTGGTAAATGGAAATGAATTTGAACTGACTTTCACCAAGTCTAATTCTTTATTAATTTTTGCTTTCAGACCATACACATTCGCCCATGTTTACGGATATATCATCCGTGAATGCAACGTCACCAAGTTCGGCATCTACAACAGGTTCATCGTCACAACATCATTCACAATTGGGCAGATTGTTCAGTTTAAGTCCTTCGAATATGAGAAGTTATGGCAACGTAAGTATATTTACACATCTCGACAAATCAATAAGATTTGAATCCTTTTCTATGCCATTATATACAATATATTGAACACAGATTGAGTTTACTTTGCTAGCTAGCTCAGTCGGTAGAAAAAACTCAAAAAACTCTTCGAAAGCTTTTGAATTTTTTTAAAAATGCCTCCAGTTTGTCCTTACAAATCTGGGTTTATGTCATCCCTCATGTCCTTTGCCGGAGGTTGTTGAATTTCAGATTCATTGAGCGAGTTAAATGTTCTGAGGAACTTTATCAAATAATAAGTTAATGAGAGGGTATCGGGAAAATATTATCGGGGAGGTTCCGATTTGGATAAAGCCATTATATAAGATGATAAAGAAAGAAAGAATATTGTCTAGAAACTTCCGAAATTCTCCTCCTGAATTCATTCCTAGTTTACCTTTTAAATGTTAATGACCATTTAAGGGCCAAATCTAAATACATTTCGAAGGGATTGAGTTTATCCGTAAATAGTTTATTTCAAGTTTTAAAGGAGTTTTATTAATAAATTCCTTTGGACTCTAATAATAATTGCCACTCATTTAATGTCACCCATAATAATAATTACCCAGAGCTATTTTTAAGCACATAATTTGTCCCTAGTTCTCTTCTGGCCGACCGCCAAAAGGTCATGACTCAGTTTAGGCTTGTTTTCGACTCTCTTTTATACTCCTTTTCTGCATACGAATACGATTGTTGGCACACAAACAGAGTGAGCCAGTCGGATTGTCGGAGTCGGGAGAGCTTTTGAGCCTTCATTTATGACTATATACATATGCATATATATGTATATAGAAGTAATATGTATGTATGTGTGTGGTGTATAAGTACATACATACATAACTCACACCTCAAGCGGCGACTCCAACAGTCTGGAGAAGCGCGATTCCCGAAAGACCCTTTCGGGACACTCCCTTAATGACTTTCAACCAAATACGAAAAAAAAACCGGCTAAAGCTGGCTAACTTGGCTTTGCTTAAATCCACGTAACGCAAATGGCTGGAAAATAGCGTCAACTTAATTAATAAATAACATTTAGCACGTTTTTCTCCATAGTCAAATAAGCTGAGAGGGTGTAGGTAAATAGGTAAAGGTATATAGAGATATATGTACATACATACATACATATATATGTATACCTACAAATACAATATGCAAAGTGTCGTTATGGCTAAATGAATAAATCGCTATTGGGTGTTTTGATTTTTTAATATGGCCCGCCATGTGTCGTTCCTTCTGATTTATGCTGCTTTCTGAATACCCTACACACATTCTGGGTTATTTCATTTCATTCTGTAGAAAGAAACCCTTGATGCATTGATAAAATCAGTCGACAACCATTTAATTAAAAAGAAAATATGAAACAAATCAAACAAGCCAATAGCCGTTGACCCATTTTAGAAGGGCAAGATTATCAATTGAAAACACAACACAACACACACACTACACGAGGAGGACAGACAGGGAGATCCCCCCATTGGGATTCCATTACTTTTGTTTGATATCAATATAATTTATTACAGCTCACACATATCTATATAGATTTATAATGTAATTCTTTTGATATAATTGAAATGAATCGAGTATACATGAAAGACTTAAGAGCTTTATAATTATTGAGAACTATGAAAGGAGATAATGGGATCTGGGATGTAAGACGTTCTAACTAAATTCTATCCACGACAAAGTACTTTACCAGTTGATATACACTCTCTTTATACTTCTTTCTTATGTTTTCTGATTAACTTCTCCAAAAAGGTAAGAAGAACGTGAGCACAAAGCAGATTAGTATATATAGATATCACACAGCAAACAAGAGAGACAGACAGAGAATTCATTTACCCCATTCGATCGATATGAACCAAAAAACAAAGATCTCATAGTGTCCAATCGATTATTATCAAAATCTTATAACCATTTATAACTCCAGGACGTCATTTCAGTTAGCCAACTATCTGTCAGTATCCCTTCATTTCGTTTATAGCATAAATATTCTTGATCTTGAAATGAAATTGATTTGTCTAATCCATCTGTTAGACCAATTTGTATGCCTGTCAATCCATTTGCTGGGTTTTTTAACGTTTGCCATCATCAACTCATCAGATTTGGATCCATTTTTGGTATCCAGTAGCGGATTTAGTAAGATTTCAACGGATATCCGTCTCTCCCTTAGATCGATCGAGTTGATCAGTCGATCGAGAATGCTTTTTCATTGATTTCAGGGTTAACTTATTTATAGATATATTCTTTGTGATCTTCAAGTTGTGCCTTTTGTTTTCCCGAAGACGATTGTTTTATAGGGTAACTTTATTTCGAGGCCCTGTTCTATAATTCATGGAAATTTGTTTTATTTCGAGGTTTTGGCATGACCCACACGATGAAAGGGTGGCCAGGGAGGGGGCGGCGTGTTGTCGGAGGGAGGTAGGGGGGAACTATTGAAATACAAACAAAACATACACAACACACACCATTATGATAATGATGATGATGATGATGACGCCGGCTTTTAGGTTTGGACGCCGAATTTTGGTTAGGCATAAAGCTCACCAACCAACGAACCAACCAGCCCAATGAAGCAACCAGCCAAGCAAAAGCAGAGAAACACACACACACACACACACACAGATACAAACAAACAAATGAATAAACACACACACATAGAAATGAAAGCTACTTATAAACTGACAACTGTGTTTTTTTTTTTTTTTTTTTTTATATTATTGTACGGCATTTTGTGGTTTTCGAAAGAATTCCATTTTCAGTATTTGCTGAATTGAGATGCGCGCCGGTTGGGGCCACGATTCTTCCCAGTCAGAGAGAGAGATATATACGACATATGTGTATTAGAAATTTTTGAAAGAAAAACCACAAAAAAAAAAAAAAGAAGCAAAATCTGTAATTAATTGTTGAATGCCGTTTGTTTTTTTGTACTTGTGTGTGTGTGTGTATGCTAATGTGTGTTTATATATTTGTGTATCGGGTTGTTTGTTGTTAATGTTTCTTGATTAATCCGATGTTAAGTCATGGGCAATCGTTTGAGTGGCTTGTGGTGTAAAAAAACAACAACATTAAATATCACTAATAACGACAACGAGAAGCAACACCAATATCAACAACAACAACAACAACAAGAACCATTCGAATCGAGCGATAAAAGTATTTGTAATCATAATAAATCACTTAGAAGGAAATCAGGTGGAACATTTGGCAGTGGAGTTGGCTTTGGTACCTTTCGTTTTGGTAGCGCTCGTCGTTTATCTTTAACAAATTGCGTCTCCAAAGATAAACGAACGCATGCAACAACAACAACAATACCAGTGACAACAACAACAACAGCTACACCAGAAATATTGAATGATATTTCAATTGTAGAGCAAACATATCAACGTGCTTTAGAGGAAGATTCATCCATCCAATTGAAACCAGAAATGAAAGTTAATGCTCAACTGCCCATTGTCAAGGTGAGTTAAATACCACCCCCCCTCTCTCGCCGCATAGAGCCACCCACCCATCTATTGTGTTTGGTTTTTGAAAATTCCTTTAACAATTATGTCATTTGTTTACGATTTCTTACACTTGCAGAAAAAGAAACCATTTAATAAAAATGTGTGGAAGAAGAGTCTTCAATAGAGATTCTCCTTGCTTTCATTGAGTCTCCAATGCAGATTCTCTTTCCTTAAAGAAAGATGATCCAACCATTGCAAAATGTTTGTTTTAAACTTTAAAGGGAAATTCATGAAATTCTGATTCAACATACTCGAACTAAAAGTTGAATCTTAGTCACTTATGATTTCTTTCACAAACTTTTCTCTCAGTGTATTCTAACTATGAATTTGTATAAATAGCATAGAGTTCATTTCATCTAAGCCTTAATTATTTTGATTATTTGACTGTGACTGTGACTGTGTCTCACCGTCTATGGGTGGCTTGGCCTGTCTGTGCGGTGTTTTTTTTTTTTTGATGGAAGTTCATGGACAATAAGACGAAATTTTTTAAGGTCAAATATTAGATATACTTATGCATATAATAATATATGTATTCTTGTTGTTGTTGTTGGATTGAATTTCGATTCGGTCATTAGCTGGAAATTGATAAGGTGTAAAGGCGGATGCTTGTTAAGTGTCAATTCCACTCAGGTGCCCAGCAGTGGGGGGGAGTGGAGGATTAGGTATATAAACTTGAAAACAGATTTATGACTAATTTGTAATTGATGAAATGCGTTATGAGCTATGATAAATGAGACACAAAAACAATTTGTTTACACTATTATTTTCAAACAGTATTAACCAATAGATATTATAGAGGGCCAAAAGGGAATTCCCTTACAAAGGGTAACCATTATAGATAGATAGATATTTGAATGATAATAAAAATCTATTGAGACTTGTGAATTGAATTGAATTAATCAGTTTTAATGGTTTATAGTAGACTTATGTATTATCTGCATCTTTAAGGCCAAGTTAGAACAAGTCCACATTAACATCTCAAACCGAAAACATTTCTATGAATTTTTGTATTTTCAAAAGGTTTTGAAAAAACAGACTTGAATATTTTTCCACCGTTTTTGTTGTATTTTTTTCAAAATTTATGTGTTTTCGATAAGAATTTCTTTTCATTTTGTGACCCAATTCCAAATCATCAATCATACACACACACACACACACACAAAAGAAATACAAAATTGTGGGGGAAAAAAACGTGTTAAGCACGCTTTGCACATAAATCTGAAGAGGGAGGAGAGAGAAGGGAGGAGGGATAAGCTATGGAACAAAATCTAAAAGAAAATGCATAAAAATCAATTACGCATGAAAATTCAACAAATGATCAACATGATCACGATCACACAACGATCATGATGATGATGGAGGTTTTTTTTTTTTTGTTTTAGGGCGTGGAATGATTAGCCCACGGGCCTCTTTTTGACTACCACTATGTCTGTGTGTATGTGGAAGACCTGAGAAACTGTTGCTGGTTAGATGAAAGCTTGAGTATGAGTCACACATATGAATGAATGTCTGTAAGACAGAGAGAGAGAGAGGGAGATTTCTCAGAGGAACCACAACAATTTTCTTGTTTCGCATTGCATTTTTTTTGTATTTTGATTTGCCACTTGATATACCCATACCCAAACAGTCAGCCAACTGAATGAGTCAGATGACTCAAAGACAGAGTTTTAGGCGAAAGTCATATCACCATTTCGATATAATTGAAGATGTTTTGTATAATCAATTCTGTTTAAGCGCAGTTGCTAATGATGATGATGATGAGTCAGTGCAGAGGAGGATCAAGATCTTGACTAGCCAAAAAAGATCAAAAAGAAGATCACGAGCAGCAGCCAAGTGACATGACTAAGTGACCTGAAAAACAGATTTTCTATAGATTTTGAGAATATGATGGATTAGCTGCTCGTTTTAGCTAGCAACTAATACGAAAAGATTTTGAATCGCAAATTTAGCTACAAAGATGAAAAATCTGCCTTTTATTTTATTGGCTGTTTTGGGCGCTTGTTTTTTTTTTTTTTTTTTTTGTGTTTTGTTTGGTTGAGCTACTTTGAAATTTCCTGGAAACATTAAAACCATTTCATATAAACACAAGAGCATTACTTTTCTCTCTCTCTCTCTCTTTCTTGCCCCTTTTTGGGGATTTTTTTTTTCGTTCCTTCTTTCGTTTTTGTGCTAAAATCAACAAACATTTAATGCACGTGTCGATTTCCATTCAATCAATACGAAATACCAGTAAAAAGTCAGAAAACAACATGAAAATTTTGTTTTTTGTTTATATTTGCTTCAGGTAAATATAAAATCAAAACATATATAAACAATTAAAAACTACGGCAACAACAATAACAATGCCAAAAGGAAGTTTAGTTTACTTTTATTCAATTTAACGAGGGTCAACCACATACATAGTTGGCTAGAATCTGAAAACCAGGCTAACATCATGAATTTGATAAAGACTTTTTGGTCTAGAGAACTTTCTTGGTGGAAGTACATAAGTCTGGCCATGTATGTAGGTCCTTTAAATAGTTTTCGACTCTGCTTAGCCAGACTTCAAAGACAAATTTACAATAATTTCTTATCGGAAATCTTCCTAGACAATATTTTCATTTTAAATTAACAACAATCTAATTGATTTGTCTTTTTAGTTAACGAGTTAACTTTAACAAATGAATTTCAGTCAAGTCAACGATTTCAACCAGATGAAAATCCCTTCTTCTTCTTCTTTCCTATAGTCTTCACGTTAGGGGAGGATCGAATAGATCTTTTAAACCAATTGTTGCTATAACTTTTAGATTTACCCTTATCAAATATTGCAAGCTCTTTTTCTCTCTTCCAACAATGAGAGACGCACAAAGTGAAAGAGAGAGAGAGCAAAGTGTATGAGCGATCACTAAAGCTAGTTCTCTCTCTATATCTCGCTCTCTCTCTCTCTCTCTTTCTCTGTGGCTGTCTTTCTTTACTTCATGTTGAACCTGCTACTAAATGCCGCTGGTTTTGGTTTTGGTTTCGGTTTTGGTTTTGGCATAGAGAACATTTATTTTTTGTTTTCAGTCAGTCAGTCTTGTGTCGAACACTCAACCGTCGAGTTCAGACGTAACGAAACGTATCGAAGACAACGACATTTAAATGCATAAACAATTAAAAGAAAAAAATAAGAAAAATACAACTTCTTCTTCGGTTTTTTGTTTTCGGTTTTTTTTTTTTTTACATGAAATGGTGAAATTGATTCAAAAATAGTTTAAAAGTACGTAATGAAATGAATGTGACCAAAAATATGAAAAAAAAAAAATGAAATAAAAATAAAAAAAAATGTCAAACAATTTGAAATCGGTGACGTCTTTATATATATATACATATATATCTATGAATTTCGTATATTTTTGTGTGCTAAACTAAATAACAAAAAAAAAAAAAAAAAAAAAATGTGCTAATGAAATTTTCAATAAAACTAAAAGCTAGAAATTTACATAATTTTTTTTTTCTCCCTTTTTATTTTCTTTTTTTTTCTTTTTGGTTGAAAACAAGTTTTTGTTTAAATATATACATAGTTGTTGTTGTTGTTTTTTGTAACGTTACAACGGTGATTATTGCAATCAACGAAAATTCATTAGCCAGTTTATATGGAAAGAAAAACCAACAACAACAACAACCACAACAGCAACAACAAATATTTCATAACAAAAATGCAAACGGAAATGGAAATCGGGGGGAAAAACACACACGTGGGCTGAGATTCCAAAAACACAAAAAAAAATCTGTGTCTCTGTGTGGGCTTTGAACTTGTAAGACCGCCCCAGTCCCCCGCCTCCAGTCACTAGATATAGATATACATTCGATTGAAAGAGTCAAGGTCTGTCTATAAACACAACTCAAGCCACTCTATATAGACAAGGAGAAGATAGAGATAGATACAGAGATGGAGATAGAAAAAGAGAGCATAAAAGTGTCGCAAGACTAGCCAAGAGAAATATAATCGTATATATACACAGATATAAGTCCATTGTTCTAGAATTTTATGGAAAATTTCATGTGAAAATCATTTTTTATTTGACTTGTACAATGCACAATATTGGTAGAATATATATTTATATACATTTTACCTTAAATTTTTATCGTAAAACGGCGTCAAACCAAACGCAAACCCACAATTTCGATTGGCCCCAAAACCAGTACTGGGGCTTAAATGAAACTTTTTGGTATGCAGTTTATCTTAGATTACCTAGATCTACAACTTTTTCAAAGAATACATATGTCTAACTGTAATATTAAAGATTTCGGAGAGACTGGGCTAAACTATTGACCTCAAACGCACCAATAAAGCCGAGAAAATCAAATTCAAAGTTAAAAAAAAGGGGCTAACCTACTGACCACCACTGTATATCCCAAAAGGTAGAGCAAAGTGTTGACAATTTCATATAAAGATCCATTTTGGAATATTATGAAATATATATTTCTGGGAGCAGTCCTCTGTAGATGAGTTATATAAGTGACCCAGTCATCCGAGGGGATCATTCGGGTTTGAGTCCCAGACTTTTAGTGTATGGATGTAGTTTTCGTCTGCTTGTAACATGTAGTTAGGTTGATAGTTTACAACTTTTTATAACCTATACTTATAATAATAAAAATTATTGCTGGGCACTTTTAAGTGCAATTCAACTGCCAATTTGAATTGAGCAGCTCGGATGATGATGATGAAATTTGAAATTTAGAACTAATTGTAAGATAAAGTGGTTTAGCTCTAGGTAAGAGAAATCCTTGCTTGAAAACTTTAACTTGACTTTCCATAGAAAGCATAAAGAAATATAGTTTTAACTTCTCTTTTCTTTCTTTATTGTTTTTATTTGTAGTAAGTGTGAACCAGTTTTTATTTTTGGCAATTCTTAAGTTTTATTCTCTTCACTTGTTTTGGGTAAAAGGTTATGGGAAAAGAAAGTTTCGAAGAAAAAAACTTTTTAAAAAGGATAAACAAAGGCAGAAAGATTTAGTTAACTTTTTAAGTGTCTGTTAAAAGACAGAGGGAACGAAAGGGAAAGTGTATCTTAAGGTCGGCTTGAAGTTGTGTTTTTTTTTTTTTTTTTGTATGTCTTTCTTGTTCTTCTTCGCGTTCGTCTTTTGCATTGTGTTTCGTTTCATTTTGTTTTATTGGTTAACGGTTTTTGGCTTGTGCCTTTTTGTTGTTGTTGTTGTGGTTGTTTCTTTGGCAAAAACCAGATGCCTGAAACCAACAACACAAAATAACCAGAAATGTTTACAAAATATATTTCAACGGAAAAAAAGAGAAAAAATTTGTTTTTGAAAAGGAATTTGTTAATTGTTGAAAATTATGTTTTGTTTTGTTCCCCACCCCTCTCCCTCATCAAGTTAAATATATTTTATTATGAACAACTAGCAAAAGGAAGAAATGCCAATGAACCTACCGACCGACGAAATATTCCAAATACCAAATCGAGTGAATTGAACAAAATTTTTTAACCAGAAACCAATAAAAATCAAAGAAAAGCAACAAATAAAAAACAAAACAAAAAAAAGTGGAAAAACTTAGTGGAACAAGAAATTTTGGTGTTTGTTTTTGTTTTTGTGCTGGTGGATCAACAAAAACATGGTTGTCACATCCACACGAAATCCACTGCAGACCACAACAAATTCCAGTGGCAGTGGCAGTCATCTTCATCATCATCATCATCATCACGCTGCAGCACCGACAGCAACAACAACAATGCGTTCCCGTTTGATATTTCCACGACAACATTATCAGGTAACGGCTACCGCCCCCAACCCCATAAACCCCCTCACTTTTACATAGCAGTTAAGGAGAAAATTCTACCCTAGATGATGGGGTTAAGAACCAACATTTCGGTAGGCATATTTCTTTATGTAGCCAAAAGTACATTAACCCCGAGGCGCCGCGGCTTGAAGTGACCACTAACGGCAGCGGCAGCGAGGCAACTCAGGCAAAGTGACGCGGCGCGTCGCCTCTAAATGGTCGGAGTCAAAGTCGGAGTCAAGTGAAAGGCAGACAGCAAAATCTATTTATGACTTTTATTTTTTTATGATTCTTATAAGAAGTTTGAATGGTGCGTACCAGTCTCTTTCTATCTCTCTCTCTCTGTGTGTGTGTGTGTGAGTTACTCCAAGAAAACGTGGACAAAGAGTATGTCACACGGCACGAAATGATCTTTGAAATGTGAAATTTGAGATGTTTTCTTTATTGTTCCTTGATCACTTGCTAATGCTACCTGAAGAGCTAATAATGATATAGAAAAATTGTTACCTATGTACATATGATCCATAGATAATGTTCAAGATTTCATATTTCATTCAGTGGCGGATTAAGGCCAGAGCAGTGCCACGGGTTTTCTTATATTAGAAGGTCATTCTCCAAATCGATCAACAACTATAATATGATGAGAGATTGGTTGATCCCAATACAAACTTATATGAAAGAACCTCCGGTTGGCAAGTCTTCCGGATATAACGAAGGAAATCGTCGATCTCTATAACCCGATTCTACTGTAACGCTTTTGTGTGCCTCCTTTTCATGCTGTATTTTAGCCATTTTCTTAACCAATTTCAAAAAGTTTCAAAATACATTTCGATTTTCATAAATGTTGACCAAAAAAGTATTTCTCGAGATTTGAATGTAGATCAAATGACATTATTCTAATATCAAAGATATATGTATAACATAAAATGTTATTCAAATACTCCAGACTAAATTCGAGTATCATGAAGGATTTGATTTCAATACTTTGATATTCCTAGACATTTAGAAACCATATCTGAGCATTCCAGTTTGAAACTAAAACGTAATATCACTTTCGAATATCGGTCAAAGTTTAGTTTGGGAAAGTGAAGTTGAAGATGTTTAAAGGTACATATGTTCAGATCGGTTCAGAATATTCTATATATGTATATCTATGAATTATAGATTGTCTTGACTATTTGTAGCTTCTTCTTGAAATGTGTATAGCTTTTGATGTCCTTGTGTAATTACCTAAAAAACTTGATGGAAACTCTCAAGGCATACAAATATGAAGTGCTTGTCAAACTGTATATGTACATATGTGTGTCTGTGCTTTAAAAACTGTAATGCGTTTGTGATGTGTTTAATTTTTAGCACATTTTGTGCATTTTAAATAGCATTTTAATTATTTTATGGGGCCGCTGGCACGAAAAAAATTCAAACGCATTTTCAAAGACTTGGTCGGTCTCGACTCTCCTCTCATGCCTCACTCCGGCCCAGCCTCTAACGTTTTTGGTCTCTAGAGAATAAGCAACAACAACAAATTTTTAGCCACACTATATGGTTTATGTTTTGTTGTTGTTGTTGTATTTACCCGTCGAGCAGCATTTTGAATGTTTTGTTCTTTTTGTAGTTTTTGCATTTGAAATTTTGTTGATTGCAAAAACGAAAATGGCAAAAAAAAAAAAAAAACAATAGCAACAACAACAAAAATTCAAAGAATCTATGGAATAGATAGAGATGAGGAGTGTGGAGGCGAGGAGAGGAGAGGGGAGGGGAGGAGACAAAGGCGGCGGGGTAAAATCCATTAAAATTTTGGTCGGCGTCGGCACAATACATAAATTTTGCGTATCGTTTATTTGTTTATAATTTAACATTATGTGGTTGGGTTTTTGGCTATTTTTTTTCTTCTTTCTTTTGTTGCTCCTCTTTTGGAGCAAGGGTTGGGGAGGGAAGGGGAGGGGAGGGATGTTGTTATTTTTGTTATTGTTATTGTTATTGGGTCGTAGCTAGAGGCAAAAAGGGAATATGTAGAGGGAGAGAGAGAGAGAGAGAGAAAGAGAGGGAGGGAAAACGAAATGCGTCGACTAGTAGTGGATGGAAGCGGCTTTCTAATTATAATCCCATAAGTTGCCTGTTTGCCCCTTTTTTCCGGCATACCGACGATATACATATGTATACGTATTTTGCCATATGCCGATTTGCACTCTCGACCTGGGACAAGGCAACAACAAAAAAAAAACATTCATCCATTTTTTTGTACTAGTTTAAAGTGTTTTTTATATGTACTCACTCACTGTCTCCTCTCTGTCCCTCTTTCCATTGATGCCATCTTTCTCTCTCTCTCTCTATGACTCTCATTTTATATTTATAGAGAATGTTTTTGGAATCAGTTTTTTTTTTCTTTCCGCAATTTGAAATATATTCTCTATACTCTCTCTTTGTCTACTCCACACAACTTGCCCATTTCCACTTTCCACTCTGAAGTGCCTGCGGATCGTTGATTCTGCTCGGCGTTCTCCACGAAAAGCATCATTTGATTTCATTTCCAGAACGTGCGCCGACGATTCCCCCCAGATCAGCCAGACACACAGACAGACAGCCCATCTAGTCAGGCCTGCCCCACTCAGTCAGTCACTAACTCTGAAAGCGGCGCCCGTCGGTTTGACGTCAATTGGCAATGGACGGACAGACACCCGGAATGGACAGTCGGCGCGTCAGTCTTGGCAAAGGGGGCAACAGCCAGAAGCAGATTGAGAAACGACACTGTCTGAAAGTTGAAAGAGAGAGGGAGAGAAAGAGAAAGAGAAAGAAACTACAAAAAAACAGCCATACACAACCGATATATTATCGTGTATATATGTATATATATATGTATACAGAAATCTGGCAGTTGTTCTTATTGATATATGTTTGTACTAATATCAACTAGCTACATACATGAAGTTATTTTCAATTAAACATCCACAGAGGGAGACAGCAAGAGAGAGAGAGAGACAGAGGGGGGCATGAAAACACTAATTAATTTAGCTATAATTTATAATTGTTTGAAAAATATTTGGCAAATTCAATTCAAATATCTTCTTCTTTTTGGAAAATCAAAAGAAAATTTTCCTAAATTTGTTCAAAATGTTTCCGATTTTATTGAATTTGCAATTAAATTATTAAGCAGAAAACGTAATTGATTCAAATTAAATAATAATAAATGATAATTGAAGTAATCATTTTTATTAAAATCGTTTATGGCTTTTTATTATTATAATCATAATATAGTAATTAGTTTTAAATATTATGATACTTTTTATTTTATTAAACAATAAAAAGAAGAGGAAATTATTTTTGAAATTCAGTACTTGAAATATATAGTTGAAAAATGCTGCTTAAACTCAAGAATCCAAGTACAAATATTTAATATTTAATATGGTCTGATCTATAATTTGAAAATTCTATAAAAAAAATATATATATATAAACTAAACATCAAAGAACCAACCAATGGAGAGCCATTCACCTTATGGTTCACAATATTATAATTTATGAATGAATTCAATTAAGATAGCGGACCAAGTGAAGGAGGAGGAGGAGGAGGAGAAAACTGGCCTAGCTAGATAGACTAAGACCTCCCCCCTCCTCACCAATCCACCATTACATTGGACATACAGATCAGACAAGTTAAATTGCAGTTCAATTTAATTAAAAGGCCTCAATTCAAAATGCAACGGAAAAGGATCGAGTTCGAAAGCAATTAAACAGGCAGCAAATAGATAAAGTATCTAACAGATACAAAACGACAAAGAGAGAGACAGAGAGAGAGAGTGAGCAAAGAGCTCAACAAGTTAAAGCTCTCTCTCTCTCTCTCTCTCAGTGTTTGGGAAAGAAAAGCTTCTCAAAAAGCACGAGAAGTTTTGTTTTTTTTGTTGTGATTCGTTTTTGGCCAAAGAGTAGTAGACGACGCGTGGGGACTGGGACTGGGGGTCTGGGATCAGGGGGTGAGGGGTGAGAGGTGTGAGCGGGTGGATGGCAGGGGAGGGGAGGCGTGTTGCAAACAAGTTTATTGTGTGTTTTCATTCAGTTTTTGTTGTTCAGTTGTGTTCGTTGCTTCCGCGCGTGCAAAAGCTGAACAAAAAATAAAGAATAAATATTAAAAAAAAAAAAAAAAGAAAACAAAAAAATATTTAACTAAAATTGTGCCGCTCTTAGATGCTTTTTTTTTTGTTCAAGTGTAAGAGCAGAAAAATTATGAAATAAAATGCAAAAATTATGAACCAGTCAATGTATTCCTCATTGTTGTTGTTCATTTCAAGTGTAATTTTTAAAAATTGTTGATTAATTTATTGTTAACTGAAATAAAAAGGTAAAGCCAAATGTTTACTGGAACAATAGTTTTTATTATATGCTAGATTCCCTGGAATCGACAGATATATATAATTTATCTAGAATTTCGCACAATCATTTCAAATTTTTTTTTGGTTTTGTTTTTATTTTTTTTTTTTGTTATTTATGTATTTTTCCCCATTGGTTTTTTAACGAACCGGTTTTCCTTTTTTTCTGCTTTGATTTTTTTTATGGTTTCCTTTATATTTTTTTTGCAATTTTTTACTAGTGTTTATTTATGGCTTATCTTTACTTTGGGCCTTTTTTGTTTTGTTGTGTTGTTGTTTTTGTTGTTGTGTTATCATTACTAAACAGAAAAGTTGTCAAAAGACATTAAACCAGCCCACGCAATCGAGCAATCAAAGCTAATCAAACACACACACCCAGGAACACACACACAATAACACACAGAAGAAGTTAAAAGAAAGGAAAGCGACTAAAAAGTATTGCAAGGACTGCATTAAAGGAAAATCCCCTTTAAAGGACTTACTTTTGTTTGAAATTGAATTTTTGACAACTATTTTCAAAAACTATTCAAAATCAATTTAGAAACTCAATAGATTGAAAATTAAAGTAAAACTCTTTATTAATTTGTCTCTCTTTTAGAAATCATTAACAATTCAAAGTTAACAAACACTTTTAAGATCAATTCCAATAACTTAACAAAAAATCTCTCGAAATTCATATAATAGATAAATTTTGGTTTAATTCTAATTACATTCAATTTAAAAGCAATTATTTGCTTAACAACAACTTTTGACTCTAAAAATGTAATTCAAATGGCAAATTTTAAAGCCGATTAAATTAATATAAAATGTTGGTAATTTGAAGCCAACCGATCGATTTAAGATTATATAAAAAAAACATCTATTAAAATTCTTACATAATACGTGTAAGGAGGAATTTTGATTGAAATTATAAAAATAAGTTTTGTTTTAGTTTGCAGTTTTCCCGCTAATCAAAGCAATTAAATTTCTCCATATGGACTTATATCTTAATTTGTAATTGGAATGACATTCTTAATTTATTGTCAAATAGTTGAAATATTTGTTGTTGAAAATGATCATTGTTCCTGTTGCTCACTCTTCACCCTTTCCCTCCACTCAACATTCTAATCTAGTATTATGTGTTTTCCACTTTCTTTATGCATTATGTTTTGGTTAGAAAGATTTTGCAAAATTAAATTGCATTTTACCAAATAAATTAATCTCTGGGCTAATGAGACAGATTTCGTTTTGCTGTTTCTGCTGTCTTCTGTGAGGCAAAAAATCTTTTGGGTAATTGGCTGTGTAATGCAGCTGTTTACTTGCCCCTTTCCCCTTCTTCTCCTTTACCTGTCCCTTTTGTTTGTTGTACTCTCAGTGTGTGTGTGTCTCTCTCTCTCTCTCTCTTTCTATCTATTTGTCTTTTATGTTTTATGCTTTGCAATGACCTTGAACTTGTCTATGCCTTTTGTTTCTTTCTCCCCACTTCGCAACAACCTCTCAGACACAACCCCTGCTCCTCCACCCCACTCTCCCTCCCATCCACATTATATTATCTACTATCGGGTGATAGAGAGAGAGAGGGAAATGCAATTTGTCTAGCTAAATTATTTTCCGTCTATCGCGTTAAAAGGGAAATGCCTTTGCCATGTCGCGTGTATCTAGTATAGTTATTAGATTTTATGAATTGCATTTTCACTTCACATTTTAGCCCTGCTAAGATATTTCAATAAAGAAACAACAACAACAAAATTGCGCACTTGGCAGGTGGGCAAAAGGTGGGAAGTGCAAATTGATTTACTTCAAGCTGAGAAAGTTGAGTGCAAAGGCGGCAACAACGTTGGCAGCGGCGTCGACAGCGAGGCCTGGCTAGACATACCCCAAAATGGTTGACAAAATCTAGACTCGGTCACAGTGAATGCGAAAAGTGTAACATTAACAAATAATTTGCTGATGATATCTAAGAAAGTATCTTGTTTCGAATAGTCGCAATGGAACATCATTCTGTCCTTTAAAGTGTCCTTCACTTCACCAGGATAACAGTGATTAATAGATTTAAAAAACCCTTTTCGCTTTTATAAACATTTGAAACTTCTGAATTGATAGTCTAAAACTACAATTTTTCGTTTAAACCAAACTTGTGCACTTTATTTATATTAAAGGTTTGCAATAAAAATGTTTTTTTCTCTTAATTTTGTTTGACCAAATTCCCTTCCATTCTTGAATGTTAAGACATGAAACCGTTTTGATAGCTTTATGAATGGAAACAAAATTGCTATTTGAACTGTTGTCCATATACTTATTGCAAACAGTGTGCCATCAGCCCACATGCAGATGTCTGAATATCGAACCTTTAAGCCAATGCATTGTCTTTGTCGCCCACATGCCATAGAATTCGAATAGAGTTGAGGGCGATCCTCTAAGGTTTTTTGTTGTTGTTGTTGTTGTTTTTAATATTTGCTTTTCATTTGCAATGTTCGTCCCCCACCCACTCACTTAACTCAGTTCTGAACGCAGTCAGAACAATAAACTTGCTTCATAATGAAGGAAAAGTCATAACAAACAAAAGTTTGGCATTCATAGATGAATAAATGGCACTCCAAGGGAAGAAAGAGACAACAACAGAAACAGATACACAACGAGTGGGGGGAAGGCGAGGGGGAGAAGCGTGAGGGGGAGAGAAGAAGCCTAATTAAACAATAATAAAACGCAAATAAAACACACATTTTGTTTTTTGCTATTTTTTTGGACTTGACTTGGGACGTGTATCTGCAAGATAAAACAGCAACGACAACAACAACAACAACAACAAAACTGTCACGAATACATTAAAAATCACTCAAGCGTTGTCTTCTGTGTGCCATTTTGCAAAAAAAAAAAAAAAAACCCCAACCAGCCAACCAACCAACCCCTCCCAATCACTCACTCCCTCCTTCCACTCACTGTCACCCCGCCCCAAAAAAGTGGTGTTCATTTAAATCACATCAAAAAAAATTTACAAACCAAAAAAGAAACAAACAAAAAGATAGAATAAAATACAACAAACTTTTTGTCATCCAGTTTTTTTGCTCTCTTTTTGTTTTTTTTTTTTTTTTTTTGCCACACGTTTCGCTTTTGTTTATGTTAATTGATAACTTTTCTCCCTCTTTTTATAACATTTTGTTGTTGTTTTTGTTGGTGCTGAATGGAAATCCGTATAGGTATAGGAAAAGACCTTGAAATAGTTTCAAATTGTTTGGGAATTTTGGAATTATTGTACAACAAGAAGTTGTTGTGACTCTCAAACTGTTAAAAAAACAAGGCATGTAAAACTATGCCACGGTCCAGGGCAAAGGAAAACATTCCAGTTGAACCCTCATTTTGTTGTTTTCTACGTTTCTTTAGATTAACAAACAATATATCACAAAGATTTTCTGCAAAAATTCTTTTGCATGAAATAAAGACATTTCCAATTTATTTAATTTATGCAAAATGCTCATAACTCAAAGCGACAGGTGGCTATTTTTATTTTTCAAGCCAAATGATTTGTCAAATGATGACAACAACAACAACAACAACAACAGCAACAATAAAACAAAAAAGAAGAGAGAAGAAACACCAGTAGCCTGCCTGGCCTGGCCCTTCCCCTCTACCCCAATGACCCACCTCTTGAAGCTTGAAGTATATGAAGAATGGGTGGAGAGGGGGTGGGAACGAGGGCTATTATATAGTCAATGTTAATAACTCTCAAACAGGTGTAAACTGTCAACGAAGTTGAGCATGAAAATTAGTCAAAAAGGCAATGAAACGATATTGAAAATTAATGAATTAACAAACAATAAAGTATAAAAATGAATGTTCAATGGTTACTACCTACTACTAACAACAACAACAACAACTTCATGAAGGAATTCACGTGTGCTGTGGTTTGGTTTGTTTTGGTGGGTAAGGTCAAAAGTTCAATTACCTGTGTGGCATGCAAAATAATGGTAAGGTCACAGTAAGAGTATATGTAATTAGCAGACCTAACAAAAGGACACTAAGGACACCCATTTCATGGGCAATGGGCATTGAATGCTATGGGGGAATCGCGTGTTCTCTTGTTCTTTCTATGGCCGCACCCAACTACCCCCAAAAAGAGCTGTGAAAAATGGGCCATGCGTGTGGCATGTGCGAACCATAACCACATCAACAAAACTAATGCCCCACCCACTCCATATACTTATATATTGCACATCAAAATACCCTGCAAAGGCAAAATATAAAAAGCTTTACAGGGTACTAAATGGCTTACTACATGAAAACTTAGTCGTCACTTAGCTTCTTAAAGTTAACTCAAGTTTTCATTCAATTTGAAATAAGTTTATTAGTTGATATACCTATCCAAATTAGCAATAGGGTATTAAAAACGCGAATAATAAAATGAACACACACACACAAAGAGAGAGAAACACACACGCGAAAAAGAATTCACCAAAAATCCGGCTAAAATCAATAAAACCACCAAAAAGAAAAGAAAAAACAACATTTAAGCCATGCTCAGACAAGGCAGCCTGACAAAATAAAAACAGGCCAAAATGAATCACTTTTTTTCCGGAGATATCTCGAGAGACTATTACCAGGAAAAGAAAGAAAGACAGAAAAAAAAACACACACACACAATGTACTAAATCCGCATACGGTCACCCGCAAATCGCAATCGGTCGGACCAAACTAGGCGGATGTGTGTGACGTTACGCGTGGGTTGACCTGTGGTCCAAATAAAAAACTGCGTCATTATTTGCATTAACATCGAACACAAATTCTTCACTTTTCTTTGGATCTCTTAACTTTCGTTTCCTTGCGAAATGATGAGAGGGTCGTCTCTTTGACTGGTCGCGTGTGTCAACATGTCAACAGGTTATAGCAGGAAAGGAATTCCAAGAAACCATTCATTCAGACAAATATACATAGATATATATTGTATATGTATAGGTATTTGCTTTATCTGAACATTACCTTTCACCTTTGACAGAAGTTTTTAACCACACCATAGTTTGAAAAAGAGAATCTGAAGATTAATATCATTTAATTTTTGATGATTCGTTAAAGTTGAGGGCTTTTTAGAAAAAGTTTCAAGGACTTTACATTATCCTTTACAATTAACATGTAATTCAAATTATTATCTATCATTTTTTTCGGGCTTTCAACAAGCCATTTAAAATGTTGAATTTGGTATCCAAATGAATGCAATTTGGTGAAATTTTCAATTGAGGATGCCCCACAAAACAATCGTTATCATTATTTTCTCTTTATATATATGTATGTATATAAGTATATATATTTTATTACATTGATTGTGAAACATTCTATAGCCTATATACAGATATTATATATATATATAAGTATAAATATAAAAAAGGAAAGTAAATTTGTGTAATAGTAGTCAAAAGTAAAATTTGTGACATAAACAATAAATATTACATATATAAAAATAATACTAATTAAAAACAAAGGAACGTAGGCGAGTTTTTGTTTCCATCAACAAATAGATGTAAAAATACATTGCACATATGAATGTAGAAACGTACATAGATAAAAAAGAAAAATCATATAAATTTATATATCACACACACATACATATCAACTAACACACACATTTAGGTTACACGGATTTAGTTTTTAGTTAATTTTTCACTTATGCCTTAATTTTGCGCCCCAATTTATTAATTTGGTATTTGTGGCCAGTTTCACGACCGGAGGAACCACTACCAGTTCCATTTCCGCCACTACTATGACCACCGTGCGCTGAAGATCTATGTGGAATTTTGCCATTTGACTTTGTGCGGGTTTCGAATAAAACATCTGAATCGGTTTCCGATTCGGTTAGCGAGGTGCGTGAATCTGGATATAAAACGGAAAGATTGATTGATACATCTCATGGAAGATGATTACAATTACTTACAATTGATTGCCTCCTCATCTTGATTGCCTATCAGGGCATATTTTTTGAACTTTCTGGCGTAGCCTTGGCTTCGTTTTGGTTTGTCTGCAAGCGCAGGCTATGGCCCAAAAGACACCCGATAATAACAGGCAAGTGAATATTACACCGACAAACACATATAGAATGGACCAATCTGTATACAAGAGAGAAATCAATATCTTTGCTGGATAGACTGCATCTCAATCTTGTACTTACCACAATTAGCCTCATCGTTGGCAAAGAAATAACCAGCCGAAGGCATCCAAAATGCCTCACATATGCAGGCTCTGGTTGTGGGATTGCATTGTCCATGTCCAGAGCAGTTATTCTGACAGACTGTCGCACGTATATCCACAAATAGGGCACCCAATATGGAGGCATCTTTCTGTAGTTTAGCTCGTAGTAATCTCTCAACATGTAAACCATTTACCGCCTTCGATTCCGAGCCACTGGCCGGCGATATTCTCATTACATAGAAGACCAATACAGCTGCCCCTGTATTTAGATCATATTTAAGTTCCCTAATCTCAATTTTGTTATCATCACCCAATAGTAATTGCAATTTTTGTACTATGGAATCTAGTTCGGATTGGGTTAGTATGGTTATATCCATGGGTAAAGTTATTTGTACCAAATGCATCAACATCGGATCGGGATGAACATTAATGCTTACGGTATCGGAGCTAGTTAATCCCTGATCATCGCTAACAGTTAGCTTGAAAACATAACGTCCCTGCACAAGATTGCTTAGCTGCCAAGAAAAAAATGTTATCAGACTTCTCATTGAGTTTTCTATATTCCATTCCTCTTACAATCATTATGGCTTCTTTGTCGGTATTGCCAACAATGACGCCTGCTGCCAAACTATTATCCTCACGTGTCCATTGATATTTAACGACAGCCAAATCATCCCAGGACTGCGAACCATTTAAATATATAGCCGTCATGGGCAAGGTAATGCTATGATCTCCACCAGCATTGGCCACCGGTGCGGCATTGCGTTCTTGAGACAGAGTGTTATCATTAGCATCAATCTCATCCACTGAGATGACGAGTGATGACTTACCTTGAACTATTTTAACCCAAGTGGAATCGCTTGCTGTATTATTATTCTCATCCATTACGGTTAATTCAAATTCATATAGACCCAATGTCAGAGAAGTCGCATTGGCCATCTAAAAAGAGTGCACATTTTGTTCAAATTCTTTATAGTCTATATAGCTGGATCTTCTTACTGAAGTATTCGCTTCTAGTATTATGGCATCTTTGGGTCCACTTATTTGCTTCCAGTGATAGGTTTTAATGCCAATATCATCTTTTGATTCCGAACCATTGAGTAATGCCCAATTGATGGGTAAACTGGTAGTCTATATGGAATATATATAGATGAATCACTCGCTACCTTAATTCAGATATCAATCAATTCTTCTTCTCACCTGATTGGCACCTGCTTTTGCTATTGGCGGTGAATTAGTTGGCTGCTTAACAAACACATGAACTTTAGCTGTACTCGATTGGCCACTGCCATCGGTTACCTTCAATACGAATGTATACATGCCCTCCTCCAGATTCGATAATTGTGCATAGGGAGTTCGAGTACTTTGCATATCGACAGCTTTGGCCTCATCGCTAGCATCTTTAGTCCATTCCCAGGCAACAATTTCATGATCATCCGAACTGGCCGTACCATTGAGAGTCACATTATTATTGGGTAAATAGAGAATGACAGCATCACCGGCATTTGCCACCGGAGCATAATCGGTCTCTTTGAGCAGAGCTATAAAGGCTGTGGTGGAATTTGTGACATTATTGGAATCGGTTACAGTCAACTTGAAGGTATAATTTCCCGGCGATGTCAAATCCAATTGCAATGTATTGACCTCCGGTAATTGGGGTTGATAGCCAATGGGTCCGGATATCACCTCCCAATGCCAGTTGATAATCTTGTCATCATCGGTACTCGTACTTCCGTCGAGTATGGCATTTGTTGTGGGTTTCCGAATGATTTGCACTCGTGGTATTATAATCACTTGCGGTGCCTGATTGATACGCTTCTCGGGCAATACAGTGACATTTGCCTCCGCTTCGCCAAATGATAGATTATCCTCACTGGTAACAGTAACCTTGAATGTGTAGAGACCCTCGGAGAGATTTGATAGCTTCACTTTCGATTTACTTTGATCAGAAATTGTGCCGTTCATTGGGCCCTTTGGCTGAGATATTAGAGTCCATAGATATTTGTATTTCGTATCGCTTGTCTGCTCATCGGGCACGGTAAATGCCGCCAGAGTAACCTCCTGTTCGGGCAAACGGACTTCTTTCGACATCACCGATACCACAATATCCTTATCTTTGTCTTTCTCTTTCTCCTTGGGCACAACCATATCGGGGGACATTTCAGTGCCGACATCTGATGGCAACATCTGTTGCTGGTCCTGTTCATTACTGCTGCTGGCGGCTGCTGTTAAATAGGAACGATATGGTATTGCTCCCAATATGCATTTGCGTTGCTTATTCCTTCGATAGCCGGTAAGACAAGTGCATAAACCTGTCGCTGCATTCGGCTGTAAGGGTACACATTCCTCTTGCGGTGGACATGGCGTCTCCAAATCACATGTCATAAATTTTCCCTCTGGTCCACCGAAATAGTTTAAGTCCTCGTTGATTAAGACATCGTTCTCATTGTCCTGCACATTGGCGGCAGCGGCGGCATTCATCATACGCTTTTCGGCCATTGGTTGGAAATCCACTTCATCCTCATATGAAGGCGAATCCGGCTGCATTTGATTGATTGAAACATTAGTAAAAGAAGTTAACACTCCTGCCCCCGCTTCTTATACAAGTCTCTACTTTTGTGTTATCAATTCCTTTGTTTTTTTGCTAAGTAGATACGCCCTGCTTAGGTAGACAGGGAGAGCGTTAGGAACACGGATACTCACCTGCGCGCGTGTCAAATATGGGAGTCTTTGTCTTGGTTTCTTCCAAAAATTCAAGACTTCCTCATCGTAGGTTAAAATCTCAGTTTTCTCATTGTGTTTGGCCTTTTTAAGTATTTGTGACCAAGATTCATCTGTATCCTTTGGATTGACCAAAACCATTTGAACCTTTTCAAGCTCTTCGACTCCTGGCACGCCACCACCACCTCCATGTCCACCAGCACCGCCTACTCCACCGGCACCACCACCACCGCCAATGGTTCGTTGGGATTTCTTGGGTAAACATGCCTCATTGCTAACACAATGGATGTGAAAGCATTTAGCCTTGAAAACCAACACCACATTGCAATCATTGGCAGTGTGATTCTTTTCACAACAGGCCTGCAGGCAATTCCATAGATAAGTCTCCTCTCCTAGATCACGGTCACCCTGGGCCGCCGTTGTAGCCTCTGATGATGGGGACTTGTATTCCTCAAAGATCCCTGCTTTCTGCTCATCTCTGGGTAGGGCATTCTCAAAGACATGTCGCAGCATGCGAGAACATATCGGAGTCGCAGTCGTTTTGCCATTATTGCCCATAGAAGTCTCACCTGCCGCTGCTGCTGCCAACTTTTGCTTGGCTGCGACGACGACGTCGTCGTCGACGTTGGCATATGCTGACGCCATCAGGAAAAGCAACAAACAAATGTAGCAAGTCCAAATAGTTCGTATTGCTACTGTTTTAGCTGCTGCTGCTGCTACCTGTGCCATTGTGTTAGCAGAGGATTTGTTCGTTTGCTGCTTTATGTTGTTGTTATTGTTATTACTATTATTTTTCTTTTGTTTTGTTACTTCGGCGTTCGTTTTTAATTAATTTTAATTAAATTAAAGTTATGAATTACACATTTTCAATGTTGCCAGAAGCGGAATTCCGCTAATTCTGGCAACACCTTGGTAAAACTTCACTTTGTCACACCATAAAGAGACAAGATACTTTTCATCGCTAAGTCTGGCCACACTACGTCACATTTACATTTCAGATTACATGGCGCCACAGTGCAACAAGTGCCGCCAAAATTCAAAACGACAAAAGCTTTAAAAAGCTCATTGATTTGGTGGTTCACAATAGTTTTGCTCGACTTATAAATTTTATGATTGTGTCAGTGTACTTATTTTAATAACAGCAATAACGAAAAGTTAATTTGCAAAATTATCGATTTCAGAAAGCAAAGCACAATAAACACACCCACATATGTACATATGAGTGAGTATGAGTGCTTCCTCCCACACACAGAAACTGAAATGTAAATTTTTCAAAACAAAACATTAATTACAATTCCAATTTCAATTCTTAAAGGGGAGGAAAAAAAACTAAAAACAAATTAGCAAAATGGCCATAAATCACAGCTATTGCTAACTATACATATATGTATATATGCAAATTTATCAACTCTACAAAAATCAAAAATAAAAACGAATTATAGAAAAATAACAAACAAAGGCGGCAACAAAACAAAAATTTTGTGAACATGTTAAAGGCTAAACAAAAGATAATAAACGTAAACCATAATTTCGCATTACTTCAAAGTAGAGAAATTAGCAAGAGAATTCCCCAATTAATGCCATGTGGCCAAAATCCTTTTTGATTTTCTTGTAAAATGTTTTACACAAACATGTGAAATTGAACCAAAAAAAATAAAACTGAAATTCTTGCAGCTTGTGTCGGCTTTTTGGTGTTTAATAAATTTCATGGCAATATTTAATATATCTCACTAAATAATTTAACTGGCTTTTGGTCTGACGTCTATTTTAGTGGTGGAGTTTTATTTATCTAAATCTTGCGGCATTAAAACAAAACTACATGAAATTGATAAAGTTTGTGAGCCATTGAGCGCCACCAGATACATACAGTTTGATGGTCACAGCTCTCACGATTCTTTTTATTTGTTTGGTATACACAGTCAAAAAAAAAAAAGACAAAAGAAAAATGGGAAATGTTAATGCATAATATAAACACAAACAGATTTATCTGCTGGGATTCACATTTTCTCTATAGTATGTATTTATTTGTTTAATTTGCAATTGTTTAAGTGTTGAGAGGGAGGCACTTTTCTAATAAAAAAAACAGTCTAGTCATTCATTTAAGTGGTGTGGGGAGGAGAGTGGTATAGAATTCCTTTCAGTAAATAAACCTCTGCTAAAATTTGGTTTCTCTTTCTTTTTTCTTCTACTATTGCAGATGACAGATTTCTCGGATAGTTCGAACAATGGAGTTGGCGTGCTGAGTCCAGCCTCCACTTTGATTGAGAACTTTCACAAAAAGAATCACAGCAATAGCAACAGCAACAACAACAACACCAACAACAACAGTAGCAGTAGTAGCAGTAACAATAATAACAACAACAGCAACAACAATACAAACAACATCAGTTGCAGCAGTTCTGGGAATTCACCTCAACCACCTCAATCACATCTTCAGCTACAACCAAGTCCAACCAATTGCCTGGCAACAACAACAAATGGTGGTTCCACAGGCAAACAGATCAACACAAGTTCTAGCTCCTGCAGTAGCCTTAAGGAAACCTCACATCAGTCCACTTCCACGTCACAACAGGTAACCAAACCACCACGCCATGCCCTGCCAAGCAAGGTGAACGATTAGACGAGAAACGCATATACGCATAATAGGGCTATTTTTACATTATTACCTTTTCAGTTGATAAAAAAACAAAAGTTAACACAATGCATACACTGCTAGGTGGTTGGCAGGTGTAGGTAGGGGGGTGACCCTACTTCGATTAGATTAAAAGTAATTGGGGGCGACACTTTGGCTGCTGGCCATCAGCACCACTCATTGATCGATTAGAACTCACCAAATATACCCTATATTATTATGAGACATAGGTATATTCTTGTCTTGATTCTTTAAGATTCGTTGTCGACATCTTTGTATCAATGTATTAGTTTAACTTTCGTCATTGTTTGATTGATTATAATCGTGAATGTGATTAGTTTAGCCGTCACACATTGCGTATACGTCATAAATTAATGGATGCCATAACAAGGGCAGGCTAATGCTTAGCCTAGGCTGACGGTGAATGTAAATGACTGTCAGACAAATTCCTTTAGGGTATAGAATCTTTTATCATATCCCCTTACGCGTTCGCCCCATGCAAATAAAATGGCCAACAAATTTTGTATTATTTCCGCTATAATTTTTTGTGATAAGAAATGTAGTTGGTCAAAAGTTTTGCCTAAAAATAAAGCATTTTCTAATTGTCTGTCTATCTCGGACCTATCTCTTGGAACCCCTTATTCATCCATCCCGCCAACCCCCCAGCTGTCTGCCTGTCAATCAGCCAGCCTATGACACATATTTTATTTTCAAAAAAAAAAAACTAATAAAGCAATCAACAATGCTCAGTTCCTAATTCATTGTCAGTTTGCATCTCTCTTTTAAATGAAACTAACTTAATCTTTGCTTTCTCTCTCTTTGTATAGACCAGAGAGTCACTCTCTCTCCCTCTCTGTCTATCTCTCTTCAGCATTCTTCTAAAATTGTTAAGAATGACTCATTTGCCGGTTTATGTGTGGCACACGAGTCTGTTGATATATCATTCGTCTTGAATAATGCGACGTCACAAGCGCGTCTGTCTAACTGGCCCCCCTCTTTCTCTCTTCTTCCTTCTCTCCACCACGCTTCCAAAGGCGGATGTAGATGATGATTTTGAGGTCTTAGTTAGTTAGTGCGGGGCTCTACAATACTTCCATAAATGGCATTAGCTTTGGGTCTATAAAAGATCAAGTACATTCGTGTGGGTGGCTGTTGTCAACCTTTTTTAGATTATGCAAGTTGCACTTGACTAAGAATGCGCAAACCAAATAAAAGGCTGACAAGCAACACTTTCATTTATGATAGAGGTGGGACACATGACCCAATCCTTTATCGCTTCATTTTCTTGTTATTCCCAACTATTTTAAGCGATGCAGTTCTGTAATTCCTTATCAAAGTCTGTTGGTGGTTCCTCTTCGTGAGGTTCGATTAACTTCAAGAAGATCGAAATCTAGTGAGAAGGTGCGCGAGGTTAGTAGGTAACTTGGCTTCCACAATTGCTTGGGTTTTAACCGAACATTGTTGTTAGAGCGTTTCTATACCACTTGAAGAGAATATAAATAACACGGTGTGCTTTCTACAGAATCGATGAGAAGCAGAGGCAGAAGAAAAAAGGTGGCGGCGGGCGACCTCATCCAACACACTTAAATTAAGTGGTATGACAATTTGTGTTTTCTAGGTAAAAAAGCTTTTTTTTTTCGTTTAGTCTCAATGATATGGTTAACAATATTTCGCAGAAATTGTTGACCTAAGCGACAAAGAAAATTATTCGCAATGAATTCTATATGTACAGGTATAGAAAACAGATAATATAAAACTATATGGCAAAAGAAATGTTATTTCTTCTATATCCTTCTCTTTCCGGCTGACAGGCACTAAAGCCAACCGGTTGGTTCACTTTGAATTTATTTGTAGTCAAATATATTGAACTTAACAATTTATTAAAGTATTAACACCTAATTATGCATACTAATACTAATTACCTACTAGAAAATATAAACAAATATTAAAGTGAAACAATAAAACTCAAAAATAAAAAAAAAATCACATCTCACCCTCTCGCTCTCTCTCTGCTGCTCTATCTTTCTTTATCACTCTCTTTCTCTTGGCTAATGTGAAAAGCTAAGAACGCAAAAAATCAGCAGAACACGAGATACAAATCTTCTGAGCGTTGGCATCAGCTTTAAGCAAAACGAACGCGTTAATTAGACACAAACACACACACAGACACACATATAGAATACAAGCTGAGAACGTGAAACACACACACACACACAACCATTCAAACAGACACAAGCAAAATTTGATTGGTAATGCAAAAATATTCAAAAGCATAAATTAAAATATAGACAGAACTAAAACTACCCACATATGAGAGGAGAAGGAGGTATTCGAAAACTTAACTTTGTCGACTTTAAATTACCCTTTAACCCGCATATCGAACCTTTGTTACTTGGTGTCACATTCTTACTTGGCCCTATAATCATTTAACTATTTTTATGTATTTAATTAACAGTCATCTTGTTCTTAGCAGCGGTACACGCTCTTCCTGTCTGTTCATGCATTTTTTGTTAGTTTTTTGGGGGGGTGGTAAATGGGACAGGGTATGTACCTACATACATATACTCACATCATATTTACATAGAACACCCAACACACACAACAACAGCGATTTCCTAGAATTCTCAGCTCACTTAGCGGCTCTCAGCCCCTCTCTCCGCCGCATTGAAGCCAACAGACACACACTTGAGCTAGTGCCAGCTCTTTCGCTCTCCCCAAAAGACCAAAGTGATCGTCGCAAAAAAGACAAAAAAAAAAAAAAAAAAAGCAGCTGTCAGCTGTCAGCGGCCGGCGTCGCTGTCGCCGCTGCGCCGTTACGTTTGTGTAGCGGCAGCGACTGGCTAAAAAAGCTCTCCCTCCCACTGAAGCTCGCCAAGTTAGAAATTGCTCAGCCTCAGAGAGCTCATTTTTAATTTAGTTAACGAAACGAACGAACACGAGGGTCGCGCCACTAGCAAAAATAAATCAAAATATTTTCTTAAAAATATTAAAACGAACTCAAAATTACCCAAAAAGTTATTGAGCCATTCAGTTGTAGTTTTTCAAAATTCATCTTGTTTTTTTTTTTTTTGTTTTTTGTTTTTGAAACGCATGTGTGTGTGTAAAACCCTCAAACGAACTTTGGAGAAGAGCAACAGAAAATCCCCCCCCAAAAAAACCCACCTCCAATTATAAAATCGAAAAAGAGACATTTTCTGTTTTGCTTATTATAACAACAACAACAACAACACCAACAAGAAAACGAACAATTTTTTTTTTTTATTATTATTATTGTAAAAAAACGAACTCGCCTCTCCATACCTTGTATACATAAAACAACAACTTAGTGTTATCAGTATTGAAAAAGAAAAAGAAAAAAAACGAACAACAACGAAACAACGACAACAACCACAAAAGAAAAAGACAAGAATTGTTAAAGTTCAGTCGTCTAGCAAATTCGAACAGGGAAAACGCGGAAAGCAAACGCGAATTTTGAGCGAAAAACAGAAAACTGAAAACAAAAAAACGAGAAAAATTGTGCAAAAATTGTTTGGTTTTAATTTTTTTTTGTCTGTTCCGTGTGTCTCTTGAGTGAAAAGAAATTTTGTGGAAAACATTAAATATACTATATAAATACCTACGAAATATACATGGTATATATAGATAGTTGTGTCATTTGCAATGATAACCAGTTGCCCGCCCCGCCACTCTGATTAGGCAACGTATAGTATACGTAATATTTGGCTTGGCTAAATAAAAATAAATATTAAGAAAACAAAAATAAAAAACAAACCTCAAATTTCTATTGAATTTTCATAGAAATTTGTAACGAACCCGCAAAATATAAGAATATACATATATATATTTTGTAATAACTCGAACGGTTAGTATACAACAACAACAACATCATAACGATAAATTAGTAAATGACGCAGTGTTTGGTATGAAGAAACGAAAAAGTAAAAAAAGTAAAATGAAAAACATTAAAAAAAAAAAACAGAATTGAAGAAACAGAAAAAAATGTTATAAAATTGATATCTAATCTTTTATTTCAAATGTCCGACCGTCCGTTTGTCCGTGCCTCCGTCAGTCAGTCCAAGAGTATTTCCACTTTACACGAATGCTCTCTAGAATATTTACTAAAAAGAACTTGTCGATAAGAAACAAGTGAGAAAGACGAAGAAGAAGCGAGACATAGATAGAGAAAGAGAGAAAAAGGGTGAGAGAGAACGAATAAGTGATTGAACGGGAGGGGGCAGCATTTAAGGGCGGGGGTAAAGAGATTAAGACAATTGATTAAGCAAGTGAGTTAAAAGTAAATGTTTAACTTTTATTTTTTGACCAACATGACGTATACTTGATATTTGTTTGCAACTTCATCAAGTCCACATAGTTAGATGGATATGTATGTACATACACTTATGTACATATGTACATATATGTATGTATGAAGAAATCTGTCAGGTCGCATCACTTGTAGTATATAGTCGCCCACATTCCTTTTCATTATAGTCTTTAAAATTAGCATTGATTCGTAATATCTGCCTGGTTGAGTGCCATATTTGTCGCACATTTCGTGAGATTTCTTGGCTTCTGGTCTGAGACCTTAAATAGCCAAAAACGAAAACGATAGAAACCTCTTTAGATTTTTCGTATCGCAAAGTCAAATTAATCATGGTTTTCTTTTTATACAACGAAAACTTTCATCATCGTTTTTATTGTTTAATAATAATAATGGTCTTTAACCAGTTGAGGATGAGTTCATTCCGTTGATGGTCAATGCCGATCTCCTACTACCTGAAGTCATTGACTTAAAAATCAATTTAGAAGTGATCGTGGTCAGTGGAAAATGCCCATTATAAGACTATCAAGAGAGATCAGAGAGATATTCCTACCAACTTGCACTTTGTTGTTTTAGATTTTATAGTGACTAACTAAGTATTTCACAAATACAAACTGAAACTGATTTTGGACCAGTTTTCGAAATAATTAATTAATTATTATTATTTTGTACTTAGAATAAGAAAACTTATAAAGTTTCAGTGATTAACTGGTTTGGATTTTCCAATAAAGTATGCAAAGTTGAAAACAGGTTACACATACTCACTCTCTCTCTCTCTCTCTCTCTCTCCCTTGCTCCCTGCTTCAAATAGTTTTCATTTATTCTTGATAACAATTTGCATAGCAATGTGCTTTTATCATTATAAACGTTTCTTAGAAACACTGCTTAATGTAAAAATTGTTGTCTTAACAATCTGGTTAAGTATATAGATAGATAGTATAAAATCAAGTCATTGAAGCAAATCACATGAAGTCGCGAATTCAGATCCACATAAAAAGTGTTTTATTTGCCAATCATCAAAATTCCTGTTAGAATTTCTTTATCGCAAACAGAAAGAATAAAAAACAAAAGACCAAAAATCATCATCATTATCATTATTCCCATCTATCAGTGGTGCGCGCAGTGGTGCTAGGTTGGTAGGTTGGAAAAGCCGTGGCTAAAGTAAATAGTATACGGCTTCATGTCAATCCCAAAACAAATGGCCGCAGTTGATTTATGTATCAAAGGCGAAACAAAAAATGTTAGAGCGCCAATGCCATAAACAGCCAAAAAGATAGCGCCACAGTTTATCAAGTAAAATAAAGTATTTACTCTATATTTTATTGAATAATAATGCAGACAGACACAAGGGAGGACGGACGTATAGAGGAGTTGAAAATATTCGGCCAAAAGACATTTTATATTTATTAACATTTAATATTCTTGTTTTGTGTTTGCGGTTCTGTTCCAGGTTGTTACCGGCAGCAGCAGTTTAACAACGCGTGTTGAAAAGAAATCGCAGCGTCTGCATCATCATCAAATCACATCCTCGTCACATTTGTCGAGCTCATCATCTCAGTCAACCACACAGTCCTCAACATCATCGTCCTCATCGTCGTCGTCGTCGTCATCGTCATCGGAAATGAAAGCAGCGGCCGTAAAGCGTGATCTCACTAATATACAAAAGTCCATGTCGGAGATAAACGATCTGGCCATTGAACGTATGCAAGGAGGAGTAACCGGAGCAGGTACAACAACGTGTACAGGAGGAGTAGGATTAAACAGCAGCATCACAGCATCCAACACACCAGTCAATACCAATAACAACAACAACAACAACACAATGGCCACCACCATTGTGACGCCATCAACAAAAATGACATCGATCGATGATCTCAGGGGTCTGAGCAGTCAGGACAAGATAACGCGGTTACAAAAACAGTAAGTTTCTAAGATAAGCGGTGTTTTTTTTCCAGCCTAAACTATTACGAAGTGTAACCTCTAGTTTGATATCTAACTGAAGCTGTGTCTCATTGGGAATTCCCCCCATCTTTTGCTCTGAAAGTCACTTATAAGCTATGTAACCCAGATTAGTTGGGAACAAATACAGATCAAAGCTCTTTACATAATCGACACCATGGCGACGTTTGTATACCCTTTTCAATTGTTTCAAGCCCTGCAAAAATACGTTCATTCTTAAGGGGCATCCATTAATTCAATATATTTCAAATGAATGAGGAAAATCTCACTGAATATCAACTAAGATGAGATTGAAAATCGCAGATCAACTTAAGAAAGTTGTTGGCAGAATACTTTAATTAGTTTTTTTTTTTTTTTAATTTCCAATGATCCTCTCTTTTGCTAGGGGTTAATTTTTGGGTACTAACTCTCTTTTTGTTAGTTTTGGGTATAAACAATTTTGAAAATGCTCTTTAAAGTTGCATTAATTCTCATTAAGGATAATAACAAATAAACATAGCCTACTTTTCTGGGCAACTTTTTAAACTGATTACTTCGTCTATTTCTCACACACTTTTAGATTGCGCACCTCAATTGAGAATCTAGTGGACGGCAATGATGACTGCAATGTCATAGTTACAATGCCCGACGACGATGACAATCCGCATCATCATCATCCATTTGGCAGCGGTTTGGATTTAACTCATCCCACTGCCGCCCAATTGAGTGCCAGCAGTGCTTTGAGCGGCTCGAATAAAACTATCGATACCATTAAGTTTCAAGAGAAACGCACCAAAACCGAATCGAAAACAAAAGTGGTCACCGATGGTTACAGTTCTGAGCAGGCGACAAGCAATTCGGCTGAAATGAAACGTCTACAGGCGGGCGATATAGATTACAAAGAGAATAAGGCTGCTGCGGCGATGAGAAATCGTACGGAAATGGATGGCGTTAAAACCGAGGAGAATGCTGCTGTGATTCAGGTTAGTCATCTATCAAAATCGCCGCCCTTCGACAACGGGAATAACCACATCATATCAAAGTTAATATTCATATGTATACCCGGCTAGCTTATCCCACCCACTTGCCTTTGCTTTGCCCCCCAGAGACGAGGAGCTTTTTATGTGAAAAGCTTACAAAAGAATGACGTACTCCCATTCAATGAACACCCTTTGGGGGTTTGTTGCGGTCGGTTGGTCGGTTGGTTGGTTGTTCGCTCGGTTGTTTTGGTGCCCTTAACCAACTGTTAGGCACTCCTTTTTAGTTTTAGTGTGAAGTTCATTGCTTGCATGTTTGGCTCGAATTCCGTTGGATGGATGTGTGTTAATTACATTACAACAAAAACGAAACAAAAAGAAATACCAAATAACTGAGAAACTGTAAATTACTTGCAAGTGAAAGTAGTGAAAAAGATATTTTTCTTTTTTTTTTTTTATTGATTTTTATATTGCCCGAAAATAGGCAACAAATTTTTGTAAATTTTTGGTCGATTTCAATGTGAAATGTTTTTAAACAAATGCCTGCTCTTAAGGAGCCCAAAATTTTCATTGTCTCTGCGCCGAAACTTTTGCAAAAGTGACGACATCAAAGATAGCAAAAGCAAAGCTTCTTCTTCATCATCTTCATCTAGCCCTTCATCTTCTTCAATGCTGCGAAAATTTCAGGTACAATAGCCGCGAATATACCAACATTTAGTTGCCATTGGTTACAATAATTTACCATTTGTTGTTGCTGTTGTTGTTGTCGCTATTGGTCTACGGTGGCCTTATCTAATCATTGTATGTATTAGAACTTCAGTAGATTGTTTTACATCCTTTATTGGTATTGGCATGACAAATTAGCATAGATTGTTTTACGATTCCAGCCAACGATCATTCAATCAATGACGACTTTTTTTTTGCGGCTGATGAAATTTATGGCAATTAATAAATAATTGCATAATAAGTAAGAAAACTTTGCCCAAACATTTTTAATTTTTTGTGTTTTCCTTTGCCTACTTTTGGGGAAATGAACTTTTCAATTTCTCTTTTGGAATATTCGCTTTTGCATAAAAAATATTGGAAAATTGGCTCACGTTTTACAGTTTTTAATTCATTTTCCAAGTTTTGAACTCAAATAAAGGACTTTCTTTATTTTCAAATACTAAGCTTGTAAAAAATATATATACATATATATATACATAAATAATCTGTCAAAAACTCATCAATGGATCAAAATCAAATATTATGATATTTTTTATTTACCTTATTGAGTTCTCCCCGCTAAGAGACGACATCATCGTGCCAAATAGGAACATAATTTCCCATATAGATATACGATATATACATATGTACATATGTATGGTGTTGGCTCTGGGCCAACAAACACACACGTTCCCGGTTCAGCATCTTGGATCGGGAGGCGGGGGAAGTGTTAAACAAAATCCCTCAATAAAATTCTTCAAAACATTAATTCTGTGTGTGCGTGTGTGTTTCTCTCATTGTTTTTCTTGTTAATTTTCGATGAAATTTTAGTAACAATTAAAAATCTTTGGGACCCCTTCTTTTGCGTCAATTTGTAAAATCCATTTAACGAGCAGGCAAAAAAGGCACGCATTGTAAGCATTTCCAAGTAACGCAATCGAAACTACATATATATGAACATATATATAAATATACATATAAATAATATATATATAGAGTTCTTTTCTTTTTTTTCTTTTTTTTGATTTATTTGCCATTATTTTACGCTCTGAAACTGTGCTGTGTTGTTAGAGTGCTCTAGAATTTTGCGTTTCTTTTAAATATACATACATATATATATATAAAACATTGCTGAGCGTTGATCGGACGTCTCAGTATCAGACAGACAGAGCAAAGCGAAACATCGTTCGTTGCGCCATGTAGAAACAAAAGTAGACAAATAGCAACAAAAATCGAAATAATTATTTGCATATATTTGAAATTTACTAAGTATACATATATATATACATACATATATACATGTGCATGTATAGGATAGATAGAGAGAGAGATATATACATACATATATGCCTCTATTTGTGTGTTGATCGGTGGGAAACTGTTGAACAAAATGTGTCTATTTGCACTTCCAAAAAGTAACAAAAACAAAAAAACTAAAAATGACAAAGACTTCCTAATTAAATAGCATAATAAGAATAAATCGAAAGAAAAAAAACGGCTGTGAAAATATTAAACGAAATCTCGAGTGTGAAATTATCCTAATAATATATATATACACCCATTCAAATAAGTAATATTCAAAATACTATAATCTGACCTTCATTCAAAGTTTTCGAACGAAAATATTTGATTCCACAAAGTGATGAAATCAAGTGTGGAATGTAAATTGTCGGCGTAATGAAACAGGTGTTTTTTTCTGTTTTTTTTTTTTGAAATTGTTCTACAACTTAACGAAAGTGACAATTTGTCTGTTTCTTGTAGTGATATGATCAAGAAATTTTGATTAAAGAAGAAACAATTAATGCTAAAAACTTAAAAACATCGATGTATTTAAAATTTGGCGGCAAAGCTTAACGAAAGTGAAAGAAAATTGAACGTAAAAGTGTAAAACAGTCAAAAGATAGAGAAAACACATAAACTTAAAAGGAGAGTGCTCCAAATGGTTGAAACTGAAGTCAACGAAAGAACGCTACAAAAGAAAGTGAATTGAATTGAATTCAAGACTTGAAATACTTAACGACGATACGTCCAATTCGTATGAAACCCAGCAAAAGATGCACGAAAATCAAAAGCCAACAACTAATTAAAGTTGGTCCAAAGGGTCCAAACCGAACCCAACGAAAAATCGCTACGAAAGAAATCTTTTATGTTCAAGAGTGTTTTTTAATCACACGAACGAAAACTGAACGAACAATTAATCGCTGCAGTTTTTGAACCCAACGAAAGACTAATCCAAAGATGGGCTATCGTTTTCGACGCTATGTGAGCTTCATTTCTGTTTTGTTTTTTTCAAAAAAAACCAAAAAACCAAAGAATTATTATGTACAGAGCAACAAGTGTTTTGTCCCCCAATGTAAACTGTCTTGTTAATTAATAAAACAACAACAACAACAATACAAATAATAACAACAATAACGACAAAAAGCTCAACAAAATAACTGTAAAATTTGTCGGTCAGTGTCACAGACACACAAATACAGACATAGAGAGAGAGACACAAACCCACACACACACACACACACACACCGATACAAAAGGCAATTTAGTGCGCTATTTTTATGTGAATAAAACAAAATCGAAACATTTTGTTTAAATTATATGAGAAGGAGCAAAAAAAAAAACAAGAGATTTCTTCAAAAATACACAACGAACCAGAAAACATTTTTATTTTTTCTGCCTGTTCACATCTTCGTGTTATTCGTTGGCATTGAAATTCCCTCGCAACGAATCAGTCAAATCAGTTTAGTTCCGTAACGCCTTTCCGCCGTTTCTTCATCCCGATGTCGCAACAAGCACCTTGGCCTGTCCGTAAGGGCATCTTCCGTTCGAGTGGACAATCGGATTTTGTGCCAAATCGTTCACCAAGTCCCATTGTTGAGATGCCATTATCACCACCACCGCCGCCCCAGTCCAATACAAGCACCTCGAATCGTTTCTCTCATGGTCGTTCGAATTCACCAATGTCACCGCCACCACAGCCAATACAAGTTATTAATGTTGGTAATAATGCATCATCTGCCATGTCCACTTCATCGTCCGCTGCCGCTAGAATATCTGGATCAGCTTCCAACTCTGCAGCCACCTCTTCATCCTCCTCCTCCTCCTCCTCTTCTTCGTCGTCGTCGTCATCGGCTACGTCTTCAAGTTCTAGTTCACATAGCACCAGAGTACGTAAAAGTTCTAATCCACCTTTACAGCCAATTGCCAACTGTTCTATGTCACCGTCACCACCACCACCACTACCTCCAACAACAACAACAACTACAATACCAACACCACTTTCTCCGCCACCCTCAACAATATCAACAAATTGTCATTTAAAAAATGTTCGCGAAATACCCATCGAGGTAGAACAGAGCAAGGTATAACACAGTCTGATTGACTTGACTAGAATTCCAAGTGATTTCAAATGGGTTATACATATTTATTTATTTAGTTATTGGGCAAAAAGTGTCAATTAATAATGTTACGCAATGCTGCTAGGAAGTTTTCGATTACAATAACTGCTAAATAACGGCTTATTTTAGCTTTTTTTACCAACTGTTATACATTTTATTCTGTTATACTATTGCGCTACTTATTTTAAGTGTGGATTATTTTGTTGGGCAATGTGACAAAATACAAACTGCCAATTATAAATTAGTATAACAGTGTTTAAACTGTTATACTAGCATTTCTGTTTAACTACTACAACCATTACTAGAAAAATATTTTCTTTAATGCTTTGGAAAACTGTTATACATCATTTAAAAACTTTCTTTGGCTTCTAAGTATAATAGAGTGTACTGTTATACTGTTATACCTGCGTTTCTTTGCAGCTAATACGAAATGCTCAATATATACTATTTATAATTCCAGCATTAAACTGGAATTATAGGGTTTTTATTGCTTTGAAAAACTGTTATACATCATGTACACTCACTTTTTGGCCAGGGCTAAGAGGCAGATCATTGGCTGACGAAACGAGGAATATTTCCTACCTCTTAAACTGATTCAATTTTGATATTCCTTACAAAATTCACACCTACATACAAAGATCCGTCCCAGCTTTGCAGTATAACAGAGTCAACTGTTATATCTTATTTTCACTTTGTTAAGCATGTTGTTTCCTTGATATTTTGTGGCCCCACACATTATTTGTTTACAATTTATTTCGATCAAACTGTTATATATATGTACTTACTATTTCTGTCTTTCTCTCACTCTCTGTCTTATCCATTCTTTTTTATAGGAAGCGCTCTCACTACGCACCGGAGACATCACACAACAGGCCAGCAATAATGTGGCCGCCGCCAGTATTAAAGTCCAAAGCGATACGTTTTCGGCTGACAAGAAGGCCATTAGCCAATCGCAGCAATCACAAACAATGACCACGAATGGTGGCATCATTAGCCAGGAGAAGCACATGTCATCGGCCAGTCAAGCCAATTATTCGATGACCCACAAGGGTGTCTCGAGTACGGGCAGCAGCATGATCACCTCCTCTTCTTCCGCACAAATGTCCTCCGCTGCCATGAATGGTCATCAAATGATCAAGCTAAACGATCTCAAATTGGACGATTTGAAATCGTTAACAGCCGGCAGTGGCCAACAAGAAATTGAGCAGACCATCAACAAGTATTCAAATGTCCTAACCTCTTTTGTGAGTTCACTGCAAGAGGATGAAGGTGGATCAACGGCTGTTAGTCTTGCTAGTAGTAATGGTGGATCAGGAGGAGGGGGAGGAGGAGGCACCAATTCTGGGATCAGCGGTGGCAAAGAGAAATCCGAATATCTGGAAAAGATCAATGAGGTGATACGTCGTGCCTGGGCAGTGCCCACACATGGCCATGAATTGGGCTATTCCCTGTGCAATTCTCTGCGTCAAAGCGGCGGTTTGGATTTATTAATGAAGAATTGTGTTAAACCCGATCTGCGTCTGCAATTCTCGTCGGCCCAACTGCTGGAACAGTGCCTGACCACAGAGAATCGCAAGCATGTTGTGGACAACGGCCTCGACAAGGTCGTCAATGTAGCCTGTGTGTGTACGAAAAAATCGAATATGGAGCATTCCCGCGTGGGTACTGGCATATTGGAGCATCTATTTAAGCATTCAGAGGGCACATGCTCGGATGTGATACGTTTAGGTGGCCTCGATGCCGTACTCTTTGAGTGTCGTACCAGTGATGTGGAGACATTGCGTCATTGTGCCAGCGCCTTGGCCAATCTATCGTTGTACGGTGGGGCTGAGAATCAGGAGGAAATGATTCTACGCAAAGTCCCCATGTGGCTGTTCCCATTGGCCTTTCACAATGATGATAATATCAAGTATTATGCCTGCCTAGCCATTGCCGTTCTGGTGGCGAATAAAGAGATTGAGGCCGAAGTATTGAAATCGGGTTGCTTGGATCTTGTAGAGCCCTTTGTCACCACGCACGATCCATCGGCATTTGCCAAATCCAATTTGGCCCATGCCCATGGACAGAGTAAACATTGGCTCAAGCGATTGGTTCCCGTCCTGAGTTCAAATCGTGAAGAAGCCCGCAATTTGGCTGCCTTCCATTTCTGCATGGAAGCTGGCATCAAACGGGAACAAGGTAATACCGATATATTCCGTGAAATCAATGCCATTGAAGCATTAAAAACTGTGGCCAGTTGCCCCAATGCCATTGCCTCGAAATTTGCCGCCCAAGCCCTGAGACTTATCGGGGAGACTGTGCCGCATAAATTGTCACAACAGGTGCCCTTGTGGTCGGTAGAAGATGTCCAAGAGTGGGTTAAACAAATCGGTTTCAATTCATTCATCAATCAATTCGCCGAATCCCAAGTCGATGGGGATCTTCTATTGAAACTCAATCATGAGAATTTACGCAGTGATATCGGAATCACGAATGGCATACTCCTCAAGCGTTTCGAACGTGAATTGCAAAATCTCAAACGTATGGCCGACTACTCATCAAAGGATACGGCAAAAATGCATCAATTTCTATCGGAAATTGGTTCTGAATATTGTACCTATACGTATGCGATGCTAAATGCTGGCATCGATAAATGTGCCTTGCCCCATGTCAATGAGGATATGTTAATGACGGAGTGCAGCATTATCAATTCAATACATCGCTTAAGGATATTGAATGCCGTTAAAAATTTAGAAAATTCTCTGCCCAGTTCATCGGAAGAGAATATGGCCAAAACATTAGATGTATTTGTTAGCTACAGACGTTCCAATGGCTCACAATTGGCCAGTCTACTAAAGGTATATACAAATCGATTATCCCATCATTGTCGCCAATGGTAACCAACTATTTTTGCCCTGGCTCCCTTAGGTACATCTACAATTGCGTGGTTTCTCAGTCTTTATCGATGTGGAACGTTTGGAGGCTGGCAAATTTGACAATGGTCTATTGAACAGTATTCGACAGGCAAAAAACTTTGTCCTAGTATTAACACCAGATGCCTTACACCGTTGTATCAACGACGAGGAATGCAAAGATTGGGTGCATCGTGTAAGTACATCTCTCTCTTAAATTAGTTTTCTTTTGGGCATGGTTGTATACCAAAGTCTGTATACTTCATTATTTTATCTTGATATCTTTCGATTTCATAGGAAATTGTGGCTGCACTCAATTCCAATTGCAATATTATACCGATCATTGATCAGAATTTCGAATGGCCAGAGGGGGAGAAGCTGCCTGAGGATATGCGTAGTGTTACGCATTTCAATGGGGTCAGTTGGATACACGATTATCAGGATGCATGCATCGATAAGCTCGAAAGGTATATTAAGTGGCGCAACTAGGACTTAAAGACTAGGAACGTGGCTTCTTGGCACAAGCACAAGATGGCTAAAAATCGAAAATAAAACCAAACCAAATATTAAATCTCTATTATATATATGTAACCTATATATTATGCGACAGATTTTTGCGCGGCGAAAAGAATATCGATCGCATTGCGGCCATGGTGCCCGGTACGCCCGGTACATACCAAAGAATGCACAGCAACGATTCCGACTATCAAAAAAACTCTGGCTCAGGCGGCGGAGGCTCAGGAGGTGGAGGCTCTGGCGGAGGAGGAGTGGGAGGATCAGGTGGTGGCGGCGGCAGTGGCGGCAACGCAGGCAATGTGGTGGATGGCCTAATGACGGTCAATGGCAATGGCAGCGGACAAGGTGGGCCAACGAGTTCAATACAAAATCAATTACCCAACTCAGCTCCAGCGTAGACAAAAAAAAAAAAAACAAATTTTCCCTATCGAATATATATTTTACTATAAAAAAAAAAAAAAAAACTACGTTAAGTAAACAAAAAACACACTGAAAAGGATAAGAAAAACGACCAGAAACAAACAAAACAGAAACCAATCAGAAACCTCGAAAACCAATCGACCAATTCACACACACTCACACTCACTGCAAATCACTTTCTCACACACTCACATATACATATACACATACACATAAAATATAAACTTTCTACTCTATCTAATATTGCATTCGGCACACCGAATTGATATGCTCTTGCAGTTTTTATCATTTGATCCGTTGTCTTTTAAGTTAACAATATGCAAACTATGAAATTTTTTTCAAATCAAACCGCAAGTGCATTAACCAAGACTACTAATTTATATATTTATATATATACCTCTATATATTTCCGTTAAAAGAAAAATTCAAATTCAAATTCAATTCAATTCAATTCAATCCACACCTAAAAATGTTGTTGACCCGATCCCCCCTTACAAAAAACCATCGGCAGCTAATCACCAGGCAAATAGATACCGGCAATCCCCAGCACCCAGCGGCAATCGTCAACGTGGCACCACCGGCAGCACCTCGCAACTGGTCTCCTATGGGCGTCGTCCTCATAATAGCAGCCACCATAACATATTGCCGCCATATCGCACTCAGCAAGCGGCCTTGTTGCAGAAGTCGAGCACTGGTTCGGCCTCGATGCAGAATATGATGCCATTATCATATCTGCCGCCGCGTAGAAGTTCTGCTGCAGGTCTGGCGGGACTCAAAAATGGCATGGATACATCATATCGTGCCCATAGTGTCGATGGTCTACTCGATAGTCATCAGCAACAACAAGAAAACACAATGACAACGCCTGATCAGCGTATTGCGGCAGCAGCTGCCTTGGTCACTGCGGGTAGTGAAGCACTCACATTTGCCAGTTGTTCAAAAACGAGTACGGATACTCTACAGCCAGAGGAGGAAGAGGAGGAGCAGCAGGATCAGCAAGGCAGAGCAAACATTCAGGCAACGGTACAGAGGCGGGAGAAACCATCAGCGAATGTGCAACAACATCGCAAGTCGCGTAGTTTGGATCACATATTGTCGAAACAAACACTGGCCGAGTTAAATATACATGCCGAGTCAAACATTAGCATAAATGAACCAGTCGATGAGACGCAAAGTTTGCAAAATTTGTCTATGCCAATGGCCGATACTGCTACATGGAGAGACACTACTGCATCCTCGTCTTCATCATCGAAATCGCCAACACCCGAGAGACCAGCAAGAGGCCCACCACCAGCATTACCAACGCTGAAGCGACAAAGTCCCGATGGTGTTAGCTGTACGGAAAGTGAGGATCAACAGCAGCAGCGTGAGGAGGAGGATCAGCAGCAGCTGCCGCGATCGTTGCAGCATGGCAATCAGCAGAGGGCCTCAGCACATGTTCATCGTGGCAATAGTTTGAACAGCAATAAGACTTCTAATTCATCCCTTGGCTCGAATGCCAGTGCCAACAACAGCAACAACACCAATAACAAGACGATCTTTAATCGTACGATGAAAAAAGTACGCTCGCTGATTAAAAAGTAAGCCAAATCAAAACAAACAAGCAAAGCGAAAGGATGATATAAAACGCTCCCGCTGCTTTCTATTTCTATATTCGCTCTCTATCTCTCTGTCTCTCTCTCATTTAATTAGTTAAGTGCCTGTTACTCGTTACTCGCTACTCGTTACATTTTACTACCATAATTATCAATCAAACACACACACACATATTAACGTTAAAACAATCCAAATCGAATCTCATTATCTATCTATGTACCTTTTGCAATGACAATATCACCGAAATCAATCGATAAATAGATAGATATATGGAAATATGTATATCTGATCCAAATTTATTTTGTCATTGCCAAAAGTGTATGATATCTGCGGCTTGGCCGTAGTATAAAATCATTTCACACACTCAGTCAGTCCATCCATCCAATGTCTCTCTCTTTTTATAAATTATATATAACTCGATCTGGTGCTGGTTCGCTATAATTTATTTACAAGTAACTCGTTGTTTTCACTAAAACTCGCCTGCGTTGCCTGCCCCTGCCCCTCAAAGCAAAAACAAAACCCACGACCCCGCCCACGCTCTGACCAGAGCTGAGCTTTCTCTCTCGCGCTCTCTCTCTCTCTCGCCTCCTTTACTTTCTTTATTTCTCTCTTTCCGTCTGTCTCTATCACGTCACTTAAATAGTCGAAAGGAATCTATTTGCCTTGTGATTAGATTGTCAAAACAAGAGAAAAGCAAATCTTTTTTGTTCAATTTTTCGAATTTATCAAACAAAAATTTTAAAAATACAAAAACCAAAACAAAAAAATAAGAAAAGGAAAAGAAACCAACAAACAAAACACCATTCAACTATATACTATATATTCTATATACACACACAATACATACATATATAGATTGTATGAATACCAATATTTATGATTCATAATTATAAACCAAAATTTGTAAATGTCTTTTTTTTCTTTCTTCATAAATTATATTTAAAAAAAAAAAAAACCTTGTAACCAGGGCTGCTGCAAAATGAATGCCGCACTGCTTGCTGGGGAGAAATTTAATATTTCTCTTTATATACATAGATATAGATATTGTTTATTGTGTTTAATTCCAAGATTTTCGCTTCGTTAGAATTTGCTTTATACATAGAAACACGAGTAGCAGGAAGCAAGCAGTGTCCGTATACGACACAAGCAGTTTGAGTATTGTTGTGCAGCCCTGCTTGTAACCGTCCCCCCCTAAAAAACAAAAAAAGTGGCTTAAAATCGAAAGAGCAAAACAAAAATGAACAAGAAATAAACACTATTTTTTTTAGTGATATTTAAATATGACAAATTTACAAAACACAAAAACAAAACAACCAAAAAAAAAACGCTGTACAATATTTAATTTTAAAAAACGCAAGAGATTTTTTAAGGTTCTTTTTTTTTTAATTGCAATATTATTATATACAAATATTTAATATTTAAATACCGCCTAAAATATAAAGAAAACAAACAAAAAACATCAACAAAGTCAAATAAAAAAATTGTAAACGTAAAAGAATCTGTGTATTATTACGAAAGCTCCTTAACCCGCCGCCCCGACCCATCCCTAGCACAAAACAACCAACCAACCACCCATCGCCTTCTTGCTATGTTCGATTATCATTTTGCATGCTCATCCAAATGTTATTAATGTTTCAATGTGTTTATTTGTGTTTTTCCCAATTATTATGCTCATTATTTGTTAATACTTTTTTTTTGGTATTTTTTATTCTCTCCCTCTGTTCAAAATATGTTTTTCTTTCGTTTGTTTCTCTTCTATTTGTAGACCTTAAAAGCGAAATTGGCTTCTACAATTTGTTGTAACTGTTGTATTGTTGTTGTGCCTGCACCTTACCCTGCACCATCACCCCTTTGAAACGAAACAAAAAAAATAGTTCCCCACATCTTGCTCCACGCACTTCATCACAATACTCTACCCATGATGGGGGTGGTGAGAAGACGCTGCGCGCAAATTCACCTCAACTCAACTCAACTTTAAGGAGCAAACACAACACAACACGTACACACACACTCAAGAAAATAATACTACACATACAAATGGAGAAGAAAAAATACCAACAACATTCATTGTTATTTATTATACAACCGCAACATCCAATAATAAATATATATATATAGATCTGTATATATGTATAAAAGAAAGAAAAGACTAATTGTATTTGTTTTCATATACGTATATGTATATAATTATGATTGTATATAGCAATGATCTGGAGGATGAGGAACTATCGAACATAATACTGGCTAAGGCAACGGCTCCCAGTGCTGGACGTATGATATTTTGGTAACCGAAGCCGAAACTAAAACGAGCAAACTATCGGAATCAAAAATTTCAATAAAAACGAATCAACAAATTATGAAGAAAACATTTTGTCAATTGTTCCTAAGCGGGTTCTTGGATTGGCATTAGTCTAATCAGGTCACGCAGGATTAGGAAAGGTCGGATCTCAAGTAAGTAAGAAAGGGGAACTGACAACAGTTCTACTCAGACTGCTTAAAAGTCTCACAATCAGTGAAGAGGATCAACTGTAATTTGGATGCTTAATTAATGCGTTCTGGGAGCAATGTTTTCGTTGTTGTTTCAATAATCGATAGCACATTAAGTTTTTTGTCATTCATTTTGAAACATAGAGTAGGTACAGTAGGCTTTTGATTTAGCTGTCGTTTCATATAATTCCTTCGTGGAATTTGAGATCTCTCTATATATTCATTGTTGATTTCGACCTACACTCATTCACATCGTTTGGCTCCCAAACTGAGAAAGTAAAATAAGTAACCAAAAGCATAGTATATAGTTTCAATAAGTTCAAAAAGAAAAGATAGACAAACTTATACGACAGACACAAAAAAAGAAAAAAAAACAAACAATAACTACAATAACCATGGCGAAAAAAAAAGATGCTTTGCTTAAACTGGACCCCGAGCAGGAGCTGATTTTCGAAGGACCTTTCAATCGGACTATTTCGATAAATTTGGTTTTAAAAAATCCAAGCAAGAGTATCCGTGTTGCCTTCAAAATGAAGACAACATCTCCTCGCTTGTTCTTTGTGCGTCCCAATATTGGCATTCTGGATCCCAAACAGCAGGTCTCTGTGGAAATCTATGTGCAGCCAGTTAACCTACGTGCCGACATGCAACAGAAGCGCCACAAATTTCTTATTCTGGCAGCCGAGGCATTGGCCGATGTAGAAATGTCCAATTTACAGGACTTTTGGAAGATGCAGAAACCTGAAGATATATGGGATACCAAACTCAAGTGTTTCTTGTTGGCCAACAAGGATGAAAGAATGCGTGAAGCCGGAGGTGGATCTGAATTTCTATCGATGCCTCAAATAACAGCTTTGCCAGAACCTGCTTCTGCTGCCAGTCAAAACGGCCAAGACGATAAACAAGAAACTGGTGGTGCTGCTGCTGGTGCGCTGGTGGATGACAGATCCCTGCAGGAGCGTCCACAACTTGCCGCAAAGACCACATTGCACCAAACGGACCCAATTACACCAGTTTCTGTTCCTGCCGATTCGTCGTCGAAAGGTCGTCAATTTTTCTTTGTAGTGGCCTTCATGATAGCTATATTCGCTGCTATTCTTGTCGCTTTTGTCGCTGGACAGCTCCATATTTAGAGAGCAAATATCAAACGTTATTTTGTTTCTTTCGTTGCATAAAAAAACACCTTTTGAATTTCAATGTATTCACACCATTTAGCTAAACATCACTCCATCATACCAAAAAAAACCCAACCAACAATGAAAAATTATTTTTGTGTATTTAAAAATTCAAATATAACCTCAAAATTTTATTAAGTTGTGTGTAAAGAAATATATATGTAAATATACATACGTACATAGTAGTTTTATACAAGCGCACATAGGTACATACATACATATGTATGTACATTATAAAAATGAACCATTTAACGGTGAATGACTTACCAATTTATAATTGATTCATCCTTTCCATCGTTCTCTTTTGCTTTCTTACACACTAGCACTCCCGTTTAAGCGAAACACTAACAAAACACAAGAAAAAAAATGGCGCCCAAAATCAAGCTCAGATATCTCGGTGTGTGTGAATGAAATATGTAGCAAAACCCTTTGCTTAATTCTTTTTTCGATTTATCAGATTTAAAGCACCTTATGTAGACATACATATATTCAAAGAAACATATACACATGTGCATATGTACATACATATGTATATTTACCTAAGGATCTTTAAAAAAAATACAGCTTAATGTTATTTGCAAAATTCACACTATCGTAAAAAAAGAAGCACATCACGCGAAAACACATGAAAAACGATTATTAAAATGCCATTGATTGAATTGTTAATAAAAACTTATTTTTTAAACAATGAAAATATGTTTTACGAAGCACGATATCACTCTGCGAGCAAGAAGCTTACGCGCGAAAAGCAACGGTAAAAACAATGGCATCGCAGTGTGCCCAAATACCAGTTTTTTAAAAACGCCATCAAAAAGTTTAATAGTTATCAAACGATTGCAATTATTAATTTTTTTATATATTTATTTCATATAAAAAATAACTTTAAAATAACTGCGGGCTTAAAACTACGGTGTAATCTGGCAATTAGTTCACACTGATCAAGAACAATTTTTAGTGTGACCAGAGTTGGGAAAGTGAAAAAATATCATTTCGCATCGATAATCGATAAATTTGAGGACAACTGAAAAAGACGACAAGAAACGTGCGATAAAAGTGTCATCTCCAAAAAGTTCGGTCCATCTCCGATTTAATTTGTTGTTAAAAAAAGAGCGGATTGGAGCGATGCCACCTTGTTGACAGCATATATAATATATATACATAAGAATTTTTAGCAAATCGAACACAATATGTCAGTGCGTATGCTAAAAAAGCTGCAAAAGGAGGCAGACCTACTGAATGAACTAGTCTTAGACGAAGAGTCGGAGGAACTGACAGATAATGATGAGTTGCAAGGTCCAGATATTGTTGCGGCGAGGAAATCAAACTTGAATCCATTCAATTTGGTATGTATATAAATACATACATGTATGTATAAGTAAATAGCAATTTTAAGAGCCATTTGATGATGCCAACTCAACAAATCCAAATAGCTGAATCAACAGGGCGAATGCCTGTCGGAGAGTGAATTTAAGGAAGATGACAACGAGACAGAACATTCATCATTGGCAGCTAAAGCGCCAAGCGCTGGTCAGAGTAATCCCAATACATCAGCTACCAACAAGAAGAAGAAGAAGCGCAAGAAGAAGTCCAAATCGAATGGCAATCATATAAGTAGCGAGGATAATGAACAGCACGATGCAAAAGTTAATCCGTTGCTGAGCGATATCTGTGATGCAGTGCCTAATCCTGCGAAACAGGAGCAAGAAGGCAAACAGCAGCAGCAAGGAGCGAAACAGAAACAAACCCTTAAAGTGGAGCAGGAAGCGAGAGATCAGCCACCTAAAAACTTTTTAAGTGTGGAGCTAAAGCACTTAAATGTCCAAAACGAATTAATGCGAACATTTGGCAAGCGAGTGGTCAAAGTACAGTAAGTATATGGAATGACCAATCCTGTTAACTTTATACATACATATGTGAAATTAAACCTTTTCTTTTGTTTTATCCAGAAATAGACGTGGCCGGCAGAAGGTGACCTTAAAAACCACCCATATGGTAACACCTAAGGATAAATGGCCGCCATTGACAAAGAATGCCGTTACCATGAGGCTAATACCTACTCCAGAGCACGCCGGTTCCAGCAAATCGCCTGCAAATCTTCAATGGTTCACATTCGAGCATAGCGCATACTATCAGGGTATCCAATCAATGTTTTTAACAGCATTGGAGCGCATTGATTCAGAATTTTTGATCACTCTTATCAAACGCTGTCCTTACCATGTGGACGCGTTGATCCAGTTAAGTGAGGTGTGCAAGATGACAGAAGATTATGCCTTGGCTTCTGAACTTATGGAGCGTGCCCTATACCTTTTGGAGTCTTCACTTCATATCAACTTCAGCTTGACATCGGGCCTGTGTTGTCTGGATTATAACTATCAAGAGAATCGATCATTTTATGTTGTGCTCTTCAAGCATGCACAATATTTGGAAGAGCGAGCCTGTTCACGCACTGCCTTTGAGATAAGCAAATTGTTGCTTAGTCTTCAACCAAATGCCGATCCATTGGCTGTCATCTTGGTCATTGATTATTATGCCCTAAGAAGTAAACAGTTTGCTTGGCTGGTGGAGTTTTATAATGAATATAATGCTATCAGGAATCTTTCGCAATTACCTAATATGGCTTACTCCTATGCATTGGCATTATATATGCTTCATGGATCTTGCGAGCGTTCCAATGAGGCATTACAATATGCTTTGCTTATGTTTCCGGGTATTCTACGGCCCCTGCTTGATGAGATGTCCGTGCAGGCGGACAAACGCGTGTTAGCTTCGTCTTATTTCTTTGCCGATGGAGCGGGCAAGTAAGTTTCGTTCTAAAGAGTTGTAGACTTCATATTATCATTATTTTTTTTTTTGCAGACAATCGCCGGCTCTAAATCAGCTAGTGTGTCTTTATATATGTCGTGCTCGCGTCGTTTGGCGCCAAAACGATTTGCTGCCTTGGCTGGAGTCCAATGTGAACGTTGTACTTGATCGCATTAATAACAAAGACCCATTGATTAAAGATTATCAGAATAAACGAATACATCGCTATGCTGGCACGCCACCACGTCCCATTCTACGTCATGTGATACTCTCCGATTTTAAAGAGAAAGTCCCATTGGCAGTGTTCATATCCAAGGAGAAGAATGCCATAATGACCTATGATCCATTGCCACCAGAAGAAAGCATAAATTCTTATAATAGGTGCGTTAACTGCTGGTAATCCCAAGAAGGGGAAGATGAACTTCTGTCCCTAACATTTCTGTTTGCCTATTTAAGAAAACCACCAACGTCGGCGGATAGCAGCCCGGCAACCACAACCAGCACTGTATCTACATTTTTCCAGTCTTTGTTGCCATCATTCAATTTGCAGCAGTTTCAACAAGAGCGTCTTAATGCAGAAATTGAATATGCGGCAGCAGCTGTTGAAGGAATTGAGGCTGCCCAGGCCGCACTTGAAGTAGTTGCAGCTGCAGGTCAACCTAATGCTCCCACTGCCAATGCAGTTGAAGGTAGACATTAATAATTATATCATTCATTGATATTGAAAAAACAATCCAATTATAATTGTTATTATGTGTTGTTGTTATTATAATTGATGTCAATTATAGAAGCGGGACTACACCAATCTTTGAACCAGATGATGGATGCCATGCGCGAGTTTTTACAACATTTTCGTTTCGAACAATTTCGAACACAGGATATGGCCAGTGACGAGGAAGATGATGAGGAAGAGGGATCTAGTGACTATGTGGATTAGAAAAATGTTGGCAACACAAAACGCTTTAATATACATACATATATACCATATATATATCTGATCTGCTATAATCGCCACCCACACCCACGTCACAAACAAATTACTACTGTATGTATATAATATATAGTACGTGTTTAGAAAACATATTTTTCAATTTGAAGTAATAAAAATTTCCATGTATAAAGCTTTAATGAACAAAATCTCATGTGTATTATCTGAACAGCACAATGGAATGGATATTGTTTATCGTTTCAATCTGAAACTAAGATCTTACCGTTAAGGAAATAGTTCAAGGAGTCAACTTTTGAGAATTTTTCAACCAGAATTGCCAAAAATATTTATCCAATTTGATTCAAATTTTCAATTAATAGGTATACCTACTAAGTTGTTATATGGATATCATAGTAGCAATTTCTTCTTCTTTTCATTAAAATGTTTAATGCCATATAGATATGTATTTATTTATTTTCGTTTTGGGCTTAACGAATGTTTTTTTTTTTTTTATTTATTGGTTTATTGATTTAATTAATGCCTTTTCAATTATTACGCTTATCAATATAACAAACAGATTTTTCATTTTCATTACTTTTCTCATCAATATTTCTTCAGTTGTAATATTACTATGACAAGTACAATTTTTGTTGTGTAGAGAGTGGGGGCAAAGATTTGGTGTGTGTGTGTGTGAGTGTGTGGTGTCTAAAAAAATGTAAAAAATAATGCACCTTGTAGGAAATGTTCAACTGGCATATTAGAACTATTTTTTGTTTTCTTTTTTTTTTTTTTTTTTTTTTGCTTAACAAAATCATCACACAGAAGAAACATAAAATGTATAAAAAACATTTGGCCAATTTTTAATCCTTTTTTCTTTTTTTTTTTTTTTTGTTTTTGGGATTTTAGACTAAACATTACTAATGTCTACGCAAAAAAAAAAATACTTTAGCTTGGGGCGGGCAGCGGTAATAATAATAATACATCGAAAAAACACATGAAATTTTGTTGTTGAAAAATAATCAAAAATAAACGCAGAATTGGACAGGCAGATCAGATGATAAATAGATAATGGAAACGCGCTTTCGTAATCCGATCCATGATCCAATTATGTCATGGTACCAAAAACAGGATTGTGACGGCAAATGCTGGGACCATATTCCTCATAGGCAGCCTTCGTGTGACAGACTTGATAAAATTCCGGCTGAAAATGACAAATTGTTTTATAATTAATCAAGATACTCCACAAAGATTTGAAGTCAATACACACCGTTGAGGCCAACATGCTGCCACCGAACCACACGGCGTATCGCTGCATGGGATGCGTAATCACTTTGACATCAATAGGTTTTGGCTAAAGAAAACAAAAATGATTAATCAATCTGAACAGTTCCACACAGTGAGTCATAGTCAAGAGTCAAACCTTAATGCGTCCCTCGGACAAATTCTCGCTAATACGTAAACGGGTGTCCACCGAACGCTTAATGTCACGCTGCAAACGTCGTCCGAAATCCTTAAACATTGTGGATCCACCACTTAGTACAATATTATTATACAATGGACGCCTCACATCGATTGGGCAATTTTGTATAACATTATCAACAATTTCCGATAGTGGAATGGTAAAATCGGGATTCGAAAATTCCGGATGAAAGAATATTTCAGGTCCTAAGAATCTTTCATAGCCGACATCAACTTGGAATGATTGTTTTGTGACCGTATTAGCACCGGTATAATTGCGTATCCATCGATTTGGTTCCGCATCGTACTTGGCAAACTCTTTGGCAATATCTGGACAAATATAGCAATGTTTCTCTTTGATCGCTTTGGCAGTTTCCAGACTCTGTTCGGGTGGTATGCCCACTTCGCGTTCACGCAATAAACTTTGAATAAACGACGTAATATTGCGTCCGGCAATCGGTATATGCTTAATGCAAGATCCAATCACATAGCCGTCGGCCTGTAAGAAGCAGAATTTCAAAAAGAAAATATTGAAAAGTGTGATAACGATAAGCAAAAACGAGAAATAACAAAAAAAAAAAAATGTACATAAATAGCAGAGTTAAGGAATACAATTGAAATGAGGTCGAATCTAATTTAATGTTTACAATGTTGATGTTGAAACATATTTAGAGTTAACTCTAGTAATCAATGACATTTTGACTGATGTTGCATTCCCATACTAGTATGAAAGTGACATTTATTATCTAAATTCCAAATACTTTTCCTTTCCTTTCTGAGCAAGTGCTTACTGTACATACTTCAAACGAGTATATATATAATAATGCTGATAAGATATGCTGCCGCTGCTGCTTACCACGGGTATAACATGCGTCACTCCATCTCCACTATCCACAACAATGCCTGTTAGAGTGCGCTCCTCAACTCTAGAAGCCCAACTGGCTGCCAGAGCGAGAACAGCCTGTACGGCTATATACAAGCCAGGAACATTGAAAGTCTCAAACATAATTTCAGCTGTATATTCTCGGTTCTCTGGCGTATTTAGTGGCGGTTCAGTCAGCAGGAAATAATGGTCCTCTGGTTCAGCGCGCAAATACTTAAAGACACACTGCTCCAAGAAGCGTTCCATCAAGTCCCAATCCTCCACAAGGCCATGACGTACCGGATACTACAAGCAATATAAAAAAAAGAACAGAAATTAGCACTCACATGAAGATTACTATAATAATCAGAAATACCTTACCTTAATCGAATAGCCGGTGGCATCGAAGGCTTCGTCACCAATGAAAAAATCTAAATCTTCAATTCCTTTTGTGATGCGTCGCGTATTGGTGTCACCAACTCGAGCCGATTCCTTAATGGCTATGGCCGAGGGTATAATGAACTGGGGCTCCTTGTTGCCAGCGAACCCCAACTTGGTGTAGCTGTGATACAAACAACAACAACAGGGCGATTAGTCTTTATTTTCTTTTACCCCATTTTATTTCCCCTTCTGTCTTTTTTTGCACCATCTAACAAGGGGGCGGGGTCCGTTAAAGGCGGTGTGGGGGGCCATAAAACTTACCCGGTTCCAACGTCGATTACGCATGCCGGTAGCCTGCCTGCCATAGTCTTTGCTGTTGCTTAATATGATACTGTATTTCAATTTAATTAATTTGTCACTTTAAGCTTATGTTTAACACTAATTCAAATCCGTTTCCCCTTGCTGATAAACACTAAAACTTTAGAAATTTTCAACCACACCTCCGCGATGTGTCACTTTGCTTTTGCTCTTTGTCACACACACACACACTCATACCATATATGCAATTGGGTTCCAGAGTTGCTTTTGGTGTGAAAAGCCTCAGAACTAGTTCATAGAACTAGTTGAAATACTGATAAAACTAATACATTAAATAAAAAAAATAATTACTTGGAAAGTCTTTGTTGGACCCAACTAAACCAATATTAATCAATTATAAATGCAATTGAACCAGCCAGCTACACATTCATATGTACATATATAGCACATAGGAACTATTTAATTTAAACCATGATTTTTACACTTTTATTTTAATTTTATGTACAGATTCATGCAGAATGTTTAAATTTGAATTGGATTTTTATTTTATGGGATTGTGGGTTACCACAGGTATTATTATTATTATTCTTTAAATACAGTGACTTTAAAGAACTAGTGAAATACTAATATTTTGCAGCATTCATAGGCGCTAAGAATTTATCGATATATCGATAAAGCTTCTGCAAAGTTCGGCGGTGTGGCGCTGCTTGTTTTTCCACGTTTTTTTCCTTATTGGTTTTGCATGTCTTCTAAAATATTATTCACCTGCAATAATATCTAGAGAACATTTAGAAGCGGTTAGTGGGTGTGTGCTCAGTCGTACTGGTGGTCAGAATTGAAGGTGCGTGTGTACTGCGACCGGCGAAACGTGTGTACTGTGCCCAAGACGGTATCAAAGAAGAGAACAACGCGTGTGTGAGAGAGAACTAAAACGACTAAAAAACGACAAATTAAAAAATGGAGGTACAAAAACTTACGGAACTGTTGCGTGCAACGATAGATCTGAATCCTGAGCAAAGGAAGGCTGCCGAGGATCAATTGGCCCAAGTAAGTGCAATACAGTTTTTTTTAGCTAAAATGCATTCTCACCCACACACGCAAGCACGCAAACACCTACCTAACCCCCATCTCGCTAGCCCGCCCACAAGCTCAGCTGGAAAGTTGCGGTTTCTGAGGTGGCGCCATCATCTCGTTGACCAAAACCATGTGCTTTTTTTTAATTGTTCGCATTTAACCTACCTACTACTATCTCTCTCTTTCACTCTCACTCTTTCGTTTTTGAAACAAAATTCATTTGAAGTGGGAGCCCATTACCGGGCGGGGGGTAGAGAGAAAAAGTTTTGCGGCAACAAGTATCTGGCGGCAGCGGGCTAAGACCGAGAAATGACCAGAGAAATGAGAGAGCCAACGATGAAACGGTAGAAAGGGAACGGGAGAAGGGCATAGTGACTACTTTTACTGTTGCAATTTCTAAGCGTGTGTGTGTGCACTGTGGCCCTAAATTATTTGAATGATTTACTTAGCCTCTAATGAAACATTCTAGTCAAAATCTTTTTGATTTAACCCTATCATCTCATAGCTGATGAGATCACTCGTCAACAATTTTAATTAGCCTAGTCCAAACATGAGAATTTCCATCATAAATATAAACAATTAACCAATAGTTTTTGTGTCACTGTTCTGGCAAAGCATTGACTCAGCTTAGCCACAGCCGAAATCGTTGTCCGCCCTTCCCTTTTTTTTTTTTTTTTTTTTTGTTCAAATGGTTAATTAACTTTATCAGCATTTATAGAAAATTGTTGTCGTCGTCGTCGGCGTGGTCGATGGGGCTTTTGGGCTATGATTCTGGGATTGTGTTATGAATTTAAATGAATTCTAAACACCTGACCCGACCCAACTCCCTACCCCTCCCACCACGTGTTATTTACTTTGCTGTTATTTGAATCTTTTTTGGCTAAAACCCTCCGCCACCCACACGCCACAAGCATCTCCACTTACAATTTCTCCAGCTGTGTAAACATACAAAAATCTATTTAGACTTTTATTTCTCTCTCGGCATAACATCTATCCCTCTTTTTTTTTCTACCTCTCCCTCTCTAGATACACAAAATCATTGGATTTGTGCCGACCATATTGCAAATTGTTATGCAGAACACATTGGAGCAGCCGGTACGTCAAGCTGCTGCTGTCTATTTAAAGAATTTGATCAATAGCAGCTGGTCGGATCATGAGGCAAAGCCAGGCGAACCGATACCATTCTCCATACACGAACAGGATCGAGCCATGATACGTGGTTCCATTGTAGATGCGATTGTTCATGCCCCTGAATTGATTAGGTGAGGAGTAATTTGCTAAGAAAAAATATCAACCATCAGAAGATTCAATTTACTAATATTCTACCTGTTTTCTCTTACTTAGAGTTCAACTCTCTGTGTGCGTTAATCACATAATTAAAGTAGATTTCCCTGGAAGATGGCCACAAGTGGTTGATAACATAAGCATATATTTGCAAAATCCCGATGTGAATGGTTGGAATGGTGCCTTCGTTACCATGTATCAATTGGTCAAAACCTATGAATACAAACGATCCGAGGAACGTACCCCATTGAATGAGGCAATGAATTTGCTATTGCCAATGATATATCAGCTGATGCGTTTATTGACTAGCCAGGAGCAGCAAACGGAACAGACGGTGCTATTGCAAAAACAAATACTCAAGATCTATTATGCATTGACACAATATAGTTTACCATTGGATTTGATAACCAAAGAGGTATTCTCACAATGGATGGAAGTATGCCGTCAAATAGCCGATCGTCCCGTACCAGATTGTTCGCATTTGGAGGACGATGAACGTACCGAATTTCCCCATTGGAAGGTCAAGAAATGGGCTCTACATATTATGGTTCGAATGTTTGAACGGTGAGTGGAATAATTAATTTTACTTATGTATACATATTCAATGTTAAATTCAAACTTATCTTATCTTTTTCTTTCTTTTCTTTTATAGTTATGGCAGTCCTGGAAATGTTGTTAGCGAAAAATATCAAAAATTCGCCGAATGGTATTTACCTACCTTTAGCCATGGTGTCTTGGAGGTACTACTAAAAATTCTAGATCAATATCGCGGAGGGGTCTATGTTTCGCCACGTGTCCTTACTGATGTTCTCAATTATTTGAAGAATGCGTAAGTTTCTATTGATTCTAATTATAAAGATCAAACTATCATTATGCTATGTTAATCATTTATCTTCTAGTGTGAGTCACGCGTATACGTGGAAGCTAATTAAACCCCATATGGTTGCTGTCATTCAGGATGTGATATTTCCCGTTATGTCATTCACTGATTCCGATCAAGAGCTGTGGGAAAGTGATCCATATGAGTATATACGCTTGAAGTTTGATATATTCGAAGATTATGCGACACCCGTGCCAGCGGCACAATCCCTGCTGCATTCGGCTTGTAAGAAACGCAAGGGTATCCTGCCCAAGGCTATGAGCACGATAATGCAAGTGATCACGTCACCCAATGCGGATAATAAGCAAAAAGATGGCGCCCTCCATATGATTGGTACTTTGGCGGAGCTACTATTGAAAAAGACTCTGTATCGGGATCAAGTTGAATCGATGCTAACCACCTATGTGTTTCCGGAATTCCAAAATCCGGCTGGACATTTAAGGGCACGAGCGTGTTGGGTCCTTCACTACTTCTGCGATGTCCAAATCAAGAATCCCGAAGTTCTGCGCGAAATTATGCGTTTGACAACCAATGCCTTGCTAACGGACAACGAGTTGCCAGTGAAAGTTGAAGCGGCCATTGGCCTGCAAATGTTCCTATCGTCCCAGGAGAAGGCACCCGAATATGTTGAAGGACAAATTAAAGAAATCACCAAGGAACTATTGACGATTATCAGAGAGACCGAAAATGAGGATTTAACGAATGTTATGCAAAAGATCGTATGCACGTTTACCGAACAATTGTTGCCTGTAGCTACAGAAATCTGTCAGCATTTAGCAACGACATTTAGTCAAGTATTGGAATCTGAGGAGGGTTCTGATGAGAAGGCAATCACAGCCATGGGTCTATTGAATACCATAGAAACCTTATTGAGTGTAATGGAGGAACATCCAAATGTTCTGATCAATTTACATCCAATTGTCATTAATGTGGTGGGTCATATATTCCAGCATAATATCACAGGTAAGTTTTAAATCAGTTTGCCCCGAAGATTTCTTTATTTTTTCTATTTGTTTTGCAGATTTCTATGAAGAAACATTTTCTCTGGTCTATGATTTAACTTCTAAATCGATTTCACCCGAAATGTGGCAAATGTTGGAGTTAATCTATCAGGTTTTCAAAAAAGATGGAGTCGATTATTTTATTGACATAATGCCAGCATTGCATAACTATGTAACAGTGGATACACCAGCTTTTCTCTCTAATCCCAATCGTTTGCTGGCAATTTTGGATATGTGCAAAACCGTAAGGCGATCATTAAATATAAGAATCATTATCAAAGACATAAATTTATATATATAATTTATGTCAACAGATGTTGAATGGCTCGCCTGGTGAAGATCCTGAATGTCATGCCGCCAAAATAATGGAAGTCATCATTTTGCAGTGCAAAGGACAAATTGATTCTGTTATTCATATGTTTGTTGAATTAGCTCTATCGCGCTTGACGCGAGAAGTTCTATCTTCCGAATTGCGCACCATGTGCCTCCAAGTTGTCATTGCGTCACTCTACTATAATCCCCAATTGTTATTATCCATTTTGGATAAGATGTCACAGCAGAACAATGAGCCAATTATATCGCATTTCATTAAACAATGGCTACACGATACGGATTGTTTCCTGGGGTAAGTTGGAAACTATTGTAGAAGCTTTTCTCTATAATTTTACGATCCAATTTCAGTATTCATGATCGAAAACTGTGTGTTCTCGGCCTGTGTACGCTTATCTCATTGGGTGATGCAAAACCTCAAGTACTGAGCGAAGTTGCCCCAAAGATAGTGCCCTCACTGATTCTTCTTTTCGATGGCCTAAAGCGCGCCTACGAATCCAGAGCACAAGAGGAGGAGGAAGAGGAGAAAGAAGAAGATGGTGATGACTGCGAGGGTAAGAAAAAAAAAAACATATAGTATGGCTTGAGCTTTTTAACATTTATCTATATAAATATTCTTACAAATTCGCAGAAGCACTATCCAGTGATGAAGATGATATGGATGAAATGGCTCCAAATTATTTAGATAATTTGGCAGAATTCGCCAAAGCGAAGGGCGCCGAATCTGGTTTCGAGATTAAGGCCGAACTGAAAGACGATGATGAGGATTCTAATGATGAGGCAGAAGAGTCTTTGGGTGATCTTAATGAAACGGGTCTTGAGACATTCACAACGCCAATTGACGATGAGGAGAATGACTCTGTCGTTGATGAATATTGGACATTCAAGGAGGTTATTACAGGTAAAAAAGATCATATATATATATATATATATGGAACGCATAGAATAATTTGAAATTGATTCTTTTGTTTATTTAGCACTTTCCGCCCAAGATCAGGCCTGGTATGCGTTACTTACCTCTAATCTGACACCAGAGCAGGCTAAGGCTCTGCAGGATGTTGTTGTCACTGCAGATCAGCGCAAAGCCGCCAAGGAATCAAAATTGATTGAAAAACAGGGTGGCTTTGCCTTTCCCCAAACAACTGTGCCCACTTCATTCAAATTTGGATCTTAACTGAGAACTTTGGCGATAGTTTAACACCAATAACAACAACTACAACGTACATCGAGACTTGGTTTGATTTTTGACTTGATTAATTGTTTTTTCTCATAATTCTTTCCACACAAACGATAAAACATAAAAAACACAAAAAAAAAAAAAAACAAAAACTACGAAATGTTAAATGGCTGTTAAGGCATTCTCTGGATTTTCGTACATTCTGTTGTACAAAAAAACAATACGCAAAGCATGCTGCAAAATATATACATATTATATTTATTTTATAGATATAGAAATTTATAAAAAAAAAAAAAAAAAAAAACACACACACACACAAAAAAAAGAGAAAACGACAAAATGGCCGGAATAACTTCGGCCGGGTCAAAGTTTGTATACCCTTGTAAATTCTCGTTTGGACCGATCAGCTATACTTATACAGCAAAGGGCTTTTCTCAATAGAACAATTTTTATTTGGATCTATCGTTCCTATAGGAGCTATGTATATGACAATGCATTAATCCGATCGCATTTTCCGATTATTATTATTATTTTCTTTTAATTGAGAGATCAATTTGTGTGTACAGTCGGATATTGTCGCCATTAAAACATTTTTGAACTTTTTGAGTGCTTATTGTTGCAAGGGTATTCAAAATACACACATGCACCTGTAGGATAACTTCGGATGGCCGAAAAAGCTATATATTCACTATATATTCTAGCATTTTTCTGACTTTGATACCTTATGGTATTCAAGGCACTTTCTCTTTCACTCGGCATGCAATTTTAAGAACTTAGATAATATACCAAAAACTTATCAATAAGAATATATTTGTATGTATATGATATACTAGCCCGATCTGGATCGGACTAATCGAAACTATTTTAAAACCCCTCGATACTAAATTTGATTCTCTCAAAATCTCCTAACAAAAAAAAAACTAGTTAATCCAATTTGATTGATTTTTTTTCTAGGGATACATTCCTTTGAAAACTGTAACAAAAATTTATTTGCTCATGGCAAAATAGAGAAGACTACTTATGGCTATAATAAGCCTTCTTGCTGAGTATGGTAGAACTTTCTGAAAGGGTATACAGACGGGAAGAGTGACTAAAAGAACACTTTTTTTCGAGCAACCACACTACGCTAAATTGTTACGATTATAACATTTAAGTTGCAGAGTCCATTTGTAAATCATTGTAAAATGTAAAAAAAAAATTCTCATAAAATGAGGCCCAAAGTCCCCTGAAAACTTCATTATAACTCCTAACCTACCTTTCTCATTTCTCCCAAAGCAGAGAGAAGTAGAATTCAACACAGAGCATTTCACTTTATATACACACATGCACACCATACACACATAAATATATATATATATTTATATACATACACACGTACATATATAGTTGTACTAGATGGAACGATATTTTTGAAAATAAACAAAAAGAAAATAACTTAAAAATTAATTAGTTCAACAATTTTGTTTTAAAGACACATACATAATATGTGGCAACAAACGTTTTTTTCCTTTTTAAATCATGTTTCTGAATAATTTTGAAACATTAAAAATCTGTTTTTTTTTAATTGATAATTGTTTTGGTATGAATGTTTCAAATAAGCGCCAAGAATGAAGTTTCAGTACTGATAAACGATATTTTCAAAGGGAGCAAAGTTAAGAGGACTATCGTTTACTTTTTCTGTTACCCAACACTGTTGCTCATGTGCACATCTCTATTTACTTATAACAGCTGAACGGCGAGGTATCTGTCATTTTATTTTTGTTTTTGCCTAATTTAAATGAAAACTTCAATATTTTAGATGTCATTCTCCAGCAAATTGCTGCAGCAGAGCTGCCGCCTGTGGCAGAGTGTAAATTCCACTTGTCGCTTCCACATGTTAACCCGACCGGCAGTAATTTCCAACCACATCAATTGCAACAATAAAAGCAACCAACTGGTTCCTTCCACAACAGGAGGACCTGGAGGATTATTGTTACCTTTCAACAGCCTTTTACAGCAAATAGCCGGCTTTAAGGTGAAAGGACGTCTCAAGAGACGTTGCAAAGATTGCTACATAGTTGTGCGACAGGAGCGGGGTTATGTCATCTGCCCAACGCATCCGCGCCACAAGCAAATGTCTATGAAAAAGCGCGATTATAAATCATGGATATTGACTCATGCCACACAGTCGAAAGAAAGGGGGTTCTGAATAAAAAAGGCTTGGCATTTTGTTAAAATTTAATAAAATTTAGAAAGAAGATAAACCGCATTCAATTATTGACATAAATTCGCTCCCATCTTTACCAACACTTGATAACGATTAGACAAGCGGTTTGCAACCGTGACTTCTAAGGTTGTCACTATTATCTGTCACTAACTGTGACTTTAATTTTGTGATTGCCCATCGCTATTGTCGGCTGGCTTCGACTTTAGTGTATTTTGTTTATCTGTGGATTTCGATTTTCTCGGTCGAGCAGCAAGACTGTCTGTTGGGGCCTCGGCTGATAAAAAAATGACCGCACACTTTATTAATGTGCTGCGTCAGGCCTTTAAGACATTCGACCGGGCCAATCACAACAGCTTTCAGGCAAATCTCCAGCAATTGAAGCTTCTGACAGATGAACTAACATACCGCGATTTGGATCTCAAGGAGGAACTGTTTCGCAATGCCGCTATTGGCAATGTTGGACGTGCTCCTTGCACATATATGCATATCTTTGAGGATGAACGGTTTTCGATGAGCCTATTCATTGTGCGTGATAGCAGTTCCATTCCCCTGCATGACCATCCCATGATGTATGGCCTTCTTCGTGTTATTTGGGGTCAATTGCATATTCAAAGCTATTCCCAGCAATTGGAACCTCATGAGCCTTTAACCTACGAGAAGCATCCTTCTATGGTCAGGGTATTAGCTGAGCCAACATGCCTAGCCACAGTGGAATCACCCACAATTTTGCTTACTCCGCGCAAGCGAAACTATCATCAGATCACACAATCCGTCACCCCAGGTGGCAATGGAGTGGCAGCGTTTTTTGATATCCTAAGCCCACCCTATGATGCCAATATTCCCTTATATGGGCCACGTCGATGCCGTTTCTATCGCCCCAAAATCTTGGATGGCAATGAGGTGCAATTGCAATGCATACCGTCGCCCCTTAGTTACTATTGTGATATGCTCGATACGCCGGAGACGATTCTGGACTGTGGTTTCCGTTGTGCTGCCGAAGCGTGTCCAGGAGGAGGAACAGATGGAGGGGGAGGAAGTGGTGGTACAACGGCACAAGGACAAGGACATGCCTCCAAAATACAGTAATATTTATCATGGGAATCAATTTAAATCTGATATTCTTTTTTTTTTTTTACATTGTTTAACTTATTTAATCTCTATGCTACAAAAAACAAATTAGGCGACAATTGCCAAGCATTTTCTGTGTTATTTAAATAAAAAAAGAAATTTGCCTTTTTTTTATTTAAATGTTCAATTATAAAGATCAATCGTTTACTTCCATAGGATTTCTGCTCCTGGTTCTGTCAGCATGAATAGAATTTGTACTTTAGAAAGATAATTATCAAGAAATTTTAATTATGTTCAAAGACTGTTCATTATATTGCACAAAATTCAAGGTGGATTTGTCGATTTGTGCGCTTATAACTAATTTACGAATCAAAATTTGACTTGAAATATATAGTTTAAGGTATTAATAGTGTACAATTTATGTTCTGCAAAACATAAAATTGAATTGTTCATCTTTTCGCAATATTCTTAACTAATCACATTAATCGTTATCTTCGTTTTGATAAATACTTTGATTTCTTCTTTTAAATTGTTTGGGACTACCAAGCACAGCAGGTGTCGCCTCAACCTTTGGCTTATCCACAGACACATCCTGAACATCTTCATCTTTATTTGGTTCATCGGGCAAATCTATGACATTCTTATCGACATTTGCTGCCTCTGTATCCTTTTCATCATTGTCGCCTGCTATGGGAGCTGGCAAATTTAAATTCAATTTCCTTTTCGATGGTGTAACTATTGAATCGCCTTTAGTTTCTTCTAATTCTATAATTTCATTCGTTGATTGCTCTAGTCTTTCTTCTTCCTTTTCGAATGCCATCATCGATGGCAATTGCTTACCGTTGGCCAGAAGTGCCAAGCAAAGAGGATCATCTATTCCCAAAAGAGCACAAAATTCATTACATTGAGGATTCAGCTGAGGTGTAGGTTGTTCTATGTACAATTGTTTATAATTCGATTGCTCCAAAGGATCGTACGCCTTGGAAGTAATTTGGAAATTCTCAGGTATTCTCAGACTGCCAAATTTCTCATGGATTATGGCCAATTCTTCTGGAGTCGGTGTAAAATTAAAACGTTCTGTAAGCTCTCCAGCCTTTTTACCAGGCAAATAGTAATAATTTTCCTTGACTGAAATCAAATGATTCGTGGTAAGGAGTATAGACAACCATTCTGGATCATATTCTAAATAAGGTTTGCCCTTTATAGGGTTGCTTGGTAGGTCAAGAACTTGAAGAAAACCACGTCGAGGCAGACATTTGTCCAAAGCTAAGAATTTTGTTGTAGTGACAGGCAATTTGGGAGCTGAACGATTATCTCTGGCATCGTCATCATCATCATCACTATCGCTGCTGCTGGATGAGGAGCAGGAGGTTGGTTTAGGCTGATGCGGCACCAAAGCAGCAAATTTACAATGTAAGTGGGCTGCAAACCAATATTCCGGCCTAACTGCCTTTAGCAATTCTTCAAGCGGCACACTACCTAATTTGCCAGTTTCCATATCGTCTGCAAAGAATGGTTTTCTTTTCAAGAGATGCTCTTTGTTGCCGTATTCGTAAATTCCTGTGGGCCAATCGTGTGACATGAATATATCCACCTTTCCCGACAACTGTTTTAGTCGAAACACCTCTAATTGTCGCACATGATAGACACTCCGACAAGTGCTCTCCGTATAGGGTGGAAATTCATGGTGACCCCTTAGAAAGTCGTGACCTTTGTAAATGCCACTGATGCCAGCTATGCGAAGGCCATTAACTTGCACCACCCCAGCATAGCCAAGATAGTAGATATTGGGTGCTACCCATCCACCATAGGGTAACTCTTGCAGGTAATTGGATGCTTCGTGGTTACCGCCAATAAAAATGGTCAGCACAGGAGCCACTAGTTCGCCGCTGTAGTATCTGGAGAAAGACAGAGCGAGAGAGAGAGAGAGAGAGAGAGACATGGCGCAGTGAGTGAGATATACTATGAAACTGTTTTGTTGCATTGCTCACTTGTAAAACGTGCAAATGTCCAAATACTTCTTGGGCACCGCCATAGTTTGTAAGTCCTTCAGATTCCTGGTGGATTGAAAGTCGCCGCAGCATAGAAGTAAATCAATTTTAATCTTCTGCTTATTCTCAATGCCCTCTATTGTGTTATAGATACGTTCCAACTCGCCATGAGCACATCCTTCTATGGCAATTTTCATGATTTTTCGCTAATTATTTGTTAATATTTGTTTTGTAAACAAAAAGGAAGCCCGGCATAACAAAGTGTGGGAAAACACGCAGCTAGCTAGAGACGTCATTTTTTGTTGTTGAAATATATGGCGCCACTGTGCACGTCTGCAAGTGAGTTATCGATGACTATCACTGTACATAGACGATAATAATTTATCGATAAACAGACAGCCTTTTGCACCATCTCTATCCGGCGTCATCTCTGCAAATTTTAACGCCAATTTTTCTTGGATTTGATTTGTGTCAATAATTAATTACTCGAAATTAATTAATTCTTCGAAAGGCAAATAAGTTGCGAAATGGCTGCATCTATTGATGGCGTATTGCCTAAGTCTTTGCAAGAACTAGTTAAGTCATCAAAAGTTCTTGTTGTGGGAGCCGGTGGCATCGGCTGCGAGGTGCTGAAAAATCTGGTCCTTAGCGGTTTTCTTGATATTGAAATTGTGAGTATTGAATGCACATCTGAATCTGTTTTTCAAAGAAATTGTTAATAATTCGCTATGTTCGTCTATTGCATAGATTGATCTAGATACAATTGACTTAAGCAATTTAAATCGACAATTCCTATTTCATCGGGAACATGTGGGAAAATCCAAGGCAAATGTAGCCCGTGAAAGTGCTCTAAGTTTTAATCCGGATGCCAAAATAATTGCCCATCATGATAGTGTAACATCGTAAGTACACATGTACATATATATTAATATACATATTATTATTATTTGGTAAACCAGATCAGTTTAAAACAAATAAGCCAACCGGTTAATTGATTGATTCTTTTCAGCGCTGATTATGGTGTGAATTTCTTCAAGAAATTTAATGTAGTTTTGAGCGCCTTGGATAATCGTGCTGCCCGCAATCATGTTAATCGCATGTGTCTCAATGCAGATGTACCACTAATTGAAAGTGGAACCTCTGGATATAATGGTCAAGTTGAGTTTATTAAGCGCGGGCTAACGCAATGCTATGAGTGTACACCAAAAGAAAAGCAACGTAGTTTTCCAGGATGTACTATAAGGAATACACCATCGGAACCAATACATTGTATTGTATGGGCCAAGCATTTGTTTAAGTATGCTAAAAAATCAGACCTAACCTTAAAATTACAATTAATAACTTCTATTTTCATTTTTTAAGCCAACTTTTTGGAGAATCGCAGGAAGATGAGGATATATCACCGGATGCAGCCGATCCAGATGCCAAGGATAAAGAAGATGATGCTAAGGAAGATGAAGCTAATGAAAATAAAACTAATGAAAATGAAGTTAGTGTAAACAAAGCTAATGACAATGAAGCTAAGGAAAATGAAGCTAATGAAAATGAAACTAAGCAAAATGAAGTTAGTGTAAACAAAGCTAATGACAATGAAGCTAAAGAAAATGAAGCTAATGAAAATGAAGCTAAGGAAAATGAAGCTAATGAAAATAAGGCTAATGAAAAAGGTGCAAATGAAGGTGACGTTAAAGAGCAAAAGAAAGAAGATAAAGAGGATGATGGCAACATTGTACGGATTAATACCCGTCAATGGGCAAAAGATTGTGAATATGATCCAACTAAATTGTTTAACAAATTTTTTAATGAGGATATCAATTACTTGCTTCGCATGTCGAATTTGTGGAAATCTCGTAAGGCTCCAACTCCAATTGAATGGTCGTCTCTACAGCCAGTCGAGGGCGAAGTATCTGAATACGGGAAACAACATCATAGAATTTGGTCTATAGGAGAATGCTCTCAAATTTTCGCAAATACCCTGAAAGACCTTAGTTCGGCGTTTCTCAATTTAAAAGGAGATGATACTTTGGTCTGGGATAAAGATGATCAACCGGCAATGGACTTTGTTTCAGCCTGCGCTAATATACGTTCGCACATCTTTGACATAGAGAAAAAATCTCGTTTTGAGATTAAATCTATGGCTGGAAATATAATCCCAGCCATAGCTACTACGAACGCAATTACTGCTGGTTTGTCGGTGATGAGAGCATTTAATGTCCTTCAAGCCAAGTGGGAAGATTGCAAATCTGTGTATGCTCGACTTCGCACAAATGGCCGAAATCAGTTCCTCGTACCGGATCTCTTTTTCCCGCCACCCAATCCTAATTGTTATGTGTGTGCAAGTGATCCGGCCATCATTCTTAAAGTTGATACGAAACGTGTTACCATTAAGGATCTTCGTGATGAAGTATTAATCAAAACACTAAACATGGTGGATCCGGATGTTACTGTCGATCGAACCGGTTCAATTCTGCTTTCCTCGGAGGAAGGCGAGACCACGGAAAATGAGGGAAAACTTTTGAGCGAAATGAGTGTTGTCGATGGCGTGATATTGGCTTGCGATGACTTCCATCAGAATTACAACCTTAGCATTATCATAAATCACTTCGATGCAGACAGAGATGATAATCTATTCGAAGTTGTAGCCGATAAAAGTCAACTGCAACCAAAGGATGAAAATAAAGAAAGCGAGGATAAGCCAGTGGAGAAGAAGCCATCTCGCAAGCGCTCTGCCAATGGTAATGAAAGCCCAGATGATGGACCCTCCACTTCAAAACGATCACGACCCGATCCTGAGGAGGACGATTGCATGGTCATTGAAGACGACGATGATGATGTGGTTATCACCACGCCTCCCGATAATGATACGGAGTCAAGTCCTTCTGCGAAGGAGCCAGCAGCAGGCTGTAAGCGGAAAGCCAGCACAGATATAACAGAAATTTTGGACTCATCTGATGAGGAAGATGACGACAACACCCAACCCAAAAAGACCAAGCTGGATGATACTCCTTCTGAGGTCATAAATATCGATTAAACATTCACATTCTCAAAATAATGCAAACATGATTTATAAAATTTGAATAAACCCAATCGATTTTTTTGAACTGTATTAACAACTTTGAAATAGCAATTTCTTTCAATCATTAAATGTATACGATATAGAAAAAAATGTTAAATTCGAGTCGAAGAAAAAAAAAATCCAATTAGTTTTCAAATATTTGAATATTGTTCTCCCACTATTCTGTAAACATTAACATTGTCATCACTGCCACACAGCTGGTATGTACAAAAAATAGGGGCTTAACAAGCAACATACGATAAAAGTGAATAGTGGGCACTGCAAAAACAATCAAAAAGGCAAATAGAGAAAAATTCTCGGGGAGAACCGAACAGAACAGAAACAGAAATCCGAGAGTTAACAAACTCAAAACAAACTAGATAAATATAAATTAAAATCAATATTTAATTTGAATTGATTTCGGTAAAAGCGAGATTCGGTTACAAATAATGACCGAAGTGCGACGCAGAAGGGTAGAGGATGAAGCAGCGCTCCATGCTGGTGAAGCAGCGCTCGGTGGAGGTGGAGTTTCTACTGGAGCTGGAGAGAAACGCAATTCATCGGCGGCTGATTCCTCTGATCATGTAAGTCAACGTTTTTTTTTTTTTTTTTTTTTTTATTAGAGAGACACAAAGGCAAATGACTGAAATGTGGAGCAGGCCAAATTCCTTTCCAATTCCATTTGCATAATTCAGTGGAGCGCAAAAAAAAAAATCAAAAAAAAAGAAACCAAGAAAAACGAGAAAAAAAAAAAAAAACAAATTATTTGTATGTATTCCAATTCTCGTATGCGTGTGTATGTGTGTGAGTGTGTTATTGTTATTTTCTGACGCACAAGCAGGTGGGTGAAAGAGCGAGAGAGCATAAAGAGAGGCTAGAGAAAATCCAATAACAACAGAGATGCACAAACCAACCCCCACCCTCAAACCACCCACAGTGCTGTAATGTAGCGCCATTATGCCCAACATACAAAATCCAATTAAGTCCACTTACATTACGGAAGCATTCGGCTTTTCTATCTACCTCTCCCCCCCTTTTCCTTATTATTATTAATCTCTCCTTCCTATGCCATTCATCCTTCATTCATTCCTTGGCTCGATCTGTTCCGGATGGTCTTTGATAAGCTTGCCATCTCTTTTCCCCCAGTACCATCGCCTTATCAGAACTCGACTCACAATGTTGGCAATAAACACGCCACCAGAGAAAAAATACTAGTAATTTTCAATATACCGACTTCTATGTACTCTATAGGTTATTCAGCCTATAAGCTCTAAAAATATTCTATACAAAAGTTGATTAATTTTTTATTATAAATGACCTCAGCATGTATCATCAAAATTTATTAACTTTTTATGGGCCCCTACCTGTGGTTGACAAAGATTTTAATATACTCGAATGTACTCTATAAAAAAAACTAAAGGGTAATCATCAGCCAACAACAAAAAACACAGGAAAATGATAAAAAGTCGCGCAAAAATTTATTCGTCGGCGAGGAGAATTTTTTGGATAAAACAAAATGTTCAGGTTGATTGTATTTGTTTGTTGTTGTTGTTGTACTATACATTCGCTTTTACGTATCTTTAGGAGCTGACTGATTATAAAGTAAGTGTATGTACATATGTACATATATGCAATATTTTGTTGTCCATTGCCAATGGACTTTGAATTTAAACCGTAATTGCGAATAGAAACAATTTTTTTGAAAAAAAAAATCATTCTAAATAATTTTTAAATAATAAAGCAAAGCAGAAAAGCTGTTTAAAATTTCAAATTATTAATGTTGGTCAGGAATATCTATCATATATGTATACATATACATTAATACAAGTGTCTGATAAGGGTATAGAAATATGTATGTACACACATATATACACTGTCTAATGCAATATATTTAATTCCATATGATTCTAGGTCGATTCGGAAGAAGAAAAAATTCCAGAAGAGAAATTTGTTGAAGAGTTGGCCAAAAATTTGCCACAAGGCACAGATAAGACGCCAGAGTTATTGGATTCTGCTTTAAAGGATCTCCCAGATCGGTATGTACTAATGTGTGTGTGTGTGTGTGTGTGTGCGTGTAAACACAAAAATAGAAAAAAAATACGCTAAATGAAATGAAATTCCAAAAATATTTCATCATCATCCGACACAGCAGACAGCTGTGCACAATACGGATACTACTTATTTACATTTGTACATAACACATTTCATTTCATTTCATATGTATGTATGTACATATGTACATATATTCACTTTGGCATATTATTTGTTTTCATATTGGCAGATGGAAGAATTGGGTCATTCGTGGCATATTTACATGGATTATGATTTGTGGATTTGCCCTAATCATCTATGGTGGACCATTGGCCTTGATGGTTACGGTGAGTTCTTAATGGTTCACTTAATCACTGAGAGAGACAATCCCCTAAATATAAAGCTTTGAATCCATTTCAGACTTTGCTTGTGCAGGTGAAATGCTTTCAGGAGATTATCTCAATTGGTTATCAAGTGTATCGCATACACGGTCTACCTTGGTTCCGTAGTCTCTCATGGTATTTCCTATTGACTTCAAATTATTTCTTCTATGGCGAGAATCTTGTTGATTATTTTGGTGTAGTAATCAATCGATTGGTGAGTAGAAAAAGCAATAGTGAATTAGAATTGGGGTCTTGAACTAAATTTCAAATTTCTTTTCTTCTATAGGAGTATCTAAAATTCTTAGTTACCTATCATCGCTTCCTATCGTTTGCGCTTTATATAATTGGCTTTGTATGGTTTGTCCTGTCGCTGGTCAAGAAATACTATATCAAACAGTTTAGTCTATTTGCCTGGACTCATGTTTCATTGCTGATTGTTGTTACCCAATCGTATTTGATTATACAAAACATATTCGAAGGCCTTATATGGTTCATAGTGCCGGTATCGATGATTGTTTGCAATGATGTCATGGCCTATGTATTTGGCTTCTTCTTTGGTCGTACACCGCTCATTAAGCTGAGTCCCAAGAAAACCTGGGAGGGTTTCATTGGTGGTGGCTTTGCTACAGTGCTATTCGGTATACTCTTCTCATATGTATTGTGCAACTATCAATATTTCATTTGCCCCATACAATACTCGGAGGAATTGGCGCGCATGACCATGTCTTGTGTGCCAAGTTATCTATTTACTCCACAGGAATATAGCTTAAAATTGGTAAGTGTAAAATATCATAATGGATTATTAATTCCTGTTTTAATGTTTTTCTTTTTTTTCTTTCCAAACAGTTCGGCTTGGGAAAGACCTTGAATATTTATCCCTTTATATGGCATTCTATTTCGTTGAGTCTGTTTAGCTCAATAATTGGACCATTTGGTGGTTTCTTTGCTTCCGGTTTTAAGCGAGCTTTCAAGATCAAGGTAAGCAAGCAACTATGCTTAGTAATCATTTTAAATGGATAAATTAATAAATTATCGATTTTGTTGCAGGACTTTGGTGATATGATTCCCGGCCATGGCGGTATTATGGATCGTTTCGATTGCCAGTTTTTAATGGCAACATTTGTTAACGTGTACATTTCCAGTTTCATAAGAACCCCATCGCCGGCCAAGCTCTTGACCCAGATATATAATCTAAAACCAGAGCAGCAATACCAAATTTATCAATCCCTTAAGGATTCTCTAAGCGAAGTGCTGACCTAAACTATAAATACTTGAAAACTAAACAAATATTAGTTTCCCACACATTTAAAAACATTTAACTAAAAGAAGATTGTTTGCTTTAATTCAGCAAAAAGAAAAAGAAAACAAAAAATTTTAGTTTAATCGAGCCAAGAGGAGGCGGCAGTTAAATATTATGTTTTTTTTTTTTTTATTTTCGTCGTAGCTTTTAGTTTAGATACTTTTGTTATTAATTTTTATGATTATTTTAAGTGCAATCCAAAATTTGTTTATTGAGCGATTCCATTAATCTAATATCTAGGGTCTAAAGCATACGAAACAAACCAGAAAACAAAACAAAAAAAAATCAATTAAAAAGAATTTAATTATAATAATTAATATATATATATAAATATATATATATATATATATATCTATGTGTGCGTGAGATGTTGTTAGTGAATTTATATAAAAACTTAACTACTATTAATGTAGGAGACAAGGATGATGTGTAGACGAAAGTGATTAGAATACAACAATTGAAAATTCTAATTACAAATTTTAGTCAAAGACCGAAGCATTTTAAGTTTCTAATCAAACAAACCCAATAAGAACAACACCAACAACAACAAAATACGTAAAAAAAATGAGTTAAGTTTATCGAAAAAGAAAGAAAAGACTTTTTGTTTTTATTATATTATTTCGCTTATTTTTGTGCAATACAAGAAATGAAACAAAAATGAATATATATAATGATATATATATAAATTCTTTTTTATTTGTATTCATTATTTTCTTCAATATGTTCCTTTTTAATTAGAAATATACTACATACTTAGTGTTAGATTGAGTCATCAAATATGTTTTACGAGTTAAGTGTACAAAGATTTCCCATTTGAACGAGAAAAAAAAGTAAACTAAACAAGAAAAAAATTTGAAAAGTAAGAAACACTAAAATCCTCTTCAAGTCTCTCTATTGATGTTATACAAAATATATATATACATATATATATAAAACTGAATAATCAAGTAATTTTATTGACTTCATTTCTAATTTTAATCTCTCTCTCTCTCTCTCGCAGCCTATGCGGTGGCTTAGTTATGATTTACTCAATCTATGAAACTGTTCTCTAATTCAAACTCCGACGTAGGCGGCGTTTCCCCCACCAAGCAATGTTGAAAGGAAGAAATCCATCGGTAATAATGAAAAGGAAAAAACCGTTTCCCTCTCTCTCTGTCACACACACACTCTATCTTTGGCACTTAGAGATAAATTTATCTCACTATGATACTTTATGGCACTTTTTGTTTATCTGTGTAGCTGGTCAAGTCAATAGGCTTGGTCAGGAGTTTTGGCATTAACGAAGTTCGTAAATCTTCAGTGTCTTCACGCTTTAGATCAAAGTATATTCCTCGATCACGAGCATCATTCAATAAGGCACGCCACATATCCACCGACTGCAAGTAGACAAATTGTTTTATAATGAATATCGTTTCGGAACTAGTTAAGTTTCGGTGAATTATGTTTACCTGCAAATCATCAAAGTTGCCGCATATAATGAGGCATCTTTTTGCCCTGGTTAGGGCCACATTTAGGCGCTGATAGTTTGTCAAGAAGCCGCAGCCACGTGTTCGGGCATTCGATATGACTATAATATCCTGTTCCATGCCCTGATACGAATCCACAGTCGTTGGTATAATCTTCATTTCGCCGGGTATCAGTTCACTCAAGGCATAACACTGACTACTATATGGCGATATGAGACCATAGTCAAATTTCTTGGTCGACATGTGCTTATTCATTTCGATTAAAAGATTAGCCACAAAGCGAGCTTCTTCATTATTTCTTACACTTCGACTACTCATGCAATTTGTGTCTTGGGTAAAGCTCAAATTGATGACACAATAGGGTATGAGCGGAGATTGAGTCCGGCGTAACGCGCATGGAGAATTGACCAGCTGATCCTCGTAGAAATAACGATTGGGCCAACGACATATTTCCGGATGCATACGGTATTGCATGCTCAATTTAAAGACTTTCGTATGGACCAAGTGGGAGCTACCGGGCTTATCCAAGTGATCATTGAGACAACGCTGGATGCGATCAAACATCGAGTTGGCCAACCCAAAATCTTGAGCTTTCTGCGATATAACAGTTGCCGGCAATTGTTGGGTATCGCCGACTAGTACCAAATGATTAACCGCAAAACGCAGGGGCAACAGGGTCCAGGGTTCAGTGCATTGGGTGGCCTCATCAATAATGCATATATCAAAATAATTAATGAATCGAGACAGTTTCACACAAGATGACAGTGTGGTACAAACGATATTGGCTCTACGTACACACATTAAGGATATGTCAAATTCTTCGCGTTGAGTTAAACGCGGATTCAATTGATCCTGTATGTGACGGCATTGTTTCTCTTTCTGCTCCAATTGCTGTCTGAGTCGAGCATTTAAATTCGTTTGGTCTCTAATTTCTTTGATTTCCTTCTTCAATTCGTGCAATTGATATTTCAATTGCTCCAACTGTTCGGCATTTAAACGCTGAAGTTTCTCTTTTTTGGCCTGTTCCAGTTGATGTTCGATTGACAATACTCGTGTGTCATTGGACATTTTTTCATACCAACCAAATCGAAGAATACCAAACTTTTCTCGTGACATTTTTTTCCTTATATTAAATAAATATGAGACAATATTATCGACAGCCGTATTCGAATGGGCACAAATGAGTATTTTGCGATCGCGTTTGTTTGTGGTGTCACCGTAAAGACATTGCAAGCACAGATTGGATAGAACCATCGATTTGCCAGTGCCGGGTGGACCCTGAATTAGTGTAATACTTGCATTGCCATCGTCTATCACACGCTGGCTGGTCTGCATCACTATATCACGCTGATGTTCGCTGACATCGTAACGGTATCCCTTATATGCTGACATTGGTTTTGTCACCCTTTGCACATGCTCACTGGGTGTGAGTATGCGGTGAAATAATGGTGAACAGCCCAAGTGAGAGATTGCCTCAAGAGCTCCCAATTCCACACGCAAATTGTCAACCACTGCCCGAGCGGTTAGGGTTTTTATTTCACTCAATTTCTTCATAGGGATATTGTTTTTTAAAATGCGAAAGACAAGTTCCGTGGAATTTTCTAATTGACAGAAAATAGAACAAAAATTGAATGTTACAATCTGTTGAAATAGTCTTCATCGTCATTTGCTTACCCGATAATCTTTTGACTCCACTAAGGCAGGCAAATACTTCCTGCAATTTATTTTCATTAGACAGTGTACAGAGATTGTGCCATGGCATTTTGTGGTTGGCTGAAATATATTAATTTCGTTTAAAAATTGCTGCATTATTGACGTTGTCGCATTTATAGATCCTACTTCTCGTATAAAGCATATAGCTTTCATTTTCATTAGTGAAACTTTTTAGATAGACTTCAAAACTAACTGTAGACTGTTTGTAATCTCTCTCAATGGTCGTTAATAGCTCCAGTTTCATCAGAGGCACAAACGTTCTTGGGGGCAAAAGAGAAAATAAATTCATCAATAATTGTTTCTTTGTTGTTTTATTCCTGTTCCGAACTTACTCTTTGTATTGTCGATAGGTTTTGAACTCATTTGGTATGGGGACTAGGACGTCCGACTCGGCTACTACATCTGCACTTCGTACCTTCAACCATTCATTGCACCATTTCAAAATCAAACCTATATAGTCGTTGGATCTCTTTCTCTTGTTGTACAAATCCAGTGACCATTGTCTTCTATCCTCATAAACACTAGGATATTGCTTAAGCGCGTCTTTATGAATTTTTGAATTGGTACTATCAAGAGCCTCGATATACTTAATCTGTGGAACCAAATTGAATCTCACATGCCGCTCACTACGAGCCTGCTTGTCCAGCTGTTTACGTAATTCAAATTCTCTTTCCATGCTGGCAAAGGTCACTCGATTGCAAGTTTTTTGACTTCGGGCAATGGCAGCATCACGACGTTCGGGCGGCCGTCTGGCGACAACAGATGTGGAAGCGGTAGCGGTTGTGGATGCCGCAGCGGATGTAGATGCAACACTGGATGTAGGTGCAGGAACAGATCTGGCTGCGGCAGCGGATGTGGATGCGGTAGGCACATAGGCATCATTGGCTGCTTGTAATTGTTGACAAAACGTATCATTACTGTCACGGCGAGGGCATGGCGGAGGGGGAGTCTTAGGGGGCAGTTTGGGTTTTTTCGCGGGCGGGGTAACTTCAGTTGATGAACTTGTTTCGGTTAGAAAGGCTCCTCGGTTTGTATGATTCAGTTTGGGCACTTTGGTATTGTTGAATTTCCGCTTTTGAGCAGTGGAAGTTGCCTCCTCCTCAGATTTCTTATCGTCGGCTAACTTCTTAAGTACTTCCTTTCGGTTTTCTCTTAATTTTTCATCATCCTTTTTTTTATCCTTGCTTTTTTGGTACCATTTTGATTTCATTTCAGCCTGACAATCCAGCGATCGTTGACGCTTAAGAATCTTATCCTTTGTCGATGGTCCTTGCGCAGAGACACCGCGTAGCTTACCGCGCCCAGTGGGCAAACATGGTGCATCTATGACCACAAGACTGCGTGGCCCACTCGAATTTGGTGGTGTGGTCTCTTTCTGTTCTGAGCTAGAGCTGGTTTTCTTTCGCACTTCATTTGACTCCTTCTCTTGTGATGGCGACTTCTCTTTGGAATGTGGCCTCATTGCGGACTGATTGCCCGTGGTTTTGGAGTCCTTTTGGACTTTATTCAACTCCTTTTCCTTTACTGGCGATTTCTCTTTAGAACGTGGCCTTATTGTGGACTGATTGCCCGTGGTTTTGGATTCCTTTTGGACTTTATTTAACTCCTTTTCCATTACTGGCGATTTCTCTTTAGAACGTTGCCCTATTGCGGACTGATTGCCCGTGGTTTTGGAGTCCTTTTGAACTTTATTTAACTCCTTTTCCTTTCCTGGCGATTTCTCTTTAGAACGTGGCCTTATTGCGGACTGATTGCCCGTGGTTTTGGAGTCCTTTTGGACTTTATTTAACTCCTTTTCCTTTACTGGCGATTTTTCTTTAGAACGTGGCCTTATTGCGGACTGATTGCCTGTGGTTTTGGAGTCCTTTTGGATTTTCCTTAGCTCTTTTTCCTGAACTGGCGATTTTTCTTTGGAACTTGGACGTATTTTAGACGGATCGCTTGGGAGTTTGGAGTCCTTTTTAATTAAATTCAACTCCTTATCCTGTACTGGCGATTTCGCTTTGAAACTTGACTGTATTTTCGCCTGATTACTTGTAGTTTTGAAGTCAAGTTCTTTTATTTTCTCAACCAGCGTTTTCCATTGTTCGAATAGATTGTCTCCGTTTTGCATTAACTCTTTACGGGCAGACACGGATTTGGAACGTTGACGTTTAGAAAGATCCCCCGAAGAAGATTGAGGTTGTTTTTCAGTGCCTTCACGTGAAGAAACGGTTTTTCTTCTTTTGGCTTCTTTAGATGGTTTGTGAGCCGGCTTATGTTTTGATCCAACTGAGTCTTTGCCAGAACTTGTTGGTGACTTATAGGACTTAATAATGGGCTTCAATTTCTTGACCGCGGCGGCTTCGATCGATGTTGAAGGCATGTCTTTGGAGAAATTCCCATCAGAAGTAGATTCCTTTTCGGTACAGACATCCACCATCATGTCCTTTATTTTATCTTCTGTTTCTAGCACGTCATCGCTCTTTTCAGTTATCTGTTGACGTCGTTGGAATAAAAGTGGTTCCTCTGCCAGTGCATTTTCTCGATTTAAACAGGCATTAATCTCTTCCTCCATGGAAAGATTTTTTTGGCGACGAGTATAAAGAATAGCGTCGTGCTCATTACTAAACGCACCATGTTGGCCAATGGATTTCAACCAAACAGCGCAACGCCGTATTTTGGGTATGGTAGTCTTTTTTGTAGTGTCATCTTCTAGCGAAAGTATATATGTAAGTTATGTAGTTTGGTTTTTTTATAAAAAAAATACTCACCCTTATTCACTCTGTGATCCACAGACTGAGAATCTTCGCTGCTACTACTATCAATGCGCATTCGATGATTAGGGCGTAGTAACTCAATATTATCATCGTCATCTGTGTCCTCCCCTTCATCTTCCTTGTCCAAGGGATACGCTTGTGATAATTCCATTTCTATATCGGCATTGTTTTGTGTCAACAATTTTGATGACCAATCGGCAACTTTATTATAAGACTCTATATCATCATCTTCTATGACAATGATCTCATCTTCATCCCATTCGGGAAAAACATTTGATGCTGCTAAAGATTCCTCGTGTTTAACTTTTTTTCAACAAGGAAATCATCATCGTCATCAAAATCAAAATCAAGTTCAAAATCATCATCCAAAGCCATTTCTTCTTTCATTCCCTGTAGGACCACTTGAGACATAGCCATATTTTCGTCATAGTCGTCCTCTGGAGGAGATGGTGGAAAACTAGGTGGTGGATTTGAAAGTGAGCGAGATGGCGCTATTGCCGGTGGGGGCATTTCTTCTCCTAACACAATACGATCACCATCGTGCATCAGTTTGTTATTAGTAACTGCTTTGCTGCTTGTTGTAGACAATTTGTTATAGACATATGGATTTAATTGGAGTACAGTGTCTAAAATTTGCTCATCCGGTTTTCCGAATATGTCTTCAATATTATTGCTCACTTGGCTTACGCCTTCCGCTTTAACATCAGATAACTTGGGTAAATGTATTCTGCTTGACGTGGGTACTTTTTTTTCCACCTTCTCTGGGATCTCCTGTTTTATATAATTTGGCAATTGCTTGGCCAAATTAAATTCTACATCTCTGTTACCCCTTACATCAGGTCCTTCCGGTGGCAATGGCTCGGTATTATCATCGTCGGATGTTATAACGATCTCTTCACCGAGAATTACAGCTTTCTTTAATTTGAATACCCCATGCCGAGATGGCACTGGATATTCGGGTTCTTGAATACTCAGGCTAATCACGTCTCCTTCGAATGCAGGTTTCTCTTCGGCTTCGATGCGCACACCATTGTGAAAGGCTCCATTCATGGCATTCTGTTACGCAAATGTTTTCATTGATAGAATTCTCTGCACGATTTATTTTTTGTGATCCAACTTACCATAGATATTAGCTTCACTCCTGTACTACTAATTATGATTTTCATGTGTTGCCGTGAAAGATAATCGTAGAGCTCATTAAGGACTATATTGCAACTGGAGTGACGACCAATTATGTTCTCTCCGAAGGACAAGAGGACTCTGTTTTTTGTGGTCACATGCTCCAAGTACCAATCGTCTCCGCCCGCTAGCTCCTGGCCATTCGCGTCACCTCCGTTTAAAACCATTTTAACTTCTTTCAGTCCATCAAGAAAAGAACGCTAAGTCAAGGAATAATACAACAGGTCGTTGCATCTCAAATTTCAGGGCTGAACAGTCAGTCATCTAGCGATTGAACAATCACGAAAGCCGTGATTTAAACAGTTTTATATTGCATTTTCAGAATAACCTCATTTAAAAGGTGAAATATATCAAATAATAGAAGGATAATATGAAATACGGATTTAAAACAATGTCTGGTAGAAAAATATTTAAAATCCATTGATTTTTTACCAATTATAATCAATCACACTTATCGAAACAAGCAACAATTATCGATAGACGTGGCAGGCGCGCGAAAATTTCACAACACCCGCGGAGTAAAAATCGTTCACCAAGAATTGATTTCATTACAATACCCGGAAACGATTTTGCAAGTAAAGCATTTTTTTTGGCCAGATGAAAGTTAATGGACAGGTCCCTTATTAATGCCAAGTTAGCAGATTTGTGTATCTGGAACTCTTCCGGTCTTGCCAAAGGCGAAAACGATTGCTACAATCTTTCAAAGATCGATTTGGATGATGATGCGATCTTAAAGCTGATTAATTTAAATGTACTTTTGAGACGGAAGTTGAATAATTTAAATGATCTTTTGAGACAAAACGTTAATGACCTGTTATGTTAAGCAAGATACTCTATCAGGTCAGGACTGCTTTATTTATTTTACCCCATTATTAAGACAACTTTTTCTGGAAATTGCAAGTACTTGGATCATTTTTTAATAAGGTTGAAGTACACGAATATTTGCATTTATTTTTCTTAATCTAAATACACCATGCCGAGGTGGCACTGGATTTCCTGGTACCTCAACACTGAGGCTAATCACGTCTCCTTCGAATGCAGGCTTATCTTCGGCTTCGAGGCGTTCACCATTATGAAAGGTTCCATTCAAGGAATTCTGTTGAGCAAATGTTTTTTTATTCATCGAATTTTTTAGACAATTTACTGCTGAAAATGCAACTTACCATAGATCTTAACATCACTCCTGTCCTACCAACTATTATGTTTAAGTGTTCTCGGGAAAGATAATCGTAGAATGCACTGAGACATATATTGCAGCGGGAATGACGACCAATTATGTTGCCTCCGAAAGACAACAGGACTCTGTCCCTTGTTGTCACATGCTCCAAGAACCAGGAATAGCCGCCATTTGCGTTGTTTCCATAAAAACCCATTTTGCACATAACTGTATTCTATTAACTAAGAATAGAGGCTATGCTAAGGCACAAAGGTTTAAGAATGCAACATGTAAAGTGCATCTCAAATTTCAGGGCTGAACAGTCAATTTAAATAAGATATCAGTGGGAGGAAAACCGTGATTTAAATGGAATATATCGATATACGTAACGGTTATCGATAGAACCCACAGGTGTGCGCTTGGCACACTTTTTGGTATTTTCACAACGCGCTAGTACCTACTGAATACATTGAGCGCGAAACTTTTCTAATGTCGTCAAATAAGCGAAAAGCAAATAATAACACGCAGATAAATAGTTATCAACAGCCAGATTCCAAACGATTTTGCAATGAAAGCATCTTGTGGCCAGATGACAGCCAAGGGGATAGTTTCTTTTCCAATGCTAAGTTGGAAGATTTGCTCAGTGGCAACAACCAAAGTAATGGGCAGCTGGAACTCTTCGGCACTCAAGCTCCAACCCCACAACACAATTTGAGTGGATCTGACAATGGACTATTTGCTGATATATCTTTTCCTGAACCATCAATTACCCCGTCGCCAAAGGTGGAAACAAAAAACTCGTCGGGATCTTTCCAAGATCAACCTAGATGATGATGAGACCACAGCTGATGAGATCTTTAAGCAGATAAATTTAAATGATCTCAGCGTTGCGGAAATGGAGGACATCTTCCACGGTGCAGAAGATTACAGTGATCCGTTACAGCAAAATACACAAATTTTCCTAGATGCCGTTGCCTTTAAGAAACCCAAGACACCCCTTGTTAGCAAGGGCAATGTGGAAGTAAAGGAGACAATAGCAAACAACGAATCTCATTTGTTATCGAAGTCCTTGTTTGAGTCTTCCGTCCAGGGGACACAATATGAGACATGTGAGAAGCTGCAAAATTGTTCTATGCTGGATCCCATGTTGTGGGAGAGTCAGGCATTTGCCGATTTCGAGCAGCAACAGCAGCAGCAGCAAAACATCGAATATCCGACATTTCCCTCCAAAGGTGACTTCTACGGCCTTCCAGATAAAGTGCGTCATATGATATTTGAGCATAAAAGTATTAAGAGTTTATATGGTAATAACTCAGTGGAGAGTTTTCTTTTTTGAAATTCATTAATCACTATTAATTTTAGAGTGGCAAGATGAGTGCCTAAATTTGCCTGCAATACGCCAGCGTAAAAATCTTATTTATGCTTTACCCACAAGTGGAGGCAAGACATTGGTGGCCGAAATTCTAATGTTACGCGAGCTACTTTGCCGGGAGAAGAATGTCTTATTTATCTTACCCTACGTGTCCATAGTACAAGAAAAAGTCAGTGCCATGTCCCCATTCGCAATTGCCTTGGATTTTCTAGTCGAGGAATATACAGCTGGCAAGGGTAAATGTCCACCACAACCATGCCGAAAGAGGCGTAGACTCTTTGTGGCCTCAATAGAAAAAGGTGCTGTACTAATGGATAGCTTGATTGATGTGGAGAGACCACATGAGATCGGTTTGGTGGTGGTGGATGAGTTGCATTTGATTGGCGAAAAAGGTAGGGGAGCCACCTTGGAGGCTCTTCTCACCAAAGTAATGTTTCTAAATGGTCTGTGCTAGACTTTTCTCCCTTAAAAAAGATTTTGATTAAAACTTTTATTTTTAGCTGGCATCCAAATAGTGGGCATGAGTGCGACCATAGGTAATCTATCCGAGATTTCATCGTTCCTCAAGGCAGATGTGTATACCCGTGGGTTTCGACCCGTAGAATTAAAAGAATACATCAAATGTGGCACTGATCTACTACAAATTCATCCAAATGGTAAAACTCCAGAGGAGATTTTTATCCCTAGCCGCAGGGTAAACTTTAATGTAAGTCAGAAACGTTTTTAATATTGTGTGGTCATTAATTTAGATTCTTATTTCCCTTACAGTATAGTCCCGCTGTGGAACGTGCCGATCCGGATCATTTGGCTGGATTGATAAGTGAATGTGCCCCAGAACATTGCTGCCTGGTGTTTTGCCCCACCCGCAAGAACTGTGAGAATGTCGCCCTTCTCCTGAGTCGTATTGTGCCCAAGCAAAAGTTTTTAGAACATCGTCAGAGCGAGAAAGTTGATCTCATGGACGCATTGGATAAAATATGTGGCATTCTTAGTCCTGTTTTAGCCAAAACTTTGCCCTATGGCATTGCCTATCATCACTCGGGTCTGACGACAGATGAAAGAAAGTATATTGAAACCGCATATAGATTTGGGGTAATCACTGTCATCTGTTGTACATCAACTTTGGCAGCTGGCGTCAATTTGCCAGCCAAACGGGTCATCATACGTGCTCCATATGTTGGCCAGGAATTTATGACATTGTGTAAATACAAACAAATGGTCGGACGTGCAGGTCGCGCCGGTTTGGGTGAGGCTGGCGAGAGTATATTGATTACCCAGAGCAAGGATAATCTGCAAGTAGGACAAATGATGTTCTCACCCATGGATAAAGCATTAAGTTCAATGGATCACTTGGAAGCAGTTGGATTACAGGTAAGTATTGCATTCATTCCAAACATAAATGATTCTATAAAATTATAATGGAGAAAGAACATGTCATGTAACTAAAATTTTATATATGTTTTCTTTGCTTACTTTGCTTACTTTGCAGTCTCTTATTTTAAGTGTGATTGGACTTAATCTGGCTGAATGCCGTCGAGATTTGAATCGTTTAATTAATAGCACTTTGTTAGCCGTACAAGCTAATGCTCTAGATGTGGCTGTAGATGATGTGGTGCTACGTATCCTACGGGAAATGTTCAAAAACAAAGTTCTCCAACTATCGGAACCGCAGAATAATAGAATGAATAAAAATAATTGCTCAGATATTATAACGACACAGGATATAAGTCAAACAGCAACAACATCAAATCGTTCGGCGGCAAATGATCGTCGTTTGCTAATAGGCCAATCGACACGTTTTCAATTGACCAGTATAGGCAAAGCTGCCTTTAAGGCGGGCATCGATTATAAACGGGCCTATGCAATACACAAAGAACTGAAATTGGCTCAGCAACAGCTCATCCTTACCAATTATCTGCATCTACTATATTTGATTGTATGTTTTAATTCGAATGAGCGCGGTGATGAACTCTTTCCTGCCGATGCATTGCGTCTGTTTCATGCCTACTCATCGCTAACTACAAATAAGCAAGCAATATTCCGACAATTGGGCTTCACTGAGGCTCATGCTGCTAAATTATTTAAAAATCAGTCGGTTCAAGGTCCATTGGCTCTTCAATTGAATCGTCTTTACAAAGTGCTTGTATTGGATGATATATTGGATCTACAGCCTCTGCCCAATGTGGCATCCAAATATAATGTGGAGCGTGGCACATTGCAGCACTTGATTAGCCAGTCCATAGCTGCCTCGAGTGCCATTGTTCGACTTTGTGAGGAAATCGATGAATTGTGGTGCTTTAAGCCATTGTTCGAGAGAATTCTACGTAAAATGGATCGCTGTGGAACCTTGGAACTGGAGCCTTTATTGGAATTGCCTTTAGTGAAAATTGTAAGTGGCTCTACAGTATATTGAATGGTTTAAGAAATAACCCTTTGAATTTTCTTCCATTTTTTTAGAATCGTGCCAAGCAACTCTTTGCAGCAGGCTTTAAATCCATTGAGGATATTGCCAAAACACATCCCATGAATTTAGTTAAATCCGTCGAGCATATGCCACTTAAAGTGGCCACTGAAATTATATCAGCCGCCAAGGTTTGAATTTGTTTTTGGAATCTTACAAATAGCAAAGAGTGATATATTCTTAAAAATATATCTGTCTATTAAGCTGAAAAGACTTAATGAAGTCTGTATTATGGGAATAATTAATTAATTGATATTGTTTTACAGTTGTTGTTGTTTCCCACTAAATTTATTATCCTTCTCTCTTCCTGACAGATAATTCTAATGAAAAAACTTGATCATTTGGAAGAGGAAACTGAAAATCTTAAAGTCTGCCTACAAACAAATCGTGAGGAATAAGAAAGAAAAGTGAAACGAAAACGAATGGTAAATAAGTTTTTGGTTTTTTATAATTATTATGATTTTATTTTATATGTGTTTTTTTGTTTTTTAATATTAGACGCTGCGACTTAAGTCCCTTAAATATTATTCCGCATACAAAAGTTTTTTTTTTTCCTATGCGAACTTTTTTGTTATACAATTTGTGTTTTTGTTTTTGTTTTGTTTAAATTAGGATACTTATTTTTGATTTTCTCTAAAATTTACATTAAGGACATCAGCTGTAAATGATTGATGTCGTCGTTTGCTGCTCTGTTTGTGGTTTCTTTCAGTATTTGTAGTTGATTTACAGATAAAAACTACTAGATAAAAAAAAAAAAAAAACACTTTTATCAATCAAATTTGCCAGAATTGTTGATTTTTGTTTTGTTTCGGCTACTATCACGACAATTGAGTATTATACATGTATACATATATATGTATTTAGTTATATATATATATATAAAATGTATACCTATATGTTTTAAGTTAAGGGCAAATGAGCAAAAATGGGCTGGGCACACAATCTAAGATGATCTATAGTTTAAATTCTCTCAAGTGTCCTGACATGGTTTGTTTAGTGAAATATTTGTTGCAAAATTATTTATAAAGAAAATATAATTTAATATTAAATACGTAAAGTAGTGTGAATTTGTTTTGTGTAAGTTAATTTTTAAATTTTGTTATTTTACCTTTTTAGTTAAATGGGGAATGTGAAATAAATTCTATAAAAAGAAAACTGCACAAATTTATTTAAGCTATTTGCCCTTAAATTAAGAATTATAAGTAATTATCATTCTCTTCGACTAAAAATTACATAGAGTTAGAGAGTTTTCTTTTTTTTTTGTTTTTGTTTGCTGCAAGGATGTAGAAAATGGAACCAAAATGTGTGCACCATGTTGCATGGAGGCAGAACATTCTCTCGTTCTCTACCATTATTGTTTCTTTTTGTTTTTTTGTATTGTATTTACAACTGTTGGAAGAAATTGAAATTTAAAGGAGAATTTGTGACTGGACGACAAACAGGATTCGATGGTGTGTTTTACTCACCTTGATTTCACAGTGTACGAGATCTGTGAACGAAAGACAAACAGACTAATAGGCAAAGTCATCGTAGAAATGCTGGGCGACCCTTACTGCTGCGGCTGATCCTCCGGCAGCAGGGTATTCGTGTCGATGTGAACGCGTCCCTTGCGGCGATGGGCCGACAATAGCCCGCCGGCGTATATCTGTCGATGAGAAATAGGAATCACTATGATAGCCACCAGCTGCTGGTGATGATGAAGCGGATAATGAGGATAATGATTGCTGAGGCTGAGCCTGAGCCTGAGACTGAGACTGAGGCTGTTGCTGCGGCTGATAGGCAAATGGATTATTGTAGGCGCTGGCATAGGGGCGATATTGAAGCTGTTGTTGCTGTTGCTGTTGTTGCTGTGGATGTTGATGTGGATGCGAATGCGTATGCGAATGCGAATGGGTGGATAACGGTTTAAGCGTAGGATCTAGTGCATCATTTAAGGTCACATCGTAATCATTCTCATAGAGCTCATCCAAATTAAGTTTGGGACGTTGTTGCTCTTGATTGCGTTTGGGCGTGGCTGGCGGCAAAGCACTGCGCGGTGGCAATGTGGTACGAGATAATGGCGCTGGTTGCTTGCGCCTCTCATTGATAATCCGATCAGCCGCATCATCATCATCATCATCATCATCAGCAGCCACATCAATATCATCGTCATTGTTGTTGTTATTTTGACTTCTTAACAATGGTGCCCCATGTTCGAGCAGACGAACACCTGATATGGTGGAGCCCATATCAATGGGTGTACTCTGAGTGGTCGGTGGAGCTGGGGATGATGATGGTTTCAAAGCCACGCCCACTGGTTGCAGGCCACGCGGTAAATAAGGACTACCACCACGTGAGGGCAAAAATGGACGTTTGACCACACGTACCGCAGAAGGCCGCAATGAGGGCTTAACTGGCTCCAGTTCCTCTACCGGCTCCTGATCGTCGTGCTGCGGCTGCTGTTCCTGCTGTTGCTCCTTGATAGGCTCTTCCGGTTCGATTCTTTGTCTTGTCTGCTTCCTTCGAGCCAACAAGTTTACCCTTGGTCGTTGCGATGGAGGCGCTTCAGCTTCATCTTTATCATCTGCATGAATGTCCTCCGCTTCGACAATTGGCTGACGTGGACGCGGTATGCTCTTACGTGGAGCTGGCTTTGCCCTCACCCGTTGCCCTCTAATAGGAGGTTCATCTTCATCCAAGAAGTCGACATCAGCTGCCGACGATGGTGGAGGTGCTCTGGTTCTGGCCTGAGGTCTTGCCTGTTGCTGTTGTTGCTTACGGCGCGTTGTGGGGGGCTCTTCATAGTAATCATCGTCAAGAGCAACTTTCTTCTCTGTCACTGGCTTACGTAGGGGATTCCTTGTGGGTCCAGCTGGTCGCCGGCGTGAGGGTGCCAATGTGCTTCTAACTGGCAACGGTTGATCATATTCATCATCTGCTGCTCCCTCTTGTTGAGCTTCCTGTTGATAATAGTCGTCATCCAAATCGGATTTTGGTGTTGTTGTAGCTGTATTTGTCTTTTGCACTGGATATGAGTATTTCTTTTTCTCATTAATTGGCACCGGCCGGGCTATACGTGGCGGGGCCCGCGGACGTGCATAAACCGAAGCTGCAGCTGCTTTCGGTGTTATGAATTCCGTCAATGATTTGGCTGTGGATGTTTTTATTTTCTGTGGCGTTTGCTCCTCGGCTGCCTCTTCTTGATCAACATCCGCATAGGGTTTCTCGTAGTCATCAAGATCGTCCAGAGCTGCAGATGATAGAGAACTGGGCGTGGTGCTACCCAAACGTTTCTCATTCGAACGGCGACGATTCAGCAAAGGTGTGCGATCCTCGTTAAAACTGCGTCGTCCCTCTGCTTGCGGTTTGCGTGCTGATATCTTGCGTCCAGCTGAAGCTGGCTTACGTCGACGACTTCCTCCACGTCGATCATCGTAATCTTCGTCCAATGGATCTTCATCCTCATCCCTATAGCGATTGCGATTGCGTCGTGGTGGCGGCGGCGCCGCAGCGGGCTTCTCATCTTCATATTCATCGTCATAGTCGACCTCTTTGATGGGCTTTCTATGACGTTGCCTCTTCGTTTTCTGACGTCTATTGAAGCGCTCTTCATAGTAATCGTCTTCGTATTGCTGCTGCTGCTCATCTTCCTCATCGTAATAATAATCATCTAGTGGTCGTCGATGATCATATGGACGCCTACGCTGTGGACGCTGTGGCACTCTACGTCTATGCGGTTGGGTAGGTGGAGGCTCTGTGGTTGAAGTTGACGTCGATGTCGTTGTGGTGGCCATATACAATTCGTCGTTTCTGCATACATAAAAGATTTGTTCATATTTATAACAGTCTTCTCGTTTAGAATCGTCTTGCCACTTCTTACCTATTCCAATATTTCTGTGATCCCTCGCAGTCCACATCGGAGGCGAAATGGCAAATGAACGTACGTTGATCGAATGCCGTAAAATTGGCGCACAGAAAGTCGTGACGTATGCCATAGACACAGTGATGATAGATCTGTCAAGTCAAGAGATTCATTTTCAATATGTATATTTTAGCAAGCATATCTAATCTACTACCATGACTAAAGTAAATCTTTATCGTTTATTGCTTCGTTTCGGCATACATAAACCAATTTTTGAGGTCAAGATCGTGGCGTAAACAAGTTTGTTTGTTTTTTTATTTTTTCGGGCACATTGAGGCGACAACGAAAAAGAAATTACCCACCATTACGTGTATGTGTGTGTGTGTGTGTGTGTGTGCGTATTTAGGGTTGACCAATTGTCATACAAGGTTGTCGACTTTATCGTTTACTTACTTAGTTACTAGTTACCCACCTGACACTTGTATTCAATGGAGGCATAGAAACCATCGTGAAGTCCCTCACATTTAAAATGGATCTCATCTTGGGGTGGTACAGTCGATAAAAATGGATAGCTCGATAGATTATAGCTAAAATAAAAGGAAAACGAGTTTTAACACTCGGAATAATAATCTAATTCATTGAGTTCTCAACTTACCCTCTCAGCTCTCTGGGTAAATTTGGATCCCAGATATAATCAATTTGAGGTATTCCCGTTAACTTGGAGTTCTTTGATATCGTGACATTATCATCCTAGAAAAACAAAGATGCAAAGTTATTACTTATCCGCCATGGATGCCATTCAAGCTTAGTCCTTTTGATTCTCCCACCTTTGCATTTTCAGTTCCATCTCCACTGGGTGGCACTTGCTGCTCATCATCATCCGATGAAGCTGCCGTTTCTTGAGTTTCCGGTGTTTCTGTTGTTGTTGTTGTTGTTTTTGTGCTTGTTGTGGAGGCGGGTGTTTTGGCAATTGAAACCTTCTTGAAGGGCAGCGCAGCATCCGTAGAGGCCAAAAGACTCAAAAGCAGCACTAATTAAACAAAAAAAAAAAAAAAGAAAAGAGAGGGGTCAAGAGATTTTTGTTATATTGATTGCATAAGTATGTATTTATATGTATTTTTTTTGGCAATTATATCACTTTCGATGGGATAACAGGTAGGAGCTATCATTCCGGTCTTTGGTGAACTGGATTTAAAAATAAAAATAAACCTTTTATTTTCAACTTACCTGCCGCTGGTATGAACAACAGCCAACGTTTGGCTCTTTTCATTTTGTGGATTGATTTTTGATTTGTTTTTAAATTTTGCTGTTTGTTTCTTCACAAATTTTCTTTCCTCCCTCTTGGGTATTTGTATATATATTTTTTCTTGTTTAGCTATAATCAAAGAGAAAAAAAGACAGAAATAGTTTTAATGAACCTTAGTTCATTGTACGCTGAAAGAACAAAAAAAGGAAAATAAAAAGAAATTCTCGAATTCTGAATCAAAAGTTAATTTAATATTTTCGGCACGAATATTCGAGAATTGAATTGGCCTGGCCCGCACTCACGTAGTTTGCTTTGTGCTGAACTTAACGTTATTTCAACGTGTCGGCGGAAAAGAAAGATGGAAAGAAAGCCACTTCCCTCCCTCCTCCCCCCTAGGCAATCGGACAGATTTGGTGTGTAGAAAGTGTTCTACAGTCTAACTGTAGTGAAAATTCTGTTTATATGGAAATACATACATTCTGTGAAAATCGGTTGCATACCACTTTCGATGTTAACCAAAAGAGAACTAATTAATTTTAAATTTAAAAACAACATTGCCATTTGCCATGATTTACATGATTCTTGCAAATGTTTAGTAAACATTAAGCTAAAAGTCAAAACTTTTAGTATCAATTTAGAAAACTATGAAAAATAATAATGCTACCCAACAAATGAAGACTGAAGATAAGACTGATCAGGTTTTATTCGTAAAAAATGCAAATTATTGAATCTTTACAGTCCTAGACATAGCTTCTTAAGAGACTTGCACTCATTCCCTATACATACATACATAACCATATATGTATATATCCTACAAATATATATAGATAAGCTTTGTGAATCTTCTTGAATGAAATGTCTGCTGGAAAATTCTTCAAATAATAATAATATAAGTCAAAATTCATAGAGAAATATGATTTTTTTCAAACATAATCTTTCGTGATATTGAAACAAAAGAATTGGAAGATTTGAAAACTAACAAGTTCGTTGCCTAAGTCATTTGTTTGTGGGTTATGTAGATAAAAAGTAAAATCTGACTTAAAAGTTAAATCTGGTAAAGTTACTCAAATCATTTAAATAAAGATGTCAATACAAACTGTTTGAGAAAATTAAGCGAATTGAAATACTAGTTTTTGAATACAATGAATAATAATTTTTTTCGGTATTCAATTTGCATTTATTATTTGTTTCTTTTTCTCTCTCTCTCTCTCTTATCCGTTTGATTATATAATTTGCTAATAGAAGAACCCTTTGGCATTTACCATTTAATAGAATGCAGTTATACTATACAGATTATAATCTGTCGACAGCAATTATCATATATTTTGTCAGTCAAAAACCGAATATACATGGATATATAACTTTGGGTACATATAGAAAAAGAAAAAAAAAACAATCACAAGCCATCAACTGATACATTCATTTGCAAAATGTCAAAAAGTGCCAAACAAGCATCAGAAATGTGCATTTAAAATGCACAACACAATACACACAATCGCACACCCACACACACACACACACACTGGCATGGGGTGTGAATAAAACAAAATCTTTGTGCCATGAATAAATGGAAAGGATGGGCAGTCGTCGTCACATTTAGGTATTTCAATGAAACGACTTCAAGGAAAAACCGAATCAAACAATGGGCAATAAAATGAACTGATTGCAATCCCAATGATCGATATGCTCTCTCTCTCTCTCTCTCTGTCTCTTACAATGTTGTATCGATTGCTGCTGCCAAATCGCAATGATCCAATGAACTTTTCTAAACTATGTAGTAAACTTTAGATATAATTAACTAAAGTGTGGCTGTATGTCTGTCTGGCAGTCTCTCTAAAATGTATATAGGCATGTCGGAGTTTTGTATATACATATATATAGACATATGTTTAGTTGTTTGTATAGTTTGTATTTCACTGCGTAGTGAAAATGAAAGTGTTCAAATTGCTATTCGGTTTTCAATTTGATATAGTTATGCATTGTTATTTGCTCAGTTATTCGTTAATTGTGTGTACTCTCTGGGTAGCTACCCTTTCGCCTGGTGGTGGTGCTGTTTGCTGCTTTTTGGTCAGTTTACTTACGTAAAGTAAGCAAAAAGACGTTTAGGGAGAGCGAGAGCGAGAGAGAGAGAGAGAGGGGGGAGATATGGGGAAGCAAAACGAAATACAAGCAAAACGAACGAGCTAAAATAAAACGCAAAGTGACATTGAAGGCTGTGCAACCTAACTAATTATGCAATTACCTGCCACTTGACGCGTTTTTCCCCTCCACCACCACCACCATTGTCTCTCTCTCTCCCCATCTCACAATTTATATCTCTTTCTTGATTACTGTCTCTTTGTTTAACTTAACGGAAATCGAACAGCTAAGAAATTAAGTGGTAAGATAGCCACATTTTAATTTTAGCTGAATTTGTAAAAGTATTGCTCAGTGGTGTACGAAAATTGGTTTGAACAGGATCGGCATCGAAAATCAATGAAACTTTACTGCAAGTCAAAAGAAAAATTTATTTATATTATTAAAATTAATCTCATTTGATGACTAATTCAAATTTAATAATTGAATCTCTTGCAACTCTGTTTTACCCAACTGTTATATCGCTTGTGTCCTTAGAACGAGTCATACGAAATGTGTTATACCAACGAAGGAAGCAGAGGAGTACTGTACTATCAGAAGTGTTATACTTTTGTCAATATTAATGATTTTGAAAATTGACATACGATAACTGTACTTAACCTTAAGAACACTATTAGGTTACGGCTATACTATGTATATAAAGGAGTGACTTTCAAAACTGTTATACACAAGAACCATTTTAAAGGTCTTTTATAAAGCGCTTTCAGTGAACAATTACATAGAATCATAGAATCAAAAGTGTTATACAAATCTTGGCTCTAATTCGGTTCGCCTCGTTTACACATTTAAATTAAACTGTTATACAGCAGAGCTAATTATCCTGTTTAAAGTAAATATCGAGGAACTTAATAATAATAATAATGCCAAAAACAAACGATTCAATAGAAGAAGAGCTCATTGAGTGGTAAAAATATATATTGATTGATTTTAAGTCTATTGAGTAAGTATTTATGTATATCAATTTCTGCTAGAACTAATCAAAATTCATTGGAATTGAAATATGCAAATGTCTTTGTCTATCTCTGTCTGTCTGAGTGTGTGTGTGTGTGTGTGTTCTTTGTATTTCTCTCGTTTTTAGTATCTATGCGGTGGCAATTCTAATATATATAAAAATTTTATTCATTTTATATTTTAATTGTATTCATTAGTTTTAGAAAACAAAGGTCATTCCTCAATAAGTCATGTCTTCGAGACTTTTATGATAAATGAAGCCATACGGCTAAATAAGGTAAATTTATGGTTCAGTCTTTTGTGTCTGGGCTACTTTTGTGCAATGTGTATTGTTTAACAAAATATATAATATATGTGATATAAAATGCCTATTAATAATGAATGTTGGTTTATACGGTTGTTATTGTTGTTGCCTCTTCGTTTTAGGCATCTAATATTTTACAGCCCACCAGCAACAACAGCAACAGCAACAGCAACAACAACAACAACAACACCAAACAACTTTGTCTCTTGCCTGGCTTATTGTCTTTAATCAAGTTCAAATTCAAGGCTAAGTCACACTCACACAGAAAGAAAAGTAAGTAAGTAGACAGAAAAGTAATTTGTTCAAGAATTCTATTTCTATTTGGGTTTATTAACCACAACAACAAGAATAATTTCACGATTTAACCAAGTTAGTTGAGAAGATTTTGTCCTAATCGTGTGCAAACTCTTGTGCATGCCCTCGTATACCCGGCGGATACATAATATACCGGTAAATAAATGATGATGCATCATCAAGTTGATCATCATCAGGTTTAAAAATGAAACATTAAGCATAGAAACAAATCTAGATCTGATTTAAGGAAGTTTCCAATTAAATTTTATGTAGATTTTTTTTTAATTTGTTGGTTGGTTTTTTTTTTTGTGTGTTTGCCATGGAAATTTCCTTGAATTTGTGCAAATTTCCCATAATTTGTTAATAAATTTCGCTTAGAATTGAAAAGAATAAAAGAAGAAAAAAAAAACGAGATAAAGATTATTCTTAAGGTTATTCACAGTCTAAACTTAAAAGACAATAAACAATTAAAATTAATTTTTGTATAATTTTTTTTTTTCGTTTTCGGTGTGTTTTTTTTTTTTTTTTGCATTATTTAAGAGACTCTACACTCTCGATTTCATTTACATTTTTCTTCGACGTCAGCAACTGGTTCCCCCTTGGGGCCCCTCCCCCCTCGTACCTCACACTTCCCTCCTTTTTTTTTGTGGATGAGTTTTTATGATAACTAATTTGTTGTTGTTGTTGTTGCTTTTAGTTGTTGGCTTTAGTTGCCTCAACCGGTTGCAGACAGAAGTCAAAAGTTGTTGGCGTCGTCGTCTCTCTGCAGCAAGAAATTAGCATCTCTTTTTTTTTTTTTTTATGTATTTTTTGTATTAGTTTTTGTCATTTTTTTTTCTTGGTAGCTTTCAAGGTCGGGCTTTGATTTTATTGTCTTTTTTTGGTTATTGTGTGTGCGTGTGTGTGTGTGTGTGTGTGTGTGTGTGGTCTAGTTGCAAGATTATTGATTTGTTAACCTTTTCTTAGTGCTATTGTTGTTGCTTAATGACTTCTTCACTTTTATCCGATTTGTGGTACGTGTTGGCACCATTTTTTACGTAAATGCTCCAAATTAATGGCAGATCATAAATCTGCCGGCTACCCATATTTGGTTTGTATTTGTTGTCTTTATTTTGTTTGCTGTTGGTTAAAAGGTGTGAAATTGTTGAATTGATATAACCTTCAACTACTTTTTTCTTAAATCGCTAATCTATCACTCAAAAATGCGAATTACTTAAGTTATTTCGTGTTATTAGAGACAAAAGAAGGAAGTTGAGTTGTATAAATGGCCTTGGGCGGTTGTTTACTAAATGGAGAGACATTTCCCATCTTAAATTTCATAAACAGTTTTCTTCCTAGATCTAATCTTAACCATGTTTTAAATAATCGAACGTGTATCATAAAAAACGCTATAGTTTATAGGCCTAATACATACATATATCCCAAATATAAGATTTGAAGTTAATATAGGATCGAGTAAGTAATATTTTGAAGAGTTTGAAAATTACTGTTGACTGTTTCAAATACTTATTTGGTGAACGTTTTGAAGCCGATTTCGTTTTTCAATCCCTCATTATTGGCTGTTTTGTTTCTCTTTTTCATGCAACTGCAACGGCATCTTCACACGAATGAACGAAACCAAATCCATCTCGTTTGCCAAGTGAAAACTGAGAGTTTCCTTTTGAAAAACCATTGCCATCAGATTCAATTTGTGTGTTGTGTATTTGTGCATTTATTTGTATACCATGCAAACCCCCGGCCAAAGTGTCTGTAACCCTTCCATGGCCTTGTCTGTCTGCAGGCTAGAGACACCCTTTACAAGGTTAATTAGACCAAGTTGTCCTTTTTATCCCTAACTAACTTGGTTTATTGGACGGAGTTGGCCGTGAGCTAGATAGTCTTTTGTGCATGGTATACCAAAGTCGGCTCAACGTTTTACTTAGTACTTACATATATATGCCGTTCAACAAATAAGTTTAATCCACCGATTCCGGTTAGGTTAGGGGCAGATGCGAATGATGAATGTCAATGCGAATTATTTAAAGTTGATTGGAATACCGAAATGATCGGATATGCAAAGAGACATATTACGATTATGCGTCTGTCTTTCACTCTGTCTCCCTCCATCTGCATCTCCACTGCCCTTTCTCTGTCTATCTCTAGCGATGCCCACCCATTACCATTACTTTTGGATTTGGATGGAAAGTTTCTTTTTTGGTGTTTTAACTTCTTGACTAATTAAGTTGCAACAGCCACAAAAATTGTAATAATTTTTGTTAAACGTTAAAATTAAAAATAAAAAAAAAAAGAGTGTGAAAAAAGGCAAATAAAGTGAAGAGTGAAAATCTGGCTACAACGGGAGAGATGAATGAAAGTAAAATTTCAAAATTTCGTTTGCTGTTGTTGCTGTTGTTGAGGTTGTTGTTGTAGCCGATGATGAAAGTAAAATCGGCGCAGATTGTCCGTGTATATTAGAGTATGTGTGTGTGTGTGTGTGTGGCAGATGCGCCAACTAAAAAACCAAATTGTAACTGCAAAAGAAAGAAAACTTCAAATGATGTTGTTGCTGATGATCATCATCATGATGTTGATGATGATGATGATGATGAAGTAGATAACAAACAATGTATAAGGTGCACAGTAATAATTAGCAACGCCTGAGATAATATTTCTTTTGCGAAAATTACAAAAATCAAGAGATTTTTTTTTTGGCCATGAGTTTTTTTCTTTCGTTTGGCGTGGCAACTTTGAAGGTGTCTGACTTTTAGAGCCATTTTTTTTTTTGAAACAGTTTCCAAAACAAAGGGAAAAGAGTATTGTCGAAATAAATTTAAAAAAATTTTCAATAATAACAAATTTAACTTTAACTTACCTTAAATATTTAACTTTTTTCAATTGTTTGTAATCCAAATTTTATTTTAATTGTAGGAGGGGAAATGTTTGTTTTCTATTATAATGTATTTTGTTGTTGGAACAATTTATAGTTTTTTTTTTGTTTTAGAATTTATGTTTGTATCTCTAATTATGAAAATAAAAAAAAAAATGAATGGCTTATGTCGTTTGTAGAAAAATATATAGAAACTACTTAGTTCAAAAGTAAGAAATTATTTTGAGGATTCAGAAAAAATTATATCAAGTGTTAAAGGCTCTCAGGAGGAATCCTTTTTGAAGGATTGTTTGCAATGCTCTTAATAGTTTTTGTATAGTTCAGATTTGATTCAAAGAGAATGTAACTAGAACTAGTATCAAGAAGAGGATTTGATTGTTTATCTATTTATCTCGGGACATATAAAAGTATCTAAAATCTAAAACTTAATTAGCTTTCCCTTTGCATCTATCAATATAGTGAAAACATATTTCTTTTTAGTTTTGAGCTGTTTATTTTAGTTACTTATTTAATTGTTTATTTTATTTTTCATATTTTTTTGATTATTTAAATTTATAAATTCCACATTTTTGTGTTTTGTTTTTTGTAATTAGAATATATGTCTGTGTTCTGTATAAGATAATTATTTTCTTTCGTAATTTTTTATGAGATGTTGTTAGGTATTTTTTCATAAATCAAATTTAATTTGCACTTAACAAAAGTTGAACAGTACGAAAAAAAAGCTGCCTTTACACACACCAATACACCAAACGCACACACACACATGCACAAAGAAAATTGCAAGCCACAAATGGTTTTTCTTTGTCTCTGTGTGTGTGTGTGTGTGACTGTGCACTTGTGAAAATTTTATTGCTATTTTTTTTTTCTGTTTTGTATTTTGTAACTTGTGAGTTTATATTTCTATTTTGTTATTGTTAATAATAATATTTATTTTCATGCACTTGGGAAAAACTTTGTAGAAGATTTAGGCACAGATTTTTTTCTTTTAAACACAGAAAATTTTCAAAAAAAAAAAGCAAAAAATACGAAAATCAAATTGAATTTGTTTTTATTTTATTTGTTGTTGTTGTTTTTATATAATTTAATCTCTCTTTCTGGCACACACACAAACACACGAAGGCTAGGCGCATGCTTCGTCGTCTAACTACGTTTACGTTAACTGCCACGCCCACTTACTGCTGGTGGGCTGTGGTGTGGATTTGGCTCCCAGAGAAATGAGTTGAAAAGAAAAACTTGTCCGATTGCTGCTGCCTGCCTGCCGTTCACCTGGCTAACCGTTTGCAGACTGAAATTGCAGACGGAGATTGGCCAACATGAGTTGAGAGTTGGCATAAAAAAAAAAAAAAAAAAAACACTGAAAAAATGGGAATTTGGTTATGGCAAAGCTTTTGGTCAATGCTAAAAACTGGTTTCACATTGCTTTTGCGCATGCGCGGCACGTTGCCCATTCAAATCGAGAGAGAGAGAGAACACCGAGTGGAGAAAAGGAGATGGAGAGAGAGAAACAAGAGAAAGAGCGTAACACAGAGCCAAAGATACATGAAGCTAGTCAGGTTGACGACAGAGAGATAGATAGTTTGATAGATAGACAGAGAGATTATGCGTTTATAATGAGAGACACTCACACAGAGAGAAAGAGAAGAAGAAAGAGAGTGAGCTTTTCATTTAACTTTAAGCTGGAAGAGCACTTTAATACATTGGAGCATTTTCCTTATACATTTTCCTTTTGGTAGCCCCTCCCCCCCCACCATTTACACACACACCGACACACACCAAAACATTCTGCAATAGATTTTTTGTTTGCCTTGCATTTGATTTACTTTGTGACTTTGCTTTTAAAAAACTTTTGATATTGCAGTGATCTGTATTATATACCCTGTTTATAATACAAAGGGGTATATTCAATTTCTTATGTATAAAGTTAAGATATACATAAGATTTGATGTAGATTCAGATTTGTGTTAATAGGCAAAACAATGTCAATTCTGTTTATATTCAAATTTCTGAAAATTCCGAGAATCAAAACTTTTGTATGCTAAGAGTCTACGTCACTTGTTGTTATACCTTTGCTAAGGGTATTATAGATTTGAAGAAGCAGAGGTTACGGTACCAAGAAAAACTGTTTCGATATAGCCATGTCTGTCTGTTTCTATGTGTCTCACTTCACGTAGTTTAAAAGTGATTGGACTGAAACTTTGCATTTTGGTATTTGACTATAATAAGTAGCTCAAGTTCTTAATTTGGCCTGATCAGAGCTCTATAACATAAGCTAAATATAGAGTACAAACAAAGTCGTTATCGTTTTGTTCCCCTTTGTTTCATTCGATTTGATGTTTTTATTTTTTATTAATTTTACTTTATAAGCAGCTTAACAGGTTTGTTGATAAAGATTTTCGGTTTGCTTGCAAAATTTATATGAGAAATAGATTTGCAAAATTAATTACAAATTGATTTCCTTATGTCCCAATATGTTAGATCAAATATACAAATATTTAAGCTAATTTCTATTAGTAATCCATATAATTACCTTTTGTGTTTCATTTGTGAACTCGAATGAGAACAAAAGGATTAAACTAGTTAAGGAGTGAGAAAAGAGTAAATAAATTTGATCTATTCAAAATGTACTCATAATTCAATAGTTTATGGCTTAGGGAAAATGATTTTGAATGAATCACAAATTAATATGCCTCACAGCGTAATGAACGACCGCAATGACATAATATGAAAAAGCGAAACAAAAATTAAATAATGAAGATTCAATTAAAGTGAAGCCCTTTTTATTTTGTTGGCTTTGATAATAATCAACTATCAGGCAGATGGCTGTTGGCTGATGGCTGATGGCCTGGCCATTAGTCACACACACGCACCACCTCAAATAAACTATTTTGTGAATTTGTTGGACTCTGGCCATAATGAAATGAAACGAGCTGAAATTGTTTAAACGGTTCATGAATTATTGCGCATACGCCGCATGGTTCGGTTCAGTGCAATTAAATTTGTTAAATAAATGCATTTTGATTTTCATTTAAAGGAATGGACAAACAAACAAAACAAAACGAAACAAAAACTAAGTAAGTAAATCGGAATTGAATGCAAAATAATGCCCCTAGCTCTATCTCCCTCTAATCGCAATCGCAGTCGCAGTCTCTTTTCATAATGAAATCAATCAGTGCGGTAACTGGCAATGGATTATGGCATATTTAACTGTCTCTAACTCCTCTGGCTACCTCGCCACTTCTGGCTCTAGTTTCAGTGTGTGTGTGTGTGTGTGTGTGTGTGTGTGCGAGTGTGTGTGCTATTACATCATAGAGACAAAGTACTCCAGCTTAAATGCTGCACTGCATCCAATCCGTCTCTGACGTATGTGAAAGTTGAACAAAATACAGAAAAAAAAAACTTAACTCCAACTCGAAACTCCAAGCAACTTCAAACCAAGTCAAGTCTCCAGCTTTAGCTACAGTTTCAGTTTTAAAGTGCGATTGTCTTGGCTTATTCAAATTGGAACAACGTCGCCAACTCTCTTAGAGTCGTTTACCGCATGCGGAATTGTTTTTTATTTATATACATATATTTGTTGTTGTTGCTGTTGTCTTTTTGGCGGCGTGTGCCGCCTGAAATCTTGTTACATTTTTATATAGTATATAGTATACCAATACTTGCATATATATAAACTACTTTGTGATACTGCATGGCCATATATTAGTTAGTAGTAGTAGTAGTATATAGTTTTGTCTATGAGAATGGGAGCACCGTGTCGACTTTAAATGCATATGTGTGTGGGTGTCTTTCTCTCTCTAATACTATGTGTGTGTGTGTGTGCGTGTGTGTGTATGAACCGGTTGCAGTTGCTGCTGGTGGCAGTCGTTGTCGTCATATGTTGTAACTACTTAACTGGTCCACAAAACTGAGTCCATTCCAGCCAGCTGACTGATCAATATCGATTTTGGCGCCCAACATTCTCCAAGTGTAACAAATTTTCCATGTGCATAACTGTTCAAAACTTAATCCAATATGGATTATAAGGTTTTTGTAAGTTTAATAAAGTCATAAGGCTAGATATTATCGGTGCTTAGTTCTCCATCAATCTTCTTATCATAGGTAGATAGAGTTTTGTGGAGTTTTCCGATAATGCCATAGAAACTATCAGTCTAATCAGACTTCTGAATACAAAGTTCTTAAACGTAAGCACCGAACTATATAAACTTTGGCAAATTTTGGAAATATTTAAACAAAAACTTCTCAATTTCAACAAATACTTTGGCTTATCCCTTTCGGCATTAAATTTGAGTAACTAAAGGCATTGAAAGTCAAATATTTAGGTATCCTAGGTATCTTGTTTTGTCCTTCATTAAATGTTGGCCAAAAAAGGTTCAAGAAGAATGCATTGTGGACAAAGCCAAATTGTTGCATTATGCGTCACTTTTAATTGTTTGTTGGAATGTCTCTGAAGTCACGATTTGTAACAATTTCAATTTATAACCATAAAAATGTATGTTTACCGTTTTGTTTGGCACTTACCCTTACAGATTTCTTTAACTGTAAAAAATCATTTGTGACTGCAAAATGCAAAATGTTATAATTATATTATGAGCTGTTGCTGTTGCTGCTGCTGCTGCTGCCTCAAAAAAGGTGGTTCAACTTGTTTTTGTTTTTTTTTGGTTTTCCTTCTTATTTTATTACTTTTATTTTTCATTTATGGTTTATTTAAGCTTTTTGTTGTTGTTGTTGTTATTGTTGCTTAACACAAATTACAAGAAAACCAGAACCAAGCTGACAGGCGTCAACTGGCAACTGGTTCGATTTTGTGCTTTTTATTTCTTTGTGTTTTTACATTCTCTTAGAGTATAGGGCCTTGGACTGTGATTGCGATTGACTACCGACTGACTGAATTGGTCTCTGTATACGTTATAGGGGAGGGTTGTGGTTAGGTGAGCGGTGAGCGTTGAGGTCTAACTGGAATTGCAATTCCAATTCCGCGAAAACTTTTTTTTTTTTTTTGATTAAATTCATCTAGTTATGCATGTATGTAGGTATGTATGTTAATTGACCTTGTCACTAATTTTATTTTCTTGTTTCGTCTAAAGTATAAAAAAATTAACAATAAAACGAAACACTTTACTCAATGTACTATTCGAGGGTGGACGATCGCCTTGATCTCTCCCATTGGTCAAATGAGCATCGATTTGGGCTTCCAACTCATCGCCGTAGCGTAGGATATACCATTCGGCTATGAAATATAGAATCAATGTGATGAAAGCATATTTCAAATAGATTTTAAATATATCCAATATATGGATGCCAAGTTGATGCAGCAATTCGCAGAGATCCATGTTAATTGAAAATTGTTTATGCTGGGCTAACGTTGCGTATGCGTAATGCAAATCTTTACTCTAGTCTCTATATTCCTCTCTATTTGATGGCAATTTTTTTCTGTTTTTTTTTTTTTTTTTTGGTTTTTTTTGTGTTATGTTATTTTTGCCTATCGAAATTGAGGTCGTCTTTGACTTGGGGTTCGAGTTCGGCTTGGACTTGGTCTCGTCGTCGTTGATGATATGTGTTGTAGTCGCAGTTGTTGGCTGGTTGTTGTTGTTGTTGCTGTTGTTATTGCTTGTTGGTTTTATTATTATGCAATAAACGTTTTTAGTTCGCTTCGTCTTAGGTCTTCTTCTTTTTTCAGCCCCGCGCTGCACATTTTTCGCTTTTGGTTTTAGCTCATTTGAAATTTTTGTATAGTATGTTGGAGCTGTTGATGATGATGATGATGAAGATGTTGATGAAGATGATGATGTTGATGTTAAAGCTGCTGCTGCTGCTGCTGATCCATTCCCTTTTTGGGATGCTCTTTGACTGCCACTCACACCGCTGTTTGGTTTTTGTGGGCTTTCAGTTTCGGTTTCGGTTTGTCATTTGATCATCATTATGCGCGCACCTTAATTATGTTAATTTGTTTAGAGCAGCTTTTGTTCAGAGTTGCCTTTATTGTTGTTGCTGTCTTTACAAGACTTTATTAAGCTCTTTCTTTCACCGCATCGGCCTGTAAAAATGGTAAAACACAAAAATTTCATTTTAATTTGATTGAAAATTAATTGGTCTTTGGCTTTTTGTATATGTATGTATGGCTGAAGATGAGTGACTGAGTGAGTAACTGTTTGATGTTTTTTGTTTCTTTAACAAATTGGATTGCGAAAAGAAAAAGGCAAACAAAACATAATAATAGAGTGAAATGAGAAACTAGATCATAGCTACAAAAGCAACAACAAATCAAAAAAAGGGTGTAGCCAAATGAATTTCAAATTGAGGCAGGTCAAATTTCGTATCTTCAATGAAATGCTATATCTTTCAGTTATAAATTGAGCCAAAGCGAATGTATAATAAATCAATTAAGATAATTTCACTAAATTTGTTTGGCTTAAAGGTTGCCCAAGTCATGGGAACTGTATCAAATTTGTAGTCAACTAGTTTTGGGATGAACTAACAATATATTTATATTGTAAGAGATCGAAGAAAAGGCTGGGAAAATACAGAAATGTATTAATAAATTAGTTGTTTCCCAGAAAGGATTGAATCACATCTAAATAACGAAACTAAACCTTATGAAGATTAAACAAAAGTTGAATATTGAATATTTCGATTCTTTTTAAATGGTTATGGCTAGTTAATATAATTAACCTTTCCAACTTCTGGTAATGAAATTGAGTTACTTTTGCAATTGATCTGAATTCTGAGATTAACTTTATTCTGGTTAAAAGTCACTTTGACTTGCTGAAAGTAGTCATGATCTATTGAAATACTAAATATAGATCATTTGTTGTATGTATGTGTATACAGCAACAAATAAATCTGCATAATTTTGTTTAAATCAATGCCAAATGTTACGCTATAAAAACTTTAAAGATCACATAATCATTTTCATAGATCGTTCACCTTTCTATACAATTGACCCAGAGACACTGAACTCTTTAGTATCTATTGGCCTATTATTAGCCAGTCTTTTCCTCTCTCTCTCTTAACCTTCAACCCAACACGATATCGAAACTCCCCGTTTCCTATTCCCCTCTCACAAGTCTTTCCCAAAAACAAATCTCTGACTCGATGTGTGTGTGTGTTTGTTTTTGGTTTTTGTCTCATCTTCACAAAGAGTGAAGTAGTAGCCAAAGCAAATCTTTGACAAACCCAAGTCAAAACTCGCTTAAGATTGCACATCTTTCAGTTTTGTGTGATTTGAATATTCGTACACTTGACAATCGCTTAACGAAAATCTACTTAACCTTACGATTTGTATCTCTAAGAGGTGACTCCTCTCTTTGATAATCGCAGCAATTATTTTAAGCACACACCAACAAAATCAACTTCAACTTGGGTTGTTTTGAGGCTTTAGGCATAAAAAAGCCAAACAAATTGTATTACATTAACAACCGCAAAACAACAATAACAATAACAACAACAGAAACATCCACCAAGTTGCAATGTCCAAACCAGTTGCATATAAGAGAAGGCACAGCATTGTGCAAAGTGGATTGCCTTCGTCAAGGAGATGGTCGATGGTCGACGGGAGCTGGACTTTAGAGTGCGTAGTCATGTTTTTGGCGTACATTATTTATATAAATACGTGAATGCATGTGTGTGTGTGTGTGTGTGTGTGTGTGCGTGTGTGTATCTTCCTGTCAGGCAAAAAAGACGAAGAAGAAACAACAGGCAACAAGCCAGCAAACAGCAACTGAAAATGTAAATGCTGAAGTTGAATTGTCACATAAAATTCAACAAGAAGATACAGTGAATAACACTCCACAAGGGGGCCAGACCAGACAGCACTCAAAGTCTTCCCCCAAAACTAGACTTGACTTGAGCCTCCTCGTCAAGTGACAACCTGAACGAACGGGCCAGATCCGAAAGAAGATTTCGCAGAAGCAGAAGCCTCTTCTCATATGGGGCCTGATCTACCGGTTTTTCGATTTCGATTAATTTTTTCTTCATTTATTTATTTATTTTTTGAAACCCCCCAGCAGACGACACCTTGAAAGACCTTCTGACATTTTCAGTCATATCAAATTGTTTTCACTGTGTGTGTTTCTTGATACCCTTACTTACGCGTGGAGGTGGATGATCAGTAGATGAAATGAAATGAGTTGATTGTTGAAATTGGCCATTTGGATTGTTTATTCTAAAGAGTATATCAAAATCTTTTGGCAATTGTGATTACCTTGTTTTTTTTTTTGTCTCTACTTGTGTTTTTTTTTTTTGCAATTTATTAAATTTCAACATCATAAAGTTAAATTAATGAAAACATTTCTTGTTGTTGTAGCTTATATGTATATATTTTTATTGTTGGTGTTGTTGTTGATTGCTGATCATGAAATTCGCGTCACATTGTAAATTATTTACTTGCATATTAATTAGTGGTAACAACGAACTCATTTTTTCTTCTTTGGTTTCTGCTTTTGGTGTTTTTTTTTCTTATTACATAAGGATTGCCCAAAGGGGCCAAATGGTGTTAACTGCTGCTGACCAGTTGCCGTTGTTGGCCCATTAACAAAAAAATAACTGAACGACAAAAAAACAAAACCCCAAATCGAGTAAATGAAAACGAAAAATGTGGGTGACCAGAGTAAAAGAAAAACGGGGAATGAAAGAAAAATAAACATTTCTTGTAATTTACTTTACAATGCGAGTCAACCAACCCAACCGACCAACAACCCACCCACCGCCATCGCCGCCGCCCAATTGTTGACAAGTTGGTCAAGTAAATTGAAGTTGCAGTTGGTTGTCAAATTGGAGTAGACTCGATTTAACCGGGTCACACTTAGCTGCCTTGTCTGGCCGGCCACTACTAACAAAAATTGAAAATGGCTTTTAATTAGGTTGTTGTGTCTTTCAATTTCCAGCCATGTTGTCAGTATTTTCGGTTAAATGTTGTTTGTTTGTTTTTTTTTTTTTGGTCTCAAGTATTTCCGTAACCCATTTGGTTGGCTGGCACTCAGTCAGGTTTTGGTTTATGCTTGAGTGATTGAAATTGCGTAGGTGTTGTCATAATTACCCACTTTTTATGCCCTGCATATGCTACAAGCAATGGCAACTGGGTATATTATGATCGATCAAATGCATGTAGCATTAACCAGGTTAACGAAACGTCATCAAGTTTTAGCCCTATGTAGACATGGCTAAGGTTCTCTCCCCTCTCTCTCTCTCTCTCTCTTATTCAAGACGGTTTGCTTGTGTAAATTTATTCAGTTTTTACTGGGTATCTTGGGATCGTTAACTTCTTTTTAACACATTAATTACTGTTTACGGAAATGAATTAAACTTTTTTGAATTTCGAATTATTGAAGGAAAAACAGAGAACTCTTAGAAACAAATATGAACTTTAACAATAATTTTAAACTATTTTGTAAAGAAGAAAATTACAAAAAAATAATCCATTGATCATTGAAGATTTTCTAAAAAAGGATTTTCAGTTTGGATTTTATATTATTTTTTAGAAACAAAAGTAGATAAAGCGATAGCTTAGTATTTCAATTGATATCCCAGTAGGAATACGATGTTCTTAACCCTAAGTGGATTTAGTTCAATAATGACTCGCTAAGATTGCTTGATTAACCTTTGAATGCCCTATCCAGGAGGTTGCTAGTATAGACTATCCATAGGATATTGGAAAGGAGGATTAAACTAAAGATCTACTTGGTTAAGCTAAAGCTAATGCTTAGAAATTTGAAATTGGATAGAATTTCATTGGGTGATTCAACATAATTTTTTCCCCCATTTTAAAGTTCGGTGAAGGGAACGATTAGCTAACAAACTTTATCACATTTCTCACCGCTTCCTCTTCCTATTTAAATGTGGAGTAAAAGAGTCTCTCAGTGGGTTCATAGTCAGCCTTCATCATATTACATTCACTTCAATTTGGCTACTGAAAACGGGTTTTCATCAATGTGGGGAATTTACCCAATTGCATTTTATTTTACTTGCTTGTTGCTGCTATCTTTTACTTTATCATCTGTGGCTTTTTGTGTTATAATTACCGCATTATTATCAATTTTCCAGACAGACAGGTGTGTGCCAGCACCAGGTAAACAAGAGACAAGGTAAAACAACAAAAAACACAAAAATATACGAAAATAAAACGTTTAGCCGAAAAAAAACAAAAAGCGTACAAAAAAAATAACAACTGATTTTGACAATTTAGACTGGAATACGTGGCCGACTTCCAGTTGCCCATATGTTCAGTTGATCGATCAGCTGTTTGTGGCCAAGTAGAGCTTTGAAGAACAAACAAGCTAAGCTTTTCCGGCTAAATAACCGAAAGCTTAAAACGACTTGAATAATTGTTGTTGCGCTATTTAAAGATGATTGAGATCATTAAAACTTTCATTCAATTCTCAAATATTGTCAACTAGCCCTAATTTTGTGAATCTGTAATTCTGTCAATTTTCGATCGATTTTCAATATTCATAAAACAGTTTTTCTATTTGAAAGTAATCTTTAAGATTGCATTAAAACCACAAATCTTAAATTTTGGTAAAAATTGTAATCTTAATTATTTCTACATTAAATATAATCATTCATATTTGAACATTTGAAGAGTTTATATTGACAACTGGCAAGGCCACTTAAAATTGTTTCAAATAAGTTTGTGAAATATGAATTTCAACAGATTTCTTACAACAAATATTACGTTTCCTCAACGTCACTCACTTGGCCGTTACTTTCACGACAACTGACAAAAGCTGAGCAATCTGAACGTGGCTTAAACTTGCTCACTGAAAAAAGCTTTCAAATACAATTAACTGTTCGACTGTTAACCGTTACTGTTAATAACAGCACTGGTTCGACTCATCGGTTCGACCTCAGACCTTAGCACTGGTTGGAGTTTGACCCAGGCCTTTGTTATACCATGCAGTGTTGCCATTTTAGCTTATTTTAAGCTAGATCTAGCATATTTCAAACCTTAATTGCTTGAAAATTTCTGAAAATGCTTATAGCTTGAAATCTAGCCTTATTTTAAAATTTTAATTAATTAAATTACTTAAATTGTTGCTCAATTTGCAAGAATTCATTTCATAAATTGGGAGGAAAAGGAAAATACTTCCCAGTTTTGGGCCGAGGTCCTTAATTATAAGGATGCTGGCAGAAACAATGCTGCTGTTGAGCGCGTATTTAGCCAAGTTAACATCGTTAAAAAGTAAATTGCGAAATCAATTAAATGTTAAAGGTTTAAACGCAATTTTACGTATAAGGTTTGTTTTTGAAATGATTGGCTATTTAGTGTATATTTAGAAGATTCCTTTTAATTATACAGATATGGATTACGCCGTCATGGCAAATGTTGTGTTAATTATAAAGTACCTGTAAAGTACTTATCTTTAATTAAAGGCTCTGACAAATATGAAGAAACAAATAATGAAATTGATGACATAGCTTCACTAATATAATTTGATATATATCAAATTTATATTAAATGTTATACACCAAGTGTTTTTATAGTTAGCTTATTTTTAAGCTTTTTTTTTTTAAATGTTTAGCCTATTCTAGCTTATTTTTTCCTTAAATCTAGTTTATGGTGACTCTAAATTTCTGGCAACACTGATACCATGCACCCACAGGTTGAAATGGTATATTAAAGTCGCCAAAATGTCTGTAACAGGCAGAGGGAAGCTTTTCCGATTATATTCTGGATCAGAATCAAGAGCCGAGTCGATCTAACCATGTCCGTCTGTATGAACAACTAGATCTTGGAGACTATAAGAGCTGGGGCCACCAAATTTGGTATTTAGACTTGTGTAGTATGTAAATGTATAGAGTTAATTGGAATTTTGGCCACACTCCCAGAATTTACATAAACCGGTAGTTTTTAAAAACTATAACAGCTAGAGACATTAAATTTGGTCAGTATACTGGCTTAGTATGCGCGCAGCCCACTGCGCCTTCAAAATTTAGAATAAACCGATTTCCCCTTGCAATTTGTTGACTATCGTAATCAAAATCGTCCAATATCGTCCACAAGTTATTTCAATAAATTTCTACAAACCTAACAAATTCGATTCAAATCAGTATAAACCATAAAAACGTCAGCCGGTTGTCTGTATAGTTATGTCAAAGACCACGAAGTTCTATTATCAGCTGTCTTTGCTAAAGAACTCCAGAATTGCAACAGTCCATGTTTCATGTCTTTAACGTTTAAAACTAGTTGGGAATTGTAACTAAAGAGATTGCTGAAGCCGACAATGCCGAAGTTCGGCTAAATTGCAAGGTTTGAATTGACTTGAATTCCAAAGAGGTCGTAATCTAACCTGCTAATACTTTTTCTTTCAAATATTTATATATGTATTTTTTTGTATTTTTATTTTTAAATGTTGTATTTAAAATTAAAGGAAATGTGAAATGTTTCGACAACAATGAATTGATGATGGTATACATGTGTATGTGTGTGTGTGTGTGTGTGTGTGTATTCTTTCGTTTTGCTATATACAAAATTATACAGTTTTCTTTTTTTTTTTTGGGTAACATTTTGCAAAAAGAGGTAGAAGCCAATTGGATTAAGTATTAATAACAACAACAACGACGACAAAGCATGCTATTTTGTCCCCGATCCGCATCCTCTTTGCATTCCTTATCTTCCATCCTTGAACTCTCTCTCTCTATCCTTTATCCTTCATTTTGCGCTACATTCATTCAATGGCCTCAATTATTTCATATTCTTCATCCAAAGAATGATCATAATCGATATTGTATTTATTTTTGATTTTACTTTTATAGTCGCGTAGCTCTTGATCGTTTTCAAATTTATTGGGATTATAGCGTTGCCTTTGCTGTTGTTGTTGTTGCTGCTGATGTTTACTGTTGCCGGTGTTGCTGTTGCTGCCGTTAAGTTTCTTTTTTCTTTTGGCATTGCTGCCACTGTTTGGTTTGGTCGTTTGTGCAATAATTGTGCGATTTCTAGAACTATTTGGTTTAGTCTCTAATCTAGATTTAATTCTATTTCTATGGGATTGATTTTCACTATTTTTACTAGAATTATATTGCTGTCTATGTTTCTGCTTTTGCTGTTGCTGTGAAGAAGGTAATGATGATGATGATGATGATGATGAGTATGACAATTGAGTTGAGTTCGGTGTGGTAAATCTCATCTGTCCTCTAAAACTATTTTTGGTCATTTTATTGTAGTTTGTTGTTGCAGTGCTATCTACGATTTGATTGTGATTGTTGTTGTTGTTGTTGCTGCTGCTGGATTGCTGTTGCTGTTGTCTTAGAAATTGTCGCTGTCTGCTGCCTCGTTGTCTGCTTGTTGTTGTTGTTGCTGCTGCTGTTGCATTTGTTATCCCAATTTTATACTCATCATCAGCCTTATATCATACATCATTCTGCTGCTGTTTACGCTCGGGAATACGATATAATTCATCATTATTTTGATACAATTGCTCGGAGGTGGCGCAATTCACATTGGACCACCAATCGCAGACACGTACAGCCTGATTGAATACAGTGCCATTGGGACATAGGAAGGAATATTGATGACCCGAATGAAGGCACCAATGCCAGACCTGTGTATATAGAATAACAATACGAATGAATCAATATTCCCCATTCCCTGATTTTGGTTTTGCGGTTGCCACTCACCTGACAACGTGTCTCCGTATCAGCATAGTAGCCCGGTTGACGTCCTTGACAATTGAAGGATAGGCCCTTTGGTACAGCATCATAGGCAGGATAATCCTCACCAGCAATATAACCATCAATTTGCTGTGCAAGAAAATGGAGTTCAAATTTAGACATTTTAATAACAATGTTGTGCTGTATAAATAAATCAAGAGAAACCCAAAATGCATTCCCATGTGAATTATCTCATCTCGGCCGGCGACGACCTTCATTTTCGACCAAAAGTGCCCAGAATTGCCCAAGCTGAATGCACATTAAAAATCAACAGAGATAGACCTAAACAATAACAAATTACATAGATGTATGAAACAATTGCACACATAAAAAAAGACCTGACACAAAAATTTCAAATGCAAATGCAAAACACACACACACACACACACACACACTCACTGGTAAACCAACAAAAGAATCACCTGGTGTTGAAAATGAATGAATTTTGTGTAAACTTTGGCAATCGTTGAATGAAAAACTCGTCGTGACAACCAACTGTCAATCTCATGCGTATGAAACCATGAAAAGCCAACAACAACATACCCCCCGCTTTGGCCTCCCTTGCCCAGTGCCATGGCTTCTAGCTGAAAGCTCCCAGCTCCATTTGGCATTCGACACATTGCATCCGCCTATCTTGATCTTGTATTACGTTTTGCTATGGCAGATAAGGGCAGGAGAGGGAGATGCACTTTTCCTCTGCTTATTTTGTTTGTTTTTTTTCTTTACCTGTTGATTTTAGGTTAATGCTGAGTTTATGCTAATCGAAAATAATTGCAAGACGAGAGTGCAGTCTTTAATTCATTTGCAACTGAATGATGGGAAGAATATACTTATTCGAGGTGTTACTTTATATGGGAAATAATGATACATTTTCGAAATTCAATTTCGAATTATTTGTTTATATTCACAATGTGTGTGAACTGCAAGAGCCCGTTTTGGGGGAGGATGGACTCCCTGTTGATTAGTTGAGAAAACTAGTACCAAATTCAAATTGTTAACAAACAGTCGGTCCACATTTTGGCCCAGATTTTGGTCAGTTTTTTTTTTGAAGAAATTTTGCTTTTTCGAAGATCAAAGTGTAAAATTGTTAGTGCCTCAAGTTAAATGTTGTCTTTTGGTTGTCGATTGGATAAGAAGCTATTTAGCCCTTTAGATTTCTGGCAGCATTTCGGTTTCTCGTTGTTGTTGTTGTTTCCATTTATTTCACTTTACTAACTATAAAGTTGCATCGATTTTCCTCTTCTCATTTTCTATCGTATGCAATTTTCACGCTAATAACTTTCATGAGGTTTTAACATTTTCAACTAAACAAAGGTAACGTCTGCAACAACAACAACAATAACAATAGTAGTGAATTTTATTTAACCGCCCATTGCCTCAGTAACCCAAACTTTACTTTGGCCCTCTTTCTCTTCCTCCTCCTTCTCCTGCCGTGCACACTGGCAATCGCAGTCAACCTTTTCCGTAACAGATTTAACTGGTTTAAATACCAAAAGCAGACACAAAACTCTTTACTGACTGAAGCTACATATAACAATATAACAGGCAAAGGAAAATGGGTAATTTTCCTTTTTTGTACCAAAAAAAAAAAAAAACAAAACTTACATTTTGTTTGTTACTTTTGTTTGTTTGAATGCTTAGGGCACCAAGGCTAATTGATAAAGTGAGTAGGTAAGTGGAAATACAGAGAGAATGCATAAAGTTTATAACGAAATTTGCATACCCTTTCAGAGTAAATGCCAAAAACACTAATTCTTATAGAGAATCCCTCTCTCTCTCTCTCTCTCAATTATCATGTTTGAATAGGAAAGGAATAGATAGAAGGATAAAACCGAAAATCTCGATATTTATGAACCGAAATAAGAATATAGTTAAATTCGATATAATATAGAACAATCTGCTATGTAGATGATGCAATAAGGGTATCTTTGGTAAGGGTATCTCTAACAAAAAACCTTAACCAAGTAAAAGAAGAAAACAATGACGACACCTTCCCCCATCAAATGGGGGTATGAGAAGCAAAAGAAGATGAAGCAGGAGAAGAAGTAGGAGGAGGAGGAGGATGAGGAGCTGCTTCTGCCGATCCCTCTGTGGCTGCTGCTGCTGTTGGCTGTGTGGCTGTTGCCAATGCTTTTGCATTTGCTTGGGGTTTTTAGTGGACGTGAGAAGATGTCTAACACTTGGTAGACAGGTCGTCGCTTGCACTTGCAAAATCTCGTGGAGAGTTACCATTTTTTGTTGTTGTTTCTGTTGTTGGTCTATTTTGTTGTTGTTGCTATTGCAGTATTGGTATGGCTGTTGTTGTGGTGGCTGCAACTTTGCGTGGGAGTTTTGTTGTTGTTGTTGTTGCCTGGTATAGATGCATATCAAAAACAAGAGACAAATGGTGTGCGCAATCTCTTCTACTTGCAATGAGTATAGGAAAATTATCTAAGATGACACTTTTTTTTTTTTTTTTGTATTTTTGGTTTGTGTGCAGTAGCAGCTAATGAAGTTGTCAAAATAGAAGATCAGATTTAGTGCATCTGCAGATATATACATATGTATGTATATATTTTTTTTTTTTTGGTTGTTGGACTTTGGATTTTTCCCAGGCTCATCAAATTTCTCAGCGATAAATCAAACGATAATTGTTATAATCCAAAAGGGAATCTCTTTCAGATTGTTGTTGTTTTTTCTTTTTGGCCAGAAGACTTACCCCATTGACACAATTCCCTGCCAGCAGTAGACCAAACACGATCATCATTATAATGGCAGTGGAGGAGATAAAGTTGCTCCAATGTTGAAGAAGATGCTGCTGTTGTTGTTGTTGTTGTTGCTGTCTGTGGAGCTGCTGCTGTGGTGATTTGTTTGCTGCTGCTGCTGCCATGATGTCTGTGATTGTTTTTGTATTTTTTTTTTTTGTATACGTAATTTAAATTTTACTATCTATTGAAAAAAAAAAAAGAAAAACCAGTTGATTTTTTTTTTGTTTTTAGAAAGGAAACTGCAATTTTTGTGTGTTTCTGAAGAAGAAGAAGCAGCAGTAACAGTTGTAGCTTCTACAACTTTTGCTAGCTCCTTGTTCACCGCCCGCCTACCTCTCTCTGTCTGCGTGTCTTCCCCTCTGTAGAAACATGCAATTTGAATTTGATTTTTTATATTGTATGGTATATACATATGTATTTCTTTATGATTGCCCCTCTGTCTGTCTGTCTGTCTGTGTGTGTGTGTGTTTTTTAATAGATTGCTTATGGCAAAACCGCACAATTTTCATGCACATTCTCTGCTTGACAGAAGGCATTCACTTTATGCGAATTACTTGTATATATATATATATATTTTTGAATGCTCCTTAATTGATCATCAAAAACCTAAATGGGAATTTGATTATTGGTATTGGCAAACTAACTGTGTCATTTACTTTACTTTCAGACTAAATTGATTAATATCTATTATTAAATGGAACTTACTGGATTTTAAGGTAAGTTTTTAATATCCTACTGATTTAATATAGAACTAGTTAGTCATAGAAATTATTCAAGTTGAAGTGTTATCAGATTCTTGGGATAGAAACTCTAAATCTCTTTCTTATTGTACTCAAAATTTAAGCAAAAGTCATGAGGAAACGTAAGAAAAAAGGAAATTAGACATTGAAGATGATGTTTAGAACTTTTGTTACTGGTGAAGAAAATCTCATGTCTCGAGCCTAGTATACAATTTATTTAACTGGATTTCAATCTATTCTAGCAGCAAATCCATCTTATTAGCTTCGAACGGAGTTAAGCTTGTTCAAGGAGATATTAAAGAAATGTTGAAGAAGTTAAGCTTGTTCAAAGGACATATTAAAGAAATTATAAGTTTTAAAAATTCCATGTTATTATGTTTAGTCCTGTTGATTGAAGTTTTTAATAGTGTTCTAGTTGAAATTCATTCTCTTTATAAGGAGAATTCCAAATGCTTTGCCATTGTTCTCGTTAAAGTTCTTAGTTAAGTTGGAATTCCTGTCTGATTTGTGATGTTATAAAAGTTGATATAACTATCCAAGGATATTGAACTGTTTGTTGCAAATGCAATCTCATTTGGTCAAGTCCTTTGCGACTAAAAAAACTGTCTTGTTCACTTTTATCCAAATTCCATATCAATTCCCACTCCTCATGGGAACTAATTTACGTAATTGATATTTCTCAATTTGGCTTGGATTCGTTTATGTTAACGTTTTTATTTTTAGTTTTTAGTTTTTTTTTTTTTTGAATGCCACGCACTTTACCGTTGTGTTGATTTTTCTGGTCGAACGCACCGAAAACAACAAAAACAAAAACAACAAAAAACAACAAATTTTTTTTTTTTTTTTTTTTGGACAACAAGGCGACTTCAATTCAAGTGAAGTCAAGTCTCTGCACTCTGGTCTCTGCACACGTGTTGCCGCGTTTGAAGTTGATGCAAAAGTTAGAAAAAATTCGCATCAATTTTAGTTTTATACTCAAGAGCAGGCAGCCGCCGATGTTGCCGCCGCTTGGTCCCAATAGATGAGCGAGCTGAGCTGCAAAACCGAGCACTAGCAGCAACAACAACAACAGCAGCAGCAACATGGATAACATAGAAACAAAAATCCCCGTCGTCATCGTTCAATGTTTTGTTTTGGCCCGCCGACTATGACTACGAAGACGACGACGACGACGCTGCAACAGCGGCAATTGCCAAAGAGCAACATCATCATCGTCATCGTCATCATTCGACCCGAAAGTCGAGCGAACGACCAAGCGCCAACTTGGCTCAGCCAGCTTAAGACACTCATTCATGGCTAAATTGTTTTGGTGGCGCATCTTCAAATGTAGTAGATGGCTTAGAAGAGATGGGCGATGGCAATGGGGGGGGGGGGGAAGCGGAGAGCAATTGCTGCAGCCGAAATTAGTGCAAAACATTTTTGCAGCTTATTGATGGATGCCAGCCGCAAAAAACCAAAAACACAAAACAAAAGACTTAGGCAACGAACTTGCGTTTGATTTACGCTAAACAAACTGTTTAAAGCATTTAAATACATGCTTAATTGCTGATAATTAATTTTGATAATCCAAAATGTTAAGTTAAGCAATGCAAATTGAAAAGGGAAAGGTTTATGTCGTCAAAACAAATTTCATTTCGCCAGCATGTGAATGAGTATTCCACTTGAAAGATAGAATTAGGTCATAATATTATGAGAGGGTTTTACCATTAGATCACTTAGTTAAATTAACTTCCTTACTGATCCTTTGGTAAGGTTCTAATAAACAAACAATGAATAAACTGCATTAGTAATTCATTTTGGCACTGTTTAAAGATTCAACTTCTTAGTGAGAATTAAGCAACCAAGTACTAAAGGTCAATTCTTATTAGGTAATTGACTATATTTGAATCACATATAGATTCTTGATATTGTTCTCTTTGAAAATCGATCATTAATTAAGCTAATTTTTATGGAGATTTCTATTCTGAAGACCTTCCACTTCCACAAGGGAAGAAAGAATTTAAAAATAATACATAAATCATAATTAAGAAGAAGAAACATTTTAAATTACATTAAAATATTATGTTTGCCATTCACCCAAAATGAAATGGTTTTTAAATGTAATTTATGATAAATTAGAGTCATTAGAAAAGTAACCACAAAAGCGAGGGTAGAAGAGGTGGAAAAATCATTTAAATGCTAGACACAATAGAATGGAAATCATTTACGGCAAAAGTCAAGACAACTTTGATGATATTTTACCATATGTATGTATGTATACACACGGCATCAACGATAATTACTTTATCATTGTTTTCGTCACGTATTAAGCCAATTTTCAAGCAGCATTAAAATATGAAGAAGCTGCCCCCGTTGATGATGATGACGATGACGATGATGAATGTACCACCACCACCTCCACTTGCTGGGTAAAAGTCAAGGTTAACTAATATAATAAGCCGACCTGGGACAAACAAAGTACTGGCTGACAACTGACGGGCTGTCCAAACAAATTGTGTCCAAGTTGTGACCTTGAAATGGCAGAAGATTATCAACGCTTCAGCAGCAGCAAGAAACTAAAAGCCCGTGTGAATCAATTGGCCCATAAGGAAGGCATAAAGTAAAGGCATATATGAAAAGGTGTAGGAGGAGAAGGAGAGCATGTGAATGTACATATATACTTATATATATTTGGTATTTGGAGTATTTCAATCAGATCAGATCATTGAGAAATCTCATACTCATAAGTGGAGTATCTCTTTGGCCATTTTCAACTAAGTTAAAGTTAAAGCCAGTCTTGCCATAGACATAGGCGCTGATTAAGGGAATTTCTCACACAAAACTTGTGCTGCGTTGCCAAATCAAAAGATGTTTGCTGTTGTTGTTGTTGTTGTTGTTGTTATTGCTATTGATTGCTCTTGTTGTTGGCTGTCGTTGCTTGTTGGCTGTCGTTGCTTTTTCTCGAAGGTGAACCAGAATGGTTTAGTTTGCTTTGGTATTGCAGACTCTGTCTGAGTTGCTGTCTGCAATTGAAGCTTATTGAAAGATATTTCAACTCAAGTAAGTCTCAAACTAAATTTGAACCGGATTGCTGCTGCTGCCATCAGCATCATCCAGTTCAGGCTCGTCTCTCCGTTGAAGAGACACATCTTTTTTTGAAAGTGAACGTGGTTATCTGTCTCTCTCTCTCTCTCTCCCTTGCATTCTATGCCTTGCTAACAATTTATTACTGCATTTTAATTTAATTAGTTTAATTTATGGTAATTTTTTGGTTTTTCGTTTTGGTTTAATACCAAATTAATGTGTGTAGCTGCAGAAAGAACATTTACGTAATTCAAGGTGCACGCTTTGTGTACTTTGATTTTGGCTTAATTTGAGTACTTTAAATGGCATCCGGTACTAACTGTTCTCTATCTGAGCACTAGACAAAAAACTGTTTAAGCCAAGGCAGGAAGTTAATGCAGAACTACCTTAACAATCATTCATGGTTGAGGATAATCATGCCGATTATGATGCAACAAGTAGACCTACATTTTTTCAAGAGATGTTCTTCATCTATTCATATCACAGATGAGTAAGAATGGTGACCCAATTTATTTAAGCATTTTATGCAATTCATTTGGCAAGTTTCTATTGACCCTATTTGAAATCTCTTAAATGACAATATTGATTGCAATTTGTTTGTGGGCCAACTGTTTTGACATTATCACAAAGTACATAAGTGCCCTATCACCCTATCATTTGCTGTCAACCTAATTTCCACATAATGAGAAATTTGAATTCACTTAAAAGTCACTTTGACTAATGAATACAATTTCCATCACACACTTTGGCCCAACTAATCCGTCAGCAAATGTGACAAATTATTTGCCAAATAACTATATACACAATGAAAATCCAACAAAATTTCAAAGAGGAGCAAACAATAGATCGAGTGTGTGTGTGTGTGTGTGTGTGTGTGAGTGGGTGTATATATGGATTGATTACAAAATCTGCCAAACAATTTGCCACAATTTAGAGTAGAAGAAGAAAACCGAAACGTTTCGAATCAACTTGAGAAGATACAATATAATTTGGCAACCTTTTGCCATCATGTATGAAATTTCTAATGCCCTTACAAAAGGGATACATTTATTTTCTAACTGATAACTTTTCATCCTGCATTTGAGCGTCATGTTTGTGTCCTCTCTTTATCTCTTCCATGTGATCTTAATATAAAGAGAATAACAAGAGGCTATGGCCTCTAAAAGAAGTTGAAACTGATTCAAAATAAGTCAAAGAAATGTCGTGCCTGGGAAAAGATCTTCGAGTAGTTATAAAAAGCTGAAAAGGGTCCAGTCCTCTAACCACATACGAAGGTTTAAAGGGTATATGAAATGCGTTGTGGCCATTGCCTAGTATTGGCCCTCTTGTTTTTGTTTGGCTTTGATTTTAGGTGGCAGCTTGCGCAAAACTATTTTTGCTGCCTGCTACTGAAGATGATGATGACGATGACGATGACGATTGGGGTAATAGTGGTGCTGGTGGTGCAGCTACTACTTCTGCTGGTGGTGATGATGATGATGGATCTCTGGCGGATGTTGGCATGTGCCTTGGCTTGTTCGGATGTTTCTTTTGGCTTGACTGTTTGTTCTTCTTTCTTTTTGGTTTATGGATCTGCATCTATTTAGCATATTCATTGTTGAGGGGATTGCATTCGCCTTGATAATTATAATTCGTTCTGTTTTATCTTTTTGTTTTTTTTATTCTCCTATTTTTTTTGACTCTAATTACCTTCCTTCTCTTCAGCCTCTTCCTCCGCCGTCTCCTCTGTCTAGTGGCTATTGCCACCATCGTCCCTTCTTTAGCTATTTTGCATAATTGCATTGTTTTTGTTGTTGTTGCCGAAATCATCAGTCAGAATTTTGTTAGTTGTTTTTTATTGTTGTTGTTGTTGTTGTTTCTTTATTTGCACAATAATCAAGCAGTATTTTCTGCATTGTGTTTGTGCAACGGCAGAGAATTCTAACTTTTTTTTTTTTTTTGTGCGGGGGTCCCAAACCAGAACAAAGAGAACAGATCGGTCTGACTGGCAACCTGGGTGGGTGGGTAGTGCTCAGTACATTGGAACATACATACATACACACATACATCAAGTTGCGGTCTGTTTGCATGTGGTTAAAAGAGCTCTTGAATTAATGATATTGCAGATTCTAGGCACAAGCATAATAGATGCTTAAGGATGCTGAGTATCATTAATAAGCAACGAATCAGCTGATCTCCAAGGAAGTATCTATGCTCTTTGATGATTTATCAAGTTACAAGCATCATTATTCAAGACTTCCATTAACAGATCTCATCCGCACGCTATAACATAATCAACATAATTGGGAAATCACTTTGCTAACGATTCTGCCATCTTAGAATTAACCACTCTGTGTATACATTTGGCACAGATGACTCTATCTCTTACGCAAATGTGGTAGAACTCAATGGAAACTTGGAAAAATAAATAAACAATTGAATTTTGATCTACTTAAATAAAGTCAAGCAGTGATGCTCATTGACACAAAACATAATTACTTTTGTGGGGGCAAACTTGAATGGACTTATTATTATTATTACGCCTTAAGTTCATGTGTTGATATAATCGAGTTAGAAGGCCTAAATTATAAAGTTTTTCAAAAGGAATATCAATCTAATTGAATAATTGGAAGTTATTGTTATTATAAGTATAGGATAAAGCTGTAAACTATCAACCTGACTATATTTGACAAGCACTGGCAACTAAGGTCTTTGGCTTAGACAAATACACTAGCCTGGGATTCGAACCCGGATCCTCGTTGTTCAGTTGGATAATTTGTTTTCATTCACAATTGTATAAGAATAGCTTTGAAGAGTATTTCAAAAGTTATCTGAAATATCTGAAAGAGACAGTTTTTGAAGCTGTTTTAATAGACCTTCAAGAACCTTTTCAAGAGAATTCTAAACGGGGCTTACGTTTAATACCTTTTGCCTCTTCTCCTATTATATTAATATGCATACAGATCGCACAGAAAGTTGAATAGTTGTCATTGTATTTACATATTATTTACACACATTTACAAGATGTGAAACGAATGAAACCAATTTGATTTGTCAAGGCCTATAAATCTTTTGCCTTTTTGTACAAGCATCAACAAATTTTGATCATTTATATGACAAATTAGTTACTGACTAGCCAAAAGTTTGTCGAGTTTTCCAGGGAAAATGCCAAAAAAGAAAAAAAAAGAATTGATTGAAAACATGAGAAAACAATTGCAACAACAACAACAACACAGCTGTCGCAGCAACAATTGATGGATAGCAAAAATTAATGGCAACGCCACTCAAAAAAAAAAAAACCCCCAAAATATATTTAAGCCCATTGATTGCTGTCGTTGTAAAGGTAGAAGGCCAAACTAGGTAGGTACTTCAGAAGAAGGGGTACGATTTACCTAGAAGAAACAGAAAACAGAAAAAAAAAAAACCAAAACAAAATGAGAAAAAGATGATCTGCTGAAAAGCCTGCGATGATAGACAAACGCTTTAGGGGGAAATTTCGGCAAAACAAAAACGGAAAATGCCATAAATGGTGGAAAATGGTGATCGTTTAGAAGTTTTTATACCCTTGCTAATTGTTAATTCATTTGAGTGAGTTTCCTGACAACTGACCAACTTAAGAGAATATTATTTGAAGTTTTTCTTTTTATTCACGCAACTTGAGCTTATCAGATCAGAAAGGTTGTTAACTTGTTGATGAAACATATTTACCCACATTTGGAAAATGGGTAACAAAATACAAAATGCCAGTTACAAAGAGTTTAAGTTGCAATTTGGAGTTGAAGTTGGATTCGGATAACAAGGTGCTAACAGGGTCAGCAGCAGCAGCAGCAGCAGCAGCCATGTCGATGGAAGTTTAAGTTAAACTCTTGGACTTGGTAAGAGACACTCGATAGATTTTCAGTCTTGGGACTTAAGTTTTTCTTTCTTATTTTGTCATCAGTTCAAGTTTTTATATTGCCGTTCTTTTCATTGATACACAAAATAAAATATGCTTGATATGTGATGTTGAGCAAAGGAGTCTCTTATTGGAAGTTACCGGGCCGGTTTTTAGTATTTCTTCTTCGTCTGTTTGTTTACTATTTTGTGTTGCATTTAAATTGAATTTGTGTAATTGGAGTAAATTTGAGGCAAGGTCATTTGTTTGGTTTTGTCTGACCATCTGCATCATGATGAGGATGAGAATAATGATCATGACGATGATCTCAGAGTAAAGAAATCTTAATGCAGTTGCAATTGGGTCGTTTGTCTAGACAAATCGCCAAGTCATAATAAAGTAAAAACCTTTATCAAAACTCTCCGCTTCACTGATCAAGCAGCCTCAACTTGAATGCGACCAGGCGGCCTGGCCCCTAATTCGTGTGAACAAAATGAATGAAAAAAAATGTATGTATAAAGCCAAGTTAACTAAGGACGACCTTTAGACTAGACTCTCTTAGTTTCGAACATCATTTATGAAGATGACACCTTCAATTTCAGTGTTCGTGTTTGTTATTGAAAATGACTCAGCTTGGGCATCGCATGTTTTTGAATGTACTCTAACAAATGGTTATATTCACTTTCCATGCAGAAAGTTTGGACGGCAAGATACCATTAACCAAGTTTGCGTTAGCTCTTCCTCTCTCTTCTGATCCAAGTTGACTTATTGTTTTGGAAGGGTATCGAAACTTCGTCTTTCTCATTATCTAGTTTGACCCTCTAATGTTTAGTTCATTTCAGTTGAAATATGCTCTGGCATTTGTTTACTTTATTTTGCTGATGTGTTTTATTCATCTCTTCTGTTTTTTTGCCAATGATTATAAATTGTTATTGTTTTATTGGCGTGGGATAGAGCATCACCTATTTATTATGAGTACCAGCAACTACTTACTGACTACTGCCCGTGGGGCATTTCAGTGGAATTTATTTGATGGTAGTCTGAAATGAAATGTTAATTGTCGATCGACATTTCATGTTCATATTTCATTTTCGTTATTGATACATAATCAATGATTAGGCAAAAAAATGTTTTGCTTAGGATGTAACTTATTCGCTTTTGAAATTCGTATTAGCAGATAACGAAGTTATTGACAAAAGTCACTGTTTTGGGAGATAAATGATATAGTCATCCTATCAATGATCAAATTCGGCACAGTCGTTATGGGAGCTATGTGATATAGTGGTCCGATCCGGCTAAATCTGAAATATACAAACAACTTGAACTTGTCTCGTCGTGTTGATCAAGATCGGAGATGCTTCCTTTTGCCTGTTACATACATTTGGGCGAAGTCAATATACCAATTCCCCCTAGGATGCAGGGTGCAACAAAAGTTTTACCAGCTATGTTAAAGTTGATTTGCAGCACTGTTAGCTTACATAGGAATGCTAACATGAGAACACTTTCAAATTAGACTTGGCGAAATCAAGTTTCAAACCATACTTTCAACAGAAGTTGGGGACACCGGGTTTGCAACTTTGTTAGCACTGTTAGCTTACATAGGAATGTTAACATGAGAACAAGTGAGGGATACCAGGTTTGCAACTTTGTTAGCACTGTTAGTTTACATAGGAATGTTAGCATGAGAACAATTGATACCGGGGGTACCGGGATACCGGGTTTGCAACTTTGCTATAATATATAAATACGACTTGGCTTATGCTGGTTTCAAACCGCTTGCGTTGCCATAAATTGGCAAATTAGAATCAAAATTTAGTTCTCGAGATTTTAATGCAGATTGAAAGACATTATTCTAACTTGAAAATAAAGACATCGACTTTTAAAATCCTTGAAAAGTTGACTAAATTAGAGCTTCATGAATTTATGCTTTATTAGAATTATTATTATTATTATTATTATTATTAGTATGGGATATAGTTGTAAACCATCAACCTTACTATATTTTTGAGCCACTTAGACAACTCATCTACCGAGGACTGCGCTTTATTAGAATATTTTGTTCTGTTCATTTGCATTTTTTGACTCGCTTGAAAAGATAATTCGATAATTAAGGTGATTTACATGCACATTAAGTCGTAGTTTAAATTTAACTAAATCTCTTTGTTAACAGTTTCTTAGACTCTAGTCTCTAAAAATGGCATATTGATCTCTCATTTGGTATTATCTTATAATTTAAGTCTAGTACCATTAGAATTGCCAACATTTGTTGACAGTTGAAACTGATGAGTGTTATTTCTTGGCTCTCGTAATACATATATCAAAAGTTATCTCTGTATAAATCAGCTTAATCGATTAATTTCATAGTCTGATTGTGAGTAGCAGTTCTGGTCTCATGACCAATTGTTGGTCAGTCTATAGTTATCGTTCATTATGTGTGGCCTCATCCTAGTCAGGTGGATAGTTCTCTTGCATTACTATTTTTCCCGTTTAATTGGCATATGCAATTATGATATCGATTGGAGGACACTTCGGCCACGTACTACCAATTTAAGTACCATATATGCGATTTTAGCTAATGCCATATGCTATGTTCTGTTGCCCAGCATGATATTGGTAATAAATGGAAGCTTTCTATTGAACGAACGACCAAGTAGCATACACAAGTGGATAGACATTGTTACAATAGTTACACGCATAATTGGCATCTATTTCGCGGTGATCAATCGATGGAAACAACGATCGGAAATTATGGCTGTGGTATCGCATTTCATCCGTTTGTATGTGGCTAGACCTCAGGTGACGCGTTTATATCTACGTTGTGTGATTATAAAATGCATCATTAATCTTGCTATGGCATCTTTACACACTTTCGTTGTACTCGATATGGTATTAAGACCCGAATTAAGGTGGATCAATATTTTCGTAAATATTACCATGGCTGCCGAAGGTGTTTTCAACGTTGAGCTATATTTTGCCACTCTGAATGTCCTTGGGCATTATTTACTGCTCAATGGCGAATTACTTGGCATTCTTGAAAAGGTTCAGTTGCTTAGCTTAAACGAAAATCCTGAAAATAATCGACAAATCACAAGGAAATGCCGTCGACTAGCCAATAAGATAGCCAAATTGGTCAACATTCAGTCCCAACTACAGGATCTCACGGGACGTGTTTGTAAGATTTTTGGCTTAGAAATTTTCTTCTCAATGGCAAACGCTTATCTCATCTCAATGGAAATCCTTTATCTCATGTTTAATATTATAAGAATTGTTGTTATAGGCAAAAGGACACCTTCACCTTCGTCACTAATGATTATATCGATTGGTTCATTCCTCTTCTATGCCGATAAATATATTAATACATTTGCAACCTTTCATCTCTTGGATGCCCACGACCAAATGATAAATATATTGGCGGAATTCTCTCTATTGGCTCCGGGACTAGACAAGCAATTGGAGAGAACTGTGGGTAAAAGATCTCTACACACATTTGCTCACCTTAATGGTTTTTGTAATTCTCTTACAGTTGGAGGCCTTTCAATTGCAATTGATGCGACATCCATTGAAAATATCCATCCTAGGCCTCTTTAACATGGAAAGGAACATTGGAGCTCTGATGTATAAGTCTTTTTTAATCAATTCAATTCTACTCTTTCAATACGAAATGCTAACCCTTTGACTTGGCGTTAAATATGTCAATTAAATCAGCAAAGTCAACAAAGAAATGTCACGTTTTGAAGCACAAAGTAAATCTGTTGTTTAATAAATCAATGTTTTGCTTTAAATCCATCTTTCATATCAATCGGCATGCTTCGTCAACTTCGTCTTTCGCCAGGTACATTAATTTTTTATATAGAGAGCTAAAGACAAAGCTTAATTATTTAACCTTTCGAATATGTGGAATTTGATGTGAGGTCAGCTTCAACTTGAGCAGCTTTGTGCTTGAAAACCGCATGAAAAATAGAGAAAGGAAGAAAAGTATATGTAAAAAGGACGAGAATTGAGTTCTTTGTACTTTCTTTTGCGGTGCTTCTAAGCCAGAAGTCAAAGTCAGAGTTAGCCAACTGCGTCCCATGCGCCATACTATTCTGACATTTGGTTTAAAGTAATTGACTTTTTCTTGGACATTTGAGTTAGAGAAAGAGGAAGAGAGAGAGAGAGAGGTGAATGGAGAGTAGGTGCTCGAGGGGGAGGGGAAAATATAAATACCAAGTTCACTTGAAATACATTTAAAAATTCCAATTTGGTTTATTGCTCTCCTGCTGTTTTTCTATTTGTAGTTATCAACTCTGGAATTTATTACAAAAAGCAAAAAAGCCTTTTAGAAATGGGGAGAGGAAAAAACAAACAACAAAAACAAAAATGCACATTTGCATACAATGCATGACAATTTCCACTTGTACGACATCAAAGTCAAATGAATGTTTAAAGGGTTAAAGAGCATCGAGCCACACGCTGGCATCAACACTTTCAACCTTTCAAACTTTGGTCCTCCTATTTCTTTTCCCACACTCTCACCTCTCCCCTTCTTTTATTTCAAGCCAAAGCTGTCGATTTGATAAACAAAAACATATTAAATAATAAATGTGTGAAAAATTTACAAAAACGGAAATGAATACGGTGGCAAGGACAGTGTTTGGGGTAAGAAAAATTTGTGCAAATATAATTGCCAGGACGAAATCGTTGAGCCTAGTCAATGTCGTTGAAGTTAAATGGTCTGTGTGATTGCCAGAGGCAGACAAAACCACTAAGACAGACTGCGAGAAAAGCAGCGATTGAGTGAGTGAAAAGCAGGGAGAGAAAAATATATAGCTGGGATATATGTACATACTTACCAACTTACTTACCCCCCATGGTCATAATGAAGGCAGATAAATGGATACAAACCGAATCCAATCAGCCAAGAGGCATCAATTACAGATTGCATTTCCGACAATTTACTAAGATTTTAACAAGTGAAATGGAAAACCAGGAGAAATGGCAACAAAAAAAAAACAAAACCAACTCGAAAAAACTCTGACTCTTAAAGAAGACAGAGATTTTTGTAGAGACTAAAGACATTGACAATTTTCTTACATATTCTGACTTCAACTGTAAATTGGTTTAGTTAGTTGCTTATTTTATTCCTTAGTAAGTACTTTTATCGCCAGAGTTTCAAAATATTGGCCCTATCGCCCTTCAGTTATTTGGTTTCCTTTAAATTCTCATGCCTAACCCGCAAAAAATAATTTTACAACTTTCCCAAATAAGTATGCTATGGAAACTTGTAGAAAAGGTTATTTTTGACAGTCAAAAAGTATTTCAGTTTTGTTTTTAGTAATCTTTGATGTTTAGTTTATTAACTGTCGCCAAGTAAGATGCTCCTCTCATGAGTAATAAGTAATTAAAGATAACTAAAAGTTCTATAAATTCGATTTTGGGATATATAGTTAATAAAGTGGATTTCATTTATCATTTCACAAATTTCCTTCTCAATTATCAATTTATTGTCATTTTCATGTAAATGATTTGGTAAATTAGTTTTTAATTTTGTTTTGTTGTTCTTTTTGTTTCATTTTGCAAAACATTGAACGAGAAATTATTCACTTCCTCCTCCGATCACGCCTTAAATCCCATCCGGGGGAAAAAAGCGCAATAGATATTGACATATGTATGTTTGAATTGCGGCAAGTGTCATTTCCAATCCAAATCAATAAACTTTGAATGACATGTCATGGCTTTGGCTATACCCAGTTCATATTCCTTCCGCCTCTCATCCGCCCGATCCGCTTTTCATTCAAAATCTCCTCTCTCAATGTCACATTTTGCTGACAGAAGTTTTGTTTGTTGCTCCGTCCGCCCCATACGTCTGCCCATACGTCCGTGCATCTGTCCATTCGCCGCCCGTTGACAAACTGAAAAGCAGGAAAAGTGGGCGGTGAAATTCCCGTTTAAATTACAAACTCATGCCTGAGAAGCATACACCCATACAAGAGAGAGAGAGAGAGTGAGGACTCCTGAGTAGGGGATTTCGCAGAGGCCTTTGGTTTTTGGTTTTGAAATTATAGTGCATTTGTGTTTTGTAATTAGACCCCAAATACCTATCGAGTGGATCTGGGGTCGGGCCATACAACCGAAACACACTCATGCAAATATGTATGACAAGTATGTGTGTGCGTGTGTGTGTGTGTGTGTGTGTGTGTAAGCGTGTTTTGGGGCTTAATGATGCAACACTTTGGCAACACACAACAGCAAATCCCTCAACAACAGAACCACCCATCCGCCAACCCCTCACTACTACTTGCACCCACGAGTCTTAGTTGGCATAAAAACCACAGTGTTGACACGCAAAATTTGTAAAATGATCGAATCGGTAGCTAGTCAGGTGGCCCAAGTGTTGGGGCGGGGCTGGTTGGGTATGCAGGTATGAAATATAATCACTTCACATGTTGAATACTTGACTAAGGTTCTTTTGGTTTGACTTGATATGCCTGAAGTGGCATTGCATTTTTAGCCTATTCAGCAGAATTGTACAATAAATAGTCGAAGCGTTTAAATGGCAACATGAATTGATTACTTACAATGAGTCTATTAAGTCCAAAAAACCCTTTATATTGGAATTCCTTTTTGGGCAAGGAAATGCATCTTAGTTAAGGGGAATAAAGAAAGTGTTTTTGCTAACAAAAATGTTAATAAATTTTGACTTTGATTTGGAGATTAGTCTAGTTAACCTAGAGATTAGCATTAGTTGTTGTAGTTCCAACAATTTTGACTATCTCTGCAGATAAATGTAGATTCGCATCATTTGAGGATATCAGGATAAGAAATTATTTGGTTTTTTTTTTGTATTCCTTCGTTTAGTTTAATAATTTCCACAATCCATTTGACTCCTGCCATTGCATATATGTTAATATGTTTAGATATATTTTGTTTACCTTGAACGACTGACAGATTGTTATTTGTTTTGTTTATATCTATACATTCCTCTCTCACCCCCCTTCCCCCCATGCAATCGCTTAAAATGTAGCAGTGTTTTTTGTAAAATTTTATTACTTGTGCTCTCGACTCTCCACTTTGGATAAAATGCAAATTGACATATGAGCTGACACAATTGGGCTATCGATATACTACTCCATCGATAGATAGATATAAATATAAATGTACAGAGAACAAGAGGGTGACAGAAGCAGTGGAATACACACACACCCACACACATGTGGGAGAGTAAAAGTAAAATATGGAACATAGAGGAGATGAGGGCGTGGAGCGAGGTGAACGTGCGTCGTCCTGATGATGTCGATGCGTCAATGCAAGGCCACAAAATTTGTTAGCCACAAAATAAGTTTGGGAAGCAAAGTGGTTTTTTGGCTTTTTCCATATCATCGGCCAATTGTAGGTGACCGAGAGGATTGGTGGTGGTGTGGGGGAGGATCAAATTGTTGCTGCTGTTTGGCAGCTGTGATTTACATAATATGTTGCCCAACTCCATAAACTCACAATTTCCTCTGCATTTTGTTTCCAATTCTGATTTGTATCTCCGCCCCTGTTTGATATTAATAGGATTTGCCTCATGTCCGGAAATTGTTTTGGCTTGGCTCAGCAAAGTTTTGTCAGTTAATTTTTAGTTTTAGTTTTTTTTTTTTGCGATTGTTCCTCATTTTTAGTTTTTTTCTTTGTTTTCCCTTTTTGAAATCAATTTAAACAACTCAATAAATTTGATTTGAATAATTAATTTATATCAAATTTGCAATGTAGAAATTGTAAAAGGAGGATGGGCAGGGGGGGTGGATTGAGTGGGGTTGACAATTTTGTTTGCATACGCATAGGCGCCTTGTGGAAATTGGTGACATGTTCATATTCTAGGTTTGAGTTGACTCTTGTCATGTGAAATCATTGTCCATGCCCCATACATACATATATACATATATATATGTATGTCCTTACCACTTGTGTAAAATGTGAGCATCAATGTGTGTGTGCGTGTGTGTGTGTGTGTGTGTGTGTTTGGTAGAACTATGAAATTGTCTGAATTGACATCCATGTAGAATGGGCTAGAGCATGACACATGTTCCGTCAAATGAGTATAAGTTGACTTCAATTGAGTTGACTTGAGTTATTTGTCCGTCTTCTTCTCCTCATTTCCTTTTTCCTAGTAAAGAAAAAGAAAAGAAACACAACAAAAGATTATTATTGATTGCTACACGTGGAGATTTCATTTATAGTTTGCGAAACTCTCAACATGTCTTTACCTATTAGGTTAGACGTTTTTCTAGAATTGACAAAGTGTTTACTACAAAAAAAAAAAAGGATAATAAGTAAATCAGAGAAGAATCTTCTATGTAAAGCACCAAACCATTTACCAAATTCAAAATCTAAAAGTATTCTTTACGAAGAATTTCTTATGGAATTCCTTAGGCCGTGTCTCTTACTGGTCCTTCAATCATCTAACCAACCTTGTATAATTGATTAATCTCTTTGAATTCGGTAGTAGAATGATTAACCTAATAATTAGTTAATTTCCCACTCAATTTAGTCAATGTGCATTCAATCACTTAATGGAGACGAAAGTATAACTAAATATCATGCTCAAATGAGCTTGGAGAGATTGTGAGGGAGAGTGCGAGAGAGAGAGAGGGAGGGCAAGACTGATGGAATATGGAGAGAATTGGCCTTTGCCTTTTGGTAATGCAACAAATTTGTAAACCAAAACCAAATGCAGCGATTTACTGCACTGCAGGCTCTATTAGAGCCTAATCAGAGCCTAATACAGCCACCACAAACAAGCAGTCGACCGACCAAGCGGCCAAACAGGACAACCGTCCAATCGGCCAAAGGACCAAGTGGGCTACCGAGCAAGCAGCCGCACACAGAGGGAATACCATATGGCCATGTGGTTCATTCCAGACCGGAACAGATGCAATCATAAAATCCAAACTCATGAGATAGAAGGACACGGTTTGGGAGGGGTAATAGGTAGATAGGTAGTAGGTGGGTAGTATGGGGGTGGTAAGTGAATCCTGGCTGATGACAAATGTGGCAAGTGCAATTGCAACTTTGGTCCTAGTTCCTGTTGTTGTTGCTGTTCACTCAGTCAGACCTTGGTCACTTATTCTTATTGAAATGCAATTCGAGAAATGCCACCAGGGAGAACTAGAGCGACAGACCCTGAAGTGAGTCCTCTTGTTTTAGCTATACCGTTATTAGTCCTAGTCATAAATGCACACACGCATAGCGAGGCTTGAGGATAAGGCTAAGAAGAGAAGTCTCCTGGCCTCCCTGACTCCATGCCCGCCTGCCTGCCTTGGTTGCCTTTTGGACATGCGTAATTAGGTTTGTTGTTGCCACTAAATATGCGTGTCAAGTTTCCAAATGCAGGCAGACAACAAGGACAACAACAACAACAACAAAGGGAAGGTAGTGTAAAGGCAAATCAAGGTGATGGTTGATGGGTGTGGAGGGGGGGTGAAAGAAGCTAATAACTGACTTGGCATCTAGCAATTGTTAATGTCTTTTGGTATACTACTACGGCAATATCGTTGCCTCACCCTCAACCCTTTGAGGACCCCCCTTCGCCATCGTTAGCCGCAACCTCATCGTTGTCATAAATCATAATGAAACCTCATTTCCGTTGCAGGCATCTCACACGATGATTATGCAACGATTTCTCATCTACGACATAGTTAACTAGCACCTTCTCCTTTCACCCCCGCTCCCACCGTCAATTGGTTTCTGCTTCCTTTTGTGGTTTTGTGGCACATAATTGGGGTTTGCTTTTAATAATAATAAACTGTCATCAACATGAACAACAACATCAAGCAGCAACCAAGAGCAACCTGCAGCAACAGCAAGCCGCAGTTTTCTTCAGATGGCATTTGCGGTTAGCATAAGATAAAATCTTTTAACCAAAAGACACTTGAAACTTTTGCATGTCCTTGCGCAGGTTGGGTATCTTGAAATTGCCAAAAAAAAATGCTTAACGTTTTCCCCCCATAATCTCCATAAGGATGCCAAGTCCTCCTGTCCACCTATCTGTTTGTGTAACTCACATCCTTAAATTGGAATGAATCACAGACCTATATCATAGGAACAATAGTTCAAAAAGTCCTAGTACAATTGTTATCCTTTAAAGGTAAGTTTAAGCTAAAGTCTTAGCCTATTTGTTTAACTTAATTTGGATTAATGTATCATAAAAAGGTTAAAAAACTTCTGTTTACACTTCACTTTTGCTTCATTGATAGATGGATTAGTTTCTTAATTAAATAGTAATCTGATGATTAATCTTCTGTTTTTTTTTTTTAATTATCCCTGTTGTAATTGTAATTGTCTATGGCAGGCTAAATGTGAAAATGTAATTGAAATGTTTGACAAAAAAAAAAAAAAAACAGAATGAAAGAAGAAATTAAATATTACTTACAACATTTGTTGACTATTCTATGTACATACATACATACATAGGGAATTGGGTCACTGCTTTTGCATTAGTTAAGTACTTAATTATTTACAGACCAAAGGCCAAAAGAGTGATAGCGAGTGGCGAACAAGTAATTATAATCAGCTTCATAATGAAATGGAAAAATAATTGGTAATGTGCCAAACAGTCTTCCAACAGATTTGCTTATGAATAAATGATGGTGAGAATTCAATCAATATCCCTTTGTATGTGTGTGTGTGTATCTGTGGTGGAATAAGTTATCTAATTTGTTTTAGAAATTTAATGTTAAAACGAAATGAGTTTCGCCAACACTTTGAGAATATCCAACCAACTGAGTACAAAGAAGTAAATCAACACACGGCACAAACATTCGTTTAAATCGCATTTGCTTGTTGCAGTTGCAGCGCAGAGCAGAGCAGGGAGTAGGGAGATTGGATAGAATCAGCTTTTGGATTCAACTGTACTTGTTGCTTGTTGAATGAGTGCAGCCTGAAAGTAGGCAATAGCAGCAAGGCATACAATTTTCCAAATGGCAGAAGGCAGAAGCATTTTCAATTAATGTAGGCAACACCAAAATTTATCAAGGCACAAGAACAGGGCGGTGAGGAGGGGGAAAGGGTGGAATGCCCAACCTCGCTCCCCCCGCTACCGTCGTGCCATTCGTTTTCCATTCGTGGTCATTTGTTGCTTTGCATTTTCTTTTCTTTCGTTTCTTGAATTGAAACTGCATTTGTTGACTCTCTCTCTCTCTCTCTCCATCTCTCTTTGGCCTTCCAGTAAGAGTGGCCATAACTTCTTGTGTACTCTTCCATTTGTTCCATTCCCATGCATTCCTATGCAGGTGGCGCTCTCTTTGATGCATCTCTTAACTTCCATTTTCAATTTGCATCTCTCTTTGCTTCAATTTCAATTTTCATTTCAATTGCATTTAGCTCGCTTCATCTTGCTCTCTATCTATCTATCTGTCTCTTTGGCTGGCTGCTCTCTTTATCTCTATTTGTCTTATTTGCAATAGCTGAACCCTGACCCTTGGCAACATAAATTTTATTGTATGTTCTTTGGCTTAGTTTTGTTTCTTTTGCAGTTTGTTCTTTTGGCAATTGTCTGGCCATGTCAATGGATGCGATGCGATGCGATGTGATGCCATTGCAACAAAAACATGGCACATTGAATTAGTTAATTGCATAAAGTACATCTTCTCAGCTCGCTAAAACATTGACTAACTGACTGACTGACTAACAAAGTTGTCAGTTTCTCTGGCATTTTCGCTTCTTCCTTTTAACAATGGTCGTAAACAATGCTGAAGGAAATTGGAGTTACTAGTTAGTACTAACTGGATAGACTAAACTAAATGGCCACTCATTTTGTTTGTTTCCTGCTCATTCGATTAGTCCGTCTCTCTCTGTCCGTTTTGTTGTCCACTCACTCACTTACTTTCTTCTTTGGCAATGCGCCCATTTCGGGAATAAATGAAGGGAAATTTATGTACGGCTTGGAAATGGGGCATGCAATTGGCATCTGTTGACAAACAAACATGTTGCACCTAGCAAAGAAAAAAAAACACCTCAATCGACACACACAATAACAACAACAAGAATAGCAATAGGAACATCAGGAACTCTAACATTGTTTATGGCCAAAAGCCAATCATTCGTATTTTCCTTTTCCCTTTTTTAGTCCCTTTCCTTGGATCAGATATTGCACCAAAATGTCTGGAAATTCCTTGAGGTTTCAGTTGTTTTTTTTTTCATGGGAAAACTAACATTCTGTAGGGTCTAAGCATATTTCATTCTATAACGATTCCTTGTAAAAGCTATGCCAATAAGTATGCTACAGTTTATTACATTTCTCTAATGCATTCTGGAGATAAGTATATGGACTGCCCAGTTGGGATATGAATTACTTGTTGCATTCTATTACAATTCCTTGGAGATAAGTAGAAAGAATATGAATTACTCCAGTGGAATTTTGTTAGAAAACAGAAAGATTATGTTTTAAAATCATAGGCTTAAGGGCTGTGAAATGTCGAAACCCTCTGCTTGGGAGCTGGGGTTGGGTTATTTCGCAACAAATAAATAACGTTTCGTATGCTTTAAAAACTGCCAATATCACGTTTTTTAGCCACACGAAATATTAAAATCTCTTCATAGATTTCGAAAAACGGATTATTCAACTGCCTATTGCATACTTTTGGGGGTCATCGTGATTGACTTTTAGAAATTTATGTAAGAGATAAAAACTCAATACCATTTTGTAGTTATTTGTTGTTATACACAACATTTATTTTTATTGCATATACTTTATTACTCATGAGCTCATTAACCTGGCCCTTTAATTAGTTTTTGCTTAGTTAATCAACAGAATCTCATTACATTATAGCGTTCAGCATAATTTCTAAGGAAAATATTTACACAAATGTTTTTTTTTTTTTTTTTTTTGTTTGCCAACGTTTTTTTCTTCTCATAGTTTTTCACTGTTTTGTGTGATTGTGTCTGTGCGTTTTTTCTGTTTATGGTTCAGTCCATCCTCCTCATACATATCTGTGCAAATTAGTATTATAAACAGCTTGCAACTAAGAGGCAACTTGTTGTGAGGTGACAGCGGAAGAACAAAATGTGTTAAACAAAAAAAAAAAGAAACCGAAGTAAAACACCAAAAACAAAAACAAAAGGCAAAAAATGCAATTTGTTTACGTGTTTATGTTGTTGGCCATATTCATACCCGCCGCTGTGAATCAGTGAAGCATCAAAACAATTTGAAAAGCCTGCACAAACAGCCAGATGACAGCGAATAAATGAAAAAACGAATGGCGAAACAAAAAAATGATGGTTGAAAAAAATTTGCTGTGAAATTAACTCGAAATATAAGCAAAAGGCATAAATCATATGTGGCATGACATGTGTGAAATTACTTAATTAAATTAATTTTTGCACTTCACACACACACACACACGCACACAACAGCGTATAGTTAGGGAGTGGGAGGGAGGGAGAAAGATACACACACAAGCAGAGGGAGAAAAAGAGACAAGAGTTGATAGAGATATGATTTCAATTCGGGATTTTCCTTTCTGTTGCAGCATTTCCCTCCTTTTTTGTTTTTGTTTTCGCACTTGCCCACAAAATGTGCTTAATTTATGGGATGTCAAAGGCTGAGGCTAATTAAAAAGCAGCCAATTAGCAGTGCAGCAAGTGGATGGAAATTGCACAAACACATAATCGTTGTATCTATACATACATATATAAATATGCTCCGACATACATACACACACATACACACATATGTGCATGTATACGGAGTAAACACATTTCTTAGATAAGATAACGTTTTCAAAATTTTGTATAGAACGAAACTGAGATTAGCTTTGTGTAGCCTACTTATGAGGTGCGATTGGGACACCAGGAAACAATCAATCAACTTAATGTTTAATTCCTTCAATTATATGGACATTTATGTTTTTTCGGTCCTTACAGAAATTTGAATAATAACCAATAGGAAAATAAAGACAATAATTTCGAGAGTTTTGAGGACGCAATTTTTACTTGCCTAAACTGATTTACTAAAGGAACTGGGATATCCTTTGATCAGTAAAGTCCTTGTTAATTACATTGCCAAGAAAGTATTACAAAATATATATAAATTCTTTGGTTTTCGTTTTTTAGATCTAAAACCCATAAATCCTGCTGCAGGACGAAACGACATAGATGTTCTTGAGAATCTCTACAGATTGGCATCAAAAAATGTTGGGGTCATCTAAGAATGCAGGTCACAAAATTATCGAAAAGGTTCTTTTTCTCAACAATTCGAAGGACATTCCAGGACCTCCTGACATCAGAAGATCCAGACAAACAAGGACTTCCATCATGCCAAAGGATATCCAAATCGTTTACAAAATGACCGAGTTATGAGCACTTTTCTGTTTTTTGGACTTGGCACTTTTTTCCAAGTCCCAAATTGAACTAAATGGCGAAAAATATGGGAAAAATCACAAAATCCTGGATATCTCGGCTCTCCGCAGGACTACCGAGATGCCCTTTGCACCGAAGATAGTCCTTGCTAATTAAAGTTTTATGGCATCACTTTCGTCCTGATCCTTTAAAGGACTCGCGAGTTATATGCTATTTTTGTTTAAACAGAAACGTCCTTTTATCTTCGCTTCTGGAGGGACATTCCAGGATCTATTTGTGTCAGTTGAAGCGGATCATCAAGAACTGTCATCTGACCAAAGGACATCCGGATCGTCCTTGAAACAGCTGAGTTATAAGGACATTTGTGGTTTTTTTTCGACTTTTTGGCCATTTTTCTAACTCTCCCCCTTACAAAAAATCGAGCAACATTTTTGGCAGGATATTGAAAATCCTTGAATGCAGATCGGTAGTCCTGATCCTGGAGGACCAAAAAAGGTATGTTCTGTCAAAATCGGTCAATGTCCTGCCGAGATATGGCCTCGAGAAAATTATCCTTTTTTCGTTTTTTAGCTCTAAAACTCGCAAATCCTGCCGCAGGACGAAAGGACATGGTTCGCTAGTATGTCCTTGATGATCTCTACAGATTGGCATCAAAAAAAGTTGGGGTCGTCTAAGGATGCAGGTTACAAAAACGGTCAAAAAGGTCCTTTTTCGTTAGCATTTCGAAGGACATTCCAGGACCTCCTGACATCAGAAGATCCGGACAAACAAGGACTTTCATCATGCCAAAGGATATCCAAATCGTCCACAAAATGACCGAGTTATGAACACTTTTCTGTTTTTTGGACTTGGCACTTTTTCCAAGTCCCAAATTGAACTAAATGGCGAAAAATATGGGAAATATCACAAAATCCTGGATATCTCGGCTCTCCGCAGGACTACCGAGATGCCCTTTGCACCGAAGATAGTCCTTGCTAATTAAAGTTTTATGGCATCACTTTCGTCCTGATCCTTTAAAGGACTCGCGAGTTATATGATATTTTTGTTTAAACAGAAAAGTCCTTTTATCTCCGCTTCTGGAAGGACATTCCAGGATCTCTTTGTGTCAGTTGAAGCGGATCATCAAGGACTACCATCTGACCAAAGGTCATCCGGATCGTCCTTGAAGCAGCTGAGTTATAAGGACATTTGTGGATTTTTTGCGACTTTTTGGCCATTTTTCTGACTCTCCCCCTTACAAAAAATCGAGCAACATTTTTGGCAGGATATTGAAAATCCTTGAATGCAGATCGGTAGTCCTGATCCTGGAGGCCCAAAAAAGGTATGTTCTGTCAAAATCGGTCAATGTCCTGCCGAGATATGGCCTCGAGAAAATTATCCTTTTTTCGTTTTTTAGCTCTAAAACTCGCAAATCCTGCCGCAGGACGAAAGGACATGGTTCGCTAGTATGTCCTTGATGATCTCTACAGATTGGCATCAAAAAAAGTTGGGGTCGTCTAAGGATGCAGGTTACAAAAATGGTCGAAAAGGTCCTTTTTCTCAGCATTTCAAAGGACATTCCAGGACCTCCTAACATCAGTCGATGCAGACGAACAAGGATTTCCACCTGTCCAAAGGACATCCCGATTATCCTTAAAATAGCCGAGTTATAAGCAGTTTTGTAGTTTTTGGACTTGTAATTTATACCTTATATAAATAAAAAATAATGTTGCCTACTTTTGGGGTGAATAATATGAATTTTTTTAAAAAGTGTTGCCTACTTATTTGGGTTAAAAAAGGAATGTCTAAGATATCGAGTATCCTTTGAAGTATCAGGATAAGTGTGGTGTCAAACGAATCCTTTTATTAAGGACAATAATCTGTGCGAAGGACATCCCGAAAATCCTGCCAGGAGCTGAGATATTAAGGATTTTATGTTTTTCAGATTTTGTTGCATACTTCAAGGCGTTTGAGCTTGTAGGGTCCCAAAATGAAAATCTGTTGCATACTTTAAGGCGTTTGGGAGTGTGGGGTCCCAAAATTAAAATCTGTTGCATACTTTTAGGCGTTTCGGCTTGTGGTATCCGCAACACGCTCAAACGCCTAAAAGTATGCAACAGATTATAATTTTGGCACCCCACAAGCCTAAACGCCAAAAAGTATGCAACACAAATTTATTTCGGCGCCCTACAAGCCCAAACGCCTAAAAGTATGCAACAGATTTTAATTTTGGTACCCTACAAGCTCAAACGCCTAAAAGTATGCAGTAATCATTACTTTTGGTACCCCACACGCTCAAACGCCTTGAAGTATGCAACAAAATCAGGAAAACATAAAATCCTTAATATCTCAGCTCCTGGCAGGACTTTCGGGACGTCCTTTTCAAAGATTGTTGTCCTTAATAAAAGGATTCGTTTGACACCACTTTTGTCCTGATCCTTGAAAGGATACTCGATATTTAAGTCATTCCTTTTTTAACCCAAATAAGTAGGCAACACTTTTTTAAAAATTCATATTATTCACCCCAAAAGTAGGCAACATTATTTTTTATTTATATAAGGTAAAAATTACAAGTCCAAAAACTATAAAACTGCTTATAACTCGGCTATTTTAAGGATAATCGGGATGTCCTTCGGACAGGTGGAAGTCCTTGTTCGTCTGCATCGACTGATGTTAGGAGGTCCTGGAATGTCCTTTGAAATGCTGAGAAAAAGGACCTTTTCGATCATTTTTGTAACCTGCATCCTTGGACAACCCCAACTTTTTTGATGCAAATCTGTAGAGATCATCAAGGACATCCTAGGGAACCATGTCCTTTCGTCCTGCGGCAGGATTTGCGAGTTTTAGAGCTAAAAAACGAAAAAAGGATAATTTTCTCGAGGCCATATCTTGGCAGGACGTTAACCGATTTTCACAGGACATACTTTTTTGTATTTTCCAGGATCAGGACTACCGATCTGCATTCAAAGATTTTCAATATCCTGCCAAAAATGTTGCTCGATTTTTTGTAAGGGGGAGAGTCAGAAAAATGGCCAAAAAGTCGCAAAAAAACCACAAATGTCCTTATAACATCTGTTTCAAGGACGATCGGGATGTCCTTTGGTCAGATGACAGTCCTTGATGATCCGCTTCAACTGACACAAAGAGATCCTGGAATGTCCTTCCAGAAGCGAAGATAAAAGGACGTTTCTGTTTAAACAAAAATAGCATATAACTCGCGAGTCCTTTGAAGGATCAGGACGAAAGTGATGCCATAAAATTTTAATTAGCAAGGACTATCTTCAGTGCAAAGGACATCTCGGTAGTCCTGCGGAGAGCCGAGATATCCAGGATTTTGTGATTTTTCCCATATTTTTCGCCACTTAGTTCAATTTGGGACTTGGAAAAAAGTGCCAAGTCCAAAAAACAGAAAAGTGTTCATAACTCGGTCATTTTGTGGACGATTTGGATATCCTTTGGCATGATGAAAGTCCTTGTTTGTCCGGATCTTCTGATGTCAGGAGGTCCTGGAATGTCCTTCGAAATGCTAACGAAAAAGGACCTTTTTGACCGTTTTTGTAACCTGCATCCTTAGACGACCCCAACTTTTTTGATGCCAATCTGTAGAGATCATCAAGGACATACTAGGGAACCATGTCCTTTCGTCCTGCGGCAGGATTTGCGAGTTTTAGAGCTAAAAAACGAAAATATGATAATTTTCTCGAAGCCATATCTCGGCAGGACATTGACCGATTTCAACAGGACATACCTTTTTTGGTCCTCCAAAATCAGGACTACCGATCTGCATTCAAGGATTTTCAATATCCTGCCAAAAATGTTGCTCGATTTTTTGTAAGGGGGAGAGTCAGAAAAATGGCCAAAAAGTCGCAAAAAAACCACAAATGTCCTTATAACTCATCTGTTTCAAGGACGATCGGGATGTCCTTTGGTCAGATGACAGTCCTTGATGATCCGCTTCAACTGACACAAAGAGATCCTGGAATGTCCTTCCAGAAGCGAAGATAAAAGGACGTTTCTGTTTAAACAAAAATAGCATATAACTCGCGAGTCCTTTGAAGGATCAGGACGAAAGTGATGCCATAAAACTTTAATTAGCAAGGACTATCTTCGGTGCAAAGGGCATCTCGGTAGTCCTGCGGAGAGCCGAGATATCAAGGATTTTGTGATTTTTCCCATATTTTTCGCCACTTGGTTCAATTTGGGACTTGGAAAAAAATCCCAAGTCCAAAAAACAGAAAAGTGCTCATAACTCGGTCATTTTGTAAACGATTTGGATATCCTTTGGCATGATGGAAGTCCTTGTTCGTCCGCATCGACTGATGTAAGGAGGTCCTGGAATATCCTTCGAAATGCTAACGAAAAAGGACCTTTTTGACCGTTTTTGTAACCTGCATCCTTAGACGACCCCAACTTTTTTTGATGCCAATCTGTAGAGATCATCAAGGACATACTAGGGAACCATGTCCTTTCGTCCTGCGGCAGGATTTGCGAGTTTTAGAGCTAAAAAACGAAAAAAAGATAATTTTCTCGAGGCCATATCTCGGCAGGACATTGATCGATTTTGACAGAACATACCTTTTTTGGTCCTCCAGGATCAGGACTACCGATCTGCATTCAAAGATTTTCAATATCCTGCCAAAAATGTTGCTCGATTTTTTGTAAGGGGGAGAGTCAGAAAAATGGCCAAAAAGTCGCAAAAAAACCACAAATGTCCTTATAACTCATCTGTTTCAAGGACGATCGGGATGTCCTTTGGCCAGATGACAGTCCTTGATGATCCGCTTCAACTGACACAAAGAGATCCTGGAATGTCCTTCCAGAAGCGGAGATAAAAGGACTTTTCTGTTTAAACAAAAATAGCATATAACTCGCGAGTCCTTTGAAGGATGAGGACGAAAGTTATATCAAAAAATTCCAATCATCAAGGATTTTCGTTGGTTCAAAGGACCTTTCGATAGTCCTGTGGGGAGCTGAGATATCAAGGATTTACTAGTTTTCTACAGATTTTTTGGCGTTTTGGTTCAATTTGGGATTGGATTGGAATTGGATTGGAATTTTCCCTAAAACAGTAAATTGCTCCTTACTCTGCCCTTTTTAGGGGGATTTGGGAGTGCTTTGGCCTGATGGAAGTCCTTACAAGCCCGTTTCGACTGACCCTGATAGATCCTGGAATTTCCTTTGGAAAGCTGTAATAAAAGGAGGTTTCTGTTTAAGGAAAATGGTATATATCATTTGACTGATCAGCGCCATAACGGGCGCCAATGCAAGATGTCATAGTCCTGCGGAGAGCTGAGATACCGCCTGATTCAATTTAGGGCTTGGAAAGAATTACAAGTCCTTCGAAAGGATATTAAAAATGCTCGTATTTTGCCAATATTGTGATTGCTATAACAATTATGAATCGATCATTTTAAAATAAAATTTAAAATTTAAACTAAGCTTTTGAACCAATATACTTAAAAAATGTACATATATTGCTGAAGATTTATTTTATTTAGAATAAAACCAACTTCTATCTTTTCAGGTTCGTTTGCGTTTTCAAAAGATTATTTGCATTTGTCCAAAACAAGAAAACAAAAAACAACAAACTGTGATTCTATTGAATAGGTCAAACTAAACAAAAAAAATACAGAAAATAAAACGTTAATCTAAAAATGAAAGGGAATTCTCTCTGGTTAGTTTTAAAACTATTTTTCGGGTGCTCTCGTCGTTTATTTTTTGAACATTTTTGTCTGGCACTAAAAACCGCATTTATTTATATGTATGTATAAATTTGTTGCCTTATTTTTGTTTTTTGAATTGGTCCGCTCCTTGTTGTTTGGTCATATAATTCACTTTGCTTTTTATTTCATGCCTCGTCGCCGCTTTCTGTAATTCATTTTATTTAACAGCAAACCTAAAAACAACAAAAGCAAAAACAAAAAAAAAAAAATAAGCAGAAATGCCAAAAAAAAAAAAAAAAAAAAAAAATCCAAAAAGGGAGAAAAATTGCAGAGAAAATCTTTTGTGGAAAACATCACGCATACGCGGGGTTGTCTAAGCTTTCGGGTCGGGTTAAAACCTAAACAACAACGATGCGTTTTAACTGTTTGTCGCCCACACACGCACACACACACACACACAGAGACTTGCATTTCAGAAAGAGAGACGGAGGCAGGGAACCAAAAAAAAACAAAAAAAACGGAAAACAAAACAGGAAAACATTTAAATCAAAATGATAAAGTTGCATACTTGAGTAGAGTTATGCGAGACTGGAGAGATGAGACAGCAAAAAGGAGACAGCCAAGCGCAAAAGGGAGCATGGAGGCATGGGAGGTGAGGCGGGGGAGCATGGGGAATGCGAAAGAGAAAGCGGCAAATAAATATGAAAACATTTTTTCACATTGCGGTTGATGTTGTTCCTATGTGTACATGTTTCTCTCTCTCACACACACACACACTGACTGACTGTTTGTTTGTGTGTTTGTCTATCTGTATAGAATGGCAACGAGTGTGCAAAATAATATGCCAACAACAATGCCAGTTGAAGTGCACACAATACACACACAGGGAAAAGTTGAAAGCACAAAAATAATAATGGTTGCCGTAGCTCCGATTTCCCATTCCCGGGGTAGGGGATTCCCCCCCTTCCAGACATGTAAAACTCACAATGTCCTCGCCCCCCGCCACCTTCACTCACCCCAACCAGTTGCAATTTAAAAAAAAACAGACAATGAGAGAAGTGAAGTTACTTCTACTTCACTTTGCTATTGCACCCCAAAACAAAAAAAAAAAAAAAAAAACGCATAACTAGTTGGAAGCCATCAACCAACAACAAACCCCATACCCCACCCCACCCCACCCCATCCCTCCACACACAATTTCCACCGCCTTTTCATCACATTTACTTACTCTCCTTTCCTCTCCTCTAGCTATTTGCTGCATTCTCATAGTTAAATAATTAGACAAGTTGAAATTTCGCGCAAATAACTTTCTTAATGATACAAAACATTAAATGAATGGAGCAACATTATTGAAACAGCAAATTGTGCTGAAATTTTTCACTCAATGAAAACACTTTGAAGAAAATAAACACACTTGGCGTTGCCAGATGGTTGAGAAGTCATCATAGAATACCGCAATGATCGGTTCAGGGCAATCGAGGATGGCAGCATCTGTTGATGGTCAAGTGTCATCTCTAATAAATTCAATTGAAAGAGTTTCCACTTTTCGTTTCGCTTCATTTAACCAGTTTGGAGGCGAACGCTTTTCTTCCAGCGTGTGCTAAACACTTGGGATCGACTGCCTGAGGGTCTCTTTCATCCAATCCTGCAGTCAGGCATCCTTCTTACTCCACTTTTGCCAGCTGTCTCATTCTGTAGTCCATGCCACCACGGTTTCAGTGTCTAAATGTCACGTTTAAATTTATGTTGCAACAACAATAACAATGGCCACACACCCATACAGGCACACACGCATGACTCCCACTCAAATAGAAACAAAGCAGAAAATGGATAAAAAAAAAAAAAAAAAAAAAAAAATAAAAATACTAGTGCAACGTAAACAAAAACAGTTATGACAACAATAGAAACAACAAACAGTAAAGAACGATGACAATTCAGCAGGAGCAACAGCAACAACAACAAATGGAGGCGCAACAACAACAACAATTACACACTGACACAGCACAGAAGGCAAAATGTTGCCGTGTCTTTCTTCTCCACCTTCTTTTTGGCTCCCAGTGACCCAACCCAAGGGGTGAGATCTGAGGAGGACCGCATGTTTGTTGGTAAGGGGAAAAATGCGGGCGCCACTGTCATCAAAAAGAAACAATGTTAACAAAATGAGAAAGAGAACGGAAACAAAAACATGAAAGAAATGATTTTTGCGGCATACATTAGAAATTGTCTTTAAAATAGACATTTATGCATGTTGAAAATGAACAATAAATCAGTAAATAAATATTAAATTTTGCTAAAAACCAAACCTATCAAAGAGAAGCAAGCAAAGAACACAAAAGAACAACCAAAAAATATGTATTAAAAACGTTTTAACTAGCCCAAGGATTGGCAAAATGGTTTTCGAATCATTTTGGAAATGTATTGAAGACAAGAAATATTACGTATACGCAGTATCTATTTTGAGTTGCTTTTTGGAAAAAATTATCATTAGAAAAGAACAATAAAGAAAAAAAATATATGATTATTAAGTTGTTGCATTTGTAATGTATCAAATTCATCCATTTTTCGACCATATCTTTTGACTAACTTTGTTAGTATGTAGTTTCTTATGCACATACATAATACATATTGCTGCATAGAGTCTGTATGTTTATACTTAAAGATTACGAGGACATCATTGCATATCATCTCTTCCCTGTTGACTAGCACTTTATGCACTTCACTTTAGTTTTGTGTTATTTTTGGAAGTGGAGTGTAGAGGGAAGAAGTGGGAGGACGAGGAGGAGGAGGAGGGAAGTTTATTCACACACACACACACACACACACACACACACAGTGCGTATGATAAACGCATAACTAAAACTGTAGCACGTTAAGCATACGTCACGGTGTAAGTGGAGGAGAGGCAAGGCCAACCATAGCCAGGGTAAAGGGATGACTTCACTTCGAGTGTTGTTGCTGCTGCTGTTGCCTTGTCCTTATCTACAAACCGCTGCCAAGTTTCAAGCTCTCTCAAGTGCACTTAACCAAGAACAACAACAACAACAACAGCATCGCGAGTTTCTCATAGATGTGTGTGTGTTTGTGTGTGTGAATATGTGGCATTTTATTAAAGTTGATGCACGAGACCAACCCAGAGACCAAGTGAGTTTTCAGAGAGTTCGAGAGTTCGAGAGTTGAAAGACTTAAAATGCATTTAAGCTCGATCCCCAGCTTAGAGCTCAAAGAGAAAGAGGCGGGCAACTTTTGCAATTGTGTGGAACTATCAAATAGAAAAGTTTTGCGTTTTTTTCTTTTCTTTTCGTTTGTTTTTGTTTTAGCTGTTGTTTTGCCAAAGCAACAACCAAAGTGTCATCATGACCAGGCTACTGCAACTGCAAACTAGCATCTATGAGTTATTGCACTGTCGCCTAGCTTGATCTCCATGGTTGTCTTTTGCTTCGGTCCTGGTCCTGGTCCTGGTTCTGGTCCTAGAATTTGCTGTTAGGGGTTTTCCCTTAACTCGCGGCCAGTTCATGCAATTTCTGTTGCCTCTGCTGTTGTTGGTTTTCTGTCGCGACAGAAGGATTTAGTGGAGCTTAGCTTACAGCATATAGACAACAAAAACAAAAAGAAATAGGGGAACAGGAAAAGGAAAAAGTGTGCTAAAAGAGACACCAAGTAACAAGAAAGAATTGCCAGAGAAATGGTTAATAAGAGTCAATTGCACTCAATTGATACTCAGTAAAAGAGGTGAGCCATTATATAAATGTAGATGCAAATGTAATCGACGAAAAGTTTTCTTTAATCAAAATGTTGAGAAACTCAATGTGAAGTTTTATACCTTAAAGGGAGAATAAGAATCATCTAAGAAATCTATCTAGACACTTGATCCTTACGATCTTTAGAAACAGAAATCGATAACAATTAATGGTGAACCTTGACAACCCTATGAAATGGCTTTTGATTGCTAACGATCTGGTTTCGAGAATGAGTATTCCCCAATAAATTTCTACGTAATAGTCATCAAAATGAAAAAAATAAAAAAACAAATGTGAAACAGAGAAGGCGAGATCGGGGGAAAACAAACAAAAAGTGAGTGAAAAATGCAAATGCAAAAAGTTCATGTGCATTTTGTTTAGCCTTCAAAAAGTTGAGACACACATACATACATACAACCATACATATGTATGTACATCGAATGGACAGAAGCTTGGCTGGAGTCTCCACGTAGCTGACATTCTTCTTCCCTTGTTTCTTCCCTACTGCTGGTCTATCTATCTATCTATCTATCTATCTATCCCCACCATCGTTCATCGTGTCCCTTTTGCTAGCAACTCTTTTGTCTCGCATTATTTGTTTGCACTTCAAAAGGATTTTAATCAAAGTTTTCAAGTGGCAGAATGTCCTGTCCTGTTCTGTTCTCTGTCTGCAGCTTCTGCTATTGCCTGTGCCTTTGCATTTTCTTTTGGTTTTGCTTTCTTGGCCAACTTATATACGTTTTTTTTTTTGTGTCGTTCGCTTTGCTTCTTCAGCTAGAGATTTGCTCTGATTGTCGTTGTTGTTGTTGTTGTGTGTGTGTGTGTGTGTGTGTGGCTTTCGGTTTATCTCGTTGCACTTGAGAAAAGAAGCAGAAGAAGAAGCTGGATGAAAGCCGAGAGAAGGAAGAATCTGCTGTGAGATTTATACGCCATCATTCACAGTGATTTAATTATCACTTTTGATGCTATTTCTTTTTCTGCTTCTTCATGAAATTTATGACAGAGATTCAACTTCAATTTCAATCCACTTTCATACCCTCCCTCCAGCCCGCTCTCTCTCTTTCCCACTTTCTGTCTGTCTGTCTTTCTCTTTGGCCCACGCTGGAAGCCATTATCTGGGCTTATGTTTTGCAATTGCAATTTGTTTGTTTTCGCATAAAATTCTCTCGCCTTTTTCTATTGATTTAATCAAAGACCATAAAAAAAAGTAAAAACTTGTTCAACTTTTAATTTTTCGTACGCTCAACTTTTATCAAACTGCACTTTACGCTGCGGTTGACATTCTCAAACCCCTCTTTGCTGGTGCTCTCCCCTCACCAACACTCTTTACACTTCATCCGTTCTCCTGTGTGTGTGTGTGTGTGTGTGTGTGTTTTGTGTCCTGTTCTTGGTCATGGTTATTCCTGGTCGGTTTTTTGCGTTTGCCTCTGGTCTTTCCACTTGTGGCCACTTAACAAATTTTCAGCGAGCCGTTTTTGAAGTTGTCTCGCCAAAAACAGGACACAAAAAATCAACAACAACAACAGCTAGAGTAACGTCAAAGGGGGGTGACGGAGAACAGAGTGTTCCATCAGAGGATGGCAACCAAAAAAATGTTTTAACGCCTCTGATGATTGACTAGTCCAGACTGTTTGTGACACTGAGGTGACTGAGTGCTTAGAAAGAGGCATCACCACTTACTCCAGCTCCAGCACGAGAGCATGAACATGAGGAGATGGATACATGAGAATCTTCACTACATTTCCCACTGACCAATGGACAAGTGTTTGGTCCGTTGGCTTTTGAACGTTGACACCGATGATGGGCCGTGATGATGATCAAGTTGATGATGATGAGACATCAAAACTAGTGCAAAAAACTATTCGATTCCCATTTCGGGCTTAATCACTAAGTTTAATCTAGTAAGTATGGCAACAACTAAAATTTCTGCCAAGGATTCAAATCTTTAACTAAAAAGGGTTTTTTTTCTTATTTTTATTGGTCAGAGGTCAGACAAAAATTGGCAAATAAGTTCAGTTTAACTCTGATTCATTTCGTTTTATTCATTTCGATACAAAACAATAATGAAATAGCAACAAAAAAAACAACAACAACGACAACAACAAAGCATTGGCTGTTTCTCTGACTATTTCCTACGCTAATTTGATTTTAATTTGTTTACTTTTGCCGAATTGTTATTTGCATTTTGTTGTTCATGTTTAATTAAAAATGCATTTGTTCAATGAACATGAATGAAAATGAGTTGGAGAGAGAGAGAGAGAGAGAGGGAGGGAGATAGTAATGGGTTCTAGGCAAAGGGAGAGATAGAGCTAGATAGATAGATCTATATTGAACACTTCATTATTACAAAAATAACTCAATTACGATTTTTGCCTCCCCCAGAACCCTTTCCTTGGCCCGACTCTGCTTGTTGTAATGGAAAACATGCGCTTTCCGTTTCCTGTTTTCCCCCTATACATATGTAAGTATTTATCGCTGTATGTGTGTGTTTCTGTTTGTGTGTGTTAGATTGCGGATACCATTGGAAAAAAAAAACTTATTTATTTACGCTTCGATCGAGCATTAAATTCATATGTATATTTTTCAACTAAACTGAAGGCAACAAAACCAATTAATGCCTAACGAAAAGCATCTATCTCAGGCTATCTCTCTCTCGCTCGCACCTTTTCGCGCCCGTCTCTGTCTGGCATGCAAATAAACAGTAAAATTTACATAATCAATTTGTTTATTGATTCGTATATTCAACTATTTTAATTACGTTTACGCTTGAAACTCATTCAGACAGAGACAGAGAGAGAGAGAATGATGCTGAATTTGGTGGGGTGGAAATGATGGTAAAGGGTGGGGGGGGAAATGGTTTTTAGTATTTTATTTCACAAAATTTCCATCAGCTGCTTTTTGCCTTTTGGTTTTACGCCAAATTTTCAGCTTTTTACATTTTACATTTTAGCATTTTGGCAAAATTTTGGCGCATATTTTGACTTTAAATTAATCAAAAGAAATGAAAAAAAAAAACTAAACTAAACGAGAAACATCAAACAACAATAACAACATCAATTAGCAACTCTTTTATGGTAAATTGGTTGTTTTTTCCGCCCTTACCCTCACCCTTTCTGTCTTTATCTCTCTCTTTCTCTCTCTCTCTCTCTCTCTCTGTGCGATGCTTGTTTGCAATTTGCATTTGTTTAAGTAAATGGAAGGAGCATAAAAAATAGTTGCATACTTTCAGGCAGGGTCATAAATTTTGTGACCTTTAATGGCCTGACAGCGGAAAGGGATTGTGGGGGGGGGAGGGGTCAACTAAGTGGCATAAGTGTAAGTGGAGCTAAAAGCAATACAATAGAAATAAACCAAAGAAAAAAACAAAAAAGAGCAAGAGAAAAATTCGTATCTGTCAGACAACTCGTTTACGAATGTTAAATCTATTAAAGCCAAATTGGCTTTTCGTTTATAGGCCATCAAATTAAACTAGATTGAATTGCTCTGCAAAGACAAGAACTTTCATTTCGCTTTTCTGATTAAAGTTTATCATTAAATTATCATGGAATGGAGCATCTGTAGAGAAACAAATGCAAGTCTTGTTACCAAATTTTCTCAAAATTTCTCTTACCAATTTCCATGTTTATTTTGTATCAATTATCTTTGCTTGCTTTCACGGCTTAATTTTGCAGAGAAATCCTCTATTTAACTATAACATAAATACTTATCTCAAGTGGTTTGCCTTCATCAGGCATTAACTCTCTCTGTCTCTCTCTCTCTCTCTCTCTCTCTGCATGCTCACTTTCTGCCTCTTCAGGTATCTCCTCCTTTTGCTGAAACGTGTGTGACTTTCAAATCGCTTAAATTGCCTGAAGAAAGCCAAGTAGCAGTGGCAAAAGGAAAGTATGGAGAGACAGGTAAGAGCAGAGAAGGGAAGGGGAAGACAAGGCAATGACAATGCAGACGAAGGCTGAGGTTGCCGGATAAAAGAGGATTGCACTTCCTACTCCTTCACTTGCATATACATATATGTTCGTACACAGAGTCCTCCTACCCTCGGCTACTCCTTCGTCGTCTTGTCTTTATCTACCAGTCTCACCTGGGTTGCCGGGCCGGTCTATACAATGGGGAAAATTGTTGCATCCGCTTTTCTTTTAGTTGGCCTTAAATGCAATTTAAACGCACAGGAAAAGAATGCCTTCCCCACCCCCATACCTAACATTGCACTTCCCATGCATCCTATAGCAACAAAATTTTCCTCCACCCCGTCGTCACAACATGCAAAAGCTCGCATGATGTGTGTTTGTGTGCTTGTCTCGCTCTGTCTCTCTCTCTCTCCCCCTCTCTCTCACTCTCTCGTTCAGCGTTTCTGCCCCTAGAGCAGCTTACGTTGTTTGCTTTCACTTCGCATTTGTTGTTGTTCCTCTGTCCTCCGTCCTCCCACGACACGCCATCCCCTTTTCCTCGTATAATCACTTCTTCGTCGCTTTTGCACCGTAAATTGCCTTTAATTCATTTTCCGCAATTACTCCAGGCTACACACACACACACACACACAATTGTGTGTGGGAGTTCGGTGAAGAAGAGGCGTGGCATACTCATTATCATGCATGTCTCAACTCCCCTTTCTATTCCATCTCGCTCTTGCTCTCGCTCCGTCTCTTCCCCATCTCTTTCGCGCTCACTTTGGATCTCTGTCGTAGGCATTTTTCGCATTTCACAATGCATTCCATTTGCATGCCTTGAGGGACAAGTCGCCCATCTCCATAATGATGAGCAGCAGGTGACCCCCCATCTGTCACTTTTCCAACTCCTCCAACTCATCCTATCTCTACCTGCCGTTCATGCTTGTCCTGTATTGTCCCTCGCTTTAAGCGCATTAAGTGAACTCATTTTGCTCTCTCTTTCTCTTTCGCCCTCTATCTTCTACACTCACTCTATGCTCGACATGTACTCCGTCTCAGCCTGTTAAGGTCAAAGCTGATCAATGTCAATTGCTCTATGCAGACAGGACGATGGGGACCAGCTCCAGTTCCAGTTGCCTGTCTCAACCGAAACTAGTCAGTCAAAGAGTTGAGTTGCATACAATTAACCAGTGGGAACCAAATGTCACAGCACACGCAAAGTAAACAGACAGCACGAGCATCAACTACAATGATGAGGACGACAAGTAGTTGGTAACGCCAATGCCAAGGAGATCTCCATATGGAAAAGCTAGCGATGAACCGAATTCGATTGATAAAGTGATCAAATGAAATATTCCCGATAAACCGAATTCAAAAGTCTTTGCTTGACCATGAAAACTTTTTGGCCAATAGAGAACCAATCAAAGGGAAATTTGTAACTTTTTTTTTTTTTTTTTGATTTAGATACTTTTTTCAAATTGTCGTCAATATTTGATATTGATTTCATTAACGTTTTAATTTATTTTTAGTCTCATCCCTAGATCGAGTTTTCTGTATTCCTCCTGGCTAACATGTCTACGTTTTTTTCTGCCAATCGCTCATGGCCTGGCAATGATGCGTCATGTAACGGGAATTGGTAAACTTTGTGCTACCGTCTGAAGGAGAGAAGGACGAACTGGATCTCTGGTTGCCTCCATCCCCATCCCATCTCCATTTCCCTCTGTTCTGCCCGGTTAGTTGTAACGCGTACATTTGGTGGCCATTTTCAATTTACTGACGCTGTCATGGCCGGAAGACAAATGTGTGTAACTGTGTATGGGTGAGTGGGTGTGGACATGGGTATGGGCATGTGTATGGGTGGGTGTGTCTGTGTGTATATGTGTCCGGGCCTGGACATGGGCATGGGCCTGAGCCTGAGCCTGGCCATGTTGTGATTGCGGACTGTTGCTTCACTCACTTGACGTGGCGGCAAGTCGCCGACCCAGCGAACTCCGGCAGTAACTACAACTACTCTGACTTCCTTTCTGCTCCTCCGCTGCATTCTCTTCTCCTCCACTGCTACATGCTGCAGCAGCAACAGCAGCAACAGGGTGCTTCTATTTTTCTTTCTTTCTTTTCGTTTTTATGTGTTTTTTTTTTTTCTTTTTTTTTCTTTCTGTTTTTGTTCCTGTTGCTGTTGCTTTTCTGTTGTAATTGTTGCTACGTAGTCGACGTCGTCGTCGTCGTCGTTGACGCACTGAAATTGCAGCCAACTGTAATAACAAAATGGCCCCCGGAGTTGTTCCTGTTACTACCAACCAGAACCAGAAAGCGAATGTACAACAAAACGGGGTGAAGAGGGCCAACTGAAAGAGTCTCGCCTGTAACATATTTCCAGCTTGACTTATTTTGACTTCCCTCTGATCCGCCCTGCCCCTCTTGCCACTCTATCTTCCACTCTATCTCCCTTCTACAGCGAATACAACAGCAACAGCAACAGCAACTGCAAAAAAACCAAAGAGAAAGTCAGCAAAGTTTATTCAACGCAAAAATGTGCAATGTGAAAACGTGCGAGCTGAGGCTTGCATGTGCATGTTGTGTGGGCGTTCTTTCGTTTTTTTTTTCTCTATATGTATGTGTGCTTGCATCTGGTGGGTGGGCGTGGTTGGAACCATTCACCAGCATTGCACACTGATTTCCTGTTGCATTTCCTTGTCTAAAGTAATGTAGGGCTTGAGCATTGACTAGGTTGGTTGGTTGGTTGGTTGGTTGGGGGAAACATTTTTGTAGTAAACTTAACTTATAATAAAATTAAATCAAATTTAGGTCACTTTTTTTCTACGGAAATTTCAAAATTAACCCGATAAACAATGCGAAAAACTCCTTTTTTTTGTCTCTGCACACGCAAGACAAAATGTGTTACAATTTATTGATTTAGAATAATCAAGATAATTGCATAAAGGACATTGAAAATTAAATTCTAAAAGCATACACTTTGGGTAATTTAATCTATCAGAAAGACAGATAGATAGAGAGAAAGAGAGGGGGGAAATTTAGTATTTTCAGACACATTTGAACACACAGACACAAAATAGATTAAAAACAAAGTTTCTTGTAAGTGATTGCTAAAAGTGGAAAATTGAAATAAAGCTATTCAACTATTTCATTCCACATTTTACGATGTTTCATATTAATTTTTTTTTTGCTTTTGAAGAATTTTCTTCTTCGTGATTGACTAGATGAAATTTGTTAGTCAATAAAAATAACTGCTGACAGGCAATTTTACCCCATTAAGTATGCAATAAGCAGTCTAAGAATTTCATTTTTGAAACATATCAACGAATTCTGAAATTGTTTATTGACAATTTTCAATTTACAAGTTATAAATTTGCTGAAAACAATAAATACCTTTCCAGTCTATTGCATACTTTAGGGGGCAAGGTTAGATTTACCTATGACAGCTTCTAAGAAAGTAATTTATTAAATTTTTACTCTAGATTCTGCTTTTGAACACAGTTATTAACACTTTTCAGCCAGTTTTGTGTCCATCTCTTTAAATGTTTTATAATTAAAGCCAAATTTAAGTGAAAATGTGAAAATCAATATACATATGTAACTATAAACAACAAAACATATTTTAAATCAATTGTTGACAAATTCCATTGATGATGTATGAAATTTTCATATATTTTTATATTATTTACTTAAATCTTTTCAAACAATCAAACAATAAAGCCTGAAAGTATGTTATGTTTATCCAATTTCCATTCAGAATGCATGGGCAAACATGCCGAAAAAAAAAAACAAGTAAATATGCCTCGCAGTGACGTGGTAAGTAAAAGCTAGCTAGTTTGGCTAATAGTAATAAGTTGGTCATTGTATTGAACATGTTTTGCAAAACAATTTCTAAGTAATTTATAAATGGCAAAATTGAAATGCTATTTTTAATCAACTCTTTGGCCTGCGCATTCATTTCTCATGACAGTTGAACATTATCAATTCCATGGCATGACAGGAGCATAAAAATTTTGTTGCCCACTTTTAGATAACTCAAGCAAGATGGCTTCCACTCCCAACCCACTGTCTCCCTGTACTCTTGTTCTCCTCGCTCCTCAGAGGCAATAGCAGCATGCCATTCTATGGCATTTAAAATTTATGTCAAATTAGCGGAGAGTTTCCAATGACAAATGCGGCAGATGCAGCCACCAAGAAGGAGAGCGAGTGGGACAGAGCAGTGCTGGGCCTCTTCTAGTAGGACGAGTAGAGTAGAGTAGAGTAGTAGTAGTGGTCGACTGCATATCCTGTTCCGTTTGCAAGTACCCAATGCTGTTGATGATGCATATATCCTTCATCTTGGTTGCTTACTTGGCGGCGGAAATTAGTTCAACGGCACTCAAAAAACTGCGGCAGTTAAACGTCGCCTAAGACCTTAGGGCCAGCAGCTCCTATTTCTGCACTCACTCACTCTATCTCTCTCCCTCCGTCTCTCTCTCCCCCCTGTCTTATTTTATTTTGCTTCTTGTTGCTTGTCCTATGGTTCCATAGTGCACGCCTCCGTAACTTGTCCGCCGGCACTTGTTTTTTATAGCTGAACAAGGAGTGCGGGGAAGGTGGGAGATGCATTTGGTGGAGGGTGATGAGGGGAATGGACATTTGAAGATGATGTAGTGCGGACATAAACATAAATAATGGCAATGCGCAGTTATTACTTTTCTAGCATCCTTCGTCCTTCGGCTGCTTACATAAAAATTAAATGTACGAGAGAAGCAAGAAGGAAATTGCAAGGAGCAACAAGAAGAAATAGGATGAAAATGAGACTGAGAACTGCTCCTGACCCCTGCATCCATGCTCTTGCACTGTCTCGGTTACATCTTCATTTCATTTCATTTTCTTTTCGTTTAATTGCATTCTGACTGCCGCATCAAATGAATACGCAGGACTCGACTAATGGGTTAATTGGGTTTAAGGCGAAAGTCCCTTAGCATGGGGCCCGCCCTGGGCTTCCAGGATTCAGGATGAACACACACACACACATCCAGCTGATGATTTATCTTTTTAACGAAATTGACAAACATTTCCCGCTTAATGGCATCACATATACAAACATGTACATATGAATGGAGAGCCGACTCCTCGGCATTATTAATATTCATTTCAAGGAGAGCATAGCAATTGCTGCTATGATTTGCAAGATGCTGGCGGATTGCTTTCACAAATGCAGATTGCATGTCCTGGCCAGAAAGAACAACAACAACAACAGCCGCAGCAACAGCAACAAGAACCCGCCAAAAGGCAGCCATTTCGCATGCATTAACCAAAAGCGAACCAAACATAACCGAACCGAAGCAAACCAAAACCGTGAGACCAGCCAAGACAAGGCACGGCACGGTAAGGCACGACAAGGCAGGGCGAGGCAGGGCAGGGCAAGGCAACCATCCAACCAAACAAGCAAACCATAAAGCCCAAAAATAAAGAAATAAAAAAAACATAAACAATAAAGCATCCTAAGAAGAAGTGCTTGAGCAGAGATGGGTTCGGATGGGTACGGACCAACAAGGCAGGCAGGTTAACAGCGGAGGCAACGCACTTGCCGCTAATGCACCAAAAACTGCACTGCAGAGTACTTTCCCCCCCCACATACTTTTCCCTGCCCCAACTGCTCCACCACCCACATATTTGCCCGGTTTACTTAACAATATTTCTCATTGTGTGTTGTTGAGACGTTGCAGGTGTTTGCTGAAGCATATCAAAAAAAAAAAAAAAAAGGAAAAAAAGAATACATACATATACTTATATGTATATATAGAGTATATATTCTTCTACTACAAGAGAGACATGGCGTGCGGTGACGGTGAAGTTAAGGAGGGACAGGAGTAAACATTAAACGTCAAGCTAAACTTGAGATGTTAGCAGCTAGGAACTAGTTCTCTCCAAAGATTGACTTTTCTTTGGATGGGATAAAGTTTACATGAAATTTAAATCTATTCTAATCTTAATTATCGTTAGAAATAGAACTGATTTGAATTTTTTCGTCATGTGAAACTAGATCTTTGCCTCTCTGATGAGCTGAACTAGTTTGTTGTTTGGTTCTCTTTTTTCTTTTTTTTTTTAGGTGCGCCTAAAAGTAGGCAACAACAGCAACTGACAGCAACAATATGACTGGGCCTGGCATTTGCCATATGAACAGAATTGCTGTGGGCCAAGAAGGGAGGAAGAAGAAGGGGAACTCTAGTCCTGGTTCTTTGCCTTGTCTTGGTCTTGGCTCGGTGCTTGGCTTGCTTGACTTGCCTTAATTATGAGTTACTTTTGTGCATGCATTTTCTTAGTTGCCTTTTTGCCAACATTTTTGTTGTCGCCGCATGTGTGTATGTGTGTGTGTGTGTGTATGTGTGTATGTGTGTGTGCGTATTGTTGAGTTTAAATCAACTGAGGAGTTACGGGAACAAACAGGGGGAAAAGCACAGGCACAGGCACAGGGCAATTGCTTACCTTGTGTTTGCCTTTGGCCACAATGAAAGCGTGGGACCAACAAAGGCAGACAAAGTCGCTGGAGGCATTTGCCGCATTTCGTTTTGGCTTGCCTGCGATCATCATCATAATGGCGATGATGATGACGATGATGATGATGACTTCATGTAGGACTAGCAGCCGGGGCCACGGTTTGCGGTTTAGTTCACCTGCCGTTGAAAGGGAGCCAAAGGGAGGCACCGAGTTGTCAGCTGTTTATGCTGTGTAATTCCGCGTAAAATGCACAAAGGGACATGGCCTCCCCCTGGCTCCTGTCTCTCCCGCATCCCAGGTCCTCCACTTGCACCACTTGCATGACACTTGCCATTGTTCCCAAAAAAAGAAAAAAAAAAAAAAAATAGACAATAGACAACCACAAAAAAAAAAAACTACATAAGGGGTTAAAGGAACGAACGTAAGCGGCGTAGGCGTAGAGCAAGGAGCAAGGAGTTGCCTTTTCACTGGGCGCCTATTTCATTAAACATTTAAATGGCTTGGCCCCATTTTTCAGTCATTTCTTCCCTTTTCACAATCCCGTTAGCCAAAAGATGACAACAACAATCTCTCCAACAAAACGTCAACATTTGAATGGGTTGAAAGAGAATCCGCAACCAAACACACCCCTAAAAAACAAAATATATATAACATATATATAAAATAAAAAAAAAAAACTAATGCACAATTGACCCAGTTCTAAAGCAATGTTATTTTTAAATTTATAGATTGCCAAAGTTGAAATCATTGCGAATGGTTAACTTTAACTTTGTTTCTATGCTTTTCCAACTTTTATGCCAAAAAAAAATAAGTGAAAACGGAATTTTCATTCTGTTTGCAAATTGCAAAAACAATTCATAAATTAAACTTGTTCACTTTAATTTTAAATTTTTGAAAATTAAAACAGTTTTATGTTATATACTAGTTTCCAATTGCAAACAAGTTAGTCTCAGAAAATTTCTAGTTTCATCTGAAATGAACTTATATTGAAAACTTTGTTTACCAATTTTCCCTGTCAGTTTTTCCATTTGAATTCTTTCGTTCTTTTATGCTCCAATTTGAATCAATTTCTTGAAAAATATATTACACACATTTCTGTATGTGTGTGTGTGTGTGTGTGTGTGTGTGTGAGTTGTAAAGTACCAAAATCGATTAAAGCAACAAAAAATAGTTTTGACCAAACAAACCCATAAACTGACATAACTGACAAAAACTTTTTGACACCTTCAAGTGACCCAAAAAACAAAAAAAAATTGATGAAAAACCCAAAAGGGCTGGGCTAACTTTGACCAAGCCGAAATTTTAATACCCTGACTATCCAAACGTATGTGTTTTAAGGAGCTGTATGATATAGGGATGCGATCCAAAACGAAGAGACAAAGGAAACCATACATAAGACTATATAAAGTCGATGGACAGAGAAAGTAGATGTACCTTGTACAACAAAGGGTATTCAAATGGTAGAAAAATACACAAAAAGCAATGATAAAAAAAACCATCCCAAAAATTGTATAACAAAATGAAACTAAGAGGAACTAACTAAAGGAATGCAATTGGAACTAAACGGAAACTTTTTTACCCCCAATATTTTTTTTATTTTCTATTTTTTTTGCCCATATACATATATACATATATGAATAAATATATTTATGTGAATAAAGAGAGAGAGGGAGAAATATTGCAAGTTTTTGTGTGTGTGTGTGTGTGTGTGTGTGAAACCATTTCGACATCATCGGAAGTACCTATATATATATCGATATATGTATATAGATGCATACAAATCGACTTTGACTTGGTCAAGTGAAGCAGAAACGACTCAACTGGAGAGTCTTGTTAGTGTCTTTGACTTTGACTGGACAGTTTGTTGGCCATTCGCCGTTGGCCGTTGGTCGTTTGTTTGTCCATAGCCATAGAAAATATCAGCCAATTTGACGACCATTTAATGTGCGTTACATCTTTACGTAGGGCGTGGCAAATTAGTTGAACATTAAAGTTATGCCTGGTAATTGTTCCAACAGATAAATTGAAGTTTGAACCAGTTTTTTTTTTGGTTTCGGTTTATTGTAAGGTGTTACACGTGCGTCCTAGTTAAAGAGGGCCAACAAAACTGGCAAAAATAAATAATGCCAAGTTAGTCGAGGCATATTCGACTATTTTAAATAAAATTTAATAACAAATTTATATCTTTTAGGACCATTGTTGTCTAAAAGACTAGAAAAAATAGAAAATGAAAATAGTTTAAATATTTTTAGCTAAAATTGAGTTCTTCAATTGCTAAGAAACGAATTCATTGTGAATCCATTGGCTACCTACTTAAACTAATAGCTAATTAGCTAATCTAATTGATAATGGAAAGGTTTAACTTGAAGGATTGTGGCAAGAAAGTATTTATATATAAATGATGTAAATTAATCTATACTGAGTGCTTTTGGCAGATAGTTTAATACATTTTTTTGTTGGCAGGGTATTGAGATGTCTGCCATAGTTAGTGAGAGTTAATTCGACCCTCTAGTTTGTTTTTAGTTGCTTTTTTGCTACTGTGGTCATAACTAATAAATTTCCACTGGACAAATGTTTTTCCATCCACCTGCACCCTGCAACTCTCCATCTCACTTCACTCTCTTGGTCTCTTTCTCTCTTTCACTATGTGACTATTTGTTTTCTTTTTTTTTCTACTGTTTAAATTCACAAGTCACGCACTTGATTTTGCAATTTGCATGGCGCCAAGTTACGTGCCACAATCCCCCACACACCTTCCCTTGCCCAGTGGGCAATTCTCCGACCTCCCCCCTCCCCCTCCCGGCCACAAGTGGGATCTCTTCAATCAATATTTGAATTGTCAAATTTCAATTTGAGAATTTCATAATTTAAAGCAAAAATTGCAAAGGTTTCCAATTTCTTAGTGGCAAAACCAAAAAAAAAAATAAAAACTTGAATGAATCAAAAAGCACAATTGCATTTTACCTCCCCCCTTCTCATTCAACCCATTTAATTTTCAATTACAGTTCGCATTGCGTATACGCAATATGCGTAATATGCATTTTGATATCCGATAAACATACATCCATTTCCATATACATATATGTATGTATATATTTTGCGTATGTGTGCATATTTCTGCCAACGATTTTCAATTGAATTCGACGTTTGGCATTTGGTAAATTAAATATTTTTACATATATACTTGAGCATACAAACATTTTGCACATTTGTTTTCAATATTAATTTATTGACAAAGCGAATATCATGGTGAGAAAGTGAAGAACCACGCTGAGAGAATACTAGAGAGGAAAGCAAAAAACGAAAAAAAAAAAAAAGGGATGAAGTAACTGAGAAACATTCCTCGACAAACTGACAGAAATTTCTTTATTTGCTTTTTGTTTTTCGATCATTTGAATCGTTCTTTGCTTCGATTCCATTTTTTTCTTTTTTTTGTTATTTTAATTTTCAAGCATTCAAGCAGAGTCTTTGTTGGCCAAAAACATTAAAAAAACACGAGTGAAATGAATGAAGTGAGGGGTCAGAGGTGTGTCAACCAAAAAGGGGCAGAAAAGTGTACAAAATAAGTCAAAATATTCAATTTTGACATAAGTCGAAGGACTCGAAACCTTTCCATTTCCAAACTAACTCTCATTTACTATCATCTTTGCTTTCTTTAGTAAGAAACAACACAAATTAATATGAGAAGGATGTGCCAAGACCATTTTGAAGTTTTTGGAAAAGTTGGCTAATGATAGAACTTGGTCAACTAGACTGCTAACCCTTCAGATTGACCTCAAGTCGACTTAAGCGAGGCAAGGTTTGAGGAATACCTCTTTTATTTCAATTTGTAAATGAAACCATAACATTGAGATTTGAATATGTGGTTAAAAAACTTAAAAGCAAATCAATCGATACATAAATATACTTTTAAACCTTAAGCCCACTTATATTAGCAGGTAAGATTTTGCGTATTTGTGGTTTCTCTCATCCTTAGGATTAATTGCGATCCACGTCTCTGTCAATGCCATTCGATAGGGGAATATATATATGTATGTATATATGCCGATACCTCTGTGGGTCCTCTTTAGTTTTTACTTATCCATCTCTTTTACTCTTACTTCCTCTCTCTCTCTCGCTCGCTCTCTCTCTTTCTTTCATAAAGAATAGGGAACTTTTGCTCATGCTCCATTGTGTTATAAATATTCATAAAGCGCTTCGCCATTTTGCGTTTTTCCAAAGGGCCGCCAACTAAAGCCTTGATTTCTTGCACACACACATACACATATGTGTATATATATTTCATATATACATATATATATCTATCTATATATGTATGTATGTACATATATTCGTTGTGCATGTTACCAATACCCATAGCCAATAGTGTAGGAGGAATGAGTGAATGGTTGAAAGAGGAAGGAGGTGAGAATGCGGAATGGATAGTGCAAGTGGAAATGGGAACGGGAGCGGGAGTGAAACGAAAGCCTCCCTTTAACCACAAACTATGCTTTCCTAATGCCGCGTTGGCATAAATTTAAAGCAGCAGCTGCGGTTTTTCCACCGAGAGAGAAGATTTCCCCCATGGCGGGAGGTGCAACATGGTGTGGCAGAAATCGGAGCAAACGGCAGCGGCATAGTAGGAGTGGTTGGATGTTGCTCTGTTTACATGCCATGGTGATACTAAAAGCGCACACACACACACTCACACAAAGTAAAAAAAAATATACAAAAATAACAACGAATTTTGCTGAACACTTGGCCCAAAGTTTCTATTTTCGAATACCCTGTAATTTCTTTTGCCTTCTGTCATCAATTCTAATCCAATTTCCAAACAGAAGTAATTCTTCTAACGACTCTTTATTGCATAGTTTTGGGGGGTTGGCATTTACTTTAATCTTCGGCCATACTTTGGGCCTTGACTCTGTTCTCTTTTACAGGGTATAAGATCCCCAACATCGGACCCGGCTTTAAAACACAAAAACCAGAAGAGGGTAAAAAAAAGAAAGAATTCAAAGAACCGACCAACAAAAAGCAAAAGCAACATTTTATGTTGCTAATTGATTTTTCAAACACGAAGCTCAGCATTTTTGTTGGTTCTAGCCGCTGCTACTGTTTGTTATTGTTGTTGTTGTAGTTGATTTTATTTTTTTTGTTTCTTCTTCTTCTATGGTGATGCGCTTTTGTTTGGCGTTCAATTAACGGGAATTTGCATTTTATCTAAAAAAAAATGGTTTTCGGTTTACCTTTCTGCTACCTTCACTTTCCTTCTCTTCATTTAGAACACATACCAACATAATCTTGGCCTTTTGGCCCACTATAAATTGTTTGTCTCAAATGAGATTTGTTAGTTTTAAAGAATATGTTTGTGTGTGTGCGTGTGTGTTTTTGTTGTGCCATTTTTTATTGCTACTTATATAGAATTACATCATATAGCATTGATCTTTCGATTCTCCAACTTAAAGCTTTGGTAAACAATTTGACACGTTTTTTTTCATTTACATTTCTCAAGTGGTTTGCGATTTTTTGTATTTATAATTTTGTTTGTGTTTTTTTTTCATATTGTTAGATAAACTTTTCAGCCTAGATTTAGTAAATCTTCACCTTAGCCAGCGCTACCTGTACTCAAATGAGGAATGTGCGAGGGTTGGCCCTAAATGTTATCACTTACACTTGCACCAAAAATTATATGGAATCAATATGTTTTACTCTTTCGAAAGTAAATTTCTGTCTGAAACCTTCAGTTTCTTACCAATTTAGTAAAAATATAAGCTAAAGGCATCATGATCTAGAGATCTAATCCATATAAATGATGTAAACTCAGTAAACTAAGTGGAATGAAATGGGATGGGATATAATCCTTGACTTTCAAGGCATGCAAAAAGTTATATTCCCTTCCTAGATCTGCCTTTAGTTCTAAATTTCCAAATGATTGAGATCCATTTCTATAAATCCAAATGATTTGGCTAATGAGCAATCTAAAGTTCAATTGTTTACACTAAATTTGATTAAAAAGCTGTTTATTGTGTCTAAGATTCTTGGACTTTATGGATTTTGGAAATAATTTGAACTACCCCATCAGAACTGTCGATAATAGCAATTAGAATGCCAAGTTTAGATGTAGTCACACTTAAGGCCCATTAACAGCCAAAACCAGTTAGTTATTTGCACTCAGTTAGTGGTAGTAGCCTGGTCATTTTACACTGTTAACATAAACATTGGTTAGCCCCCTCAACCTTCCGATCAATGAGTGGTAATCAAGCGTAACCACGCCCACAAAACCGATATAATATGAAAACTAAACTTAGTTAAGGCCAGACAGAGAGTTCAGTCTCAACTGGGACAAAACTCTTGAAATAATTATTATGATTATGGTCAGGTAATTTCACATGAAATTTAATAACAATTACTTTTAAACCATTATGTGCGTGTGCGTGTGTGTGTGTGTGTGTGTGTGTGTAGAAGGAGGAGTGAATGAAGATGAGGAATGCATCATAAAATCCAATGGACTATACATACATAATGTATGAGCTTGAATTGACTTGAAAATATACATACGTATGTATGCATGTTCATACCTACCATGCCTATGATAAACGATACCGACAAAGATAAGCAACACCACCACTACAACCACCAGCCATCATTCCAGACGATGGGCAATTGCGTTTCAAGGTCAACTTAAAGAGCCGCAAACATTAACATTGAAAAAACTGCATTGCATTGCCCCAACCGGTTACAGAAGAGATCACTGGGATGCTGTTGGTCAGCAGTTGGCTTCTCTTCCAATGAATTTGGCAATTTCGAAAGACCCGGGAACAACCGAACGACCAGCTACCACAATGGAAGAAGTCTTGTCGTGACATTGAATTGTAAATGCATGCGATAAACGCAACAAAAAACAGGCCACAAAAAACTGAACCCATAAAATAAAAAACAACAAAGAAACAAAATAAAAAAAAAGGGTTAAATAAAATTGTAAAGCCGACAACATATGTTTGTATGTACGATGCATGTGAAATTTTGTGGCTCTGACTGCCCTTTTTTTTCAGTCTTTTCTTTTTTGCAAAACTGCAATCAACTAGGAATGGCAACGTGTCAGTGGAAGCCATAGGAAACTGTATTTTAAGGAATGCTTAGAGTCTCGATAGCTTCCCAAGAGAACCATGAACCCAGACGAAGTCATCAATGAAAATGAGAATAGTCTTAACTTTGAAGACTCCATTCTTGACAAACATAATCATTCCATATATTTAGTAATTGAGTAATTGAACAAGAAAGTGAATGGGTAAATGAACAAATGAATCAACAATTGAGTAAATAAACAAGTTTGTAAAGAAGTAAGTGAATAAGTGAATGAAGAACTGAATCAACAAGTAACCAAACAAATGAGTGAATGAGTAATTGAATGAGTGATTGAAACTAGTTCATCATACTAATTCAAGTACACACCCTTTTGACAAGTTTTTAGATTACAAGTCCAATGTTGAAATCCACATAATATTAATATTTAAAGTACTTTCATGAATGATAGGGCAAACATTTGTTTGTCGTGATGGCAAATTGTACACGCTTCCATCTCTAGCCCGCAAATTTAAAGATTACGTATACGCAGCATGTGCGGCGACTCTGTTTGCCCTTCCATTCATATCAATGGTCAGCTATGCTGTTGTTGTTCTTGCTGTTGCTGTTACTTTTGCATTTGCCGCTTCCTCCTCCGGACCTGCCGCTGCTTTAGTTGGCCTGTTGAAGACATTGACAATTTTTTCTCTTCGTTGATTGTGTTTTATTTTACACTTTTTTCTTTTTACTTTGTTAACGCCATTTAATGCTTTTATACATGCTTCTTGGGGTTTTTTGTGTTATTTTGCTTCTTGCATTGCCCTGCCCTTCTCATAGCCCTCTTCTGCGCCTGCTTCTTCTTCTTTGCTCCCCCATTACGTCACTTTCACTCTGTAGTTTTTTGCGGCTTAAGGCAACATTTGCTGTTTGTTTGTTGTTTCGGGGCACAAACAAGTGAATTGCAATAAAACTGCTCAAATTTATGGGTCGCTTGTATACACACACTCACACACACACAACTATGTATAGATATAGGTAAATTTTTGTTGGCTTTTTTTCGCTCATTTTAAGATGATTTATCTGAGAGTTTTTCGGCTAGCATAATTTATGGTCGTTTACATGGAGCAAAAGTTTGTGTCTTTATTTTTTGGTTTTTTTGGGTTTGGTTTTTTGGTTCAAGTTCATCATCGGACCGAGTGTTGAGTTTGTGTCCAGGTTTACAGTATGTTTGGTATCTTCTGTTCACTTCACTTCTTTTTTTTTTTTTGGATTTTTGAGCTGTTAAAACAAATGTTTAAGCAAATTGAGTTGGCAACAATTTGTGTTGCCTTTTTTTACTCATTCATGTGGAGATGATAAAGTTGCAGAAATATTATCACAATAATTTTGCTTGCCCAATCAAATGACAAATTTTGTAAATATTTCGCATTGAAGGTTGACTAGTGAATAGTTTTATGTCTTGATTCAATATTCTTCTATTTATATTACCAACTAACTAATAACCAAACTCATAATCTAAACCGTAACCTTTCAAATTCTTCAATGAGCAAATCAATTAAAAAAATATCCATAAACAACAGACAGACGATTGGAAAGATTTAGTGAATATTTAGCACTTTTCTGAACATTTAACAACTAAATCTACTGCCATAATAGATTTGTGACAGCAAAAAAAGAAAAACAACAACAATGACACATCAAAGACAAATTCAGATGCAAAGCTGAGGAGGAGATGAGAGAGGTTTTTCTGTTTCTGCAAGTCATCGCATCATGATATGATGATCCATTGAAACGATGCATACAAAAACCGGAAACAAAAATGATGCAGACCCCACGAGATCTATATATGTAAATGCCACTTTAAGCGGTTGATAATGCCATAAATTGTTATTAAACAAAACCAAATCAAAGCGAACCAAAACAAACAAAATGAACATAGTCATCGTGGTCTTTGGACCACATTTGATCGCAATGCCCATGGGCATATCAATTAATTTATAAATTAAGGGCGTGGCCGAGGTATTTTATGTTGCTAGGTGGCAGTGTGTGATATGAAAAGATGGCAATCCGAAGATTGAAGGGAAAGGTAAATCAATTTTAAATTGGCAGCACACATGTGTATATTTTTGTTGTTGTTAACAGATAAATTTGTCGATATAGAGACATAAATCTATGTTTAATTGGCCTTGTTAAAGTCTATTAGAGATATATCCATAATTCTCGAATGTACTAAGAGAGTTCTCTTACTCAGTTTGCTTTACTAGTAACAAAATTAAGAATACTGTTTTTCAAATTGTAAAATTAAGATATAAATAACATCAAATATGGCAAAAACCTCAAAATTTGATTTCCCTTGTATGTATTTTCATGGTTGAATTGTGAAAACATCTCACGCCTCACCTGTGGATAGGTTGGTCGGCCTGATTAACCCTCAAATCAGTCCATTAGCCAAAAATACAAATTAGCCTTATCATATGAAACTCATCGCAGCCAAATAAAGCCATTTAGGCCAGGCAACGTGGCATGACTAAATAGACCAAATGGCCACATAACGTAACGAAATTCAATGGAAAATATTTGTCGTAGAAAGGAAAATGTTGTCGGCATATGCAAAAGCAATAATCTTGATTACACAATTCGCATTAATATATCAAATACTGTCAGTAAGTTCTACATGTTGTCTTTTGAAATCCATCAACCATTATATTGTATGGTACTCTTTAGATTACTTTACAAATTGAAGATTTCCATGCCCATTCGTTTGTGCCCAATGAGATAATTGTCAGCTATGCCATCGACAATGGCGACACCATTAATCTGAATTTGAGTGTACTCCATCAGTTTCCGGGTAAACTGCTAATGCACATATTTGTCCGTCAATTGGCCAATGAGCCGGGTGGTCAGTGGTCAAATGAGTTGATCAGATTTAAGAACATGGATTTCTGCAAGACACTGGAATCGTTGCGTAATCTGACAATAGAGCAAGTCCAGGGTGAATCTGTTTTGCCACAAACATTCCTAATATCGTGTCCATTGAAACCGGGTTTCTATTATGTAAAAGATGGTAGATTTCAAGTCAGTCTATTGCCAATACAAATTCCCAATGGCCGTTATTTGGTACAATTTGAATTGATACAAGTCTACGAGGAGGTCATCAAATTATTAAGTTGTAGAATCAAATGTAAAAAGTTTGTGCCAATCGATCAGAAAAACTCGACTAATCAAACAACCAAATTCACTTGGAGTGATGAAGAGGAAGGCAAGGTGACACAAATAACACCAACAAAGTCCGCGAAAGGGGAAAAACCAAATGAAACGGAAATTTCAGGTGAAGTGGATAATGAGGAAGAAGAAACAGAAGAAGACAATGAAAAAGAAGAGGAGCAGGAGGAAGACGAAGAAGAGAACCAGATGCAGGAGGACGACAAGGGGCAAAAGCAGGACGACGAGGAGTGGAAACAGGAGGACGATGAGGAGAAAGATGATGAGCAGAAGCAGGAGGACTATGAAGAGCAGGAGCAGCAGAACAATGATAAGGACGAGGATTACTAGTCTAAAACTGCTGGCAATAGAATTTCAAATATTCTTCTTTCTTTTGCTTAACTTGACACAAACAAAATAGAAAATACCCTTAAAGCTTCCAAAATATCTGTATTGAAATGACATTGTTGAACAATTAAATCATTATATTTGTACTTAAACGAAACACTTAAGCTGCGTTTACTGCTTGTCTATTCCCATAATCATCTTTGTTTTGTGTTTGTCTTATTTACATGGTAAATGTTTCAAATGGCCTTGAAAAACTCATTCCCTGTACGGTTATAATCAAAATTTACTTAGTATAATAAGTATTTATACTAGACTATCGACTTCTTCAGTGGCAGATAAGCAAACTCACCAATCTTCTTCAACTCTGACTCCGACTCCGACTTGATAAACAAAAGCAAAAAACCATAAACAAAACCCGAAAAAAACAAGCCACCAAGGCGTGGTCTTTATTTTGTGTAGTATATATACATACAATATACCCTTACCATAATTTTTGGGTATACACATTATCTTTAATCATCAAATGAACAATCAAATCTATAAATAAGCTTTTCTTAAAGGGAAACTTGTTGAAATTATGATGACATTCTAACTCATTGACCATTGGATTGGATTGAGTTGATATTTTAATACATATGTTTAAATTGCTAAACACTTATTTGCCACTTATTTGATTGGAATTGTGACAGAAATAAGTATTCAGAAGTATTTAGACATTAGGCTGTTATAGCCCTTTAAGGGTATACAAACTTTGCTGTTAATGTTACTCATATTTTGTTTTGTTTCATCTGCTTTTTAGTTTCCTCTTATGTTTGTGGTTTTATTTGCAAAAGACTTTAAAAAGCCACCTGCCAAAGGGCCCCACCCTCACCCTTACCCTCATCGTCACCGTCAGCGTCACACCATTCCATTGCACCTCGCCCCCTTTGGTCTGTAGGGCGGCCCTGGTTTGGCCTTCTTTTGGTCGGGTTTTGTTTATGTATCGTCTGCTCATTTTGGCCACTTTTGTCCACTGACCATTGCAATTTGCAGTTTACATATGACATTATCATCGATTGGTTTCAACTCTTGCGTTTCGTTCGCTTCTCTTTGTTGTTGTCTTCTTTGTTTTGGGTCTTCTTCACCGCCAAGGCAGTATAAAAGACCCACGGATAGATCCAAGCAAGTGCAGTCAATATTTTGGATTAACCAAGTTAACACCCAGAGTAACTCCTCAAACTTCTTAATTATCCAATCAATATGAAGTTCTTCGCCGTGGTAAGTTTTTTTTTTTGTTCACTCACATGGCAAAAGTTTCTGTTCTAAATGGATATGATGTCGTTTTGTTTCTTGCAGACCCTTTTCCTATGCCTTGTGACAATTGCCCTGGTCTATGCTGTGCCCATCGATGAGTCTCTTTTGGGTGACAACTTCTACGAATCGGCCATCTCTGAGGATGTGCATAGCCCTCATGATACACAGTCGATATTCAAATTGAAGAAACTTCTAAAGTTCAAGAAGCTATTGGGTTAGAATGAAAACCCTTAAGAAGTTGTTTGCCATTATCAAAACAAAATATTATTAATTTTGTGTGTTTTTTTTTTTTTTTTTCGTATCAATGTTGTTAATACATCTAGTCTATAACCTACATTTAACCCTTAACAAAAATCGTTTGCAATTCGCTATGCAAAGACACATATAAATAAATAAATAAATATACATGTACGTAATCTAAAGTGACAAAAACAACAAGTGATATACATATACGGTCGTATTCAATGACATAATCAGTTTTTTTTTTTTTTGTTGGTTTTCAAAAAAAAGGAGCTAATCTTTGAAAACGTGTTTCCCCTCTTCATGTTATGTGATTAGTTCCAAGTGTGAAAATTCGAAACGTGGAACTTCCTTTCGCAGTTTTCATAAACGAGACATGTTTTACATATATAGAAAGTCGGTTTCCATTTGACCTATATACAATCTATATAACAAGTGGCAACGGTATCTCGCCAGTTGGCATGAGAATTATTGTTTTGTGATTTAACTAATTGACTGTTGATTTTTATTCATTTTCGTTGCGTTAATTAATCAGACATTTCTAGGCTATAATTGGGGCTAACAAATGTCCATGCTGATGATTACAATCCTTTAAAGATTCCCTTTAGTTCCTGGTTCCCTACTAATTGGAGAAGAATGACTTTCCAGAGAGCTTAAATATGGGCAACATGAGGATTTTCCTTGGCTCTACACTTACTTAAATCACAGATTATTTCCATTGCTAGTTGTCTATATTTACATATATTACTCTATTCTTGAGGGTCTCTGGCATACCTTCTAATTGTTAAAAAAACAAATCAATATCTCTTTGGTTTTTGGTTTTTTTCCAGCCTTTTATACTAAACGAGATTGGTTAAGAGCAGGTTTTGATTAGTTAAGGTGGCAAAAGTTGATAATTTCGGCCAATTAACAAAATCAACATACGTTTGTAGGCAAAGATTTGACGGCTCAACTTATTTAGGAATGAAAAGGGCCTAACATATATAAATGTGAATGTATGTATGTAGGGGAAGCTCTGATAAGTTGAAGCGAACTATTAGAGCTTAAATCCAAAGGTTTTCAAAACGAGATGTTAAGCGATTTCAATCAAATCTAGCATTTAAGTGGGCCTCGCGGTCTTTTCTGAAGAAGATTAGTTGAAAAGCTGTACAAAACGGTGAGCAGATTGTCTGCACAGCTATTACAAGAACCAAGTTTATAATGGTGGCCATATCTTGAAAGCTGAAACTAGTTGGGAATTACAAATAATTGAGGCGAAAAAAGACTGACAAGCTATAGCCGAATTATAGAAGACAAATAAATACTCTATTACTCTATTACGTCTAAAGAGGCTTTTGATAATGGATGATCGTAAATTCCAAATACAAAGTCATAAAGACTTCATATATATTGACCATCCATTCATCAACGATTCATATCTCAATATTTATGCCGAAAATAGGTAATATTCTTACTCCCATTTCTAGGCATATTTATCTCAGTCAATTATTCAAATGTAAGTCAATTCGTTTTAGTCTGAGATTCTCTATGTTTGAATATTTTGTTTTCTTTTGTTACTGCTGTTGTTGTTGTTGTTTTACTCATTCGTTTACTGTCCATGAACAAGTCGTGGATATTGTCAATAGCAGCCAGAGTCAACTACAATTGACTTTGAAATGTAAATTAAAGTCAAGCAAATTGAACATTCAAGTTATTTAGCATTCAAAATCACTGTCTAAATCAGATATCTATACGATTACTTTTGATTTTTTAGAAGGACTCTTAAAACGAATCAAATTTTAAGCAGATAGAAAAACGAGGTGTCCTTCTATACATACAAGATTAAAGTTAGCACTTTTCTATACATATATATTTTAATGTCAAAAATAAGAGTCCTTTGATATAAAATATTAAATGCTTTTATTCTCTAATGTCTAATGATTTTGACTGAACAAAGAAAGTAAATAAAAAATTATCTTTACTTTAATTTTGTAGGCAAATAAGTGAACTTGTCTCTTGTCCTGTGTCCTTATTTTCTTCTTTTTTATATATTATATATATTTGCTAAATTTAAGATTCATTTTTCATTTCTTTGCCAGGAAATATTTGACAATTTTTTCTTGGTCAATACTTAAGACTTTCTCTAGAACAGGATAATACATTTAGAACATTTGCACCTAGCTAAAGATCATGGACAAGAAGATGACATTGTCTTTGGGGGTATAACATAAATATCCAGTTATCGTTTTTAATCCAGACTTATTGTCTCATCCCACAAAAAACAAATGACTTAGACAACAAACTTATTACTTTTAAAATATTTTTGTGTTTCCGTTATTTTTATTATTATTATTATTATTATTATTAACATAATATTGCTTAATGAACTAAATTCCATGTTAAGAGTACAAGTTCCATTTTAGAGAAATATCCTCTTTTGCTCATCTTGCTTAGCCCAGGAACAACAATTTCTTGAGCAACTTCAATTTAAGCAAAAACGATTGATCATCCGTGGGACTAATTGGTTCACTGCCAGGACCCTCAATACCTTCGGGAATGGCCTCCTCCACGGGCACAGCACTGGTCAGCATAAGGCACACGGCAACGAAGAGGAACACAGTCTACAAAAATAACAACAAACAACAACAAAAACAAAAAAAAAAAAAAAATTTCACTTGTCAGTCAAAAAGCATTACAAAAATTTAATCCATTCGATCAAAAACACAACGCACCAATAGTAAGAATTTCATTTTGAATTAGTTTTGTGTAATTTCCTTTTTCTTTATTTGTTTTGGGGGCGGGATTTCCTTCTTTTCTGATCGATGATCGCGTTGACACTCACTACTTTGCACTGAACACCAGACCTCTTTGAGTACGTCTATTTATATACGAATCACAACAAAAAAAAAAAAAAAATCAAAAAAAAAATACCGAAACCCGTCTCATAGAAATTACAACAATAAAAAAAAAAAAGCAAAATACGTCAAGTCCAACAATGCATCTCTTGGCCGTAGAGTAGCCTGGGCAATAAATTTGTATTTTGATACCCTCTAGCCGAAGGGTACAAAGTTAGTTAAGATAAGTAAACACTATATACAGATTTAAAATTAATAGAATTTCTTTTTTTTTTTTATTTTAGTTGTTTAGCAACATCATTGACTAGCCTCGTATTGCTAGCAACATTTCTCTTGACAATGCTAGGTATCGAACGGTCGGCGACTTGTGTAAACTCTGAAGTTGTCTTTAGTTTTATTTTTTTTGTAGTGCGGACTATTAAATGTGATTTTAGTTTACCACGCAACAACAAAAAATGAAACCAAAAATCAAAAATTATACTATTTAGTTACCTTTTTTGTGGTTCCATTGTTTGTTTAAAAGAAATTTGTTGTTTTTTTTTTTATTTGGTAATTTGTTGACTTGTGGTTTTATGGTTTTGGTTCCTCTTTATTTGTTTGTGTGTGTGTGTGGTGTTTTGGCTTAGTTCTGTGTTCTATTTGATTTGACCATCCTCTGCTAAACAATAATTAGCAGTCTCTGATGATTTTGGTTGGCATTAGCCTTAGCATTAACATTGCCAAATTGGCATTAGTTAAAAAATATTAACACCTCACTCGGAAACTGACGGAAATGCGATCAGTCAATAAGCAAACAGCAACTACAAAAAACCCATCAAGGTGTCAAGAGAATAAGACAAAAATTTAACAAACGAGACGAGAGTATACAAAAACTCATTTACGAATAAATTCTTTTGCAATTTACTCTGTAAATATACGTTAATCATTTACCCAATGAACTCTACGTATATGTTTAGAAATAGTGTTAAGTCTTGACATCATCTTCTTTTTGACATTAAGCGAAATAACAAGTAAGTATACCCGATTAAATGTAACCAATGTAATTTGAAGTAAGTCGTCTCGCCGACTTCTGATTGGTAGAAATGAATAAGACTAACTTGTCAAAAAAAAGGGGAGGCAATCGGTTTGTTCTAGATTATGGAGGCGGAAGTGGACGTGGCGAAAATTTTAATTTATCATAATCTGCGTAAATACTAAACAAATCTAAGTGCCAAATTTGGTGGGTTTAGCTTTTATAGTCTCCGATATCTAGGTTTTCATACAGACGGACGGAAGGACATGGCTAAATCGACTTGCATGTTGATACTGATCAAGAATATATATACTTTATGGGGTTGGAAATGCTTCCATCTGTCCGTTACATACATTGGAGGCGACGTTATGTCATTTCAAATTATGGTACATGGTAAGACAAAAGCCTTAGTCGAACCATAGAGGGCGCCAGTGTCTTACGTCATTGTGAACGAAAAAAGTGATGGTAACACTATCGACTGTTCTCTAGAATTATCGGTTCGATATAATCGATAGTCCCATCGATGGTTTTCCAGCTCTAGTAGTCAAAGTAAATAATTACCAAAAAAAAAAAAATTCTTAAAAGTTATATATATACACATACATATAACAGATTCTATATATAAATTTCAAGTTAAAAATATGACTGGTTCAACGTTTAGTGTGAAACTTAAATCAAAAAAGGGTCAATTTATCGTTAGCGACCTAAGCGAGGCCACAACATTAAAGGATCTGAAGAGTCGGATAGTCGAGGCAACTGCCATAGACGAGCAAAAATTGCATATTTTGGTGGGCTACCCGCCACGCCCGCTGGATCTCAAGCAAGATAAGGAGAAACTGAAGAATCTCGGCATTAAAAGCGGCGAGACTCTTATCGTAGAAGAGAAGGCAAGTCCAGCTAATTTATCTACCCTTGAAGATGACGAGGCGCTGGCGCGTCGTCTGCAGGCCGAAGAAGATGCCGCTAATTTGGACCAAGTGCGTCAACATCAGGTATCGAGCACGAGTACGGGTAACATAGCTCCTCCTTCAGCACTACGTACTCAAAATGCTTCTGCTGCTGTGCCCAAGAGTGACGAGGAGCCACTGGCTGTGCCCTCCAATGGTGACTTTAATGGCATCCTATTAAAAAAGGTGGTGCCAGCGGATAATTCCTGCCTATTCACCAGCATTCGTTTCGTACTCAATGGCAAAGTGGATACCAGCGAGGGTAGCGAAATGATGCGTCACATTATCGCCCAAGAGGTGGCCGCCGATCCCCAGCAATATAATGATGCCGTCTTGGGTAAATCCAATTCGGAGTACTGCTCCTGGATCCAAAAGGCCGACTCCTGGGGTGGTGCCATTGAAGTGTCCATATTATCCAATTATTATGGCATTGAAATCGACGTGGTTGATATACAAAACGCCATTATTAATCGCTTCGGTGAGGATAAGAATTTCGGTTTGCGCGTCTTCCTACTCTTCGATGGCATACACTATGATCCGCTTTATATGGAAACTGCCACAAGTCCGGATCGTCCGGCTACCATATTCCCCGTGGAAGAGATATCCGTCTATCAGCAGGCCGAACAATTGGCCAATGAGGCAAAATCTTCACGTCAATTTACCAATGTGGATAAATTCACCTTGCGTTGCCTGCAATGTGATGTTATGTTAGTGGGACAGCAACAGGCCCAGAAGCATGCCGAGTCCACTGGACACGCACAGTTTGGAGAAATTTAATACGTCCTGATCTTTGGCTTTATTTATATTTTGGCTTTTATTCTGTTTGCCTATTACATACTCACCACTTAACCCACAATTAGAGAACGAGAGAGAGTGCGAAAACGAAAGCGAACGAGATGGAGATCAAAAGAGGGCAAGGGCAAGGGAGAGAAGAAATGAGATAAAAGTTAAAAATTGTTATACCCTTTGCAATGCATACAAACAAATGAATTATACAATTTGTCTGCCTGTCCGAAAAATATCTAACAACAATGTTCAGCACTTTGTATATATATCTCTTAATATATCTATTACATTAAACAAAACGAGAATTGTACAGAAAAATTGTTAAAGTAGAAAGCAAGAAATTATCTTCATTAAGTAAATTCACAATTAATCGATTTCATGTTTCATAATTTGGGCACATGCTTGGGGGTATAGAAACTTCGGCATAGTTCGACGTTAGCCCAAAATCCTCTGGTTATAGCTAAATTATAATTTGTAATTTTGTTCATTTTTTAAAAATACTTTTCTCCTAAAATTATATTATAATTAAACCTACTTATATTCTTTTTATAATTTCTTATCCGCAAATTTAAAAAAAAAAAAAAAAAAAAAAAACACTTTCATTAAATTATTGTAAAAAAGAAAAACACAGAAGAAAATCATAAAAACAATAGCCTCATGTTTTTGATATTGCATTTGAGATAGATAAACTATATGCTTGCTCTATATACATATATACAGAAAAAAGAGACTTACCGATGAGTATATGTATTCCGATCCATCAATCTGAGGAGTTTAGTTAAGATATCAATCTGAAATCGAGACAAATTTAAAATTATTAAACCCTTCAATCAATCGATGCAATGGTTGACATAGGGAAATAGGCATTAGATTATTACCCTTAATCGATCGACTGTTATAGTTTAAGTCATCCGATTGTCGTAATATTGAAAACATTGTAATCATATTAGAAAATCCACACAAATCGGAATAAAACCGAAAGTAAACCCCTGGAAAAATGATTGAATTGACTGCTAAGAAAGAAGATTCCTGTCAAAAATATCAAATGCAATATCTTTGTTAAATATTTATGTATGGAGAAAATTACATTTAAACAAATTAATTAGCTTTCATTCACTCTTGGCGGAAATGATAAGAAGACGTAAGCTTAAACCCACAAAATGCCTGATTAAATTTAGCTTACAAAGTGCCCCAACACATGACAAAATTGTTTTCATTCTAAACGATCTGTAGATGGAAATAAACGAATTTCATTGAACGACTATAAAAACCAAAAATATATATATGTTAATATTCGGTAGGAGTCTTCAAATCTTTTACGAGATCAATTTCATGTACATATATATAAAATATAAATCTCTGTACCTAATTTCGGAGTGAATAAATTGGTTATGGCATGAATGATTAAAAAACACTTCTCTTGTTATCAGTTTTAAGAGCTGCAGCTAAATGATAAGAAAGTAATCTATTTTTCCTGGGATGGTGGATATTCCATGTTGTCACATTTCAAAATTTGGAGAAACCTTGTTAAATGAGAAACAATTGGACATACCTGTCAATGGATCTCAGGTTGATTCAATTTCTATCATTTTGATTATGGACAATGACATCCTTCAATTTATTATTATTATACTGTTTACTCTGATTTCCATTATATATGTATGTATGTATGTAAGTGCTGTACCACTTTTGATGATGAATATGATTATATGTTTCCAGTTATTCAACAAATAAGTTATTTTTCGCTTCCATTTACACAACAAAAAAAAGAAAACATATTGTTTATTTAAAAGAGGAAAATCTTTTTGGAATTAATTGTCTAGTTTGTCCATTGATTGGCAAAATGTTAAGAAGCCCAGGGCGGTGTCATGGCGGCAGGATTCTGTAAATATGACATGACGACAGCACTAACGCTCAGCATAAAAGAGGACAACACCTGCAGGATTAAATACCGGAACAATGAAGATATCTTTGCTCTATGTAATGGACAAGACTTACCTGTTTGGCATCATCGCTGGCACGGGAGCTGGCAAAACTTATGCATGAGCAATACAGGGCAAACCAGGCACACCATTTCAACTATAATTATAGATAACGCATAACCAATTAGAATCTGCTTTTCTTGTTGTTTTTCGAAATGCGGGTGCATTTAATTGAAGATACCCTACAAAAATGGGCCAATCATGCTAATTTTTACCTTCATCATCAGACCACACATGGAAAATATCATGCCCAAGATATTCATGTAATCGGGCAGCATGTCCTCATTGGCACCGCCCTGACCGGCATTTTTAGGTGCCTTGTAGCGATTAATTTTCTCTTTGCGACGTGGATCCACTGTAATACTCATGTTTCTTTAAATTTATAATTATTTAGGTCAATTTATAGTTGGAGCAATAGAGCTGGGAGTAAAGTCGATGACGGACAACCAATCGATAAGAAGTCAACAACCTGCGGCTATCGAAATTTCTATAGACTTGCCACCTTTTACAAACTTTGATTCTGATCCATCCTCGTTGAAACAAGAAAACAAAAACATAAAAGAACCATGTCTCTGGATATACTGAAGCAAGGCGCCGAGGGTCGCCTGTATCTGGGTAAATTCAAAGGCGAATCCTGCTTAATCAAGGAGCGCTTTGTAAAGAAATATCGTCATCCCGAATTGGACACACAAATCACACGCCAACGGATGAAAGCCGAAGCCAAAGCGTCTGGACGTTGTCTAGCCGCGGGAATACGAGCACCACGTATACTCCACTTAGATTTAAATCAGCACAAACTGTATATGGAATACTTTGCTCAGGCGAAGACAGCCAAACAATTTATACAGGAAACAGTTGCCAGTAACGGAGACTCATCAGAGTCAGTTCTCATGGAACTTTGTTCTAGAATTGGCTCAACCATAGGCAAAATGCATAGCAATCACATTATACATGGCGATTTAACCACTTCCAATATACTTATCAATCCCAAAGACGCCGATTATGAGGTGGTATTCATTGATTTCGGCCTAAGCCATTATAATCAAGCCTCCGAGGATAAAGGTGTGGATTTATATGTTCTGGAGCGGGCATTGTTGAGTACCCACAGCGAACAGCCTTATCTATTTGATGCCATTCTCAAGGCATATAGCAAGGACAGCGGCAAAGACCAAGATGCGGTAATGATTAAATTTGAAGAGGTCAGAGCCCGCGGCAGAAAGAGGACTATGATTGGGTAAAATAAAATGCAATTGAATTGAAAGTTTGTTAACAATTTACCTTAAATAATGTATGACTGCAATATTCTTATATAACTTAATTATTATCCAAAACAAAAACGAGTTTACTCAAGCTGTTTGACTGTTCTTTGAGGCAGACGAGGATCAGGATCATCTTGAAGTTCATTAATTTTGATTTTCTTAATGTATTTTCTTAATTTGGTTTTCCTTTTGATCTGCTCATGCTTAAGAGATTCCATACCTTCAACATTGGGTTTCTTATACTGGGCATAAGGATGTTCCTTTATCTTAGCTATGGCATCCTCTAACTTCAAATTGGACAGGCCATGTTCCTCATAGAACATGCGATATTTATCACAGAATTTCGAGTGTCCTTTTTTGTACGATGTTGTCTTGGTCGAAGGATGCTAACGTTTAAAAAAATATTAATATAGATTATACGTATTTTCAATCTATTTCGTTAACTTACTCTGGCGTCTATGGCTCTGGCACAACCTCGGTGAAAATTATAAAGATGCCTTAAAAACGATTCGTTCGGTTTTAGTTTCTCCTCGAGGCACAATTGCATGATTTCATTGATGTACGCAAAGTTCTTTTGAGCACAACCCTGACGTAACATGGCACCCAATATGGGCATATTCATTCTAATGTCGGCAGCCTGCATCTCTTGCAGCAGTTCTCTGGCTTCCTCTTGAGAGCGACAACCCAAAGCAAGGACTCCATAGGTAATGATATCCGGTTTTAGGCCAGCTGTTCGAATCATAGTCAAAACCTCACGAGCACTTGCATAGTCGAATCGCATGGAACGTTTCTTAATCAGAATATTGAAAAAGTCGATGTCCGCTTTTAGGCCAATTTTACGAACAAATCCCAATAGTTGTTTTTCCGCAGCATTTGTGGGTGGTATCACCTCCATCATAAGGGTAAAACATTCAATATCCGGTGTAATCTCAAGCTGTTTCATATGCTCAAGGAAACCAGTTAATCCGCCAAGTAATAGAAATCTTTCATGGGGTTTAATGACATCGGCAAGTGATACCAAACTACCCAAATGTGGTTGGGGCAGAAGCAAATTGGGTAATTCCAAGTTATTGTCACTACCGGATGGGATCAACTCAATTTGTGAACTAGTGACCGAAAATGGATTGAGAGCTGTTTGCGGCATAATCATTTGATCAGGATTGTTAGTTCCAGCGGATGATGATTCTATTCGTTTGACTTCATCTTCAGCTGGGGGAGGGCAAATTGTGTTCAGAACATCACGCATATCATCTAAGGTACCAAATTTACAATCCCTCACACATCTTAACATCGTGCCAAAGCTATAATAATCCGGCTTAATTCCACTCTGTAGCATCTTATGCCAAGTGATCAAAGCGTGGCGAAATCCATGCTCTTCATCCCCTGCACAGGCTTGTAAGAGGAAATTGTATGTCTCAGCATTCATTGCCAATTTGCGTTCGAGCATTTCATCGGCTATTTGATAGGCAGACTCTACATCTCTGCATCGGCCATAGGCCTTGATCATGGCATTATAGTTCTTTACATTTGGCTCATAATCCTTCTCTAGCATACTCTCCCGCAGTAGCTGAATCCTTTGCAGGCCATCCTTGGATGTGGGAGCGTTTGCGCAGGCATTCAATAAGGAGGTATATGTTCCGCCAGTTACTTTTAAACCTCGTTGACGCATTTTCGTGTACAGCTGAAAGGCTTTGCGGGTGTAGCCTTCCTTGGCGCATCCTGATATTAGTAGATTGTATATATAGTTCTCCGGCTTGACTCGATCCTCCTTCAACATGCGTTGCTCAAGAACTGCAATTGCCTCATTCAGACGATGGGCATTTAAATGTTCTTTGATTAGGCGTGCATATTCTTTGGTACGCAATTTACGAAAATTTCTTGTTGGCCTACTTAGAAACTCCTCTTCAGCTGCATCACCGGGATCAGTATACGTTTCACGTATATCCTCCTCCTTTACAGGGCCAAATAAATCCGCTTCGTTTGATTTTGGTTTTGGTGACTTTTTGACAGTTTTTAAAACTTGTGGTTGTTGTTGTTCCTCCTCATCGATTATTTGTTGTTGTCGGTGAGAATCGTCGAATTTATTAGCCTCACGTTTGGCCTGCATGCCGGCATCCTGGTCTGTTATACGCACGTGCAGCAGCCGGTGCGTTGCAGGATTACTTAAGCGAAAGTGATTTACGAAGCCACTTTTAGGTGCAAAAGGCAGACGTCGTCGGATATGTGCACCTAAGGTTAGGCTAAGCAAACGCAGAGCCATAATTTTTTTTGGCAATATTCTTTTATTTTATGTAATTCGTAATAAATGGGAGGACTGAACTTCTACAGTTAAAACGCGACCCAGTCCAAAATCAAAACAGCTGAGTCCCCAACGTTGCCACCTGGCACAAACGTAGATGCCGCCGGTTGGGAATGCAAACGTTTTGTTCATTTTCTTGAATTTTTTATTTATGCTTTCTTAAACAAATCTTTCTCAGAAAGAGTAATAGTATTAGTAGTAGGTAATTAGGTAGTAATTATGAGCTACTTCTTGCTGTCTGCGGCACCTGATTCCGATTGGTTTTTCTTATTGGCATCCTTCTTTCCTTGATAGAATCCAGTATAGTATCCCGACATGTACCAGGCTGTCAACATGGCCACAAAGTCCTGTTCTCCATCAATAGTGTCCCCAGTTGGAGTTATTATTGGCGGCACAAAGGGCATGGGTGGCACAACCAAACCAGGATTGCCGGTTTTCTTTGTCGGCTTCTTGGCAACATTTTTTGGACGTGACTGTTCTTGCTCCAGCTCAGCCTTTGCCTGGAGAAACTGGTCGCGACGAGTCTTCTTGCCCCAGGAAGGTAACAGATCGGTGAGCAGTACTTCCTGGTCATTTTCATAGCCGCAATAGCGCAGCATGCAAGTACCAGTGTCCTCGTTAATAGATACTATGGAACCCTCGTAGTCCAGACCATCAGTGTAGGTGGCACGAGCAAAGTCACCCACTTTGAACACAGCCTCAGGAGAAACCGATGCATTAGTAGCCGATTCCGTCTTATTGTCAGCTACACCAGATGCAGCTTCTGCGGCTTCTTGTTTGTTAGTATAATCGGCCAAACGGCGAGCTAAAGCCTCGCGAGCTAGGTCCACCGATTCGTCATAGGTCTTCATAAGCAAGGTATCATCCCATGCAAGAGTATTGGCTTCGTCAGACATCCTTAATCTCCTCAATAAATTGCTTGAATTGTAAACGAAAATCGAAATGAAATGGTCTTTTTGAAAGCGTTGTCAGAAAGTTAGTGATCAAAAACTGGCAGCACTGACAGCTCTAGGCGTTATCGATACCGATGTGACTGAACCAGTTCCCGGTTGATTAACACATTAAAGTTCCATCTCTAGAGCAAAAACGAAACTCATTCTCATTTGTGAAGGAAAATAATTTGGTAAATTGTTTAAAATCATTTTCAAAAGTAATGGCATCGGTGGAAACCCTGTACAAAGAACTGACCGCTGAGTGGTCCAAGCGTCCCGCCAACCTCGTGAAAAGCGGTCAGCTGCTGGACCAACTGAAGGTGGCCCTTGTGAAAATGTCCTTTCTACCAACAGACGGCGGAGATGCACAGAACTCGAAGAAACAATTGCTGCTGGCCCGCAGTGTCCTGGAAATAGCCGTGGAGCATAGTGTCCTCAAAAAGGAACTGCAGGCCTTTGAACGTTATATGTCGCAACTTAAGTGCTATTATTATGACTATGCCAAGATAATTGGAGAATCTGATTGCAAATACAAGCTACTCGGCCTCAATCTGCTATATTTGCTATCGGAGAATCGGGTCTCTGATTTCCATACGGAACTGGAGCTGCTGTCGGTGGACATTATCCAGAACAATCAGTTTATTCGTCCCATTTTGGCCTTGGAGCAGTATATTATGGAGGGCAGATACAATAAGATATTCCAAGCAAATTCTTCAATGCCTGCGGAAATATACAACTACTTTATGGATCTGCTGGTGGAAACCGTGCGTGACGAGATTGGTGCCTGTATTGAGATGTCGTATGAGAAAATCTCCGCCAAAGAGGCAGCCAAACGTTTAAATTTACGTTTGCCCGAAGAGATGAAGGCATTCGGTGAGAAGCGTCATTGGAAATTGGAAAGCAACGGCAACTACAGTTTCACAGATCGCAGCATTAAGCCTAAAGAATTGCTACCATCTGAGGAACTGGCGGAGCAGGTACTCAGCTATGCCAGAGATTTGGAAATGATTGTTTAAGCAGCACTTAATTGTAATCAAAATAATAATAAATCCTTTTTTTGTAATAGATCTATTGATAGTGCATTTCATTATTGGAGTTTTTCCATTGTTCTTTTTACTGAATCGAACTCCTATAGCATATAGAAGTCGAAAAAAATCAAAACAAAATGCCCATGACAGCTTGAAGTGTAAGGGAGACAAAAGAACAATATCTACGCCCTTGTCACACAGCATTAGGGATGACATTAGCTTTCTTTTATAAATGAATAATAATCACAAAATTTTGTACACAGAAACTGGTCACATTGTTTTGACATTTCACTGTGCGGAACTAGTTCTTCACTGGCCAAAGCGAACGACACGGCGGAGCATAAAAATTTTCGCTCTGCGATTATTTAACTAAAAACAAAATTGCTTAAAAAGCCCTTGCAATAAATTAGTAATTAACCTAACGAACATGGCCTGCAATGCCAGTAAGACGCATCTATTGCGTGCTATCGCTGTAAGTTGCCATCTTCGACTTAACCCAAAAAAAAGAACAACAAAATACTACTAGTTCTATTTTCATTTTCTTCATGTTACGTAAAACTGAAATTACACAAATCGGTAATTATCCTGTGTGTTTAATTATTTAGAAACGAGGCTATGCCACCTCTCCCCGGCCAGTGGGTGATGCCTCCGCCATCAATGTGAATGTGCTGGAAAACAAATTGGTGGTAGCCACTGCCGATGCCACTCTGCCAGTTTCCCGTGTGTCCATCGTGTTGGGGTAAGTCCACATATGTTTTTTATTATCGTATATTCGCTCTCACGCACACACATATGATCACACAATTTAGGGCTGGTTCCCGCAATGAGGCCTATGATACTTTGGGGGCTTCACATCTGCTCCGTTTGGCCGGTAGCCTGAGTACCAAGAATTCAACTGCTTTTGCCATTGCCCGTCACATCCAGCAAGTTGGTGGCAACCTAACCACCTGGGGTGATCGTGAGGTAGTTGGTTACACTGTGGAAACCACTGCCGATAATGTGGAAACTGGTCTGCGTTATCTTCAGGATCTGTTGCAGCCTGCCTTCAAGCCCTGGGAGCTTAAGGATAATAGCAAAACCTTGATTGATCAATTGAATGCTGTGACCACTGAGGTAAGTCTATCCAGATGAAGCTTGGCGAGAATCTAACAGTTTTGTTTTTTTATTCGTATTTTGTTTATAATCTCAGCAACGCGCCATCGAGCTGGTTCACAAGGCTGCTTTCCGTTTGGGTCTGGGTAATTCGATTTATGTTCCACGTTTCCAGTTGGGTAATCTCTCCACAGAGACCCTGCTGCACTATGTGGCCAATAACTATGCACCCAGTCGCGCAGCTGTTGTGGGTGTGGGCATTGACAACAACACTTTATCCGGTTTCGCCCAAACCCTGGAGTTCCCCAGTGGCAGCGGCAGCGGCAAAGCTTCATCGGCCAGCTACTATGGCGGTGATGCTCGCAAGGATACAGCTGGTCATCGGGCCACAGTGGCTGTTGCTGGCCTAGGTGGAGCCGCCTCAAATCACAAAGAGGCTCTGGCCTTTGCCATTCTGGAGCAAACCGTTGGTGGCGTAGCAGCCACCAAGCGTGGTAATTCCGCTGGAGTTTTTGGTGAGGCTGCTGGCTCTGCTGGTGGTTCCTCCACGGTCAAGGCTTTAAATGCTTCCTATTCGGATGCTGGTCTCTTTGGTTTCGTTGTCTCTGGCGATAGCAAGGATATTGGCAAGACCGTTGACTTTTTGGTGCGTGCCTTGAAATCAGGTTCCGTTTCCGAGAAGGATGTGGCTCGCGGCAAGGCTCTACTGAAGGCTCGCGTTTTGGCCAAATACTCATCCGACTCTGGTCTGATTAAGGGTATCGGTCGTCAGGCCGCTCTCACAAGAACCGTATTGGACGCCGACACACTGATTGCTGCCATCGATGGTATTTCACAACAACAGGTTCAGGAAGCCGCCAAGAAGGTGGCCGGCTCCAAGCTGTCAGTGGGCGCCATTGGCAATCTGGCGAATGTCCCATATGCATCCGACTTGGCTTAAGTAGATCAATGGATTCATAGGATCCCCTCCTTCAATTGTAAAGAAAAAAAAAAAACAAAACTAAAACACAAAACCTAAACGATAACAAACACAAAAAAAAATATATAAATAAAATTCTGTTGGAATTCAAGGATCGTATGGGATATTTGAACTTGGCCAATTATTTAACAATTAGACAAGATCAGGTCTGTAAAAGGTCACTTTTTCTCATTCTCTAGCGGAGTTGCTTTATCATAATCTTTTTCTACATTGTGCGGCATCTATGTATATAGAAATTTGTCAATGAAATCATAGCTTAGATATGGTCAAATAGAGTAAGACATAATATGTGACTATATCTTTCTCTTTCACTTTTAAGTACGACCAAAGTAGCACAAACTCTTAAATATGCCAGGACTAGTCGATTTTTTATAGTCTTCTATATCAAATTTATACGATATGGAAACGATTAACAATAAAAATATATAAATCCGAATCAATTAATTAAACAGGCAGACAAAAGTGAGACAAACACCAGAGCCAGGAAATCAATTTTCTAATGCATTATGCCAAATCTTCAGATTTGCTCTGGTTTAGGAACATTCGGAACTCTTTTTATGTGTTTTTTATATCGGTAACCAAAAAAAAAACCTTGAAAACTAATAAATTAATTACTGTTAAGTAATTTTTGTGGTTATTTGATCAAACATTATTAAATTTTTGTAGCATGATTCTTTGTTTTTCCGTTGTGTTTCCATTTGTTCCAAAGATTTTAGATAAACCTATAAAATTCAAATTCTTTTTTTGCTCTAAGGAAACAATAACTGAAACATATTTTCAAACTGTCGATAAGTTAAACCCCAAAATATCAATAAATATCTCAAAATTGACCTTTATATGGCCTTTCCTGTGGTGTAACGGATCCAAACCATTAGCTTTGTGTGATCTTATTAAAATACTTTTAAGATGGCCCAAAAAACATTTATTATTCTATTTGATATTGGATATTACGCACATACATACATATATATATATAAGTATATATATATATATGTATATAGTGGGGAAGGTTTCACTACACATTTATAGCAAATACACATTAATTAGTTAAATTTATGTTTCATGTTTTCCCTTTTTGTTTTGTTTTTCTTCTTTTTTTTTTTTTTTGGGGTATTTGTTCGACGATTTTAATAATGTTAATTTTTGTTTTATCATCTGGAGTTCAGACAGACATGGACCGAAAGGAATAATAATAATTAGATGCCATCGTGATATCGCTTAGAAATTACGACAAAAAATCTTCATAGACTAGAAAAATGGTTGATCGCTAAATATATATAAATTGTTGTTTTGTTTTCTTTGTTTTTGTATAAGTATACTTAATTATGCTTCATTTCCTTTTTGTTGTTGTTGTTGTTGTATATGTATGTATATGTATATTAAGTAAACGCACATTTCAAGTCACACTTACACTTATGATATATATATATGTATGTATATATATAATATATAATTAAGGTCTTTTTAACAGAAAAAGAAAAGCAAAAGCTCCCGCAAGTTAATTCGATATACATTTATATATATATATAAGGATAATGAATCAAATATTTAAATGAGAGATAGTAGGAGATATAAAAATGGAATATTACTGGCTTGTTTTTAACTTCTCCGCTACATTAGAAAAACGTCCCCAACTATGAGAATGATGGAACCCGATCAGACGAAACCATGCCCATGCCATGAAGCTTGGGGGGGGATTGCCTTAAGTTTCTCCAATGCAATCGGTCATGAACTTCATTAGTTCCATCTGGATAAGTTTAATCTGTTCGTCGAAGAAATTTACATGTGTTATATCTTAAATGGTTTGGAATGTTGGATGAGAAAGAGAAGCTTAAAAGTTATTGAAAACTATGACACAGCCTAAAAGTAAGCCCAGTCCTTCCTCCTCCTGACCAATACGTACTCCCCAATTTGTGTTATCCCATCTCAATCCCCAGGAGAGGGTTGGTTCGTTCGTTTTTTTTTTTTTTTTTTTTTTTGGATTAGTCATTAAATATACATACATACATAAAAAAATGTACATATGTATGTATTCCATAAATTATATCAGGTTTTGTAAATGAACTTATATTTGTTTATAACAAAAATGCCAGAGAAAGAAATAAATGTAGATGATATTTTTTTAACTATGAGCTAAGATGATTTGCGTAGTGTGTTTCTATATATTTTAATATCAGTTTGTGATCTGAATTTGGATCGGATCGGATCTGCCCGTGGTGTGTGAGTGCGTGTGTGCTACAATACATAATTTTTGAAAATAGATTGGAAAAAAAGAAAATTCAATTAAAACAAATCGAGAAAAAAAAAGGATTACGAAATTTGAATGATGTTGTGATCGGATCATGAAATCTTTAGCTCATAGTTTGGTTTATCTTCCACCTCTTCTTCTCTCCTCTTCATCCTTCACCTCGGCGACTCTCTATATATGTCCCTTTCTCTGTCTGTCGCCTTTTCTATCCGTTTTTTTGTTTTTTGCTTTGCTTTTTCTTTGTTTTGTAGATGCTTCTGCTTGTGTTGTTGTTATTAGTGCAAAATCCGAATTGATTTTTGGTTTGACTGCCTCCCGATATAATGCTTCTCATTTGCGTCTGCTGCTCACAGTACTCCATCCTCCTGCCTCTGCTTGCAGACTCTGTTGTTGTTGCTGCTGCTGCTGATTAAGTTGCTGTTGGCTTAGTTGGCTTTGCTGATTATGCTGCTGCTGCTGCTGTTGCTGGTGATGTTGGTGTTTGGCATTTCTTGTTGTTAACGTATTTGCAGTAGATGTTGCTGTGGTTGTTTTTGTTGTTGTTGTTGTTGCTACGAGTAATTGTGAAGCAGTGGTTGTAGACGACGCAGCGGCATCATCTCACTTTTTACCGGGAGGCGCTATTGGTTGGCCGCGTTCCTTTCCACGTAATTTTATACCAAGCACACGCTCCATTTTACCCAATATCAAATTGTTGGGAATTCCGCGTCCAGCTTCATAATCCGTTACCACTTGCTGCTTTTCACAGATTTTCTGTCATAGAAAACAAATCAGGAAACAGAAAATTTTGTTAACAAAGAATTAAAGAACTATAGATTCTATCAGTTCTTTGCAGTTACAATATGATCTGCTAGCGATCTATACAAGTATTTAAGCATTAAATTAAGCTAAATAGTAATAATTAATATCTTACAGTGGCCAAATCCTTTTGACTGAGACCCTTGCCTTGACGTCCTTGTTGGATTAATTTTCCGACATCAAGGGGTATTTTATCATGGCGCAATTCTTCAGTCTCACGATCCAGCTTGGCAGTGTTTTTGGTGGTCACATGCTGCTTGTTGGTGCCAGCACCATCTGCAAATTCAAACTATGATTAGTAAAATTCATTCTGGCAAATCAGTGCAAAAATTGGGTAATTCGATTCCCACACCAAAGCCAACTTTGAGATAATGCAAATTTGTATATACATATTTAAATGTATATATAAGTGAGCGTGTTATGATATCAAATTATGTTTAGATTACTTGGCTCACAACATACATATATGTGCAAATGTAGGTCAGAGTGAAAGTGTATATTTTGATTTGTTGTTTTTCCGTTTTGCATTCCGAATGTGTTGTGGCAATTTGAGCCAGTTCTTCTCCTACCCCAACAAGAAAAGGAGTAAGAGTTGGCGTTGAGAATATTCTAATAAGAAGTTTGCCCCACAACAGTTCCAATAGGAAAATAATGCGAAAAGTATTGAAAATTAGTTTAAAGTCGTTGAAAATGTTTCATTGGTATACAGGAAAAATCAATAAGTACAAGTACTTGTTTGTTTTACTCCATGTTTTAGAGCACATGATAAAAGCTAAAGGCGAATAACTCGCATCCCGCAAGGTTTCATTTTCAATTTCACACTCCACCATAAACCCCCTGCCGTCGCTTACACCTTACTCTTTCTCTCTACTGTCCCTCTCCGGGACGATGTAAACTAGGCCAAAAAGCTTTTTCCCCCTCTCTCTCTTTCTCTATCTCTGAGAATGCATTTGTCATCAAAATGCTGCTGCCTGCTAATTGCCGCAACATTGTGAAATCTAAAAAAAACAAAAACAATGATGACTGCTTAAGTTGTTTAAAATAAGAATAACTAAAAAGATCAACAACAATAACAAACGCCACGCAATAGCACACATATCAATTGATTGCAAAAGGAGGCACGGCAAAGACCACGGCGGGCGGGAGAAGGGTTTGCCCGGTTGGCTGGCAGGGGTGCTTGTCGGATGTATGACATAGTGCGGTTAATGCATAGTATTTTATCCCCCCTTTACACTTACATTTCTGTTGGGTGTCCACTGCGACTCCTTGACGCCGGGCTTGATTGACAGCCGATTCAGTCTTAAGCGCCGATGATTTGGGTGCCTTCTTTCTCAACACTGTTACTGTGTCCCAGTCCGACATCTTTTTTATGAGATTTCGAAAAAAAATGGGAATATTTTTGTTGCATCGAATTACGGAGAGCGTGTAAAGAAATGAGAACCCGAAATAAAGTATTTCAATTGTTGACAATCGCCTTACACTACTCACACTGACTGCTTTGTTTTAGGCCTTCAATTGCTCTTTTAAAATCTTAATTAAAAACTACTACAAATTCCAGAACTATCTCTGAAGTAAGTATGCATGCGAATGCGTATATATGTATATGTATTTATGTCTATGTATATGTACACACTCTCGCACACACGCATGCACCAAATATATAGTCTGATTTTCAATCACATGTGTTTTGCAATACTTGTGGGGGACAGATGCTTGTCAACACTGGGCATATGTGTGGAGCTAGCGGGAAAAAGCTTTTTTGCCAAATGTACGATTTTGTGCAATCAATCGAGAATTGATTTGAAGTATGTTTATCTAAAACCTATTTTATATTTGGAAATTATATTTAAGTTTATAAAAAAAGAAATTTAAAAAAAAAAAAAAAAAACTGCTAAATGAGCACAAACTTGTAAACTCCATTTACCAACACATGGTACTGAGTTTTTGTTGTGGAGTGACCAGATTATTTAGCAACAGCGACAATAATCTCGATTACTTTACGAGTGATAAAAGTGTGGATAAAACTGAAGATGGTCAGAGATTTATATAATTTTACAAACTTAAGGCGCCACCATTTTAAAATTCAAGATTTAAGCCCACTATTTTTTCTGTTTTTTTGTTGTTATCGTTAGCTGGTCACACTAGATTTTGCACTTTCTATCAAGAGTTGGCCACATTGTTGTTTTTTTTTTGTTAATGTTTTTATATTGGATGTGAGCGGACGTGCGGATGTTGCGGATTTTCGTGTTCGTAAATTTATAAAATTGATTGTGTATGGATCGTCTGTTCATCGATTTAATGAGGTCTTGGACGTAATCTGCCGGGATATTTTTGCCACTCCTCCAAGATAGTTGCCTCGAGGTCATTTTTGTTTGTCGTTGTGGATGTCTGTTCCCCAAACAGTTGAAAGAGGAGACAAGAAAAAAGAACGAGCTAGTCGGTTAGTGTAGCGGGTGTGCGTGTGTGTGTGAGTGAATGTGTGCGTGTGTGTGTAATTGGAAAAATGCATAGATATATGTAGAAAAAGAGAGAGAATAAAAGTGCCAATAATTGATAATAATGTGAAGAATGTATTAAATCTTTTACTGGCAAATATTCGAAAGTGAAAGAGATTCAGGGAGCGAGAGAAAGAGAGCAGGAGCGAGAGCAGCAGCAGCGCGAGAGAGACGAAAAGTGCATTTTTTAGGGCGTGTTTGTCGTCCGCCCCCCCTTTTAACACACACACACGCACTTGTCTTCTCTATCTACTAAACAAAATAATAATATATATAAGAAGAGAAACGGAGAAAAAAATATAAAATAATGAAAAGATGCAAACGAGTTAAATAATTGTAATTTAACAGCAAAAGAATACAGACAAAAATCGCAAACTTCCTTTTTTTTCAAGTGAACACGAAGTAGAGAGAAAAGAGTAACAGAAGAAGAAGAAGCAGCAAGGAAAAGAAAATGTGCAAATAAAGTCAAAGTCAAGCAAAAAGCAAAAAATTAAAAAAAGAGAAGAGAGAAAAGAAGAGAAAAAGTATTGAAAAAAATAAAAAAAAAAGAAAAGCAACGAGAGTGCAACAACAGAAAAAACAGAACCACCCAAAACTCCATCTCCAGCTTTTGGGCCGGGAGAATGGGTGCTCAACAGGGCAAGGAGCGCGGCTCACACTCGAGCGGAGGAGGTGTTGGAGGCGGCGTACCCGTCAGCTGCATTGGTCTATCCAACAGCAGTCCCGTGGCCTCAGTATCGCCCCACTGCATCAGCGGTGGTGGTAGTGGTGGCTTGGTCAGTGGTGGTTCCTTGGCAGCCGGCTCCACATTGCGTGGCTCACGCATTAAGAACTCCTCAGCGGGTGTGGGCCATGGTCATAGCAGCAGTGGAGGTGGTGGAGGCGGTGGCAGCAATAGCAGCGGCAATTCCAGCGGATTATCACAACGTAGCGGAGGCGGTGGTGCCGGCAGCGGCGGCGGTGGAGGACACAAGGATAATCGCTGTAATCCCTCTGTGGGTCTCAATATATTCACCGAGCACAATGGTGAGTGACAATTTGCAAGGAATACAAATATTGCATGGCATTTCTCATCATTTGCTGCAGCGCACCCACCCAAGAACCCAACATCGAAATGCACTTTAACTCATTCCTTTGTCTCCCACCACCCAACTCCCGAATTCCCCCCGCCTACTTTCTTTTTCACACACACACACACACACAGAGCATGCTGATATTTACACTGTTCAACAAATAAAGAAAAATGTATACATACAAATTTGTGTGCCAATAAGAGCCATATCCATGAGTCCTTTTTTTTTCTAATCAAATAGAATTTCAAATAAAATAAAAAATTTGGATAAAAATTTGACAATTATTTTGAATTACCTCAAAATTGTCAGTGAACAATTAATTTCAACTAATCTTATTTAAACCTTTTAAAACCTCGTAGGAATCTTATTAAAGGGGGCTCAACTAGAAATATTCTGAAAAATGCTGTCTATATTAATTCGTTTTTCCGAATCTAATAACCATTAAGGCTTTATATAAGTTTTGTTTGTTTGTCTATGTTGCGAAGTGTAAAATTTTGTACAAGATGCAAGGCGACATACTCCCACCGTGTTACCCATCTGCCCGGTACACACACACTCTCTCTCTCTCTTTCTCTCGCTTTGATTTCGTCTCTCTTCCTCATTCTCTAATACACACACATACACTGAGACACTCCACATGCTGCTTTCCAATTGAGCCAATTTCTACGTTTTCATTGCTTCCGATTATCCATAGATGACGAGAAGCGCGGAAGAAGAGAAGAAAGAGAAGGCTCAAACGAAGGCGGTATGCGCGCGTGTGCGTGCAAGTTTGTGTGTGTGTGTTTGTGTGTGCGGCGGCGTTCACTCTTATTATTATGTTTTTTTGTTGTTGTTGCCGGCTAGTTTTCTACTTGTTGTTTTTGTTCTGCCGCCGCCTTAGCCTGGCTTTGGTTAAATGGGGGCGGGTTTTTTTTTTTTGGCTGCATGCATCTCATGCGTCTACCCTTGTCACTTTACACCGCCCAACGGCCCGCGCGCCCGCACAATACACACACAATGTAAAAGAATTGGTGGAGGAAAATTTGTTTTGTGACCTAGCCACCCCCGCTAGGCGTTGAACTGGCTTAGATCGGCTTGTCCCTTTCTCCCTTCGCTCTCCACTCCCCTTTCTGTTGCTTTCTAGAAATTTTTCCTATTTCAATCATTTTACGCACACTTCGTTTTCTTTCTTTTCTCACATGTGTGTGTGTGTGTGTTTCCGTTGCTTTACAAGATTTTCCTTTTTGCCATTTTTATTACTCAGTACATTTCATGTTCATTTGTCGTCCTACCGCAAATTTCTGTTATCAGAAGAAAAAGGTTGCTTATTCTGTTGATATGAATAACTTTTAGCAGCTGTGTTTTCCTTTCCGTTCAATATCTAATTGGAACAGATGTTTCCGACTGATTGACAAGTTAAACTCCAACTGTAAATGAAAATGCAATGGCAATGGCAACGGCAACGGTTAACGGTAACGGCAACTTTGTTGCAATTGCAATTTGTAGTAAAAATGGGGAGGCCAACAGCAGCAACAACGAAAATGTCTTAATCAAGCAACGGTACCCTAAGATACCCTATCATTTCGTTTACCATAGCATACCCCTGAACAAATGTCTGCCCTAGGGTAGAGTATAAACTGAGAGTTACTAAAATAAACATCAAAAAGGCAAAAGCGCAAAAGGATTTACGACATTTGATTGAAAGTGGGCAAAACATGGCATGGCATGCCACTTCACTTTTGTTGTTGTTGTTTCTGTTGGTGCTGGAAAATGTGAAAACTTCACTGCAGAATGAAGAGTCTCCTCTCCTTGAAATAAATGTATGTACATACACATATGCATGTATTCCAATCTATTAATAAACCTAAACGAGACAACAGATAGAGAGAGAGAGACAGACAGAGAAGAAACAGCTAGTAATAGAGTCAATGTGAACAAGAAAAAAAAAACTAAAAAGAGTTTTATAAATATTTCACTACTTTGTTATTCCCAAACATTTGATTGCATTGATTCACAGAAGCCTAGAGGTGAAGACGAACGGGGCATAAAAAGGATATTCAGTTAATCCTGAAAAAATAAATAAGAGATTTTCTCACAATAAGTGTAAAAAAATATGAATTTTTTTCTTATTTTGCTGTGTCACCTGTTAGTCAATTCTCCCACTGCGGTCCTCACAAACACTCTCACACACCTTTCTTGCGCTGCCCTACCCTGCTCCTTAACTTTAACATTAGCCTTGTAAAAAGTTCATTTGCCTCGTCTCATAATTTGCCGCTTGCATGTCAAGCAAAAAGTAGGAAAACTTGACAGGCTACTCAGATTACCAGAAAGTGGAGAGCGAGCTAGCTAGCTGCTAGAGAGAAATAGAGTTGGTAATGGTAACCGAGCTAGAGACAGAGCGAGAGCGAGAAGGTGTGTGAGCAACACTTAAAAAAAAAATTTGCTCTCTCTCTCTCTCTCTCTCTGTCACACTCCTTTGGGGGGAAAGCCTTAGGCCTTGGGCCTCCCACTTGAGTCTATTTTTGAGACGTGGTTAGCTTCGTATGAGTGTGTGTGCCGCATATGTTACCCATTTGCAATGCAATTTTATTTTTTTTCGTATTGGCAAACGCATTGAAGCATTGCCAAGATTATTATTATGTATATGTACTTTTTTGTTTTGCTTTTGCTATTTTTTCCCAAGCGATTGCAATCTATTCCAGTTTACATAGCGCATAGCAGATGCCACCAAAAAAGTATCTAATTACAAGTATCTACTACCGCCTACAACTCAACTAAACTCAACTCAACTTGGCTTGACTATTGTCAGTTATGTGGTTTCAAAAAATAGTTACTGTGGATTCATATCATTCAAAATTGACATTAAATTAGCCCAAAAAAGAAAACAAATACCTTGTTAGATGCTGTGCTAACTATTATTTAAGCAATGTAAAATTCCGTTTCTTTTTATATAAACTTATCGAATCAAATTTTATTTTTGGTCTTCCTATTTAGCTTGTTAGCTGAAAGAGTTAATCATAAAAAAGGCTTTTTATATAGAAACTACTCCACACTTGACAGCTTCTCAACAATAAAAGCCTCTCAGATTAACTATAGTTATGTAGTGTATGCTTACAAGAGCCATTAAGCAATAAACAAATTTAGATCACTTCTCTAATCCCAAGCAACTGTATGAAACTTTAAACAATGTTAAATAAAACTAGCTATAAAAAGGCAATTTTTCTTCAAGAAGAAGCTCTTAAAGCCGGTTTAAAAATCAAACCAGATATTTTCGATCAAATAATAAAACAAAAAATTATTATTTGTCAACAACGAATTCAATAGAAGACATGAAAATATAACATGAATGTTAATTTGATTGAACAAGGACACAGTGCAGTAGGGAAAGGAATTGGGTCAACAAATTCAATCAATTACTAGGCTAACTTGAAACAATAATTAAACAAAATTTGCGAAAAAGAAAATCTATCAATGCTTTTCAGTTATAAATTTAATATCTCTATCTTTCTCTCTGAACCTGGTGTTTATCTGTTAATTTATTATTACAACTTTGCAATAAATATTAACAATTTGTTGACCTTTGCTCCACTGTTCCTCGTTGGTGGTTTGTCAATTGTCATGTTGGGTTTGTTTGTCGCCTCACTCACCTCTCTCCTGTGTGTGTGTGTGTGTGTGTGTGATTGAGTTTGAGTTTCGCGACTCTGAGATCTGCTCCAACAATTTACCTGGTTGGGGGCTTGAGGCTTTTGGGTTTTTGGTTCGTATATCTGTCTGTCCGTCTGTTGTTCGTGTGTTTGGAGCAGCTTGTAATCTGGTAACCTCAGACAACACAGTTTTTACATTGTAATTTTGTAATTGCATTTGCAGGCACGAAATGAAACGAAACGTAACAAAAGGCAATTGCCAATTGCATTGCATCTCCTTCTGAAAACACCCCCTCCCGGCCTCACACAACATTCTTCTCTAACATTGTCCCCTCTACCCTTACTCTCTCTCTCTCTCTCTCCCTTTATCTGTGTGTATGATTATTTGGCAAAAATAATGTGAATTTTCCTAGTAAAAATCAACTAAATTGAAAGAAAGAGATGAAACTTCATGGGAACTTGACAAAAAATATTGCTTTATGTGAATGTTGTGGATAGATGGATGGATGGGTGACTCAATCAGTAACAACAATTGTACACATACATATATAAACATATACTAAAAACTGGCTTATCAGCTGTATAATGAGTAAGGGATGCTGCGAGGTGGCAAGCAGGCTGGGGAGAGGAGGGCGGATCAAATAAGTTAATTATAATATGCTAGCATTAAATAGCTCGCAAATCGCTTACACAAATGAGTTTGTAATTATGAATCCAAATAAAAATAAAGAAAGATTAAGTAAGAAAGGGAAACAAAAACGATAGAGAAATGTTTAGGTCATAGTTTTGCCGAACGGAAATTCTCGGATTAAATGTGTTTGAAAGACGCAAATGTCACCAATATCGAATTTAACTATTAACTTGGCCGCAAAATGAAGTATTTGTGAAATCAGAAAGGCTATATCTTACAGCTTGAACTGAGAAGTCTATTTATGTATGTGTGCGGATAAACTTTTTTCTTTGTCTCAGTTTAAAGTTTGTTACTCAATCTCAGGCTCTTTCCTCGCTCTTCTCTCTGGCACACTCTACTCCACTTTAACAAGTCGCCACTTCCCCCTAACTACTATAAAGCTGAAAATTGATTAACTTTTTTCTTTTCTTTTTCTCACTTCTTTGCACAAAGAACATTTGCAATCGAAGAAAAGAAAAAAAGAGCCAACTGTGAAAAGAAAAGGGAGACAGCGACACAGTAGTCACAAAGACACAAATACAGAAGAGAAACAGTTAAGAGAGTAGTGACTCGCAGCGAATGAGATAGAGATTAGTGTTGCTGCTGTTATGTTTTGTGTCATGAACGTGCCAGGTTGGCAAGAAATAATCTCCATCTCTTCTCACCTTCCAAACTCAGCGTAGACCCCCACCCCAGCCCACCCCACCCGTAACCCTCTTCTTGGCCCTCAAATAAAATAGTTGCAATTTCGAACGTGATTTGTGCAAATGCAATTCGCGTTCCCATTGATGGAATCAGAATTGGTTATAAACTGCGACTACCGTGAAGGCGGGGAAGGTTGGGGAAAGAATAGTCCCAACAAACAGGTTTGACTCACTGAAATTCTGTAAACTATTTAATAAAAGTACGTAAAAACATACATAGGTACACACAAATGTATGTACATGTATCAAGTGCAAAACAAAAGTGAAATGTTTGTATATATTATTATTATTTGCTTTAATAATTTCGGCCTTGGCAGCTTGTTAAACGGTAAACATACAAAATGTATACATGTTGGTACATATGGCGAGGGGGAGGAGGAAAAGTAGATTGAAAGGGGAAACAAATCGTCGTTTCAACTTAATCAAAAGCATACAAAATGCATATATGTAATAAACTTAAGCCGAAATGAAATAAATATACATACAAATATGTAAACAAAACATTTTCAAGGGGCGACAGGCACCGGCAGCCCTTTCTTAACTGCCTCCCGAACCGTTCCCACTCCACTTTTCAGTCGGTCACTGGAAAGATAAAGTTGAAAGCAAATACAGGCTGGGACTCGGTTTAGGTGGAAACCGAAATAAACTTTTGCTGGCAATTAATTACCCTGAATTTCCAATCAGAAAGAACCTTCCAACGAATAGAATATGCACTCGGGCAACATCTCTCTCTCTCTCTCACTCTATTTTTATCTCTCTCACACTATGGAGTCTCCCCCCATAGTCAATCAATCAAAGTGGCGTCAATATTTATGACCTTAAATAATCACAACAACAAACAAGAGCAAAGAAAACTAAAGAAAAATGAGAGGGGGGAAACTGTAGCTAAAAGTATATAAAACTTAAGAATCTTTTAATGCTAATAAGTTTCTGTTCCCCTCACCCCCAAAAAAATAAAAAAATAAATAAAGTTATGTCTCTTATGTTTGCTTTGCCCCGCACATTCTCTTTATTTTCTTTCTTTACGTTTCGTCAGCTAATTTATGCAAACAAATTTCAATGAGGCGAAGTCTCTTGGCAGTTCTCCTCTGCCCTTCTCTGTCCGTTCTGACGCTCTGTCACTCTCCATGCTCCACTGGGAATTAAAGAAAATTGACGCATTTGAAGAAGGAAATGAGGGAAAAATGCCGGCAAATGACAATAATAGAAAAATACTTTAATAGAAAGAAATTATGTTTTTAATGATTGAAAATTATTCATAATATAAATATACATATGTACATATGTGTATGTTTGTATGTATTAGAAACCAGGCTTGAATTTAAAATTAGACCTAATATTATTAACCGCAAAATAAAAAAAAAACAAAAAATAGGAGGGGAAAAACCACTCATTTGCTTTGTTTTCATAGAATTTGGTTGAGTGAATAATTGGCATTCCTTTTATAGAACTCTTGGCCACATGACGCACATTTTAATTAGCAATGTTTCACACACACACACACACACACAAACACAAAGGTTTTAAATTATATTTAACACCCAATGTCACAATAAGGGTATTATAAATATTTAAAATATTTAGTCAATTTGTATGAATGTTTATGAAATTGAAGTTTCTACTGTGGGGCATAATGTTACGATCTTCACGTTTATTGTTGAAAGAAAAATGAAACCAGAAATGATGTCTTCTTCTTGGCTAAATGACAACCATTTCAATTAACTCTCCCTTTAAAGACCTTTCACTCTAATTTCATCTATGTATGTATGTATCTCAAATTTCTCTTTAACAAAAGCAAATTCTGTCATTTTTTTTCTTTCTTTCTTATCAATTTTCTTTCAACTCCCATTAACTCCACCCCCAAGCCGAACTCCCCTTTCCCATCGACATGAAAAGTCATTAAAATAGACAGCTCCAAATTTTGACTTTAGTGTTGCTGTTTCTGTACTTTGTTGTTGTTGTTGTTGCTGCTGCGTTGCTGTTGCTATTTTGTGCACAAACAAATCAAGAAAATTGCCAAGTATTTACCGTAAATAACGAACAAAATAAAAAGAAAAAGCATGACAAATGCCAAAGTGAAGAAAAGAAACCTGTTTAAACATGAGGATGAGGATGGCTCTCTTTGGCGCTCTCTGTCTCTCTCTCCCTTTCTATCACTCTCTGCCTGGCATGTCTTGTTTTGGTGGGGGCTGCTGCTGCTCTCTCCCAGCTGACCGGCATCGGCTGATGAGTGCCATCTAAGAGCTCCCACCCGACCGCTCCAGTCGCTCGCTTCCTCTCTCTCGCTCTCTCTTATTCACTTGTCTGCGTGGTCAGTGAACCGTTTTCTCTCTGTTTGTGAAATGAAAATTATGTCCAAAAAAGCACCAAAGAAGTTAAAATTAACCTAACTGATCTGATGATCTTTTGTGTGTGTTTGTTTGTAAAATATCTTCTTTTTTTTCTTCTCATAATTAATGTGAAATTTAATTCCATTTAATTGCTTTGCCTAATGGCCGGCCTTTTTGCAACTTCTTCTTTTTCTTACTCTAACCGCCACTTTCGGTTTTTGCTACCCTCTTGCCCCAAAAAGGGTTTGGTTTAAAATATTCTTGGCCCAAGACAGAGAAGAGAGAGAAAGAGAGAGAGAGATATCACATCAGGTGATTTCGACAAAGAAATCCTCTACAATCCATACAAAGCGAAAAGGGTATCTTAATGGTCGTTGCTAGCACAAAATGTAAAGGGATTTCATTTCATTTCGTTTCGTTTTGCTTTTGCCTTTGCCTTGGCGACGTCTGTCAATTTTTTTTATGCCTGTCTGGTATAATATTTAAACGACATGCCACATCCACATCCGTGGCGTCGTCGTCGTCGTCTTCGCAATTGCACTTGCTTCCAAGAATTCTGGAGAGAAAAAAAAAACAAAAAACAAGAACAGCAACAACAAAAGGGAAATGAAGAGGAGGCCGAGGCCAAAACCGGCGACTGAATCACCAAGGAAAGAACTTCAACTAAACTAAACAGAAACAGAAATCGAAATACAGAATCTTCCTCTTCTCCTTCTATGTATCTGTATCTCGGGTACTTGTAGGTACAGTAAAAACATCCATACTTGGCCGGAACCTGGTCGATCGTTGCCCAAAATTGTATTCACCCTAGAGATGGGAATAATACAAGTGTATGTTATGGGAGTTTTCACTGTATGTATGACCAGAAATGAAGTGTTTACTCTTTACTCCTGCTCTGACTTTAAATAGTTTTCACCATATTTCCTTTTGCCGACATTGTTGTTGTTGTTGTTGTGAACGTGATGAGACGATAGAGATGATGGAATTGTGGTATGTCTGTGTGTGGGGCGGTTCAGGGGGAGTAAGTGAATCCAAACCGCACCTTGTCCTGTTCATGTCACTGACAGCTGTTTGGCTGCTTTTTCGAAAAGAAACTCTTCTCCTTCTCATGTCCAGCAACAAAAAAAAAAAGGAAAAACTTTTTCTTTGTTCAAGCTAAAGGCAAAGTATGTTTGCGCGTGTGTTTGTGTATGAGATTGGTTGATAATAAATTGTCTGTTAAGGTGTTAAAAGAATTATATACTACATACATATACACAAATTGAACAAAATTTCTTTAAAATTAACTTAAAATATGTCAAAGTGAACCCAAAAAGTCTTGCTTAAGTCTATTGGGTAATCCCCAATTGACTCATGAAACATTGAGCCTCCTCCAACTCCTCTCCCCCTCCCTTTTCATCTTATCTTTCTCTCTAGCAAGCAACCTATCCCAATTTGGTTGTTACACACACACACACTCCAGAGCTTATCAGTTGTTATTTGCTGCATTATCACTTTTTTGCAGTCTATTAAATTGATTCATTAATTTGTTTACTTAATTACTTTGAATGCGCCGTGTGCTCAGTTCAATCAACTCATATGCCGCCCGGCCAAATAGCTGCCTGATGAACAGGTGAAAATGAAAATCAAATAAAAATAATGTGCTAAACTTTCACTTTGCACTGATTTCTCGCCAATTTTTTGTGTTTTTTCTCTGCTTCTGCTCTTCATTCATAATCAAAATAAACAAATTGAAACAGCTTTATAAACTGATCAATCAATCATTTAAACAGAAAACAAAATAGAAAACGAAAAATGAAAATGAAAACTGTTTTCGTCGGCGTCTCAACGCTTGAGTAAAGCTGAAAGTCGAATTAAGCGCGTAAAATAAAACGAAAGAAGAGAAGTAGTAACAATATTAGAGAAAATCATTTTACTGTGAAAATGTTAATAATTACAAACAGACACACGTCAGGTAAATATAGGAAAAAGTGAAAACTGTGGTTAAAAAGAAAATACAAACTTTTTGTTTGTTTCTTTCTTTTTTTTTTTTTTGTATTATTATTATTATTATGCGTAATATTTTGTCTGTCTGGTGTTGAGTGCATGAGGTAAGGCCTAAAAGATTATGTAAAAGGCAAAAGAAAAGCGAAGAATCAAGCGAAAAGCAAATACAGCTGAACAATTGAGGGAATAAAAATTAACCAATTTTTCTATATACAATATGTATGTATGTGTATGTACATTTTGTATACCCTCAAAGTAAAGAGACATATTCCCGTTGTCTAGAATTTTGCAATATCTAGGAAAAGTTTCTTTTTTTGCCCCGAAAGTCCTTTTTATTCTATAGACTTAAACAAAAATTGATTGAGTTCAACTCATTGACTCATTGACAAAGTGTACACAAAATATAATTTGAGTGTAAGATAACACCCCATTTATTCTTATAGAACAATTATCTCGATTACAGACTACATATTCCAATATTTTAAATAAGTACTAAGCCAATTTTCTAGTTCCCTCGTTACAAAGAAAATTTATGTTCAAAATATTGTAATAAACTTACAAATTCAATCATGTATAATTCATTGCCAGATAGTAAACTGGTATACAAAATATTAATGGAGTCATTTCTGAGTCATTTTCAAATATAAATCGCAATCGAAATGAAAACATTTCTAACATGATAATTTTGTTGACAACTTTACAACGATTTAAATCTTTTTCTTGGTACGAAATTCGTTTCTCAAATTGTTTTTATTAGCTTAAATTAGTTTTTGGAGTATTCAAAATATCTTCTTAGAAGGGTTTTTCTAAATACTGAAATACTGCATAAGAGCATTAAACTTTCGTTGTTAATCTTTGGTTTTTAATTTTATATATTTTTGATGTTGTTTTTTTTTGGAATTTTCTGTCATTATCCAACAATTAGCTAGACAAATGAACGGATATGACAGACAGTTGTTTCGAGAAGAGTTTTTTGTTTTTCTGTTGCTTTCAGGTTATGTAAACTGGGAAATAATGCGACAATGACAATGACAGGGCACTATAGTACAGCACCACCAGCACCAGCACCACCATCAACCATTAACATCGAGAAAAGCAGTAGCCAAGGGCTTTTTGGGGAAATTATGTTCATTAAAAAGGTTTTTTTTTTTTTTTGGGGATAATCAAATTTTTGTACCTTTTCCTTCTTCCTCCGGTCTGATGTACAACTGAAAATTGTGCGTACTTAGATGATGAATTGATTGCTGACTGAATGTCTCTCCCTTTCCCTTCCCCGTCTCTTCTCTTCACCCGTAATTACACGGTTGAGTAATAAAATTGTAAACTTTGATCTCTCTATATTTCAACTTCGACTTTTGGTCGTTAATTGGATATTATTATTATGATGAAGAAACTTTTTGATGTCACATTAAGTAGCAGCAAAGAGAGCGTGAAAAATTTCCAAATAAATTTTAAATAGCAAAATGACACTTGAAATTTTAAGTCAATCAATTAGGTTTCTTAACTATTAATAAGCAAGAGAGGAAGTGAATGTATATGGAATCTTCGACAATAAGTTACCCTGATTTCATTTAGACTTTCTTTGTCTAAGTAGAGTAGAGATTTCCAAGAAATAAATCCACCTGGAACACTCTCTCATAACAAATCACAACAGTAACAAAAAAAGAAGAGGAAATAACTAACAATAATCTTAGATTTAGTACACAATTTCACATTCCAACAACTGGAAAACCCACGCATTTATAATTCCATTCCATTTTTTTTTCTGTTGTCATTTTCCCATGGTTTTCTTTGACAAAAGGAATTCTTATCCCCCCCATCCCATTGTCGTCTGGTTATACTCTTCCTCTGTGTGACCCTCAAAGTTAAAGCTTTTACATGGTCAAATGGTATTTTTGCTCCAACTCCTCTTCTTCTTTTATTTTGAGTTTTTTTTTTTTATCACTTTGTACAATTTATTATCTGTAAAATACGCCCACGCTTTTTAAATGTTTGAGAATGAAAATGTTTCACTCTTATTCTCATATGAACGACGAATATCATGCAAATGAACAAGAACAACAAAAGCAAAAGCAAAAAGAATACATGACAATAAGCCATAAAACATAAACATGAACAAAACAAAAACAAAGGCGAATGCAAATAGATGAAATCTACATTTTCTTTTATCTTTTTTATCTAGCCAATGTTCATATACCCTAAGTGGTAAAACAAAAACGAAATTGTATAATGGCATTAACAAAGAGTTTCGAAATAGAAAAGAGTTTTATGTCTTTCATATATCCTTTTTTAATCTAATCGTATTGAAAGTCTCCAAACTCAAACTATAAAATTAAGAACCCCTAAAGGTGTCTCTATATCTCTAACAAGATATATTCGAAAACTTATGGATAATCCTTAACGAAAAAATAACTAATGACGGAATTTCTTGATTGCTTGAAATTTCAAGCAGCACATTAAATGCACTTTAATCAAATTTTTGCGTTTTCGAACCACTGTGCATGCCCATGATGCCTGCCTGCCGGCTAACTGGCTGACTGCCTGCCTGGTTGAATGAGTGAATGAGTGAGTGAGTCATTCTGCTTGTGCTTCGGTTTGTATGTTTGACCAACGCGATGACGATACGGTGGCGTATGCTTATTTTTGTCTCCATCCCTCTCGCTCTCCCTCTCTCTTTCTTTTTCGCTTTTACGAGTGGCCAAAGTCATTTGCATAGCCACAAAAATTGTGCATGCCAATGGATTTTCTTTTATTATTATTATTATTTGCCTTTTTTCTTTTTGTCAACAGACGCGTCGACGACGGCAACACCAACAACAATTAAAAGTCAATTTCATTCACAAAACAAATACTAAAATAGACAATAAATATGTGTGTATATGTCTGAGTATGTGTGTGTTGTGTGTGCGTTGTTTTTGTGGACACAAGGGCCCAGTGGACGGTTGGCCGGTTGGCTGGTCGCACGGCTTTTTGGTCATCGTTTTCAAGTCACGTGATGAGTGGCCTATGAATATGAATGGCATTTTCATGTCTGTAAACTTCAAGTTCAACTACCTTATAAAGATGAGCACACACACACACACACACACACACACCAAAAAAAAGTTATTGTTAATAGCCACTACTAAAAGGGGTACTAAAATGATAGGGACTAGAGTTATTATTAGTTAAAGTTTTAGCACAATTTGGACTTCTTATTCTTGACATTCTTATTTCGTAAACGAATTTCTCTTCATCAAAATTTTAAAGAAGACAATCTTTAAGATAGAGCAAGCAAATTAACTATGAAATGGATAAAGGGCGCAATAATTTTTGTAGTGGGTCGTTATTAAACATAAAATTAACTTTACCTTGAAGTCAATGGTAAAAATACAACTACATACACACACACACTTAAAGTTGCACCAGGTGCGAAAAAACGAAAAACTTTCAGTTTTTCCCTATAGACATATGTATAGACATTTTGTTTTTATTGGCCACCAATGTGAGGCGGCAAGGACATAATCATTGCACCATGCCAAAGTGAAACTAACCAACCTCGAGACTCTGACGACCATTGAGCTGAAGAGAAGAAGAGGGTCGGGTCGTTGAGTGGATCGATAAAACAGTTGGCGCTGCTGCTGTAGTGCACATAGAACACTTCCTCCACATCGCTTCACCTCTCCGCCCTTCTGTTCGCTCAAGCCCTTTCGCTCTATAGCCAGCATCATCTTCTTCTTTCCAATGACATTCAATTAATTTGCCCACTAGAAAACATAAGAATATGTATAAGAGACGAAGAGAAGATGATGATGATGCGATTTTATGGAATGACACTTGGTGGGCTCTTTGCCAAAGGTTTTTCCCCATTATTGATTTTTCTCTTGCTTTTGTCTCTCTATCTCTCTCTCTCTCTCGCTCTGTCTCTCACTGTCTGTATATCTCTTTCTACGTTCCACCGTTGTTTCACTTTAATAATGTGTATTTATTGCACTCACTTGATTTTTACATCAACTTCTTTTGCGTACATTCTATGCAACATATGCTGGCTGTGGTCTGGTCCAATGTGTGGGCTCTCTGGAGAGGGCTTCTGAGTTGAGTCAAAGTCGTCGTCACATGTCAAACACGACAAAGTTGAATGGGTGTGTGTGTGTGTGTGTGTGTGTATATAGGTGTGTGTGCTCTTATCCCTTAGCCTTGAGTATGGAATCCTTACAAAACGACGACGACAACGACGAAAGAAAAAAAAAAAAAAGTATTAAAGTGGTAAAATTGCCCCGCTGGCGCTACGTCACATTCGTCCTTCCAGCCTTCCCTAGCCCTAGCCTAGCCAAGGGTGGAATTTTCTTTCTTTTATACTTTTTTTTTGCCAAGTGCAGGGCCAGGACCATGCCTTTACCATTTGGTCCCTCCCCACACAGCCCTTCCCTTAACTTTCCTTTTGTTTTCGCGTCTTCTTTTTCACTTCTCCGCGTTGGTTTTTGTTTTTCAACTTGGTTGGATAATTTTACTAGTTCTCGTACAACATTTTTTCGCACTCTTCGTCCTGTCGGGCGTCGGTTGGCGTGAGGGTCAACGAAAACTTGCCCCTAAAGTTTGCTTCTTTTTATTTTGTGCGCCATATGCAGATATGCATTTCAATAGGAAGAAGTGAAATTTGTGTGAATTTCAAAAGGTTTCTTACTAGTTACTTGGAATATCACATAGTGATCATCAAAAGAAGAGGGCAAAGGAATAAGAAAGTAATATTAAGAAGCTAAATGTCTCTATATCTACTCGTCCAGAGAACAGAAATTGAAAGCTTGTTTAATTTTGTTAGTTCAGGTCTATTAAATTATATTTTCATTTCATAATTCCCAAAGCCGTCAAATTGAAATCAAACCAAGCAAAAAGGGAATGTTTTTTACCCCATTTCCCTTGGGTACTTTTAGTTATTTTTTTGTTTTTTACACCGCCTTTAACGGAAGCCAGAGAAATGACTAATTAAATTTAAACCGTAAAAGTTTATTACTGTTGACTGGCCACGCCCCTGACAAGAGAATGGGGTAGGTAGGTGTGTGTGTGTGTGCATGTGAATGAAATCGGACAAGTATTTTAGTAGTTAAAAGGAGAAGTAGAAGCCAGAGGCTAACTTAACTTAAAACCAAAGCTGATGGCCCAAACCCCAAGACCCAAGCAAGTCCAAAGTATAATATAAAAGCCCTTGAGCTGGAAAAAAAAAAACTCTGACAAAACGTGAGACAAGAGACGAGAGAGAAAAAAAGATCCAACAACAAAATGCATTGAATGGACTGTGAACGAACTAATGAATGAATGAATAAATGAGAATGAGAATGACAAACTGACTGACTAAGTAAATTATTGAATGGGCGACACAGACAGACAGACAGACAGACAGAAGGAACGACGACGACAGAGTCTGCAAATGAATGAAATGAGAAAATGAAGCATAAAAGTTCCTTTAAGAAGTGCATTTCAATAAATCACACAACATTCTCAACAACATTTTGTACACATGATGGGCAATAAAGGCGTGTTGCGGCCAGGAGGAGGGGTGGGAGGGGAGGAGAGCTCTGTGTGTACGATGACAATAATAAATGAGCAGACACATCAAGTTTAATAGAAGCTTTCTATGTTCTATGGACAAGGCCAATTGTGAAACAAAAGAAGAATAGAAAAACAAAACAAAACAAAAATACAACGAAAAAAAAAAAATGTCATCAAAGACTCAAGTCATTAAATGGTCAAACAAAACTAAAACTAACAAAAAAAAAAAAACCTGTCTAAAAGAATATGTTGAGCAAAAAAGACAAAAACTATTTCCACAAAATGATCAAAAAGAAACATTGACTAACAATTCCAAGCTTTTGTTTAAGGAGTTTTCTATGCATAGATAAATGTTTGTTAATTAGTAAAGGATTTATCATCGGGAATCGATCAAATAGTTAATAACAAAAAGTAATTTTTTTAACCTCTTTCAAAGACTCACTAGTTGAGAGACTCATAAGAGATTCCAAAAGAGTCTAAAATTATGTGAAAGATCGATAGTTGATCTGTCCTTACAGCTCCTTTGGGCCCAAAAGTTGACTTGAAGGGAATTTAAGTTAAGTTTCCGAAGTAAAATGGGAAAACTTAAAAATATTTAAAGGTAATATAAAGGGATATCATTTTTGAGATCCAGGAGGTTAGCTAGTCCTGCACATAATGTCCTGAAGCATAGAAAATATGGTGACTTGAGAGTGAGTGCTCTATATTTGACTTAAGCTTCATTTCACTTGACTCTTTCTCTCTCTCTCTCTGTGTGTGTGTATGGGTGTGTATTTGGCCATTTAGCTCAACTTGAGCCGAGTCCCACATCATCATTATGATCATTATCGTCATCGTGTCATCCTCATCGGCATAATCTCTTTCCCTCCTCCTCCTCTTCTACATACATGAATGAAAACTCTCAACAACTTTGCTCCAATTCCTACTAATAACTTGCATAAGTAGCTATAATGGCGCGGAGATGTGAGATGACGATGCCCCTTCCCTCTGCCCCTCATGCCGCATGCCCGAATGTCCCCATGTAGCGTCTCCTCCATCCGCCATGTGTGGTAGACAATTTTGAAAGTTCATTGGCCTGCCGGCCGCTTTGCCTTTGCCTCTGCCTCTGCCTTACGATTTCAAGTTTAATTCTTTTTTTCTAACAAAATTACATTTTTTTGTGAGATGTCAAAAAGTGGGGGCGTGGCAACAGCAACAAATGAAGATTCTTTTCTTTTCATTTCATTTTTCTATTTTTCACTTAAAGCATTTAGTATTTTATGTTTATACTAAGTGTTTGGCCTCTGCAGACTTGGCTCACAATCAGACTCTTCTCTCATCTTGGTTTTCTAATTGGTCTGTTGTGGTTTAGGCCGCTTTTGATGTCATTTCATCTAACTAACTGTAAATACAATTCTGTACATACAACAACAACAACAAAATAAAAACATCGCATCATCTTAGAGTTAGTTATTTTTTGTATAAAAGAAAAAACACAAATCAAATGATGATATTCTCTCTCTCTCTCTCTTTCTCTTTTCCTTCTTATTCCCTTTTCTCTACGTCTATTCCTCTCTCTCTCTCTCTTTCTTCTGCAGGTACGAAACACAGCTCTTTTCGCAGCCACCAAGGCAAATATCACATAAATTTAGGTAACAACAACAACAACAACAACGCAACAACAAAACAATTTAAACCATTTTTTTTCGTTTTGGAAGTGTCATTGTTATTAATTACAGTATGTTGTATATAAGTACATATTAGAGTATAAGACATGAAAATCGGTCATCAGTTTCAATTTAAAAGATCAGCAAAGATCCAAATTCAATTTCATATTATGTTTTGATTTCGATCGATATCATCATATCATCTCTATACTTAGTCATTCCATTACAATCAATGGCTATATTGCTAGGATTTGAACTGATTCTAGGATGATGAATGTTTCAAAAGTCCATCTCTGATGGGTTTCCATCTATTCTCTCTGACTCAAAATATTCTTTTGAATGACTCGATGCAAGAAGTGAATAAGAAAAGAAAATAAACAAATCATATCAATGAGTCATACATAAAGAACAAACAAAAAATTGGACCAATTGGATACACAATTACCATAAGCAGCAGCTAATCTCTGTCAGACTCAGTCCCCAGACTATAACACAAACGCATTCACACACACACACACACACACACAACAGCAACACGTAAAATTGATATATACCACATATAATATCCGCTCTGCACAGATCAAAGTCTCGTCTGACTCTTCCCCCCCGCCCACACACATTGCTCGGTTTCTATATAGTGCAATATCAGTATTCCCTTCCCCGGTGAGGTTACCTACCATGTTTTTTTTTTTTTTTTGTTTTCTGTCCCGGACTATTAATATTTCCTGTCTCGCGCGCATAAATTAACCATATTGGGGCCCATCTATTTGAAGGAGTGGTAAATCAAGAGAGAAGTGAAAAGGGGAGGTGAAGCGGCGGAGATGATGAAGAAACCCGAAAGACAGAACCCTTCTCAATATATTTCATTAAGTATTTATTATTTGAGTTTTATGACTTTGAGAAACATACACACACGCTCACACACACACACACCACCACCACCACCAACGCATTGCATAACACCCACCCACATCTAATAGAGCTAATAGAGAGGGGAAGGGGGCGAAGCGCACTTCCAAAAAAAATGAAATAAATTTAGGAAATTTTGGTTTTGACTTTGACTTAGAGACTAGAGAATAACGGTGTCTTATGTCATGAGATGAGCTAAGGCGGGGGGTGAGGAGACAGAAAGCAAAATAGAGGGAGAGGTGGGGAGTGTGGGCTCCAAAACGGAAGTGGGTAAAAAAAAAACCCGTTGAACGAAATAAATATGTAAATTTTCTCAATTATTTGTAATAAGCCAAATGCATCAGCAGAGTGAAAGAGGGGGGATAGAGAGAGAGAGAGAGAGAGCACACTAATAGAATTTAGGAAGAGGTAAAACACTTTCATCAACGACATTCAAATACTCTGTAATACGAAAGGGTGCAATAATCAGAATTAGTGGTGGATCTATGAAGAAATCGTTCCACTGGGAAATTTCTCTCATTTCCCACAGGAGTTTTTTTTTTGCTTGTTGAGTTTTCCCACAGGTGAACGTTTTAATTGTTAACCCCCCTTGTACCTGGCAGAAGAGTATACGATGGAGGATCCCCCCCTCCTTCCCCTTCACATAGTTGTGGCGACAGCTTCAGCCAGAAGTTAGATCAGTTAGAAACTTCCCACAATAAAAGCGTATTGTTGTGTTGTATTTCGTTCCTGCTTGAATCGTTTTGTGTAATTTTATGCCGCTCTTTATGCATAATTTATTTTCTCAATGGAAAAAGAGTTTATCTTTCTTTCCATCCGTTCGTGTTTTCACCCCTCCTCCATCCCCCCCCACACACAATATTCCGCATTTATCCAATCCACAAATGCTCCACAAATTGCCCGCATTCCTGTGTGTTTGTCTCTCTCTCTCTCTCTCTCTCTCTTTCTCTCTGTCTCTGTGTGTGTCTGTGTGAGAAACGGGTTTACCTTGACAGTAGGAACTTTTGCTCTTGTACATTGTTTTGTTATTTTTTATAAGATCGGTTCACTCAACTTCCAACTGCAACTCTAACTAAAATACTTTATTCTCCTTTCTCTTTCTATTTCTCTTTGTTTCTCTTCCTCTCGCTCTCTCTCTCTCTCTCTCTCGCTCTGTCTCTCTCTTTCTCTGTCTAATCTATTACAGAAGCTTTGCTACAATCACGTCCATTGCCACACATTCCGGCCGGTAGTACGGCAGCCTCATTGCTAGCAGATGCCGCTGAATTGCAACAGGATTCCGGCGTTCTATCATCAATGGGTGGAGGAGGTGGTCATAGTTCGACCACATCTGTCTTTGAATCAACACATCGCTGGACTTCCAAAGAGAATCTCTTAGCCCCCGGACCAGAGGAAGATGATCCACAGCTATTTGTCGCATTATATGATTTCCAGGCCGGCGGAGAGAATCAATTAAGCCTGAAAAAGGGCGAACAAGTCCGTATCCTGAGCTATAATAAATCCGGTGAATGGTGCGAGGCACATTCCGATTCGGGTAATGTCGGTTGGGTGCCATCCAATTATGTAACGCCACTCAATTCATTGGAGAAGCATTCCTGGTATCATGGTCCCATTTCACGTAATGCTGCCGAATATCTATTAAGTTCGGGCATCAATGGAAGTTTTCTAGTACGCGAAAGTGAAAGTTCGCCAGGCCAAAGAAGTATTAGTTTGAGGTAAGTACCCAGCCTCTCTTTAGAGATCTGCATGAATACATTTGAGTATATTCAGCTCTCTCTTAATTCCAATTCAAATTGACAAATGTTTTTCCTTTTACTTTCCCACAGATACGATGGTCGTGTCTATCATTATCGTATCTCTGAAGATCCTGATGGCAAAGTATTTGTCACACAGGAGGCCAAATTTAATACACTCGCCGAGCTAGTGCATCATCATAGTGTACCACATGAGGGTCATGGCCTGATAACGCCTCTACTCTATCCAGCTCCTAAACAAAATAAACCCACTGTCTTCCCGCTAAGTCCAGAGCCCGATGAATGGGAAATTTGTCGTACCGATATAATGATGAAACACAAATTGGGCGGTGGCCAATATGGCGAGGTATACGAGGCTGTCTGGAATCGTTATGGCAACACTGTGGCCGTCAAAACACTCAAAGAAGATACAATGGCTCTCAAGGATTTCCTGGAGGAGGCTGCCATTATGAAAGAGATGAAACATCCCAATCTAGTGCAGCTAATTGGTAAGTGAAAATTGCAAGTGGAGACAGCTTTGAATCCAAAGATTTGTCTACTTTTAGGTGTCTGTACACGTGAGCCACCATTCTATATTATCACCGAATTCATGTCACATGGCAATCTGCTGGACTTTTTACGCTCTGCCGGCCGTGAGACTCTAGATGCTGTCGCCCTTCTCTATATGGCCACACAGATTGCATCGGGAATGAGTTATCTTGAATCACGTAACTATATCCATCGTGATTTAGCTGCCCGCAATTGTCTGGTGGGTGATAATAAATTGGTCAAAGTGGCCGATTTTGGTTTGGCCCGTCTGATGCGAGATGACACATACACGGCGCATGCTGGAGCCAAATTCCCAATCAAATGGACCGCCCCGGAGGGATTGGCGTATAATAAGTTTAGCACTAAATCGGATGTATGGGCCTTTGGCGTTCTACTATGGGAAATAGCGACATATGGGATGTCGCCATATCCGGGCATTGATCTCACCGATGTCTATCATAAGCTAGAGAAGGGTTATCGCATGGAGCGACCGCCCGGTTGTCCGCCCGAGGTTTATGATCTGATGCGACAATGCTGGCAATGGGATGCCGCGGATAGGCCCACATTTAAGAGCATTCATCATGCTCTGGAGCATATGTTTCAGGTGGGTGGTGACGGTGAGCACATCCAGGTGGAGGTTGAGGTTTGGGATGATGATGATAATGATGATAATAATGATGATGATGATGATGATGAGAATGATTATGATTACGATGATGATGATTATGATATTGATGATGATTATGAAGCTGATGGCGACGATGATGACGATCATAATAATAGATTAACTAAAAATAATACAAATAAAAGTAATAATAATAGAAATGGGCGACAACAGAATACAATGGGCAACAAGCACCACCAGTTACAGCATCCGCACCATTCGCATCCGCATCAGCATCAGCATCGTCAGCGTCAGCGTCAGCATCACAACCACCACCATCGTCGTATCGAGGACGATGGCATTGAGCTTTGATTACAATCAAAGGCATCGCAGGCAAACAGTAGTGATAGCAACAACAACAATATTGATCCACATGAACGTGAACGTATCTCATTCTTCGCTCCGCAGGAATCGTCCATTACCGAAGCGGTTGAGAAACAGCTAAATGCCACAGCAGCCACAGCAACAGCAGCAGGATTGGTTGGAGTAACTGCAGCAACAGCTACACCAGCCAGTGCCTCATCATCGGCATCGGCATCGCTAAGTCTAACACCGCAAATGGTTAAGAAGGGTTTACCACCGCCGCCGCCGCCAAATGCCTCCAGCCTAACACCAGGTGGCCATCATGATCCGCAGCAGCAGCAACAGCAGCAAGCTAGCACACCCATGTCAGGTGAGAGAGAAAATAACATTTGTCCCCCCCAAATATGGTTATTATTATACATGTATGTATGTATATATCCCCACTCCATTCACAGAAACCGGTTCCAGTTCTACCAAGCTTAGCACCTTCTCTAGCCAGGGTAATAAGGGTAATGTACAAATGCGTCGTACAACCAATAAGCAAGGCAAACAGGCTCCAGCACCGCCCAAAAGAACTAGGTAAGTATTTATTCCCATTGCCTACTTTCTGCCAACTTAATTATTGATCCTTTCATTTCTTAATACTTAGCCTGCTCTCTAGCAGTCGGGATTCAACATATCGTGAGGAGGATGCACGCAATTTTATTGATGAACTCAACAATGCGACCACCTCATCGGCGACGAATGGTAGTAGAAATTTGAAATCTGTCAACATTTTCAGTCAGACCCTATGTAGAAATTTTAAAACCCAAATTCCTACCCACAAACCACAACAACAACAACAACAAATACGTACACAAACCGTACAACAACAACAAAAACAACATTTATTACAACAACAACAATTGCCAGTACGGCACCAACAACAACAACAGTATTCAATTAAAAAATCGTCTTCCTGCAGTAGTTTCCTTTACGACATATTTTTTCGAGGTATTTTTTTGTCAATGGAGTAAGAATTTCCATTTTTGTTTTGTTTTTTCTGTTACTATTGGGTTCGCTTTCTCTGTTTCTCTCTGTTAATATGTTAATTTATTTTGAATTTTGTTTTTTTCTTTGTATTTTAAGTACTTAATAGAAAGAATTGTTGATATTCTTTATTGTTAATTTCTTCTTTGTTTAAGCATGTTTCTTTTGAAATGTAATTGTTTTACAAGAATAGTTTTTCATATGCCTCTAATCTTCTTTAAGAATATCAACAATTCGTATTATTTGTATACCCTTGCAAAGGATAATAAGTTTATAGACATTTTTAGATCCATATGTCCGTGTGTCTGCGTTTTAAAGTAATTTTAAATCTATTCAACTATTTGCATTCTATGTTTAGTATAAACTTTTATGGTCAGCAATTCCTTTTTAGAATTTATTAGTACACAAATTTTTTAGAATTTAATACAAATTTCTATTGACTATGTCAATTATGCAGTTCAGCGAATATTTTATGAAATTCACAAACAAATGATTATAACTGACTCCTTTATAGCACCTTTTAATGAATTGCTTACGATCCAGTTTCTTTAAAAACATTTTCAGATATTTAAGTATTCAAATAATTATGTTGTATGCAACAAAAGGACTCTGAACAGAGTCATTGCAAGGATATATAAAAGAGTATTCGGCCTAGTCGAATATTTAGTTTTATTTAGTTTTCACTTTTCTCTAAATTGTTTATATATTGGTTCTTTGTTTTATCTTTCTACTTTTGTATTATTTGTTAACTAAATTTTAATTAATTGTATTATTTTGTTGCAGTAAAATCTCAAGTAAGGATTATAATATTTAATTGTGGACACTCCTTTTAAAGTTCTTTTCCATTGAAAATTTATTATTTGTTTAACTAATATCCTGAATGCTTACAACATAGATTAAAAAAAATGTTAAATCTTAATTGTTGTTAAAATTTATTGATCAAGCTTTTAAAAAAAAACCAACTAACAAACAATACAAACAAAAATAGTAATCTATAAATTTAATTTTCCTAATTTCTATGAAATTATTACCTTAAAACTTGTAGGTCCATAAAAAATTATTTAAAATTGGATCCTAAAGCTTTTGTTATTTAAAAAAAAAAATTCTTAAATTTTGCTTGAGTTTCTGTGAGCATTCTAAAAAGTATTTTAGGAACTTTTTCTGTTGATGTTTACGTCTTAAATTATGCTTATTAGTTGTTTATTTATTCGTATTTTTTTTAATATTTTTAATTATTGTTTTGATGTTTTTTTGGTATTGGTGTTTTTCTTGGTATTTGATTATTTCTTGTACTTTTCGCCTGACAAAATACACTACCAAAAACAAGACCTCACATAAACCAAATACTCTCACACACACACACACACACACACACACACACCACAACACACCCTGTCCTTAATACCATTGAATTGAAGCACACATTGAAGCACGTTACGGGCATGAGTTATCTCTATTTATTTATTTATATATATTTAAAATTGTTTTTAATTTAATGCTCTTCCTTTTTTAATTTTGTGTTAGGTCTCACACGTGAAATTAACAATTTGACACAACGCTATGATTCGGAAACCGATCCGGTGAATGATCCCGATACGGATGCCACTGGGGATAGTCTTGAGCAGAGTTTAACTGCGGTCCCCACTAAAATGCAGCATTCGTTACTTTCCAGCGGCGGTTTGGGTCCCCGTTCCTCTCAGCAGCATAGCTCATTTAAGCGTCCCACTCCGGTGATGGGTAATCGTGGTCTAGAGACGCGTCAAAGCAAACGTTCTCAGCAGCATCAGCATCAGCAGCAACAGCAGGCCGTGCCAAATGGTACCACATCATCCTCTCCACTGTCCGCTGCCCATCCTATAACCGTGGGTGCCCTCGAGGTGATGAATGTGAAGCGTGTGGTCAATCGTTATGGCACTCTGCCCAAGGTGGCACGTATTGGAGCATTTTTGGATAGCCTCGAGGATAGTACGAACAGTGAGGGTGGCAATTCATCCTCCTCATCAAATGGTCATGCGCCAGCTACGCCAGCAGCTAGGATGGGGCCATCGATAACAGCAGCCGCCGTCGGCGCCACGCCGCCATCAGCGAAGGGTGGAGGAGCCAATAGCAATGTGGCCATGTCTGGACCTCAGCAAATGATACGCAGCAATTCATCGGGCGGTGTAACAATGCAGAATAATGCTGCAGCCAGTCTAAACAAATTGCAACGACATCGCACCACAACCGAGGGAACCATGATGACATTCTCCTCATTCCGTGCAGCTGGCTCTAGTAATTCACCCAAGCGTGGAGGTGCTGGTGGCATTAGTGGCGGCGGTGTCGGTGGCGGTGGTGTTGGTGCACCGCCTGCTTTGGCAAATTTAGAATTTCCACCGCCACCGTTGGATTTGCCACCGCCACCGGAGGAATATGAGCAACAACCACCGCCACCACCACCAGCACCAGAGAGTGCTGTCCAGGCCATACAGCAGCATTTGCATGCCGCCCATTTGGTCGCACAGAATCCAAATAGCAGCAGCAATGATGTCAGCAATACGGCGCCCAGCGTGGAGGAGGCCAGTTCTCGGTTTGGTGTCTCACTACGCAAGCGAGAGCCATCGACAGATTCATGCAGTTCGCTTGGTTCACCACCGGAGACCACCGCCGAAAAGAGTCTTCAGCTGAAAGAGAAACTTATTACCGAAATCAAATCGAAGGCGAATAGTGAAACCACCAATGGTAGCCTCCCATCGGCTGCTCCTTCTCTAGTGGATCCAGTATCACTTTTGGTCACTGAACTTGCCGAAAGCATGAATCTTCCCAAGCATCAGCAGCAGCAGCCAACGAAAATAATGACAAATGGCAATGTGCCAAGTGGAGCTGGAGCTGGTGCTAGTGCTGGTGGAACTGGTGGTTTTAAGGCCCAACTAAAAAAGGTGGAACCGAAAAAGTTGCCACAAACTATAACCAAAAATGAGCCAGCCACAAATATAATCGATTTTAAGGCTCATTTGCGTAAGGTTGAGCCACAAGGAGGCAACACTAACAATGTCAATAGCACCAACAACACCACCACCAACTCCACCAGCAACTCGACTACCAGCGCCACCACCACCAACATCATCAACAATGACAATAAAAAGGCCATGCAAAAGACTGAAATCAAAATTGAAACGGCGTCATCGTCAACTATGGATGCGGGGGATGCTCCAAGCACGGCCGATGATTTGGGCAAACGACGTAGCACAGGTAGTATTAATAGCTTAAAGAAACTTTGGGAGCAACAGCCAACTGGTGGAGGAGCAGCTCCTGATTACGCCAGCAGCTCAATTATAAATGGCTCACAGCTATCACCCAAATATGGGTTAAAAGTAGTAGCAAATCCCAATCCAATCTCAATCATAACCAGCACTAAGCCACCGCCGGCTGCCCCACCACCACCGCCCCCGAGCACGACCACCACCTCCACAACCACGAACACCACCAATAGCAGCAAGCAAACTATATCAGCAATAAACAAATCTCTTTCAACGCAACTCTTCACAGATGATGATGCCGCCGCCACCGCCGCCGACCAGAAACCCGAGGATGCCTCCTCACCACAATTGCCCACGGATCATCATCACCACCATCAACATCATCATCATATGGCCCATATGACCCAATCGCTATACACACCAACGCCGCCCACTATACTCCAGCAGCAGCAGCAGCAACAGCAGCAGCAATTGCCACAGAAGCCAGCTGTCCCTCATAAACCCACCAAGCTGACCATATATGCCACGCCCATTGCCAAATTGGCACAATCCGATAGCAATAATTCGACACAAATATCCCGGGAGAGCATATTGGAATTGGTCACACTGCTCGAGGGGTCACTCAAGCATCCGGTGAATGCCATCTCAGCCTCACAATGGTTACAATTGAGCGATAAATTGAATATATTGCAAAACTCATGTGTCATCTTCGCGGAAAATGAATCAATGCCGCCGCATTCGAAATTCCATTTTCGTGAATTGGTCACCCGAGTGGAGACACAATCGCAGCATCTTCGTTCCGCCGGTAGCAAGAATATGCAAGATAATGAACGTCTGGTGGGTGAAGTGGGCCAGTCCCTCAAACAGATATCAAATGCATTGCATAGGTAAATGATAAGAACGGGGATGGACACGATGAATAGTGGTGGGAGGAATGGGATGGGTGGTGAATCGTCATCAAAAAGTGGTGGCATTTGGTTAGATGCCGAAGGTAATTTCATAAAACGTAAGTAGCCACCATCAGCATCCCCCTCCCGGCTCTCTCCGACTAATTCAACCATCCCCGTGCGAGAGACAATTTCGCAGATATCATCAAGAACAACGAATTCTACGAATTCTTCCAAACCAGAAGAATTGATTTTGAAATGAGAAACTGGATACGGCAAACCGAACGAACTTCAAGCCCAGCGATGAAGCAATGAATGGACATTAAAAACATAAAAAAAAACATAAACAAATACCTACAAACAAACACTGCACACCCACACACACACAGACAGACAAACATACAGACTTACACACACATCTAACTAATTAACTAACTATATATATATATATATATATACACGTATATATATATATATATATATACGTAGAATATATCGTACTTGGTAGCCATGTAGTTCTATCTTGTAGTAGTATCTCTATAAAAGGAAAAAAAAAAAAAAAAAAAAAAAAGATAAATTCATATAATTCTAGTCATATATATGTGTGCAGAGAAAAAGCTTCGAAAAGATTAAAATGGATAACTGAGTTGCAAAGCAAATTTCTAAATTATATATATATATATATACATACATATATCCATATATATATCCATATATATATATATAAAATATTTGAATCCTTGTTTTTTTTTTTAATTGTAAAGTAAAGCCAAGTCCTTCCTTTCCTTTCCACTACTCCCTCCCTTGATTCCCCACAAAAAAAAAAAAACGAAAACTTACCAAAACGTATTCTCGCTTTGTTTTTAACTTAACAAACATAACATAAAACCTATTTAAAATATAAAATAAAAACCAACATGTAGACTTTTTCGTATATAAAAATATATATAAAAATTTTTTTTTTGTGATTGTGTCTAATATACATATATATATATATATATACATATATCAAAAACAAATATTACCAACAATATGCATAAATCCCAAAGATATTATTATTATATAAACAAAATAAAATTAAAAAAAAAAAAACAGAAAAACTAAAAAAAAACACACTACTCAATTGGTAATACATACGATACGATACATACATTTATATATATATATATTTTTAGTGGCAAAGACTAAATTTGATTTATGTTCTGAGTACGAAACGATATAGAAAAACAAAAACAAAAAAAAAACATACAAAAACTGCTTTTAAGACATATTTTATTATTATTATTATTATTATTATCATTATATTATCATTATATTATACACATCATAAACAAAAACGATAAACGATGCGACTAAGCGAAACCAATTGTAATTATCTGATATTTTATGGATTTTAAAAAAACAAACACACACACACAGAGACAGACACACACACAACTTTTATACGTAAAACCAAATATTAATAAACAAAGGAAACCACATATTATCAACAATCATCTCTCTTGATTTCAATACAAATCTTAAAAACAGCAAAAATTCGCATGCTCATCCCCCACGCAGCCCCGCCCCCGTTTAACTATCCTATAAAACAAAAACTATCCACAAAAAAAAAAAATTAAGAAAAGACAAATTTAATGCCCAATCTACATACATATATATATATATATATATAAATATATTTCTGTAACTTCTATATTATATTAAAAACAAAAACAAACAAAAACATAAATTTAAAAAAACTGTGCGTTTTGATATGCGCTACAGCATAATATTATACGAAAAAGGATCAAAAAACCCAACAAAAAAAAAAAAACAACACAGAATATTGCAAAAGAGAAATAAAAACGATATTTAAAAGAAAAATAATAATTCGGTTTTGTTTTCAAAAAAGGGTTTCAAAATTGATTGCAATTGATATTCAACAAAGCGCATAAAACGAATAAAACATTCGATTTCTAAGTTCAAAATTACCGCCATTAATCAACCCTTCTGGCAGCGCCATTTTCAGTGAGGAAAATTTACCCAGTGTTAAAAAATGCATACGGTACGAACAAGATGGCAGCTCTGCAGTCCCGAAACATGCGCAAATTTTGTAAATAAACCTTTAGAAACTAAAATTAATTTTGAATAATTAAAAGACACTGACAAACTGTAAACAATGGCCGGACGAGGACGTGGTGGAAAAACTGGAACCTTCACAGCCGAGCAACTGGCTATGCTTGGCTGTAGCAAAGAATTACCAGTACAATCCGCACCGCCGCCCACATTTCCACCTGTGCTCAATAAACCCATCGCCCTGGACACCACAGATGCCGAGAGCTATCAGTTGCAGTGGAAGGAAAAGTTCCTGAATCGCATGCGCGACTCTCCTTATTATGTAGTCTCGGCCAGCATCGAGAAACCTAAAACAGAGATCAAAGATTGGCGTGAACGGGCTCTGGAGGGATTGAAACCCAAAAAAGAACCTGAATTCAATTACAAATTTATGCCCCGCGAGCTGAATATATCGAATCGGAAGCGTAAGGCGGGTGGCGATTCGAGACCCAAACTGCTAGCCAAAAAGAAAACCAACATTGAGGATACACTGAAACTGCTAGAGCAGAAGGAACTGAAATCCGGCGGCGAAAATGACAACGATGAGGCCAAGAAGGAATCGGATTCCGAGCACGAGGATGACAATGATGCGGATCCCGAAGCAGCCCTTGATGATGAAATGGATGAAGAGAATGACTATGGCAATAGCTATTTCGATAATGGCGAAGCCTACAATGAAGACGAAGACAATCTAGACGATGGTCCCGTCTACTGAGGATGATTAGCCAATAAAAAAACATAAATACAAATTTACAGGTTTCAAGTGTTTTGAATTTGGGGGTCACTTAAATTCCTCACCCAAATCTGCACTGGGATTGATAGGAACAGCCTTTGAGCAAACTGCGTAGCAGGCAATTAAAAGCGAAATTCTGAATTTATCGTGTTTGGATCTGTGGATTTTACTACATAATAATGCCACTTTAAGCTTATTTAACACATAATTTGTTTATCATGGTACAAGAAAAAATTTTGACGGGGCTTCTATAACTTAATCCGTGCTGCTGGGGGGTTGTAGTTGAAATGGATCAGACCAGAGGCTTTAACCTGCAATATATATAAGACATTGGATTGTTGATTAAAAACTCAATCCCTCGACATGGGCAAGGAAAAGGCACTCACAAAGCCAATGGTGCCAGCCAGGATGAGAACGCCAGCGGCAAGAACCGCATTGTATTTGGCATTCTGCTGGCTGTTCTGCTCCTTCCAGTCACCAGCTGGCACGGGCAAGTCATTCATGGTGGAATGCTGATGGTGACCACCATGGTAAGCGGCGCGAGACATGGCACCAGCTGCAGAAACAAAAAACAAAAATAAAATCAGTAAAAATTGATTTCCCCCGCTTCCCTTTTCAACAACATTACACTCTTGTTATGTAATTTTTTTTTAAGGGTTAAGCGAAAAAGGATTAATTCGAGGGCCCAAACTTACCATTCTTGAGCAGAAGCCCTTGCTTGACAATGTGCTTGACCAACATGATTAAGATTTGCTGTAAATAATTAAAAATTGAAATTTTTCACAAAAATTTTCGGAGCAAAAACTCACCCAAAGATTTTATAATACAATGTGACCAAAAACTACAAAAAATTTTACAATACCAAAAATGGCACAGCAGCGACCACAGCTGTTCGATCACTTATCGACAAATTTGCAGCTAAAGTGGCGATAATTTATCGATAAAATAGATAAGCCGTGAGTAATAAAAGCTAAAAATGGCCAGATTGACATATCTGAGCAGAGGCGTTTTTATTTTGGCAAAAAAAATAGTAATTTCCAAAGAGGTTGGGCCCTTATTAGATTGCTTGAAACATTCCCCCCACTCGACATGCTCTCCATTGGCACATTGGCCAACATCAAGCACATCTTGCAAAAGGAACTGTTCCTAGCAAGCGGCGAGCGACTTCTATCCGTGGTCACAGTGGTCAAAAAGAAGGATAAGCGGGCTTGCTATCTCTGTGTGGTGACGACAGCTCCACCCGTGGCAGTGGTCACTTTGGTCCTGGTTAAACAGTCGGAGCGTGAGCGGGAAAATGAATACAAGAGGAAACGGAGTTGGCAATTGGATGAGATCAAGTGGATCGATGGGCGGAACGAGCAATTCGAAACCCATGAATTCGATATACAATTGGAAAAGCTATACAAATGGTATGCCCTCAATCTGCACGAGAGACAAAATTTCCTGGCTGTCCTCAATAGGCAAATCCAGAAATATGTTCGCGGCGGCCAGCGTGCCGAATTTCGGAATGTGCCCATTGCCTGGTTGTCGGAGAAATCTCCCGAGAAGATTGCCATAGGCGGCAGCGGCAGGAATACGGCCAACAATCAAAAGACCAATCAGCATTCCGATGGTGATGATGACGATGATGAGGAGGAAGAAGCCCAAGAGTTCACAGCACTGACTGACAAGGAGGCAAATGAGTTGGGTAAACTATTCTCTGAATGTGATTTTGCCATCAAAGATGCAGAACAATTCATAGAACAATTATCCAAGGAACTGCATGACCTAGATGGGGTAAGCAAACGCAAATACATTTCTTTAAAAGATTTCTCTCTTACCCTCTCCCTCTCTCTCACATTCCCTCTGTCTCTTTCGTTCAGGCCAATATACAAAGTGTGCTGGCCTCAGAGCAAAAAGGTATTGAAAATGATGGAGCATATAGATAAGGCCATATCGGAGGCAGATGGGTTCGAAACTCGTCTGGACTCGTATGAGGATATATTAGGACATGTTAAAGAGACAATGGAGAAAATAGGCGGCAAGAATGCCATGATTGAGATAGCCAACAATAATAATATCAAACTAATGAAGGAGCTCAATAAAGTTATTGTAAGTTTCAACGTTTTTAAGCCATTTAAACGTATTCTGGTTTAAGCCTTCTTTGCCTTGCAGAGCCAATTGGACTTGCCGCATAGCCAGCAGCAGGCCTTAGATGAGCCAGACCTTAAGACAGTAGCCGGAAGAAAGGCTGCAATAGCTGCTGCCCAATGCCTGCAGCAGGCAATGAATAGTGATATAGATCCGGCCCTGTTGCGTCTGGAGGCGGTACAGGATCAGAGGAAACGTTTCGAGAAATGGAAACAGAAATTCTCGGCAACGGTTAGTCGCTTTATGAATAATCTCTTTATCCATTTGGGTAACGAGATTGGCGACATGCCATTAACCAGTACTGAACTAACGCTGCCCAATCACTCCAATGTACATCGGGAGCTGACCCCATATACGGAGCTAATGCACTGGTGCAAGGCCATGGATCGAAAAACATATGATGGACTGATGAAGGTCTATACGACATCGTTGAGCAAGATTTATGACAGGGATGTGAGAAACTTTTTCAATCTGGTAAGATTTTGCATTCCCCGAAGAGGAGTCATTTCTTTAATGCTATCTCTCTCTCTCTCACTCTTCCTCTCTTTCTGTAGGCAAAGCTTCAGGTGTCAGAAAAGCTACGTAATTCACGCGAAGATCTCGACATGTCTACATCATCTCGGAAATCCACTTTATCCTCTACACAATATGGCACTCTGGGTGTACATCGGGATCAATGGGGTCCTGGAGTGGAAGCTGCCGATCGAATACGATTCGATGCTTTGCTGGAGAAAGTCCTGGCCGAATTGGAACCCATTGCCCTGCAGGAGCAACTCTTTTGCATCAATTTCTTTCAAATGGATGTGATAAGTCCCACAACAAAGAACACTCAAACCACATTGGAAATGGAGAAAGCAGTCCCAGACATAATGTCCCAATCGCTAATAGTGGGATCTTCGGCTGCTGGGGCATCTTCACCTTCACCCACTGTAGATGGAGTGCCGCCCCAGGATAAAATCGATCGTCAGATCAATGAGGATGTTAGAAATCTAATGATTGGTCTTTTTGGCTGCCTAGAACCAGAGCTGGTCAGCTTTATACAAAGTTTCGAAAGGGTGGATAGCTTGTGAGTCATCCGCAATCTTTGAATGAAACATTAAGATTCATTTTCTGTATATTTCATTTAGCTACTCTCTCTATGTATTCGTTCGACTGACACAGCATGTCATGTCTGCCCGGGATACACATTCCTTTCTAAGTAAGACATTCGGATTCGCCTTGGTACAGGTCAAAAGGAATTTCGATCGTTTCATGACCCATCAACTGCAGACCATCAAGGATTACAAATTGCACAAACGTTCCAAGGCCATTCTGCCGTATGTGGAGAATTTTGAGATTTTTGCCCAAACGGCTGAGGGCATTTTCCGTAAATCGGATCGACGTACGGACATGGATAAATGGTACCTTCAATTGGTCAATGCCATCTTTGAGGGCATCAACTTCCATTCGCAGAGTCATCCGAAAGCGCCCTCGCAAGTGGTACGCATGGAGAACTATCATCATATGTATGCCCTATTGGCTCAACTCAAGGTCCCCGGTCTCGATGCCCTTAAAAAGGAGGCCAAATTACGTTACAACGATGCCCTCAAAGCGTATGTGACCCAGTATTTCGGGCGGCCCTTGGAGAAGTTAAATGTAAGTAGAGGGAAATCGCCAATAGCCGATTTGAATCGTTTATCTTATCCTCTTTAATCTAATTGACAGCTCTTTTTCGAGGGTGTGCAACAAAAGGTGGCCCAAGGTGTCAAGGAAACAGAGATTAGCTATCAAATGGCCTTCTCCAAGCAGGAGTTGCGCAAGGTCATTAGCCAGTATCCAGCACGGGAGGTGAAAAAGGGCTTGGAGAATCTGTACAAGAAGGTAGAGAAACATTTGTCCGAAGAGGAGAACCTATTGCAAGTCGTCTGGCATGCCATGCAAGAGGAGTTCATTGCCCAGTATAATTATCTCGAGGAGCGCATACAGAAATGCTATGCAGGAGCCATGATCAATCTGGAATTTAATATACAGGATATTTTAGCCTTCTTCTCGGACATAGCGAGATCACATTGAGAAACTCAAACATAAAAAAAAAAAAAAAAAATGTATCTTAAGTGCAATAGTGTCTAAAAAATGTGTATGCATGTGCGTGTGTGTGTGTGTGTGTGTGTGTGTGTGTGTGTGTGTGTGTTATTGTGGTCTCGGATCAGAGTATGCGGTCGAAAATCTGGTGGTTCAGTATATCGATCACTAATAAAGATGTTCTTTTAAAGAAATAATTTAAAAAGTAATACAATCAGCTTGTATTTCGATATTAAGCGCGCAATCATCGATGTTTCCAATCAAAAAGTAATCATCGATTTTAAATCGAGGTATCATCGTCTAATCGATAGTACCATATATGTATCGATAATGACATCGATATTTTTGCTCTAGCTCAACTCCTTTGTTCGATGTTGGCATCCAATGTTCGATAATGGCATGCAATGTTCGACTCATCGGTTGCTGTTCGACTCCGATGTTCGATGTTGGCATCCGATGTTCGACTGTGTTCGGGTTTTCGAGTTTTTTTTTTTTGTTTTTGTTTTGTTTTTGCTTTTTTGTTACTGTTGTTTTTGTTTTCAAGCCGTGCGGTTGGTGTACGGTGCACGTCTGTGGGAAAATAAATGGAAAATGGAAATGGGAAAACGCCGATGAAAGAACGACAACAACAACGTGAAATACTTGCCGCGGATTGTTAATAATTTTTTTTTTTTTATTTGTTTATGCAGAAAGCAATTGGCAAAATGCATTTTCTGTTTTTGCATTGTCTTCAAATGCATGTGTGATGATTTTCTGTGTGTGTGTGCGCGAGTGTGTAAGTGTCTGTAAGTGATGTCTATGCAAGTGTGCGTTAGCGTCGCTAAAAGTGCATGTGAAGCAGAAGAAGGCAAGGAGAAATAAATAATCAAAGAGAGGCAAATGAAAAAGAGCGGCACGCAGCGAAACAGGAAAAAGTTTATAATAAAGTAATAAGAAATAGTTTAACAATTTCTTGCACACGAAAAATAAACGCAAAACGGGGCGATAAATCACACCAAAAAAGCAAACGGCAATTGCACCAGCAGCGGCAGCGCAGCAGCAGTGAAAAAATTCTCCTTATCTGTGTGCATGTGTGTGTGTTTTGCGTTCAAGTGTATTCGTTCATGCATGTGCATATACATATGTGTGTGTGTGAGTGAGTGAGTGTGTGCAAACACAATTGAGAAATAAACAACTGCTGTGTTTTTGCATTTTGCATTTGCCGCCGCCGGGGTACAAATTCCAATTCGAATTTGAATTTTGCATTTTCGCGCATTTTGTGCGCATGCGTGGCTGTTAAAAGTAAATTAAAAGTAAAAGGTGAGTGCGCTTAGCCATTAAGTTAATGTTACTAAAGCTAAAAACACAATTGTTGTTTCTTAACTATTATTTGCTTTGGAAATGTTGCCGTCTCTTTTCCACCACCACTCTTTCTCTTGGGCGTGCTTGTGTTTGTATGTGTGTGTGTGTGTCTGTGTCTATTCTTTTCGTTTGCGTGTTCTTCTTGTGTTCTTCCTCTTCTTGACTTCAGTTTGCCAGTTACGCTTATTCTGCTGCTTTTTGTGTCTTCATTCTTCTCTCTTTCGCTTATGTTTTGTACTTCTTTTGTTTTCATTGCGCGCAACTTTTGTTTCCCCTCATTTTTCTTTATTTTCTTTGAGCGCTTCTGTGCTGCAGCTGGGCAGAGCAACTTTTGCAGCAGCAGCGCTGCCGTCGTTCGATCGGTCTTCATAATTTCCTATTTGTGTGGTGTGTGTGTGTGTGTGTGTGTCGTTGTTTCTTCTTTTTTATTTCGCTTTATTTTTTTCTTCGTGCTTACTATCTATCTCTTCTACCGTTATGTTTTCTTTTCGATTGCGATTTCGTAATCTCTCTTGCATTTGAAATTTATTGTACTTGTTGTTGTTGTTGGTATTGCTGCAGCGTGGGCTGACTTTTCTCGCCGAAGCAAAAGGGTATATTGAATTGGTCTATCCTTAAGATTTAAACTCTACTCGCTAGTTGTCGGATATATGTATGTACATATCAACGATATATGTATATTTGAATTCGTCCAATAAGAATGATCACTTTCATAAAGTGATCAAACGGAAAGCCATCGAGAATCGTTATCCTATTTGTATGTACAGTGACCCATAGCTTACCTCGTACAGAGGTACTAAATGCAGTCGTTTTTGTTAATCTTTCACTACCACTAAATGTGTTTGATAATTTTTCTAATTCTTCAAGTAATATTTTCAAAAATTAATATTGGCCCTTTCCATGTCACAGCTTAATTTAGCTCTAAATCACGTATTTTAATAAAATTTCTTGTAATTTCCTTTTCAATTAATTTTACAAAAAATAATTAACTAATTTTATTTCACCTCAAAAGTGTTAAAAACACATTTAAAACAATTCAACAGCTAAAAATATGTTCCTTACTGGTAACCTGAATTAACTTGTGGCGTTATTCTTGATTAGGATTATGCAAACCTTACTTAGAACAAAGTACCACAAAACTGCCAAAAAGGGATCAATAAAAAATCATGTCTTAACCTACGGAGAGTCTTGATTAACTTTATATACCAACTCCCAAAATGTGAGTTTAGAAACTCATTATAAGATCCTAACTTTCAAGGATATAAACTTTTTTTTTTAGTCTTTTAGACAGATCACTTTTGCATTTTCATTGTTCTTTTGGAGGTAAATTACTTGTCAAAGACTTTTTTGAACACCTTTTTAAAGAACAGGGATGCATTTTCCAATTAAAATAGGTTCAGATAAGTCCAAGGGTCTTAGAGTTCTATCTTGCTCTGTTAAACGTTTAATTTGTAAGACAGAGTGGAGAATTTCCTACCTAATTTGAACTTATTTCACACTTGTCACCTAATCGATAGAAGGAAGTATAATTCCTAAAGAAGAAAATAAGTCCAGCATATTCTTGATTGACATTTTCACATGTTTTTATCTGGAAATCTTTGTCTAATCATTGCTAAAGTAGAAATATGTTAAACTCACTTATAAAGAGTCAAAAAAGGTTAATTAATTGGTTACAAATTATAACAAAATATTCAATTAGTAATATCAATTGATTAAAGTTTCCGTCTTGCATTAACTAATAAATTGTTTTACACGCACTCGAAGAGGCATATTAACTAAATGATGATGATGATTATGAGCATGCAATAAACAACAAAAACAAATTTTTAAATAAACAATATTAAGTGCTCTAGAGCAATAATTAACACAAGTGATAAAATAAATATAAACAATAGAATCGATCGAAATGAAAGAAAATACGAAATACGTTTCGTTTTTTTTTTTGTTAGTTTTCCCTCGTAAAGTGTGTCTCATTTTGTTTTTTATTTGCTGTATTGTTTAAGGCGTTACTTGAGGGGTAAGAAGAGATGGGCGAAACGAAGAGACTCACTCAAGTGGCCTGCTTTTTGGCTTGGATTTAACCCCCCTTCACGCCTCTCTACTTGGTTTTTTTTTTTGGTTTTTGCTTTCCTTTGGTGAATTTTCGCTTTTTTTTTTTTTGGCTTTTTGTTTTTGCAGTTTAGTAAATTTATTGATTTTCCTTATAGAGTTTTCACCAGGCAACTCCACCGTCACCGCAACTTCCTCCTCCAATAAGCTGTTGCCCCTTTGTTTATAATGGTGCACTTTTATGATCCCGCCGACCCAATGGACCCAATAGACTCAGGTATGGTGGGTGGGTGGATGGGTGGAATAGGTGGATTGAATGTGGCTACAAATGGGGTTAAGAGGCGCGAGCGAGCAACCGCGATGCCTTAAAGCAGATTAAAAGCGCGTCTTAATGCGATTTGCATTCATATTTCGCTATTCATTTTCCATCTTTCGCTCATTCGTTCGTTTGTTCGTCTCAGTTTTCAGTTTCAAGTTTTTCATATTGCTTTAAAAATCTAATTGAGGAAATGGTCATATAGAGTCAGCCTCCTTCATCTATCTTTGACTTGGCTTATGCTTTTGACCCCTTCTTTACGTGCCGTGGCAACACTTTTTGGAGTCTGGTCGATCTGTCATGTGCGTGGCCAATTTTGCTGGAGTCGACCTTTCCAAAGGCCTCCTTCATCTCCTCCTCCTCTCTTTTTTTCAGATTATGATAAGCGTGTTAATGGCTCATTAGTGTGTCGACATCAGTTTAAAGAGTGGTTTCAAGTTTTAAGTTGGATTTCATTTCAAAACAAAAAAAAAAAAAAAACAAGGAGAATCATCTACAGGAAATTGAAAATGAAAGAAATGGAGTTCTTGATTCATCTCGGGCCCACAGATGATAAGACAAAAATTTAACTGAAAATCCCATTGAGAAAAGAACAAACTGTATTTAGGTCAGACAGAGAGAGAAAGAGAGAGAGAGAGATGAAATAACTTACTATATAAATGTTTCATTATGTTATTAGGTTGGGATCCAAAACTATAATTACATTAGATTGTAGATTTTCATGATTTCTTTAAAGATAATCGAAAAAATATGTTTGTATGCAGTTTTCTTTTGGCTTGATTCGCTCAATTGTTCAAGTAAATATCTTGCATCTCATTCAATTCTTAATCTGTGGCCAAATCAATGATGTCTTAGAGCCTGAAAAGCTACTTGACTGTTATTCTTTAAAGGATTCTCGTATTGCTTGTATTTCTGAAGTACTTTTCAGAGTCTGGCAAAAAGATCATTCAGAAGTAGGTAAAAACACTGAAACTTGGATTTCAGACTAGACTAGTGGTTCAACGCAGTCGTTGTTGTTGTTTCTTGGTGTTTAATTGGCAATAAGTGGAATAAAGTTGCTGCCTGCTGTTTGCTGTCTGTGCCTCGACTTCTCCCTCTGTCTGTTAAAGATAATCATCTGGAGCATATCATAAATGTGCGCCCCAATGATCGGACTTAATTAACTATTGTATATATGTATGTATACATATTCTTCGAAGAAGTGGAAGAAAAAGAATAAGAACTATTCCGCAACATTTCCTGCACACAAAATGAGAACACATTACCATTTGAATTTGATTTTTGCCATAGTTGAATTATTTTTATGCCTTATTGTGTAACATATTTTCCAAACATTGCAGGAAATTGTAAAATATTTTCCTACCTGTACCCCCCCACCCTACACACACACACACCCTGTTTGAACAATTTGCCAAAGAAGAGGAGAACCATAAAAAGAATTTTGCAATCATCAAATTGAAAGTTCTTATTAAACGAAAAGGTGGCGGGGCTGCTGCTTTTTGTCTTCCATCCACCCACTTTACGCACTTTACTTTACCCCACCCATTCACCTCCTCTTCTCTTCCTCCTCCTCCTACTCCCCCTCCTCCTTCTTCTTTCCTCGTTTTTTGTTTTACTCAAGTCATCACTTATTTAGTTCGCTTTTTGGTTTGGTTCAGCATCAACAAATCTATGAACTGTACTTGCTGTTATTGTTATTATTGTTGTTGTTGTTATTGTTGCTTGTCCCGCATTTTGTGTGCCAATATAGTTGACCTCGTTTTGATTTGTTTACAACGTATCGTCACGGTGGAAGGGGGGGATGCAGATGGAAGGGAATAGAAGAAGCGATGGGCCTGTTATTGTTGCTACTGGCAAAGGAAGGTGTAAAATGAAAAGTATAGCGTACAGTTTGTTATTAATGTTTACAGGGCCGGATTACATTGAAAGTATTCTATAGAATGGCCACGTGTCTGTTATCAGATTAGATAAGGAAAATATACTTAAATGGAAAAGTTGGTTAAGACTGTCTCATTTTGATTTATCGTATATATTTTGTTGTAGGAATACTGGAAAATCCTTTACCCTTTATCCATGATTGCTCCCCTCTAAAATCCATAACCCGACCCGGCTCCTCCGCCCCTGATACATATGTTGCGATGATTTTGTTGATGATGATGATGATGATGGTTGGGCAATGTTTAACCTCTAGTTTTTTCTAATTTTTTTCCCCTGCCTGCTGTTTGTGCATTTTCTGAGTTAACAGTTTGTTTTGATTCGCCTCGATTTGATTTGATTGAAGTTCCTCATATCATTATCGATGTGATGCGATGTGAGGAAACTTTTACTTTTCGACACACAGAGAGAGAGAGAGAGGGATAGAGATTTCCCCACCATGCCCAGCAGCAGCCTCTTTTGCCATTTGCAGTTGACCCTTCAGCTTCCAAAAAATATATAAAATTTTTTGTTTTTAGTTGTAGTTTTTCTTAACAATGTCCGCATTGTTTGTTAGCTCATTAATTTTCCCCAAAAAAAAAAAGCAGTGGGGTGGCGGTGGGTGTGGGGAGGTGGTGCCTCTTTTCCATCTTTTTCACTTTTTTTTTTTTTTTTTTGGTTGGGTTTTATCTGCATTTCCGCATCGCATCGTAACTTGCCACGCACGAACATGCAACTCCTGTGTGTGTGTGTGTGTCTCTTTGCTGCTGTTGCATGCTGAGGGAGTCGTCTCAGCCAATTGATACGCCCACAAAGCAAATATCTTTCTGTGTCAGCCAACTACTGATCGGCTCAGAGCTCCAAACTCCGAGCTGTCTTCCGTTTCGCTGTTTTTTTCGATTTATATTGAATTTTTTGCGCATATCAAATGAATATATATTTGTTGTATACATTGTTTTTGGTTTGTAACCTTGAACCATCATTATTAGATTGAAAACCGGTTAAAAATCGTTTTGCATAATAGATACCACCGCACCACTAAACCACCGAACCACAGCGCCGCCATATATTCTGTTCGCACAGATCTTATTAGTTAATTTTATTTTTATTTTTTGGTGTCTTCGGCTTAACTTTGGCTCAAAGGCAATTAAGTTATTTGGAATTCGAAACTAATCAAAATGTGAAACTAGAATTTGTTCAATAAGGATTGAATAACCGGAACACTCGCACACACACACACACACACAAAAAGGAAATCATTTGAAATTGAATATTTTTATGTTTTTTGTTCTCAAATTACACAATTAGAAATCATTTGTCAATCAATTTTCTATTCAAAGATGATTATGAAATAAATTTTTTACATACCTTTTCTTCTTATTAGAAACAATTTGTTTTTAATTTTGGTTGATGAGTTTTCAAATAAAACACTAATGTTATTATAGATTGCAATTCCGATTTAATTTGTGATTTTTCGAGAGTTAAAAGTTAAACTGTAAAAAGTATGAAAAAATGTGACGATAATGTAAATGCAATTGCTGCCTTGTTGTGTCATTTTGACACTTAAATTGTCACATCGATTGTCAGCCATAAAGTGACCAGATTCAATTGAAACGGAATAACTGCCACACTGATAACGATTACAACTTTATCCATTGAGTAGGCCGTGCCTGTAAAGAAATAATAAAGTCTAGATATTTCATATTTCATCAATAAGACGTAAATGTAAATGGTTGCTTTGTTTAATAATAATTTCCAAAGAGTCAAACTATATTCAACTATAATGTGACCAGATTTCATACGAGCTTTGACATTATTCGAGTTGAATCACTGCCACACTATTTAGGATTACAACCTTTATTAATCGAGTTGGCCTTGCCTGGAACACGGTATAAATAGTCGCTTCATTTCTCAGAAATTTCATTAGGTGCTTGCCTCCGGACGAGGCAACATCTAATCATTTCATCCTTCTCAACGTTTTAAACATTTAAAGTTTTTAAACCACAAAATGGGTTTGGCCGAAGCTATTAGGCTTTAAGTGACCACATTAAATATTTGGTCTATAACTTATTTTCCTACTATTTAAACCGTTAAGAGATAACATTTTCCTTAATAAAATATAAGTCAGTCTAGGCACAGCCCAGTTACTATTTTCCTTAGTTTTTATTATGCATTTTGTACTTTTCTAAGGTGAACTAAAGTCAGCATCCATTGCCATTGCGCACTCATAAATCTTTCAAGTACTGCTCTATCGATATAATACAAAATCTATATTTGTATATCACAGCTCAGCTCAGTTACTATTTTCCTTAGTTTTTATTATGCATTTTGTACTTTTCTAAGGTGAACTAAAGTCGGCATCCATTGTCATTGCTCACTCATCTCCTTCAAGTAATTTTCTACTGATAGATACAAAATCTATATTTGTATATCACAGCTCAGCTCAGTTACTATTTTCCTTAGTTTTTATTATGCATTTTGTACTTTTCTAATGTGAACTAAAGTCAGCATCCATTGCCATTGCGCACTCATAAATCTTTCAAGTACTGCTCTATCGATATAATACAAAATCTATATTTGTATATCACAGCTCAGCTCAGTTACTATTTTCCTTAGTTTTTATTATGCATTTTGTACTTTTCTAAGGTGAACTAAAGTCGGCATCCATTGTCATTGCTCACTCATCTCCTTCAAGTAATTTTCTACTGATAGATACAAAATCTATATTTGTATATCACAGCTCAGCTCAGTTACTATTTTCCTTAGTTTTTATTATGCATTTTGTACTTTTCTAAGGTGAACTAAAGTCAGCATCCATGCCATTGCTCACTCATCTCCTTCAAGTAATTTTCTACTGATAGATACAAAATCTATATTTGTATATCACAGCTCAGCTCAGTTACTATTTTCCTTAGTTTTTATTATGCATTTTGTACTTTTCTAAGGTGAACTAAAGTCAGCATCCATGCCATTGCTTACTCATCTCCTTCAAGTACTGCTCTATTGATGGATACAAAATCTATATTTGTATATCAAGGTATATGGTTTTGCAAAATTCCAAGTGTATTACACTAAAGTTTGTTCTCCTTTCCGATTCAAAACGATTTCACCAAATTACACGGATTGAAATAGTTTCCGTTTTCTTACAAAAATGTTTACTTTACTTTTCGCTAGATATTTTCCTATTTTAATATGCAAAGTGAAATTTGTGGGTAACTGACTGTTCCAAGAGCCGACATTGAAAGTCAAGATTTAAGATATGTGCGAATATTTTGCAATATATGCAGTTAAAAAATTTTCTTTGAATATTTATTTTTTTTTAAGCCCAACATAGACTCATTTAATCTAAATGTAATCGAATAAAAAAAGTTTAAAACACATTGACATACATTTTTTTTTTACTGTTCTAATGCTCGAAAGTCTCCTCCTCTTGACTCTTTATCTTCGTTACTGGGGATCCTCGAATTAATCCAGGTTCCCTTTAAATTTAAAGTTAAAATCCAGTCGATTTTATAAAACTTTTTTTCATGAGCCATTAAGTGCAATCTAGTCAATATTTTAAGCTAAGCTAATTAACTGTACAATAACAGGATTATAGATACATAGATCCCTGCACCGATCGGTGGTTAGTACTTCGTCAAAGTTGAAATTGAAAGAAAATTCCCCATGTCAATTTTGTGTGTGTGTTTGTGTGTGTGTGTGGAATAAGATGAAATGCCTCATTTAGTCGATTTATGGGCTGTGAATGTTGAAAGCTGAAAGATAGTAAGAAAGAAAGAAAGACAGAAGAAAAAGACAAGTAACAAGGATAATCACCTTGGGGGAAGTTAGAAAAAATGAAAAATGAATGTCGAACCCTGAGACAGGTGACCAGGCCAGGCTAGGCCAGGCCTTGGCCAATAGTCAGTCTGTTGGTCGGTTGGTCGCTTGTTGTGTTTGGTTCATTCGCACGTCTAAGCAATTTGTGGCATGCAAACTTTCACATGGGGCAGCCAACAACAACAACAGCAGCGGCAGGCACTAAAAATATATAAATAAAATCGCCACAACACCCACCACAAACAGCAACAACAACAACAACAACCAGCAGCAGCAGCAAGGCAAATGAAAGTAAAGTGAAGAATTGATGGACACCGTGTTACCTCTATTCACAATGCTCTTTGTACTACCCTAACTCTCTCTCTCTCTCTCTCTCTCTCTCTATCTATCTCTTTTTACCCCTACATCCTCCTGTTTCCTACAAAAGGTAGGCGTGCCACACATTCACATGACAAAGCTGGTAAACAAATGCTCGCCAATTTAATTTATGAGCCTTAGTCTGAGCTCTGAGCCGCCTGATCCTCCTCCTCTCTCTCTCTCTATCTCTTTCTGGCTCTAACTATGTCCAAGATGACTATCGCCCGACGAAGCGTAACGCCCTCATGCCGTCGGTGTGGTACGGTAAACGCTGCTAAACTGTATCGAGGGGAGGCGGGAACAGAAGGTGGCCCACAGGATTCGATTCGATACGATACGATTCCGATTTTGCTTAATTGCATAAATTTTTATTTGCATCGGCCCAGGCTAAAAAGCCGATCAAGCCTGACGATATGCAAATAAGGTGCGCGCCGCTCGCAACAGAAGGAAAACTACCAACAACAACAAAAAAAAAAAAAAGCGAAAAGCGGACGACTTTCGCGTTTATGCGAGGGAAAATCAAATGAAAAGAAAATTCTTCAACAAAAAATCACAAAAAAGGGTCGACTTTTACTTTATAATTGTAACAAAATGCTAATTACACACACAGATAATATTAACCGAATAGAAATGGAAAGTAGTGTACACACAACAATCAATATTGCGTGTGTGTGTGTGTGTGTGTGTGTGTGTGTGTGTGTGTGTGTGTGTGTGTGTGTGTGTGTATAGACAAGGTGTTAAGTCATTTGCCAATTCGTGCGCTCAAAATGTTTAAAACGTGTTCATGACATGCTCAAAATGTGTCAAGTAAAAAAGCCAACACCTAAAACTTCAAGCTTAAATCAAAACTTAAAGAATAATACTTGTTAACCAAGGCTCAAAAGTAGCTGCCGGATTTGTAGACGAGGCCAGCAAGAACGATAAAATTGTATTCTATTTTTAATCTAGATCTTATTTTCCCTCTTTTCAACTAATAAATTGTAATTCACACGGAATCATCAAACACCATTATATTTTTTTATCAGTGTCCTCTTTGATTTTCCATAAGAATATTCTCATGAAAAACAAGTTCCTTGGGGCAGATCTTGAAGATTAATAGAGGCTTGGTGCTTTAATGTTTTTCAACTAAATCCATTGAGATTTATATAACTGAGTTACCAGTGATAAATTACAAACAATTTATAAAGTTTTCCATTCAATAATTAGTTCTTCTTTTCATATATTTGTTATCAATTGTTTTTCTTCCACCTCCTTGGCCAACCAAGTTGTCTACTTGCCAGATTTTAGCACTTTTCCAAAGTATAAACTTGTTGAGTTGGCTTCAACTTTGCGGGGTTCTTCTATGTGAAACGAATAGGTTTGGCCAATTGATAAATTCTCTCAGTATCAAGCCATCTCAGTTCTTTATGGGCACTAAAGTCTTGGCTACTAACAAATTTCATGGATCACATTCGACACATTCCACATCAGGACTGTCATTCGATGTCATAAAATAAGATTCCATATGCAGTTCGTTATGCATCTGGAAAGAATGCACTAAATCAAAAACTTGACTCATGCATTCCATTCCAGGCGATCATCTCATGTATGCCTGAAATTTTCCATTATTGTTGTAGCAATGAGGGTAACTCTGAGGATGAACTCTATTTTTAACACACACTCATCTCCCTCCCAATGGCTTCTCTTCCGATATCAAAAACAATTTCAAAATTTTTCTTTCTAAAGGTCTAAAAGTCGCGTCCTCTTCTCCTCGACAAAATTTTGTGGTTCATTAAATCAGAGAAGAAGAATAAGTGGAAGAAGAAGAAGCTGCACAATTAAAAGATAAAGATGAAGAGGGATAGAGAGTGGAAGTGGACGAGAGGGTGAGTGGGTGGTTGGGTGATGATGATGATGGATCCGTCTCGAACCATAAATTGAGTTGGAATAAGCAGGCAGATAATAAAAATGGTTCATTTCGCAGGCAAGATGCTTCTCGTCCCCCCGTCCTCTTTCTTCTCTATAGATAGAATTTGCTGATGATGGAAGGGCTTGGTTTTATTTTTAGACACATGCAGCCAGCGCATACCAGCAGCCCCAACAGTCAAGAGGATAAAGAACAAATTCCTATTAAACTGACAAACAGAGAAAGAGAAGGGAAGAGAGAGAGAGAGAAGCAAAGGCATGGCTAATCTCTCGCTTGATACTTAACAAATATAAAAATAAAATGCACATTTCAAACCTAAAAGTGCAAGTGTCGGCCCTCTGGACGTCTCCTCTCTGGCACATTTCCAATAAAACGAAACGAAAATTCCAAACAAACATGTGACAAAAAACAAAAGTAGAAACAACAAAAGTGTCCGCTAAGTGGCTAAAGAAACAAACTAACTTTGTTTATCTCGTTATTCGCTGCTGAAAATTCCACTTGAGTTTTATTAATGATGTCGATTGTGTACTAGAGGAGCCGCACAGTCAACTATGTTCCCAGAGAGTCATTCAGCCAGCCAGCCGGCCAGGCAGCCAGCCGTCTATTGGAAAAATAGAGTCCGTTGTCGAGACTCTCTCGGGAAAACGCAACACGCTTTCAAACGCTAATTGCAACTATTTTTAAGCAACTATGCAAAGTTTTTTTTCTTCTTTTTTTTTGGGCAAACCAAACGAACGTTGCTTGGAATGTGATTGTGAATGGAGATGAATGAGTGAAGAGAAATACACGGCGACCTCAATAGCTAATAATAAACGGAATAAATAAATAAAAGGAATCACAATTAAAGACTAGTTTAATAGCAAATCAATAAATTAGAAACAAAAAGAAATATCATTTTAATTAAAAGTGTCGCAAGAACAAAATGAACACTCATAACTTTAGCATTTTGCCTTTAACGATATGCAGCCACACTATTTTTTGTAGAGGGAGACAGAGGCAGTTAAAAACTCTTCTATAGTAGATGGTTTCTCTTCTATACCTGGTGTATTTATACTTTTCATAATTATAGATAGAACTTGAAGGGGTTTTTCGATCAATTTCGAACAATCCGTCACTACTTAGATCATATGTCCATTTAAAACCGATTGGATAAACAAAACTCTTATTAAAGTTTATATAAATTGGCGCCATAATTAGGAAAGAGATTGTGAACGTAGAGTAAGTTATTAGGTTAAATCTTTTTGGCAAAATCTCTAAGAACTTTCAAAAAATAGGTTTTTTTTTCTGAGGCAGATCGATCTAGATTGATTTCAGGCCAAGCTAAATGCAATTTATGAACCTTTTCAAAGTTGTGATATTCTCACACCCCCACAGCAGCGCAATGAATGGAAGTTAAATTGTCATTTCCAGTCTCCAGTTGGGTACATAAATCACAAAACAAAACCTTAAAACTTCAAAATCCACTTAGCCTCTATTCTGACTGCTCTTGGTTGGTAATGCCAATTGCTTTTGACCCGTAACATAAAAAAAAAAACCCACAAAAAATTGAGTTTGTTTTTACATTTTGCAAAACTTATTAAGTCTGACAAATGTGACAACTGACGAATTGACGACGATGATGACGACGACGACAACGATGAATGAATGTGAGTCTAGATGAATGAATGAAAGAGTAGATGGTTCGATGGATGAATGAAGGAAGGAGAAGAAGGACAGTTAAGTTGTGGTTTTTATGGCCTGGTCTCATTTTCTTCCCCCTTTGCTCTGCGGTTGCTTTGGTTTTATCTATCAAGCAACAACTGCGACTCGACTTAAATGCTAAATTGGTTTTCTGTTGCTGTGACATTAATTTACAGTTTGTCAATTGGCTAACAAAAAAAAAAAAAGCCAAAGCCAAAACCGAGTGACAGAGAGAACATGAAAACTCATTAAAAACATATTGAAGATAAGCATATAAGCGACAACAAATACACTCAATAGACATACATACATACATATGTATGTATATGTATTCTGTATATGTATTTTTACTCACAAGACTCCAAAGCCAAGCAACAATTTATTGACACTTTTAGTCGAGTTAGTCGTTCTTGCTGGTGTTGTTGGTGTTGGTGTTTACACTTACTTGTCTTTTGGTCCACTTGACTGACTTTGGCAATTGGCCAAAGAGGAAAACAAGCAAAAGCTAAAGGATAGGCAATCAGAGTTTCAAGATATGAACTTTAATATTTTGAAAAAAATGAACAAGAAACGAATTTTCCAGACAAATCTAATTATAACTGTTCTTAGACCCCTCCAAAGTTTAAAACAAAGATCACAGTGAAAATCACTAAAACAGAAATGATTTTTTATTTGTATTTAAGCGAGAAGACACTTTCCTAATTAAAAATATTTCATTTTGGCTACAAAGCTATTGTCCTTTCTCCTATATTATTTTTTTTGTGTTATTTATTCTAGAGATTTTCAAATGAAATGTCAAGTTTAATCGGTTATTGAAAAGAGCATTTCTTTAGTCGTTTTAAAGTCTCTATCTTTACTCGTTTATTCTTTGTTGCTTTTGCTGTATGGCAAAAGCAGGCGAATGACACGTTTAAAAGTCGGCTGATGGATTGATGTGGCTTCGGTTTCAGCAGCAGCAGCACCAGCACCCAGAGAGAGCAAGAGATGGTGGTGGTTACCCTGAAAAGTTGAAGGTGGGGAGAAAAGAGAACGAACCACACACAAAACTAACTGAAAAAGCAAAAAAACAGCAGCAAAGTTGTGCGAAAAACAACCAACAGTGTTCTACAGAAAAATGAGTCACCACCCCAAAAACTAGTCATCATACAACATATACACCACCATCACCACCACCACCACCACCACCACCACCACCACCACCACCATCACCACCCAACCCAATACCCTCCACCAATATATGCATCGTTCGCCTGATCGCATACGGAATGAAGGAGAGGACAATAAACTGCATACAAACGGCAGAAGGCAGGCCTGGCCAGAGCAGGCCAGGCCAGAGCTGGCGTCCCTGAAAATATATCGATTTCGTTTTGCATTTTTCTGTGGACTTTGGTTCGTTTTCTTCTTGTCGCTTCGTTTTGTTGTTTCTGTTTTTGCTAAGAAGGCATTCACCTCATTTCCTGGATAGGATGAGGAGCATCAACAGCCTTACATAATGCCTTAAAAAAGGTTTATTCATTGAGAGATCAGAAAAAGTACTGGATAAGAAATGTTAGTGAATCTTGAGCTGATCTTGGCCTATTAAACACTTTTTAATATAATGTTTGTTGTTGTGTTTGTCTTGGCTTTAATTCAATTACTCTATACATGAGTAAAATATCTTAATATATACAGCAGTTACCCTAAAACTAAGTGACACACCTCACAAAAAATAAACGACACAACAAAATATAAAATGCACATACTTACTCGAAACACTTCACTTTCAAAAGAATTTAATTGTGAAGTTTTTAAATGATACCCTTACTTTTACACACATAGAGTATATTTGTTTTTTTTCATTTAGAAGCAGCAACACAATTAATGTTTCAATTTTTGTTTTGTTTATCAAATTGTAATTTGATTTCAATTACAAATATATTGATTGATTGGTGGATTTTGTTTTCTAAACAATTAGGGTATCGAAATGTCGTTATATGTATGTATGTATATGTGGCCAAAATAATGGTCGGACCTCTGGTTTGTTTTTGGGTGGGTGCTGCTGTATGGGAAATAGGGAAGAAGAGGAGATGTGAGGAGTGGGAGTGGGAGGTGACACATTTGTTCACACATTTTAAGTTTAAGGTGGGAAACATTTTCAATCGTTTGGTGACATTTTCTGACATTTAAATCGTGTGAGAGGGCGCCCACACTTAAATTAAATTAAAAACCCAAGAATTGGGTCAACATACACACAGTTTTGTTTCTGCTTCTTGTTTTTTTTTTTTTTCCCTTTCGGGAGTGGAAGTGGGGCGATGTTGGGCGAAAGAAAATCAAAAGTTCTCTTGGCATAAATTACTTCCTTGTCGTTTAACCCAAATTTCAGGCAGGTTGTATATAAAGACTACTACTTACATGTATCCATGTTGGAGCAACCGAACGACCGACCAACCGACCGACTTGCTATCATATCACGCCCCATTGTCCTACTTATGCAATCGCACCAGGCTTTCAAAATAATAAGAAAAAAAATTACAAGTGTTGCCCTGAGGCTCAGGGCTTGACCATCGATCGAACGGTTTGGATTGGCTTTCCCTCTTTTCATATACCCTTTGCTCCACACACAAACAAACACTCACACACACACACACATTCAATAGGGTATATACTGTTTTGTCAAATGTTTTGTTTTTGGAAATGGCTTAGTAATATTTTTAAAAGTCAATCAAAAGTAGAATGATCTAATAACTTTATAATTAACCATTTTGATTAAAGTTTCACTATTAGATTGATTGAAATTTCTATAAAATTGTATGAAATGAGAAAGGGTATATCAACTTCTTTACTATATTCTAGTTTCAAAGCAAACACCCTCTGGGTTTTCCGTTCAAAGTTGTTTTTTTTTGGGGTAATTTTTGTTGTTGTTTTGTAGTTTTTCTCTTTTGATGTTGGACTTGTTTTCAATCACTGATATTATGATATTTGAAAAAGCCTTTTGGGGACGACTTCTTTTGTGTTATTTGCATTGCGCTGCTCTGGATCATTGTTGATTTGCTCTAACGATAGTGTTTGCCCAGAAAGGATAGTAATAGTAGAAATGGTTTTTGTTTTTCTGTCTTCTTTAGTTGAGTTTTCATATATACATACATATATATTGTTTCTTATGGTCAACAAAGCAATTAGCGTTGGCCATTTATGGTACCAACACCTGGAAGAAAACGACAGAGAGAGATAGAGATTGAAACCGTTACACAATTTTTCTTTTGCATCTTTTTTTTTTTTTTTTCGCATGGTCAGTACAATTTATGATGCTTTCGCTTACTGCCTGTTGCTGCTGCTGCTGCTAACTGAACTGCTTGTGGCCCGAACGGCCGGCCTAATCATGTCTCTAAGATGACATCAAAGTTTATTTCTCGTGGGGCAATAGCATAATTTTCTAAAGAGATTATGTGTTAAGTGTTAAAATGATTATCCTGCTATGGACTATCTTTTTGCCCTCTGGGGGAAAAATGGCAAACGAGCGAAGCTCTTAAGTGTGTGTGTGTGTGTGTGTGATAGACAGCCTGAGAAAGACAGCGTAGAAAGAGAATATTTATCATCGAAAGATGATCAGTGAAAAGATAAGAACAAGTTTTTTCTCTTTTTCATCGGTTTTTGTTGTCCATGAGAGAGTGAAGATCGCAAGCAAGCAGAAACATCAACAGCTGTTGGTCTGATGATGATTTCTTTTCAACGATTATGCAATTAAATATATACAACATATGAATTTGTACTTTTAATTGCAAATTTTATCTAATATCAAAAATTATTCACTTGTCATAACTTGGAGAAAGAAGACTCAACAAATAATCATATTTTTGGTCTGTACTCCGATCTACTCCGACTCCTTACTCTGGTTTTTATATCGATCTGTTCTCCGGACTTTACTCTGATCTTTAGAGTGATCTTTACTCTATCGATTTGTGTTACATTTTGATAGAAATATGTTCTTTTATCTTGCCTCAATCTTTAGGCACATCTTTTCTTCAAACCATCATCAATTCTCTCATTTCTTCAACTCACTTCTTCTTTGTATATCTAAATATATAACTATAGCTAATGTACTTCTCATACTTATTGGCTCACTATCAGCAGTGATACAGAATTGATAAGATTACGATGGCCGGCCTCTTCTTCACACCTGAATTTGAATTGCAATTGCAAAAACGTTCATTATCAACTGCATGAATCGTTCTTTTATTAACTTAACATGAGAAATATTTCAATAAATTTTATTCTTGTTTACTTTTCAGGTAAGTTTTTCTGCTGCTGTTGTTGTTACTCACTCACATTATTCACCTAAAACAAAAACAAAATAAAAGGTAAATTCATATTAAATTCTTTGAAAGTTTTAGCCGCACCTCACTTTATATAACCAAATCTCTGACCACTCCCACATGAAATGTTGTTGATATTGTTGTTGTTTCCAGGAAGTCAGTGTTTTCTCTTTACGTGATCAAATGACAAGTATATACATATGTATATAGTGTGTGTGTGTGTGTGTGGATGGCGCCTCGTTCCCTGTCCAACTCTTGCACTGATTTCCATGGCTTTAATTACGCATGAAAAAAGAAAATACAAAAAAAAAAGTGGACGGTCAGCAACATTGGCCCACATTTTGTGGGCCTACATATGGTTGGTCAGGTGGTTGTCGTCGTTAAGGATGGCATAGCGATGGTGATGATGATGATGATGGGGCCGATGCGTGTGGAGGGAGTACCGTATCGTTGATTGCCTGCCATCACAACAACAATCCGCCACACCTCCTTGTAAGGTGGCTACGTTTTCACGCTTCAATCAATGAGTAAAAACAAAAAAAAAAAAAAAAACCCCCTAAGGCAGGTTTCATGATGGCAATATAGAAATCAGATAGATCTCTAAATTAACCCTAATGCCATGATTATCTTGACAATTTCCCATTGTTACAACAAGTTTTCGATATCGATATGCAAAGAAGAAAGAGACTTAAAAAAAATATGCATTATCTTCTCCAACTACTCCGCTTTTTCGGCGTAGGTGAGTCAGTTGAGTCGGCGAGTTGTGATTATGCGGATATGTCGCGACATTTGATTATTATAATCCGGCATAATGTTGGACATCTGTTGGTGCACCGGATATGCACCATGTACTATATATATGATAATAGTATGTAGATTTACCCTTTCTATCTCTCTCTCTCTCACTCTTTCCTTCTTGTAATGCAATTGGACAAAAAGCAAACCATATTTGGAACTCTAATGAAGGGAAACATAACTTAGCTTAATAACATTTTTACGTGGGTGAAGATACCAAATGAAATGACATGACAAAAACTTGTTTTTAAACTTAATTTTCAATTTGCTGACACAAATTTTCATAATCTCTCTCCGTCTATTTTATTCAATTCACCGATTTTTAATCAATTGTTGCCTCCGACTTCTATATGGATCTGGTGGTAGACGACGACGTCTTCGCTGTTGTGCCTCTATGGCCAATTCGACATAATGTTTCCTCTGCTCTGACTTCATATGTTTCCACATATCTCTGGCCAGGCGCTGCAACAGCACCAAATCCTTGAGACTTAGCTGACTAGAGGGCGGCAGCTGTTGTCTCTGACCATCGGCCATCGATGATAATTGCATACGGTAATAGGCCTCATACATATCATTGACAAAATTCTGAAAGGCCGATGGCTCAGCCTTGATTAACATTGAACGATGCGATACATGCTCCAAAGTACTCGGAGAGAAGAAGACATGACGACTATGCTGGCGGGAAACAGAAGAAGATGCTGCACCAAAACGACTAAATGATAGAAAGGAGGAGTTAGTGGTTAGCGGTGATGATGCGGGTGGCTCAAGATTTGATGGCTGTGAACTGGATGTCACTGAGCCGTGCATGAGAATCTTTAGCCAATTTAAAATTCTATTCATTCTATTATTATTTTGATTGATTTTCCAGAGTTTGCTCTATTTATAGTAAGTTACTACATAATTTTTGTAATTGAACTAAAAGCACAAAACGATAAGAAATTCATTTAAGTGATTTGATAAAAAGTTGATCAAAAGATGAGGATTTTCTATGACTATCAATAATGATTGAAATGTCTTCCCATTCACTTTCATAACTGATATCTATATAATTAATGATAAAATTAGTTTTTCTTCTGATTCTCATTTGCCAACTTTTTGTTGTTATTTATTGTAGCCATTCAAACATTCATCATTGCTCCGATCATCGAAAGACGTTTAGATCTATATTGTGGCTATATAAGAGCCAATAAACTTTTGATTACAAAGGTGACAAAGCGGATTAAAATAGTTTTTGTTTTCTTAAACACGCCATTTTTGGAATGTTGAAACTCATTCAATTACAATGAAAGAGTTTTGCAAATTAGATTAGCTTAGGTCCAAGAAAAGGAATGTGCTTAGCCAAGCAGTAATATGAATCGAAAGAATTTTAAAGTCCAACGACTTGGTTATATCCTACCTATTATCTTCTTATTCCCATGAATAAAATGTAAAGGTCCAAATTTTCAATGAGTTTGCTTTTGTCTTTATTTCGGTTGAAATTAAACGCCCAGTTGATTAGGATTTTGAAGGACTTTTGAAGGGCTTTTGACTGTCATCTCCAGAGGTGATAACAATAATAAGGTTTTCTACATAGATATAGTCTCTTCTGATCACCAGAAAAAGTAAAAATGATCAGGAATCCATATGGAAAGAAAGATAATGTATGTAGATTCTTGTCTACAGTAAAGGCAAAACTCGGAGACTTTGACTTAAGCATACTTATTGATTCTAAAGGCGTGTGAGTTGTGGGTGATCTTTATTATACCCTTTGAATAGCCTGCAGGGTAGAGGAATTTGAAATTTATGCGGGTTGCCAACGCTTTGCCCCTCTCCATCTCCCCCCTTAGCCATTACAATTACTTTAATATGGCGGCGAACAGCAGTGAGCTGTCAACATATCACAGTTGTTATTTTCCGTTTCCCTTTTGGACTGCTAGCCCCTCGTGTTGATTTGCTTTGCTTTTGTCTCTATTTCCCTTCCCCCAAACCCCTCTGGCCTGTGTGTGTGTGTTATTTCTAATGTGTTTTCGTTTGGCAACTAATTGAATTTTTTCGACAAAGTTGGAAGTTCTGACATCATTCCTTCCTATGTATATATGTATGCCTCTTATCCCATGTGCATGTACGTTCCCAGGGTTTTGAATTTATTTGTGTGTGTGTGTGTATGTTATTTTTAGGAGTGGCTGGGCAACCACCAAACAAGCAACCAATGGGGGCAAAACAGAAATTCAAACTCAAACGGCAACATAATCCTTTTGGCATGTCTTTAGATCACCAAGTCATATTAAATTGTATTAGCAAATTTATTGCATTTGTTTACCAGAAAAAAAGAGACATGACAACATTTGAAATTGCAGCGACAAATGATGAAGGAGGGGACTGACTGCTTGCCAAGAAGGGGGCAAAAGGGGGATGACAACCACGCACAGGAAAACTTGCTTACACACACACACAGAGACGCGCACACCCACAAAGCTCATAAAATATAACGGAAAGGGGAAAGGAGACTCTTGACAGAAATGTCAAATTGGCAGACAAAACAGTTACAAAATTTTGAATGAATTGACTGGCAAAAAAAAAAAAAAGGAGAGAAAAAAACCCAATAAATCGTGAGAGAAGGAGATGGAGAAATTGTGTGTGTGTGTGTGTGGCAGAGAGAGAGAGAGGACAAATGAAAGGTTGATTGAATGAGTAAGTGAGTGAATGAATGAGTGTCTGCCTATCTAAATATCTACTCGTATCTATCTTCGCTATTTTATTTTACTTTTTTTTTTTTCCTTAGCCATGATGCAAATAATGCAAGTTGAAGTCTATTGAAAATGCAATTGGCAAACAAGGAAGCAATGCAAACTAAGAAAGAAAGCAACAAAAAACAAAAAAAAAAAAGAAAGAGGAGAAGAAGGAAAATAAAAAACTGATTGCAGCAGCTGTGGCAGACTCTCCCGTCTAGATTAAATTAATGTCGATGCAAATGGAAAACGACATTTAAACGATGCAAAACTTAGTAAATTGTTGGATTTTTTTTTTTCGTTTGACGATTGGTGAAAAGAATATTTCATCTAATTGTTAGTAGTTCATTGACCAACTGACACACCCACAAATTGACCTTTTTCGAGACAGACAGACAGAAAGAAAAAGGGCTTAAACGTTTAAGATGTATCGATAAATGGACCTTGACGCGCCCCATATTAGAGTGAGTGAGTGAGAGAGAAACTGAGGAATCTCTCTAATGATGTCTAATTAATTTGATAGGCTACAAAATGGGAATGCGCTCTGTGTCTATCTGTCTGTCTGTCTGTTATGAAAAATGAGTGAAACGATTATGTAAATGACGGGTTTGGAGTTAGAAGGTGATTTCTTTTGAAATAGAACACAACAACAACAACAACAATATCATCAATAATCAATCATAAGCCATTGCCCCAAATACAGTTTGATTTCAGACTTTTAATTACAAGAACAATTTTATCAATAGTTTAACCTAGTAAATAATAGAACACTTTTTCCATTTAGACTAAGTTCTTGTACTTAAATCCAAATAAAATTACAACATTTCTTCAATTTTTCTTCTATATTTCATATTAAAGTGTACATTTAAGTAGGTTTTATATATATTTAAGGTATTCATTAATTACCTGAGCATATTCTTACCCCCTTTCACCCTTAAGTGAGATTTAGTGAGCTTAGATTAGATTACAGAAATAGATATCATCTCAATAAAAGGATACAGGATGTTTTTGTTGATGTCGATGTTCAGCGATATATCGATGTTTCACCAAAACATCGGTTTTATTTGTCACTTAACAAACTTGATCATATAATTAAATGAAGCTGTCTTTAAAAAGCCCTTTCAAACCTTACCTAAGTTATAATATTAAACGCATTTCTTTTAAATTGACAACAAAGATAAAGTAACAAGTTTTTCACCAAATTAGATAAACGAAATTTTATTTCGTAAAGTAAAGCCCATAAATTCTTTATCAAATAGTTTATGAAAGATAAGGCCAACACGAGATTAGTGGGTCTTAATATTTTATTAATACATTATTCATTTAACATTCATGTTAAATACTATTATGAGAACTTTTGATTATTAGAAAACAGAAAAACCTCCGACATACATCTATGCATCAAGATATTAGCCCGATCACGATGAACCTACACATCGATGTTTTTATTCAAAGTTACATCACTAATTCAGACTATGTCTACAATATCTGTAACTCGATTAATAATGAGTAGATTTAAATTTAAAGTAAAAATATCAGTTAAAGTTAACAACCTTTGTACTTTTTCATAAAGAGTTTATAGATTTTAACCAAGTTTATCCTTCTTTTTTCATTCTTTGTGTAAACGAATTGCTAAAACAAGATGCCATGCACAATATCAAGATTATATCTAATTAAATGCTTAACTAATAAGATCAACAAAGTCTCGCTAAGGCAAATTGAATCTTCAATCACATCAATAAATTCATTTTTCTTACTTATCTCTATTCAAGGTGTTTGCAAACATTCAACATTCAAACACAAATATCTATTATATATTCTTATGTCATATCTGAAAGCCAAGCCCAGCCTTGTATTAAAATTGTAGTATGTACTATGCTTTACCAAGTTTTACCTCGGTAATGAAATTTCAAACGACATTTTTGTCGAAAGACCTCAAACAGACAAAAATTCATATGCTAATTGCGTGCCAAGAGCATTTGAAACGATCGACCCTGAAGAGGGACACACTGAAGATATTGAATAAATGTAGTTAAAGAGCTTTGCATTGGAAATATGAATATAGCAAAACAGATGAGGGGAGGTATTAAGGGAGCCCCTCCTCCCCCATGCCCCCCATATCACGTAAATCAAATTGCTGCAATTTTATTTGTTGTGTTGGTTTGTTTTTTTTTTTTTATTTAAGACGAGTCTCTAACTTGAATGCTCCACTGCGCTCCACTGACAATTTACAAGGGGAACGCTTTTTAATTGCGTGTTGCACGATGAACTGATGGAGGAGGAGCAGGAGGAGGAGTGAAATGTATGGGAAGGGGGAAGGTTGCTGTTAGTTGGATGGACAGATGGATGGAGGGACAATAACCAAGCGGAGGCGTGCGTGCGAGTGCTCAATGAGCTCAATGGGGAAGAGACGAGACCCCATGCTGAAGTCCGGCCATAAATATTATAAATAAAAAAAAAACTGAGAAAAAAATCAACAACAAACCTGAAACAGTAAACAAAGTTGCGACAGTTAAACGGAAAGTGCAGTGGCAAGAGGAAGAAGAGAGAGCACAAGCGGCGACGGCGGCGGCAAGTGACCATTAAAAGCAATTGAAGCGCCACATTTAAACGAAAGTAGAGAGAAGAGGAGGGGGGCACAAGCATTTAGGGGCAAGACCCACTCTGACTGTCTGCCAGTTGAAGACTCCATTAACAAGGGGCAGCAAAAACTGCGTGGGCTGTGTGTGTGTGAGGTTGGTGAGAGAGGTTAAAGGCTGATGAAATGTGAAATTTATCAAGAAAATCATTTTTTTTTTGCTTTGCCAATTTGCATCCTTCAAAACAATTTTCCAACGATGTTTTTTCTTCTTTTTTTCTTCTCTCCACTGACCAACTTAAAGCATGGGAAGCAGGAAAACAAAAACAGATAGAAGAAAAAAAAAACACAGTTTTCATTTTGTTTACCAATTTGACGAGGTTTTTCCTACTTGCATTGTTTGCAATTTACCGTTAATACCCTCTCATTCAAAAAGGGCCACGGGTTGTATTAGACTACGTTTTGTTTAGTTTAGATTGGTTTGCTATCTATTCATCTTGATATTAATGCTTTTGATATTACTTTGTTTCTATCTTCTTCAGGGATCGTTTTTGGGAACAATTTTAAAGGGTTGACAGTCATAATAAACTATTTAGACAACAGAGATCCTTAGACGGACTTGTTTTAATTGACAGGAAGGTTTAAACTTCAAACGGATTGATAATATTAGTTTAAGTCCTTGCACAGGGTAACTCAACGATCAATGGAATACGAAATTTTCTTTTTAATAAAGAAATTGTTTACTTTTCTTAATGTTTAACTGGTTTTCAACAAATTGAGACATAACTGTATATATTGCAGTATTCCCCCCCCCCCCACATATATATATATACATATATCCACATGTGCACGTTGTTGTAGTTGTTGTTTTTATAATGCATTAACATTTTCTCTGGGAATTATGCCAGTTGGTTGCCTGGCGAAACGCATAAATAATAGTGTGATGAGGGGGGAACAAAAAGGGAAGGAGCTCAAAAGTATGTGAAATACTTCCTTATACAAAACGCATTGAAAATGGTGAATGTGGAACATCATGCATCAAATTTGATTGTTTGTTAATATGAGAAATACTTTAAGCATTACATCTGAAAAAAAATAACAACAATAAACTAGTTAATCTTCTTAAACCTACAGACAATTGCAAGAATTTGGGTGAATGAAATCCTGATATCTGATATCGTCCCGTTTCCTGGCTATGTCTGTATCTGTTTTTATATCTGTGCTGTGTATGTTGACCCATTAAGTAAGCAAACTAAATCCATTTATCAACTTCTTTTGCCCACTTCACCACTCCACTTGTTCACTTCACACGCACGCACTCACGCACCACCCCACCCCACCCCACCGCAGCCGACACCTTCTTTACAAAGAGATGATAACTAACCAGAGCCAAAAGATAATAAACTTTAACTTTCCAATGACCTCATTTCACACCCCGTAACTGCTTTGCAGCAACTTGAATGTCTTTCCTTCCTTCAAGTTTTCAAGTTTAAACCATTAAAAATTCTTCAAAACAAAAAAAAAAAAAGGGCGACCTACCTACATTGATGCATGGCAGGGAATCTAGAGGCACCAGCCAGCAAACCGCATAAATCTCTTTAATTACCTCACACGCAACTTGATTTGCCGTGCTCTGTTTTTTTTGGCGGCACAAATTAATTTGATATGTTTATCTCGCTCTCTGCATCAGAGTTGGAAATCAAAAGAAAAACCCTAACAAACATTACATCATTAGCACTTGACGCGAAAGAGTTGAGAAAGAGTTTGAAATGGAAGTAAATCTCAAAAAAAAAAAAAAAAAAAAGTTGTTGGCAAAAGTTGGCATTGGCCTGGCCCCAGGATAAATTAAAATACAGAATATTCGAATATGTCTGCATTAACTTGATTGGTTTCAGTTCATTTCAAGTTAGTTTTCTTTTTTTCATTCCAAGAAAATTCAATTTATACAAAGTCAAAGTCATCTCTATGTCCATTTCAATGACATGACATGGCTACAGCTAAAGCTATCCCACTCCACTCTTCACTCTCCTCCTCCCCCCACCATCACACAAACAACCATGGAGTGGTGTTTCCTTTTTTGTTGTTGTTGTTGTTATGTAGCAAGACAACAGCCCCTCAAAAGTAGTACTTTGCATAAAAACCGTTGGCTCTCTACACTTGAAGAAAAAAGTTCACTGACCATTTGTCACTTGAGAAACATTACCAAGAGGAGGATTGATGACATTTTCTAATCGAAAACTTTGTGGTTTAAATAAAAGTTATAAAAACTCGGGAGCTTAATTATTTCTATTCCATCGATTGATACCAAAATGGCTGATCCATATGTATACCATATTTTGTATACAAGTAATTAGTAATTACTAACTTAAGAAAAAACAGGTCCTTTAGAACAATTGAATGAAATGAACTATCAAGGATGGACCTTTTACAATGAATTTCCAAGGGCAACCATAGTTAATTGATTGCATTTTTGATGATCTTCGTTTATGTGAATAAGGGGCGAAAAAGATTTTCTGAAAGTGTATCAATCGGAGGGAGTCGTGGCAACTAATTGTTATTGATTTTGGCTTTTGACTAGGCAGACTTTTGCCACATGCACTTTTGTGTGATTGTGAGTAAATATCATCATCATCATCGTCATTATAATCATCACTATGACAATGCTTGAACAGAAGTTTTTGTAGGGGGGTAGGGGGAGGAGACACGGAGGAAGGAATGACGTGACGGGTGACGGTGACGATGAAGAACTTATTTGGGTGGGTGAGGCCTAGACCCATGCACTTGACCCCGCTATCTCTCTTTCTCCCTATTTATGATGTATCTCTCTTGAAATGCATGTCTGGAATGCCAGTCTTACTGTCAGTCAATCAGGCAGATAGAGAGAGGGAACGATCCAACCAAACTGCAACTTCAATCTTGAGAAACTAATTACACGCTTTAATATGTCGGCGTGTGGTGTTGATTGAGGCGTGGCTCTGGCCCCCGGTGTGGTTCTTTCTATCCTAGCCATTAGTCAGCTATTTTTCGTTGTTTTTTTATACCCTTGCAGAGGGTATTATAAAATTGGTCAGATGTTTGTAACGCACAGAAGGAGACGTTTCCGACCCCATAAAGTATATATATTCTTGATCAGCATGAGAAGCTAAGTCGATATAGCCATGTCCGTCTGTCCGTCTGTCCGTCGGTGCGTACGCGTTTTACTCAGCCATCTTAAGAGCTATCGGGATGAAATTTTTTTTGGGAGCTTTTTTTTACCCGGGTGAGATAAAGTATGAAAATCTTTGGGATCGGACTACTATATCATATAGCTCTGGAACAAAAATTTTTGCAAAAATTGGAGTATCCCCATGAAATTTACCAATATAATAGAATTTGATATAAAATCTCAGATCCCAAAATTTGACCCTGATCGGATAAATAGAACACAAGTTACAGTCTATATAAATCGGTTCAATCGCTGCCGGCAGCTCTGCTTGCTGCCTACTACGTCACCATCTGTTAACAGAGCACATGCATACACACACAGACGCAACGCTACATAAACTGTATGTGTATGCGTGCGTTGCTTTGCTTAGGGAATGAGGGAAGAAGAAGAACAAATTGTACATAGTATGAAGAGTAAAATTGTTTTGTTTGTATATTAATGAATTGAGTTGCAGAAAACAAATTTTGAACATGTGAAATTATTATTGTCAAGGACTGCAAGGGTATATAAACTTCGGCATAGCCGAATTTAACTTCTTTGATATTTTTTTTTTTTCATAGACGCGGCGGCATTGGTGAATGATGGTAGAAGGGGAAGAAGGGAGGGAGTGTCTGTTGCAAAGCACAAAGAGGGGGAGGAGCAGCGTGTCATGGATACGGAGTATATGAGTTTTACTGTTATTTACACTCATGCACGCGCATTTGATGTTTATCTAACGGTCGAATGCGCTCCGCCCTCATCTTTCAATTAGAACTCCATTTGTTGTCGTCGTCGACGTCGTCGTCAGATATAGGTAGATATAGGGCGCAAGCTTTTATTACTCAATTTGGGTTGTTAGGACGGTAAAGTGGAATGAATATTTATTGATAACAAGGAGATTCTCATTATCATTTGCATTCAAAGTGTGTTATCAGAAGTTCAAGTTTAAATAGTGAAAACCATAAATCGAAAAGATTCGCCAACAAAAGATGGTTAAGCTTAAGATTATTGACCAATTTAGCTTTGGCCACAATGCCAGTGAAATCGAGCAAATCAAATCCAACTTAGTTCAAGGGAAGTTGAGTTAATTTATCTACTAATATGTATTTGTGCCATGCGAAAATTGTTTAGTGAAATTTGTCAAGTGCCTTTTGAAAATTGGCAACCATTACAATCGATATGTTTGCCAAGGTTTTTTATTTTTTTTTAGAGAAATTAGTCTATGCTCTCCATTTCCATAAGACTTTGAATAGTGTTTTTTGTGGTTTTTACGTTAACGGCACACAAATTGGAACTGCCCAAGTCATTTGCATAGGAAAAACTTTGTCAGCCTCAGGCCGCCTCTTGGCCTCTCAGAGAGCTCACCATTAAGAATGCAATTTGCGCGAGCGCAGAAAAAGAAACAGAAAAAAAAAACGATCGCTAAAGCCCCGCAGGTTCTCTAAAATAAAAATCAAAAAAAAAAAAAAAAAAAAAAACACTTGACAACTTGTTTTTATTAATTTGTCAAGATTTTTTCTATGCTTTTTGGGCTGATGGGTGAAAATTGCCAAGTTGGTGGGGTGACAGCCAGCTATAGCAGGTGAAAATGAACTGTGAGGATAGGATGGGAGATGGCCATACCGACGGAGGCGAAGGTGGAAAGGGGAAGGAATGACCAAGCCGTTAGAAGCAACAAATTGCAAAAGAGGAAAGTAAGTCAAATGTGCGAACACAGAATTTGATGGAGTGTAACAAATATACACATGGAGAATTTCACTCTGTTGGCCTCAACTTCCGACTGACCGAGCGACCGACTGACTGACTGACTGACTAACTATAATACCTGCTGTGGTGCTGGCTAGTCTAGCTTTCCCATTTTCCCAAAAATGGAATGCAATGCAATTTATCAATTTTTTTTTTTTTTAGTTTTTTGGATTTGAAGAAGATGCGAAATAAAGACAAATAAATCTAATTGAAAGGTTTTATTTCTATATATATATATATTTTTTTTTAACTCGCTATGCGTCTGTTTTTAATGGAAATTTAATTTTCTTGCAGGTTGTGAAAATTTTAATTGAATTAGACTAAAATGTAAAATTATATATTTATATTATTTCTTTTCGGAAAAAAAATTTATACTTGGAGATGCCGGGGATTGAACCCGGGGCCTCTCACATGCAAAGCGAGCGCTCTACCACTGAGCTACATCCCCATGTTTATATGCTTCAGAAATTGCATTAATGACTTTAAAATTCTAAAAAAAAAAAGGAAAAACTTGGCACTGAAGTTCCTTATTTGTTATTATTATTATTATTATAAGTATAGGATATAGTTGTAAACTATCAACCTAACTATATTTTACAAGCACTGACAACTAAGGCCAACGAAAACTACATCCATACACTAAAAGTCTGGGATTCGACCTAGGTCCTCGTTGATTTCCTTATTTGGATTTTTGATGATGTTTGCCATGAATCATTTTTACCAAATTTGTTATATGTAATTTCCCAGTATTAAAATTTATTCATGATGCAAATTCTCTGTCAATTTCCTAATTCTAAATGGTTTTGGTTCCAAAGAATGAAAGATCGTTTTACTCACATATCCCGTGAACCAAATTTTGGCAATTTTTGATCAAAAATTTGTACTTTATTAGAGGAAAAAAGTGTATTAGGCCTTTTATCTACATATTTCTGGAATGAATGAATCTTTACGTGTGCTACTTGTATTAGTAAGTTAGTATAGGGTTTTTTTCCACAAATCGGGCAGGATAATAACTATCGCTATGATTTCTAGTTATTTCTTTGGCCAACGAGATACTTTCAAGACATCGGCGCCATGGCTATTACGTGTGTGGGAGTTTTTGGCTAACCAAATGACATGATATAAATTTTTTAGTTTTCAATTATATGTATTGTATGTTTGTTGTACGATTTACGTTTGTCTTGATGGAGGCGGACGACAACGGCCAGCAGTGACTACTTGATTGCTGTGGTGGCTGCGCTGTCGTCCGCTACAAACAGAGTCCTCCCCTAAAACTCTTCATCTTCTTCTCTGTGTCCATTGCATGCAACAACAAAAATAGCAGCAGCAGCTGTTGTTGTTGTTATTGCTACCGTCGTTGACGACAAGTGAATGTGGCTCAGAGTTTGAAATAGACACAGACACCCGCATTGATTTTGACTTTTTATCCAACCCGCTTCCACCTACCACCATCAATCCTGTAGCCTGCTCTGGCTACCGTCTAACCAATTTTCCAATGTCTTTTTAGTAGCCGGACTCTCTCTCTTCGTTTTTTGAGACTTTAATGAGTTGATTTCTGTCTCGTTTGCTGCTGCTGTTGTTGTTGAGAAAATTGCAGTTTCTTGTAGTCAGTCGTCAAGGTGAAAAGTCTGTTAGGTTAATGTTAATGACGTTTTTAAAGAGCACCAAACGACGTGATGTGGCTGCTGGTGGCGGTGGTGGTGTTTGGTAGTTGGTGGTTCATCCATTGGGGCAGTTTAAAAGCTAACTAGACAGAGAAATTAACAATGCCCTGATCATTTGTAATCGAACAGACAAATAAATGATAAATGATACAAAGTAATATCAATGGAAAAGCAAATAAATCTTTAGCTTTTGTTTCTGTCAAATTTCTCTAACTACATATTCGCACTTCACTTCAATGGACTGACTGACTGACTGACTGATCTGATAGACAGAAAAACAAAACAGACCAACTAAATGCCATCTATTAACCATTGCCCGCCCGCCGGTCATTGAACGTTTTGACATGACATGACACATGCCATGGCAATGGCCATTTCAACTAGTCCTCCCTCTCCCCAGCACCTGAGGAAAAATTTCTAAAAGAAAAAATTTCCACATTTCCACATTTAGTTGATAATAATGTGTAAAGTTTTCGCTTAGGGCAATTTGGGATATTTATGGCAGCTCCCATTCTTCTTGTCTCACCTCTTTGGCCAGGCCATCTAGACGCCCGCCCCCTTCCTCTATCCCCTTTTACATTTCAGACTCACAGACACACACAAGTGTTTGCTAATTAAAACTCAACGTTTATGTTTACGACTTTTGTTTAACTAATTTCTATGGGGTAACAACAGCAGCAACTGCAACACCAACAACAACAACAAAAACCAAAAACACAAATGCCGGCTTTCATATAAACTTGGCCCAAACACGCGATGGTCGCAATTTTTGTTTTGGTTTATTTGTATGTGTGTTTTTTATTTATTTTGTGTGTGTATTCCAATTGCATGTTAGACCACCATAAAAAGAGACGGAACACAACTTGAGATAGACTAACATTGACATTCGAAAAGGACATATGCGTTGCGTTTAGTCTTGCCATTTAGTCCAGCTGTTTTTTCTTATCCTCTTTGACCGCCAAACCCTTGAATTTGAGATGGCCTCTGGTTTTCTTCTTCCTCTGATAGCTCATAATACTGGGCCTTAAAGGGGCTAACAAATTGAAAGGGTATCAAATATTAATGTGAATTAGTTGTGTCATATGGAGAGTGTGAAAAATTTTAATTGGCTTTAAATAGTTGCGACATTTTAAATGACCAAAAACAGAAATATTGTAATTTTCCAGTTATGTAAAATCCTTTTGAAGAAAAAAAGACTATAAATGATACGGAAATAAGGCAAGCATTAGCTGTTGGGTTAATACTTGTACTATTTGTAATCACTGTATGCATTAGTGACTGACTGACAGACTGATTGACTGACTGACTGACTGACTTATGGACCTACCGCATACATTCATATACATAAATGTGTATAAAAATATGATGAAAAGGCAACACAGACAGTCGTCAGCAGCCAGCCAGGTAAGCAAGTAAGCACCCTGCTTAATAGATATTACAAACCTGTAAGTTGAGCCAATAAACTAGCCAACGGTCGGACGGGACAAACACATATAAAGTAACTTACACACAGCACCAGCACCAGCAGCAATTAAAAATGCATCAAAACAAGTTTCCTTCAAGCTCATTTTTCGTCGTCATAGTCATCATTGTCGTCGTCGTCGTCGTCATCGTCATTGGGACTGGGATTGGGAATGGGAATGGGAGAGGTGATGGCCATTGGAGGAGGCGACTCTCTGTTTGTGTGTGTGTGTCGCGTTGAAATTGAGCTACTTGTTGGAATTTTTTTGTGTTTTTCTCCTTTTTGTTTTTACTACTTAGTTCCTGGCATCTGGAAAATGTTCATTAATTGTGCAATTGGCAAATAGCAACAACAACATCAACAACTTTGCCATTGTCATAGTTTTCGTGTGTAGACTTTTACTTTAGACTATGACAAACAAACCACAAAGATAAAAAAAAAGAGAGACGGACACAAAACATTCAGTTTGGCCAAAATGTTTTGTTTCCTGTGTGCTGCTGCTGTGCTGTGTGGATGTGGATGGACATGGACATGGAATCGGTTTTTGCTTTTAATGATTAATTGACTTTTGCACCCAAAACACGTTCGATCTTGTTGTTAGTTTGTTCAATTGGAAAATTGCTCGTTGTTTTTTGTTGTTATTGTTACTCTCCCTCTCCCTATCGCTCTCTCCATCTATCTATGTTTCCTTTTGATTTTGTATGTTTATTTAATTTCCACCAACATTTCTTTTTGTTTTTTCTTTTATGTGATTTATAGATAGATTTGAGATGATTTCGTGAATGAAACTGCATTTTGGCATTTGCCATTTGGCCATGTTAAAGAAAAGATTTGTTTTTAGGAAATATTACAAATTATAATCAGGAAAAATATATGATATATGTTCCCAGAGGGGACCTTAAAATGAACCAAACCAAAATCTAAAGTAATTTTGGTCATTTTTATATAATTTTTTCAAATAATCTTTATAAAATAGTTCTAATTCGTTTAAAATATAACATATAAAGATTACCATCCCTTATTATTTGTTCTACCCCTGAAGTTCTCTTGGGTTGCTATGGGTTTCTTGGTCTATATAAGATTAAAGCCGCTTAACAAAGCTTTCCATAAACTTCTAGGCGACCCAAAGCGAACTCATAGTGCTCTTAACTAGGTCAGATTATAAAAGTAATATTAAATTTATTGATTTATTGGTGCGACAATTAAAAATGATAAGAACGATCATATACAAAAAGAAAACTTGAAAAGAAAGACGACTTAATTATTATTTTTTTGGTTGGTCGAAATAAACAAAAGAAAGAAAATGTTTTTAAAGTTTACTTTAAAGGTTATTCAATCACGCACTCATCTCTAATCTATCAATTGTTACTTATGGTTAAATTAATATATATGTGTCTTTCTCTCTATGTGTGTGTGTGTATCTGTGTGTGTGGCGGACCGTTTTTACAGTGTTTTGTTTGGTTTGGCTTGTTTTCGTGTGATTAATTTATTGTTCAATACAATTGCGTATGAATTATTGAGATAGCGTCAGAAAATGACATGCAACGGCCGCCGACGACGACGACGTTGCCTCAGGTGCGATGCAACCTCCTTCTCCTTCTCCTCTCTCCACAGAGGAAAACGGAACCACTTCATAGATCTATAGCCATTGTCTGATTCCAGGCATTGCCTGCTGCCCGCTGCAGATGATGATGATGATGGTGGGAAAAGCAGCAAACGCAGGTCTCCATTGACTTTTTTTTTCGTTGATTTGTTTGTTTTTGCCCCTCTGTGTATGTATGTACGTGCCCACTAAAAAATGCATTTCATAAATGTATCTAGGCAAAGATATTCGAACTACTTGGCATTGTGTGCATGCATAACTCTCGGTCTCAGTCTCAGTCTCTCTCTCGCAGTTCCAGAGTCAGCACTTTCACATTGAACTCCAACTTCAAATGGCCAAAACGACATTGGCCATTGGTGAAACCCAACATATACACACTGCTAATGAAAGAAAGAGACAGAGAGCGAGAGAGAGAGAGAGAGAGAGAGAGGGGCAGAGATATAGAAAAGTATATCAAAAGCATGAGGGTTAAATTTCCTTAAAAATTCAAATCACAATCAAAACTTTAAATTAAATAATGTGTATGTGGAAACTCGAGAGATGGAAAGTTACTTCAAGTGGAATCAAGAATCTTCTTTCTTTTTGCCCTCAACGCTCTCATAACTCTTCTGCTGCTGTTGACCAAAAAGTGTAATATAATCTAACCCAAAATGCGGAACCAAGCAGATATTTTGCTTTATTCTCTTTATTTTTTCGGTTGTCTGAGCACAGAAACAAAAGATTTGTTTTTTTTTTTGCTCTTCTCGTCGTTTGTCATATAAAACCTTTGAAAAGGTGTCAAGCAAATATCAGGTGAGGCTACAAGTACAAAGAATAAGTTAACAAATTTTGTTGTTTCATGGGAATGCACTTAAAAAATTTATATAAATTGCAAAGGAAATGAAAGTGAAGAGGAAAAACAAAAAAAAAGAAGCTTTTTTTGGCGGCCCACTTGCGTTTGAATGCATTTGTTGGATAGATGGAAATGCTGGCTGCCTTGCAATAGAAAGTGAAATGCGTTTGAGCCACCACCAACCACCAAAAAAACTAAGCAAAATAAAAACCACCAACAAGATGTTAAAGATATGGGACGAAATCCCAGACAACGACATTGTTAGTAGTTAGCAAAGATATTCCCCCGTTGTCCCCGCCCCCACACACTCTCTTCGCATTGCCTGCATTTCATATGACCTTGTTACTTTTGGATAGAAAATCGCAAATTCTGTCCAAAACAAAACAAAAAAAACAAAAAAACGTCAAACACATGGGTGCGCTTGCCGGCATTTCCCATCCTTGGCTCTCCTCTTCATACATACACACATAGACACACACTCCAAAACAAAAGCCAGATTGGCATCACACATGGTGAAATATTTGAGATTCACTTTCAAACAAACGAAAGTCAAATGCAATAAAAACAATGCGCAACGTACACACACACACACACACACACACACAGTTCGACTCCAACTCAAACTCATAGATAAAATATCTTTTTAACTATGACGCGACTTTGACTTCTCAATGGGTACACACGAGAAGAAGAAAAAAAACAAAATCAACAATGAGCACCAAACCACCAAACGACCGACTGACTACTGGAAAGTGAGTGAGGAAAAACTCGTCGTCGCTCGTCTTGGCTGCTGTCTGTTGTCTATGGAAAACTGTCGTCTTTGAACGATGTGTGGGCTGAACGTGCAAACCACAACTCCCGTTCATCCAATAGATTCAATTTTGATAAAAAAAAAAAATAAAAAAATAAATAAATGCTTTGGCGACAAGTTGACCAAGAAAAAGTGTCACACACACACAGTGGCAAAAAGGAAGACGAGAAGACAGACAGACTCCTTTATAGTAAGAAAAAGTGCGTCGTGTCTGTGTGTGTATTGTTAGTTTTTCACTTAATTGGGCCACGACAAAATGCTGCTCCAAATGCTGATGCTGCTTTGGTCAGGTAATTGATATGTTTACAGCTCTATTTAAGTTCAATTCGAATCGAATCGAATCGAATTGAGTTAAGTTGAGTTGAGATGATGATGCCACCAAAATGGTTTCAATTCAATTAAATTCATATCATGCTGTGTGACAAGACGAAAGACACAACAACAACAACAACTACATCGAAATGGAAAATGAAACAATTAGAGTTTCGATTTGTTTTGCTTTTTGAGTTTGACTTTCGATTTTTCTCTTAGGTGAATGCGTAAATTGAATGAGTGTTGTTTTGGTTGCTGGTTTGGGTGCTCCTTTTGAATGCCTAACAACATTTACTTTTCACATGACTTTGACTTTTATTTTCATTTACCAACTAACTGACTATAAAGTATTCAAATTTAAGCCCATTTCGCCTTTTGGTTTTAGCTAAAAGAACCTCTAGGAATCTGAAGGAAGTCTCAAATCGATATTTTGATAAAACTTTAAGGGAAACCTAAAACTAACTAACTATTGTATAGATTAGAATAGAGAAATTAGATTTCTTAACTTTTACTTAACTTTCTTTTTGAACCTAGGCACTCTGAAAAGATTTGAAAAGGGTAATCTAGTCTTTGGGTTTTGGTTTTGTCTTTAGAAAACTGTTTCTATGTCTTTATTCTCTTGATTAGCATAAGTAGCCAAATTAGTCATTAATCTTTCCAATTAAAACTTGGTCTAAATATGAGATTTTAGAGTTAGAGGTTAGAATCATAAACCAGCTAGATCAAGTCACTATAGATCTCATAAGAATGATCGGTTGAAATTAAACGCTTTCTTTCCGATCTTTGAGAGATCAAACTTTATATTCATTTCATTTTGTTCAGTTAGCACTTGGTTTTTCGTTCTTGGTGGGAAATTTAACTCTTTTTGTTAAGGTCCAACAAAGAAAAAAAAAAGGTCAAGGGTCGAAAAATGAATTGATTGCATTATGGTGTTTAGTTTGTAAACTTGAAATAAGATCTAATCTACTTTTACATGTTTGAAAATGGACAACTAAATACCGTGTACAATTTGCAAACAAAATGTTATCGCTTGGGTACAATCAAAATGCCCCAAATGAAGCTTTTTAACAAATAGATAAATTGCTGCTTGTGTTGTGACTGTTTGTTATGATTTGAATGTGTCAAAAATTTGTTTGCAAAATAAAATTAGAGAGAGAGAGAGAGAGAGAGAGAGACATGAAAATTGAAATTCCCCAAAGCCCCGTTGCTGCCCCTCCATCTTCTGGCGGCGGCAGCTTGTCTCCTCCATCTACTCCTACTACACCTCCTCGTCGTCGTCGTCGTTGTCGTTTGAAGCTATCCATCCATCCATCACCTTTCCACTCATTCGAAAGGGACCCACTTATCGCCTGGAGACTTTGTTGTCGTCAGTCGTTGTCAGTTTGTTGAATGGTCGGTTGGTGGGTCGTTTGGTTGGTTGGTCGGTTGAATGTCTTAGTCGTTCCTTATTGTTGTTGACCGCTGCTGACGCTGACGATCGACGGATCAGCCAATTGTTGTGCCCATTTCCGACTTTAACAAGTTGACCACAAAAAGTCTTTTTTACCTGTTGTTGTTACTGGATTTCTGTTTGGTGTTGCCAAAGTAAATCGACAACAACGTTCATTTGGCTGGTTATTCGTGCAAAGAGAGAGAAAAAAAACAGAAATTTCGCTGAAGTTTTCAGTTTCTTTACAAATTGCCCCGTAAATGATATTTTCACAACTCGCATCGATTGGCCGGTCTGTCGGCTGGACAACGGACGGACTGCCGCCTCTCTGACTGACTGACTCTCCTCTGAACCTCCGCCAGAAGTGAGTTAGAGTTCGTTGAGGTTAATGCGACCAATAAATTGTTGTTGTTGCGATTTGTGTTGCCTGTTTGATGTTTTATGAGCCATTTTTTTCGTGTTTTTTTTTTCGCTTGTCGAAAGGGGCAGAGAGAAGGGTTTGGTTCAAACCTAACGGCAAAAAATGTGACGAGAAATATTTAAATTTTTTCCTTTTTTTTTTTTCGTTGTTTTGTTTGCGGGGCATCGAAATTGTTTTCAATTTAATCGACATTGTTAAATTTTTCATGATTTTGTTGAGTGCAAATATAATTAATGATAATGAATTGTTATGACAGAGTGAGTGAGTGAGAGAGATAGAGAGAGAAGTAGAAGAGGACGCCCTGGGTAAAAAAATATTTGTCGTGCCACAAATTTTGTTACTTCCAGTGGGAGTTGTTTTTTTTTGGTGGTTTTTGAGCCGCAGTTGAAGTTGTCGCTGATTTATCACGCGGAATTTTTATTTTTCTTTTCATTTTTTTTTTTTTTTTGTCTCTTGAGAGCGAAAGGTTGTCCATAAAAATGTTGCTAAGCAAATGTTGCCAAGTAAAAGTTATGTTTATGTCTGACTAGATATACAAACATACATATGTATGTACGTATATTTTTGGTTATATACAAATTTTGTGTTTTTTTCCATGTCCCTTTTGTGCTTTCCATTCGCGCCATCGTCGTCGCATTATGCAATTCGCCTTGGCCTCGTCTGAAAAGTGCTAATAAAATTTGTTAAACGATTTTCCATTTTCTTGTCATTCGAAAACTGAAATGAAAGCTACACACCAACTAAAGCTACACCCTTTTGATCTCAAATAAGCCTTTTATAATAACATTTGTAAATATAAATAAGAATCACATCAATTATCCTTAACCAGGAACTTAAAAGAAAATAAGGAAGAAAGTGTATAAAAAAGTGTATAAAAAGTGTATGGATACCTATATCATGCACTTTTTATACATATTTCTCTTAACACGCATTTTCGCATTTTATTTTAATTTATTTTTTTTATTTTCCAGATAGGAGGAGCAACTAACCACCACAGTAGCCACCACTAGACACACTCTAGCCACTACGTTTCCCATCAGCTGCTTGAAGTGTTGGTCCATGGGATTTCGGGCCAAGATTTCACACTCGATTATGTGAGTAATTATCAGAGATTATTAACTTTTAATGACTCAAAATTATGCACTTTTTTTTGAGACGTGCGTCATGCAAGCAAAAGTTGTTGATGATAATATGAAATTGACTTAAATCAGATAAATAAGCCATGGCCAGTAGCCAAATGAGTTAGTAAATCGGGAAACACAAGAAAAATACACAAAAAAAGTTAAGTAAATGAATAAGTAGAAAAAGAATGCTTTTGGTATACAACAAATACAGTAGAATCCGGTTATAATGACGCTCAATGGACGCTCGTCGTTATATCCGGAAGACGTACTAGCCGGAGGCCCTTTCATATAAGATTGCATTGGGACCAACTAATCATTCATCGGACATTAGTCGCTATAACCGGACGAATGTTATAGGCGGAGTCGTTATAACCGGATACTACTTTACATTATATTTAAATATCATCAAATAACTTTGATAAAAATGCGAAAAGAAACAAATGAAAACTACTTTTATCAGTTTTAAAACTGTTTAGAGCTAACAAATAGCTAGAAAGTGTTTAATTTAGCCTTACCTTCCAAATTTTTGTGCCAATAACTCTTAAAATGTTCAGTTAGTCGAGAAAAATGAATTAACTTTTGATTAATATAAAAAATACTTAATAATTAAATTAAACCAAAATAAATAATATCTAGTTTAGTATTAAAATGAACAAAATGTATATATTTCGTCAGATATATCAAGAAGTTTCTTACTTAATAATTAAATTAAACCAAAATAAATAATATCTAGTTTAGTATTAAAGTGAACAAAATGTATATATTTCGTCAGATATATCAAGAAGTTTCTAAGGATTGTTCATATAATCAAAATGAAGTATTTCTATTTTCATTTTCACTACCACAAATATTTCATGCTTAATAAGTAGAATGTTTATTTCATTTATTATTATTTTGCAAACGAACTAAGACTACAGTGAAAGCTTCCTTGGATATAACAGTAAATTATCCTTTTGAATTTTTGATCGCCTTCTCAAGGGATATATCCATTAAATTAGCCGTCACTTTTCATTTCTATTTTGTAATTCGAATATCTAATTTGTTGCTGGCCTCTTTTCGGTGTCTAAGCTTTGTGGGAGGGCGTTTTTGTTTTATATTTTGGTTATTCCAGGAGTTATTTACAACCACACCACCTGTCACCGGGCACCACCACAGACCAAGACACAGCAATCTTCTTGGTCATAATGAACGACTTCCCTTTGACTCTAAGAAAGAAAAAAAGATGAAAAATAAAAAAGCGCCGAGCGCAGACATGGCCAAATGGGACTCGTTTTTAAAATAGCCACCGTTTAGAGTAGGTTAAAAACAACTTTAAAACGATAGCAGAACAAATGAAATCTTGTTTCAACCTCAAATACGAAAAAAAAGAAACACTATAAAACACGACACATTTATCATGCATGTAAAGGAATTTCGTGTGGGGAGGCAAAAGACCAAAAAAAAAAAAGCAATATATATATATGTTTATAAGTTGTAGACAAATTTTACCACGCTAAAATGGAAAATACAACGGAAAAAAAGGGGGAGTTGGGGCTAGAGGAGGAACAAGCAAACGAGGGCCAATTGGGAGGGAAGTTAACGTGGGGGAGATGGAGGACATTGGTTTGCATGTTTTCAAAATTTGTCCACTCGGGCAAGAGATAACTTTCGTTTTTTTTTTTTGTCTGCTTCTTTCTTACTTCTCTCTGTAGTCGATTTTCAGTTTTTATACCATACACCCATAGGGTGAAATGGTATATTAAAGTCGCCAAAATGTATGTAACAGGCAGAAGGAAGCTTCTCCGACCCTATAAAGTATATATATTCTTGATCAGGATCAACAGCCGAGTCGATCTAGCCATGTCCGTCTGTCCGTCCGTCCGTCCGTCCGTCCGTATGAACACGCAGATCTCGGAGACTATAAGAGCTAGAGCCACCAAATTTGGTATGTATACTCGTGTAGTATGCACATGTTCAGAGTAATTTGGAATTTCGGCCACGCCCCCTTACGCCCCCAGGAATCACATAAAACTGTTTTTCTTAAAAAGTATGACAGCTAGAGACATCAAATTTAGTTTGTATACCCGATTAGTTAGTGCGCAGAAATTAACTGTTTAAACTTTTTGCCACGCCCCCTTACGCCCCCAGGAATCACACAAAACTGTTTTTCTCAAAAAGTATAATAGCTAGAGACATCAAATTTGGTTTATATGCTCGTTTAGTTAGCGCGCAGAAACTAATTGTTTAAACTTTTTGCCACGCCCCCTTCCGCCCCCGGAATTTACATAAAAGTGATTTCCTTCAAAACTATGATAGCTACCGACATCAAATTTAGTATGTAGACTAGCTTAATAGACGCGCAGATATTGGCTATTTAAACATTTTGCCACGCCCACTTCCGCCCCCGCAAATTAAACAAAACTGATTTTATCAAAAACTAACAAAGCTAAAGTCACCAAATTTAGTATGTATACTGGCATAGTATGCGCGGAGAATTTAGATATTTTCACATTTTGCCACGCCCACTTCCGCCTCCATAATTTAGAAAAAACCGATTTCCTCCTTTAGTTTTTTGACTATCGCATTTAAATTTAATTTATCTTATCTATTTCTACCAAACTACCAAATTTTATTGAAATCGGACTAGAAACATGTAAAATATGCGTATGAACGTATTTTACTACGCGGTCCACAAGGCCAGAATTGGACGTTGGCTAGTAGCGGCGCTAGAGTGCTCGTGTGTTTGTAGAGTGAGCGAGATAGCACATAGTATAAGACATGTAAAAACAATTTAATAGACATACATTTGGTCTTCGAAATAAGAAATATTTGTTTCACCAGGTGTATGGTATACCCAAGTCGACGAGTCGACTTACTTGCTTCATTTTTTTTTGGGTTTGGACCACACTTCTCCTAATTGCTCTGACTCTGAAAAAAATGGAGAAAAAAAAAAAAGAAAAATTGTATTCCTTTGTTATGTTTTTGTTTTACTCTTTTTTTTCTGGTGGCTGTTTGGCCTTTTTGTGGCAAACTTAACATTTTATATAGCCGCCGCCTGTTGTTGTAGTTGTCGTTGTTGTAGTTGTTGTTGTTGTCCTCGATCGGTGTCGTGTCCATGTTCATGTCACCAACTGTCGCACCACCTTTTCGGCTACAGAAATATTTCTCTGTCTTTTTCGATCTGCACTTTGGCTGCCTGGTGTTGGTTGGTTATTTGGTAGTTACATGTGGGGAAGAAGAAAACGCCAAAAGGAGCGCCACATAAAGTATAAGTTGAAAGAGAGAGAGAGAGAGAGAGAAGGTGCATAATGGCAAAGGCGAAGGTATTTGCAATATTTTCATTTTTACTCTGACATTCGGCACATTTTTTTTTTTATTTTCCCTTTTCTTTTCTTTTCTTTTCCTTTTGTTTTTAAACACTTTTTGTTTAAAGTTTGGAAGTAAATAATACTGAAAATCGACTAATTTTAAGTAAAAAGTCATCTCTTGATTAATTATGATCATTGGCTAATGTAGTTTGCCTTAGCCAAATGTTGCTTAGTTTAGTAAATATTAAACAAAAACCACAGGGCAGACAGTGGGAACTTTAAGCATTGTAAAATAAGTTGCAACCTTTCTATTAATACATAAAAGTTTATAAAGTTCTCAGAAATATTTTCAATAATAATTTCGGCAACCTTTTTATAGCAAAAAGGGTAAAATCATTTTGGTCGGAAGTGTGCAAAGCATAGAAGGAAGCATTTCCGACCATAAAAAGTATATATATTCTTGATCAGAACGACAAGACGAATTCAATTAGCCTTGTCCGTCTGTCCGTCCGTCTGGATCAACGCAAACTCCTCCTTGTATATCTCGGATTCAGCCGGATCGGACCACTACATAAAAACGGCAAAGTCATGACAAGTGACTTTTTTAAATAACTTTGTTATTTTCTAAACTATTGTCATGAAATTGAATATTGAGAAGTTAATTACTTCCATAAACGACTGTGGCAAATTTGATAAGGACTGTATGACTATATCATAAAGCTCCCATAGAAAGGATCGGTCGAAAACAGTAACTTTTGTAAATAACTTCGTTACTTTTAACACGATTGCTTTTGAATTAAACATTTGTCAGTTTAACATAGATATTTATGACTGTACCTAATTTGATCAAGATCGGGTGACTATATCATATAGCTCCCATAGGAATAATCAGTTGGAAACAGTGACTTTTGTCAATAACATCGTTATTTGCTATGACAAATATTGTAGGCCGTCCATTAGACTATTTAGTTAAAACGTTTTTACAGTTTGAAGACCATAGGTAAGGAGAGAGTAAAAAAAAAATTTGCAAGGGTGTACAATCTTTGACGCGGTCGAAGTTACCCCGGCCCTATGGTTGACAATTATTTAATAATGATCAGAGTTAAGTTATCACTTCTTTTCCCTCTTCTTTTCCCTCTTCTTTTCCCGTCTTCTCTTCTTGTCACCTGAAAGCTACATATAAACCAATAAGAAGTTCTTCTAAGCGATCTTGGCTTAATGCCATGACTAGTGGAAGATCTAAAGAAGCAAACATAACTCATATTTTCATTCATGAAAGAAATAATCTAATTTTTATTAGTTTATACTTTTGATCATATGTTAATCATTTAGAAACTGATAATTTACTGCAATCAAGAGAAGTTGCTGATAAGGCCAACGAATGTATTGTATCAGGCCTTAAAGATGTTATGACTGAAAAGCAAAAAAAAAAAGAGAGTAAAGAGTAGAGAAAACAAAAAGCAAAAGGAAAACCCATTTTGATAGGTTAAATCAACTGTAACACTAGACATCGCCTTTGCCTTTGCCGTCAACTCCCTCGATCTCCTTGATTTCCTTGTTGCTGCTTGTGGTCTATAACAATATTGTCCAAGCAAATTAACAATTCATTGCCTTGGACCCGAAAAACAAAAACAACATATTCGTATCTGTGTTTGTCCCCTTGTTGCAGCAGTACACCAACCGCACCCGCACCCGCAATCCCCTCCTCTTTATCTTTTTTTTTTTTGTTTGCCGCACACTGTCTGCTCCGATTTATCTAGGTGGGCCAAACATTCATATTGTGCTTGTTGTGTGTTTGGCTTGGTGGTGGTGTTGTGGTGCTGGTGGTGGTTGCCTTTGTGGTTTGCCTGGCTGTGCCGCTGATCCCGCTGATCTCCCTTGAACTCAAAATGGTTTCGTTTGATTGGCCTGCATCGTGTGTTATTGTTTTTTTTTCTCTTCTCTTTGGCTTTTTACAAGTCAATATGGTTATTGTTATTGTTGTTTGCTGTATTTGTGTGTGTGTGAGTGTTGATTGTGTTGCCTGTCATTTGGCCATTTGCGACAAAGTAACTTTTTAGCTTCACGTGTGCCAAAAGTGACGCCAAAGATCTCCAAGAGGCTCCAACTTCAACTCTCTTGGCAACATGTTGCCAAAGCAGTTAACAATTCATTAGGTGTTGCTTTTGTTGTTGTTGCTGTTGTTGCTATTGCTGTTGTTGTTGATATTGTTATTGTTGCTGGTCGTCTGTGTGTGCCCGTGCACAAGTTGGCAATTGGCAATTTATGGCAAGTTGCTGCTGGCAAGATCTACACACACAGTTGGTCGGTTGGTCTGCTTGGCCAAATGTGGTCAAATTCTTGTGAAAAATTTGCTGCAGTTGCAGTTGCAGTTCCAGTTGTTGTTTACTTGCAATAGATTCCAAAAGTTGATTATTTATACAATATTTTAATTATGCTTTTGGTCATGCGGAATGCGGTTCTCTATGGTGTCTGTCGCATGGAGGAGGCCTTTAGAGACCTTAAAGACCTCCGACCCTCTACCCTTGCCCCTTTTGACAATTTATAGAGTTGTTGTTTTATACGATTATATCTGTGTAGTTTCGTTTCATTTGTTTGATCTTATCGCTTGTCATGATGTCAAGGTCTCATTTTTGTTTCAAATTCAGAGATTTAATCAAACGAACTTAGAATGTGCTACTAAAATGAAACCTTGCCAAATTATTGTAATTCTTAATTTTAGCTTGATGACTAAACTTTTCAGTTAAGGGAGAGAGAGAGAGAGAGCGAAAGAGAAGTAGAAAGAAAGATATGGTCATTAATTGATTAATTTTTAGCCACTCAACACTTGATTGTTGTCGTCTCTGTCGTTGGTTTGATTAAATTTGCTGAATTGCTTGCAATGTCTTCGTTTCTTAGTGGGGTTTATCTAATCTACTTTCAGCAGACACACGAATTGTTGTTTCAAAGTTCAGGCATACAAAGTCAAGTGGTTTTTTGAACAAACACACAATGTAGATTTCAATTAATACTTTTGATTTTCTACTCATTGGCTTGAGAGTTTCCCGCCAGACAGACAGTTTTAGCTTCTTTTTTCGTGAGAACAAAGTCGTAAAAACGTCATATCCGGTTGAAGTACTTTAAGTACATACATATATTTTGTTTTTCTTTTCTAAAGCAAAATTAGAGCGTAGCAAAGAAGTTGGAAGAACGCAACGGAAGCAAATATTTGTGTGTAACAGGAAAAACACAAAATAAGATCAAAAGATAGGTAAAATTGAATGTTGGAATACAAAAAAAAAAAAGTTGTAGTTTTCATTTTCAATTTACATTTAAGAAAGGCCAAAAAGAACAAGTTAATAGTAAAACTTCTTACCATATAATCTATTTATGTATTTTCTTTTCATTTAATATTGAAAATATAAAATGACTTTATGGATTTACTTTAATAATTGCTAAAAATCAATTATTTTCCAAGTTTTACCCAAGAAGGCTAAAGACATCTTATGCCAAGTAATATTTGAAATGAACAATCTAATTCGTTTAAAGATTTCTCTAAATGAAAAAAAGTAGCTTAATGTCTAAAGAGTTTTATATCGATATCTTGATATTATATTAAAACCTGGTTCTGGTTGTATTCTTTATCAATAAATGAGCTAAAAGAAATCAGAATGTTTCTAAAACTCTTAACTCTTTTAAGTTAACTACAACCCTTTCCTTAAACACTTGGCTTTCCCATTAAGTTTTTCAACTTCTTCAGCATTGACATGGAATTCACCTCGCTTTGAATGAAATCCCTAAGTTATTAGATCACATGGATGTATGTTTAATAAATGGACATTAAGATAGTGAAATGTGTTGGTGATTTATCCCATAGTTTACTAACTCTTAATCAAAATGAATGAAATAATCATATAGCAATGGCTTATGGGATTAGGATAATCGTTTGTTATTAGCCAAAAACCTGCCACTCTTCACACTCACTCACTCGCATGTGAATTGAATTGGCTGATTGGCAATGGCTAAACTGGTTTTAATCTATGCATCATTTGTATTTGATGTTAGCTTAAAGACATAATCGACTTTAACTAAGAAAAAAAAAAAAAATTAGCTGATCTCAAAGAAAATTGAAAGTTTGTTTTCATTTTCATTCAATTTCTACTCGAGTCGACTCGACACGAGACTCATTCAACACTGACATGCTTTTGTCATCGTTTTATTTATATGACAAACTAACCACACAAAAATTGAGCTTCCCCTTTTCTGTTTTGGTTTCATTTTAACAGATTTATGAGTTTAAAGTGTAACCCCAACTCGTTTTTTTATCTTCTCTCTTTATCTTTCCGTCTTTACTTTTTGTTAATTTTGAAGTTTTCATTAAATTGTGTTGCTTTTGTTCACATTTTTATCTTCTTTACTCTTTTTCTAAATTATTTCAATGTGATTATGGTTAAATATTTGTCTACAGAGAGAATATTAGCAGTTGGCGTTTAGTCGCGTTTGACTCGATTGACTTGCAGAGAAAATTAAGGAGCTTCATCTAAACTAAACTAAACTAAAACTGCTTTAAGATTGTAGCCAATTTTCAATCCAAATATGGTTAACTACCATCTAACTGGATAATAATTTGGCTCTAGGGTATATGAATGTCGTCGCTTTGGCTGCCATTTGGTTTTGTTTGTCTACGCAAATATTTGTCTTTATCTTTTATGTTTTTTTTTCATTATTATTATTATTTTTACGTTGCCCTCTTCTTCTTCTGTCGCCTTGTCTTCTTTATTTTTGGGCTTTTGTTTGGTTTATTAATAGCCAGTTTTTGGTCTAGGCTTCCACTCTGCTTGTCTATTGCCTTGCCGGTCATAATGTGGAACATGTTTGGCATTAAATTTTGGTTTTTTGTTTTGTTTGAAGTGTTTAAGCCTTTTAGTTTTTGTCTTTGTTGTTGTGTTTCTTTTAATTTTCCTGGAATTTTGACAAAAAAAAAAAAAAAAAAAAGAAAAAAAAGAGTTATTACCACTTTGGTATTTGCAGGTGTCTTATGTAAGAGATGTAACAGGTGATGGATGACGTTATCTCTTTGTCTTTCTCTTTCTCTCTCTCTCTTTAAGGTGATAATGTGGTGCTAATATTTGATAAATCTATTTAACGGTTCTCGAAAAAAACCAAATATGCTTTTCCTTTTAACCAATTTGCATATCAATGCAATGCAAAGTAAAACTTGCTTAGGCATATTAATTATATAATTAGCCAAATGACTTTTTCCACAACCCAACACAAATTCATATTTCCTTTATGACTCATTTTATGCGGTTACGGCGCCAAGAAACCACCTCCAACCTTCTCTCCCCCGCCACCCACCTCTTGCTCACTGACTTCATCCTTTTGTCATATGCAAATTTTCACAACATGAAAGGCGAATGCCACAAGAGACTGTCTGAGACAGGGGGAAAACAGTTGGAATGACTGCCGGACTGGCGGACTGCCTGACTGACTGACTAGATGGAAGTTGGGGGGGATCGAGCACAGCTCTCTTCTCTTTTCCTCTTTGGACTTTTTATGAAAGTCATTTCGAGTGCCAAGTGTCTGCTGTCCGTCTGGTCTAACTGTCTGTCTGCCCGGAATGGTCTGTAAAAATTGTGGCGACATTATTAAAGACAATTTTATATGAAAATTTTCAATTTTTCATCTTTTCTGCGTAGGTTGCAGTTGAATTATGAAATAATTGAAAATACAAAAAATATATATGTGTGTGCACGTTTTAAATTGTATTTTACCCCCCTCTTAATTGTTGACCCCTGCAATAGGACAGTGGCGTAGGCTTGTTAGAAAACAATTGGTAAACTGTTGGAGCTGAAAAAAGCTATATAGTAAAAATTAAAAGAAATGGAACCTGATTGATATCCCTTTTTGTGTTGAGCCTCTGTTTTTGTGTGCTCTGCTCTGCTCTTGTCTGCTTCTGAGGGCAAACTTGTAACTGCATTTTGGCTTTTGCAATTATTATGCCCAACTTTATTTACTGCTTTTAGCATCGATTTGTGTGTAGTGTTACGCCCCGACAGTCTGTGACCGTCCGTCCCCTCTTACCCTTCGAATAACTTGTACTCTTTTTGTTTTTTTCTATCACCCACTCACTATTTGTGCAGCAGTTTTTAGTTTTCATAGTTTTTGCAAGTTTTGCTTTTCGTTTTTCATTACTCGCGGGGTTGCGGTGTTCGTTCGTATCTTAAGTGGCTAAATAAACGCTTGCAGGCCAATTTGGGAGTTGGCTAAGTTACGCCTCCCGCCATACCTGGCCTCCCGCCTCCTTCGTGGCTTGTCTCCACCGTCGACAACGATCCATTTGCATACAAATATGGCCCACAAGTGTTTTTTGCGACTAATTTTGTATGAAAATTTGATTGCTTGGCGATTAGAATCGTGTTCATTGTTTCTTTATTTCTTTTGGCTGGTTTCACTACCGTCCGGATGGTGGACACCGAACTGAACTGAACTGAAGTGGATTGGCTAAAGTGGTGGTTGGAGTGTATTTGTTTTGTTGTTGCTGCTGCTTTCCTGATTACCTACCTCTGAAAAATGAAGTAATACTATACACACTACTCATAGCCACTTTGGGGCATATTCGTAATAATTGTAATTGTAATTTCATTTATTTTTATTTTGGTTTTGGTTTCTTGTTGCCTTTTATGCGTTAAAGTCGTTGAACGTTTTCAAACGGTTTGTAAGTGTATTATTATGTAGTTATGCTGTTACCGGTTACAGTGGATTTTTAATTGCCCCAGACCAGCCGCCCCCTCCCTCCCCGCAAAATGTTGTTGTTGTTGCTGTTGATTGTTGTGGGTGTGATATGATGCAGTGATATGAGAATCTAAAGTTACAATGTAAACAATGTGTTCTCTGTATGCAAAATGTAAATAAAGTTTTCAATCAGTTAGAGTTAATTATAAGTTTAAGTTTCAGAAGTTGTAATTAACATATTATGTGACTTTTAGCGGATGTAGTTAAGTTATTTGCTAAAAAAAATATATTGAATGGTTCGTTAAATCTCTACCATACTTAGACCATTTTATAACTGATGTAATTAGTAATCTTATTCATTGTGAAGAGAAGGAAATTAGGACAGCTAAAAAATAGGAGAGAATCATTAAGTAGAAGAATAGATAGATAACTAAAATTAGTCCATTGAGTCCTTTATGAATGTCATGAAAATGATTGGCAGTTGAAAATTTATTACTCATACGTCATGTATGTCAAAGCAAACAATTTAAAAATCTTACATATGCATTATTCTCTATTAAGATTTCGCAATTTGTTGTAGGATCTATCTAATATTAGCTTATACTTAGTACTTTGATTAGCTTGCTTTAGAGGAAATTATTTCATATTAAAACATTTTTCAATTGCAATTTTACCATCATCTATTAATGGCTTCCTGCAGCTAGTCCAATCATTAGTAGAAAACGAGAGAGAGAGCAGTAAGAAATGGAATGTTGAAAAGTGCAAACAACAAAAAACAAAAACAAATGAATAAATGCATCAATTATACAAGATAAATAACCCTAACCCAGCATGATTCATCATCATCATTATCATCATCATCGAGCAGTAATCATTAAGAGAAAAAGATGAAGAAATAATAATAATAATAATTTTATTCGATTTCCTTTCAACTAATTTTGCATTTCTCTTTCTTTTTTTTTTGGCTTTTTTATTTGCAGTCTTAATTGCAGTGTTTTTTTTTTTCGCTTATAAAGAAAAAAAAAAACAACAAGCGAGTATTTTGCATAAACGGAAACGGAACGAACATAAAGGAATCAACAGGCAGCAGCACCCACCCAAACCACCCAAGCACTTAACCACTCAACCACCGCCGACTGAAGGTCATTGTCAGGTGGTGGGGTATGAAGTGTGAGTTAAAGAAGCAGCTAAGCGAAACGGTGGCAAGGAACGCAATGGAAACGAGAGGAAATTGCGCAGACATGCAAATTTTTGGCAACAGATTTTAAATGCATAAAACAACAACAATTTAATTCAATTAACTAAACACAAAACACACTAGCAACAACAACTACTACTACTACAATTTACCCAATTGCTAACAATGGAAATGCAACACGAAAACGATATAGCAGCAGCAGAAACAGCAGCAATTAGCAACCAAGAGACTGAAACAGCGGCCATCATAATGAAAAGCGATGAGGAGAATTCATCCCTCAATGATCCCAGCATCAAAGGATTAACAGCAACAGCAACAGCAACAAATATAACAACGAAATCAATGAGATTGGAAGATCTGGTGGCAACATTTGCCATGCCAGCCCTACCACCCCCTCCAAAATTATGCTTAACCACAAAATCGGCAAATAGTAGTCGCAGCAGTTCACTTAAAAAGAAACAACGACGTTGCCCCACAGGAGCTGATGTCGGTGGCGAAACAACAGCTGAAGATGGCGGCAGGCGGCCAACCAACACAAATGGCGGTAATGGTCAATATATTGATATGAAAACTTCACAATCCATGACCTCATTGCAACCGAATGAAGAGCAACAGGAAAGTCGTGATGTCATCCAGGCTAAACTCCATTTAGAGCGACCCTACAATAGCCTCAAGGTAAGTCAGTCAGAGTCAGAAAAGACGTTTGTGTGTGTGTGTGTGTGTGTGTGTGTGTAGTGAATGTTTCTTAGTTGGTTAGTTGATTGGCAAGCTAACCTTAACTGGCTGGCTGGCTGGCTGGCGGTTAGTTACCTGCATCTGATATTATGGTAGTTACTTGCAGCAGGTGTAGGCCGACATCAGAAAAAAAAAAAAATAAATTCGCATAAATTTGTAATTGGGCGAGCAGTTCTTGTTTCATTCTATACACACACACACATACATGCACTCAGGATAACTAACGGCCAGTTTGGCTACTCAAAATGTGACAAGCTGCCGTTAGAATATGTGTGAGTGTGTCTGTGTGTTCATCGTTCTTCTTCTACATGTTCTTGTTGTGTCAGCGGAAATTGCTTTAATAATTTATTAATAAATTTCATTCATTAGCATGCCATCAAAAAATTTCAACTAACGGTTCATAACTTGTCTAGTTAAGAGGCGCCACATTCGCCATGAAGATGCCGCTGCCTAGCTGAAAAGCAAGTTCCTTATATGTATATGAAATCCTTTTTGCTTGAATGTTTTCAAAGAAAGACCTTAGATCCTAAAATAAAAGAAGACAGATAAAAACTTATATTCTTGATCAATTTAAAGACAGATATTCATTATTACTTCTGACTAAACTTCTAAGCCTAAAAAAAAAAAGAGTTTGCTTGTGATAAAATGTTTTAAAACTTTTACAAGGTGTATTCAGTTTGTTCAAGTTTTTCCTCCATGGCCTTGTAGTATATATGTATATATAAACTGATTCATTTCATTGTCAAGCAACAATTCCCCCCCCATGCAAGCTAATTTTGGCCTCCTGCCTGCTGAACTGTGGAGACTTTTCTTACTCACTATTTCTTTCTGTCAAGTTTTCGCCAGTCATTCGTTTGCCCCTTCATAGGAGGCAAACCATTATCCACCATCTGGGCCCAAACGCCGCTTATTCATTTTATTTCAATTCAATCAATTACAATTATACACAAATCATCAAATTGGCAAATGGCTTGGCTGACTGATTGGCTGCTTTGGGCTGGCTGACTGGCTGGCTGGCTGGCTGGCTAATTCAATCACTTGCAATGTTTTCATCTCATTGTTACGTCGCGAATATTGGCGGCTTGTTGAAATAAGGAATTTCCTTCCATGACTTTTGTTGTTGTCTGCTTGATGACTTTCTTGCCACAAATAAAAGAAAGAAAGAAAAAAAAAAAAAATTCATTAATTAATTGCGCACACAATTGGGAGCATTGTGAACCGGTTTTTTGGCTTTGGCTTTGGCTTTGACGTTGATTTTTTTTTTATTTTTCCTGTGGATAACTGCGCGCGCGCATAGTGTATGCCGAAAATGGTTAATCATATTACTCCCGCCGTATTTGGCAGCCTCAAATTACTTATTTTATTAACCAGGCACAATATTTCCTCCATGCCGCACCTGAATCCCGCTCCTCTATCGTTTCTCACTCTCTTTCTCTCTCTCGATCTATCTCTTTTACAGAAAAACAATACAAACAAAATGCATCGTTACTCTTGGGGCAGTGGCCATAGTCATAGCAGCTCCAACAGTTTGCACAGTAATGCCACATTAGGATTGAGCTCATCGGGTAAAGATGATCTTTGGGCGGCCATACAAACCAATTATAATTATATTATGGATACAAACCTATTGGACACATGCAAAGAGGCACGCTGTGAAATAGAAGGAGCTGCCACAGTCCTGGAGAAATCCAATGAATGTTGTTTCAAGGTAAGAGCCTAACACACGAAGTTTAGTGCTTATTCTGAGTGCCTTAAATGAAACCGTTTTCTCAGATTCTCGATGAAACCCAACGACCAGAGGGTCTCTGTGAGGATCCCAAGGAACTACGTCGCTGGTTGCGGGATATGGAAAACAAACTAGAAAACTCTCCGACTATTTCGGAACTAACTCTTTATGGCAATGCAGAATTGCAGCGACATTTAGCAGTTCACTCGGTAAGTCGGAATATTTTTATTATTATTAAAACTAATTGAGGCATAAAAACGGTTATATTTCTTATTCAAATCCATACACATTTTTTTTCACAAATAGGGTGTGAAACTTTGCTAAGTTGATGCAAAAACCAAAGCTTTTTGAATGCGTCTAAATAAAATTTCAATGCTTTACAGAAAAGCACAAATTCAACAACGGTTTCTGTTAAAATTAGTGTTGCCTAGTTTTTAGGGCATGATAATGCTGCCGGTTCGCTTTCCATAGTCTACTTTAAACATTTTTTGTGTTGCAACATTTTCGAATGTAACAATTCATTTGCCTACTTTTGGGAGGCAACTCTTAGGACTATTACTCGCACCCTTAGGACTATTACTCGCACCCTTAGGACTTTTACTCGCACTAAGCGAGCATTGCGCATGCGTGACCAATCAACAATTTACTTAAAGGTTCTGAGAGGTTTATTTAAGTTCATTTACTCCTTTCTTTATATCAGCACCAATTCTAACATATGTCTTTATATAGTAAATCGGTTATAAATTGGATAAAAAGAAAAGGCACTTATAATCCACGTGCATTATTAATCCTTAATAATAAATTTAAGTGACTGTTGAAGATTATTTTACTGTTTTAAAGACTTGGAACAATTTCCTATATCGAAGGTCACGAGACGTTGTAGATTTATGGTAACTGTAAAAACATTGTTCACTTAAAATCGCTCGATCTAATAAATTTATGAGTCGTAAATAAAATAATGAAACACTTTGGCTTCCTACAAAATAAATATCTAGACAAAAGATGCTTAAGTTTACCCAGTTCAAGATCCAATTAAATACAATAATAACTAAAGAATTCTCAGTTCATTCGAAACTGAAAACTGGTTTGTCGCGTGGCACAACAAACAAATTTTTGGCAAATTGTTTGTCAATAGATTTTCGCCTATATATATTATGGCCCATTCGATGGATGAGCATCAACAGTCACTCATCGACTCTAAGACCACAAACAAGACTCAAGTTTAGCTAAACTAACCAACTTCTTCAAAATGTTCCGCACAGTAAGTCAAGTCATTGGAATCTCTATCCTTCGACTATAACAGCAATTCGAAACTTCTTTAATCCTCGTACTAGTTGGCTGTACTCCTCGCTTTGGTGGCCGTTGCCTTGGCTGCTCCTGGTTACATTGCTGAACCTCATGTGGTTGCCGTTTCTCCGGTTGTGGTGCCCGTGGTTAAGCATGTCCATGTGCCAGTGGTGCCAGTGGTGAAGACCTATACCCCAGTGGTTCATCAAGCCTATGTGCCCGTTGTGAAATCCTATGGTGCTGTCCACGCTGGTCACTATGGACACATCTACGGTTAAACAATATTGTGATTTTTTTAAATTTTTTTTTTATGTGGAAGCGATGAATAAATAACGACAAATTATACCTGATGAAATCTAAATATCTTACCAATTACTACTGCTGAGTTAGGCACTTATAGCTTATATTACCAACGATATAATAAGGTATCAATTTCCCCAATTATTAATTGGTAGTCTCAAAATTAGAATAGAAAATGATTTTCTTGATCATAATCTTCTTTGAGCATGAGGATCTTATTAAACGAGTTACATAATTTAACAATACTTATGAAAGAAAACTTTCAAAAAGAAAGAAGAAAAAATGTGAAACAGAAACAAAAAAGAAACATAAATCTTGATAACAAGGTTTGGGTTTAAGCCCAGACTGGGCCCATGTGGCCCAGGCTAAGAAAGATACTAATCGAATGAGGTAAAAGTGTAACGAAAGAAATTACATGCATAAATACTTCATTTTTCATTTCATTCACGATGACTTTGACTTTTATATCAGTTTTGAAAGAAATGCTGCTTCCGTTAGTGCGTGTAAAAACAGAAGAAAGGGAAAAACAAACTGCACTTGCCCATCCGCCCAACGCCCTCCCTCTTGCTCTCTCTGCACTACCAGCTCCATCCCCATCCCCGTTTAAGTATCAAGATTGTATAACCAAATAACAAAATGCAACTTGTTGGTTGGCCAGACCGAAGCGGAGACCCCCATTCAGTCATTCAGCCAGTCAGTCAGAGAGTCCAGTCATTCTCATGGATGGATGTTCCCCTTGCTCCCCTTATTGCTTGCATTACGAAAATTTATTGAATTGAAAGTGAAAATTGCGGCTGGTGAGAAATCAAAGAAATGATGAGGAGGCACATGAAGGAGTTGGTGAAGGAGGGGAGACGCAGAGAGATAACCTCAACCTCTGCCGGACTTCACTGTCGACTGACGCCAACAACTGACACGATAATTGGCAATGTGTTCAATGTGCTTTGTTGGTAACACCTTCGATTGGGTCTAAGCTCAAGCTGTATATGGCCTAAAGATGTAAGAAGAAAACAACAACAGCAACAACAAGACTAGGGGGATTTTTATCTGAACAATATTGTTTATATATATTTCGTATTGCGTGGCTTTGGGGCTCTCATATTATATAACTCTATATTTCTCTCGCTCTCTCTCTCTCTCTTCCTCTTTTTCTGGGAGTATGTGAATAGGAGTAGGAGTTAGGCCTAAGAGTGAAGCGACAAATCTAAGACGGAAGAGCAGCCCGTCGCCCAGTGCGCCTTGTTGGCTTGTTTTAAATCATTTAAAGTTGAAGTTAACTTTTGGTTTTCATTTCTTTTTTTTTTTGTTTTTCTTTCATTTTTTGATGTTCAGCTTGATTGAACACATGGCGACCATGACAGCTGGACAAGCAAAGTATTTAGCTTTTCTTTTTTTAGTTTGCGTAAGAGTTACTTAAACATAACTAAACTCTCTCTAAACATATAAATAAAAAAGTGTTGACTGACCAAAGCTGCCAAACGTTTTTCCAGTCTCTTGGAGAGCAAAGAGTAAAAAACAGATCTACTCAATTGAAGAACTATTAGCTATTAGTTGAGAAAAGTTCTAGAAGACTTCTATGCTTGTTTATAATTGACTAAAGGCTTAACTTAGTAATCGCCCTGATTAAAAAGCTAATTATCCACCACTAAAATTCTATCTACAGCTCAGTTTAGAGTTTATATTTTATATTTTCCAAAAAATAAGAGGGGATAATGAGACGCTAAAGATTGGGATACATCATAAGATGGTCATGAGGGTTTCAAAAACTCCTTGAAAGCTTTGGTTAAGTGAGACGTAAGTTGCTTGGGGGAGGCGGGGTCAGCAATATGGTGTCTTTATAGCCGATAACCGATAGTCAAGTACTTTATACGAAGAAAAACCCAACCAACCAACCTTCGTATGTGTAACATTTAAAGCGTTAAATCGTTATGAACGGTATCGTTAAAATCAGCATTTTATTGCCTTTTTTTCATTTACTATACTTCTTTAAATGATTTCATGTAACTCCAATAAATATATGTATTTTTTCTTTCTGCTTAAATGATCTCTGTAAATTGTAAATGATTAAAAAGTTGTGAAAGTTCATTTAAAGGTTCAATTGGCTTGCTAACTGCCGATAAAGTAAACTGAAAACCTAAACACTTGAACTAATTTGGCAAATGTTTTATTGCCCCAGCACTACTAAGAGCCACAACTGAATGGCCCTGGCTAGCCATATGTTTATTGTTGAACAGCTGGGGTAAAAAAAAAAAAAAAAAAAAAAAATCTGTTTAACTTTATTGGGGGAAAGGTTATAACTCTCTAACTCGGTCCGAAACTCAATTGTTATGCAAATCTGGCAGAGATTGCCGGCCGCCTGCTCTCAACCATGAACAATGGACAGAGACAAAGACACCAGAGACTTAGAGTGAGACACCCAGAGACTTTTTGCTGGTTATGGTAGAATCGGTGGTATATCGATGCCAAATCGAATGGACAAACTTTAAATTATGGCAGTCATAAAAACTAAACTGGACTATTTCCTGGAGTCACCCGCACAAACTAATAATAAAAAAAAAAAACCAAAAATGACAACTAAAGCAAAAAAAAAAAAAAAAAAAAACCTAGTTAAATTGTCATTGAGATTACGGTTGTTGTTGTTGCTGCTGCTGCTGCATTTTGGTTATTTACTGTCTTTCTTTCTTAGGTAAAAAAAAAAAAAAAAATTGCGCCACCTTCACTTTTTGGGCAGAGTTTAAAGACAAACAAGGCGCCTGCTTTGAGTTCGAGTTGTTATTTCTTTCCAATTCTTTTTTCTCTCCCATTTTTGGTTAAACAGAAAACCCCAAACACAAAGAGACATAAAACATGATTGTTTACGCTTCACTTGACCAGAACATGATAAAACTGGAAGATTTCAATTAAAAGGCAAAAAACAATCAGAGGAAAAAGAGATTGCCTCTTGGGGGTTTAGCTTTGAATACCCTGTAAATGGATTCACAATTTGGTCGGTCATTGATATAGGTTTATAAGTCATAAACCAAATAATGACAGATTTTGGCTTCCTACAAAATGAATATCTAGACAAAAGATGCTTAACTTTACCCAGTTCAAGATCCAATTAAATACAATAATAACTAAAGAATTCTCAGTTCATTCGAAACTGAAAACTGGTTTGTCGCGTGGCACAACAAACAAATTTTTGGCAAATTGTTTGTCAATAGATTTTCGCCTATATATATTATGGCCCATCCGATGGATGAGCATCAACAGTCACTCATCGACTCTAAGACCACAAACAAGACTCAAGTTTAGCTAAACTAACCAACTTCTTCAAAATGTTCCGCACAGTAAGTCAAGTCATTGGAATCTCTATCCTTCGACTATAATAGCAATTCGAACCTTCTTTAATCCTCGTACTAGTTGGCTGTACTCCTCGCTTTGGTGGCCGTTGCCTTGGCTGCTCCTGGTTACATTGCTGAACCTCATGTGGTTGCCGTTTCTCCGGTTGTGGTGCCCGTGGTTAAGCATGTCCATGTGCCAGTGGTGCCAGTGGTGAAGACCTATACCCCAGTGGTTCATCAAGCCTATGTGCCCGTTGTGAAATCCTATGGTGCTGTCCACGCTGGTCACTATGGACACATCTACGGTTAAACAATATTGTGATTTTTTTTACATTTTTTTTTATGTGAAAGCGATGAATAAATAATAACAGAGTACACCTAATGAAATCCTTATACATCTTATGAATTAGGGGTATGGATATAGCCAAAGTTATTAAGGATAAAATAAGGAATTGATTTCTTGATTGGAGGACATTAATTTGTGGGTTACAATAAGATTTCCATTTGCGGTAGTCGATAAATGGTATGGATATGTTTGATATCTTATACACAGGGTATATTCAAGTCGTAGTTCAGACAGATTGTAAGTGTGTAATGTGTAAATGTTTTTCTGTCGGTTAGTTTGAAGTGTGACTTACAAGGAGCTTGTCATCTATATTTCTTTCAATCATCCTTTCTTTTTGCCTATTGGCCAAGTTTTTGTTAACAAAACGCTGCGTGTTCCCATTACGCTCCGCTCCGCCCGTCCACGATACCGATCTCGAAACTGAACCGCCGACACACAGAGGCAGGGACTGAGACTGAGACAGAGACAAAATGAACTGTCTAACAACTTATTGAAAATATGTTTAACCATTTTGGGCAATTGACATTTTGGGCTGCCGGTTGGAGGTTCCTGCTGTACCGCCTCTGCTCGACTCCCTCCCCACTCCCCTGCTCTTATCGCCCGGGCACAACGTGACAAAACAATTGTCGTAAATCAGTGAAGGCAAAAAGGAGTTAAGAGTGGTAACTACTAGTGAGGGCAGAGAGCTATATCGATAAGGCATTTGGAATCGGTTGGGAAAGGGGGCGACTTGATTGCGAATGGAGCACATTTTGTTTAACTGCCCACAAATGCAAAAATTGTATCGTTGTTATTGTTGTTGTTGATTTTTGTTCAATTTTTTATTTTATTTCATTTTTTTTTCTCATTTTACTTGGGTGCCAGTTGCTGTTTACTTTCATTTGGCTCGTGGCCCGGCTGAAGTTTTCCACGTAGGAGAATGAATTGAACGATGCTGGTGGATAAATCGAACAGCGGATGGGGATAAAAATTTTGATTGAGGAATTCCACTTTAAATAAAAATATAAAGGAATTTTCAATTAGCAAATCAATGAATGAAATGGGGAAAGAAAGTTGACTTCAAATAAAAGACAATTTATATATGTTTATGGTAGTTTTTGTAGGCATTTCTATCGACATCCAATAGAGATTATTGTCCCAAGATCTTCTTGAAGAAGTGTTAGTGTTAGTTGGTTTAAAATTTTGTGTGATGTTAAAGAAATAATCCAAAAATATGCCGATATGAGGTGCAATTGTGAAAGGATTTTCCACCTTGGCTATTCCAATTGAGATTATGTTAAATCAACCCACCGCCCCACCTTAGTTCAGTTCATTTCGCTTGAACTTTCGATCTCAACTTTCAATCGGGCAATCAGTCAAAGCGTCGCCACTTCTAAGTATCATATTATAAAAACACAACAAAAATTCCACTAATCGCCAATTGAGATCGAGCCAAAATGAAACCAAACCAGGCAAAGCCTTTCTCCTCCAAACTTGACATTGTTCGACACACGCCCAAAAAAAAAAAGTCCATAAGTAAGAAAATATGAAAAATAACACAAGAAAAAAAAGAGGTCTTCAAGTTCAATTGCGTTTCACTTTTTTTCCCCCCCCTTTTGCTTCGTTATTATTATTTTTCTTCTTCCCACCGCCCCCTTCCATTCGTGATTTAAATTAACAATTAAAGCAGATAATTAACAAAATGGAAACACAACACAAGAAACCAAAGCAAACCAAACCGCAACAAGATTAGAAGGCGGGACAGCAAACAGACTCTCGCTTCCTCACCCCAAATTAAAAGAAAACCAGAGGGCCGGGGCTAACTTCGACCGCGTCAAAGTTTGTATACCCTTGCAACTTTTTTGGTAACTCTTTCCTTACCTATTAGCCATCAATGGCTAATGTTTGCCAAAGAATGGCCTACAATCATAGGAAATAACGAAGATATTGATCAAAGTCACTGTTTTCCACCGATCGTTCTTATGGGAGCTATATGATATAGTCACCCGATCTTGATCAAACTTGGCAGAGTTATTTATAGGCGTAATAAACTCTCTAATATTAAGTTTCACGACAATAGCTCAGAAAATAACGAAGGTATTGAGAAAGTCACTGTTCGTGACTTGGCCGTTTGTATGGGAGCTATATTATATAGTCACCCGATCTTGATCAAATTTGGCATAGTCGCTTATAGGCGTAGTAAACTCTCTAAAATTAAGTTTCACGACAATAGCTCAGAAAATAACGAAGTTATTGAGAAAGTCACTGTTCGTGACTTGGCCGTTTGTATGGGAGCTATATGATATAGTCACCCGATCTTGATCAAATTTGGCATAGTCGCTTATAGGCGTAGTAAGCTCTCTAATATTAAGTTTCACGATAATAGCATAGAAAATAACGAAGTTATTGAGAAAAGTCACTGTTCGTGACTTTGGGGTTTGTATGGGAGCTATATGATATAGTGGTCCGATCCGGCTGAATCCGAGATATACAACGCCTGCAGTATATACAAGCCTACGTGCAAAATTTCAGCTCTGTAGCTCTTACGGTCTAGGAGGAGTTTGCGTTGATCCAGACGGACGGACGGACGGACGGACGGACGGACGGACGGACGGACGGACGGACGGACGGACGGACGGACGGACATGTCTAGTTGAACTCGTCTCGTCGTGCTGATCAAGAATATATATACTTTGTATGGTCGGAGATGCTTCGTTCTATGCGTTGCACACTTCTGACCAAAATTAATATACCCTTTTTGCAAGGGTATAAAAATCAAAAATGATTTATCCAAATGTTGCCCATATATCAAGTATTATGTTACCAACAATAAAAAAAAAAAAAAAAAAGCAACAAAAACTTCAACTCTAATAACAAATGCGATGACGATGAAGCTGAAAATGAAGTCATTACCACAGACAACTGGCGAGGGTCGAGGCAATTTCTTCGGTAATGTTTGGGTATATGTTGTAATTTCAATACCTTAACGCATTATATAATTATTTTAATCAAAAAGTCAATTACAGGATTTAAATGTTTAAAAGTCTACAAAAAAAGACTAATACACAAAAAGTAGAGCTCTCGTTTAGTAAAATTAGTCAAAGAATAGATTGAAATACTTTACTGAAAAGTAATGAAAACTTTCAATGCATAGAACATTTTAAGACTGACAAAAATTGATATAAACAATTTTCCAAATCGAAAGTCTTTAATATTTCAATTTCAACATTATTTCACGTTTTCTTATAAATACAGATTGTTTGTTTGTGAATGGTATATTACAATATTTTAAGAGTTTAGACCAAAAACTAGGCCTTTTCTACTTAGATATTCATTTACATATTTACATGACATATGGCGTATGCGATGACATAACTATTAGGGAAAAAAAATACAAAGAAGTATAAATTTATAACAAGCTAAATTAAACAATAAAAAATACGACTAAAAATACACCTAAATGGCTAAGCCAGATTGTTTATATGCGTTAATGTTGAATCATGACACTTGGTTATGATTTGGCGATAATCGGGATAATCTAATATCCACCAATTCAGCATTGGCTCGACAATATAGCTCAAACGTAGACTGATGCCACGGGAGATTTAAGATTGGCTTATGTGACATTTGGCTATATCTGACGACTATACTGGAGCACCGTAAAAAGTTACTGCTTGGAAAATTGACCTAAACAAAAACATTTTGTTTTCTATATTAAGTCTCGAGTTTCTATTTATGAACGGATATAGCGTACGGACTATATGTTTAAGTTTTTTGATTGTAATGGGTCTATGGTCCTTGAATGTAAGTCTTTTGTCCAGTGTAATACCCAGGTATCTGATACTTGGTTCCCACTTTATATATTTAAAGTCTTTAATCTTCCTTTTATCTAACAATAAGCCAAACTTAATATTATATTATTTATTTCTTATGAGTTTAATAATAAATAATTTGATTTAAACTAGGCAAAAACTATTGAAATTGTTTTCAACTTGAAGTTCTTCAAGAATAATTCCCAAATTCAATTACAAAAGAAATGGGAAAGCCAAGTTCCAGTCATTGTAATTCTTTAATCAAATTGTCTTGCAATGCCAATCAAACTTTCATAAAAAACAAAACAACCAAAAACCATGGAAAGAAAATGAAGATAAAAATTGTTTGATGCGGTTTGATCAAAACTTCGCGTAAATCCGCGTCAACATATATTGTAAATTGAGGCGGATCAGAAAATGATTTCGTCATTAGCCAACTTTTATTAGAAAATGCCAAACTTTAATCACGAAATGTGTTTTTTTGGAAGGAAGTTGAGCCACGGCGGCGGTGGCGGCGATGGCGGCGGAGGGCAACGGATGAAAACAAAATGAAATCAAAACCAAAAAAAAAAAAATCGAAGCAGCGCGCTCGCATATAAAATGTGGAAAATTAAGAAGAAAAAGTTAACAATAAATCTTAGCAATAAAAACAACAATAACAACAACAACAACAGCAACAGAGACAAAAAGTAAAGAAAAACCATAGCACAACAACAACAACAACAACGGCGACGACTAGCGACCACAAAGCCCAAAAGCATGATCATAAAATTTTACTTTCGAACACAATTTATTTTTATTTTTTTTTTGTTGTTTCGTTTTTTAGTTTTTCTCTCCGATTTAATAACCCGAAAAGAAAAAACAACAACAATGAAAAATTCATGTACGGATAAATTCAGGTTCATCATTAACACCGCAAAAACACAATGGCGGGAGGGAGGCGGAACACGGACTGACAGACAGAAGGACAGACAGACAGACAGAAGGACAGACAGACAGACAGAGAGGGACAGATGGATTGTGTCTATGGGACAGAAAGGGAAAGGCGGACAAAAAATATCTATAGAGCTTATAGATTGGATTGTCGCCATTTAATTGGCTCAAATTAAAGACGTTCCAACTCTAAATCTCTCGAGGAGTTCGTTAGTTAGTTAGTTAGTTTCCATCTCTTTCCATTTTCGTTGTTTTGGCAATGGGAAGGGAAAATGGTTAGAGGCTTCACTTAATGTTTGGCTGATTAATGAAGAAAATCTTTAACATGTATGAATTTATGTAATTTTTTGTTTGTTTTTACTCTTGCGAAAAGAGTATATTCATTTTGATCAGAAGGACTGCTAAAAGACCCTTTGTTTGCAACAAATTTTTTACTCTCTTAACTATAAACAAGGATTTGTTTAAAGGAATACATTTTACCCCCAGAACATTTCAAATCTGCGTTACATTCTTGAACTACTTATTGCATACTTTAGGGAACAAAGTTCTTCCTTTTTCGCATATAAGAACGACGACAAATCGATACCGATATCGATATCATTGCAATAAGATTTTGCTCGAACCATCAGCTTCAGGGCGGCTGAATTTCAATTTTTTAGAGTATGCAAACTTCGACAAACTTTCCCCTACCTCTAAATTTAAGATTACTTTATTAGTTAACGAGTTAATCACAGTATTGGCAAAAAGTTTCATTACACCTGCAGAGAAATACTCCTTTGAATGGTTAATGATTTTTTTTATTGGTCTTGCCAATAAATTTATGTATCATCTTTCATTACTTTAACATTTGTTTGTATATTACATATGAATATTGTAGCGTGGATATGTTGTTGTAATAATATAATGAATCTTATTGAATCAGTTGCCTAGTTGCTAGTTTAGGTGGTAAAACTAGAGAAGAGTTCAAATAGTTAGAGTCAAGTTCCGAGTTTGGCTTTGTTGTGATGTGTGAGCTTCAAGGATAGACGACATTGTTTTCCTTAATAATTTAACTTTTGTTATGGGTTTCATTCACGTAAACGTTTAGTAAATCTATAATCCATTTGTTTATGAGCTATTATTGCTAAATTAATAAATATCTATTTATAAATAACATCAACAAATGACAGTTATTGAATTCACGTGTTTCTAATTGCCAATACGTAAGCATTCCTCAAGGCCAACAATGAAGAATGAGCCTACTTGCCACAATGCCCTTCGGCATTCAGTGTGATCTTAACACCTGCGCGTTTGGCTAATAGAAGAAGCCTCCGCGTTAACGTTCACTAACTTGTAGTTCCAATTAAATACAATAATAACTAAAGAATTCTCAGTTCATTCGAAGCTAAAAACTGGTTTGTCGCGTGGCACAACAAACAAATTTTTGGCAAATTGTTTGTCAATAGATTTTCGCGTATATATATTATGGCCCATCCGATGGATGAGCATCAACAGTCACTCATCGACTCTAAGACTACAAACAAGACTCAAGTTTAGCTAAACTAACCAACTTCTTCAAAATGTTCCGCACAGTAAGTCAAGTCATTGGAATCTCTATCCTTCGACTATAACAGCAATTCGAACCTTCTTTAATCCTCGTACTAGTTGGCTGTACTCCTCGCTTTGGTGGCCGTTGCCTTGGCTGCTCCTGGTTACATTGCTGAACCTCATGTGGTTGCCGTTTCTCCGGTTGTGGTGCCCGTGGTTAAGCATGTCCATGTGCCAGTGGTGCCAGTGGTGAAGACCTATACCCCAGTGGTTCATCAAGCCTATGTGCCCGTTGTGAAATCCTATGGTGCTGTCCACGCTGGTCACTATGGACACATCTACGGTTAAACAGAAATTGATGACCTTTTCTTTGTTGCTGGATTCTCTTAATAAATGATTTACTAAAGAAAAAAAGGGTAAAAAAAATGTTTGTTTATCCTAGCTTAGTCCCGGATTGTTGTTGTTTGCGAGCCTTTCGAGGCAGTGACCCCTATAATGGTTAATGCAACACCAGGCACATAGTTAGTAGACGCCCTCTCATTGCGCCACCCCCATTTAAGCATAGAGGAGTATTTTGATTTGCTGCCTAGTTAGAAGCCCTACAAGAAACCGTTTACTTAGTTGAGTGTCACATAAACGGCAGAAAAACTTACAAGTTATAAAACTAAAGCGAAAAAAAAGAAAATGTGAAAAACCAAACAACAAAATAAGAAGAAAAACCAAAAGGAAAAAGAGTGCAACAACTTTTACCACAAATCGGATTTCCTGCAACGATTTGTGGTCTTGACACGAGCGGCTCAAAGTAGATCACAAAGCAAAACCAACATCGCCATAATTGAGAAAAAGAGAGAAAACTCCAAAGAGAGAGAGGGAATGCATTTAAAACCAGAGCAGGAAGAATCTTTAAAATGAATGAAAGAGATAGAACAAAAGCAACAGAAACAGAAAAGAAAACAGAAAAAAAACCAAAATGCCACAGATATTTCCCAAGGAAATAGAAGAGATTCTTTTTGTTGTTTGCCAGCTTGGACTTTTCCAAGAAGATGCTAAAAGGAAACGGCGGGGCCTGGTCGACAAGTTTTTCCCTTATTTGTTCAATAAGAACAACAACAACCACAACAACAACTACAAAAAGCAGCAGGAAAGTAGAAGAAACAATTTTTAAGATAAACTAAATAAACCGTGGGTCAACTTTGTGAGTACCCTGTGAAAAATGTGTAAAGAAAGAAGTAATTTGAATACCCTGTAAGCCAAATCAATTATACAAAATCTATGCAGCTTATGAAGAAATTACATAAATGAAAATTTGTGAGTTTTCACGCAATAACTTCTTGTCTTGACATCTCTAGAGTTTGAAAAGAATCTTCTTGTTTTCCATTTGGGTGTGGAAAACTAGTTTTTAGAATTGCTTTTGATTCCATCGTGCGCATCAGCCCTCGGCCTCTTTTTTTCTCTTCTTTTGTGCTAACAACGTGCCAAAATTGCCCAAGAGACAGACTATATTGAAGGGCCTTGTGAAACTAATTGCCAACGACGGGCTGTCGCCTTAAAACTAGCCATTCCATTCAGGTGGAAAACAGGTAAAAAGCGGCGTAATCACAACATCATGCATATTCATAGTCATAAACTCCGACCAACTCCCAGTTTAGACGCCACACCTCCTCCTCCTCCCATCTTGGTCAACTACATATATAACTGCACAATTACCTGGTTATTTTAATTAACCCGAAACAGAAAACAAAAAATAAAACTCAGGTGACAACACATAGGAAATGTCTAAATACAAGAGATGACAAGAAGGAGAAGTAGAAAAAAAAGGCACAAATAGCTGGACAAAGCATAAATCAGCTGTAAGTGCAAACAAGTTAATGAATGTATCTGACAGATACATCTGCATAGACCAGGCCGGGCCAGGCACAGCAGCAACATAGACACACACACACACACATACAGGCCACAAGAGACAAATGGAGCTAACCGAAAAGGAAAAGAAACAACAACAAAAAAAAACTGCAACAAAAACACAAGAGAGACAATAAAAAGCGTTAACAAGACACTAGCAACAACAACAAACAAATTTGCCATAGACAATAAAATACTTTTAAGAAGGCAGCAGCAAATAAACGGAAGAGAGCTACTAAATTGTTGTTAACAAATAAATGTTACTTCTTTCTCTCTCTAAGTCTGTCTGCCAGTCTGTCTTCCTCTTCCTCTCCCTCTCCCTCTCTGTTTTTCTTTGCCTTCTAGATGTGGGTCAAATGTGTTTTATAGCACTTTTGTAGTTATTTTTCAATGCCAATGGCAAACATTTCACTTTAACCATCCCGTCGAGTAGCTCTACTAGACTGTTCCCCGCCTCCCCCCTCCCACACCCAACCTCAAGCATTGTTGCATGTTGCAAGCTATGGAATCGAATTTATTGCATTAATCACTTTCAATCAGTGTCCGGACTAGACTGGCCAAAAGTACATACATACATACATGTATACAATATTCAGCATCCTTATCTGCTTCTTCTATATCTGATTGGGTCAAGAACTTTTTGCTTTTTATACCTTGTGTTCAATTTCGTTCAAAAATCTTTATGGAAAATCAACAAAATTTCCTTTTCAACTGTTGATTCTAAATATTTCTTACAGTCTGCATTTGCAGAAAAGGAAAATTTATTTGATGCATTTCATTTTTATCTTACTTGAATCTTTAAAAACCTTTTTCCTTACTTTGCTTCTCAAAACTATTTCAATATTAAACATTATCATAATCATGTCATAGCTTTATGTTAATCTCTTTTGGTTTGTTTTATAAATAAAAACTACAAACTATTGAAGTTGAACTTCTTGAAACTTTTATTCAAAGTTTGCTTCTAATTGGAAAGTAAACTCTACAAACCATTTTTGAATGTCTGTAAACTGGGAAAACATTTGTATTTTAAAATCTCCCCTCAATTGGCATTAAGTCTATTGATTTTGGTTTGAAACTTGACTAAAGATAGTTGATTTGTTAATCTCTAAACGCAATCGCTTTCTTTTGTTTGCCTTTGCAGATTTGCTCAAGTTTTTTTTTTGATCATCCATCTACAATTTGATAAATATTGATCGTGACAATGAACTTGATGATGATGATGATGATGATGATAATCGCTTTTCTTTCTTACGTCGATTATCAGGTCGCTGCTTTTATCATCTCACACACAATCCATCCTACCATTCGATCCAATGCTATGCCGTGTTATTGCAATGAATAACAATTCGTCATTATGGCAAACAATAACATCAAGATTTTCACTTCAATTCCAAGACTCTGGTTTGGTCTGGTTGGGGGGTTATTATGAGGGTATCATCATCATCTCACAATCTTTGGTACCTCTAATGATGTTTATTCATTTATCTTTCACTTGTCCTCCACTTCTTTTGCCACTTCTATGACTATTTTGCAAATGATACTCTGTAATCAATCGTTAAAGTTTGCCAACGTATTTCTTTCTTTTTTTTTTATCCAAGTGCAAGTTCAAGTTGTGATATTTTTGTTCATTTTTGAGAAATCTAAGATCCTTCTTCTTCTTCCTCCTCAGTGCATCATCAGCCACTTGAATTTAAGCTGAGTGGGTGGGTTTTCTGCTCTTTTTTGGTTACCGTTATATGAGCAAGAAGACTAGCAGCAACATAATGTGTGTGTGTGTTGTGTGGGTGGCCCACCAAGAGACTCCATGTTCAAAACTCCAGTCGACTGGCTGGCTGCTTCATTAACACTCCACTTGGTTTGTTGGTTTGTTGCTTGGCTTTGGGTCTTTTGTTTGCCGCTTTGACACTTCAAAGCTTAGCGCGATTAATCTTTTAGAGAGATCCTCAGACTCCTCGACTCTTTATGTTTGCAATTTGCGAGCATTTTGTTTAACCAAAACGAAAAAAGGTGAAGACAGAGACAGAGATAGAAAGAGAGAGCGAATGAGATTCTGGGTATGTTGGCAACTCATTTGCCACTTTTCACACCCTTGACAGCGAAAAGAAAAACGGAGAGAGAGAAAGAGAGACAGACTGACTCTCCTTCTCCTGGATGGCAGAGTTTCACTTCTACTTCTACCAAGTGGAGGAGCCACTCATAAATCATCGCCCAGGCCTTCAAGTAGTGGGCGTTGCGCGCGCCTAGTGTCCATTAGAAGTGAACGCGCAAAAGGCGCGCGCAGCTGTTGTTGTTCCTAGTAGATAGATCTCTTTGCTCTTCACAACGCTCTCCTCATATTGGTAAAGTTAGTTTTTTTTTTTTTTTTTTTTAGATTTTTCGCTTAACTCATTGTCAGCTGCTGCACAAAACAAAATTTTTTTTTTTTTTGTTTTTTAGTTGAAGGAATCGAAGAGATTGTGTCGACAAATGGAGCACTGGGTCAACTTAAGCCATTCAATTGCGAAATTCTATGAAAAATTATTTCATTGTTGCACTGATTGAAATCAATTTGGCGTGCAAAAAAAATCAAGCATGATCTAAGAGCCCCAGACATGAACATAGACAGAGTAACAACATTAACAATTCCCCATTGATAGTTCGTGTAAATCATTGCAAAGGCGGTTCAAAAGTTCATGAGATTGCGTTTTCCATGTGCTCGCTCATGTGTTATGGGAACATAATCGCAAATGCTAGATCATTATTAACAATTGTCAATTTCGAAAAAAAAGGAGTGAAGAAAAAAAAAACTGATTAATCATTTAATAATCGATTCCATGTAGCGACTTCTATAGAAATTGGTTTGGACAACAATGCCCACTCAAGCATTTAATATACATACTTGAACTAAGAGTAACATGCTTGCTCAATTAACTTGATTGAAATTCCTTTTGAGTGCCTAAGTAGGTAATTTCAAAGCTTCAACATAAGCTTAGCCATGAATTTCTATAAAATTTTGAACTGTTATAACAAAACTGTCAAAAATTGATCAAATTTGCTCATTAAAAAGTTAAATTAGGACTGAAATTTAAGTTAACAAACAGATCCATTGAGCGTATATCCCTTATTTCTCTTCAGGAACAACTGGAGTTCCTCTTTGGTGGCCACTTAGAAGTCATATGGGATGAAACTTTGATTTTACACCCATATTTTGCCAACTTTACAGTCATTTTCAAACCTAGATCTTTTCCCATTGAATTTGCTTTATATTCCTTCTTATTGGAGGTGGTTTGTTATCGATGTCTATCGAAAATTTGTTATCGATATAAACTCGCTAAATTAATCTAGCTGTTTTTGTGGAATGTGGTAGAATTCAGTGTAAACGCTCATCATAATGTATGAAAAACAGCTTAAGGGCTGAGATTTGATAGCTTATTCTATAGCAAAAGCATACAAACTAATTTAGAAAGCTAATTTAGTTAGATGGCGGTTCTCTTTGTGAAGCTTATTTTAATAGGACGACAATTGTTAAGCATACAGAGGGGGGAGACAGATTATGTTAGAGGAATGATGGTTAATTTGCCAGTCTGAAATTTAATCATTAATAATTTTTGGTGTATTTTAAATTGTGTGTTCCCTGCTGTGTTTCATTTTTGGTTATTTCAGAAAGTGCTCTATCGTCTTTCTATTTTTTTGGCATATAAAGCCGCTTATTTTCCGGTTATTGCAATCTTTAAGTGTTAAATAATTGTTTGTTAGATTTAAGCTCCTAACGGAAGTGATAAAGTCAGCATGGTACAAAGAACATCAGTCAGTGAGTGAGTCAGTGAGTGAGAGAGGTCTATAAAATCTAAATGATTTGACGGTTACACAAATTAAATTAGGCCAATGGTTATTAATCGCTACTTTAAATTCAATACTTGAATACTTGCTTTAAATTTATATATTTTTGGGAAGGTTTTCATAAGTTTTTCAAAGCAAAAAAGAACATATTTTCTTTGAATATATAAGATCCTTGATAATAAATCAGTCTAAAGGGGTTTTTGTATGTTAAAGTCGAAGAAATAAAAACAACTCTATGGCACTTATACTGCACATATGTACATATGCGTGTGTAGTAGTCAAAAAGGAATCTTTCAACCTATATGTTTGTATGTGTGCGTATATGTTGTTGTGCATATTATGCAATATACAACTTTCAAACGCTTGAACAATTATCAAATTACAATCGCCTCATTTTATGGCCTCTCGACCAATTTCAGTGTTCTGGTTTACCTTTCGTCCAGGCCAGCAGCGCCAAGTCAATAATGGCCAATAACTTTCCACAACAAGTGAGCAAGCGCAGGCGATAGAGAGCAAACAACCAACAATCGACAACAACCCACAAGCAGCAGGCAGCGATCATACTAGCCGCCGATCAGCAGCAAGCAAGGCAACTAACCAACGAACCAACCAACCAACGCACCAAATGCAACTGTGTTCGATTATTATTTTTTATTGCTTGACTTGAGACTTCTTTTTGTAGTTGTTGTTGTTGTTGTTGTTGTTGTTGTTGTTGTTGTTGTTGTTGTTGTTGTTGTTTTAGAGCCTAAAGCCAAGCATCATCGACAGCAATTGGTATAACCTCCATGCCTTGCCACTGCTTGTGTGTTGTTGTTGCCAGCACGTCCTGCACCATTTGAGCACCACCACCTGCTCCACCTTTTCATTTTCCTGCTCCCATTCTCGTGTTTTGTGTTTATCTAGTATTTGGCTTGCTCCTGTGTGCTTTTCTTGTTGTTTGTTATTGGTCGATCGCGGAAAATGCGGAAAACTGTTTGCCTTGAAATGGAAAATGTTTTACGATGCTGCAAACGCACATTTTGCTGCTGCCGATGCTGCTGCTGATGCTTAGGTTGCTATCATTTTGACTTCATCTTTATTTTTTTTTGCTTCAAAGAACATGAAAGTTTGCCTGTTGCTTGTTGTTGTTGCTTGCCTGTCGGTTAGAAAATTACATTTTTTCAGTTATATTATGTTTTGTCAAAGACAGAGAGAGGGAAAGAGAGAGAGAGAGAGAAAGATAAAGAGAAGAAAGTTTAGAATGTGTGGGGGAAAAACTGGCTCAACAATGCTTCTCCAGCCTTTGAGAAAGTGATTGCAAAAAATATAAAAATTCACCAAAGCAAAAAGCCACAATAAAAACTTCAAACCGATAAAAGCCTTGACAATTAGATGTCAAAACTCTGGGTGGCACTTAAGAAGGCTATGTCTATCTCTCTCTCTCTCTCTCTCTCTCTCTCTCCCTCTCTTTCTGCCATATATCTTTGTCGTTTTTTTGACGTTGCTGTTATTACCGGACTACTACCACTCTGCGTGGGTGGGTGGAGAAAGCAACTGTTTCTATTACTCTCAGAGACTCTAAGACAAAAGATCTCCCTCAACTGTAAATGCTGCCATCAATTAGACTTCAACTTCAAAACATATGGAGACAGACCGAAAGCTGTGGCGAGGCGAGGCGAGGCGATGAGGGACGGAAACAGACCTTGCGCTTCAAACTTCAATTAAATGCTGAAAATCGTGCATAGACAATATTTATCAATCACCATTATTCTAACTGTATCTCGGTTAGTAAGTTGCTAAGGAAGGAACCAAATAGAAGATGACGATGACGACAACGACGACGACGAAAGGAGACGCTCAAGATGCATAGTTCGTTAGGTATTTAAAGAAAGAGAGGCCGGCCTACCTTATTTTTGATTAAAGACGGCAACGTGACACGAAGGCCAGAAGAAACTATGTTAGAGTGAGAGTATTAACTTTATGAATCTATTCAAATTGGCATTTAGGACATTCGGTTTACTAATGGATCGAATGAGTGAGATTGAAAAGTGAGTGATTGAATTGAATGAATACAAGTGCAGAGACAGAGTAGTAGTCCAACTTAATCCTACAAAATATTGCCTATACTCAACACTGGTCCCTAAAACGGGGTTATCAAGTACTCAGAGTTTTAAATGTATTCGTATAGCTCTTTAATACTTATTTAAGTTTGTAAATAAGTCTAACATTCATTTGTTGTCGGTTGAAATGAGTAGGATATGTAGTATAGAAAAGATTGAATGGAATGGCAATATCTTTATTTATTTAGAAGGCGGCTCCTCTCTAACCCAGTGATGGGCTCTTTGCACTTCACTTCATTCCGCTGCTCTATGCCAAGTCATAACGAACGCAAAGTTCATGCGGTAGTTCAGTAGAACAAGCGGCAAACTAAGCATTTGGGAATACTGATGAAGAAAAAGACAGGGAGGGAGCGAGGTAGGGAGGTAGATGGTATAAAGTGGGGAGGTTCTTTAGACAAACGGTGGCTTAGCCTGGAATCGGAGCGGAGTCACTCAAAGCCGGTGCATGCAACAATGAACTCGCAACTTTTTAACTGTATTCAACGTCGTCGTCAGTCGGTTAGTTGGTTGGTTGGTTGGTTGGTCTGGCGGTTGGTCGGTCGGTCGGTCGCTATTGCCGCCGCTGCTGTCGTCTATTTGCGATTTGTGAAAGCTTCTGCTTCTGCTTTTTAGCCGTGTTCATGGCCGTTTGGAAAATGAGTTTGCGTTTGCTGCTGGAAAGACGAAGGAAGATCTCTTCTAGCAGCAGTTGTTGTCACGGCTCAGTAGATGTTGGCCAACAAACGAAAAAAAAAAAAAAAAAACAACAAAAAACCAAACAAACAGTTCTACAAACAATGCATAAATTGTGCGCAAAAGGCCAAAAAGAGACATTCGCCAGACATTTGGCTAGACCGAAAAAGTAGTTCAAACTAGCCGCTCGCTTACCGCTTCACCCCATGGGGAAACACAGAGAGAAAGAAAAGGAGAGATATATGCAAATTTTGTCTACTTTTGGACTTTATTTTTGTAGATCTTCATCCTTTACACACACACGCACAAACACACACACACACATTTCCATTGGTGCCTAATTAAGTTTCAATTTAATTCTAATCTCTTAAATCTTTTGCGCTGAATGATGCATTGCTTATGTCCAAAATGCGCCTAATAAATGGCTTTAATGACCCAAAAAGATTGTATCAAATAACAACCAAGACAAGATCTCCATGCATCCGGGGCGGAGTTTCAAACGCATTTTAAACTATGTTTGTTTATGTTTATTTTGGTTTATTTTGTTTTTTTTTTTTTTTGCGTAGCATTTAAAAATTTGTTACACAAAACTCAATTTTTCCTCTTATTTTTTGTTAACCCTCTTCCTCTCTTTTATATTTTTCAGGTAAGTCAACTTCAACTTTTACCCAAAAGACAGAGCTCTGTGATATTTTGTATAATTTTTAATCACCACGTAAGTAGCACGACCATAAATCAGTTAATCATATCTGGTGGAGTCAGAGGGCAGGCAGGCACAGGAAAAGAGGAGAAGGAGCTGGGTGGAGGGAGTCTCTACTCTCTAGCTCTGTGATGATGTCAATATACATAATTATTATGCAAAACCCTTTGAAGGGGCTTTCCGATAGGGCCAAACTCAGTGATGGATTGAAATATCGCAGAATATTATTTATGATTCAATTTAATAGACTTTGAATCCTGTTGCCGAATGCCACATTAGAGTATAGATTGGTTATAATCTAGATTAACTTCCATGTGCTATACCTTCTATTCTAAACCTCACTGTATTCTTCAGTGAAGGCGATTTGGTCAAGGTTGTCGTCACACATTTCTAAATAGTTTTCTTTTGTTCAAAAATGCAATTTTTTATTCGATAGTTTTCGTTTTAGTTTATCTTACAACATTATCGTCAAACGTCTCTTACAAAACACATCGATCGATCGATCTTTTTGGGGCCTTTTATATGAAGTCAAGCAATTTGCTTCACAGCTTTGACAAATGCCCGAAAATTCATCAAACTTTTATGGCCATTCGCCTTGTTTTCCCTTTTGTCTTCCACAGGTCGAGCGTTTTTAGTGCGTTTTATGGCGCGCTGAATTTGCCATAAAAATCTTTTCTTTTGGTCAAAATAATTTTACGCATTTATCAAGAAAAGAAAATGGGGTAAGAAAAAAATTAATGCCCTTTAAAAGTTTTCTATACCCTGTTGAGAAATATTGCAATGGGTATATAACTGTTGATTAGTCTGTCGGTCCATTGGATTTCTTAACCAAATTTGGGAACTTTTTTGTTACAACTTGTCTATGTGACTATACAAAGACCTAAAGACATTGTAGCCATAAAAAATCTCTCAACTTCAACTTCAAATTCTTAATATTGATTGATTGATTGGCAATGCTCCCCAATCTAAAAGAGTTACAATTTCATAGGGTATAATTTTATAGTCGTTACTTCAACTTCAGTTAAACACTTAAATTTTTGAGTTTTTTGTTGTTGTTTTCTGTTTGTGCAATGTGTTTTACGGCAGTATAAATATAAATAATTGGAGGCTTGTTATGAAATTTACATAAATTTTGAACGGTTAAGAGGAGAATCTCCTCAAAGATACAAACGATCTCGGGGCCTGTTCTCGAACCGTCATTTGTCAAATCATATTATACAGTTTTTGACATGTTTTTTTTTTTTTTGACGGGAGGTTTTTATGTTGGTTTTTGGTTGTCTTCGCCGGAGGCAAAAGCAACTCGACGGCCCTTTGCCATGTTTAGTTATTATGTTTTGACTGAAATTAATCAAAATAGCGAAAATTAGTTTGTTGTATAAGACAGAAAAATAAAGGGGGTGTTATGTGTGAATTTGATTAATTTGTCCAAGATAACGAGAGAGGAGATCATTAGTCGAGTCGTTAGGTCCATAGATTAAGGTGTGTGGTTTTTTGTGGGAGATTATGCAAAGTATTAAGAGATTATGTTGTATTTATGTCTAAGGCTCTTATGGCTAATGGCTTTCAATGCGGGCCAAAACATTCTAATTGCATTTCACACTTTTCAAAAGTCAAAGAACTTTGTTTCCTTTATTCCTTCTTATGACCTGTGAATTTCCTAAACAAATGTTAACTCGCGAAATTCTCTTCCTACTGGACAGGCGATTTAGCACCCACATAAGAAATGAAATGTAGGCATAAACGGGGAGTTCCCCCGAAAGTTAAGGGGGTTCTGAGCAGAACCAACACTAGAAACACTCTTGCCTGCAATTATCAGGTAACTCCTCGATACATATACATACATATATTTGCAGGGAAAAGGGAGTTTTTGGTGGCACCATATCACGCAATCTTCATTTCCATAGTCAAAATTTATTTTCTTCTGTATGAATCGAACTTGCAACATGTTGGCTAACGAACCGGTTGCGAGCTATCAAAAAATGTTGCTCAACATGCCACAGTCAGCTAGCAACATGTTCATTTAACAGAATCACTCAATTCTTGTTAAGAAAAGAATATGCCAATCTTTTTTAAACAATTTAATATGGTTTCTTTTTTCAAAATGTACACTCAAGATGAAAATAATAGGTACACCCCTTGAAATTTAGCTTTAGTGACTTTTGATTAGCACAACTTTTTTTCTATTACTTTGATCATCAAAATTTAAATGCACCTCTCTTTATTGAACATTTGTTTATAAAAGTATCTTAATTTCAAATTGAAAATGAATTTTATTCAAAAGTTACAACATTAAAAATGAAATTTTAGAATTTCGTGCTTAGGTACACTTCAATTGACTAAGTTATCTTGAATTTTTTGGGTTTCAAAATCTGAAAATCTATTTGGGTTTCATAATGTGCTTAATATCCAATGTATCTACTTTTCTTTTACGATTAATTTTCCCATCCACTTGGACATTTTCATAATCAAAGCTTGGCAGGACTCCATCTGCTACAATTGTCGATTGTTGGCACTTTTTTCTGACCCCACAAGTTATCGATGAGATGCAGATCAGCAGACTGATCAATACTAGCCATTAAGAGACTGAATAACCAAAAAGAATAAATTATAACACTTTGACATTCATGAGAATTCTATATCGATACTCTATTTGTCCGTTCAATACCAATTCTATTCCCCCTCTTAAAAGGTCTTTATATCATTCTATGGCAATTGTCATCACATAATCTAAAACTAGATTTAGACAATTTTGAGTCATTACTTAGGAGTAATTTTCAGTTACAACTCATAAATTTATAAAATAAAGCAAAGCAGTTGAATTTTATTTGCCTCAAGTTAATAATTTTTAACCATTTTACTGAATAGTTAAGAAAAATATCTCAATTACTTTTGAAATTTTGTACCAAAAAAATCATTGCTTTTGTCCCACGGTATGTTTGGTCGGCTGTGTTGTCTGGTTTGGCTTGGTTGCGTTCGGTTGCGTTGTGTTTGCCTGAGTGTATCTGTATCTGAGCACTCAAATGTATCTGTATCTGCGCATCGAGCCTCAGTAATACGCGAGCGCCACATCCATGCACAACGACGACGCGGCGCGTTTTCGTTTGTGTTGCAACAAAAAAATAAAGCCAAAAGGAAAAAGCGCGCGCGCGCAACGCGTTTTATTAAAACAGAACTCAAATATTGGTATAAAAATCGTTAGTGTTTTATGTATTAAAACTAAATGGGAAATTGGAAATATAAAAACATAAATTTTATATATTACAAATAAAAACAATGTGAATAATTGCATTTGCCGGCATTTTTTGCTTCTTCTTCTTGTTTTTTTTTTTGTTGTGTTCATTTCATTTAACAAAGACAAAAACTCTCTCACTAAATACACACAGATACTTATACAAAAACGAGAGTGCATTTCATCGAGTTTCGAAGTGCCGCCTGCATTTTTGTACAGAAAAACAAAAACAAAAACGTTCTCAACTTATATACACATTCGGGGTATCTCAACATACACACACACAAATACAAATACAAATACGTTTTCTGTGTTACCCTCCGATTTGAACTGAATGTATTGCGTTTGCATTTTGTATCTGTGACTTTGTTTTGCAGCTGTATCCCTACTGTTTGTGTTTGTGTGTGTTTGCAGTGTGTGAGTGAGTGAGTGTGAGTGCGCAAAACACTCTAAAATAAAGGTAAACTACCTACTTTGCCTGCCTTTTTCAATACGAATAAGACAGACGCTCAAAAGTGTACGAAAAATATACCGAAAAACACACACACACAGCCACAGTCACTGAGTGTGTGTGTGTGTGTGTGCGTGAGAGATGCAGAAGGACTACCAGATGGAAGATATTATACCAGCACATTACTGAATCAAAGCAACGTCTCTTCTCTGGTCTTGCTCTGGGTCTGGGTCTGGTCTCTTCTTTGCTCTGATTTACGACCTGGCAGCACTTCCTTCATATCGGCATTTTCTACTTTACCAGTTCCCAAGTTCTCTGTATATACATATATGTATTTTTTTTTTTTGAAATTTTTTTTCTTGTTGTGTGTGTCAAACTAAAAGAAAAAGAAAAAACTCGTGGATAAATTTATATACAAATATATAGATACTTATATGTATGTTGATCTGTCACAAAATTGGATTTAAACTTAAAAAACATCAAGGCAAAACTTTTCTAATTACTTGGTATGTACTTTGGCTTCTTCTTCTTCTACTTTTCATCAACATCACGATCTTTCTCATCATCCGACTATATACATACATATATTTTTGCTCTAAGCACTTAGCAGTTTTTATTAATATTCACTTCCAACTCGTCGTCGTGAGTTGTTCTATATAAGCATAAAGTCATGTGTGTGCGAATTTTAATTATAAAAGTGACAAAAAGAGCGACAAAAAAAAAAAACCTTACAAATACTCATACATATACTAAAAAATATACAATGTGCTTGCTCTATACTATATATATATATAGAATTTGTGTATATATATCTATAGACATTTGTATATAAGTAACAGTTTACTTATAGAGTTGCCGGCAATTTAGGCAAAAAAAAAAAAAAAAAAAAAAGAAAAGTATTTTCTGCTTGAACAGCAGCAATTTATAGCTCGTCTTTTTTTTCATTCTTTTAGTTTAGTTTTAACAGAATTTTTGGTTTGTGATATATTTTTTTGCTTCTTTTTTTTTATGAGCGCAATTTTAGCATGTTTTATTTTTCTGCCGTTTCTTCGAATTGGGAATCAAAATGGGTTTTTGAAGTTGCTTAGCAAAATTTGGGTTAAATGCAGTTACGAGATGAAAGGATTCTTTCTCATCCACCAAAAACATTTCATGGAATTTTCGTCAACATAATATATATATTTAGATATCTTGCTAATGGAAAAGACCAAGAATTTGTGACCCTGTAGACATAAATAATGTGTATGTGTGTATATAAGTTTCCTATATTTATGAACATCATTAACAGGCACTTTTGTCATCACATATTTACATATATGTACATATGTATATAAAGTTTAGAACTATTTCAAGAGTAAAGTAAGATAAATTAGCCATAGATACAATAAATTTATGGTTAATTTTGTATAAAAAAGTTGCAATAGAAATTTACAGAGCCAAAGTAAATCTTTTGCGTGATAATAAGCATATTAAAAATTTACTTACATTAGTTGAACTTAGTAAATCATGACATTTGTGTGTGAGAGATTTAGTCGTAAATGTCATTGAAAGATTTATATTGATCTCTCACACACACACACACAATAGACTCATTAAATCTTATTCGTTTATGTTTTTTATCAATCACCGAGGCCTAGACCCATATGCTTGAAATTGATTTAGCTTGATAGATTCGATAAACGTTTTGATTCATTAAAGGGGTTAACCCAAAAGAACCTTTTTATACATATCTGGCAAAAGGCGAGATAAATAAACCCTTATACATGTCATTCGCAGTTACAGATACCTTAAACATCTGTGACTCGGTGGCTTTGTGGTTGGTGTGGTAATGGTGGTTCATTCAGTCTGGCAAATTTGCAACATCCTGTTGCATGTCCTGACAATCAGCTAGCCCAAAAACAACAGATCTTCCTTTCTCCCTCTTTCTCTCTCTGTCTCTGTCTTCCTTTTCCCTCACCTCAGCTAACAATTTGAAGTTGCAGCTGTTGAAATAAAATCGAATTCGAGACGTAGATAATAATAAAGCTTCATGTTGTTGTAGTTGTAGTGTTTTTAATGTGATGACGATTCCCAATTCCGTTTTCGATTCCCCTCCCTTCCCTCATTTTTAGTGAGCGAGGGTTGCTTCAAATTATTGCCATTGCCTTTGTTGTTGTTGTTGTTATTGGCACAACAAAAGCGAAGCAATTAAATTGAAAAAGAAAAACCTTTAACACAAATAACCTGACATTGGTGGTGGTTGAACCAGAATTTGTCCTCTATAACACCCCACCAAACCAAAGAAAAACTCATCGATTATTTTATTACCACTCTCTTCTAACCAATCAACCACCCCCACACACAACACAACACACACAACACGCACACACACTTTGTTGTAAGTGTTATGATGGTCATTCCAATTTCAACTTGTCAACCATGCCACAAGTTGTGCCGCCTTTGCCCCCGCCTCCTTCTTGAGAGATTTCCTTCAAGTCGTCGTCGCCTTACCTTTCTCTCTTTCTCTCACTCCCTCACTCTCTTTCTCTCTCCTTATGGTGTTTATCTTTACTTCTTTTCGATTTTCTTCACTAATTTTCGTAGTTTACCTTTTTTTCGGTTTTTTTTTTTTTTTTTTGTTTTTTGTTGGTGTTTTGCTTTCCTTATCAGCTGCTATTTATCACATTTTGTTTTGGGGACTTCTTCTTTTTCATTGGCTTGGAGCCAGACAAACGACAAACTCGTGCCCTCCAGTCCAGAGTAAAGTTCTCTGAATTGATTTTGTTAACCTGAAAACTTGTTTTCGAGGTGTGTGTTTTTGTTTCTTTCTTTTGTCAATTTTTTTTTTGGTAAGACTTAAAAACTTGTTTTAAGGATGTTCGTTCTGAAGGTTTTCGTTGTGGATTTTTGCATCTGCATCTTCAGTTTTATGACTCATTTCAATAAGATTTATAGCGGATATGAGTGAAAACGACATATAAATATAAAATACTCAGTTGTTGGCACTCGACATCAAAGATGATGATGGAGTTTAACTCATTCTAAGTTAACCTTTTGCATTCTGTTTTATCATTCTGAAGATTCAATTATCACAATAGTGTGTATACAAGTGACATTAGGACGTTTCTTTTCCCCTCATCAAAGTGTTGGTTGGTTAATTACATTCTCTCTAATGACAGTTTTTATATGCTTACCATAGATCGGTAGATCGGTAGACGCATTTCATCCCATGTGTCTAACACGTGCCAAACAACAAACTATAAAGTGAGACAGCATGATTTCCTTTTTCATGAGAGAGTGTTTTCCCAACATAAAAATAAGTGGAAATAAATTCTAGCAACTATATAATGATGATGATGATGATGATGTTGGCTGCAAAATTCAAAGGCCCCTTTTTAGAGTCTTAGACAATTTCCTCTCCCTCTAATGTTGTTGTCTTATTCTTTCTGTCTTTCGGCCCGTTGTGTTCTCTCCTCTCCCTTTCGATGTGTCTTCCTTGAAAGTGGCTATGAAATTTTATGACCAAACCAAGGCAAACCAGTATGGAAAAACTTGAGGAATGGATAAAAACCAGATGATGATGAAGTTGGGATCAAACAAAAAAAAAAACCCCAACTCTAAACAAACTCTACAAACTTTTTGCCATTTGAGAAAAAGAAGAAGTTTCCTTACCTCACCCCCCCATCTAACGACTCTTCATCTCATCATCACAGTGTGTGTTAAATGGTCTTCTGAAAATTTAAACAACATTAACTTGTTGAACTTAGGCAATATTTGCTCATTATCAAAAAAAGAAACCAATTGAGTTTCTTTATTTTAGTGGGGAGGGTGGGGGCGGTCAGACACACCTTACTTAAGAAAAGCTTGTCCTCTCCTTTATTTTCCTTTTTGCTATTATGTTTAGTTTAACACTTTTTCTTCAGCAAAAGCAATTCACCGATGTTAATATTTATAAAAAAAAAAAACACCCACAATCCCCTCCCACATCGGCCTCCCGTCATTCAGTCTTTCAGTTACTTTGACATTGAAATCTCATTTTGATTCATTCACGAGAAGAAAAGCGAAAAAGAAAACGAAAAGAAAATGTAAAACCATATTAAACTACATTACCGGGAGGAAAACAACAAAAGTGAAATCTAGACAAAGGAAAAGTGAAGGAAATTGGGGGAAAAAAAACTACAAATCAAATTAATAATCATATGTTTTAGCTTAGGCTCAACTCGGGCTTAGTTCAAGCTCAGCTCAGCTCACCAAAATGATGACGCCCCCCACATACCGTTTACTCCACCTCCAGCTCCTCCAGCAGCTCCTCTTGGCCCCTCTTCTCTTCCTTGTTTGCCAACAGTTGAACTAATGCAATTTCGATTGGAATTTTTCTTTAGACTGGCTCAATGTAATTTAGTTGAATCTGTTTTTTGTTTTTTTTAGTTACATACAAACGTATTGAGTTGTATTTTTGCGGTCAGCAATTTAGCTATGGCATGGTCTCATTATTTCGGTTAATGATATTTTCTAGTTTAGTAGTTTCTGTTGATTTTTGTTTAGTATGTGTTGTTGTTGTTTGGTAAAACGTGAGGGTATTGAAAAGGTTAATAATATTAGTAACAACTAGTTAGTTAGTTATTTGGTATGTGACTTTTCAAAACGTTTCGTTTACTAACCAAAAAACACCAAAAAGGAGAGCAACAATTTTCCACTGTTCCCCACTCTCTCTCTCTCCCTCTTTATGGTCTAATGGCGATTAAGCTTAATATAGATTTAGATTTAGGTCAGATAAATGAAATCAATTTTTCATTATCTTTTTAATGATCTTTTAGTAGTTTATTTTGTTTTTCTTTTTGTTTCTCTTGTAATTTGATTGTTTGTTCAAGTCGTAAGATGACAAATGCTTTTGATCCCTTGAAGCCAGAAAGTCAAAATGCTGTTTAGTCGTCTAGTCTAACACAGTTTTACTTTGGTTGCATCATTAATAATCGATTGGGTACTAGATTAATGTGTTTGCACTCTACTAGATCGAAAAGCCTCTGGCTAAATGGATTTCAAATATGTTTGTATGTTTCTTGGCTAGCTGTCTAAGCTTGTAATCGATTTTCACCTCGTCTACCCGCCGCCTCCTTCTAGCTTGCACCTCTCTGACTCTAATTAGTGACTAACTAAAAACTAAAAAATAGAAAAAAAAGAAGGAAAAATCAAAAACTTCTACATGAAAACTAGTTTGCAACAGGCAAAAATATGTTGAGAACTCGACATGCCATGGCACTGTCGACTTGTCGACTTGTGTGTGTGTGTGTGTGTGTGTACTGTTGAGTGTTGTCGAAGGAATTGGATATTGGTGGCGGAGAAAAGGGAGGGGAGGGATGGTTGTAAAGAAGATGAGAACGAGGACGAAGACGCAAAGACACGAGGATGAGAGAGTATGAGAGACGATGATGAGGCTTAGCTTTAGGTTGAGGGGGAGCCAAACTGAAACGCGTTCTTTTGGACAACGACAATTCCAGGGAAACAGCTGTACGTGCTGAATGCAGCTGCTTCCCCTTCAACCACCATTTGCAGCAGCAAGGCACTAGTAGCCAACACCACCACTACCACCACCACCACCGCTAGCCATCGAACTGTAAAGTTAGAGTCGGTGCGCGAGCGAGTTGAATCCAACTCTTCAACTGGCAAGTCCAAGTCCAAGAGTTTAGCCCGAGACTCCCAGTACGAGTATATGTAAGTCCGAGTCCAGGCCAAGGCAAAAGTGCCGGTCAGTATGTGCTCTGGATTTATTGCCTTTGCTATGGCTACGTTTTGTGTCCCACCTCAACATTGCGAATGAGAGAATGCGACGATGCGACGACGATGAATACATGAAGCGGCTCTCCGTTCCCCGGTACCCGGTTCCCGGTCGCTGCTTGTGGAGGTCAATGGCATCTTTGGACGACTCTTTACTGTTGTTCTTTTTGCTCGCTCGCTCTCTCTCTCTCTCTCTCTCTCGTCTCTGTCTCACACATACTCTTTCTGTTAGCGCGAATTATTATTTTAGCGAAGCGAAATGGAAAATGTTGTAATAATAATAAAGTGACTCCATGACGGGGAACTAAACACCAACTCGAGACTAGACACAGAATGATAGAAAGAGATAGAGCCATATAGGAGTGAGAGAGAGAGGCGGAAAGCAGCCAAGCCCAAGTCTCGTTGTCTACTCCAACTTACATCATCAAAAGACAAACATTTCCGTTAGATTGGTTAACACGCAAACCAAGCCAAACCGAACCCCAAACCTATCTATCTATCTAAAACACAAAAAGTAAAAAAACCATAACAAAATAAGTAACTTTAAGTTGGTTCTAACTAAGAGCTTAGCCTTTTGCCAATTAAATTGATCATTTTCTAGGAATTGAATGAGCTTTAATTGAAGTTAACCCCAACTTAACTTAACATTTCAACAAAACTACAGAGTCGGAGTCGTCAAGTTTGTAATATTCAACTTGTCAGACACTCCGACCCACATATATATGTACATTTAATCATTTATCATCATACTTCATTCATATTTAGCTACAATTCAGTTTAGTTTTTTATCTTATCAACACGTTGAGAAAGTAATACAGTTAACTCTCCAACACTTCTGTTTATCTGTTATGTCTGTCCGTTTGTATGCACTTTAATGACTCAATTAAAAATTTATCATATTCTTTCACTCTGTCTAGACTTGATTGATTGTGATGTATGATTTTCTGTGTGTGTGTGTGTGTATGGTGTGGTGTCTCTTTAGATAAGAGATTTTGATTTCCATCTGTAAAGCGTCTACTAGACACATTTGAGAACGCAGTTTCGTTAACACTCGGTGGCTTTACTTGAAAACAATATGAAAAGAAGATACTAAAGATAACAACAAATGACTCACAAACAGACTGAGATCATTAAGCTGCAAACAAGTACATACAGTTTAAGATAAGTTAAACACCTTGGGCGCCAAAATGCATTAACATTGCTGGTATGAGTGTGTTATTTGTGTCTCTAGCTGTCAATTTTTCCTTTTTGGCAATGCCCCACGTTGGGCACCCCATATTTGAGGGATTTGAAATGAAATGAATGCAAAAATTGCCAATTTTTAGGCTTCACGTCACATAAGATGAAAGCAACCGAAAATATCCAAAAATTGTACACCATTTGGGCAGATATACACAAAGAATTGAAGGAACTTTCAAAATGAAGCAACTTTCTCATAAATTCTTTATATGTTTTGAGGTTTTTAGAAAATGTTTCTTTTTTGCCTTTTTTTTTGTTTGTACTATTGACATTTGACTGACATTTGACAGAAAAATTCTTTCTACACACAAACATTTGTCCATTAGTGTAAAGTTATGGCAACAATCCAGACTTTTGCCCTCACCTAACTACACATACATATGTATGTACATATGTATATGTGTATGGTACTTATGATGTTGTCGTCGTTGTCTATGGTTTAGTGCCTATAAAATTTTTTACCCTTTTTTTGAGTTTTTTTTTTTTTGTTGTTTGTTTGTTAGGCTCTGCTGAGTGACCCCCTACACTTTACTCTATACACTTTGCCATGTTGCACGGAAACAGCAACAACTAGAAAAGAGTTTCACTTTCTTGGCCATCGTTTTGATGATCGCTCGGTCGGCGCTTGCAGCAGTTAATTGGTTTATCACGCATATGAGGAAAAAATATAAAAAAGTAATGTTGCACTTGCCACCAATCGGAACCATATGAAAAACACTTTCGTTTTTTTTTTTTTTTTTTGTTTTCTCTGCTGCTGCGCTCTCTGTTTTTCTGAAACACAGAAACGAAAGTGAGCTTGTTAACATTTGCGTTGATTTTTCACAAGATACATAATACAGACGCTGGGTTAAAAGAAACAAAAACAAAGTAAATGAAGGAGTTATAATAATTGCCAAACCTTTAGCATCATCATCGACCTGAACAACATCATTATTATGATTCCAGTATTATGGTTATTTTCTGTAATTGATACCTGTCATTAAGATCCTCTGACTGACTCTCTGGCAAGATGTATCAATTTAACCACAAACAAAACTTTAAGAAACTTTCCTAAAGTTCAGGCATGGAATGTACTTCAGAATTCTATTTAATTTCATTTTGAAAGTCTCTAAACTCTTTATATATGTATGTATGTGAAAAAAAGAGAATCTAAAATGTTTTCCTTTGCTTTTAGACTCTCCTGAATTCATAAGTTATGAGATTCTTCTCATAATATCATTTTGCCACCCGCATGTATGCTAATCCGTACCTGTATGGGGGTGACAAGTTTGTTTTCCTTACCACAAAATGCATCTCTCTTGGCTGCCTCAACTCCTTTGGAGTTGGAGTGTCTTGTTATGTCTTGGATCTCCCCTGCTGCGTCTTCTCTTCTGTTATTTTTGCATAATTTTTTTTTTTGCTTTTGCATATTTCATGTTTTTTTTTCTTCATGTTTCTTCTCTGCTGCTGTAGCTGTAAATGAAACAAAGACATCATCGATATCAAATGGCAGACTGACTGGCATCAACAACTTTTCTATGGCTTCGCATTGCAGTTGAAAGGCAAAAAATACTTAAAACTGAAGTTTTTTTGAATTGATTATAAAGTTTTTGCAAGGCTCTCTATAATTATTTGTACCTTTTGGATAATGAAATGTTTTCAAATGTGCTGCACCCAACTTGGTAACTGGCTTGGCGCCACATTTTGTCTAGATACATATGTATCTAACGTTTTTTTAAGATACTTTAGCCCATTTGGAGTGTGGGGAGGGGGAGGGCGTCTGTAACTTTTATCGACCATTCAAATCACTTCGCTTTACATGCTGTTTGTTGGTCATTAAAAACCAAACTCAAATCCCATAACTCCACAAAACTCCACAAAAAAAAAAAAAAAATGAAGTGGGAAAACAAAGACTTCAAACTGTGAAAATATTTATTTTTCAATATTTAATAATGCAAACATCGGTTCGGGCCAAAAGAAAAAAGCGGATAGAAATGAAAAGCTGATTTTACTACTTCAAGTGACTGACTGACTGACTCCAGCAATATCATTGTCTAACAAAGTGGATGTGATTTTATGTTTTATGTTTTATTTTTATTTTTGGTCTTTGAGCTACTGTGGGGCGGGACTTTTGATATTAATTGGTAGACAGAGAATGGTGTGGCTAGGCAAAAACGAGGCGGAGTGGATTGGAGAGGCATTGACAATGCAATAAATGAAAGTGCATTAATTTGTTGTTTATTTGTCTTGATTTTTTTTTCTCATTTTTCTCTCAACTTTTATAAATTAAACTCTAAAGAGAACTGTTGTGAGAATTGTAGGCAGAAACTATAGAGGAAACTGTAGTAAAGAAGAAAAAGAGTATCACTTAAACCTATAAAAAAATGCCCCCAAAATGAATCATGTTTAGAGTCAAAAGAGGGGGGAGACTCTTAACTCTTATCTTAACTCTCTTTTGACTAGTGAGTGAGTCTCAAAACTCAATTAGTGGGCGGTTTTTATTTGTTCCCTCCTCATTAGGAGAACGACAAATGATGGCCACTTTTTATGGCCAAAACTTCTTGTCATTAATTAAATTAATATATGTAAAAGGAAAAAAAGCACATCATAAAATTGAAACAAAAATAAAAAGGAAAAGAAAAGAAATCTCTTACGACGGCGTCGGCGGCTTCTTCTGTGCATCACAAGTTTTTATTTCAATTTTTATGACATTTCTAGAATGTGTATCAAAGTTCAAGACTTTTTGTTTTAAGCCATGTTAAGAGTCACCACCTAATAAAAAACAATTTTCACTCTTTCTCTTTGCAGGTAAGCCTCAAATGAATGTTGCAACAAATATTTTCATGTATGTTGTAAGTAATTTCGATAATTGTTGTTGTTGTTGTTGTTGTTTGACCAAGCCTCAAAAAGAGTTGAGTTAAACCGCAAAAAAACACAAACAAAAACAAAAACAAATTTCTGAGAAATAATTTCTGTCAATTTTGTGTTGTTGTTGTTGTGTGTAGCAGCCACATTGTAGTTGTTGTTATTGTTGCAATTGGTTAAATTTCTGCGGCTTTTTTTTTAATGGTGATCGATGGCTAATAACAAATAGATATGCATCTACCCTATACTCCTTGGGGTAGAATGGAAGCAATAAAATTTTGAATATTTTCTAATACTAATGAAACGTTATTAGCTTGAATTTAGTTGGGCAAACAGTTAAATTCAAGTCCTTTCCAATTTCAAATGGAAACCTTTGTTTTTCTAATGATGAACTAGATTTAATAACTACTATTAATATATAATCATAATCTTCGTTCATAGCCCAAAACAATTTATGAGTCATTTTGCTATAGAAAATGTAGTTAAAATTTAGTATGAATGCCTAAAATCGTAGTAAGTGTTAACTTTTTGTACAGGGTGTGTGTGTGTGTGTGTGTGAGCTGGTAAATCCCTCAAAAAGTAGATAAAAAAAGCATTCATTTAATTTGATGTTCGTATGGAGGAATAGTTTGATATTTCGAGGGGTTTGTGGCATGTTGCACAACGTTAGTTAGTTAACGGTAATTTTTGTTTTGTTTTTTTGTTAGTTAACCAATGAATGGCCTTAAAAATCTAATTAGACAAAACAAACGGCAGTCGGGGCTTCAATTTTATGACCATAAATATAACCACAAAGAGTAAGAACTTTTTTTTTTTTTGTTTTGTTTTTGAATATTTTTTTTGTTGCGTTTTTTGTGTTTCTTGGAAAGTTTTCAGTTCCGCAAATGCAAATGAAACAATAAAAATCTGACTAGAAGGTTTTGCATAAAGCAAGGGGCGGTCATTGGAGGGGCCACGAGAATATTGTTGAGCATAAGGAAGGGTGGAAGGGGCATGTACATGTTGTACTCTTGTGCCACAAAACGCGATCATTTGCGTTTGCTATCGTGGGCCATAAACGGGTTGATGAGGCCATCTTAATTATACCGTTGCGAGACTCTCTTTGTTTTGTTGGTTTCTTGGTTTTTGCCTTTTGTTGCTGCCCGTGGTGTGGTGTGCCCCAAGTAGACTTCAGTTACTTCATTTGCAAATTGCGGCATTTTCAAAAAGACTTACGACCAGTGGATCTTGTTGGGTAGTTAGTTAGTTAGCTTAGTTGGCCAGCTGACTGAAACTCTGGCCCCTGATGCCTGCTGCTGCCTGCCTCTTTGATGGAGTGAAAGATTGTACCATTTTTGTCAGTCAACTTTGAAGGTTTAATTGTCGCCTCGCCCATAGCCCTAAAGCACAAGCAGAGGGTAGGGCAGGGGGCAAGGAAGGGAGGTAGGGACCCTGCATTTAAAACGGTATCATCATGTGGATGGGTCAGATTATAGTGTCAGGCACGAGTTTGGGGCGATCTGAAATGCCTAGTGAACAGAAGAGATTGAATAATTACCAACTTGAGATGGGCATTAAATACGATGATGCTCTTTAAGACTTCTCATAGAAATTGGAAAACTATTAAGATATTGTTGATAACTAAAATGAATGATGATGATTTACAAATGATTCCATCAAAGACAAAGTACAAAAACTTGTAAAGTTAATACTAATCGATGTAAACTATAAAAACAGAGCCATGGTCGTGGATGGAAATTTACTATATTATTGTTTTCAATAACAATTAAACTTGACATATTTGAATTCTTCTCTTAAATCAAACTCAAAATGTACCTATCAATTGAGCAACTAACTCGGTCGTTTTGGTCAAGTTTTAGAAATTGTTTACATTTAACTTGGCCTGAGTAAATGAAATTTGTAAAAAATAGTGACGTAATCGCTTGCCATGACAGTAGCAAAATACATTATCATTCCTCTAGTTCTTAAAGGATTTGAATGTGATCTTTGCGATATTTTAGTTCTTCTAGCTGTTAGTGAACTGATAACACAATTGTCTAGAGTTTAGACCTTTGATTTTAAGGAATGATCTCATTGCTACTTGAAAATTCTCATTTTGCTATCAGCGAAACAAAAGCAAAGTTATCAAAAAATCAATAGAGGAATTATCTTGCCCAGCAGTACTAATTATATCAATTGAACATTTCTGTTTTTTGGACCATTACGACGCCCCTTTAGTTAGATAGATGTCGATTGATACGCAATTGCATCCATGTAGCACCTGCTTTTGGTCACATAGCACTGCACTACATACACTTACACTTACACTTACATACATAAAGGCAACCAATGGGGCTTATTATAGACATGATATACGAGCTTATATGAGTGCCATATTTACCCATTAGGGGTTACTTTATTTTATTGTGGAAAATGCAATATACATACATACATACATATATAAGATAAGGTATGAGTGAGGTAGCCATGCACATTATGGTAGACGCTTCTATCATTAAAAGTACATATATGTATCTCTCTTAGTTGGCCATATGTCAATCTTTTGTATGTAGTTTTTCCAAGCAGTGGCCTCAACCAACAAAATTTCCCCCAACTAATTTAAATTTAGGTTTAGGAAAAAAAAACAAAACTAAAAAACAACTCAAAAATACCACCGGAAACCGCAACTCGTAACTTGCAACTCTGGAGCGGAACGAATCACAGATAGATGAAGAGACTGCGACAAAGAGAGAGAGAGCGGGAGAGGTAGAGGTAGAGAAAGAGAGACAAACAACAGTTTTAATTTGAAGAATTATCTAGTACTTGCTATGAAGCAACAACAATTAACCTAGTTTCGATTTTAATTTTTTTTTTTTTTACTTTAGCAATGACTTTAGAGAGTTGAGAGTAGATTAGGGCAATTGTGTAATTCATCCTGTAAACAGGAAATTCAAATAGAAAATTTATAAGGTAATAGAATGGAAAGTCACAATTCACTATTTGGAGTTTTAGCCTTAGTCTCATTTGAAGTTGCAGCAAAATTTCAGTCAAATTTGTCGCCATTCGCTTAATCATTCATTCAGTCAGTCAGACAGTCACCCACACAGTTGGCATATGACACATGCTATTATGGGGCGTTCCTTTAAAGAGTTCTAGTAATTTTGTATTTTAATTTCCATTCTCAATTTCAATTGCCAGATCTCTTACCCTTTCCTTTTTCCCTTCCGCTTGTTCTTACTATTTTGCCGCTTTTATGATACGTTTTTTTCTCTATTCGTTCCAATGAGTGATTTCTCGGCACACTGGCAGCCACCTGCATAAAACTCTCACACACACACACACACACATGAACATGAAAAACAATTTCCTTTTATGACTTTTTGTTCTCAAAGTTTAGTTTTGTTTCTCTCCTCACCCCAAAGGAAAATTTTTTGTGGCAGTGGCAAGTGATGCAACCAAGTGAGATCGATGCAATGGAATGCTTTTTGGTGTGTTGATGTTTGTGAGTGTGAGTGGGGTTTTTTTATACCATACACCCATAGGGTGAAATGGTATATTAAAGTCGCTAAAATGTATGTAACAGGCAGAAGGAAGCTTCTCCGACCCTATAAAGTAAATATATTCTTGATCAGGATGAATAGCCGAGTCGATCTAGCCATGTCCGTCTGTCTCCGTCCGTCCGTCCGTCCGTCCGTCCGTATGAACACGCAGATCTCGGAGACTATAAGAGCTAGAGCCACCAAATTTGGTATGTATACTCGTGTAGTATGCACATGTTCAGAGTTAATTGGAATTACGGCCACGCCCCCTTACGCCCCCAGGAATCACATAAAACTGTTTTTCTTAAAAAGTATAACAGCTAGAGACATCAAATTTGGTTTATATACTCGTTTAGTTGGCGCGCAGAAACTAATTGTTTAAACTTTTTGCCACGCCCCCTTCCGCCCCCGGAATTTACATAACACTGATTTTCTTAAAAACTATGACAGCTACCGACATCAAATTTGGTATGCAGACTAGTTTAATAGACGCGCAGAAACTGGCTATTTAAAAATTTTGCCACGCCCACTTCCGCCCCCGCAAATCAAACAAAACTGATTTTATCAAAAACAAACAAAGCTAAAGTCACCAAATTTAGTATGTATACTGGCTTAGTATTCGCGCAGAGTATATATATTTTCATATTTTGCCACGCCCACTTCCGCCTCCATAATTAAGAAAAAACTGATTTTCTCCTGTAGTTTTTTGACTATCGCATTCAAATTCGGCAGACTAATTAATCTTATCTATTTCTACAAAACTACCAAATTTTATTGAAATCGGACTAGAAACATGCAAAATATGCGTATAAACGTATTTTACTACGCGGTCCACAAGGCCAGAATTGGCCGTTGGCTAGTAGCGGCGCTAGAGTGCTCGTGTGTTCGTAGAGTGAGCGAGATAGCACATACTATGAAACATGTAAAAACAATTTAATAGACATACATATGTACACTTGGTTTTCGAAATTTAAAAAAAATTGTTTTACCTGGTGTATGGTATACCCGAGTCGACGAGTCGACTTACTTGCTTCATTTTTTTGGTAAGAGTTCATTGCCGCCTTTGGCATGTGTTGACCAAAGTTGGCATTTTGCTTAATTATCTGACCAAAAGAGTCAAGGAGTCACCACGCCTTGTAGCACTCGTGACATTCGGTGGTTTTTCTTTTATTTTGCCTGTAGTCAATGAATGCGCGCTGTCTCTGCTTAACTCTCCGTTAGTTTTACCTCCGACGACGACAATGAAGAAGGAGTCCCCCCAATGCCTTGTCCAAAGCCAAGTTCAACGGAAGCCATTAAAGAAATTTTGTGCATTGAATGGCGGCGGGTCTGAGCTGTGTGGCAAATAGCGTTGCGTAGCAAATATCCCCTCTTTGCCACACTCCTCTCCTCTCTGTTTCTTGCGTTTAACATTTCTTTTGCATTTTTCGTTGATCTGTGGATGAAGATAACCTTCGGCCAAAAAAAGTAAAAAAAAAGGAAAAAGAGCTAGGTAAAAGTAGAAATGTTTGTGCTGCGGTTTGTCTTTTTATCGCCTTCGGGTGCATCTGCTGTGACTGTGCCGAGCTGCAAAGAAATTAATTCGCTTAACCTCTGTCGACACCTCCCACAATTGCAGCAAGAAAAAGAAGAAGACACTCACTCTACCTACCTACCTGCCAGCCAACCTGCCTGACTGCCAAACAACTACAACAAGGCTTTCACTCACTCGCATTACCCCTTCTTGAATCAATTTAGTTTTTTTTTTTTTTTTTTTTTGTCTTTTTGAGTTTGCACTTTTGACTGACTTATGCAAATTTGCGTCCGTTTTGCAACCAAGGTTCGTTGTCGTAGTCGACGTCGTCAAAAACGAAAAAAAGGTCGTCTTGGGTTAACTGCCACCTAACTGACTTGACTTGACTTGACTGACTGCAGAGGAGACTAACCCAACTAACCAACTACCACCCATCTAATTATGCAAAAAGCCTCTTAAAGGTGAAAGGAAGCCCAAAAACTGTTCAATGAAGGAAAATTTTCGTATGATGACTTTGTCTGGAATTTCAATTCCTAATTCGAGGGTGTTGCGTTTGGCCTCCTTCTCCTCCTGCTTCTCATCATAATTCCCCACGGAAATCCATTTAAACAGCAAAAAGCCTGAAAAGAAAACCTCAACTAAACAAAATTTGTTGTTTCTTCTTAAATTCACGCACCATTTGTATTGCATGTGTGTTTAAGTGTGTGTGTGTGTTTGTGTGATGGGAGTAAGTTTTGGCTGGGAGGGAAGAAATGTTGGCAAAAATGCGGAAATGCAAAAACATTTTCATATATAATTTTACTATATAGTGTGAAAGAAATATGTACACACAAACACGCAAAAGTTTTGAGAAAACATGGCTAAGACGATCACAAAGGCAAATGATGCTATGACCTGAATATACACTACAAAGCGAAAGAGAAACGGAAATATTGTATATATAGAATATGCAAATGAAACGAGGGGAAGACAGGAATCTCTTGGATTTCTCTATTGAAAACTTACAATTTCAAAGGAATAAGTTAACATTGTAGGATTAGGTCTATAACTTGAGAGTTATAAAGTGTTCCTAAGTGAACACTTCTCTAAGAAAATGGATTCAGGACTTAATCTTTAAGCAAACTGTCAAAAGTAATCAAAATTTCAGAGTATTTAGCCTTTGGCGCGAATGTTTAAGATGAAAATTTGTACATTTTATATATAAAGTTATCATATGCCAGTAAAAAGCCCCAAGGAGTTAAAGGTTGAATGAATCTAGGGAGCAACAGGTGCTTTAAGGGGAGTTTAAGAAAACAGACAAAGAGAGGCGGATAAGTGTATGTACATATGTCGGCCTGTCATGGGTAAATGGTTGCAATGCAAATTCCAGACCCTTTTTGCCGAACCCAAAGGCAGCAAGCAAGCTATCATTCACACACACACACACACAAACAACTTGTTTTATCTGTTTTACAAAGAATTCGCAATTGGACATTTGGTTGTGATATAGAGACCCTGCAGAGGGATAGGAGGCGGGGATATTCATCAAGCAACAACAGGGGCATCAAAGTTGATTATATACTCGCCTCCACCAGCACTTCACTTGTGAGAGAATTGTAAAGGAATTGTGAGGAATTGCTCTGACATGGCTAAGGCCAAAAGCATGGAAAAATTGGATTCGCTACTGAATTTGGCACGTCCACTAACGAGCCTTGTTTCAGCAATTTTCCCCATAATCTCTAGGAAATGTTAAGCAATAGACAGTCAGTCGTCCGTCTTTGGTTTTATTTTTCACACTTTTTTTTTGTTTTTCTTCTTTTGCTGAGTTTTTAAAGGATGATGATGATGATGATGGGCAATCTCTTTTTGGATTCAATTGTTTCCGGTTGTTTCGAAGCTCTGAGCCAAGCTAATCGGACTAGCTCCATGGGTGTCATTGAGTGAGAATCTCATGGACGTGACCAAAACTTGAGGCAATTATCTGTGGAGCACCAATGAAATAGCCAGCCAGCCAGTCGGCCAACCAGTCAACAGACAATTGCAATAAAATTTTCACGCGCCAACAACAAAGACAATTAGAGCTACAGGGGAGGGATACAAACAGACATAGAAAATCAAAATCGAAATGCAAGAAACAAAACAAAAACTGCCAAAATGGGCGTGGCCAAAAAGCGGCATAGAGAAAGAAAATTGCCATCCTGTCAAATGAGCAAGCTTCATCTAGGTATAATGTTGCACCTGTTGCAATGTTTCGGTTTTTCTTTTTTTTTTTTTGAAACGGTTTTTTCTTATTTTTCTCTGTTTGCCATAATTCGTTTTTCTTTTTGTTATATTCATTTCTTTGCTTTTTCATTTAATACGCAATGTTTATGTGATTTTTCCTGTTTTCGCCAATTAATTAAAGAAACAAAAAGAAAAAACCGCTTGTTAATTAAATTCAATTAATTAAAAATTTGTTCGGTGGGTGTTAACCATGAATTCCTACTCGGCAGGCAATCATTTGCCAGGAAGGACAGCAAGGGGACGAGGGACTTGACAGTTTTATGAAGTTTTTGGCTACATAATTTCATTTGCAACATTATGTAGGCGTTTCTTCATTCTATATACACACATATGTATGTGTATTCCTTGCAACTTTCTCCTCATTTCAAATGTAAAATGATCATATTTTTGATACTCTATACATGAGATGGGCATATCAGCTAGATCATTTATCAATGCTAACAATTTTGAAATAGAACTCATATCAAAAAAGTGTGAAATTTAGTTAAGATCAGGGAGAACTTGGTTGTTATTTGAAGATCTTTATGTGTGATCTATAAGATAGGTTCTGTATGGAATGATCTTTGATATAGTTAAGTCACTGGGAATATAAAATTGACTTTGCTGAAACTATTCTTCAATTTTATTCACGCATAAATCAAATATTTGAGAGATAGGTATTATAAGAAGAAACCTTTGTTGTGTTGGCACTGTGTTAAAACTTCGGTTTTGGGGCTCTTCTCCTTGAATCAATTCAATCTTCTCTCTCTCTCCTGTGGCAACTATTAATGTTTATTGGTTTTTCTCTTAGCTTTTTATGGTTTTTGCGATGCTCTTGAATTACAAAATAGTCAAAATAAAAAAAAATTGAGTTTTCCTTAATTTTCAAACGGTTTTTTGGGCAGCAGCAGCCAAGCAGCTGATGAAGATGATTATGATTATTATTGGAAGAAGAGTTTGATCTGTGTGTGTGTGTGTGTGTGTGTGTGTGTGTGTGCTGTGTGTGTGTGTGTGTCTGTTTGAGCTTCGTCTCAAGTTGAAGGCGCAAATAAACATAAATATATATACAGTTGCGAACTTAATAATAGCACCACTTGCTGAGGTAATGTGTTCAAAGGATTCCTAGGCTTATTTTAAGGTTCTAGGAACATGTGAATACGTTTTTGAACGTAAAATACTTTCTACTAATGGAAGCAGAAAAAAAATTCTACCAAAATCCAACGTTTTCAAAGATTTTTACAAAAAACCTTGATATACTCAAAAAATACCCGAAACTAAAAATAGCACCACTTTACAAATATTTACTCAAAATTAAAAAATAGCAGAAAAAAACAAAATTCATTAACAAGTTATGATCAGATATTAAAAATAGTATTAAATAATAAACTTTATACTTTGTTGCATTGCCCTTATTGGCAATAACCGCAGCACATCGTCCTGGTATTGAGTCAACCAGGTCTTGACAGCATTTGACCGTTATTTTTGCCCAGGACTCCTGGATTACTTCCCAACACTTCTCAATTTTTGTTGGTAATGAAACAGCAACTGCTTTTTTAATATCAGACCAAAGATTTTCAATGAGATTTTGGTCTGGTGACTGTCCCAGCCACTCAATTAAATTCAGATAATTCGCTGAGCACCACTTCCTGGCTTTCTTACTGGTGTGCTTTGGGCTGATGTCCTGTTGAAAGGGTCATATTAGCTGTATATTATCCTCAGCGTATAGTGGCAACACCGTCTATAAGATATTTACATGAACTTGCTGATCCATAATCGATTTGTGGACTGATATGTGACCGACACCATAATAAGACTAACAGCCCCATACCAATGACACTGATTCTAGACTCTAGGGTGAATTTGGAGTTGAATTCCAGGTTCTGTGGACGCCAGACGTATGGTCTATAGCCTTTTCTACGATATTTTACAATTTTATTTTCATCAGTCCATTGTACGTTCCTCCAGTTTTGGACAAGCCAATTCTCATGATCTTTGACCAACTTAAGGCGATTGGCATTATGTCTAGCGTTCAAAAGTGGAGGCTTTCTTCGACTGGAATCTTTTGAATTGATCTTCCGGAGGTAGTTGCGAACAATTTGGACCCTAGTTTGGGGCTGAAAGTCCTTTTTAAGATCTGTTAGAGCCTTAAAAGAATCCTTATTGCTCTCTCGCATTAAGGGACCGACTTCTTGCTGCTTCAGTCTTGGCTTTCGTCTGCGAGTTTAAGGCTTCTGTTTCAAATAGATCGGTATTCGGATCACTCTGTTGGAAGTACCAACCAGTTTTCCATCTTCAAGATCCGATTTTTTCTCCAAAACCTGGTTTAGGATGACGTTTCGCTTTTTTCCCGGGGCAGTGTTTTCCCCGACCCATTATATCTAAAGGTCTCGGATATTTTGTAGTACTGTTGCTTTTAAAATCGACTTTGAACCAGGGACTATTAAATATGTGTTTTTTGCTATGCAATTCTGCGAAATTTAACGGTATTTTGCAAAATACTGCAAGTGGTGCTATTTTTAGTTTCGGGTATTTTTTGAGTATATCAAGGTTTTTTGTAAAAATCTTTGAAAACGTTGGATTTTGATAGAATTTTTTTCTGCTTCCATTAGTAGAAAGTATTTTACGTTCAAAAACGTATTCACATGTTCCTAGAACCTTAAAATAAGCCTAGGAATCCTTTGAACACATTACCTCAGCAAGTGGTGCTATTTTTAAGTTCGCAGCTGTATTTTGGTAAACATTTTGGGTGCGGTGCCGCTCAAAATGAAGAAAAATCCAATGAAATTATAATTTATGATTGGAAAGAAGGTGAAAAGATCAGAGTTGAATTTGAAATTAACAAACAATGAGAAGAAATGCCGAGTAATGTCAAATGTAAACGATTTACTTGATTTGAGTCTGAAAAGAAACAAAAATTGATATATGTGTGGGTAGTTGACATGATCTTTAATTATTTTTTAAATGATTTCCAAACATTTCGTTTACCAACCACACACACATAAACACACATCCCACAGGGTATTGCAGTATGTGTAATATGGAACATATGTTAGGCAGTTAACCCACGACAAACTCCTCCCCCCCCCAGAAAACAAAACTTACATAAGATAGAAGGGAGGGGAGGTGAGGGCAAAACGCATTGAAGCTTTGTATTGAAGACACAAATTAATCTTTTGTGGGTTTCCTCCTCCTCCTCCTTAAAATTTAAGTGATAACAGGCATAATAAAGTTTTCAACGCTTAGACTCTGGCAATAGAAATGAGAAGGCAAAGGGAGGAGGGGCTTAGCAGTCGACAGCAACATGCAACATGCAACTTTGGCTTAAATGAAGCTTGAGGCTGGAGAAGATCCCACCATGAGGTTGTCATTTTGTTGCCTTCATTGCGTGACAACTAAACATTTCTTCTGAAAACGTAGAAAAACGTAAGAAAAACGAGACACAGATGAATGAAGATGGGATGGCAATTGATGAGTTTTGATGGGTTTATAATGTTTGAGGGAGAGTCTCCTCTAAGTGTTTGTAATGGAAATGGAAAATCTTATTTGAAATTTGGAATTTTTAGCAGCGGAAACAGACAAATCAATGTGGGTTAGCAGCAACAGCAGCAGCAGCAATGGATATCCCGCCGATAATTGCAATTTAAAATCAATTTTAACTTGCCTGCTCCGCTCCACTCGGCTGTCTTGCTGTTTTCTCAACTTTGACTCGAATTTGCTTGCAATTAAAGTGGCTAAAACAATTAGCCAGCAGCAGCATACACACATACAACAACAGCAAAATGTTGCTAGCAACATTCACCAAACAGAGAGACGTCGAGACTGTGTTGTGCACCATTGAAATAATTTATGACTCTTTCATATTTTTGCCACTTGCAAACAACAACACGGCAGAAGGAGATTTATGGCAATATGAAAATTGAAATGCAATCACACCAAAAAATATTATGTTAACCTCTGACACTGAGAGATGCCGGAGAGAGGGGGTGAGCAAAAAAGTCGAAATTGAAAATTCATTTGCCAGAATGCAAACGGAAAAAAACAAAAACCATTTATGCTTTGAACATAAATCAGTTTCATAGACAGATCGACAGACAGACGACAGAGTCCGACCGGAGAGACATAGTTTTCTTTTTTCCCCATTTTTTTGTTTTTTGAACGGCTTGTGGCGCCCTTTTTTGGGTAATTTCGTTTTTCACCTTCCTTTTTCCCCTTTGAATGAATCTGATTGACAGGCCATGAAATTGCATTTACTCGTATTCAACTTTAACCTCTGATTTCAACCTCTCGTTGACATAGATGAGAGAGTTATGTCCTTTTGGACAATTTGTTTTGATTGTGTTGTCTTCTTGCTTGGTGGTCTTTTCATATCATATGTATATATCCTGCTGGGTTGGAAAATTTCAAAACAATGGACAATGTATATATGAAATAGACTATTTTTTGGCTAACCCCCTCTTCTGCCTTATGTGTTTGATCATCTTAACCAAAAGTCAAAGGCCTTGGAATACCTTATGCTTCCATTCACAATTATAATGATGATGATGGTCATGACGATGAAGCAGCATGTTGCCCAGCTAATGGCCACCCGTGTGACTTGGATTTTCCTTCTTCCTACCATTTACGGCCTCGGCTTCCTTCCCCTTCCCCATCCCCTGCCACTACTGCTGCCTGTTGTGAGATTTTTATGCATAAAAATCATATATATTTGCCTGATTTTTCGTTGCCAACGCCTTGGCAAACCAACAAAAAAAAAAAAGGTCTTTTTGCATGTTGTTTGTTTGTTTGTTTTTTGGATGTCTTTCTTAAACGATTTCGTGTTACAATAAATTCATAATATTTAAGAGTTTTTTGAAAGCTAAACGTGATGTGCATTTTTGTTATATTGTTGCCTTTTCTTTCCTTTTCCCGTTTTTTGCTTGGCCAAATGTTGCAATTTGTTGGCTCAGTAGCTACATGAAAGAAGGCTTAATGTTTTGAAAAAGAAACTTTCCATTTAAAGTTTCAACGAAATGTTAGGAATGTTATAAATAGTTTATGTACATTTTAATAATATTGTATAGAGAACTTTTGTATGATACTCAAAAAACAAAACAAAAATACTTCAAGACCTTATAGATCACTTATTCTTAGGCATATTCATAAAATTTTAGTACATTTTCAACATGTTTGAGAAACACTCTAATATTGTTGGGCTACTGAGTGGAAATAAACTCTCAGATCAGATTGGAAAATTCAATATTGTATATCTCTCATTGTCTCTCTCTCTCACTCTCGCCACAATTAGCAATTGTCTTTTATGACTTGATATCATTGATTCAGCTGATTTATGACTGTCGAGAAAGCCCTTTCCAATTCCTTATCTAATCGTATATATATATTTTTATGAGCCATAACTGGGCCAACTTTGTTGTTTTTGCCTTCTAATATATCGATTTTCATTATTCAAAGCACTTTCCAACGTGACAACTTAAATGTATTTCCCATATCTAAACTCTGAAATCCAGGCCAGATAGAGAGAGAGAGGGAGAAGAAAAGAAAAAAAAGGAAAACTGAATCAAACCAAACCAAACCGCAGGCCACCACAAACGTCGCGTGCCTTAGTCTGCTGTCTGAGACTCAGTCAATTCAACTATTCGCCCTACACACACACACACACGCCACCGCCCTCGCCTCACCTCACTGCATTTGAGTTCAGTTCATCACCTCTTCGAGGCACCCCCGCCCCCACCAATTGGGGCACCACGCCCACACCCACGCGAATGTCACGAGCCAGAAAATTGGGTGAAAATCTCTTGTTTTGGTCTGAGCAATACATAAATTTTTTTGGATTTTCTGTAGTCATGGATGAAAAAGCTTTTGCTCGTTGCTTTTCAATTAGCATAACAAACCACCCGCGTCCCCATTCCATACCATTTCTGGCTCCTTACTCCTCCACTTCAGTTGGCTGCTTCGTCCACTCAACACTCAATCGGATATAGAAGAATTTCTAATATGGCGCCCGAAAATTCCCACTTGAAATGACTGTGGGAAGTAAGAAGGAGAAGGAGCATGATGGTTGGAGGGGGAAATGAAGAAGGGAAAGCCAGCCGACAGCTTGTGGATCAATTCAAGTTGAAAACCCAAACAAATCATGTGTCTTGTATCTAGATCTTGTTGTCAAACATGTTGTTGGGGGTTTTCTTTTTGGTGGTGGGGTGCCCCTATTTGGTAATATATTATATATTTATAGTCGGAACTTTCCCTTGGCTTTAGAAGTGGTTTTCCCATAAATTTTCCTTTCTTTCTTTCCCCTTTTCTGAATTTTCTGAAATACCCTGTCATTCTGATAGGACTTTGGGTATACATATGTAAATATAGAGGTACATAAATCTAAGACTAAAGCGTACAGAGGAAGGGTAGAGAATAGTCGTGATTTTGAATATGTATTTGATGTTTTTACTAACTCTATATTTCGTTTTTCATCTCTTCTCTTTCTAGGTAAGAATGGCCAACAAAAATCGGCTGATTGATGTTCATATCAATATCATCTCTAAAAATGTTTGAAAAAAAAGAAAATCAAATTTTTCCATTTTCTCAAATTTGTTTTGTAAGTGTGTGTGTGTGTGTGTTTGGTTTTTGCTTTTCCTTGGCAAATTTTTCCGGGTTTCCGCAATTAACGAAAATTTCAACGATTGGTAAGCTAAATGGTTTGGCTTTTTGTCTCTGTCATAACTTTAATTTTTATTTTTTTTTTGGTATTGCGTGCAAATTTTAATTTTTCATGGCAATTTTGGCTCTTGAAATTGAGCGCAAACCAAGAAGAAAAGAAAAAAAATGGAGAGAGAGATAGATAGAGAGAGAAACATTTTGCCAATTGCCAAGACGGCGACGATGGCGATGACGTTCAATAAACTGAAAATGGAAACCCAGATTAAGTTTTAAATCGTCCTCACTTTGTGTTGAGTCTTGTATGTCGGTCTGTCGATCTGTCTCTCAGAAATTAAAGTATATGTAATTAACATTTATTCACTTTTCTTGCCATCTCTCTCTCTCTCTTTCTCTCTCTGTCTGTCTTTGTGGAAGTTTTTAATTGTTATCATTTACTTTTTGGCTTTTATTTCGAGTTTTCTGATTTATTACTCAAGGTAGATTAAACGAGGGGAAAACATGTAATAATGATCAATTGTATGGGAAAGTACCTCGACGTATCGCGACCACATAATTGATCAATTCAAGTGAGTGATGACATCTGCATAGGCTGTAAGCAACCTGTACCGGAACTTGTTTAAAGGATGTTTTTTGGTTTGGGCAATGAATGAGAGTTATGTAACTTTCACATTTAACATTTCCAAAAAGGAAATTTGTATTTCGAAATGTCAAAAAAATAAGAGTATTATAGCGTAAAATTAACATTTAGTTCTTATATAAATTCTCAAGCTAAAGTTGGATAAGAAATTTAACGAAATAGTCAATGGAAAATGCTTAGGATATATAATTTAAGATCTGCCAATTGATTGGGCCATGAAATCGAAATTCATGTTAACCATTTTTAGATGGGCAGCTAACAAAACAGTAGGTACTTAAACTTTCACCATAATTACTTTATATTTTTTTGATTTTATGTCAAAATTCACACACAAACACACACACACACACACACTTTTCCTCCATATCGAGTGAAAGTCCTCCATTGAACACTTCTATTGAATTTTTGTCCTCAACAATATTTCAACACGACAAAGAGCAGTAAAGTAAAGTAAAAAGAAAAATGAAAACCCACCAAACTGCACGCAATAAACTCTATACATTTTTTCACACATCAACACCTTCTTTTCCCATCTCCCGCAGCAGCTCAGCTCGCGCCCCCCTTTTATCCTCCACTTCTTGCCCGTCGTTCCATCTACCTTCCTATCCTAGCCAAGTTCATAAAAATCATACAAATCGCACATATTGCCCCCTTGCTGCATTTGCCGCCATATCCTCAAGTTCATAAAAAGCATACAAATCGCCGTTGCGCTGAAATAAAACCAATATTTATTGGCCATGCGGCAATTGGTTGAAAAACTTTATTACCAATTTGCCAATTTGAATAAAAATGAAACGAAAACGAGATGAGGCACAGGGAGCAGCCAGCACCATCAATTGGTAACTTGTTAAGAGTTTATATGGAGTTAGACGAGAGGAGAGGAGTAGAGGGCAGAGAAGGCAAGTGTGGGCACACCTTACATGCATGTGTGTGTGTGTGTGTGTGTGTGTGGGTTGTTTGCAGTTGGAGTTGGCTGATTGAATGTTTATCTTACATAGGTTTGGGAGGAGTAGGCGAAGAAGATCGACTGCAAGTGGAACAAGCCAGGCAATTGTCACAGTGTTACAAAACTATAGGTTATGGTGGGCAAAAAGTGCAACAAAAACGATCAATTCCATTTCATTTTCACATATTCACATCCGTCTATCTAAGAGGTATTTAGTCAGATTTTTAGTTTCAAACCGTTTCCAAATGGGGTAAACTAAAGTCTTGTTATATAAGTTTACCAAAGTCTTGGAGGAAAATATTTTTCCCACACTTAGAGAGAAAAAGGTTAAGAAGCAGACAAAGTTAAGTCAATTCGATAAATAATTCTTTCCACTACATTTTGGTAGTTCTTTGGAGAGAAATACAATTTTGAACCAATGTGAGAGACTAGGCACAAAAAGTAAAGACAGAGACAAGCAACAAGATGCAGTGACAAACCAAAAGTCTCGTTGCATGGAAATTATGATGTCTGCGTTTGAGTCTGGGTAGGTAGCAGCAGTCAAGATGCTGCTGCACCTTGTGGCATGTTGCAAGACTTTAACAAGGATTAATCATCAAGCAAGAGATATGATGTGTGAATCAATTTTCAATCGCAACGAGAGACAAATTATCATTACAGATGCACCCTTGACATCATCATTATCATCATCATCATTTGGCGTCTCAGAGCATTAGAAAGTCTTTTCTATTTCTATGTGTTTGTCAACAAAATTTGATCACGTGGCGATTTTATGATAATTTGTGCGCCGCGGTTCGCTTGATCGGAAAATGGTGGAAAAACTAATGTGTCACGTCGTTTGTTGTCGGAATGAATGATCGTAACAAATATGAGGGTTAGCCCTGGGGTTAAATTCAGGTGCGAACAAATGCAAATATGTATGCTGCAAGCTGGGAAAGGCAAGGTGCCAACTGTTTGTTTCGAATTGTCGTGATGATAATATGGTGACTCAATCCGCGCGCCTAGGAAAAACAGCGGAAACGAAGGAAATAAAACAAAAAAAAAAAAATGGGGAAAAAAAGACTGCAAAAGTAAACAAACAGAAATAAAAACAAAAAAAAAGAAAAAAAAAGAAACAAAAAGCGAAAAAAAAAACCTTTTGGCATATCAAACTCGGCAAATCGGCTGAGACAAAATCTCTTTGACAGCCTTCAACTAAAAGGAAAAACACTAACAACAGGCCATACCAATACCAATACCAGTAACAACAACAACAGCAACAACATGAAGCAAAACTGATGCAACAAAAACATTGTAACATTGCCGGAAGACACGGCCAAGCTAGCAAATGAAAGAAATAAAAAGAAAGAAACGCTAGAGAAGCAGAGAGAAATAGAGAGAGAGAGACTACAACAATAATAGCAAGACTTGAAGCAAAGTTCGAATTGTTTCCAATATCGAAATGCACTTTTTGCCTTTGACAGACAGATCGGACCAGCAGCAACAGCAACAACACCAACAACAACAGCAACATTTCGATGTTGCAGTCAGAGCATAGAGATAAACAATCTGACAGCCAAGTCCAAAGACCTAAACCCGACAGATGGAGCCATAAAATGTATGGAAAGAGGAGGGATTCGGGGGGCCAAATGCATGTATAGCCAGCATAGGATAGGCTAGGGTGATAGGGCTTTGCCATAGCTTTGACTAGCGCGCATCTTTCTTCTTTAGTTTTTCTTCATTTTTTTCTGTTTAATTTCCCCGCAGTCGCTGCTCTTGTTGTTGTTTATGCTTCTTGGCATTTTCTCGAAATGTGCAGCTGCCAAAGATGAAGATGAGGACTCGAAATTGGAATTGAAGTTGCCAAGAGTTGAAAAAACTATTTGCCTGCTCGTTGGTTAGCCATTAAATGTTTACGTTTATCAGCATAATTGCTAGCAATTCTTATCATCATCATCATCATGATGATTACATTGAGAAAAATACTAATCTCTTGACTTGTGCAAAAAAACAAAAACAACCACTGACACAGTAAACAAAATCCCAATTCGATTTGAACACACATTTTCTCTTTGACATAGAAGGCAATAGAATCAAAATCTTATTGGACCTCCTAGATAGAGAGAAAAAAAACTGAAGACTCTAAATGTTAATAGTTTTTCTTTAAATCTAATATTAAAACTCCATTATAACAAAAGATCATGCTTCATTTTAGATTAAAAATTTTGTGAAAAGTTATCAAAAACCTGATAGATGAGAAAGGAAGAAAGTAATTTCTAAATAGATTACCATTTGATAATTCCAAAACTTTTTAAACTAAATATTCTAGATAACTTTTGCTTTCCGACACTGACTAAAATATTTATTATTATCAAAATTTTTATGTACATATTTCTCTTCAAGAAGTCACACTTGATGGAGACGCTGATGGAGACTTTCAGTTTACACTAGAGAGAGAAAGAGAGAGAGTGAATGAACTCTAAACAATTGAACATTAAAAATCATTTTTGTTACTGAGTTTTTGTTTTTTTATTTTTCGTTGTTTCTCTCTGCTCTCATTGTTGCGGTTTGTTGTTACTTGTCTTTCAACCATAATCCTTAATATTTCGATTTTCACATGCTATTGAACCCAAAAGAGATGACTCTTACTTGTATTATTATTAGTATTAGGTTTTATTATTATATTAGATATTAACGCCCTGCCAAGGCAAAAAACATCAAATGCTTTAAACTATATATATTTGGTAGCAAATCACGTCCCATGAGATAATCGCATAAAAGTGTTTGTGTCGGTGGGAGAGGAAGAGGGGCAAAGTGATGAGCGCTTGCGCGATGACCATAAAACCGTCATCAATTATGTGCCATGGCCAAAGTACTATATTATGAACTTTTACTTTAAGTGAGCGGAAGAGAAGGAGAAGAGATGGCTGAGGCTGGGGCTGAGAGGGCGTCGCCGCCTTCTTTTGCTGCTTGTTGGATGGATGAATCTTTGATCTTCTCCTCCTCCATCTCCTCGTCGACGATCGCCTTCAACTCACACCCCATGCTCATCGCTTTTAAAAATCAATTTTGCTCTATTGATAGAGAAGAAGGAGGGAGGCCAGAGGTAGCGGTCGTGAGTGGCTTACACACAGGTGCTGCTCGATAGCACATGTTTAAAGCCTTTCGGAAGTTTACCTTTTTGCCAAAAGTGAAGTTTTGTGACCCCCAAGCTCCTGAAAAGTTATGAACTTGTTTGCCAACTTAATGAGTTACACGAAAATGAAAACAAAAAAACAAAAAAACAAGGTAGAAATAAAAGGGGGAGTTTGAGCTGCCGTATGAGGCGGTGCCCGAGGAGGTCTGACTTATGTGCCATGATGTTGTAGATGGTTTTTTTTTTTTTTGGCTTTTTGTCTTCTCTGTAGCTTCTGGGCATTGCCAAATTGAGGTGTCGTAATGGTGGAAAAACGCCGCACCATTCAATGCAATGCAATGTGATGTTCAATGTTTGTTCATCTCCACATTGGACAACAAGAAACAACAACGCGATAGTGAAAGTGCAGCAACATCGCCACAGTTTCCATTGTTGCTGATGTTGTTTTGGCCTCTGATGTGGCGCCGATCTTCAAAAGGCGGCGGCGGCTTCTTCGCCTGCGGTTAAGAAACTGAAACAAAACTCCCTCCTCCCACCAAAAAGAAAAACTCATTTGCAATGTTAACAAAATAACCAAAAATTACAAGAAATTTGTTTTCTCAAACAGGTGCAATACCTATAAACCTCCCTCTTAACAACAATTATAGCCATTTATAGTTTTTGTTAGCTTGATATGACATTTACTCGTCAAAAAGAGTTCAATGGATGACTTATTTGTTTAGTTTCAAGTGCTAATTCATTGAGAACAGTTTGAAATACTTTCATCCTACAGACCTTTAGACAAATCAGGTCAAAACAATCCTACAGACCTTAAGGCAAATCAGGTCAATAGAATCAATATGAAATCTATTTGCCAACACTCTTGAAGATTTATGTTTTATTTAAGACAGACAAACAACAAATGAAAATGTAATTTGATACATTTCGAGTTGTATGTATCTATCCCCTTCTCATTCTCGCTCTTCTTTGTGCCTTTGTTGCATTCTTCTGCTTCTCTTGGAGTATTAAATTTCAATTATTACAACACTATTTCTCTCTATCTATTATCCTATCCATTTCCTTCTCCCTCCCACCTTTTCTATCCCTCTGTTTCTGGAGTTTCCATGATTGCATTCAGCTTTCTATTCATTACACAATTAACAACTCGTTAGTTTTTTTTTTTTCTTTTTTTGGGTCTTTTAAAGGTTTTTTTTTAGCGGTACCTGCCGCCGGTTCCGTTCCGTTTGGTTTGGTTTCATTGTTGCTCTGGCTAAAACAGAGAAAAAAACAACAAAATCAAGTTCCAAGTACATTGACCATAAACCATTTGGTAATAATCTCATTTTAATTGCCGCTAGCATAAAAGAGCGGTTTTTCTCAATGAAAGTTAAGCTAATGAAAATTTCATTTTGTTTTATATATGTATATTTTTTTTCTTTTCTTAATTTTCTTTTTATTATTTTGGCTAAAGTCAAAAGCAAATTCATGCTTCAGTTACTCAATTGGTTGTGGTCGGCGGTCAGTCTGGTTGTCTTCTCTCTCTTTCCCTTAAAGCCTTTTACATTGACCCTAGTCAGAAAATGGACAGCCTTGGTGGGCAGCAAAATGGATCCTCGTTCACATTTATTGTCGGGGGCGATGGCGAGTGAGTAATTGATGCCAACAACTTGTTACCATATTTGTGACCTTGTCTCGGTTTTTATTTTTATTTTGGCATCAAATGTTTTTGAAGCGCTCTTGAAAATGATTTTCAAAAAAAAACAAAAGTGTTAATGAGATTTTGGGGGCACAAATCCATTAAAGACTCTGGTAATCCGATAGTTTCAACAACTTCAATGAAGGTGGTCGCTGCTGCTGCTGCTGCTGGTGCTTCGTTGGTATCAAAACTTGATAGGTCTGCTAAAAAAAAAATGGTATTTTAACAAGTTCAGCGACCTGCAATTGAGTCAAGAAGGGCTCTCCTTACAATACCAACTACAGCAAACTGGATCAAGAGCCACAGAGTTTCAGAGCCATCATATCATATTTGTACATACAAGTTGGATTTCGAATTGGAGTTGGAGTAGATGATGATGACAGAGTGGGAGGAGAGACGAGACGGGACGAAATGAGACGAGGCGAAAGTCAAACGCAATGCATCTTAAATGAAAAAAAAAAAATATTTTGAATTATTGAGGAAAAATCACAAATTGCCAATACACAGAGATCGGGTTTTTTTTTTTATTGCCGTTTTGTTTCTTCAATTCCAATACCAATTCCAAAACCGAATTCGATTTCCAATCTCCTCCCCTTCTCTACTTTACTCTGCTCATTCTTGTTAATGGCAAATATATATCAAATGCCAAATGCCAGAAGGAGTTTGGGTAGCGTGAGGGGAAAACAGAGTTTGCCATGGCTAAACAATTTACTGATAATCCTTTTGACAAATGTCCACATATCTTGACCATATTTTCATTTCTGGCCACAAATGGCCAAATGCCTGCACACAGTGTACATTTTGTGTGACTCAAAAAAGCCTTTTGGCTAATTAGCGTATCGGCTTTTGCTTACAAATCGTGTCTATAAAATTATATACAATTAATTGGACAATTACAATTTGGATTTGTACGTCAATTTTCAGTTGTCTCACTGTCTGTCTCTCTCTCTTTGTCAGTTTGTCTGTCTGTCGTGTCTTCTCGCACAATGGAACAGCACTTTGAAGCGTTGATGGGGTGGAGTGGGGGGTAAGCTGCGTCATTAAGTATTGTTGTATTTAGCCATTTACATAGTTAAACTGCACCTAATTGGGAGACCTTACAATGAGTTCTTCTCAATCTCGATTTGAAGGTTGAATTCACAATGGAGATAGTAATACAGAATCTACACTTTAGGCTATATACTCTGTGTCGAAGGTCAGACCTTGCTGATAATAATGATGATGACTGCGATGAACCATTATCAGAGTTCATTGATTATGACTCATAGAAAACTCCATGAGAACAGATAACACTTTCAAGGCTTAACAAACTGAAATAGAATAATGTTAACCTTAACCCTAAGAAAAGAAGAATAGAAATCAAATTTTGATAGGATAGTCTTCTTAGGTCTGGATAGATTGCATTAGAGCTTCCGGATCTCTAATTTATAGATAAGCTTAAGTTATTTTCTTTTTAAGGCGAGACTTGTCAATTCCGTTTAGTTTTTCATCATCATTTTCCACTTGACACACTAAACTCCATCTGTCTCTCTCTCTCTGTCTGCCTGCCGTTGTAAATAATTTTCACACCCATCGAGTTGAGTTTTCTAGTTAATTTTCATTGAAAATAATTATATAAACAGTTAAAGTCCTAACAATTTCATAATCAGTTTTGAGGCATTAAAAGCCATGTAACATGTTTTTAATGAGACCGAAACCAAAAACAAAATTAAAAAGAAAAAGAAGAGGAGTAAGAAAAAAAAAACCAAAACGAAGAGAAACTTGTTCTGGCCTAGGAACGTGATGGCAACAATGGCAATCCAACCAAAGATGACGACGACGGCGACACAGTCACCAAGAGTAGTAGAAGAGATTGCAAACAGAGCCAGAGTCAGAGCTACATGATGTGGTTCATCTATAGCTCGGCTCAGTGGTTGGTTTTTTTTTTTATCGTGCCGGGTGGAGAGTTGGCGCGACTTAAAACGTGACACTCGGACGTGATTATGTCAACCATAGTAGAGCTCAAAATGCAGTATCTCTCAAACTCTGACTTGATTTCTTCTACACCTCCCCCCAAACCCCAACTCTACTCTCCTCTGCCCAGTATCATCGTCTTGTGTGTGTGTGTGTGTGTGTGTGATATGTTACTCAATAGGGGCAATGTCGCGAGACTTTAACTGTGATTCTCTCTAGGAAGACTATGGGACGAGCATCTTTTCTAGCTGCTTCACACATTCTTTAAAGCGGTTGTTTTTTGTTTGTTGTTGTTGTATTCTTCTTCTATATTTTGTTTTCTTTGCAAGGCTAATTCCCCAAGCATTTGGTCACAGCACGTTGCAATAGCCACCATAATGATCATAAGCTTTGATCATAATAATCATCATGATGATAATGCAACTGACATCAATTCGTATAAAATGCTATAAAGAACTCTTTGTGTGACTGTGTGTGTGTGAAATGTTTCTGGGTCAATTGTGAGCTCTCCAGCTGATTAATTGCACTATGCTCAATTCTAGAATTTCCCAAAGAGAATTTAATCTAGAGATTTCCTATTTCTACCTTTTCACCCCTTTCTCATTCTAACTTTGTTTTCGGAGTGTCAATTTTGTTGTCTTTTTCTTTCCGTTTGTCATTTGTCTTGCACGTTTCTCTTTAAAAGTTCTATTCTTTCAGAGAGGGAAAGAGGGAGCTAAGGTAATTAGACGACTTTAAGGCATGATTTGGCGTTTTGTCTTACATTTACTTCCTCTTGGTTTGTTTTTGCCCCTCTTGACTGGCTGGTTTTCTAAAATTTTATTTTTATTTCAATTTTTTGGAAGTGTTCCAAATATTTTCGTGACTATTTACCATAGAATTTGCTAAAAAAAAAAAAAAGAGAGAGGAAACAAAAACAGGACAAACAAATTTCATTGAATTTTTGCTTGGCTTGGTTCGTTGACTTTTCATTTGACTTCCTTCCTTCGGGGGAAAAAAAAACAAACCAGGTAAGAAGATTTATTATAGAACTTTGTCATTGTTATGGTTTGCAATGGTTTCTTTTTTTTTTTTTTTTTTTGTGTTCTTTTTGGGAGGGGTGCGACTTGCTGAATAAGAATAGCAAAAGATTTGGTCACGATCTCTATATTAATTTAATGGGCCGCGCAGCTGAAACACAGACAATGGTTGCTTGGTCGAAGGCGTTGCTAATAAAAGAATTTAAAAAACGCGGTCGAGGTCACGCACTGACATTTCCCCAATACAAGAATATATATACTTACATATGTATGTATGTATACATTTTGCCATATTATTGCTCAACATTAGATGGCGCTGGCTCGTCTATGATCAGTTGTTGTTGCTTGGGTCGCGTTTAGTTGGTTTTGAATAGCAACAAATTCTGAGTCAACGAACCTCAGTTCGTCTTGTTAATGGTGTTGCTGTTGATATAGAGATATAGATACCGCCGACGTGCCCAGTACATGATTTTCTTGGTATAAAAATAGCCCCTAACACGCATTAGATGAAGCATTTTGGCTAGACTCACTCTCATAGCGTCTTCACCAAAAGACACACAGACACACACACTCAAAGCTTTTGCATATTAGTCATACAGTGTGTGTGTGTTTGAGTGTGTGTTGGGGACAGTGGCCATAGACAATTGTAGGACAGTGTGTGTGTGTGTTGCAATTTCTTGTTTAGCTTCTTTTTTCTCTTCGACTGAGGCGATATTTATGGGCCACTAACCAATTAGCAACTGGTAGACAAAATATAATGAAAACTCATTTTTCATTTTCATTACTGGAAATTCTATTTCTAAATGAACTAACATAAATCATAATCAAAACTAAAAACAAAAAACAAACTGAAAACTGCAAAATTTAGAGAAATTAATCAAATCATTTCCTAATTCTTAGCATATTTTGGTTTCTAAAGTTGCTTAATTTGTGGTATTTGTATTTAGACTTAAACTAAATAGATTTCAAAGGATCGTCTTTCCCTTTGCTAGTCACTTGTTTCGTTAAGTAAAAGTTATCTTCAGATTACTTTTCAAATTTCAATTTGCTGGCAAAGTGTTTCCCTAATTGAAAGTGTCAGAAAATGGACAGAATATTCTTTGCATTGGTTGGGCAATTTTACATTAAATTAGTCGGCACTTGAAACTTGAGTTTGATGGGTTTAGGCATTATTATTATTTAATCATTTTTTGAACTTTTGACCCACATTATGCTGTGGGAACAGAGGAGATGGAAGAAGGGCTGGGGATAGGGAAAAGTATAGCAGTTCAATGCACTTCCTTCTTTCTCGAACCTTGCCTTGTCTTTTTAGTAGCTTCCTTTGCTAAATAATCTTTTCACTTCTATCCAATGTTGTTTTTTTTTTCGCTTTTTCTTTCTAAATTATTGTTGTTTTTGTTGCTGTAAGCAATTTTCTGCGTCATTACAACAACTTGAAAATTGTTTGCATTATGATTTTTATCATTATATCTAATTATAAGACACTGGCAGGCATCAAGAAGAAAGAGAGGAGAGGGAGAGAGGAGAGAGAGAGAGACAGGGCAGAGTTAAAAAACAAAAGACCAAGTTCGGCTTTAAATTTTGTTTTTGTTTTGCTGTTTTTTAGAGGCTTGGCAAATAATAAATGAACCCAAGTTCGACATAGGGCCCTGCAGCAGCGGAGTTGAGAATAAGAACCTTTAAGTGAGACTTCAACCACATCATCATCAAACATCAGCGATGTCGACAACGATGACGACCAACTATGAAGAGGAGTCAGAAGTTGCCTCCAGTTGGATCTGGGCTTGGGCCTAGGTCTGGGCTTGGACTCAAGGCAGGTGTGGGTTGATGATGATGATGATGCTGCCGCCGCTGCTGCTGCTGCCGCTAGTTGTGGCTCATTACTGCAAAATCGAAGAGTAGGAGAAGAGAACTCTGGCTTTAGCTCTAGCTCTGGCTAGAGCCCAACAATATGTCTTTTAGAAACGCCTTTCTCTTTGTTTTTGGTTTTGGTTTTTTTTTTTTTTTTTTGCTGGCGAACCACTCCCAATCTTTGCACGATTCCATGCGCGGGTTGAGGCAATTTTCGGCGAGCCTCTTTTTTGTTTGTGCTTTTTGTTTTGTTTAATGCATTTTGCACACGCTCACTCAAAAACAAACCCACCCACCCACCAACCAACCAGCATTCAGCTAAAAGGAACTTTAACCACTCCAAGAACTAACAACTGAGAACGAAATATGAGTTCAGGATTTTATGCAAAGTTCGTGACTAATCTGCAAAATGAACTTGAGTTGTGCCAGCATTTATTTGTTCTCTCTTTCTCTGATTGCAATTCGAACTAGACAAATATTTCCATTTGTGGCGCCTTCATTGTTAAGATTTGGCCACAAAAAAAAAAAAAAAAAAAAAAAGAACACAGAGCGTAGCCAAAAGAGTTTGTTGCAGTCTCGGGTTTGTTTTTTTTTACTCAGTTTGGATTGCAATCTTTAAGAAAAGTGAATGTACAGTGGGGTTTAATATTTAGAACAAATATGTAGAAAGTTTCCACTAAGAGAGCAAGGCAGAGACAATAAGAGAGGGAGGGAAAGAGAATGCTGCAAAATTTACAATAACATTTTTGTAATTTTTCGTTTTTTTTGCCAATTTTTTAAGTTATTTTGAAAGTAAAACTTAACTTGGATGCTTGAAGCAGCAGACGCGCTGTCAAAACTTTCTCGCCAGGCTTCCCATAAATCTTTTGCTTGAGTGGCGCTTTCCCAAATCATTCTTCGAGCCAAGAGAGTTTGAAATCATAGTCAAAAGTCTCTTTCAGTCAGTCAGTCAGTCAGTCAGACAGTCAGTGAGTTAGTTAGTTAGTCAGACTCAACAATTGGCAGCTGCCTTTGCCAGTGTCAATTTGGCCATCAGGCAAAGTAAATCATTAAAAATGGAGATGAAGCAGCTGTAAAATGTCAATTTTATTTCCATTTTTATTTTTTCTTCTCTTTAACTTTTGTGATATTTCAATTTGGCCAAAGAAATAAAGGGTTTATGAAAAAAGAAGAAGAAGAAGAAAGAAACACAAAATTAAGGTTTTCCATTCATCGATTGCAATTCAACAGGTGGCAAATTGTAATTTATGATTTGAAGAAGGACACGCCAGGTGAGAGGCCTTTTAGCCAACGATTTCTAATCCATTGTGTGGCTTTTGTTTGCTGTTTACTTTTCATTGCTGCCACAGACATCAACTCCTTGTGCTATGGCTTCTCCCCGTCCTCCTCCTCCTCTTCCTACTCCTCGCATGATGCAAGAGTTCAAATCTAAGGTTAAACTGTTGTATGGAGATCAACGAACGGATTGCGGCTACTCTCCCACATGTTCAGTGCTTTGCAATGCATTTTACATTCAGCTGTGTGGTTAAGGTGGGTGTCATTGTGCCACGCCTACCTTTTCGCATACACCTCTGTCTTAAACGATTGTTTTTGTGGTTGACCCCATCGTGTCAATTACCTTGTAATTATTTTTCCATATTTGATAAATTGAATATCGCTCTTTGGCTCTATGATGGCATCCTTCCCCTTCCTTTTGAGCATTGTAAGCGACACACACACAGACACACACACACACAAGAAATGTTTATCTATCGATAAATCTTACGAATGCCAAAGCAACTTATGCAATGCGTGGGTTTCTAACTGACCTTTGTCTAAGATGTGGTTTTCCCTACAACTCCCCAAAAGAGCGAAAGAGGCTACCTCCTCGTCCATTAATTGAGGAGGCAGGTCGGCAGCTGTTAAATTGACAAATGAGAGATGGAAATCTTTAAATTAACTTGAAGATGATGCTTGTGCTTATGGTATGGGAAGTGTTTAACTTGTTCATCAACGAACTTAACTTTCATAGTTTAAGTGTAAGTAAGTATGGGCAATTCCAAAATGTTGTTAAAGGAAACTTGAAAATTGGGAAAACATTGAATATTGACAAGTTTTGGTAAAAAAGTTAATGTTCTTATTTCATGTATAGATAACTAATGTTCATAGCATATAGAGATCTGACTTAAGGCTTTCTTCTATTTAGATACAAGAATAAAAGTAATTCAAATTCAAATAATTCAGTTTTTTTTGTAAGTTTTGTCTGGTAAATAGCCAAATTTGGGAAACCAAAACGAAATACAAACATTTATTTCACAGTTATTAGAGAGTACATTTGGTTGCAGCCACACCTTTTGGCTTATTGTACTTTCATTTACCTTTGAAATCAATTTACAGCCCAACCAAATCATGTGTATTATGTTGTGTGTGTGTGTTTGTGTGTGTGTAAGCTTTCAATGTGCATTTATAAAGCGTATTATTTGACCATTATAAAACCCAACTGACACTTTTCCTTTTTGGTTTTGCTTCCAGGTGTTGTACCATGAAATTGTATCACATGCACGAGTGGTAAGCTCTTGCATACGTGCCGCCTCCGAAAGGGAGCAACAGCAGCAGCAACAATTGTTAAACCAACAACAACAGCAACAGCAACAACTACAGCAACAGCAGCCCGCCTCATTGACCAGCAATTGCTCTAGTGATTCAACTAACAGCGAATCGGTGACCAAATCGAATAGCCTTAGTAGTGGTTTTGCCTCTTCTGATGCCAATTTATTAACCACTGCCACTGGAGGAGCAATCACAGTAGCAGCAGTCACAGCAACAGCTTCAACACCTTCAGTTCATCATCCAAAGAAAGGTGAAGGAAATTTGGAAAGATTGAGAGATCGTTATCATCTATTATATTTGAAAGCCTTTGAATTGCAACTCTGTTTGGATAATCTACTAAGAAAACGCAGCTCTACAGGGGTAAGTTTGAAAACTTGATCAAAACCAATAAATAAATTAAACATATTGAAATTTCCTCCCTTGATTTGCTTAGATTATGCAATGGGGAAAAAAATGAAAGCAGATAAACTAGAGATAAAGTTTCGTTTTGATTGAAATTAGTTAATGAATCAGGATAGATGAATATAAATTCAAATTGAATTGGTAATCAATGTCAATGGCATTCCATATACACACACACACTCTGATTCTTCTCGTGATAGTATAAAATAAAAAGAGCAGAAAAATAAAAGAAAATGCATACCACAAATTCTTGGAAAATAGAAATGGCACCAACGTCTTTGCAACAGTCGCTTTCCTTTGCTATACATTTTTAGTTTGTTATCCATCGCCAAGTTTGCCAACATGTATGCCAATTGGAGGCATTTCTAATTAAGTTTGTTAAATCAACTTCACTTTGATTTAATTAATTCATTTAGTGAAAATGTTGGCAATGCGACAATGAAGAGTCTCATTTGTGATGGAAAGCCAAAACGAAGAGATGAAGAGAGTGAAATTGGTGAGGGGAAATGCTAACATACATAAATGTAAGATATTTAGTTCCTAGTTGATGGGAAATAGAGTTTTGAAAAACAAAGAAAACTTCTGCCACAGAAGCGCCGGCACTTTCACCTTCCACCACCCTCAATAATGGTAATGATAAGAAGGGCCTTCAGCCTAGACACAAAGATGCAGATGTGAATGGTGGTGAATGGTCCTTGGCCCTTAAGAATAAACATTGCCATATAACAAGGGATGGCTCACAGGGGGAATGCTAATAATAACAACAACAATAATAATAACAATAATAATGAACCATAATCAATGTAATTCAAGTGCATTTGTTTATCTTGCTTCAATGCAATAAGCCATAATGTTGCCAGCAACATGTTGCCAACAACAACGTGACGAGATAGAGACAAAGGCCAAGACACATCTCGTCCCTCGTCTTGTCTCGTCTCTCAGGCACGTCGTAAATTTGATTTGGTTTATTTTCATTTGGTTGTGCTCAATTTTTTTTTGTTATCTTGGGGATTTTTTTGTTGTCGGTCACTTTCATTGGGCCAACCAACAACGAGGAGTCTTTTCTACCTCACAGTTGTTAAAGTTTGTGGGTGACTTTTGTGAACTCTCGTGGATCAGCAGCAGCAACTCTAAAGCCGCCGAGGTGAGGGCGCATAAATTTCACTTTTACTTTTCGACCCCGAACCCAAAGCGTATGCAATTTAATTTTATTTCTATATACTTTTTTTTTTTTTTTGGCAGCTACTTTAATGTTTACTCTGATTTATAACTTCATAAAAATTGCAATTTTTTTGACAGTTGGGGGTTCAATTAGAAAGAGAGAGGGAGAGAGAGAGAGCGAGCGGGAGGATGATGGTAAGCCAAAGGAATAAAAGATGATCAAGAGATGGATTTTTGGCATTTAATGTAATATAATGTTATGTTATGTTGCCGCCTTTTGATGTCTGTCGACTTCATGGCTTATCTTTATGACACAAAATTAGCTAGATTATTATTGTGGCTACAAAAATGTAGAGCACAAAATGGTTTAATGGCCAATGGGGCTCAAAACGTAAAAGGAAAACTTGGCCGGAAAGTGTTGAAAATTGCCAAGGCTTTTGTTGTTCCACATGGACATGAACACGGTATTTGATACGGCAACATGCCGCTGCTGGCTAGAGGCAAGTCAAATGCAAATTGTTGCATCAGAGAGTGCAGCAATGGAAAATGAAATTGTTTCTTCACTAACAACCACCAGCACCACCGCCACCACCACCACCAGTCGGAGAGAAAAGAGGAAGCAGGAGCAGGAGTGGCGGTGGTATGCCCGCCAGCTGGTGCCGCCGCATCAAATGAAGCGGTTTAAAACTTTGACTAGCAGAGAGCCTCCCCAACCAACCAACCAACCAACAACCACTGTGAACTGTTCCATAGCCTTAGGATAGACTGACAGCGAATAGATCCAGAGATGTGGATTATATAGTGTGGGTCAGATTTGAGTTTAGTTGTGGTTGTTGTTGTTATTGTTGTTGTTTGGCTTGCCTTAGTTGGCAGTGGTGATGCGTGTGTTGAATGAATTACCACAAGGCAAGTCGGCAGAGTGAAAGATACATATACATGGACATATATGTATTTCACTCGGCACGAGTCTTCCTTTTACTCCAACAGTGTTTTTTCCTGTAGCCTTTGCTGTTACTGATGATGCTGCTGATCTTTGCAAATTATAGACAATTAAATTGTTGCCTGTTTACAAAACGTTTTCCAATTATAACCAATGGGCCAAAGAGGAAGAACTTCAAACCAGGAAACGATTAGAGCAAAAAGAGGATGCAACAACAGCAGGCAGACAAAACTGGGTCAATGTGTTTATAAGGCCCAGACTTTCACTACTAGGCTAAAAAAAAAAACCCAAATCGATGCAATGAATGCAAAATCAAAGTTACTCTTCCACTCTCTGTGTGTCTTTGTGTGTACGACTAAAGATGGTGGTAACTGACGAGAGGATGTGAGGATGTGGCACATTAAGCTGTCAAAGGATTGAATTCATCTTCACACTGAAGGGTGATTTAACAAAACTGAGAGTCTCGTCACTACTGCAAACAAACAATATGCTTTCGAGATGTTATTACAAAGCGCAAAGAAAATCAATAATTCAATCTGTGTTAACTAAAAGATAATCTTAGCTTAACCCTCAAAGTTTCAGGTCTTTTTTGAAGAACTATTTAATACAAAATTTTCAACATTTTGGCAATTAAAGTATGCACATGACAGTTTTTAGAGCCTTGAGCCTTGTTAGAAACGTTTTGCCCACGTTTAGAGATCATTAGTTAGCCATTTGAAGTCAAATTCAAACATTTCTTAATAGTAATATACGGATTGCTTTGAGTTTCCTTAAATACCTAACAATTTGGCCAATATTTCTTGTCGTCTAAAGAGATTTCCACCCACAGAAAAAGAAACACACACCACTCTAGTGTATGCAATTATGTAAATGAATCTTTAAACAGGATATGGAGGCAGGTTTTTGGTTGCACCACCCCAAAACAAGCTTAAATAGATCATCTCAATAGGCAATAATGAAGCATGAAATAACCACACGAAACTAGCATTATCTTGGATAATTGAAAACACAAAAAACAAAACCAAAATGGCGGTGGGGTGGGGGGGGTAAACCCCAAGGAATTTGCCTCCTCTCTCCGCTCTTCCCCCCCTATTCTGTCATCATGCTCTCAGTTGTTGGTGTGTCATTAACTTGTGGACTAAAAGTAGATCAACTAACGGTATTGCTTTTGGCCGCTGCTGCTTCAAGCCAAGTGTTTGGCCACATTATAAAACAATTTCTCACTCTAAATACGTACAACAACAACAACAACCGATCCGCCCAATTTGCCTGCTAACCACACTGAACACACTGAAGGCTAACCTGAAGTTTCCAATTACATGAACCATTTTTGTAACAATTTTTTTTCTTCTTTATTTCTCCTTTATTGTTGTTGTTGGTGTTGCTGCTGTTTTTATTTTGGCTTGGGGCTAATTACTTGGCCACTGTCCGAAATCAAAAAAAAAAAAAAAAAAAAAAACTCTCTGCAACTCTCCGATTGCAACTGCAACACCAACAAACTTGCCACGCGCAACTCCCAGTTGCCTCATCGAAAGTGAGACTCTGTTTAGGAGGAGGCGGTAATTATTTTTCAAAACTGGACCAAAAAGATACATAAAGCCAAAACAAAAAACTCACAGAGAGAAAGAGAGAGAGAGAGAAAAATAGGAAAAAAAGGAAGAGAAGAAAAAGAAACATTTTTTTTTTTTTTCTATTTTTGTTTATGGGAAAAAAGTGAAACCTATCCTCTATGTGTATGACTTGTGAACCATTGTTTGGCTTCCATGGAATGTTGTGGCATTTAATGTGAGTGTGTGTGTGTGTGTGTGTGATTGTGTGTGTGGCATGAAGCATGAGGCATTTAGGCTTCCGTGTTGCTGCTGCTGCTGCTGCCATTTCCAACTGCTTGTGGTGGGTGGCACGCCCCTTTTTCTATCGTTGTTGCAGAAAAACCAAAAAAAAAATTTACATAATTATTGTGATTTAATTTTTCTCTTCTCTCCTTCTCCTTCTCTTTCTCCCTCTGTCTCTATGTGAGTGAATTTTCCGGGATTTATCATTTAGTAAATGCTTTCGACATCAACTTTTTAGTTCCGATTCCGACTTTTTTTGTCAGATTCACACTGTCAGCAATTATTATGCCATTAAATAATGATGATGACATTTATACGAATCATACATCATACATACATCATTTGATTCATTTTACATACCATAAATATGTATGGTTTATACAGTCTTTGACATATTTGCATAGTTGTTGAATTTTTGTTTTTTTTTTTTTTTTCTGGGTGTGGACAAATTTTTCGATTGATTAATGCCGACGATTTGATTGATGTCTTGTTGTTGAGAGCCAATTAAATTTATAAGTTTTATTTTAGTGATAATAACCAACGACTACCCTGTAATTTGAAGATGATTAAAAGCATATTAGTAGGCAATTAATTGTACATGAAAAGAAATATTTACCAATACTTTGATTATGATAGATCTCCTCCACCCTTTGGGGTTTGATTGATTTGAAATTAAAGCACACACACACACACAACAGAGTATGTGAAAGTCGATAAGTGAGATCGGTAGAGACTATTTGTCTGGGATATGTAAATTTTGTGATTAATTTTGGAGTCAGTTATATCACCAATATGCCAAAAGTCATCCTCCCCTCGATTGTGCCTCCTGCTGCTGAAGACGTCATCAGAGTCAAATTGAGGGCATTCTTCTTGGTCAACATCAGATGATGATGATGATTTACGATCAAATGGATACAAGAAATATAGAAACCAGTATAACAACAATGGAAAATCAAATTGACGGCAGCTGTGGTAAACAAACGGCAGGAGCAGCTGCTCCCCACCTCCTCCTCCTCCTCCTGCATTGGTTTGGGGGAAAAGTAAACATTGAGAGCAGACAGAGCAGAGAGCAAGCAACATGCTGCTGCTGCAACATTATCCATGAGACATCTTCCTCCAAGACTTCTTTCAAGTCAACAAGGCAAATTTTCCTCTTTCCGACTCACATCATCTTCTCCATCCTTCTCTTACAATTGGTTGGGGGTCTGTGTCTGTTTGTCATATTGACATTTGCCAAATGTCAAATAAGCATTGTTTGCCCATTTTTGTGTTTTTTTTTCCTTTTCATTTTGTTGTCGTTGTTTCTGTCTCTTTTCTATTCTGATGAAATGATTTTTTATTAGTATTTAATTTTTCCTTTGTTATTTGCCGTCAGCCAGTGCCAGTGTCTGACTGCAGTAAATCAAAGCAACACCTTAAATAGACAACCAAAAACAACCGACAAAAAACAAACAACAACAAAAAAAAAAGGCACTAAACAACCTGCAAATTATGAGCAATTGCTGCGTGGTGGACGACAGAATCAGGCATTAAAATCTCTTTTTGTTTTGGTTTTCGAGTGGGCTTACAACACCCACGCAATGAACACGGGCCACAGGCAAGCTGCAAATGTTGCAGCAACATACATATTAGGGTCATGATTTAAGAACAAACAGGAACAACAACCAGACTAAAAAGAGTAGTGTAAAGTAAAGTGAAAATATGCAAAATGTTGCCAGCCTGTCGACAGCTCTGTCGATGTTTGTCAGAGGGCGTTAAATCCGACCAAGTTGCAATGTGACAACTTCAAATTGTTGTATATATGTACATAGATGACATCAGGAGGAGATGAGGGGAGACATGAAGGGATGGTGGTGGCTAGTAAAAACAAAGAGAAGGCTTTGCTAAATTTAGCATCTAATGCGATTTGTAATAGTTGCGCTAAATTGTGGACGTTGTTGTCGTCGTTGCTGTTGCTGTTGCTGCCGTACCAGGAAATGTTTTTCCACCAGCAGCAGCAGCAGCAACAATGAAAGTAATAATATTGTCGCTGCAGTCGCGGGTGATGTTGGATTCCAAAATGCTGTGGGTTGGCGTTGTCGTTGTCGTCGTCGTCGTCGTTGACTCCAGTCAAGTCGCTTCGAATGGGCCAGGAGGAGAAGGAGGTGTGGGCCAAGCATTTGTGCATGTTGCTAGTCGGTTTTCCATATGACTTGAAAAAATTTCATGTTGCTCATGTCGCTTGTCCAAATGTTAGCATTGCCTGCTGTTGTTGTTGTTGCTGTTGCTGTTGCTGCTGCGGGTTTTCGACGCGTTTTTCGTCTGTTTTGTTTTTTCGCCATTGTTGTTGTCGCAATTTTTTGTCGCACTACCAAATGCAATGTATTTCAATAGTTGTTTGTTTGTTTGTTTGAGAATACATTGAGGTTTATACTTTAATCGTTTTATGGCCAATTAATGGTCACAAGGTGCTTACATAATAATTCTCTTTTAAAATTTAAAGAAAGATTAGCAAGAGAATAAGTAAAGCAAACGAAACGAAGCCTCGTTGTTAACCAAACTAAGTCAAAGTTTTGTTTATTCTATAAATATTTCATAACTCAAAAGTCTCTAAATGTAAATAATGGCAATACTTTGAAAACTTTTAATTGGATTGGTTAATATCTTCTTCTTTGTCAGTCAGTCTTAGCTAACCCTTTTTTATTTATATTCAAAAGTTATTGGGAATCAGTTAGGTTTTTGCAGCTAGGATACTTCAGTTTATAGAAGGTCAGAGAGTTTAAACAACAAATTCAAGAAGGGGCATGATAAAGTTAAGTCTTTTTTTAATATACTCGATAACAAACCCTTCACCTGTCGCTGCATTCCTTCCTTTTGAGAATCACAAATTCTATTCTTGTCACTTTTGATTTGAACTTCGTGTTGAAAATCAGGTTTCAAATCGAATGACATTTATGTTGATATTTGCATTGTTTTCACATAAAACGTAGATAGAACCTCTCAATACTTAATTATTATTGCTCTTGCTCCCTTCTTAATAAAAATATATATATAAATTTTTTAATGCAACTGAGCTGAGAAGGGGAAAGAACAAATTTTCAATTTCAACTCACGTTTTCTTAGTTTGTGGTGTATTATTTTATGATTGCATGATAATTGCTGCAACACAAACAGATGTTAATGAAGGTTTCCACTGTCGCTCCACCTCCCCCCCAACCAACCCCCCGTATGTATATCGATGACGTGAAAGCGTTTAATGATAATTAATCGCTTGACTCCGCCAACGCCGATGACGTCGACGACGATGTGTGAGAAATTCATAAATAAATTCAACAAAAATATAGAAACCAAAACGAACAACAAACCAACAATTACAGTAGCCTGAGCAAAACAACAATAAGGCAATAAACAAAACGCAAGTGTTTAACAAATTTTCCCACAATAAAGAAAAACAAAACAGAAAACAGGGAAAAAATGAAAAACGTTGTTTGTTTCTAAAGAGAAATTGTGACAAAGCGTAGAATTGCGTGTATGAGAGATTTGTATCGTTTTTTGAGATCTTGGAAAAAAGTTTTCCCTAGTCGCCCCACATGCTATCCCTTCCAAACCCATGAGAATTGGATAAATGAGGTGCTAAGTGAGACAACACGAAGCAACAACAACAGCAACAACAATTGGTTCCTTTAAAGAGTTCACTGGAAATGCTCCAACTTGCTTGAGATAAACTTGAACTGATTTTTTCCAGCTAAAAGAAGGCCCCTATATTATACATACATATATCTAGGCTCTAGTGACTCGAGATCTTTTGATGGTGGCAGGCGTTGCCTTTTGCATATTGGATTCAATTTCTTCTGGGGCGTTTTTTGTGTTTCATTTAGCATAATAAGCCCATAAATTGGATAGAACGAAACAAGACCGAAACGACGACACAACGAGACAACTGTGGGTCGACCCGACCGGCTGTGATTGTGAGTTGGAGTTGACAGAAGAAAAGATTAAAGCCGCTGCCAGCATACACACATACGTACATACATACATACATACATACAAATGTTACATGGCTTAATCGGGTAAAAGGTGTGGAAGGACGGTGGGACGTTGGTATGGGGGGTTATCATCTTCTTTTACAGAGAGATTATACCGTTTATCAACGGCTTTTCCGGTTAATTTGTAGAAAAATTTCAAGATTTAGTTGCCTACAAATGCGGGAGGCGTTATGTTAATTTAATAGAAAGTTCACCTACCTAGATGATAACAAGATTAGGCCGATGAAATTAATTCTTAATTTGTTGGAAACCTAAACAAGATTATGCCGAAAAGAAGAAGTCATCAGGTCTCTTGTAACAATCTCAACTTTGTGTCTATTTTATTTTTATCTAAAAACATTTTATTAAGACTCTATCAATTGATCAGTTCAAGTTCAGGTTCTAGTAAGGCCTATAAGATCTTCTACTTAAATTGTTAGAGTTGAGACCTTGCGACAAATACAAACTTTATCCTATCATGACAAGAAGTTTCTTGGTCATGTTTTAAAGTAAACATAATCTGTATCGTAACCCAAACTATCCTATCCTTTCCCATCCTATACGATTCCTATTCCAAGCTGTATCCCATCCTGACGATCCTATGGATAATGGATTCGTATTCATTCATTTAGACGTAAATGTTTTTGTGTGTTAATCCTATCCAATCCAAATCTGTATCCCTCTTCACAATCAAAGTGAATTGTAAACTTACATTGTCTATAACTCAACTGTTCAATCGTAGTTTCGATTGGCATTGCTTTCATGTTAGCTATAAAACTTAATTGAATTGAAATCTGTTTCGAGATGATTAGATCATTTTTGGACTTCTTCCCTTCTTCTTTAGCAAGTTTTAGCAATTGAGGCTCTTACATTTCTTTGTTCATTTTCCTCTTAGTTGTTTGATTCTTTGTAGGTATTTTCATTTTTCAGATTTTTGTTTATTTAACTTGTTTGAGATTGGTCCATTTTTGTGAGTTCACCTTCACAGATGCTGTGCTTGGTTGTTTGTGTATGTTTTTAATCCAAATGGCGCCTTCTCATAAATCATCTGGACAATTACCTCATGGTTCTTAGAGGCGGTGTGTCGAGTGGTCGAGAGGGACGGCCTGGTTAAGAGATGTAAGATCTTAAAAATAAGAACTCGACCTTCAATTGGCCTCGCATTTTCTATGGGGAACAAATTACGCAAAATCATTAATTAACATCATCTGTTGGTGTTGCTTATGGGTATTGGTTATTGGATTGGATTGGTTGGGCTCCATGAAAAGCCATCAAATTGTTGTTGCTGCTTTTTTTGGGGTTAATTGTAAAATTCCGAAATGTAAATTTTGTTTTTATTGAGTGCTAAAAACAAAAATTCTTGCCATAGAGAAACTGTAAAGTTTAATGATTAAATTAGATGTTGTGGGGTGGCATTCAAGGTCAAATGAGGTTTAAGTAACACAGACAGACAGCAGATGGGGGGGAAAAGTAAATGTATTTAGGAAAAGCTACTACATCCCCTCTCCCTTTCTTGCTAGCCACATGTTTATGTTGTTGTGTTTTTTCTCGCCTCTTTGGATTATCTGTCATCTGTCTGGTTTAACTGTTTGTCTGCCACTTTGGTCTGTCCACCCGCTCGTCGTTGTTGTCTCGTGTGTAGACTCAACAACTAAACTCAAAAAACAGCAAAAAAAAAAAAAAGTGGAAAATTCAAAGCAATTATAAATATTTTTTTCTCACATTTTCTTTCAAACGAAATGTTACGTGATATGAGGAGGAGAAAGAAAAGACAAAAAAGACAGGAAAAGCTAAAAGATTGACCATGGCTAACTAAGAGCAAGTAGAGAAAAAAAGATATATATACATATGTTTTTCACATGACAGTGATCAAGATCAGACCAATTAAATATTGAATTCCGGATTTTTGTTTATTAACCTGCTCTCTTTTTTTTGGCTTTTGCAGAATGGTCTGGATGACGACGACGACGACGACGAGGAAGACGATGATGACGATGACGATGATGAAGATGAAGACACTGAAGACGATTCATATGGCTATGAAGGTGAAGATGTCAACGACGGAGCCACTGAGGATGATCTAATTGATCATCATTCTGATTTAGATTTGGATAACGATATCAATATCATAATCCATAAGAATCCATTAACAAAAAAGCAATTGCAACGCTGTCAAGTGGTAACCACTGAAATTGTAGTACAACAAGATTCACAAAAGTCTCATCAAACGTCTGAGGAACATCATCATCATCATCATCATCAGACGGCATCAGGAGGCGATTGTATTAAAACTCAAAAGGTAAGGATCATTTGCATATGCTTAGTTATTTTTCCTTCCTTTTTTGTTTAGTTTTTTTTTTTTTTTTTTTTTCGTATTTTTCGTGGCTATGACTAAATTTGGTTACTGCCATATGTTCTTTCGTATAGTTATTGTTGTTTTGTTTGATGTCTATTTATGCATGTGACTGCCTGCTGCCTGCCTTTTCCTCTAATCTTAAGAAAAAAAAAAGAAAAAAGTATTGTCAACTTTTTGAAAAAAAAAAAGCAAACCCCGTTAACCCTAGAACCCAAAAAAAGGTACTAACAAATGATCTTTGGCCAAAAAGAATAAGAAAACAAAAAACCAAACCTTGTCCTTTCCTTATTACACACACACACACACACACATAAAACAAGTTGGCAGCACTGCTTAAGGCAGATGAAGGAGCAGATGAAGAAGAAAGAGCAGCATATGTTTTGTTTTCCTTATGTCTTTCTGTTTGTTTGTCCACCCCGCATTCGCTTAACCTTTATATTCTTAAACCCACAACTCCACTCCATATATTCAGCCCGGCGACGAAGCCGACGAAGAGGAGGAAGAAGAAACAGAAGCTGACGAAGCAGACGTCGTTGACTTTGTCATTGCGAAACGTTGCTGGCGTCCAACGCTCAAGTCATCGAATCTCCAACCAGTGGCAACTCTAACCGATTTTGAAGCTGACTCCGAGAGCAGTGATCTAGAGCAAATCCAAGAGCAATTAAGACGAAACTATTACAATCCACGGTATAGGCCATACATTCCAAACAACAGCAGCAACAATACTGTCGACATCATCATGTCACAGGCCAATAGTTCGGGTTCAACAAGCCATTTGCAACAACAACATCATCATCATCATCATTCCATGCTTCAGATGCGTAACAAAATGTTGCCTCCCACCCATTCAATGAGTGTCGGTGTCGGCGGCGTCGTCGGCGTTGGCGGTGCCAGCAATTGCTCAACTAAATCAAAAAGCATTGCTGTCGCTGTTATTACACCCAATTCGCATGGCAATGGCAATGCCAATAGCAATAATGCCAATGGCAGCAACTCCACTTATCACAATGATTTGACCAAATCACCTTCCGTGTTGAGGAAGTCTCGCCATCATAATGATACATCCAAATTTAATCGTTCCAATCGTAAATCGAAAAACTGCGCCATTTTCTACTTTAAACATTTGGATACCGATAATGAGACGGCAAGTGGAGCGGGTACAGATCACAATGGGGAAGTGGATATACAATTGGATCATCAGCATCACCAGCACCACCAGCACCACCATCACCAGCACCAGCACCACCACCACCACCACCCTCCACAATTGGTGGGAGCCAGCGATGTAAGTATTCATTTCTTTAGAGCTGGTGACAATGACTTGGTGTTGGTAAACATTCTCATCCTCAGTCCAGAAATATAAAGATATATCATCATGGTTAAACAGCCAATCAGACGCCTCCTTGCCCCCAATTGTTTATGTTTTTTTTTGCTTTGGCATGATTCGTTGTATTAATAAACATACATATATATTTGGCTTGTAATTAACTTTAATAACTAATTTCTTTTGGCATGTCTAACACAAAATTTCTTAATTAACTTGATCGTTGTTATTGTTGTTGTTATTTGGATAGTGGTAGTAGTCTTTATTACAAGTTATCATCCATCATTAATCATCAAGTGGACTTTCGAAAAATGAAAAAACAAAAACTATTTATATACTTATATAGATTTGAATATAAGTTAGCCGTAGGGCTTAATTTAGAGAGAGAGAGAAATGTATGTCAGGGAGGCCAAGTTCTTTTTTGCACCCTTGAGCTGTTAAGAGTTCCGGTTAAACAATTCATAAACAAAAGGTGAAGGGTTATTAATAATAGAGAGAAAAAAAGAGAGAAACTTTAACAACTGAGACATTGTTTAAAGAAAAACTAAAACTTCTGCATATTAAAATTCAACCTATAAGGTCGACATTAATATAAATAAATAGCAAAAACACAATGGCGAAGAAAAAAAAAAAAAAAGCCTGACAAGCCACAGGCAAAGAGGTAACACCATTTGGTGCAGAAAGGCGTCGTCACTGGCAGCAGCAACAGCAGCAGCAAAAGCAACAGCCAAAAGCAAATTGACGACCATGTTGCTCATGGCGTAGGTCGTCGTAGTCGTCGTTGTCGATGTCTAACTCTCCTCTCCTCTCTGGCGGCATTTGAAGACAGAGCTTCAAAAGATTTGTTACTTTTTGCTGTTGATTTTGTTGTTGCTGTTGGTGGTTGGTGTTGTTATTTTGCCACTTCATGCTGAAGTTGAAGTTGCAACTCCAACTCCAACTACAAGATACAATTTGCCATTTTGCGCAAGTAATGCTAATTAAACTTCATTTTCTTCAACCTCATCTTCATCTTCATTCGTATACACACATACACACATACATACATACATATATTTTTTGTTTCTTTGTTTGAGAGTTGACTCAATGACTGAATTGAATGTTCCTTTACTCCTCTCACCCCTCCACCAACACATATCTAGATACTTAAATCGGCTGATGCCTCTACCGATGATGACGACGAGGGTTGGCTTTATACAGCAACAGCAACAACAGCTATAGGCACAGCAACAACAGCAGTAACAACAATTGTGGATGGTCTTCAGTCGACTGACATTTCATCAACAACAACAACATCATCTTCTGGAGTTAAAACTTCAATCAGTGACGATTCTGATAAGGAGAATAAGGAGGCGACTTTAGTTACCACAACCACCAGCAGCAGCAACAACACCACCGCTACCACCAATACGAATGCTATAGCAGTAGCAACATTGACCAACAACAACAACAACAACAACAGCAGCAGTAACTACGATAGCAGCAGTGCCTGCTCCTCATCCAATTCAAACGGTGTACACACAGAGACATCGGCAACATCGCGAGTTACACAAATGCAACGAAACGTTGCCGTTGTTGGGGCATGCGACATGGACGACCACGACAACAACAACATGCAGATGCTGCAATGCAAAATCAATGGCAATGCCAGCAGCGGCAGCAGCAGCAATGAAGCAAGACACATCATTAGCAACAATTGCTACAAACAACAGCAGCATCAACAATTGCCAGGCGACAACAACAATCAGTCGGATTTGAACAGCAGCCACAACAGCAGCAACAACAACAATAACAATAATAACAACTGCAATCATCCAAAAATGGGCGTGGATTTGGAGAACATTGATGAGGCAACTGTTGATATGGCAAATGGAAATGCACATCAGCAACAACAGGTAAGCAATTTGCAATAGGTTCAATGTTCAACAAAGGTTAACAAAATCAACATACAGCACAGAATTAAAGAGAAATAAGAAGACTACCAAAACCGAACCGAAGTAAATGTCAATGATTTAGATAATCAAAGAGTTGTTTTTTCCATTGCAAATAATTAGTATAAATCATTTCGTAAAAGAGACAATGCAGTTTTTTTTCTAGGGAAGAATCAATCTTGGGGCCCATTAGCTAAAAGCTAAAGGCAAAAGGCATCTTTTTGCCATTCATAGACCACAATCGGAGCAAACAAATCGCATAAAACCGAAAAAGAAGAAAATAATAAACAAAAACCAACAAATCTGCTGCAAATATTGCACAAGTTCCCACAGACATTTGGAGTCTGAAGTCAAAAAATGCAACTGGCAAGTCTCGATCATGTCCATGTCCATGTCCAAGTCCATGTCTTGTGTCTAGAGTGCCTCTCTTTGGCCCTCTCTGTGACTTGTGTCAATAAAGTTTCGTTTTGTTTTGCTGTTCAATAAATGGCTACCGCCTTACCTCTAAAAACCCAAGACGACCGACCAACCGACCAACCGACCGACCGACCGACTGATCGAGGGACCCTCTCTCAAATGATTAAGCAAATGGCATAATGAAAGCGAATCATGCACTAGCTATAAGTAACTTCAAGAGTTGACTGCAAAAATTGTGGAAAGTAAAACGAAATTAACTTTACAGAAACGAAACGAAAAAAAAAAAAAAAAAACGTGTGATTTATTTCTTCATCTTCAGCAACAATTGAAAGGGACAACAATATATATGTAGGTATATACAAATATACAGGAGGGAGGGGGAAGTCATAGATTTATAGCAGGGAATTTGGCATCTGTCAATCTCTATAGTTTTCTCAATTTTTAGTTGGGTTTTCCTTTTGCCAGGAAGTCAACTTAACCGACAGCTGATTGATTTGACTTCGCTTTCGTTTAATATTATTAATTAAATTTCACCATTTTCGTTTCGTTTTTCGTTTTTGGTTTTTGCTTTTAGCAGACCAACAATTTTTATAGTCGTGCCGATATATGCAACATTAGTGTTTGGCCCACTGAAACAGCAATTAATGGAAATACAAATGGCAATCGTTTGCCACCAAGATCCCCGGCCAAATCAACGAAATCCCAGGCAAGCAGCAGCAATGCCACAATGTCAGCGGCTTGCCAATCGCCAGTTAAGGTAAGTGTGTCTAAAGGAAATTCTTTTTCTTTTCCCCAAATAGATCTACTTCTAAAATGTGTTGGCTTTTTTGCTTTCACCTCCTTGAAATTTGTCTCACACACACACCATATCCATTGCATAAAATGATTAATGAGTGCAACTGCATTTGTAAGTTACCCTTTCATCGTCGTTGCACTACTTAATCATTTCATATGACACTTAAGGTGCGTGTCCAAGTCAGTCAGTAAGTCAGACTCGACAGACTCCTCCAGGTCTCAGAGTCACTCTCTGGGTAAAGAGATGGCGGCTTGACTCCTTTGTGTGGTTTCAATTTCGCTTGAAATTCATTCAAGCAATCGCAAAATGTTGTTGCTGTTGGCTCCACTTGGTCGTGGTCCACTTTGATAGGCTCTCAAATTTCTCTTATCGCTTTACGATATTTGTTTTTTTTTTTTTTTGGTTTTTTGCATGTTTATTTGACGGTAAAACAAGCAAGTTAACAAGATGTTATTAGTGCGCCTAATGGCTTATAATTTTTCGTATATGCCATGATTAAAAGTTTCATAAACTCTTGTTGTTATTTAATAAAGACCTCTTACTTCGCTTTAGCATAAGTATATACATGTTTGGAGACAGAGCAACTCTTAGGAATTTTTTCAAATCGATTGTTAAGATATTGATTGAGTTTTGAGCAAACTATAGAGTCTAGACCAAGTTGGTTGCTTGACCTTCAAAGAAATACAAAAAATCGCTGACGATAACCGATTATTAAGTTATTGTTTACCATAAACTAATGGTTATGGTAGATTAAATGATTTAATCGATTCATTTTCAAACAAGATACTTATTGAATTACTGAGACATAAATAAAACCATACGATCTCATTGGCATACGATATTTGTCATTTTCAGTCTAGATAAAGAGCTCAAGAGAAGGAAAAGGGTCAGAAAAGATAAGAAAAACTATTAAACTATTTGAGAAATGAACGGTCTTGAGATTTCAATTTTATCCCCATATTAGTCCTTTGAACTTGTAAATGGATCTGTAAAAGAACTGTCAGGGCATTTGTCTTGGGAAGCTCTTGATACTTCTCCTTCCTCTTCTTGGAGATATCCTAAAGAGTCCTTTTTGGGGAAAGAAAGGAAGTACTTAGTATAGATGGACAATTCATTGACTTCAAACGATGATTAATCTTAAGTTGTGGTCTTTGCGATGCAATATCAATGCCTTTTGGTGGAGTGTCAACGTCTTTGACGTCCTCCTGCCTGTGTGTGTGGAGTGTCTTTTGGACACTCTCACTTTTTGGTCATGTTTTGTTGTTGTTGCTGCTGCTATAATTTGCATTTGTCGCACACACGCAATATAAAATTTTCACTGACTGACTTGGCCGGCCAGGCAGACTTTGCCATGCCGAGGGCCAATCTGGAGACCTGCTACGCATGTTTGTGCAACACACACACGCACACACACACATACACACACTCATGTTGATTTATTGAGAGTGAAATTTGTGCAACTTTGATTAATTTTTGGCAAATTTAGTTTGCCGGTTGGTTTTTTCCTGCCGCTAGTCCATTTATATTATCGGGCCCCAGGTTGATGACGTTCAATCTGATATATTGTGTGTGTTTTTTCGTGTCTTTCTTCCTTCATTATCTTTAAATTATATTATCATGTGATTCCAGTTGTCGCAAATTACTAATAATCATATATATTCTATTTGTATAGTAATGGTAAATATTCCAAAATGATTATAATGACGATCCCATTAGAAAAATGAAAAATAAAGTCCAGATAGAGAGATGGAGAGAGAGATTTCAAATCGATTTTTGCGGTTTTATCTTATCTAGTTTGTCGCTAGTTAGAGTCTCTTTCTCTCGCCCTCGAGTAGAGAGTCTCTCTCTCTCTCTTTCTGTTTCTCTGAAGAGTCATTATCAAACTTGGTTTATTTTAATTTGCTTCAGTGGTGCGTGGAGCGGTCGAGGGAAGTACAGGTGGGGTGGGGTTGGGGGGCGGAGCAGGGGTGCAGTGCAGTGAAAAGAGCCAAGTGGGGCTACCTTTCAGTTTGATTCGCAACGTTGCCGTTAACAGACACACTGAGAGCGTGAATTGGCCCGGCCAGCAAACAAAAAAAAAAAAAAAAACAATAGAAAGCCAAAGCCAAAAGCAACAACAATAACTATATAAACGCGAAAATTGCAACAACAATAAATACATATAACCAACTAACTACTACAAATCGAAACAGTGACTGTCAAACTATTTGCCATTTGTGTGCCCTCGATTTCAATTTGGTTTGTTTTTGCGATAAGATTTGCCATTTCATTTTCTTTCGTTTTTTTTCTTGTTGTTTTTTGTGCGTGCCGCTATAAAAAATAAAAACAAAGTGACCAAACCAAAAGAAAAAGAAAACAGTAGCAATTGTCAAGGCCCAAAGAGCCAGAGGAAGGCGGAACAGGAGGAGGGCAAGAGTTGTGTGGACTTTTTGAGTTAAAAGTTTCCAGTTTTGTCTTCTTAATTGGCCATACAAAAAGCGCACACACACACACACACACACACACGAAACTGAAGCTAAACTCATATAATTGCCTTTAATTATCGCAAACGCCCAATCTCTGAGGCGAGGCCAGAGTTGCACATTTGAACGGTGGATGAACAAGAGGAGAAGACAGTTGGTCGCAGAGGGAGGGAGTGGGGTTTGGTCCAACAGTGAAACGGTCAAGTTTTCACCAGAGTTGCCGCATTAGAAAATCGTTTCCGTTTTGTGTTAAACGCCTAAGGAGGGGGCCACATCTGTGTGTGTGTGTGAGTGTGTGATCATCAACCTCACTTCGACCTCCTCAACGTCCTCCTGGTCTATGCCTCTCAAACTGTAAATGCTGCGTTCGGTTCGCGTGCCACAGGAAATGGTTAATTAAATTAAGCCTAAAGATTAACATTAAATTTAAAACGCAGACAAAGACAAACAAACAGAGCAACAGTTTGGCTTTGCTTGACTTGACTTGGTTTTTGGTTAACTTTGAGGGGAGAGAAAAACAACCTTCGACTTTTTGTGTGTTTAAATTGTGCAATGAATGATATCTGAAAATGTGTTTTGCGTGAAAAGGTTAAAGTCAGTCACTCACACACAAACACACACACACACACACACAACATAATTATCAACGGTCCGTTGATTTTCTATTGACAAATTCCTCTATGTAGAATTTGTTTACTTCTATTTCAAGACAAAATTTTTGATTATGTCAAATTATCAACAAAATAGCCCCCCAACATCATCATATTCCATTCCCATTTATGGGAGCTGTCAATTCTTTTTCGGTTTTTTGGTGATATCAGGTCATACAGAGGAGTGCCTAACCCACTAGATCACATGCCAAAGACAATGACTAAGCTCTCAAGAGACGTGGCAAAGTTTTCAAACAAATTCAAGTAAATAGAGTTTTCTCTATAGGTTTTTAGTTTGAAAACTTGGTTTTCTTAAGCACACAGGGCTCTATTAGTTAACTGATCCACAGAGACACAAAACAACACCAAAGACCGAAGAATCACTTGGGGATAGATAGAGATAGAGAGAAACGTTGTCAACCCAAGTCTATATGTTTCTAAATTTCGATTTCAATCTTGGTCAAAGTTAACTCAAAACTCAGAGATTGTTATTAAAGTCTATAATTAATGTTCTTAAGGTAACCTACTGCTATTTTAGTCATGTTCTACTGCAAATTACTATAGTAATCTAATGTACTTAAAAGCATTAAAAGTTGTCTAATGAAAATTGCATTGTGTTTGCTTTAAAGCCTCTTGTAATTAGAGTAATCTACTACAAACACAAGACTATATAAGATCGACTAACTTTTAGATGAATTCATACCTCAATATGATGGTAGAACAATATTAAAGAAACAACTAAAACGCAGTTTCCGACCAGATCATGCATTGTCCTCCTGTATCAGTCAGTTTATGAATTGTTCATGGTTTTATTTTTAAAAAATTTTCACACATGAATAAATAAAATTAGCTAAATTTATGATTGGATTGCTCACAGTAATCTCAACATTTCTTGATATCTCCGCACCCTTCTTCCCGCACAGTGTTATCTTGATCAAGCAAAAACATTTTGAAAATGGGCTGAAATATATAAAATTGAGTTTAGCTGAACTGAAGAAGAAATGTTATGTTTGTTGTATATCAAAGTCAACTTCCCACCCTCATTTTCTTGAGCTCTAATAATAATGTCACTCAAAGTGTCTTTGTCCTCCTCTTTTGCCTCCTCGTGTCAAAAGCAACTAGAATGAAGTCATGTTGTACGCAAAAACAACACAAAAAGAAATAAAACTAGAAACTAAAAGGAGGAACAATAAGATAAAAGAAATGTTTGATTGACGGCTTGGTGAAGAAAGAGGAGAGGAGAAGCAAAAAATGAAGTGAGACCAAAAAGACGGGCAAATAATAAAGGAAAGCTAAACAAAACTCAATGAAGATAACAACAACGACAACTCCAAGTGCAACAAGTGTGTGTGTGTGTGTGTGGGTGAGGGTAGGGGTAAAAGTGGGTCCAAGGGGATGCAAGAGAGCATTGCAAATTCAAGTGATGACGCTGCCAAGCCAAATGTAAATGGGTGACACAAACTAGCGATAAGATGGGAGCCCCGAACTGATAACTTAACTGCACTTCCTCTCCAAAACTCTCTCTCTCTCTCTCTCTCTCTGTGTTTCTCTCTGACTCTATAACTCTGTATGAGTGGACACAATGAAATTCGCTACGCTCATTCATTTGCCACAACGAATATTGACTCTCTCTCTCTCTCTCTCTCTCTCTGTCTATGTCTTTCTCATAGGGCAAGGTCTCGCATGATTCAATCAAACAGCTTGTGCTCAAAGCGGAGCATTTGGTGCGCGACGCTCAAGAGGCCGCATTGATGAAGACACCAACCAAACAGAAACATTCCATTGTCAAGATATCTTCGACGGTCAAGAAACGTGAGGTCAATATGCCCGGACCCATTAAACAGCGTGTTGAGGTGAGTTTAAAGAAACAAATCCTCCCCCCTCTTCTATAGTTGTCTCTAATTTCGTTTCGTTTCTCTACAGGAATGGCTAGAGCATCAGCCATCCACTCCACAGCTATTGACGCGCAGTCATACACATGAACTTTTATCAGGAGCCGGCAAGCCAGATGATTGTGAAGCCTCTGGTGAGGCTTCGGAAACAGATTCCATACCCCAAACAACCAACGCCATCGTTGTGGGTGGTCCTGGACCAGTTGGAGGTGGAGGTGGAGGTGGCGCCGGTTCGGATACTTCAGAAGGCTTCACCGATTCAATTGCAACTTGTATGCAAACTAGCACCAATTCGTATGGCAATTCCACAGAGAGAATCGGTGGCTCTGCCGAGCCAATTGGACAACCCATTACACCCCTCGGCTTTGGCAGCAGCAATCAGAGTTTGAATGTGAAAATTGTGAAACGTCCACAGGCACGACGTAAATCGGAACGCCCCTGGTCCGTGTCCTGTCTCTCACAATTGACCACCGATGCTGCTCAGTTGACGACAACAATTGTGGAAAGCTCTCCGCCCGGATTGGCCAGCCACTCGATAAGTGAGAGTGCTTTGGACTCCCTATCGCCAGGACCACGACCCCGGGCGGCCTCCTCATCGGGCACAGGCAGCAATGCGGCACGCAAGGCCGACAGCAAAGGCTCACTGAGACGCCGCAAGGCACGCAAGAAGCGCATGTCGGCTGCCTCGGCTGGACGTAAATCCGATTCCGGTTCGGAGGCGGCTGTCGGCGATCTAACCCAGACTCTGATGAAGTCATGCGAATCGATGTCATCGCAACAATTGCAGGAATTCACAAATGCTCTGCTAAGCATACAAAAGGGGTTCCTCTGGCGGTAGCCCCAAATTGGATAAAACCGCCGACGATCCCGAGAATGAGTCTCAATTGATGTTGCCCAATTTCCGTGTCGGATCCTTCACAACAGCTGCCCTAATGGCCAGCGAATCGAGATTGGGTGCCCTGGCTGCCCTCTCCAACTATATGAATGAAGATGAACAGCAAGCAGGTGAGTTGTTACAATCAATATCCTCTACACTAGATATATACCGATATTGTATATATATTTGTGTAAATGTAAATGTAAATCTATTTGTCTTTGTCTAACTCTCTCTCTCTCACACACAAGCACTCAAGCCCCCCATAGTCAAGCAGAAAGGTACTACACAATACCCATCCCTTGCACCCCAGCCCTTCTTTTTGATTTGACCCAAACCGCCCGACTAATATGCTATACAATTAACATTAATAATTATTATTATTCAATCATCACAGAACTCAGCACTGAAGATCATCATAGCAGCATTTCGGAAACCGCCTGGGACAACTATCAAGAGAAATATAATTCGGAAAATTATTCCGAAGGTTTCGATTCAGATGCCGCACGACGTCTGTTAGAATTCGGCGATGACTATCGGTGAGTCTCTTGGGATGGGCAACCTTCATTGGCATGCCAAAAGATAATAGAGAAAACACGAAATATATAATTTCTAAATATAAATTGCTCATTTTTTTTTGTTTTTCTTTTTTGATCTAAATTTTGCTTGCAGCAATTTCATCGACTCGCAATCGGATTGCTGCAGTTCACTGTCGGCCGCCAATAATCTTGATTCATTCTCGCCACCGCGCATGGACTCACTGCAGAAGCATGAACTGAAGGCTCTGCATATCAATCAGGAGACCATTAGCAGTAGTGTGGATCACGCCAGGCGTCAACGTGCCCTGGAATTGCAATACGAGCGTCGTCGCAAAACCTTGGAAGTTCGCCGTAAATCGTGTCAGGGTGAGTGAAATTTCTATAATGTTTATCCATAGATGTAAACATAATGTAATCCCTTCTCTTTAGATATGGATGATTCTTTGAATGAACAAAAGGATCATCAACAGGGTCATCATGTCAGTGGTGGCGGCGGCGGTGGTCAATCTTCGTTATCCGCCTCGGCCACGGCATTGATGACTCCGAAGAATACGCAACAGAATACACAATTGCCGCCACAGCGGACTGAATCGGTGGGACGTAAATTGGAATTCGGCTGTGGAATGAGTCACTCGGCTCAGTCTCTATTGAGGCGTACATCGGAGAGTGATACATCCACACGTCGTCGTCGCACCGTCACAGCGGATGAGCGTCGTCGTTCGTCACGTAATTTGGAGAAATGCATTAAACTGATTCCAGCCACCTCGTCATCGAGTGGCGATGACTCCGAGGATGGTGAACAGGAGATGCGCTCATTATTGCAGCAGAGTCGCGATCGTTTGGAGGATACCAGAGCATTGAAGATACGTTGTCATCTGCTGAGACCCGAGGACTATGTAAGTCCAGTCGTTTGATTGCCCCAATTGTCTCCTTTAATAATTTGCATTATCCCTAGAACGAGATAATTAACACTTGCCGCGATAATATACGCTGCCTGGAGGCTGTTCTACGCGGCCCGCCTGGCACTGTGCTATCCACCCATTGCGCCGGCCAGACAAAAGGTGAGTCCCAGCCCAGATCATCATCAGCATCAGCCAGAACCAAGACATCCAACTCCATACGCAATGACCACCAGCAGCTCATTGTCCAACTGGCCCCCGAATGCAAGTGTGCCCCCATTACACGCTTTGTGGCCCGCATCATAGACTTTGTAACGGATGTGAGCAATCTTCTAGAGCATTTTACGCTCTATAGATTCCTGATGGGCACCCTGCGATCGTTCTATGCCTTGGTCAATCGACCCATGGGTCGATTGGAGCGTTTGTTTGCCAGTTTTAGAGGCCTGCTCTAAGAGCAGTTGCTCTCAACATGTATACAGTTCTTTTTATTTTTTGTGGCCTTCTCTTAAAGCAAAGCTTTTTGTATTATTTTTTTTTCTACATTAATATTTTTATACATTTTATATACATATATATTTTATTACTATTATTATTATTTTTTTTTTTTTTTTACACCAACAATTTTGTTTTTGCATTTGACAAAACGCCTTGCGCATAAATTTTGCATTTTGTTTAATAATTATATTTTTAAAATATTTTTTTTTAATACCTTTGTTTTTTTTTTTGCGCATTCCTTTTTCTTTTTTTTGGCAAATAAAACAAAACAAAAAAAAAAATATGTAAAAAAAAAACACCAAAGCATTTGAAATTGTTATAATTTTAATTTTTTTTTCATGAATATTATTATTTAGTTGATTTACGTTTGTATTGTTATCTTTTTTTTACTGTTTATTTTCTATATACCTAAATATTTTGGTGTTTTGTTTTTGTTTTTAGACTTTCCACTTTTCCGTTTCTTTTTAATTATTTTATATTAATTCATTAATTTATGCTAATGCTTTTGTGTGTTTTTGTCAAATGTTTTAACAAAATTAAGTCATTTTGCCCTCATCTAACTAAGTAGCTTGAACTAATTGTCCAAAAAATAAGAGAAAAATGTTCATCGAATTGGCCATATCGAATATTTTAACTTAAAACTGACCACCTAAAATGATATGAAAATATTTTCTATACTAGTTAGTCCAAGTTAAAGATTGCACAATTCATTTCAATCAAACATATAGAGCAAATCTGTATAACTAACTGATAAATCGGGTCTATATATGTAACTTAAAGAACCGAGTGAACATTTGTTGACCAATGAATGGACTTATTCTGGGCTTAAAAACTCTCAAACTGTAAGTTAATGTTAGTTTCCACTGACTTACAGTTTTAGGCAGATTGTGTCTTGGCTAAAGTTTTGTAGCAACTTGCTGCTCAAACTGTATTTTGGCTGAATTTATTTAAAAGATTGAGGAAATTTTTTGTTCTTTGCCAGCTGACGTCATATTTGCTTTTTGGCAATGAAAATTTCAAAGAATATAGTATATAAATCTTTCATATATGTAAATGTTTATACAATGACTTGAGAGAAATTTCTTAAGATTTTTACAAATATTTGCAATGTTCACTTCTTAATTTTTGTATAGTTTGCTTTGTTTTTGTCTCTCTCTTTCTCTTTCTCTCTCTGTATGTTTATTCTAAAAGTTGTCGTCATTTTCGTTTCTTGTTTTATTCGTTGCTATATGAATGTATACCCTATTATAATCATTCATAGGGTATATAAAGTACGTCACAATATATATACTTAGGTATCTATATTTGTGTGTGTGAAAGAATCTCTTTAGTTTTTTAACAAATTTATGGAATTTGTTTTTAAATTGTCTAATAAATTTCATTTTAAAGAATGACATAGCCTAGATCAAAGGGCAAGAAGCGTCTAGTTGCAGGGTATTAATTTGTATTCTATAGTAGAAATTGTTTCCAAAATTTAGTTAGTTATAAACATTTGTGTTCCAATTCGAAATTGAAGCTAGGAATCAAGATTTTGTAACTTAAAGATCTTCTAGACTTCCGAAATCCTTCGATAGATTTGAGGTTAAGCCACACATTGCTGGAGAAATAGAGAGTTGGTGGAAGGGTATCTACTTAGTCGACTTTTAGTTTGCTTTCTCAGTTGCTCAGTAGTTGCTCTGGTTTGGGCTATGAAAATGACGTTGTCTTTTCTAGAGTTGTTGTTTTTATTGTTTTTGGCCTTTGTTGTCTGAGCTGCCGATACTAATGAGCGAACCCTAAAACCTTCACACACACACACACACACACAGAGAGGAGAGACACACACATACAGTTATTCAAATACACAGACACATGGACTTGATGCGATTGCGTGCTGTGCCGAAGCCAAGTTCAAAAGTTAACACTGCTCCACTGTGCCCGCCATATACTCTCTTTCTCTCTTCTCAGTGTCTCGTTTGTTCTCTGGCTAGTCTCTCTCTCGCCGCCACCACCTGAAAGCTGCTGCGCACGTTGTGTGCCCCGCCGCCGCTCAGTTGAGTTTCTGTGCGCGTTCCAAGTGGTTCTGTTTCCGTCTGTTCTCTCCCTCTCCCTTCATGAATATATGAAGATTGAATTTTTTTTTTCTACGTGCTTCCCAGAACCTTCTCAAACCGAAATTTGTTTCAAATAACGCCGAATCTCTTCTTGTTTTTGCATCAAACTGTGATTTTAACATATATCCAATGTCTATAATACAAATTTAAACCATTGCTAATCGTTAGCTTTGCGCCAATAAACCAAATGGTCGGGAAATAAAGCGTGTTTTGGCTTAAACGTGTATAAGAGTTATTGGTTGGTTTATAAGAGTTTAAGGAGACCAACCCCCTCCCTTATAACACCAAATGTGAACTTTTCGAGGTCATCTTTGGGAAAACTTACTCAACAGATGATATGCTTGGATGGATGTGTGTGGAGAAGTAAACAAATTGAAAAATGTTTAAATACGCAAATTGATTACGAAAATTGATTTCAAGTGTAGTATGCCGCCCTCTGAGTGTGCGTGTGCTTGTGTGTGTGTGTAAAATCAAAGTGGGTCAGGTCACATTGAGAGAGCCGTCTATATATTGACCTCGTGTTCTACTATTACTACTACTACTACCACTAGTTCCTACTACTCCTCCTCACTCCTTACTTACTTGCTAACTAACTAACTGTAAGGGTGGTGTATATACCTACCTACATCATGATTAAAGTTAGTGTCGCCGTACAAACGGATATATCCGAAATGCTTTCGGCCAGCTCATCGGCCACCACATCACGTTCGTCTTCGGAACAAGGTAAACGAAATATAACAGTAAAGATGATGTTATGGCATGGGTAAACATAATTGGGAAACAGGTGTAAACGATGCAAGAGAGAGACGACACAAACACAAACACAACCATAGACAGTAAAGATCGCCAGATAAGACTGAAAAAAAAAAACGAGGTAAAGCTAATTGGTGCCGCCAGACAAAGAGTTAGAAAAAAAGGGCGAAAGTAGAGAGAAGGGGGTGAGGCAGAAACCCCACTTAAATTTAGACATAGCAAGAAACTAATTGAAATCGATGATAATAATGATCAAAAATTGATCTAGCTAATGAAATTTACAAAAAAAAAACTCCCAATGGTTTCTACACTCTTGACTAAAGAAGTAACGACTAAAAGATGCCCTTTTTGTTATGCAGGAATGTAAATGAAACATTCTTGATCTAAATTTCTAGTTATTGAAGTAATGAAAAGGACAATTTTTTAAACAAATCTAATGTTGTTAAGTTATTAAAGTCTCAACTCATTATATATATGATAAGAAGATCTTTTATTTAGACAGTGGCGATGTAAAGTTGAAATGATGCTGAATAAAATAAGTCATTATAGAGTGGAATTTGGAATATTGGATGTTGTAGTATAGATCTTGGGAAACTTTCCTTCCTCCCTTCAAGAATACACTATGATTAGGGTTATCAATTGACTTTTCGATAGAAAGTTTTGAATTTCTTTAAATGAATATGAAATAGAAATTTGATTTCAAGTGGCCTAGGGGGAGAAAAGAGACCTTAAATATAAGAAAAGTACTCGTATACTCTTCAAATTGTTTGTACATTTGTACATAAGCCATTTGCTTGTCTTTATGTAAATCTTAAAGTTCCATCTCGATGGAATGATCTGCACTTCTCTTACTGAAGTGATCTCTCAAGTAGCTGCTTAGCTCAATGGCCTGGGCCCATTTGTGATGTTTTCTGTGTTGTTCGATTTGCCAGACCTGACACTGACTTCGTGTGAGTGACCCACTTCAATTGCAGCCATCAATTCCAGCCATTGCCAACTTCAAATGCTGTTGGCTGCATGGCCAACTAATTAAGGTTAGGCCGTGTTGCCGTTTAGTGTTTGCCTTATGGATGCAACATGACGCACCGGTTGATACTCTTTTTAGTAAAGTACATACATATATACATATAACTAGAGAAGTTTATAGTTTCATGGTTAGCTAAACAATGATTAACGGTACACTTTAGCAACGGACTAAACTATATTTTATGGTCAATTGTTGTGCGTAAAAGCAAAGTGTGTGTGTGTCTGTGTGTTTGTTTAAGTCTACTTATACTTTTTATGGGCCAACTCATTATTGTAATAGAAACAGAAACCGGTACCGGTTCTAGTAGTCAGTTAGGTCATCAGTAATTTTTTTGCTCACAAGTTCAAAGTTATAGAAACTGTGCCGTCATCCGATTCCAATTTCAATAAAAACTTTTGCCACTTGACCTTGAATTCATTAGAAATATTAAATGTCTTTGGGGCGGGGGTTTCCATTTCCACAAAATCCATTTTAAATTTTCAACTTTTAAGTTTTAATTTTGTGGTTTTTCATTACATTTTTATCTGAGAGAGTGGGTGGTTGGTGGGTTGGGTTCATTGGCCGACCTGGTTTTTTATGCTGTCTGTTGCGAAAATTGCATTCTCTGTTTCCAGAGCGTGTTTCCTTTTCTTTTGCCATATTTATTAACCATGCGTAAAAACCGATTGAACATATTTGGTTATTTGCATAAATAAAACAAACGGAAGTTCATTTCGATTTATGGCATTTGATTGAGGAACAGTCAATCATTAGAACCTTAAAGCATAGGCGGATCTAGGGCTGCAAATTGGGGGAAATTTGCCCCTTAAAGTAGGCAATATGCAGTATGATATTCATTGTTTATAACAAATCTATAACTTTTCGTACGTAAAAGGGTCTATCAGCAATGTTTGCTTCAAAGATTGTTATTATTGTGTCACTCCAAAAGTTCTTTCTTGGGATGCTTATTGCATACTTTAAGGGGCAAATTTCCCCAACAACCCTAGATCTGCCTATGCCTTAAAGTAAATTCTCATTAAAGGCATTTTAGGCACCATAAAGTTAGTTCCTCTTGAAGATTTTTCTATAATTGTCTGCATCATCGTCATAAAATTTTCCAAGTTTTTCGCATAACTATGCTAAATTTTCTTAACTATTTCACACTTACAACAATTTGTATGATTGCTTTTTGTTAAAACTTTATATCACAGTCAGTTTAATACCCTATAAAAAGGTTGAGGCAAAGATATTGAAGAGACCAAGTCGAAATGCATTCTGATCTTTAAAAAACAGAGACAAGTTTTGACACTAGATGGCGCCAGCTGTTAATCTATCAAATATTCAAATAGCAAAAAAGCAAATTAATGACAAATTCAGAGACAGAGAGAAAGATATTTAGAGGGTATTATAAATTTGGCAAAAATGTTCTGTCTCTGTCTCCCTCTCCCTCTCTCTTTTAATCAGCATTTTAAAAATATCTAGCTATATGTAGTATATATGTATGTATGTATATATTTCCATGTGCTAATTGTATATAATTGTTGATGATGGTTTTTTTTTTGCCACTAATGTTGTTGTTGCCAGCCACAACATCAAAATAATCCCATAATTATTCAAGATTATATTTTTGAGCTAGCAGCATAAAGAGACACTTGATAACTTACTAGAGAAAGAAGAGAGACCGCCGCCAGCTGACCGAAGTCAACTTTTGATTACCTCATTTGGCGCCTTTTGTTTAGCTATTTATTTATCTGTCGTTGTTGTTTTGGTTATCTGTATAAATAAATACAACATGAAACAGCAAAGAAACAAACAAACAAACTATGAAATTGTTTGGTGCCCTGGCACTCCTTTATCCTATAGCCTGGAATCCTGTCGCTGCTTGTCCTTGTGCCGATTTTCGGTTTACATTTTATTGCCTTTTGTCATGCCAAGACAATAACTAAAAGGGTTTATCAAATAAAGTCATCAAAATATAACCTAATACAGTAGAATCCGGTTATAACGGCCTACTAATCGGAGGGCCTTTCATATAAGTTTGTATTTGGGACCAACCAATCACTTATTGAACTTTAGCGACGTTATAAGCGGAGTCGTTATAACCAGACTCTACTGTAGAACTCTCAGAGTAGAAATAGGAATTCTCATATAAAACTTTAGCTAACTCTAAAGGGTATCTAAAGATTTGTTTGGAGAAAAGACAGAAAGAAGCATATGTCAACGACCTTGAGGCCGTTTGCCCCTGCTGCTTCTCCTCCATAACCACCTCCAAATCACCCCCCCGTTCTCCTGCCTCTTAACCACACGCCCCTTTTTTTTTATATTTTTGTGGTTTAAAATGTTTTCACAAAATGCAATTTTGCATTTTTGTTTTATTATTGGTTGCTTCTGCTTTTTCGTTTGTTGTTTTTTGTTTTAAATTTCGTGATGAAATGCCAGCAAAAATGTTCACTATTTTGCATGTTGAGAGAAAAATTATGAATATTAAAGATAATAATTATTTATCATTATTTTCACAATTTTAATGCAATTTGTGTTGGCTAATGATAAAAGATTGTGAGAGTTAGATGGGGGAGGAGGGAGTGGCAGAAGAGTTCATTATTCAATTGCATCATTAATTGCAATATGAGTAAGTAACTCATTCAAAAGTGAAGGATGGGATGGGATGGTGGGGGGGATTGGGATTGAAAAATGTGCAATTAATTACCAAAGTGAAAGTCTCTCAATCTTAATTTTTGCACTCTCCTCCCATTATGGGGTCCCCCCCTCACCTACCTCCTTCTCTTGCTAATGGTTAATCAATTTTGGTTGTGTGTGTGCAATTTTTATCCAACAGCTGCCATCAATAAATCTTTATCGACTAAAGATTATTCAATATGCCATCCTAATGTCGTTAAGCAGGTGCCGCCCCATCGTCCACCCCACCTCCTCTTTTGGCCAACTTTTGGCACCCACAAACACACCAGACCAGATTTATTTTGCTGCATTTAATGCACGCAAGTTTTCTCTGGAAAAGTGCGTAGTGCGACAATTGCGATGTCTCGGATATCATAATAAACATATCCATTAAGGGGAAGTATCTTTCTCTCTCTCTCTAACTCTCTGTCGATCCTCGTCGATCAGTTTTGTTGCGCTCGAGTTGCTTCACTACCCACATCGTCGTGGCACAGCGAATCTCCCAGTTGGGCATTTTGCAGCTTGCAGACAAGTTCACTCAACCAGTTTCAGTTTGGCAGCCAACAAGTTTGCTTCGCTTCTCGGTTACTTTATCCGATACTATATAATATTGAGTGCGTTTTTGTCAATTTGTATCTCGGTTTTGCCTTATCAGAGGCATTAAGCACAAAGAGAATACAGTTTTTGGCTGACCGAGCGATCGAGAGTTGTGTAAGGTGAAAGTAATTTCCACAAATCATACGCATTGCATTTAAATTGCCCAGCTTTGGCTTTGCCACTTGTTGTGTCAATATAGAAGAAGAGGAACCTCTTGATATTCGCTTCATTCAACAGTTGACCAACTCAGTGACTGACTGTGGGCGGTTGTGTTTGCCTTTTCTTTGTGGCGATCTGTTTTGGGTGAGTTCATTGGAAAAACAAAAACAATTCCTTGAAACTTTATTGCTTTAGAACTATTCATTTCAAGTCCGCCCAATGTTTGATTTGTTATTGAAGTCAGGAGCGGCTTTAGAATTGTGGCTTGTTGTGATCTCTGAAAGTTATAATCCATGCGAATTGCTGTGGATAGTAAGATCTATTCAAGATCCATCCTTTGTCAAGTGAAATCAAACTAGAAACAGATTATATCAAACGTAAACAAAGTGCTCCATTTGTTTAACATTAAGTGCAAATTGTGTTGTCAAGTGAAACCAACCGATCGTACGATAGTTCCGTCCCTGCTTAAGCTTAGAGTTACCTCGCCCATAATCAGAATGACAATCTCAATGCCAAAGTTTGTTCTATGCAACGGAAATGCAAGAATGGGCGTTTGGATGAATGGCTAGAAGGAAGAAAGGGAGGGGGGAAGATGAAAAGGGGGCGAGCAATTGAAGCTGAACGCGTTAACAAATGTCATGAGTAGATATTGGAAAAAGCGAAAACTTTGTTTACTATTCAATTAGAAGAGAAACGCTCTGTGGCTCCCACATAAAGTGCCACCACTCCTCTGCACTAAAAACCACCATTACCATTACCATTACCAGGGCAAAGTTTTATCTGGACAAAAGTTTCACTTTTTTCTATTTTGGTTTTGGCTTAGTTTAGTTTGGTTTGGAGTAAAGCGAAAGGTATTCATTACCAAGGGCCACCTAAGCTAAGCTAAACGAAAATGGGAATGGAAATGGGAATTGAAATGGGAATGCTGAATGCTGTTGAATGGAAATGAAGTTGCCACCCAATTAAATTGCCTTTCTTTTCTCTCTCTCTCTCTCTCTCCCTCTGTTTTTCCGCCACCTACTCCAACTACTCCCTCACCTTGAAAGTTTTCCTGTGCGCGTTGTGCACTATTAACTCTCAAATTTACCGCTTTTGCTCATTTTGTGTTTTTTGTTTTGTTTCTTTGTTCGATTTTATGTAGATCTATTAGCCGCTTGGGAGGATTTCCTTGGCTGGAGCGAGAATGCATCGGCCGCACGCAAACTGCAGCAAGAGATGAGCGCATTGAAGCATACACTGCAAAGGCTAGGTGATAAGCCCACACCCGAATTTCTGGACACTGAGCCAGCCATACAGATTGCTGTGGAGGCTTTGAAGGTAAGTCGGGAGCCCCCTTGCTCATCTGTTCTTTCATGTTAACTAATTTGGGGGTGTTTTCTTCATTTTCCAGACGGAGCAAACCCAATTGGCCAGCTACCGCACGAATATGTTGCGCCTAAACGCCTCCGTTCACAGTTGGCTAACGCGTCAGGAGAGGCGTCTGCAGAGCGCTTTGGTGGAACAAAACAATCAGCAATTGAATCAACAGCATGAGTCCGAACAGAAGGAAGACGACGCAGATGATGCGCTTGTGGAGAAGACAGTAAAGAAATTGGATACAATCGAAGGAATGGAGGCAGTAGGCAATAGCTCGGTGGCCATCACTGTAACCGATAGCAATGGCAACCAGGTGGAGGCAATGACTGGTGTAACAACATCCACTTCCACTTCCACGACCACCACTGCCAATTGGGATATCAATTCTTTGATGTCAGCCGAACAGGAGTTCCATAAGCATCTGAAGGATGAGGTCAGCGATATGTACAGCGCTTGGGACGAAGCCGATGCCAGGTAAGAGGAAACGAAATTGGGGTTTTCTTTCTCCCTTAAATAATGTCTATGTGGCAGACAGTCGTGGGAATATGAAACCCTTTAAATAAATAATAAACAATATCAAATATTTGTAAATTGTTTATGTTATTTCTTACAGAATCAACTCGCAACTGGAAATGCTGACCAACTCATTGATTGCCTGGCGTGAACTGGAATCTGGATTGAGTGAATTCCACTTGGCATTGGGCCAAGATCGCGGCACACTTAAAGGTCTGGAGGGTGCTCTCGATAAGGGTCAGGCCACACCTGTGGAATTGGCCCAGAATGTCAAATTGGTTGCCAAATTGCTGTCCGAGAAGGTCCATGTTAGCCAAGAGCAATTGCTGGCCGTGCATCAGCACTTGGATCCCAATCATATTTATCATATTGCCAAATTTACGGCTTCCAATGGTTCCCTGTCAGATTCGGGAATTTCGGATGGCGGTGCCACTTCCGATGGTGGCCTCTCGGAGCGAGAACGTCGTCTGGGCGTATTGCGTCGCTTGGCCAAGCAATTGGAATTGGCTCTGGCACCAGGCAGTGAGGCAATGCGTTCGATTGCCGCCCGCATGGAGAGTGCCGAAGCGGAATTGAAACATTTGCAAAACACATGCCGTGATCTAATTGTCCGTACAGCTGCCTCGCATCAGCAGAAGCAGCAGGCCCAGGAGCAGCAGCAGCAGCAACATGTTCTATCTTCTGCCGTTCTGGCCAATGAAGGACATGTCAAGCTAAATGGACACGTTAAGAAAATGCCAAACACTGCAGCCAACAACAACAACAAAGATTGTGAGGAACAGCAGGCGACAATTCTCAAGTCCAATCACTCACTGAGCGGCAAACGCAAGAATTCCAAGAAAACGAGACAATCAAAGAAATCTGGCGAAATGGATGTGAATAGCAGAAGGAAGCTGGAAGAGAGAAATCCTATTGATATCGATCATCTAATACACTCTGTGGCCAGAGGTGGCGATGGGGGTGATGATGATCCATCCGATGATCCAGCTATCATCTGCAGCCTGCAGGATAACTCGGAAGATGATGACATCAATGATGAGTCCAAGGTTCAGCGTCGCAACTGGGCTTGGCGCATTGCCAGAGCCGCTGTTCCCATGCAATTGGCCTTGTTCACCTTCTTCTGTGCCGCCTGCCTGATGCAACCCAACTGCTGTGACAATCTCAACAATCTGTCCATGAGTTTTACTCCCCAATTGCGCTACATACGCGGACCGCCTCCAATTTGAGCGATCGATCCCATTGTCGCAACATTCGTCCCCTCTCCAAGAGGAGGAGGGCGAACCAAACAGATAATCATCATGTACAATTACATATGTTAAGAGATTTAACTAATGTAACCTAATCGGTAAGGTAAAGGTGGTATCGCCACCGCCACCCGTAACCGTCGCAGCCGCCGCCGCCGCCGCCACCGTCGTCGCCGTATTAGCCACCATTTGATTTGGAGGCATACTTAGCAGCTAGCTGATCACGCGTCTTGCATGCGTTTCGGGCGCGTTTTTAAACGCCACCGGAAAAAACAGTTTTTTTTTTTTTTTTATGAAACAAAACAAAACGGAGAAAGCTCTCAAAAATATTGAAAAACCGGAGCACTAACTAAATATTTATATGTAATTTTTTTTTTTTTACGTCTAATCTATATATTGAGCAACGTTAATACTAAGAATATGATTTTTTTTTTTATTATTGTTTTTTTTTTTTTTGTTTGTTTTTTATTGCATTAAGCGAAAGCAAAGGAAAAAGAATTTAAGCTCAATTTAGATAGTAAAGAGGAGGAAATTAAGTAGAGAGCATTTGCAAAACAGAGCAACCTGTACTTAGGCCGATATAGATTCGGAATGAAAATGGAATCAACATATCCCGGCAAGCGAAGAAATGAAATCATGACAAACAACGCCCCAGTTACTAGAATATAAAGAAATTATATACATATAGAGAGAGAACTAAGGAAATGATATATCCAACATATACGGAAACATACATATGGAAACCTGAAATCCTTGATTTACTTGCGTTCGTTTGTTTGAAATTGAAATTGAAATGGAATGATGATATCAAGACTTTTTTGTTTGAGAAACACTAAAGTGCCTACAAATGCGAACTGTGAGAGTTGAGAGACGAACAAAAAGGGAGGGAATTGAAAAAACTCGACATCGAGTGAAAGGTGAGAAAAATCCAATTATAATGGGCATACAAAGCCCCTAGAAGCTAACTGCCACCACCCTAAAACACACAGACACACACACACACAAAAGCGAAAAGGAAAGGTTAGCCTATATCCGAACCGCACTAGCAACCCTCCCATGGGCGGAGGCGGCTGCCAAAACAAAACCTTAAACAAGTTGAGAATTAGAGTTTCTATTTTTATATGCCCACACAATTTATACACAAGCATAAGAGAGTCTCTGAGATTTATTGCTCTCTGTGTCTTTCTCTCCCCCCTCCCCCCATATATTATCAGTTTTTTTGTCTATTATATTAATAGGATATTGTTTAATGAGATTTTTTTGCATCTAAAGTTTAAAGAAAGCAAGAAAACAAAAACAAAAAATCATAAAAAAAACAAAAACAAAAAACATTTACTAGAAAAACTATATAAGTCCACGGTATAAATGCCTAGATTTTAGATTTATGATTTATACAAACTTTTGTCAACGGTGAAGAAAGAACAAGAACAAACAAAAAAAAAAAAAAACAAACAGGCAAAACTTATTTGCAAGAAAGCGTTACGAAAAAAAAGTAAATAAAAATAAAAGTAAATAAGAAACATATAAATTGTAATCTATTTTTAAGGTTTTGTATTCGTGTGCGTTTTTCAAATCTTTCATGGCAGAGAAAAAATAAAAGGAGAAACAAAATATTCATTTATATAAAATAAAAATAAAGAAACAAAAAAACAATAAAAAGTATTAAATGAGAAAAGTCAAGTTGTTTTTTTTCCTTTAATAATTAAATTTAATTCATACAAAACCTGTGGTGCATCTTTAAGTCCATGCTAATTCAAATTTACTTCAAGTACTCATAAGAGAAAAGGCCGAAAATATAATGTATAAAAATGGTTTTATTTTCTTTGCAAAAACAGTAAAAACTGAAGTAAAGAAATCTCAAACAATATTCAGCTATAATGTGACCAGATTTCACATGAGCTTTGACATTATTCCAACTGAATCACTGCCACACTATTTTGGACTTTATTAATCGAGTTGGCCTTGCCTGATTCATTATTCCAACTGAATCACTGCCACACTATTTAGGACTACAACAAATCGAGTTGGCCTTGCCTGGAACACGGTATAAATAGTCGCTTCATTTCTCAGAAATTTCATTAGGTGCTTGCCTCCGGACGAGGCAACATCTAATCATTTCATCCTTCTCAACGTTTTAAACATTTAAAGTTTTTAAACCACAAAATGGGTTTGGCCGAAGCTATTAGGCTTTAAGTGACCACATTAAATATTTGGCCTATAACTTATTTTCCTACTATTTAAACCGTTAAGAGATAACATTTTCCTTAACAAAATAAGTCAGTCTAGGCACAGCCCAGTTACTATTTTCCTTAGTTTTTATTATGCATTTTGTACTTTTCTAAGGTGAACTAAAGTCAGCATCCATTGCCATTGCTCACTCATTTTCAAGTACTGCTCCACTGATAGATACAAAATCTATATTTGTATATCACAGCTCAGCCCAGTTACTATTTTCCTTAGTTTTTATTATGCATTTTGTACTTTTCTAAGGTGAACTAAAGTCAGCATCCATTGCCATTGCTCACTCATTTTCAAGTACTGCTCTACTGATAGATACAAAATCTATATTTGTATATCACAGCTCAGCTCAGTTACTATTTTCCTTAGTTTTTATTATGCATTTTGTACTTTTCTAATGTGAACTAAAGTCAGCATCCATGCCATTGCTCACTCATCTCCTTCAAGTAATTTTCTACTGATAGATATAAAATCTATATTTGTATATCACAGCTCAGCTCAGTTACTATTTTCCTTAGTTTTTATTATGCATTTTGTACTTTTCTAAGGTGAACTAAAGTCAGCATCCATGCCATTGCTCACTCATCTCCTTCAAGTACTGCTCTACTGATAGATACAAAATCTATATTTGTATATCACAGCTCAGCCCAGTTACTATTTTCCTTAGTTTTTATTATGCATTTTGTACTTTTCTAATGTGAACTAAAGTCAGCATCCATTGCCATTGCGCACTCATAAATCTTTCAAGTACTGCTCTACTGATAGATACAAAATCTATATTTGTATATCACAGCTCAGCCCAGTTACTATTTTCCTTAGTTTTTATTATGCATTTTGTACTTTTCTAAGGTGAACTAAAGTCAGCATCCATGCCATTGCTTACTCATCTCCTTCAAGTAATTTTCTACTGATAGATATAAAATCTATATTTGTATATCACAGCTCAGCTCAGTTACTATTTTCCTTAGTTTTTATTATGCATTTTGTACTTTTCTAAGGTGAACTAAAGTCAGCATCCATGCCATTGCTCACTCATCTCCTTCAAGTAATTTTCTACTGATAGATATAAAATCTATATTTGTATATCACAGCTCAGCTCAGTTACTATTTTCCTTAGTTTTTATTATGCATTTTGTACTTTTCTAAGGTGAACTAAAGTCAGCATCCATGCCATTGCTCACTCATCTCCTTCAAGTACTGCTCTACTGATAGATACAAAATCTATATTTGTATATCACAGCTCAGCCCAGTTACTATTTTCCTTAGTTTTTATTATGCATTTTGTACTTTTCTAAGGTGAACTAAAGTCAGCATCCATGCCATTGCTTACTCATCTCCTTCAAGTACTGCTCTATTGATAGATACAAAATCTATATTTGTATATCAAGGTATATGGTTTTGCAAAATTCCAAGTGTATTACACTAAAGTTTGTTCTCCTTTCCGATTCAAAACGATTTCACCAAATTAGACGGATTGAAATCGTTTCCGTTTTCTTACGAAAATGTTTAATTTACTTTTCGCTAGATATTTTCCTATTTTAATATGCAAAGTGAAATTTGTGGGTAACTGACTGTTCCAAGAGCCGACATTGAAAGTCAAGATTTAAGATATGTGCGAATATTTTGCAATATATGCAGTTAAAAAATTTTCTTTGAATATTTATTTTTTTTTTTAAGCCCAACATAGACTCATTTAATCTAAATGTAATCGAATAAAAAAAAGTTTAAAACACATTGACATACATTTTTTTTTTACTGTTCTAATGCTCGAAAGTCTCCTCCTCTTGACTCTTTATCTTCGTTACTGGGGATCCTCGAATTAATCCAGGTTCCCTTTAAATTTAAAGTTAAAATCCAGTCGATTTTATAAAACTTTTTTTCATGAGCCATTAAGTGCAATCTAGTCAATATTTTAAGCTAAGCTAATTAACTGTACAATAACAGGATTATAGATACATAGATCCCTGCACCGATCGGTGGTTAGTACTTCGTCAAAGTTGAAATTGAAAGAAAATTCCCCATGTCAATTTTGCGTGTGTGTGTGTGGAATAAGATGAAATGCTTCATATAGTCGATTTATGGCCTGTGAATGTTGAAAGATAAAAAATAAGAAAGAAGAAAAAGACAAGTAACATGGATAATCACCTTGATTAAAAGTTTGAAAAAATGGTGCATATGCATAGCCCAGTGGATATTATTTTCTTCTCTTCTAATGTACGAAGTCCAATTCTACCTAAAGTTATTGTTGTATCACCCTGCTCTTTTCGTTTGTTATTTTCTGTAAGACAATATTTACTTTTCATAAGTTCCATAACGTTTTAACGTTACGTTAAAACTGAAACGTTATCAACACTAACATCCGTATTGCCTAAGTAACACTAATCAACACTGCTAACACGAACCTTGATCGAATACTGGGAGCTGTGCTGAAATACTGGGATTATCATTTTTGAGTAAAAAGCGCAATTTGGTTTTTTTTCACGTAAGCTGCTGTTAACAATATTTTTGTTAAAAAGTTTTCGTTAAACATAGTAAATAATTAAATACGTCGTACAAGGTGGAGTTGCATAAGAAACGCAGATGTGCACATGTTATGACGAAGAAACTATTTTTGAATATTTTCTGCGCAGCAGATGGAAAGCAAATTTTGCCGAATCGTACATTTTCCTTGGCGATAGATTCATGGACATCTTCATCATAAGACAAAAAAGCAAATAAAAAAAAAACACACAATCCAATGCATAAACAAAGGAATTGTTTTTAAGCCACCAACAAATATTAAGATTTTGGCTCTGTTTCCCTGGAAAGCTGTGTCGTCATCGGTATCGGCATTGGTGTCGGCGTCGCTGCTATCGATCACTGTGGAGATAACACAAACTTATTTTGCATTTTGATGGTGGATAAAATGAATTGGAAACTATGTATGTATGTACTTATGTATGTATGTACATAGATACATATATAATACTACAGATATGAAGGAAAAATATAAATTGTTCTTGTGTGCTTTATCGCACAACTGCGCTGCCTGGGAGAAATGGGAGGAACTAAAATATGTACATATATTACACCTGCTCCATTCCGAATGGAATTCAAGTAAGATATTTAAATATGATCATTTATAAATTGATTCTCAGTTACCAAATCAGAATTAAAACAAAATGTCTAACGAATTTTGCTGGTCTTTGGCAAAATTTATCCTCATTATGTTTGAGGGCAAATAATATTCCGTACTTTTAAAATAAATTTGAAACGCCAAAAAAAAATGTTGAAGCACTATATCCAACGTGTATAAACCCTGATGAAGTCCTTTTCAGGAAGATATAGAAATTTCCCATTTTTTTTTCGACTGTGTGTGTGATTTCTTTGTTACTTTTGGGTTGTCGGAAACCACACGTGTAGGTCCTATTTAAGAATGATTTCTTTGTTACTTTTGGGTAGTGGAAACCAAACGTGTATAACCTGATGAGGTCCTATTTAGGAAGATCTGGGAATTTCCCATTTTTTTTCTAGATTGTGTGTGTGATTTGTTTGTTACTTTTGGGTAGTGGAAACCACACGTGTATAACCTGATCCTTTTCAGTAGATATAGAAATTTCCCTGTTTTTTAGGTTGTGTGTGTGATTTATTTGTTACTTTTAGGTAGTGGAAACCACACGTGTATAACCTGATGAGGTCCTATTTAGGAAGATATAGGAATTTCCCATTTTTTTTCGATTGTGTGTGTGATTTCTTTGTTACTTTTGGGTAGTGGAAACCACACGTGTATAACCTGATGAGGTCCTCTTCAGGAAGATATAGAAATTTCCCATTTTTTTTCGATTGTGTGTGTGATTTCTTTGTTACTTTTGGGTAGTGGAAACCACACGTGTATAACCTGATGAGGTCCTCTTCAGGAAGATATAGAAATTTCCCATTTTTTTTTCCAGATTGTGTGTGTGATTTGTTTGTTACTTTTGGGTAGTGGAAACCACACGTGTATAACCTGATCCTTTTCAGTAGATATAGAAATTTCCCTGTTTTTTAGGTTGTGTGTGTGATTTCTTTGTTACTTTTAGGTAGTGGAAACCACACGTGTATAACCTGATGAGGTCCTATTTAGGAAGATATAGGAATTTCCCATTTTTTTCTAGATTGTGTGTGTGATTTCTTTGTTACTTTTGGGTAGTGGAAACCACACGTGTATAACCTGATGAGGTCCTCTTCAGGAAGATATAGAAATTTCCCATTTTTTTTCCCAGATTGTGTGTGTGATTTGTTTGTTACTTTTGGGTAGTGGAAACCACACGTGTATAACCTGATCCTTTTCAGTAGATATAGAAATTTCCCTGTTTTTTAGGTTGTGTGTGTGATTTCTTTGTTACTTTTAGGTAGTGGAAACCACACGTGTATAACCTGATGAGGTCCTATTTAGGAAGATATAGGAATTTCCCATTTTTTTTCGATTGTGTGTGTGATTTCTTTGTTACTTTTGGGTAGTGGAAACCACACGTGTATAACCTGATCCTTTTCAGTAGATATAGAAATTTCCCTGTTTTTTAGGTTGTGTGTGTGATTTCTTTGTTACTTTTAGGTAGTGGAAACCACACGTGTATAACCTGATGAGGTCGTTTTCAGGAAGATATAGAAATTTCCCATTATTTTCTAGATTGTGTGTGTGATTTCTTTGTTACTTTTGGGTAGTGGAAACCACACGTGTATAACCTGATGAGGTCGTTTTCAGGAAGATATAGAAATTTCCCATTTTTTTTCTAGATTGTGTGTGTGATTTCTTTGTTACTTTTGGGTTGTGGAAACCACACGTGTATAACCTGATGAGGTCGTTTTCAGGAAGATATAGAAATTTCCCATTTTTTTCTAGATTGTGTGTGTGATTTCTTTGTTACTTTTGGGAAGTAGAAACCAAACGTGTATAACCTGATGAGGTCCTCTTCAGGAAGATAAAGAAATTTCCCATCTTTTTCAATTGTGTGTGTGATTTCTTTGTTACTTTTGGGAAGTGGAAACCACACGTGTATAACCTGATGAGGTCCTCTTCAGGAAGATAAAGAAATTTCCCATTTTTTTCAATTGTGTGTGTGATTTCTTTGTTACTTTTGGGAAGTGGAAACCACACGTGTATAACCTGATGAGGTCCTCTCCAGGAAGATAAAGAAATTTCCCATTTTTTTCAATTGTGTGTGTGATTTCTTTGTTATTTTTGGGGAGTGGAAACCACAGTGAGAATAATCCAATAATGGGGTAATGGGCATTAGTCACACCCTGTCGAAATTTTTGAGTAACTGGATTATTAGGACTCATAAATAAGTAATCGATGATGAATCTCAACCCTCTGTGAGATTCGACAGAAACACTGTTTTTGGTTTTATTTTTTTGTTTTTTTTTTTGCTTCAGATATGTGAGTACATTTTTTTTTATTTGGAATTGGTTTTGTTTTGAGGGTTGGCAATTGTTAAACAACTTCTCCTTGTGTTTGGAAAACAAAATCAACAGTTCCGACAGATAGTTTTCGTAATATCCTGTTTCAGTTACAGCTTCGGTCTGGGACGTCTGTTGACGATGATAGATTTGCGCAGAATGAAATGCTGCGGCGGCCTTCAATGTCGAGATATAGACGGTTGGAGCATTTAAACACAAATCCATACATACACTCATTCCATTCAGCAACCTCCCAACCCACCCACTTACAGATATGTGGCTATACCATGTGAAAAGCGGCGTGGCTCCAAAATCCCCCAAACAGTTCGTTACTTATATACACGCCCATTGACCAATCAGAATTGACTCGAGTATATAAGCAAAAGCAACATTTCCCCTTAACGCTCATCTTAAGGCCAATCAGCGACGTGCGCCCATTTCCCCTACAAGCAAAAATTTCTTCGAATTCTCTGTTGCCTGCTTTTGGGGATGTATGTATTTAGCTTACATTTGAACAACTAACAGACCCCAAAATAAAGAACCGCAGGATTGAAATTGATTAATATTACAGAGCAATGTTAAGATAAAATAAAATTTCAAAATTTTTAAAATTAAAATGATTTAAAATTGTATATTTCTTTTAGTGCTTTAATTGTTTTAAAACATGTTCCAAACAAATATTCTTCAATAATTGACATCGATTAATGTATCCTTGTTTGTATCAATGTGTTTTAAACTTTTTTTATTCGATTTTATTTAGATCAAAGGAGTCTATGTTGTGCTTAAAAAAATAAAAAAAAACAAAGAACATTTTTTAACTGCATATATTGCAAAATATTCGCAAATATCTTAAATCTTGACTTTCAAAGTCGGCTTTTGTAACAGTCAGTTACCCACATACTTGGATTTCTTTTATATTTTTTTGCCATAAAAATTTCACTTTGCATATTAAAATAGGAAAATTATCATGCGAGAAGTAAAGTAAACATGTTCATAAGAAAACGGAAACGATTTCAATCCGTCTAATTTGGTAAAATCATTTTGAATCGGAAAGGAGAACAAACTTTAATGTAATACACTTGGAATTTTGCAAAACCATATACCTTGATATACAAATATAGATTTTGTATTCTATCGATAGAGCAGTACTTGAAGGATTTATGAGTGCGCAATGGCAATGGATGCTGACTTTAGTTCACCTTAGAAAAGTACAAAATGCATAATAAAAACTAAGGAAAATAGTAACTGAGCTGAGCTGTGATATACAAATATAGATTTTGTATCTATCAGTAGAGCAGTACTTGAAGGAGATGAGTGAGCAATGGCATGGATGCTGACTTTAGTTCACCTTAGAAAAGTACAAAATGCATAATAAAAACTAAGGAAAATAGTAACTGAGCTGAGCTGTGATATACAAATATAGATTTTGTATCTATCAGTAGAGCAGTACTTGAAGGAGATGAGTGAGCAATGGCATGGATGCTGACTTTAGTTCACCTTAGAAAAGTACAAAATGCATAATAAAAACTAAGGAAAATAGTAACTGGGCTGAGCTGTGATATACAAATATAGATTTTGTATCTATCAGTAGAGCAGTACTTGAAAATGAGTGAGCAATGGCAATGGATGCTGACTTTAGTTCACCTTAGAAAAGTACAAAATGCATAATAAAAACTAAGGAAAATAGTAACTGGGCTGAGCTGTGATATACAAATATAGATTTTGTATCTATCAGTAGAGCAGTACTTGAAAATGAGTGAGCAATGGCAATGGATGCTGACTTTAGTTCACCTTAGAAAAGTACAAAATGCATAATAAAAACTAAGGAAAATAGTAACTGAGCTGAGCTGTGATATACAAATATAGATTTTGTATCTATCAGTAGAGAATTACTTGAAGGAGATGAGTGAGCAATGGCATGGATGCTGACTTTAGTTCACCTTAGAAAAGTACAAAATGCATAATAAAAACTAAGGAAAATAGTAACTGGGCTGAGCTGTGATATACAAATATAGATTTTGTATCTATCAGTGGAGCAGTACTTGAAAATGAGTGAGCAATGGCAATGGATGCTGACTTTAGTTCACCTTAGAAAAGTACAAAATGCATAATAAAAACTAAGGAAAATAGTAACTGGGCTGAGCTGTGGTATACAAATATAGATTTTGTATCTATCAGTGGAGCAGTACTTGAAAATGAGTGAGCAATGGCAATGGATGCTGACTTTAGTTCACCTTAGAAAAGTACAAAATGCATAATAAAAACTAAGGAAAATAGTAACTGAGCTGAGCTGTGATATACAAATATAGATTTTGTATCTATCAGTAGAGCAGTACTTGAAAATGAGTGAGCAATGGCAATGGATGCTGACTTTAGTTCACCTTAGAAAAGTACAAAATGCATAATAAAAACTAAGGAAAATCTGAGCTGAGCTGTGATATACAAATATAGATTTTGTATCTATCAGTAGAGAATTACTTGAAGGAGATGAGTGAGCAATGGCATGGATGCTGACTTTAGTTCACCTTAGAAAAGTACAAAATGCATAATAAAAACTAAGGAAAATAGTAACTGAGCTGAGCTGTGATATACAAATATAGATTTTGTATCTATCAGTAGAGAATTACTTGAAGGAGATGAGTGAGCAATGGCATGGATGCTGACTTTAGTTCACCTTAGAAAAGTACAAAATGCATAATAAAAACTAAGGAAAATAGTAACTGGGCTGAGCTGTGATATACAAATATAGATTTTGTATCTATCAGTGGAGCAGTACTTGAAAATGAGTGAGCAATGGCAATGGATGCTGACTTTAGTTCACCTTAGAAAAGTACAAAATGCATAATAAAAACTAAGGAAAATAGTAACTGAGCTGAGCTGTGATATACAAATATAGATTTTGTATCTATCAGTAGAGCAGTACTTGAAAATGAGTGAGCAATGGCAATGGATGCTGACTTTAGTTCACCTTAGAAAAGTACAAAATGCAAAATAAAAACTAAGGAAAATAGTAACTGGGCTGTGCCTAGACTGACTTATTTTATTTAGGAAAATGTTATCTCTTAACGGTTTAAATAGTAGGAAAATAAGTTATAGACCAAATATTTAATGTGGTCACTTAAAGCCTAATAGCTTCGGCCAAACCCATTTTGTAATTTAAAAACTTTAAATGTTTAAAACGTTGAGAAGGATGAAATGATTAGATGTTGCCTCGTCCGGAGGCAAGCACCTAATGAAATTTCTGAGAAATGAAGCGACTATTTATATCGTGTTTCAGGCAAGGCCAACTCGATTTGTTGTAGTCCTAAATAGTGTGGCAGTGATTCAGTTGGAATAATGAATCAGGCAAGGCCAACTCGATTAATAAAGGTTGTAGTAATAAATAGTGTGGCAGTGATTCAGTTGGAATAATGCCAAAACTCATGTGAAACTCATGAATCTGGTAACATTATAGATGAATATAGTTTGACCCTTTGGAAATTATTATGCAACTAAGCAACCATTTACATTTACGTCTTGTTGATAAAATATCTAGACTTTATTAAGGCAGATTTATTTGTGCATAAGTTTTTAGTCAAGAATTTTAAACATCACTGTGACTTCTTTTGATAGTTTTAAGTAGGATATTAGGTATAAATAAGCCCTTAAATCTTGAGAGCGAGAGAGAGCATGATACAGTCACCACCAAGTGATCAGTGCAAAACAATGAAGATATAATTTTGTATTGCGGGAATGGCAACTGCTTTGACAGAACTTCAAGTAACTCCAATTATTGTTATAATAATAAGGTTACTTTGCTCAATGCATAGCGGAAGAAGAAGTAGGCGTGTCATGGTGGGTGGGGAACCAGAAGCAGGATGATTCGCGTGTCAAAACGGAAGTGTACAGAAAATTAAATTTGCATAATTTTTTGAAAAAAGAAAGGGAGGACTCGGGTTAAGTGAGATGGCACATTGACAAGTGATGAAAATCTTGATGAGCAAAAAGTGGAGAGACTTGGTGCTAGAGAGACGAAACATACATAGGAAGGAGGGGGCGGTTTTTGGAAAAGAAGAATTATGGTTTTGTGATTTGGATTATGGAAATGCAGGTAAATAAATGGTTTCCAATAACTAAAATTGCAAGTGAGCCGAGCCCTGATCCTTCCTTGGTCGGCACACACCCACAGACACACACACAACCCCTAATCCATTCATTAAACTTTGTGATTAAACTGACCACAGGACAAAAAGAAAGAGGAAAAATAAAGGGGGAATACAAGGGACACACACATACATATGAGCGAACGTTTAAGGACCATGAGCAACCCAAGCCCATTCAGGCGGACATTGACTGCTGCCACTGGTGACAGGCTCATTAAATGCCGCATTCAGACTAACTGACTGACTGACTGGACCTGAATCTGGACGTGTTTCTTTCCCCTTGCCAAAAGAGTAAGCTTGGCCATAGGCTAAAGTCAACATCAACATCCCATCAAATTGAAATGCTCTGTGAACCCAAAAACCAACGTTTCATCCCCCTCCCCTACCCAACTTCTTGTTGGCTGTAGAAACCAAAAATGTTCGTGGCACGCCTCCTGCCATGTAGTAGAAGGCTAATTTCCTACATCTTTGCCTTTAAATTCACATTTCTGGCGTTTGGCTTAACCTTCATAAATAATGCAAGAAAAATTTGTAGAAAATTGCCGAAACAATTTATGTTGACATTATCTCGAGAGACATTTTTTTGTTTTTCTTTTTTTTTCCCCCTTCTCCCCTTGTGCTCCCATTCTGCCTGGCTTTGCTTGCTCTCCTCTGTGTCTCTACCAAGATGATTAATTACAACAAGAACAAGAATATTTGAATATGAAAAACGATGATAGAGATGGCAGAGGATGAGGTGATAAGTGGGAATACCAGGGAATGGGATGGACAGAAAGGAAAAGCGACACAGGCAAGCCAAAGAAAAAACTGGCAAACTGAGCAGAGAGAAAAAAAAAACTTTTCCTTATTGCTCCCCAAGTGGCGATAAACTTGACGGGACATTTAATGAACAAGTGAACTAAGCTTTTCATCATTTCCGGGCGAGATTTTCTACTAGCAAAATTAACAATTTGCAGGGCGGAAAAGTGAACCAAAAATGAATTTGTATTATTATTTGAATGAATTTGAGTGATAAGCATGTTAAGCTTTTGGAATAGATTAACTATTGGCCATGTTTGGCAAGAATTGGGTTTTTTTTGCTTATTGAAAAACTTCTTCATAAATTAAATGTATAAACCACCCCCCTCACCCCCTATCTACTCCTTGGGAAAGACACTAATCAGTATGCCTGACCAGCTGTTAGAAAAATGCCCAATTCAAAGTTGACATTTGGGATTCGAAATTCCAATTGATTTCATTCGATTCGCAATTCGCATTTCACTTTTCCCACATTCACAGATTTTTGCCTATTTGTTTGCTCTCTGTCTTTTCTATTTCTGTTTGTTTTGCTGATTTTGGCAAATCTTTTTGCTTGGCAGAAGAAAAAATTGTCGATTTCCATTCCATTTTCGATTTCCATGGCATTTTGCAACAAATTTTCTCAATAATGAAAATCCCATCGAGAATATTGACACTTGATTTGCATTCATAATGGCTACGTGATTTTGGTTTAGGTTTTTATTTCGATTTCGACTTGTGGTTGCTTCTTGTGGCCATTCGACGGACCAACCGGCAGCCAGCCTATTGGTTACTGTTTCGGTTATTTAGTTGGTTTCTTTTCGGTTTTATCTCAGCGCTTGAATCTTCCTCTTTGGTTAATTTCCCTTTTTTGGTTGCTTTTATATACCATTTTTTTTTTCTCAACATATTGTGCATAAAAAATTGAACAACTTGTCCTCGGGTTGTTTTCACCATAAAATAATCTTTTTAAGCCGAAAACAAATTACAAATACGAACGGGCCACGATGAGACCCTCCCATAAGACTATTTTGCATATTTTTTGTTTTTTTTTTTTTCTCGGGGGTTGCCCTTGTTTGCTCAGGCTGTCTCTTTCACTCGCTTGTTCTTTTCTTTTAACAAATTATAATGTATTGGAAATTGACAGAATTATGTAATGAATAGAAAATTATGCAAATTACAGTGCAGTTACATTTAATGGCCAAAGACCTTTTGCTTTTCTTTTCTCTCCGAGAGAATCGAATTTTATTGAAGGGCCCATAATATGACCTGAACGAAGGGCAAATAAAAGTGGGCAGTAAGATGGCTGTCTTTGTGTGTGTGTGTTTGGGGGGTTAAAGAGTAGAAAATTTCATGTTTCTTTAAGGTGAGAACGAAATACATTTTAAAGAGACAATGAAAACTATTTTAATGTTAAGTGTCAGCTTGCGAAATGTACGTGTCCAGTGCCAAGAGAAAACTTTCCTCATCCTAAATTTTGGGTTTTTTTTGCTGCTCAAATGCCAATTAGCATTTGATAAAGAAAAAAAAAAAAACTTTTGCTTAAAAACTTTTACCAAAGTCCGGGTCAAGCCCCCTGCCGCATGTCATGGACCAATCGACGATCCCAGGCTCTCCACGAGGTTGAACCTAAGTGAGTTGTCATGATAATTTGGCGTTGACTTGTACTTCGATTTATTGGAAAGCAGCAGCAGATATTTATTTGATGATCGTAACATGAGATTTTTGTTCATATTTTTCCTCATGGTATCATGTTCATTTGCCTTCGTGTCCTCAACTGAAATCATGACGAAGAAGCAAAACGACACAAAAACCAAAAAATCCAGCCAAGACACGCGAGTCACGCGAATTAACAAAAAAAAAAAAAACACAAAAAAGAGACACATTTTAAAGGCAAAAACTCATAACTCCTGTCATGTGGTTGGCTTGTTACCCACTTGAGGCAGTAGGTTGGGAGGATATGCCAGGCTTAACAATAGGTTTGACTTCCTTTTAGTTAGGTCTACCAGCTTACCACCTGTTGCAGGGTATTCCAAAAGTCGTCTACCCAAGTGAATTTAGAGAACTTTAGTTTTATTGTTGAACCTACATTAGTTGACAAGGGGCCAGGCAGAATTATTATTCAGGCATTGAAATAATTCAAACCAAACGAACTAAAATAAAACGAAGAAGTTGCAAAACCAACAAAAAAGGAAGGAAGAAGAAAAAAAACGTTGTTTTATCATCTTTCGGTCATCATATGTTTGGCCTAATGGAAGACAAACATTTTATTGCCTGACCTTCTACTGCTGGTTCAGCTTCTGCTCCTCATCATCCTTCTTTTTCCCTTTTTTGTCTCTCTCTCTCTTCGTCTTATTCATTCATTCAATTACATTTTTGCGCACACTCAGCACTAAAGGGACCTCATAAAGCGTCAAAAATTTCGTCAAATGAGCAAGCAAACTCCTGACCTCCATCTCCACCTTCACTTCCACCTCGAACTCTCAACTCTCCAACTACATATACATACATACATACACATATATATGTATATGTTCCATTCCCTCCCACTGGTTTGTTGTCCTTCATTAGAAACAGCCCTCTGGGGTATTGAGAATTTGCTCGGCAAAGTTCGAATCGATGATGACGACGACGATGGCCACACACATGGACACATGGAACATCAACGCTATGAAAGTGTCCGGCCTTCTATTAAAACTGACAGCTCCTCAATGGTTATTCCCTTTCCATCCCTGCTCTCTTTCTCTCTCTCTCCTTTCTCTCCCTCTCCTTTAGCATCATCAGGATCGTTGAGTTGTGGAACCGCAGCGTAAACATTGCGGCTGATGCCTTCTGTTTGAATGTCCTTTGTGAGGCAAGCTGACTGACCATTCGCACATTTCCCCAAGGAGAAGGCAAACACTTTATCACACTCAGCCTTCGAATTGAAGATGGCAACGCATACAACAATTAAAGCATTCAACGCTTCGCTTCGCTTTTACCTTATGACATATTCTTGAATCATCATATAATGGGCATTCTTTTGCTTTCAAATTAGTTGTAATACATATTATTTCAGACTTTTAATCCAGGCTAAATAGAGGGCTGGGAAGGCTTTTACTTTTGCCTGCTGCGTCGTCTTAAAAAAAAAAACTCTTTTTAAACAAAATTTCATCACGTTTTACACATTTAAAGGGATTAACTAATTCCGTCTTGTAATTGTACATAAGAATTTGTCCAGGACAAAGAAAAATCCACATAACTTCGCCGAAGTATGTATGCTCTTGCAAGTTTTTTTTTATCTTTCCTTACCTAAGGATAACGTGAAAAAACAGTTTCATCTAAAATGTCTTATATTCTCGAAAAAAGAGCCTACAATCTTGAGCAACGCGGAGCATATAGCATTCCATTGTATGATAGCTATATAATATAGTTCTATATTGCCAAATATTGACTTAAATGATAATAGCTAAGATAACCAAGTTATTTATAAAGTCACTGTTTTCGACAGATCCTTTCCATGGGAGCTATATAATATAGTAATCCGAGCTTGATCATTTACATTTTACGAAAAGCCATCGATGATATTTTAAGAAAAGTCATCGATACCATTTTATTAAAGGTCGATGACATACATACATATGTATGTATACTTTATATGTTCGAAGAAGCTTCTTCCTATGCGTTGCACACTTCTGACCAATATTAAAATACCTTTTTTTGGCAAGGGTATAAAAGCCAAAACGAGAAAGAAGCCAACCTGAGTGCACTCATCTCTCACTTAACTCTTTCATCTCTATGCTAACCACCCTTCCATTTTCTACTTCTGGTCCCATTCGTTTTACCAATTTCGTCACGCCCAAATTGCAGTTGGAAAAAGCACGATATTTTTACGATTTTTCTATGCAAATTTAAAAAAAAAATATATAAAAATAAATAAAAGGAATTCTCTTTGCAAGGGCTGACAAAGTTTTCTTGATGCTAAACTTTCCTCATCTGTTTTTTTTTTTTTTTTCTATTTTTTTATTGTAGGTAACTCACAGGTGGATGATTTTATGTTGGCATTTTATGGGCTGAGAAATGCTTTTTTTCATTTAAAACGCCCAAAAAAAAAGGCAAAGAAATGAAATTAGAGCGTTATAAATTAGAAAGAAAAAGTCAAATTCAAAAGTGGGGAGAAAAAATAGAATGGAAATGAAAATTGTTGCCATTTGAATTGAAATATGTTAAGGGGATGGGAATAGTTTTCCGTATATCCTCGCTAACGGTAATGATTTAAACTAATCAAAACTGAAATTTTGAAGCGAATTAATTGAAATTTTTGAAAACCATCTTTGTTTTTCTACTCGTTAGTTCATAGTTTACAAGAAAGATTTAGCATCTGTTTAAATTCGATAAAAGCAAACTTTAGCCTAGAGATTGAGAAGGGTCTTATATTAAATTATAAAAGGCTTCAATTAGTTTTTAATAAGTACCAAATAAGATGTAATGAATGCAACGACAGGGAACAGGGAATCAAATAATGATCCCGTAATGGTGTCCTTAACCAGGTTAGTCAAAACTCTGCAAGTTTTACTTTGCTTCTCTTAATAGAGATAATCATTACTCTCTCGCTCTGTCTCTCTCTTTGTTCCAGTGTGACTTTCTCTGTGCGAGTCATAAAATATGTCATATTTGTATGGTTTTTATTTTGAGACACAGTTATTACAATAAACCCATTAAGAAGTCCTGACTTCCGACTCATATGTAATAGAGATAAAGGTAATTAAACGTAATTTAACAACAAAAGCGAATGGGCTAAAGAAGGAATCCTTTTGTGGCGTGAAAACATTTGCCACACACTCATCTGCCCTTGCCCTAGCCCTCTCCTCTCCTCTATATTTCGCTAGGTCTTTCGGAAGTTTTTACATCATCCCCGATGACTATAAATGGTGGGTTTTAGCTTCTCTCTTCTGAATAAAGCGAATACGAGAAGTGTCTTACTACACACTACGAATGATGCCATGCACCTTGTCCTTTCTATCCCCCGACTCCTTCCTCTAATGCCTTGCAAATTGACACTTGTTTTTTGGGCACTTGCTGGCTGGCCATGCGAATGTTGTGGAGGTTCATCACGAAAGTGATGAATGTGCAACTTCCGAAAGTCCAGTTTTATATTGAGAGGGAGTCGTTTCTTCTTTCCTCCTTTTTCTTTCTTTTTTTTTTTTGGTCAAATTGGATTGCATATCATTACTTTTGCACTTGTCTGGCTCAAATTTTCACACTTCCTTCACGGGGAGGAAGACAACAACAACAACACAGCAAGAAAAAGAAGAAAAAAACGAGAGAAAAAGGATAATTTATGCGTCTTGTCATTGGGAGAGAGGTCATAGGAAAGGACTGCAAAAGAAAATTTCTTTTGATGGACATTCGGTTTTTTTTTTACTGATGTGTGTGTGTGTGTGTATTGGAAGTTGCTTAGGGATTTCCTTGCCAATTTCCCACCTTTTGGACTTCTTTGGCAAATCCAATAAATAAACCTTGAGCAAAAATATTTGTTTAAAGTGCACACAGAAATTCGCATTATTTGACATTTGTTTGTTCTCTATAAAGATTAATGATTCCATCCAAAAGTTAAAAACTTTTCAAAACAGTTTGTCCTTCTTGAAGAGAGAGCAATGCCTTAAATTGTTTGCTGACAGTTGAACAAGCATATTTGAGTCAAATTGGTTGATGAGTGTGGAGGTTGTTCATGGGGATGAGAGGACAATCCCCATAGAAATGTGTGTAAATCATGATTATCCTTTTTTTATTGACAGCCGCAGACTTTAGCTCTTCTCTGTCAGCTTAAAAAAGACGAGTCCCTTCTGCTCCCATCCCCAAGCATTCATTCATTCATCGTTTGTTGTGTGTGTGTGTGTGTCATAATTCGAAATTAAATTTATCATCAATGTAATTAGTGGTCATAAATTAAGGGTCCTTCTGCAAAAACCTCCATCCATCGACCCATCGTGTGGGTGTGCGTTGTATTGGCCACAAGTGTGAATTATTACCACACACACACACACACACATATCCTTTTCTGCATATTTGTATGGCAATGTCCTCTGCGCTGTGCCGGGGCAAATTAAATTAAATTGTCCTTTTTCATTTCGATACACTTTCGAATCCTCTGGAGAGTGAGTGGAGGGGCAAGCCAACCAACCAACCAACCAACTGGCTGGAATGGATGGACACACTTTATGTCTGTGTATCCTGCCGCATCCTCGTCAGCTCCATTAAGCCAATAAAGCATTTCGTTTCATTGGATTACGTATGCTGATGTGAGAAGGCATGAGGTATGGGAGCTTCATGGGTCCATTTGTGTGTTCTGCATGTGTGTGGGTGTGTGGAGCATCCGGTTACACCAGACCCCTACCCTAAAGGACACTGTAGATACATATATGCCAACAATTTGTGCCTTTGATGAATTGTATAAACATTTCAATGTTAAGAAAATGAAACTTTTGTCAGCCCACTAATTTGTGCAAATATTTTCACTAATTTATTTGTGCTGCCCAGGCAGTAAATCATGAATGTCAAGTTGACCAGTTTTAGTTTTCTCTAGTTCATCATCTAATAATACAATGAAGAATGCCGACCGATGCATGACCGGCCTGGGTAATTATAATGACCATGAATGCCGTGCACCCTTCAAATGGTTCGCCTTGGCATTCTTTCTCTCTTGGTCAAGTGACGAAATTAAATGCCCTGCCATCACCCACCCACACCCCACACACATCCAAGCAACCCCACTCTCTCTCATCAGTGCATAGGCCAGATGATAATCATTTAATCCCAGTCAAGGAACTTTCTCTTTTATATGTACTTTTCTTCACTTCATGTATTATTCATCGTTTAGTTAGTTAGTTTGGCTTTCGTTTTTGTATTTGATTGGTTTGTTCTCTCAAATCTAGATTTAATAACAGCGAATGCAGCGAACCTAATGAACATCCTGTTTCTATTTCTATTTTGCTCTTCCTTCTTCCTTTCCAATTTTCTGGGCTTAATTCAAGCAGAAAAGATTTTTCCGTCTATGACTACGACTACGACTGATGCTGCTTCTGCTGCTGTTGCTGATTGTGATGGATAAACTATCAGAGAGAGAATTTCATTCAATTGAATGAGTTTCAATTGAAATTCTCTTGCTTTTGGCATTGATGTTTCAACTCGATTGCATTTAAGTGACACGCCTACAATCCAAACCAAGACTTGGTCTAAAAATGTAAGTACAAAAGGAAAAATAAATATCAACTCTTGAAATCTGATTTTAGGGGGAAAAAAATGACAAAAACAGTTTTTAGGCAATTGAAAAGAAAGTTTGAAACATTCTTTTAAATATGGAAAGTGAAAGGTTTAGTCAGTTTAAATTAAAGAGTAAGTCGGAGTAACTTGGAGTAACTTCTGGAGAAATTTAGCGCCTTTAATTCATCTCTCTTGTGGAAAAGTGATTTTTTTAACTGGATTATCAATGTTAATTCTATAAATTTAGAATTGCCAACATTAATCAACATTTGTTCAACCTTTTTAATCGAATTTCTCTCAATTCTATGCAGAGAAAGAGAAAGAGAGAGAGAGAGAGAAAGGGAGACAGTTGCCTGTTGTGGGCTTAGGTCGCATGTAACTTCGTTAACAAAACCCGCAATCAGCCCACAAATTTGTTGCATTAGTACAAAATTAAATTATTGTTTACATGCACGTAATTACCCTAACCCCTTGCTTACAAGCCTTGCCCTCCCCTCTTGCCATGCAATTGCATTTGGAATCCCTTTTTTAATACAACAACTCTCACACTCACACACACGGAAAGTCAGACACTTGAAAAGGATGTTCCTCCCCTTTTTTTTTTTTCTTTGTTGGTTGGGCAACCCTTCGACTGACTGGCTTATGCCTAACTTTGCCACAAAATTGTTGCATGACAATAAAAACGCGTGCAACCATATGATGAGCACCACCACCACCACCACCCCTATACCCTCTCTCTTATACTTCCCTTTGCCTTCTTTTGCTTTTTTGTTGTTGAAATTCGATTTTAAAACGTGTGTGTGTATGTGTGTGTGTGTGTGTGTGTGTGTGTGTGAGTGTAGAGGAAAAAGGACAATTGTTGTCCTTGATTTTAAGGCATGGGCAGTGACTGTGACTTTCGCAGCTCGAATAAATGAAGGTAGAATAGAAACGCACAGGAGTTTCCATATTCTTGTTTTTGGGTTTGGTTTGAAAATTTGCATATATGGTCAGCCAAGTAGTGAGGTCAATTTCGTATTTAATCGTATTCAATTTTGAGTGGATTTGTTTTTAATCCTCCTCGAGGATTTCACAGTATTAAATGATGAAGAGTCAACAGTCGGAGGAGAAATGCCATTCATGTATACAAATGTAAACATAACTTTAAACTTGGCTTCAACCCTGACATTGTGTGGATATTTTTTTTTTTTTTTTTTGGTGTTTTGTTGTTGTCATGAAAATGCCTCAGGGATCGATTATTACCGTTCAAATTCGAATAAAACGTGCCTGGGCCCAAAAGGAGATACGCTTTTGGGATAACATTTTTTCCAACTCTCTTTTTTTTTATTTCTGCCAAGGAGAAAAGAAGCTTGTGTCCTTTATGAGTTGGTGGATTGTTCCATATGTGTCTGATAATTTCAAGAATTTTGCCAAAACGAACTCTCACAATGGAAATTTATTTATTCACCAATAAAAAGGCAAACGTTCAATTGTCAAGGTGAATGATCTTAGATGCCTTTGATTTTCCAAGTTTGTCCTTTTTGGCTTTAAAGTGTTGAAGCAATGTGTTCTTACCAAGATGATATGATGATGTCAACAAGATGGAAGAAAACAGAAATTCTAATTTAATACTCTAGACAATTTGACGCCATTCGCATGGAGCGCAAAAATATTTTTAATAGAAAATGAAAGTCTCATTTTTGGTTTTTGGTTTGTAATGAAGTCATTTATATGGATAGCAGCATGGATTAGAAGGGAAAATTTTGAAATAGTTTTGTCTGAAGGGGGTGCTCCATAAAAGCGACGCCAATTGTCTTGCCCTTGCCCCCAGCCGTCCAGTATGTTTTGTAGTTGACCCAAAAAATAAAATAAAATAAATTGCAGTACTTGGAGGGGTGAATTATTTGCAATTAAAATGCATTAAATGAGAGCGGAAAAGGCGAATTACTTTAAGCCTTAACTTTAATACAGTTTCTATTGCAAAATGGAGCAACTTGATAATTACAAATACAATCAAAAGTTTTTGTTACACATAGAAATCCATGAAAGTTCATTTCATTTCAGCTGCAGGTTCAGGTTCTGGTTCAGCTTCAACTTTCAGCTCCGATGAGCAAACATTGTTGGCGACACTTAAATTTGCATAATCAAAATCAAAAACATCATTTCCATTTCGATTCCCACCCTGCCTCCCCATACATCTCCGCCCCCCTCCACGGTTACCATCATCTCATTCAGTAAGAAAATTTTTCAGTATGCTGTCAATATGCTTGGGCCACTTGGAAGCCGCAGTTCGAGGCTTTTAAAATTATGCAAATTCAATTTTGAGACACTTTTTGCCACCACCAGCAGCAGCAGCACCACCAACTCCTCCACCCTCTTCCATGTCTTCCTTCCTTGGAGTCATAAATTCGAGTAACTGTATTAATATAATTGAGCCGGGGGCTGTTTTTTAGCCAGGAATAAGCAAAAGTTGGCAGAAGAAGGACCTCTTAAAATTAGATTTACTCTCATTGAAAATCCACCCGTTCGTCTTACTTCCTTTGCGGAGTGTTTCATTTCTGCTCTTAAAGGTAGGTAGGTAGTTGTTAGATGCATCTTCTCTGGCCCCTGCCCCATTTAACATTTAACCCACATAATTTAAATTTTTGGCTATCTTATCTTTCACATTTTTTCAACTTGCCCGTCACATGAATCATATTTTAGTTAGTTTCATTGCGGCTCGCAAATCGTTTTATTATTCAGCCAAGTCCCCGAATTGCTCTTGGACTATAAATAATTAATTTAGATGTTTGCTTTGTCTCTCCAGGACGTTCCTGGCCGCTGTTGGTTATTTATGGGTCGGAACACTGGGCGGCGAGCACTGCTTAACCCAACCCAGTATCAGAATCAGGACCACGACCAGTTGCTTCCACAGAAAATCGAAAAGATTTGTGGTCGCCAAAGGCCCCAAAAAGTCAAAGGTTGTGTGGTTGAGTTAGAGCCATTTAGATATGAGATTACCTTTTTTTATTGCCTAGCCCAAAAATTTATTGAACTACAACTGAATAACTGAAAAAGGCCAAAGCAACTTGTGGCACATTCTTGCAAAGTTTCCAAGAAATAGCCACCCTGAATTTAATCCTGTATTCGGCAATTATTCAAAGTACAAACAATCGATTTTGGTTTATTTATTCATCTTGGCCAACAGGAAACTTTTTATATGTGATTTTTCTCTAAAAAGCAGAGATCTGATCAAAGGGACAAGTGAGCATATTACACCGGATTTGTATTAAGCCTTAGACTAATGTTTGAATGATTTTCTCTTTAGGGAGTGAGAGAATAAGTTCATTAAGCTTACACTTGCTCCCTTTTTCCCTGATTCCTTAATGAAAGGACAAATGAATAGGCAACTGATCAGTTAAGTTTGAGATCAACTTTTTGAACAAGTGAGTGAGTAAGGTTACTTGATCACTTATTTCAGATTAAGCTAGCGAATGGGATCATTAAAATGAGCTAATCGATTCACTAAGAACTATTCATTCTTTCTTTAGCCCAAGAAAGTAACTAAACCAACTTAAGACGCTGAAAAAGTTCGCCATGTGAAAGGTGAAAGTTTTCAAGTTTTGTTAGTTGTGTTGAAATCACATTAAAGTTTGGTCAAAGTATTTTTTGTCCCATTTCTTCTTTTTTTTGCGAATTATTTTTGTTAACACCTCTATTATGTGTGTGTGTGTGTGTGTGTGTGTAGCATCCTGTTGGCAAAGTGCGAAAAGAAATTCCGCATTCCAATGACTTGTGCTCAGGATAATGCGTTTATGGGACCTGCAGTCGTTAACTGTCCATAAAAGTGCACATTATTGTAATGTTGCATTGTCCTGGAATGGCACTTTGAGCCCAGGCCAACGGCAGGCGACCGACGAAAGACGACAAGAGGACATCCCATGTCCTTTGCTAATCTTTTGCCGTGGCCTGGCACGCTGCGAGATGTCCTGCTGGCCAAAAGGAGCCCACACACACACATACATTCTCTCTCTCTTATAGTGTATGTGTGAGTGTAAATGTTTTAGTGGATTATCGTTTGGCACGATTTTTATCATCGAATGGCATTCGATTGGAATGTCTTTTGGCAGCATAAGCACGCTCACTTACTCACTCACTCACTCAGTCGGTTTTAGCGCCTTAAGGTATGCTTGTTGGCAATTGAGCTGAATAAAAGAAAGAGACAGAGACAGCGAGAGAGAACTGTTGTTTGGTGACCCCAATGTGATAACCGCACATTAGTTGAAATACGTTTTGGACGCCAAGAGTTCGAGTTCCCTCAGTTCGATGAGGCCCATCCATTAAAGCAAAGCGCAAAAACCGTTTCAAATCTCGTTATGCAGCTTCTCTTACTTATATGTACTATACTATATGAACCTTCCTTCCGTCCTTCCTTCCACTCCTTCCCCTCCCTGCTAAGTACATTTAACATAGCTGACATTTTCGAAGAGTGTGGGCGGAGGGTATGATGGGATGGTTCATAAAAGTCGCCCCGCAAAATGTCAGCAATAAAAAGATAATCATGATTTACCGCCAACTTCAATATTGTCCCCCCCCTCTCTAATTCTTTCTCTCTCTATGTGTGTGTGTGTGTGTGGAATTTTTGTGAAAAACATTCCTAGAACTTTATTGGAGTTTTTGGATGCTGTCAAAAGTGCTTGTTCAACTGTCATTCAAGCATTTTATTAGCATATTAATTATAGGAAGAGGCAAACAGAGAATTGCTCCCTGTGTATGGGGGACGAGCAATTAAATGGTCGAGCAGCCATTTAAGCTTTGACACCTGCCCCAAATGCTCAATAGGAAGAACACGTTAAATTTTCTTTTTTCTTTTCTGGCGAAAATCTCATTAATCTTTCCCGGCGAGGTGTAAAATGTAAACAAATCTCTTTTTTATGGTAATTGAACTTCTATTCATATTGTCTGTCTGTCCTTTGGTCGCTTGTTCGGTCGGTTGTTCGTTCGTTTTCTTTTATTGTTTTGTTTTACTTTGGATTACTTTTCGATTTCATTTAATTAGTTGACATTTTGCATAAACAAAAAAAAAAAAAACCTAATTAACTTTGCCCAGGGAATATCTATGTACATACCTACATATATACATATTTGTTCTGGTCGAAAAGTAGAGAAGGACAAAGGAGGAAGGAGACGGTGGACGGTGGGAGTGTCATGTGGGGAATTGTATTCCCATTCGGGCGTTAAACTAATTTGTATAAAACTAATTGAGAGATTTGTGTTTCGTTGATACGGTCGAGCAGTAACTTTATGATGTGTTTTCGCTTCTCTCATTAGCAATAAAAACTAAATGGAAAATTTGCGGTCTAATCAAATTGGTTTAATGATTTCCATTAGAAATTACAATTCCCCCTCCCTACCCACATACATACATACTTATATAAATGCAATTGAATGTACTTAAAGGTTATTATTTTAGCTAAATGTTTCATTCATTGTCGAATTGTGATTAAAAATGTTAAACTAATTTGGGAAAACTTTTGAAACTAAGTGAGTTACACTCTCTATTTAAACAGTCTTTAATACGAGCTAAGTTCTTCAGACTAAATCATATACGAAACATCTTTGAAGGAGTTTTTCTCAAGACTCTTCAAACCATTGGGCCGATAAAGCATACACTTTCGTTTTGCCAATTTGTTATAAAAAGTACTCAACCTTATCTACTATCCTTGAAATGTCTGTGTTAAAGTTCAGAAGGTTCTTTATCAGGAATATGGTTCAGAGTCGGACAACGGAAGAAATTGCTTAAAAATTTATAGCCTAACTGTTCATAGTTCCCCTTTGGATAAGAACTTACTAACGTTCTGTTGGAAATACATACATACATATATCTATATTCAGGAAGCCTCTTCAGAAATTGAGGGAACAGAGGGAGTTCTCCTGGCTGGTCATTAATAAGTTAAGTGAGTTACCTAACTACTCTCTTTGAATTAGCAAATTAAAATCCATTTTATTTCTTGAATTTCTCTCATAATCTAAAAATATAATTTCAATTTGAAAATTTACCCCATTTTCAGATTAATTCATTCTTTCAGTTGAAAGAATTTGTTGGTCTTGCAAAGCATTTTGGCGACACCTTTTGTTTTTGTTAGTATCTCTTCATTAATGGTCTAATAGATAATGGAAGTTTTGAAATTGTTTTTCATGCAGAGAGGACCAGAGTCAAGCAACTCTCATATTGTTTGTGGCTTCGGCTCTTTCAACCTCAATGGTTTTGGGTGGTATGAGCTAATTACAGGCAACATGCCGTCGCCGACGTTGTTATCTGTCCCATATGAGAATCCCCAGGATTCAGTTTCATGGAGATGGAGTGATGTGAAGTGTGTGTTTTTGGGGGAAGTTGGGAGGCGTGGCAAATGGGTTTATTGTAATTTTGGTGCAGCATTTTGTTAAAATATGACATATTTTATGGCTCACAGTGCTTTTATCTGCGACTCGCATGTGTAATTTGCATTTTGCATACAAAAAGGCAGTCGGCAAAGCCAAGAAAACTTTGCAATGTTTGCCGCAAATGAAATAGAATTGGTCCCATTTGTACTTTATTAGGGTTAAGGTTGCTTCGTTCTAATGTTGTTGTTGTTGTTGTTGTTTCTTTTTCGTTGTTATTATTATCACAGATAATGAGGCACAGATTATATTACGACTAAATGGGTTGAAACTGAAATGCCACATTCAGGTATGAAAAAAGTTGGAAAGGGGTAAAAGAATTAAGCAACATTTGCTCTGTCTGATGAAGGGATACAGGCTCTTTGTCTCTCCCCCTCTCTCTCTCTCTCTCTCTCTGTCTCCTCCTCTTAGTGGTTTGGTTCTTGTGGCCCAAAAAATATGCATGGAATTTCTTGTACTCGTGGTACAAAACTTTCGATTCTCTGGCGTCTTTTTAGTCAGTTTTTTTTGTTTTGTTTTGTTTTGGTAAGAATGAAAAACCGAAATACATTTTCGGTGTTTTTTGTTGGCCACTATGTCTGAGACCCTTCGAATACTCCGCAGTCTCTGTCAGTCGATCAAGCTTATTCTCTCAGGTGATGCGAGTGAATCGTTTGATACGAAAACCCCAAAACATTTCGTTAAATTAAATCAAATTGTTCAAATTTTTGTGCATGTTCAACGCGTGCAAGGAGCGAGGACAAGACAAGACCAAGCTAAAAGGAAGACAATTTTCAAATATTTATCATGCATTTTTAGATGCAAAAAAATAACGAAACGATTGTGCTTCTATTATTACATGTAGGTTCATTAAACAAGTTTGATTGTTGTAGGACAGTGTCAAGAGATCTGAAATATAGTTTATAAACTTTACTCCAACTCCTTGGTATGAACGTCTGTGTGTGTTTCCATCATATTCCCAATTTATTCAATCCTTTTATATATATACATATATTTAGCTTTTGCATGAAATCTCTCTAATCTCTTCACACTTTGCCTAAACTGTCCTTGGAACTTCCGTCTACTCATCATTAGTGATTATCCCAAGGCGCTAAAGTCTTTTCATGTATGTCATCGGAAATTGCTTCACGCCCCCATTTCGCCCGAATTTGGCTCGAAAAAAAAAACTCCAACCATTGCTAACACGCCTCATGATTGCCGCTGCACGCGCTGCTCGCTGCTAATAAACCCAAACTCAAACCCTGGTTTAACCCTAAGACTAACCCTTTCCACCCCCCCCCTTCCCATATAGGCTAGATGGTTGACGATTTTGGTTGTCTGTCGTCTCTATATCGTCCTATCTTGCCATGTCATCGCTCAAATAAATGTGAAAATGCTAATTTAACCCTTTTTATTATTCATAGTCTTACACTTGAGCGAGTCTCTGTTACTTGTAAGTAGCGCAAAAGGCGACGATATCTCATCATGAGTGATAAATTCTTTCCTTACTACTTTGCATTTCTTAAGAGAAAAGAGAGAGAGAGAGACCAGACCAGTTCTGTTCTGAGTTGACTCCCTTGGGGGATCAGTGAAATTATTTTAGCTCATCTCGTGACATTGTTGCAATATTGCTTATTAAGACATTTGTCAACTTAATGTCATGACATTTAGTTAAGTTATTAAAATATACATATATACCTAATAAGCCCATTCGTACACTTTGATGGGGAAATTCGAAAAGGAAACTAAATGGAAACTAAACTATGAGTATTTGTGCATATTTTTGTTATTCCTTTGCCTTTTTCATTTATTGCATTACCTATGGGAGAGGGAGAGAGAGACACACACACACGCCCCTTAGCACGTGTCTGCCTTTGGGCAATTTCCTTGCTTTTCTCCTGATAATTTTCTAGTTCTTTTGACCGAATTTTTCTTTTTCCCGTTTTTTTTTGCTTATTCTCTGATATCAAGTGAATTAGAAAGCGAATCAAAACGAATGCCACAACTGACGCGTGTGCGTGTCAATCAATGAAATCTATTGTGAATAATTTACTTATGACATTTCTTTTCTCGCTTCTTTTTTGTGGTGTAAACATTTTTGTTTCCTATTTCAAAGAGAAATATGTAAGCGCTAAGCTCTTTAATCTATTACAAGCGACTAAAACCAAACTTAATTGCACACTAAATCAAATCTAAGTACTAAAACTTACAAAGAAACGGAAGCAAATGCCAAGACTGAGAGAGGGGCAGAGAAGAGAAACACATTGATCCATTTCATTTCCCACATGCCTACAAGGATTGCCCATTAAAAATGTTAATTAGTTGCACAAACATTGAGCATCGGTGATTGCAGCAGCAGCAGCAGCAGAAGCAGCAACAACAACATCAGAAAACCAGATTCAATGGTATCCCCCAATTGCAGTGGCCAAGAACAAGTCCAAATCCATGAGCGAGTCCAGAGTTAAACCTTGCGTGTATGCAAATTGAATTCATTTTGCTGTCGCTTTTTGGTCGTGTCCTCAATTGAATGGCAATTAAGATAAATGTTCGCAGCATGTTCGCACTTAAGCTCAACATGGTGATGAGAGAGAGAGAGAGAGACCAAAAGTGGCTAAAACTGACGGGGGAAGCGAAAGCCAGAGGGCCAGAACAGGATGAACGTAGATGAAGGTGGGGCGGGGGCGGAGGTGGAGGAGTAAATCTCAGCCCAGACAGCTTGACGCTTGAATACCAACTCTTAAAGTCATAGCCAAAATAATTATTAACTAATTTCTTTGACACTTTGAACTTTAAGCTGCTGGAAAACCAAAAAAAGGACTCTTCAGGTTTTTGCAAATTGAAAATGCTTGTCACGTTTGCCATGTCTGGGAATATACAAACATACATACATACATAGATATATATATAGGTATATAAAGAAAAGAAAATCGATACAATGGCCGGACAAAAGGGCAAGTGAGCTACCAAAAAAAACGAAAAGAAAAGAAAAGCAGCTGGTTTTAGCTGAACATAGTGCAATGAACTATGTAGTTATGCCTATGGCAATGCCAACGGCCACGCCTACTCCACCTTACGCCCACCTATCTATGTTGAAACTAATATCTTTCTCTCTGATTTGCAATAATTTTTCAAAAATTTATCAGACTTAACCTTTTTGCTAACCATTAATTCTCAATTGGCAACGTTTGCAGAAATATTCTTATGTTGCTCTCCTTGGGACTATTTTGACTTTTTGATAAATCACAAGAGAACTTTGTCTCAACGCAATGGAGTGCAGTTAGTTGTCCTTCATATCATTTGTCAAACATCCCCAAGACATGGTCCATAAAATGAAAACAAAAAATAGAAATAAAATAAAAGGAACTAGAAATTTTTAAGATTTTATTCTTAATGCCGTCACACACTGTTTTAATACCCTTGCTAAGCAAATACTTTAATAAGTTTTTCCATTCATTCTAGGTCTCTATGCAAGTTTTGGCAGATGTGAAAAGTTCTTCGAACTAACCAAGTAAGTAAATTCTTATATGAACTAAATTGATCAATATATCATAAAGATATATCCTTCCACATTGTGCAAGCAATGTGATCACAGTGAGCATATCCTTTATGGGTAAGGGTATGAAATGAACCCTCATAACCACTTCTACATATGTCACCGTGGGTCAAATATGCGACACTTTCGTCATGCAATAGAATGAGATTCGGCTTTTTTTTCTGTCGTTTTTCGTTTTTCTTTTAAAGGGAGGAGGACACATAATAAATGACCACTTTGGGCTTGAAGATTTAAGATGAGTTATGGTTTAGATACATTTTAGAGGGCGATATTATGCCAGGACATGAACCGAGGCAAACTGCAAACCCTTTTTTTTTGCAGTTGATTTTCTTTTTGTCGGTCGTGTGTGTTTGGTCAATTTTAATTTTTAGCTAATTTGATTGCTTAAGATTATTGCAGATTTTCCTTTTGTAGATTTGTTTTATTTCTGCTTTCGCAGCCTGCTTTAATTGGTGCTGACAATTTGTATGACTAGCTAACTGAGTTATTGGAAAATTATGCAGAATTAATGTGTGCCAAGGAGTTTTCCATCTGCTACCATGTGAGTAAATGGCATAAGGATGCTTTATCGAGGAAAATTAGAGCGTGAAATAAACCCAACCAACTTGACTCTCAATTTATTGACTATAATAAATCATCGAAAAGATAGAAGAAACAAACAAGTGAGCATTTTGAGGGTGAGTCTCTTGGCTAGGTAACTGGTTGACTAAATGCTTAACTGACTAGCTGACTGACTGGCTGGCTGACTGACTGACTTCCTGCTTATGCCGGCAGTAAGAAATTTGTTTTCTTATTGTATTTAATGAAACAAGTATTTCTTTTATTTCTTCTTTCATTCATAAAAAAATTCGAAATAAAAGGAACCAAAGGCTAAACGAATAGATTTCAAAATTTCAAGCACGTTCGAATATGTTGCCAAGGAAAGTTGATAGCATCTTTTGAAAATGAAACAGAATTTAAGATTAACTCAAAATTAAGAGAAAACCAAGAATGGAATAAACCAAAAACAACAAAAAAAAAAGGTGCGGGTGTAAATAAGAAATGTGAATGAAAAGTTTTTATTTTCTCCATCTTTTTTTGTATCTGTATTTGAGCGCGTGCTGGCGACAAGCAACAATTGAGATCATCATCTCAGATGATGATGATGATGATGGGGCTGAGAGTTGAGGTTGATGGGTTCATTCATAAGAAATTTGTAAGACAAACAGGTAAATGAATGAAACTCTTTTTCACCGATGACAGACTGATTAACTGGCAGTGGCAACGGAAATGGATTATTGAGGAAATGTCATCTGAAAGTCCGAAACCGAAAAGGACCAACTAACTGATAAAAGAATTGAGTTGCAAGTTGCACAATTTTTAGTTGCATTTTAATATAGTTGACATTGTTAATATTTTTGACATTTATGATGGGGAAGACCAAAAGACCACAAAAAACAACGGAGAAAAGAAAAAAACAATTCACTCGAACCTTCTGGCCTCCTGCTGATGCTGAACAAAAGTGAATGTTGTTAGTACTTCATATACAGTTAGCCACCGTGAAAGTGATTTCCAAAGAAAGGTCGAAAAAGATCATAAATTTCATAAACTGTCATTTGGCCAAACAAACCAAGCATCAGACACCTGCCAAAAAGAGAGAGAGAGAGACCAAAATCAAAGGTATTAAATTGGTATACCTGTTCGAAAGGGGGCAGTATGGATAATGGGGGTGGCGGGATCGAGGGTATATATATTCTTTAGTTCTCGGTTCTCATCAGTTCTCATTTGTGATGCCAATGAAAAGTTGTCAGTGCGGGCAAGGTAATTATGTTCAACAATGAGCAACAATTTCCAGAGTTGACTGCAAGTTCCAATTAGTCACATTACACGACAAAAGGAGCAAAAACGAAAAACTTGCTCCTAACCATAAATGGTCAATTGTATGATACAACCCACAAGGCAGATCAACGAACAAAAGAACAAATACATTAGCAGAGAGAAAGAGAGAGAGAGCGACATGGATTCTTAACCACAGAACAACTAAAAGCACTTCCATTTCGGCTTCATTCTTTCCCATTGTTGTTCTTGCGGTTGTTTTGGTGCTTTTTTTCCCTTTTTTTTTTTTTTTTTGGGATGAGAGACAACTTAAATAATGTTGTCGCTAAAGTGATCAAAAATCATACTTACTAATGCCAAAAAGGAATTGAAGTTGGCCGAAAAAACAGAAGCAGAGGGGAGAAGTCTCAAATGATGAGGACCTGATGGACAAGAGTAAGTCTGATTGACAGTTTTGCCATCTCGAAACCAAATAGAGTTGATCGCTAATTGAATGCAATTAAAAAAGGAAATTAAAATTTAAATTACAGACTTGCGTTAAGGCACGTGTCCATCATCTAGCTATGACTACGAAGAGATCCATCCATCCATCCAAACAACCAACCAACGAACCAACCATGCCACATTTAGAACTAACCATAAATGGTCACCAGCTAGAGTCCATTCGTGGTTAGCCAAAGATGCCAAAGTGATCATACGTGGAATTTGATTTTAATTTTATGGTAAACTACGAGACAAAATAACAAACTTCATGCTCCGCCCCCCCATTTCGTTTGAACAGATATTATTTAGTAAAGATAAAGAAATGATCTTAATTGGCACTGACAATGGTTGACCTCCTACAGAATCAAGATGAGTCCTCTACCAACTTCTTTCTCGGTCATCAATTCTATCAATCTATTTATGCGCCTCGAAGTAGGCTATGCCGATTTGTTTGTCGCTTAACTGTCCTTTGCCTTGCCCTTCGTCGCTTTCCCAGCCATTATTATTTCGCTTTGTGCCATTTCAATATGCTTACTACAATTTGTTGCCAAACAAATTTCTTTTGCAAATTAGCAATTTGAATAATTCTCTTTAAAATTTATGCCCAGGCCGGCAAAGTGGCACCCCAGTACAGATTTTTATTCTCTGGTTCCAAATCACTTCACCCATGCTTGGACTCAGCTGTAACTGAGTTACGAGTAAATTGCGTGCCATGTGAAAAAGTTTCCTAGCAATCGCAATCGCAATCTTCTTTATAAACTGAGGAGAATCATTTCCAAGTCCTTTGTCAACATTTTAAATGCATTTTTATTGAGATTCATATCGCGAAATCGTACAAAAGAGAATTGAATGCGACTTTGAATTGACTTCAAATTCCTTAAATTATTGCCTAACCCACCCACACCCCACACACACACACACACACACACACACACACACACACACGAGACACATACTCACCTACCCTTACCATACCCATCAGATCCAGATGGAGGGATTGTCGTCCTTTTTCTTGCTTTTCTTTTACTTGAATTTTAAAATCGCTTTCAGTTTTCTTTTTTTCTCTCTCTCTCCTTCTTTCTCGTTTTTTGGCAACTTGCACGTTTTATGCGAATTTGAACGGTAATAATCGATCCCTGCGGCATTTTAAAAAATAAATCCGTTTCGCAAATGGAAATGGAAATGCAGATGAAAATGGGAAAAGGCCAAAACTCTCTTGTTTGCCAGGGCATTGCCTGACTTTGGGTTTGGGTTGCCTTGACTTTTCTCTGTGAGTGTGTGTGTGTGCTTGTGTGTAGTCCTTTGAATTATTGCAGTTGCTAAGCACACATGGAGCACTTTGTACAGAAGTTCAAGTTTTATGCGTTTCTTATCTGAATTTGATTTGGCAGCAAAATTGCAGTAAATTAAAAAGTGCAAACAAAACACTTTGATAAAGAAGGCAACGTTTTGCAAAGAGATTTGCCAGATTTTATGGCAGGACATAGAAAACGGCTTGTCGAAGGGGAGCATGTTAATTAAGGCCCAAGAAAGAAACGGCAGGAAGATCAAAATCTAAAGATACATACACACACACACATAAGGAAATTGAGAAAAGAAGAAATTTCATACGAGAAGCATCGTTTCTCTTATTTTTTTTCTATTCTAATCTGAATTATTCTACAAAAATATATCTATGATTTAGATGGATATACTTATGTATGTATTTGAGATTGCCACATAATCTCTTTAATGCTGAAATCATTCGTCAATTTCTAAAGATATATGGATATATTTTTTGTCATTTTATATTGACCTGTGTGTGTGTGTGTTTGTCAGGGTCCAAGGACCACATGACAATTTTTGATTGATGTCCAAAGAGTCAGCTTGGTCAACTTCGTTCTCTCTCTCTCTCTCTCTCTCTGTCTGCTCCGATTACACGATTATGTAAATCCCAATGACCTTTTGGGTCTTTCGACAGCAAGTGTGCAGAATTGCAGAATTATGAAAATGGTCAATGCCCAATGTCCGATAACCGATGCGAAACGACATCATTTGTCATTGGAACAGTTGTTGTTGGTGGATAATGCCAGGCCCGAGTCTTGTTGTAGTAGTTGTAGTCAATAGTGGCAAGACCAGGGGCGGCAAATGTTAATGAAAACATGTGTCAGCAATAAAATGATAATCATGATTTACATCCCAACCATCAACCATCTCAATTTCGAACTCCATCTCTCCATATTTCTCTCTCTCTCTCTCTCTCTGCTGTCTTTATCATCATCTTTTGTCGTCTTTAGCGATACAACAAATCGAACGTGATCAATTTGTCTTGAGGACAATTGGGATTCATAATTCCATCTTAATTCCGTTTAATTGCAAAAGACATTTATGACCACACTATCGGTGTAAGTGTGTGTGTGTATATGTATGGCAAGGCAGAACTGTCAACACCCTGTGAATTGAATTAACATATCACCCTGGTGTCTCCCTCTCTGCCCGCTTTCTTTTGTTGAGTTTTCAAAATGAAACCACTAATTCGTAGCATTAGTGCAAAATTAAATTATTGTTTACACACTTAACAATTATGCAAAGCGGCAGAGACATCGGCCTCAGACTTGGCCGCCTTCGACAACGTCTCATCCTCTCATTTTTTTTTTGTACACAAATTCGATTTTAAAATTATTGCCCAGACAACAGCGTATAACATACGACGGTGCTGGAAGTCGGCAGGGTGCGAGGTAAGGGGAGGCGTGTAAACAATAAAGCCCTTAATTTGTAAAACCAGTCAGAAAGGGTTGCTCGAAATTCATTCAAAAATGGGGTTGACAGAGTTAAGTTACATTTTCAAGTGTGTGTGTGCGTGTGTTTTTTTGCGAACAAATGGAATTTTGCATTGCACAGAAAGAAGATGAGCCAATACGGGGTCAGGAGAGCCTTAATTGACATTGACTTTAGACAAGTTAAAAGACAAAACTGATGAGGCCCACAAAGAAATATTTGACTGTTTAGATAAATCAATTCATATTAGCCAAGAGCTGTTCAAAGTTAATAAAATATTAACTCTTTTAAACGATCTCGAGATTATGATTTATTAGTTCTTGATTTGTAATTCACAACTAGTTTTGGCAATGAAGTTCTTAAGTTTTAAGTTTTAACCTTTTGGTCGTTTGGCTTGAGCCTTGTTCGAAAGAAAGTTTTGTTATCTTCAAGATTAGTTGATATATTGGAATTTTATCTTTGATATTGATCTCCAAATACGTAATTTGCGTCTTTCATATGAAACCTTATCCAGATTGGAATAAAGGTAAAAATAGAGTCAAAACAGTTTCTGCCTATAAGAGAAAGGCTCATTAGTCGCATGTGCCAACACTGCGAATGCGTGATTTAATTTATAAGCCTACTTAAATTAGTCTCTGTTAGAATTTAGTTCCTTAAAAAGCAAAAGCAACTTTTAAATGCAGTTCTATAAAATTTTAAATTCTGTCATTACCAAGTGTCAGCGCTCAAATGCCAAGTGGGGGAAAGTGGAGTACAAAGGAATCTTAAAAAACATCTGGCACCTTAAGATGACCATAAAAAGGTCATGCGATTCGCTAATTAAACAGGAGTCGGAAAATCAAATGTTAAATGGTTTGCAACCAAAATATACTTACATATACATAAAAAAGGTTTCTTCAACCCTTTTTTTTGGACTGGAAATTAGCATTAATTGGTCATTCACAATGGCAAGTGGCGGCGGAGTCAGCAACTGTGCCCCTGGGAGATCTTCCAAGAGTTAAATAGCGCAGCAAGTGCAAAAAATAAATAGAAATAGAAATAGGAAACAAAAACACAAAGAAATGCTTTAAAGATGAGACAGAAGTACAACATAATTTGACAAGTCATAATATTGAAACTAAGATTTATGGCCCACATCATGTGGCGGATATATTTTCCACTTTCTTTTTGAGCAAATGTGTCTTGGGTCGGTGGGTTGGTTGGTTGGTTGGTTGAGTGGACGGGGACTGATTTCGAGTATTCGATTAGATGGGCTTGTAATCGAACAGATCGACAATGTTGGTCATAAATCTTTGCTGCTACATTTTTAAATCGAAATGGAAGATTTATTTCACAGCCACAACAAGTGTTCCCTGTTGTGTGTGCGTATGTGTGTGTGTGTGTTGGATGGTTGTCTAATGGGTGGAACCTTAACCCTTACCTAAAAACTCAAGTGGAACATATGTGTAAGGCAAGGCAATGGCCGGAGGAAGGGTTGCTTGGGCTGGATAGGGTTGGCTTGAGTTTTCCCTCTATAGACCTTATATTTTGCCACTTTTTTTTTCATTTAATATAACCTTTAGTTGAACTAATTTCACTCCTTTTTTCGGGGTTTACTTTTCTTTTCTTTCTTTTTTCCCACTCGTTGCCCGTTTACAGACGATAAATTTTATGCCATTTTTTAACCTTTAATTTCTTTCGTTTTGTTTTTTTTTTCTAAACTTTTGAAACGCCTTGGAATTTGTAGGCAAAAAAAAAAAAAAAAGAGAGAAACGAATATGCAAATGTCCATGAAATTGTTGAGAAATTGGTAGAAAAAATGTTGAAAAAAAAAAAGCCGAAACGGAACAGAACAGAAATGAAGAAAATTAACAAACATAAAATTAATGTTGGCACCCAACAAATTTTTCGCACCCCTCACTGCCTCGCCGACTCATCAAGCTGGCCAGCTGAGGGAGGAGAGGCCATAAGGTCAGAGAGGAAGTTGTGTCTCTCTCTGTGTGTGTGTGTGTGTGTGTCCTGCACGTGTTTCCATTTTCGACTTTTCTTTTGTTGCTTGGCATTAGCTTGGAAATTGTTTTTCTTCTACTTCGTGTTTTGTTTTCCTACTTCCTGCTGCCGCTGCTGCTGCTGCTTGGCTAAGAAGAAGGAAAAGTGTCAACGTCGATGGATTTTTGATAGAAATCGGTGGAACGACAACGGTGCAAAAAGGTGGAGACAGAGCAACAAGAAAAAAGTGCACATCAAAATGCAGAGATTGTTGCCAAAGTGCCAATAAGAGAGTCATCGAAATTGGAGAAAAGTGCAGATCAACTGAAAATGCACTAAAGAAAATCCCATAAGCAAGGGAATGAGTAATTTAGCAAACATTCCAAATGTGTGAGATTCTATACGAGGATTGTGATTGCGATTGTGATTGCCGATGAAATGTTTGATGACAACGATGGAACTGAATGGGATCCGATACGATGTGATCCTACGTATGCATGATGGTCACTTATAGCGAATGAATGAATCAACTGAACTGGAAATGGAAATCGAAATGATACACACATCAATTAGAGGATTTCAAGGATTTGGTGGCAAACATTTTCACGAATCACTTTTTGTTTTTTTTTTTCTTGTGATTCTATAAACGTTTTCATTGTCATTTCATTTTCATTTCAAGCCAATCAATTTTCCCAACTGGTTAGGGTAATTGTAACCAATTCATAGGACAAACACACACGCACACACACTTATACACATACATGTGAATGAGACTCATTTAATCACACTCACACCATGCACAGATAATCACTGCAACCCTGCCGCCTCTCCCCCAGACTGCCACGCCCACTACCATGTGTGTGTGTGTGTGTGTGTGTGCATCATTTAAAAAGGCTTTTGTTGTGAAGACAATTTTCATGTATTATTCATTACACGGCCTCACGCATTTTTCCTCATTTTATGTTTTTACCGGGAAAAACGAAATTTCCTCGTCAGCAGCAGCAGCAGCAGCAAGTGAAAATTTAATAAAGAGAAATTATCGTATTTTTCTCATGTGTAGGTTGTTGTTGTTGTTGTTGTTGTTCTTACTGAAGCCAAGACTAACGAACTTCCTGCGATTTTGGCAATCATTTTCATTTGGCCGACGGGTCGAGCAATGAACGGAAAGAGAAGGCAAAACTAGTTAAGCACTTTTCCGTTTATCCAAACCAATTAGTTTGTGCACCTGCATGAAAAAGGGTCATAGACATAAGTAAATACCTAAAGGCAGAAAGAAAGAAAACAGCCATGGCTTTGTTTTAATCACATATATTTAGGTTTTAGTCAGCTTACTTACTTATTCATTCGAATAGTTAAAGTTCCAGAAGCTTGGGAAACATATGAATTATTATCTCTATATACACCAAAGATAATGAAGTTTCAGTCAACATTTGTATTTCGATCTTAAGCTAGCTGCTGATCAAGCAACACTTCTAATGAACAGATTTGTAGTGTATAGCAAATTGCATGTCCTTTATTCCGTTCTATCCTTAATTTGCCTCAATTAGCCACAGAGCAGGTTTCCGCTCATCAACTAAGCTTGTTCTGTTTACTCAAATTGATTGACACTGATGTTTCATCCACCTCCCGCCATCCCCAGCTCCTGCTTACTCCCACTACTGACAGCATCTTCCACCTTCTCCCTTCGACACACACACACGGACACACACACATGACAGGAGCAAACTGACACCAGTCGAACTTCAGGCATATTTTGGTCGTGCCCATGCTCTGGCCCTGTCATGTAATCTCCCTGCCACTTCTCTTGGCCATATGTGATGTAACATCAGGAGGACACGAGCGAGGGCAGGAGGGCAGTGGAGGACAGGACCATTCCTTATGCTTTATTAGTTTATACAGGCTTTTTGGGGGTTGGACGAAACGCGCACGCTAATATTAATTTATTGTCACTGTGACTCCCCTGTCCCCTTCTTCTCCTGGCCCTGACTGCTGATATGCATCGAAATGACAAAGGACAATTTAATTTCATTTACCGAGAAGTCAAAGAAGCAGGCATCAGGATGCCATTATTAACACTTGTGACCACAGAAATTCGGCCAAAAAAAAAAAAAAAAAAAAAAGTCAAGCAAAAAATACTCCAAAAAGTTTGTGGTTTAACACACATGTGTGTGTTTCATTGTGTGTTTGTGTGTGTGTGTGTGTATAAACCTGGCCTGACCAAAAAGCTGGCAAAGCAGATTGAAGTCTAATTATGAAATGATGAATCTTTCTACCCTCTGGGCTCCAAAACGCTCTTCCATCTCTTCCACTTTAATAATTTATTTCTGAATATTTTTCCGCTTATCGCTGAGGGAAAGATTTATGGTCCTCAGGCCCACGTAACTCGATACCTGGCCTGAGTTTTAAGGTCTCCAGGCTCAACTCCTTATCCGTTTTTTCGGTGTAAAATGATTTAATGCTCACTTACAAGGACAAGTCGAGGCAGTGGAAGTGGCTCCGGTTCCGGCTCCTGGGCCAAAAATGTGGAAGCTCTCCCAGTGGCGCCATTAAATCTCATTAAAAAGTTGACTCCTCCTTGCAAAGGAAGCCAGTAGAGAGATGCACAAGGGGAAGGAGTACATGACTGGGTGGTGGGGGTGGGGGGTGGTATTGTACATGCAAATTATAAATGTGCCAACATTTCTTCCTGTCCGCGTGGACCACAAAGTGCAACAAGGAAATACCCAAAAACGAAAAGAGAAACTCTGTGAAAAGCTTAAAAAATGTGCAAAATTTAGTGTATAATAGTTGATTGAAGGGTTTTCTGTGTGTGTGTGTGTGTGTGTGAGGGAATGGTGAGGGGGTTGAGTATGTGATTGAAATGTTGCTTCATTAGCTATGCATAGAATTGAAATGATGTGGAAAACGAAGGGGACTGAGAATGAGAGGCCAAAGGGAAGGCACTGCGATAGCCATCATTGATTTCAAGTGACGAATGTAAAGATATCAATTTACCCATAAGAATGCCAATTGAATTACAGTGGATATACGTTAATGAAGAACTCACACAGTCCATACCAGCAATAACAAATGCTGCAAATAGAATCCTTTACCAAATTGGTTAAAAAATAGGTTTGAAATTTGCTTTAGATGTAAAAAACTGTTAACCTAAAGCCCCTAAAATACATCTGAATAGAGAAAGTATGCGGTATAAAAGACATATCTACATATACATCCAAATGTGTAGTATATTACATCCAGTAATGTCCTTAACTATTATTGACGTTGGTCCTGCTTGAGATTTCCCATTTAACGATTAATGATTTCAAATTTCGATACTTAACTTGAAAATTGGTGTTCACTGTGAGACTATGAGCCATATCCATGGGTCTTTCTATATAAAATGCGTCATATCTGAGTCATGGCTTTATTAATCATTAATGAATATATGACAAGAAAAAATAAACTCAACATTATATATTTCTTTATTGTTTATTATGAAAAGCGACAACAAATAAAATCGGCATAATAAATCCACACATGACTCTCTACCTTCTCCTATATACATACTCATACAAACATAGAAGAGGTTCCATGGCTTCATGTGGTGGGAGCCTTTGCCCATCTTCCTGTTGGGAACAGCGGGTAAAAAAAAAAAAAAAAAAACAAAAAATGGCCAAAAACTAAACATGGCTTATGGCTGAGAGTGAAAAAGGTAAGGCTAAAAGCAAAATCCGATATATGTACATATATACATACATTCCTCCTATATACATATATGTACATATGTATATGTATCTCTGTATATACAGACGGCAAACATTTTGTCGGCATTAAAATTTCAGTCACATTTCAAAGCGAGGAAAAAGAAAAACGAGATATAGAAATAAACCAACAACATGGAAAACCAGACCAAAGTAAATACGAGTAAGTAAACAAGGAGCAGATACTAGATAAAGTGAGATAGACAAAAATAAAGAAGAAGAAGAAGTAGAAAGAAAGAAAAAAAAAATACCAGATAGAGATAGAATGCAAAGGGACTAGAGACCGAAAGAGAGAGAGAGAGAGAGAGTTGTGAGTGCGGGAGAAGTTTTTGGTTTTACATAAGCAAATAAAATGAAAGAAAAGGACAGGAAAAAAAAGGAACTCTTACATGGGGTAGGGGGCATTTGTCTCTGTCTCTCCATCTCTCTATATACTTTTGGGATCGTATGTATATGTGTGTCTCTCTTATGTACCTACACATATGTATATATGTATGTATAAAGCTCAGTCACGTCCCGCCCATTCACTTGGAAAGTCGATGGTCGATGTGACTGATTACTGCGTCGGTAGCTGGAATTGTTTGTTGTTATTGTTGTTGTTGTTGTTGCTATTGCCGGGGGCTGTTGTTAATGACAAACAACGTCTGCCATTTTGGCCAAAAAGGAGATCGAAACAAAATGCTTTTCCCAACTTTAACCAGGTATATACATACATACATACACTCAAACCTATTTAGATGTATGTGAGGTCAGTTTGTGCAAGGGTCATGGGTTAAAGATACTTGAAATTATTAAAGTGAATCGGTTGATAATGGTTGCGAGAGAAATTGTTTGGAAAATTCTCTTTGCAAAAACATCGAAATTGATTGTAAACAATATATATTTGTCTAATCCTGTAACTCATCTGTCTATCACTGTTGGCCCCCAAATTTTGTGTGTCATTGCCTGCTCATCCTTTTCATGAAAAACTTACTCAAATTGTACTGAATGTTAAGTTAGAAATGAAACAAACTGCTTAAATGAACTTTGATCTACAATTTGAGGAGGGATAAGCTTTGGTCATTTGCTTTTCGAAGGAATACCAATTCTGGATTATGATGGTTATTGAATAATGCTTCAGCACACAATTTCTCATTCGTCAGTGCAATGAAATTTACATGAAACTTGCAATTTAATTTATACTTGTGTATGTATGGATCATCATTACCATCATCATCATCTTGTTGGTCATCATATTTATGCTCGTGGCTTTTGCTCCTACTGTTGCTCCACCTCGCTCTGGTGTCCTAAACTAGAGAAAAACTTTGACTCTACCGCCATGGCATTCCCATGCCGTAAATTTTCGAGCGAAAAGAGTCTTCTCTTCTATGCCGGAGACGAAACCGGAGATGGTGTCGGAGTCGGAGACGTAGACGGAGTCAGAGTTGGTGTTTGGAGCTGGGAGCTTGGATCTTAGAGCTGGAATTGGAGTTGGAGTTGGAGTATGCATGCAGTAAGTACAAGAGTATGTTGTATGCCACTACTTCTTCGGTAGACTTTATGAAAAAATACGAAGTATTAAAATCATAAATCTAATTGGAAATGCGCGTCACGTGCGTGGAACGTTAGTCTCTGCCAAAGGAGCTGCCGCGCCGCCATCAGCGTCGTTGCTTGACGATGACGACGATGACTACGATGATGATGATAATGATGATTATGATGTTGACTTCTCGCTCGGTTGCAGCAACTTTGAAATGCGTCTTATACTCCATATGAGTGTGTACAACTCCCCTTCCACCTGCTGTTTCCTACCACTTTAATTTCACTAAAGATTTTACTTCAAATTATTAACTTTTGCCTAGAGGAGAGAGATTTGCCATTTCTTGCTTGTTTGTATGTCCTTTCGTCGGTCTGCTTGTCTGTCTGTCTGTCTTTTGTGGTGTTTTTATAGATTTCATTTGAAATATTCATGAGTAATGTTGTTAGGCTAAAGCTAAAGCTAAAGCACTCTGACAATAAAACAATGAACTTGAAGTAGGCAAAAGGGCAATAAAAATATTTAATGCAAAAGAATTGTTTCCCGGATGACAATTGCTGCTCCTCTGCCAGCTCTATTCCGCTTCTATTTCTTCTGCCATACAACAGAAACAACATCAAAAAAAAAAAAAAAAAAAGAAGCAAATAAGTCTCCAAAGACATATGGGCGTTTGCCTGCCATAAATTCGTTGGCATCCTGGACTACTTGGCCGCCGCCGCGTTTTACCCACCTTGTGTGCTCCTTGTGGTTGCTTTATGGATGCCACACAGCTCACACCCCGGGAAACTTCTTCAATTATGCAACGGAATGTTTTATGTTCAGGCTCTCCGCAACTTCTTCCAACTTACAACTGCATAATTCCTTTTTGCCAAGGATGCGTGTCGCCGTCGCCGTGCCAAGTTACTTTAGTTGATTAGTGTCGAGTGACTGACTGATGAATAAATAACCAACACATGAGTACATTTACAATTACAAGCTGCAATTTGGTTGCCTGTTCGCTCGCTCGTCTGCTCATCTCTCTATGCACACAACCTCCCGTCCTCCGTTACTCCTTCCCCATCAATCATAGAATTTACATAAGAACCTTTAGCCGGTATTCGGCAATTGTTTGATCTGTAGACAAATTACCAAAGCACTGTAAATCGTAAGGGGGGAAGCCCGAAATAATATAAACCTCAAATAGGTCCAACAAATAGCAAGAAGTATTCCAAAAGACCACGAAGTAGAATACACAAAACGACAACGTTTCGTCCATATTAAAAAGCTGGAAAAACACACATACCAAAACCGAAAAAAAAGGGTTGAGGGTTTTCTCTACTTACATATATCTCTCTGAAAGGGGTTCACATGAACTTTGTATTTGAGGCTAACTAGACTTGATGTCTTGGCCAAGATCATTTGCCAATCAAAACGTAAGTTTGAGCATATTTAAAACTGAAAGCCTGAAACCTCTTGACATAGACTTATGATAAATATATTGTATCGGGATCGGGTCTTCTTAATTTTGCCAATAAACCAAATCAATTTCTAACATTTATCACTATTAACTATGATATATGCCAGAATAATAGTTGAGTACTTGACTTCATATCAAATTCCTTTTAATTAAAGTGGACTTAATCCATACTAAAGTAGAGTAAAAGGAAAGAAGGTTTTTGGCCCACTTTTTAAGATTAGATCTTTCACATCTAATCACTTTATTTATGGAACTAGTATTTTAGCAGATACTTAATCATGTTAGGACTACGATCTTTGGGTTATTGAACTGTTAAACGTTGAGTGAGATTACTAGTTAGTTTAATTAAAGTGTTCATTTACAAATTATCACTATAATCAAGTATAATTACATACGAATACATATGAGAGACAGACCACAATGATTGTATGTACATAATTTATAAAGATAATTTATTTGAAATTTGCAATCCAATTAATATTGCCGTCTATAACAATTTAATAAACCAGCTGCACACACACTGGGGTGGAGGGGGGACAGAGAGATGGCAATTTTAATTGAGTTATTAAAAGATTCTTTCAATTTTTCGTTAGCTTCGTTTCGGTTTTAATTCAATCAAAATAGACAGAGTGTCAGAGTGATTCTCAAACGGGTTTTGTTTGCTGCCACAAAACAAAAGGGGTAGACAAGGGGAGGAACAGAAGAGTGGAGGAGTGGAGTGGTGGGCGGTTGAGGGGGTAAGAAGTAGGCGCGGTGGTTTTGGTGGCTTGGGGTTTGATTTTGTGGGGGTTGGCGCCCGTGTGTTAATTAAAATGCAATCAACGTTACGAATACTAATGATACAAAATTTCTGTAGTTTCTCTCTCTCTATGTAGATGCGAATAACTCAATTTGTCATAAGTATGGAGAACAAAAAAAAAAAAAAAAACCATTGACAGCCAAGCAGCAAGTTGCTCTTCTAATAATATTATTGGTAAAGTCTGCCACCCAACCCCTGCTGGCACCACCCGCCATGCACTTCCACTTCATTAACTTTTGGCATACCTTGCCTTTGGGGCATATACACATACAGGAAGCAAATTACCTCCACTTGTCCTGGATTGAACTGATATTTCCAACACATATGAATACAGGACAGGTCAAGGGTCAATCAATTGAACTGGAAATCAAATCAAACTGAATGAAACTCTATAGATTTCGAGCCATAATCGCCTACAATGCCGCTAACTCTCTCGCTCTCTCTCAGTCTCTCGTCCCCTGGGAATAAGGAGCAAACCACCTGCCCAACCGTATTACCTTCTAACTGTCACTCACAGGAGTTGACTGAGTGAATGGAATGAATGTGAGCGAGTGAGTTAGCCTTAGCTCGTTATGCATTCATCAGGCGAAATCGAGAAAACAACTTCAAAGCGATCCGAGCTTGATTTGCTTACTTTTGGGGGGATTTTTGCAAACATATGCAAATTTTCATGTCTTAAATAATCTATAAAAAACGATTCGAAGAGAAAAAAAAAAAATATTAGCTAAAAGTGGATAACACACACACACAAAAATTTGTATGAAATATAAAGTTCCTTTCTCACAATACAAATGGAAAGCCGAGCAAATTTTAAAGATTTTTCTCTTAAAAGAGTTCCCATGCCCATTGCCATCACGATTTCCATATTATGCGAACCATTTGGAAGAGGCTTTCGGAGGCCAATAAAACGTAATCTACCATCTAAATGACCAATCTCCATGACATGGTTATGGTCGACTTGACTTCGGTTGCTCACTATCGAAGGAAAACCGCAGAAACGGTAGCCACTGCCATGACTCAACAATTGTACAATTATTATTTGGTTTTTATTTTTGGCAATTTGAATTCATTTCTTTTGCTCCAATGAATTTCCGAAAAAAAAAAAAAATTATCACACATATTCAGACAAAGTAGTTACTTATGCATAGTTCATTGGTTTGGGGGTTTCCGACTGCCGACTCTACGAATATATATAATTTCATGGTCAATTCCTTTTTGGTTTTCCTCCCACACACACACACACACCCAAGGGGCATCTGAATTTCTTGGGATGACACGCATCTTCTTGTGGTCCTTCCTGTTGACATTTTATGATGCCTTCAGAAGGACAAAAGATTGTGGTTGTTGTTGTTGTTGCTTTGTTTTGGTCCCTTTAGTGCTGAGTGTGCGCAAATTTCTAATTGAAAGGAAGGAACCATCATCACATGAGAACTTGCCATAATAAAAGTTAAGAAAAGGTAAACAAAAAGTAGTTTACTTTCCATTAGACAAACAATTTCAAGTTCATGCATAGAGTTTAATGCAGTTTTAATGAGAGGGAGGTAAATCCCAAAATTCTTTAAACTTTCAGAAAGAAGTTTATTACCATTACATTTCCATTAGCCTAGCCTGATTATAATAGTCCTTTGTCAGTTTACAAGATGTTTATGGTCTAAATGGTTTTAACTTGTTCTTTATTCTTTTCTAAGCCAAGTTGAACGATTTCCTTTCACCCTGCCCACTTAACAGCAATAGGGCTCTAATGATATGTAACCAAATTTATCATAAATTTTAAATTTAACCCCCCCCCCCCACCCCAAGTTGTCCCTGCCACTTGTCGTAACCCTTAGGGCTGATTTGCCCATCAATGACATATGCCTCGAACTATCTATCTATCTATCTATATATCTTTTTGAACAGAATATCTATCTATATGTATCTTCATCCCCCAACCAAATGGTAATCCAACAGCCGTTGTGGGTTTCTAACAAGACCAAAAAGACAAAAAACCAAAAATAAAATAAAATCAAAAACCCTCAAGCGCTAAAAAAAAAAAAAAAAAAAAAAAATGGTGTGAAATATTATGCGAATTTTTGTTCCCTTTCCCTTTGTACATATGTGTGTGTCCTTTTGTTGGCCTATCTGTGATTTGGTTTTGTTTTCGTTTCCGTTGTACTTTTATTTTTTATGTTTTTGGAAAATTTTAAAATGTTTTCACGGTGGCTGCGGGCGTGTCAATAAACAACAACTGTCACCAAAAAAAAAAAACCAAGGAGAGGAAAGCGAAAAGCCAATGAACAAGAAGAGACAGAGACAGAGACAGGGACAGCAAGTGGCATAGGAAGTTGCACGCGAGTGTGCCAAATTGTTGCAGATTTATCAAGTTGCGAATTTCTTGGCAATTTCACGGCATATTATTCAAGTTTGCAATTTTACAGCGACAATTCATTTAAATAAAACTGCAATTTGTTCGCACCCCACCACCCTCTCCTCAAAAAAAAAAACTAAGTTAAAACCATTCCCATCGCTCCTCGCGTTCCCCTTACCACCACCAGAGCAATGTTAATTTGATGTTGGCATATAGAAATTTATAGGTATATATCTCCTCGACTTGAGAGATAATTTCATGTCACATTTCGAAATGTGAGAAATCCATTTTGTAACTGTGTGTGTGTGTGTGTGTGACTTGGTAAGTACTTAAAAAATGTAATTATTTTGTTGTTGAAAATTACGTGAAATGTTGTTAAAAATATGTTTCGTTTTACTCTTCGTTTACAGCAAAAGTTGTGCCATAAAAAATCTCAAAATGGATGGCAAAAGAGCTACGAAATCTCTGATTTGTAAAACAATAAAAACGCGGTAATGATTTCCCATTTGAGATAAGGTGCGCTCCATAACCTATGTAGGTAGAAAAGTCTCCCCCCGTCTTCTTCTTCTCACTCTCCATATCTCTCTTGTTTTTAGCTGGACAACTGTGCTTCTGTATAGCACAACAACGAAAAAAAGACCATAAAGACTAACAACGAACAAAAAAAAAAAAAAAACTGCTCTAATTTTGTTTAGATTTGGCCTGATTTTGTTACTTTGGTATGGAAAATTAACAAATTTTATGGCTCATTCAATGAGCGGAGTGGTGGCGCATGGGGGGAAGAGACATTTGGATTGTATCGTTGCTAGTTTTGAGTCGAGTTCAGGTTGACAAAAGATCATTTGATAGATTAGACTATGTAAGCTAGAAATTAGCCCATCTAACATGTAGCTAATGCCAACTACTTAATATTCCAAATTGAACATTATTTTGAATGTTTTAAACTTCAAGTTTAAGAACCTTAGTTTAAATTTAACCAAAGCAATTTAAACATATCTCACTTTAGCTAATATTTTTCTAATTTGTCTCTATACAGGATATAAATTTGTTGGATTAATAAGTGGTAAGTGTTTTTTGATCAACTTCTTGAACATATCTATAGTTTATATAGTTTGTGAATTCGCAAAACGCTTGGAATGAGGAGGAAGGGGGTAGAGGATGGAAAATTGCTCCATATGTCTCTTATGCAGTTGCAATCAACTGTTCTACTCAATAAATTCAACTCTTTTTTGGTCTAACACACCAAAAACACAATCGACGGTTGATTAAGGGATGATGACGATGATGATGAGCCCGCCGGCTAAAAAGTTATCTGACAAGAAGTAAGAGGGTTTGTTTACTGTTATTGAGGGCACTGACAATTGCCCATACACACACACAAGGCGGTCTGTGATGACCAACTGAAAGTGGACAACACAACAAACAGCAAAAGTTTCGAAATGTTCGAACTGGGAATTTCATCGATCATAAAAATAAAATGGAAATTGCTACTTCAATTTATTGTGCGGCATTGGCAGAAAACGAGTCAGCAGCCAAAAACAGAAAAACGCATAAAAATGTCATGAATTATTAACAGGTAATGAGAATGCGGTGTGTGTGTGGGTGGGTGGGTCCAAGATGGCTATGGTCAATGACCTAAACCTTTGAGATGAGTACTGCCAAAACAAAATAGGCCGAGAAAATGCAACAAATATTTGAAAATCTTATCCTCAATCTATCTACTTGTCAATAGATGGCATTTTGATATCGATAAATGGTCGAAACGCCCCTATATAAATATATGTACCTACATGAAACATGATTGTTCTCACACACACACAACACACACAACATTGTGGTGCAACATATTTGTGTTCAGGTGTTCCTTTTGACACTTTATGAAATTTATGACATTATTTGGGTCTATTGTTTTTCCCTAGAAAGTGAAATGAATTTCTATAACTGTAAAAGACCTGCTTCAAGGACATGGCCAAGACAGGACGGGCAATGCCATTATCGATTATGTCTACTGATAGGCGACACGACGACTTGTCCAAATATTTGTGTCCTTCGAGTGATATATTTCTCTATTACAACCTTAGGGTTTGTTTTTTTTTTCTCCTTCATTTTTCTGTAGCCATTTATAAACTTAAGATTTAGTTCTGAGATCTCTCTCTCTCTCTCTCTCTCTCTCTCTCTCTCAGATCGCCGCAATCCTAATCTACAAGACGAGAGTTTTATTTTTTGTTGTTTTTGTTGGTCTTTAAGTCGCCGCCAAGATGTTAATCAACATAAAAAGCGCGCGTCCGGCTTTACGAGCATATGACAATCCTAAATCAAAAGCGCCGTCGGCAAACTTGACGACAGAAAGGAAACTCTGCTCAGACTGAGAAGAAGTTGGCATAAATTATCAAGCGGCATGAATCTAAATTAAACAAAAACATTTGACATTGGCCAACAGCAGCAGCAGCAACTAACACCGGCAACATCAACAACAACAACACGAGCGTCATCAAATCCTTTTGAAAACACTCATATACACACACACACACAGACGATTTTCAATTTTGGCCGACGGTGTATTTGGCTCAAAAGATTTCCTTCTTACAAAATCTTACAAGGATTCGCCATTAAAAATGTTAATTAGTTCAGCAAACATTGCGATTGAGCCACAACTACGTATTCTGCCGGCAAGAGCGCACTATGGGACAATATAAAGCTTTTGTAGCTCAAAAAATCAGTTTCCCATAAATGCAGCAAAGACTTAACTGGATAATCCTTTATATTTACATAATCCTTTCGTAAAACTTTGGACCAAAATAGACTTTTGCCTAATTTTAAAAACTCTTTACCAGTTTTTTATCAGAACTTTAGTTTTTTTGTGGATTCCTAGTTGAACACTTTTATTCAAGCTCCTTAATCTGATTGCCAAGTGAATGAATTTCAATAAACTTCCACTAATCGGGTTCAGGCTTTCGATAGGAAAGATATTCAGAAGCTACACTTAATGCTAGGACTCGAAGTTACAAGGTTTCGAATGAAAACTGAAATCAAACTTCGAGCTCCGATTATATTGAACATTAGAGTTTCTGAAGGTAACGTCAATTTTCTAATCCTCATCTTAATTGGAGTTCAAATTTTGTTAAATTGAATGAATGTTGATTTGTTATACAACATATTCTATATCAATTATATTTGGAGTTTTCTGTAGAGATTATCCCACGGTTCTCTGCATTGCAGGAGCCGAAAGGAATGTAAGAACGTGGCTACCGAACATGTTGAGCATCGCGTGCATGCAAATCGAAGGCAGGCAGAAAGCAAAAGATTGAACGCCAATTAGGATGAATGTTTTTTTGGGGCGGCCTTCTTCGGATTGCGTTTTGTTTTTTGTTTTTTTTTTTTTTAACACTGTTTCTTTTGGCGCATGCTGCTCCAAGTTAAAGTGGCAGACTGCATGACGCCGCGTGCCGCAGGAGACAACTGAGATGAAAAGAACGAGAGACAGAGAAAGACAGCGCAGACAGTGAGAGAGAGAGAGAGAGAGGGAGTTAGAGGGAGAACCAGCTTCCAGTTAATTGCTAAAAACTGTTCACACGTTCGTCCAGGTGCTACTTTTTGCATACAACAAACGTCTGAAGGAACTTTGAGTTTGAGCAAAAGACTGACCACATCTCTTTACTTCTTTGGGTTTTTGCTCATCTTGGCCACTTTCATATGCCAGTCACGTTTCCATCAGCGAGAGTGAGGGAGATGCAGTGCCAAAGACAGTGAGAGAGAGAGAGAGAAAGAGCTCGGAAAAATCAATATCATCAAAGTGAATCTTGGAGAACCTGCAATTTCCTTTACTTTTCGACTTCCGCCTTCCTTAACACTCCCCCGCCATCCCCCAGCCCCACCACACACATTCAATTCTCAGCAGGCGAATTTCTTGATTCTTTGCGTTTGGATTCAATTTTTTCGGGGGCGTCGAAAGTTTTTTGATTTGTTCGTTTATTTTTTTGGAGAAATTAAAAATGTACAACTTGTAACCTTACAAAAAAAAAAAAAAAAAAAAGGAGACCTAGTTATGCAAATCTAAGAAATCACAACCCAAAGAAGACAAAACGACAATGAAAAAGAAAAAAAAAAAAAACTCATAAATATCGACAAATTCTACGAATTGGTAAAGTCAGAGAGTCAGAGTCAAAGTCTCAGGGTTGGTTGGTTTGGTTCGGTTGGCAGGTGGACAGACGCTTTAAATGCAAAACATCAACTACCAAAAACCAACATACGAAATTGTAGGCCCAACTGTAAGTAAGTAAGCAAAGTATGTGAATGTGAGTGAGCGAGTGAATATGGCCCAACCCTCGGAATCCAACAAAATGGACTGGCTGACTGACTGACTGACTGGAGAATGGTTGTGTATGATAGGCACGTCTTCCCCTGAACGGTTCGTTTGGATCGTTAAAGCTCCCCCCCGATACCGATACCGATACCAATACGGAGACCGAGACCAAGACCAAGACCGAATCCAAGTCCGAGTCTCGAACTCATTGCAAGTTATTTGTTTGTTTTGCGTTTTTCAATTTTAATTTCCATTCGACGACTTACAGTCGTATCAATCACCTTAGGAGAAGGTCCCGCTGCCTCTGCCTCTGCCGCTGCCACCGCTACTGCTGCTGCTGTTGTTCACATTCTGATCCAAAGATAAAGCTGTCAAATGCCCACAATACCAGGTGCATAAATCAGTCGGCGTATAACTACTTGCGAGTATATATATTTATATATTCGTAGGTATTTACCAGATATATTTTGTTTTGATGCCTTTTAAAGTTTTCGGTGGCACACAAATTACACGAAAAACTCTCAGGAAGCGAAAAAATTTCATTAAACTTAGCTAAAAGGGAAAATCAATAGTCATTGCATCTTTCCTCCTGGAAAATTGTAATCCTGACGTAAAGTTTTTCCCCCTTTTCGCCCCTGCCATTCATGTATGCTTATCACGTACTACAAAAGACGTTGGCACTGTTGGCAGCAAATATTCTCCATCAAGTAGAAGTTTTGTGTACTTTTTAGCACATATTTTTTTTTCTCTCTGCTTTCTTTCTTTCTCCTCCACTAGCAGCAGCAGGAGCAGCAGCAGGAAGATGAAGATGAGGACGAAAAGGAGGCAAAGTCATATCTTTTGCACTTGCATTTGATATGCCGGAGGGAGACAGAGAGAGAGCATAAGGGTAAAGTCATCAGAGTAGACAGGCCAGTTGAGGGATCCTTTGTATTCCTTTGATAATATCATTTAGTATCTGAGAAATACACTTCTTGCTCTAGTTAATAGGAACCATTTGGACTGTCAAAGCGTTTACAGATCTAACTAAGTTACCAAAATATACATTTTAGTTTTATAATACATATTTCAGTATCACCATTGATACTCTCTCTCTCGCTCTCTATTCTCCTGGCTCCTGGATAATCGTGGATTCAAAAGGGTGTGGGGCTTATCAGGAAGGTTCAGATGTAGTTATAAATTCTAAATTAAAAACAAAATACAAAACGAACTCTACTTGAATCAATAAGTCCTGACTACATCTTATCCCATTAAAGTTCCAGATAGATACATATATCTGGTCAGTAATCCTTTTAGGATACCAAAGCTAGCCAAAAGTTGAAGCACCTTCCGTTCTCCTTCTTTTCACATATAGTTTAGATATCAATTTCATACCAAATACTAAAAGGTCACCCAACTTGGGGGCAAGGCCTCAATTTTGTGCCATGAGGCATAAGCAGCACGCTCCAAGCACATTTGCCATGTTTAGAATTAAGACTTCAGCCAAAAGCAAAACCAAAACAGAATCATTCCAAGTAGCCTCAGGTCGTCGTCGACGACGACGACGACGATGATGACGATGACGACGGCAACGGCAACGACGACGTCGACCAAAGCCAACAACAGTCGACTTAAAGTCGAAGACGAAGTCGCAGTCGAAGCCAACTCATGTTACTCACGTTCCAAACGAGCTTTTGTCAACTTGTCTAAATGATTTTTGCACACTGTAAACAAGCCAAGACAGTGGGACATTCACAGACAGACATCGAGACGGACAGACTGCCGGGCTGAGGGACAGAGGGACAAACTGGCGGACGACAGCATTCAGCAGTATTGACGTTGACCCTGCACGATTGCGACTGCGATTCAGAAGTTGCGAATCTTCGATGAGTGTATGTAGGTACTCCTCATACACTTTCTATATGTATGTACATATACGTGTGCATGTGTGTGTGTGTGTATGTGTAAGGATTCCTTTGGACCTCAACTGGAAGTTAAAGTCGTGTGCGAATAGCCCCCAAAGCAGTGGTGCTGCTGCTGCCACCACCACCACCACCACCACAACCAAGATGAGACTGAGACCGAGACCGAGACTCTGTCTAAAGGCAGCAGAGGAGGCAGGTAAAGCGTTCCCCGTGGGAGTCTTTTTGTTATTGTTGCGGTTGCTGATCTTCGATTTTTCGTTCGATATTGTGTCGTGTAATCACGAATTTATTTTTATTGAAAATCATTTGACAGGTGGCGCCTTATTTAACTAAGTTGTCAGCAAAAGAATTGGCCACGTCCACACGGTCACAGCCACAGCCACAACCAAAGAAATTATACAAAAGAAAATCTTGTGAGAACAATGTCCTTCTTGTGAATCCCAAACAAATTCTCTCATCATAAAAGACAATATTCATTTGCTTTTGGTAGAGTTAAAAAATAAAAGGATTGCTTATTTAAAATACCTTAGCTTAACTATTTTTATGCCAAAGACAACAACTCACTCAAGACTGATGTAGATTGAAACACGGATTGGATTGGTTGGAATAGATCGTTCTCTCTTCCAACTTTAATATACTTTGTTTTCGCCGTGTGTCTACCTAGAATCCTGCCAGTAACTATAAGTTTAAGCCTTAACCAAAAAATGGGAAAACTATGTTTTGGAAATAGTTATGGTAATGAGTTACTTTAATTGATTACCATCAAAATATTTGAATATATATGTACATAGGTTCGAGGTCATTTATTAGAGGGAATAGAGAGTTGAGCAAGTTGTCTACCAAGTTCCCATCATTAATTAATCTCTTAATGCTAAAACACATGATCTATAAAGATATAGCCCTTTTTGTGTAAATGAGAGGAGAGAAGGAAGTAAACACTTCAACAAATTTGGCTCAAAATAACTTTAAACTCACAGAGTTATGTCATATACTTACATACATATAGATGAGGATCCGGGTTGGAATCCCAGGCTAGTGTATGGATGTTATTTTCGTCCTTTCACAGTTTTCAATAAAATATCCTGATATTAAAGCTTCTAACATATTAAACTGTTCACCAATTGTCCCTCAGATTTGAATGTGAGCAGTCTTCAAATGTTAATAGTTACTTGGAAACTTAAATGATCTCTAGTTTATAGAAATGACAATAAAAGTTGATATATAGATATATAACCTTATCACTTGTTTCAATGGAGCAATCTGTCAAAGGATGTTTATCATATAAATACGACATGTAACCGCAATGGGTAACAAATGGTATTGCCTCTGCCCCCCAGTAGGTTTGCTTATCTTGCACCAAAAAAAAAACCAAACACACACAATACAATGTTGAGAATTGAGAATTCTCTCGAGGATGTTCGGAAGAGGCATGATGTTGTTGTTTTACCTGATGAGTGCCACTGAGAGCCGAAGAGGCAAGCACAGGTGGTGCTACTGGCGGCGGTGGTGGTGGTGTTAGTGGTTGTGGTGGTGGAGACTTGAGAGACTGCAAATGTGTATGAGATGGCCATAAATGTGTGGCAAGTGTTGTTGTTTTTGTTGGTGCTATGGGGCTCGTTTCGTTTCGCCGATTATTCGACTCGAGAGTGTGAGAGAGAGAGCCAGTGCCGATTTGTGCAACACTTTGGTCGATGGGCCAAAATCACACACACACACACACACACACTTAGAGACAGAGGCAGGCAAAAACAATAACTGGATGCTGTGTTTGTGTGTGGTGTGTGTGTGTGTTGGATGTTGCTCTCGATTACTCTCCGAGGCTTCAGCTTTTGCCTCCGTTCAGTTGGAGGCCCCGAACTCACACACAACACAAAAACCTGCTCTACCACCATTTGCAGTTTGCACAGATGCAAGCCCCAGCCAGCGCAGCCAGCGCAACCGAGATGCGATGCGATGCCATGCGATGTGAGAGGAGTCGGAGTCGGAGCCAGAGCCAGAGCCACAGCCAGAGTCAGAGCCAAAGCCAGAGACAGAGTCGGGGTCCGACACCAGGCAGCAGCCAGCAGCCAGCCAGCAGCCAACCAAGTCGGACCAACCGACCATGTTTCCTGATGCGAGGCGATAGTTTATCGCCAATTTTCGTGCCGTGCAGAGGTGAACGCGGACCAAAAACGTGCGAAAACCCCCATGAAAGAACGAAAAGAACGAAACAAGCCACAAAAACCAAAAACAAAACAAACAAAAAAAACCAAAATAAGCACACACACAAAAATCGCCAAGCAAAGCAATCGCAATCCCAGCCGTAAACCGTAAACCGTGAACGTAAACCTAAAGAAAAATCCAAATCAACAAGGAAGCGTACAAAAAAAAAAAAAACTAATAACAGAGAGCCACACAAACCAAACCAATCCGCCGAACCAACGAAAATTACGAAGACACAAAATCCATCCGTAGTGCTGCACACGGAACGTGTACGTTGGTTTCTGCGACTTGCTTCCTTCCTTTACGGAGTTTACTTTTTTTTTTTTTTTTTTTTTTTGCTTTGGTGGTGTGCTGGCTGGTCTTCTGTCCATCGGTGGTGGTGTGCCGTGCCATCCGTCGGGGTACCGAAGTACGTCCAAACTATATATAGTTCGCCGTCGGTGCCAACGCGCGAGCTCCTCTTCCTCCGTCTTTGCGCTGTTGTTGTTGTTGTTTTTTTGTTTTTTTGTTTTTTTTTTTTGGGTTGGCTCCTTTGCTGTGGCCATGCGCGTTAACGGTAAATAATGGCCGCCATCTTGGATTGAATATGTGTGTGCCTGTGTGTGTGTGTGTGTGTTTTTGTGTGTGACATCAAATCAAAGATAAATAGCTAAGAGCTATAATATAGATATATATATATGTATATATATACACATATAGATCGAGCGTTAGAGCACAGCAAAAAAGTTTATGTGAGCGAGACAGCAAGATAGAGTGCCAAGTGTGAAGAAGAAGAAGAAGCAGTCGAAGTCAAAGTCATCGGCATCGTCGTCAACATAAACAAAAATCCATAGCATCATCCCATTCCTATCAAATCATCATCATCATCATCATGGAGCATCATGGCAGCGGTTTTGTTGCCTCACCCTGGGCTGCTGTCCTTGGTCATCATTCGATGGCTTCGGATGCCGGATTCGCTGCTGCTGCCGCTGCAGCGCATGTCCAGAATCATCCCATACATCCTATACACTCGCATCATCATCATCATCATCCACACCATTCCCATCATCATTCGCATCCACATCATTTGGCCGCTGCTGCCGCTGCCCAAGGTGGAATGCCCATGGATTTGCATGTACCGCAGGGATTTCCCTACTATAGGTAAATAACAAGGCAATGCCCAATAAAGGTGCATGCATTCGTCCTCGTCCTCATCCTTGTTCTCCATCTCCTTCACTCAATGTACATACAATATGTTTGTATGTATGCATATATGTATATGCAAATGCTATACACTCAATGTGGTGGGCGTATCCGAAACCGAACTGAGTAAGTGTCATCGTTATGGTGTCCTGCCAATACGTACATACAAACTCTACATAGGAAGTTATCTCTCACTTGACTCCAAACACTACAAGGACCAAATATTTCACCCAATGAGGGCCCCAATTAACAGAGCAGAGCTCAACGACATAAATCTATATTGAATAACTTCTTAAGTTCATTCCATTTATCAATTATTTGAAAGTTCTCTGGACTATGCACTAAAAGGATAGTATAAAAAATGATACTTCCTCTCGATCAGCAGCGAATACTCAAATGTGTAATCCTTATATGGATGACTAGAAGAAAACGAAACAAACGAGTTGCACCTTTTCAGATTTATCAACAAGCATAACTCAATCTTCATTATCCTATAGTAAGGACAAATGCCCATGGCCCTTAAATGAAGGGCTGTGAAATTCTCGTAATTTGTTAATATTTTTAATAGTATCTTGGCTATTAACATAAAATGTTGAAGATTATGTAATCATAATTGATTGAAATCGAATAACGTTTAGTTTCTGGTTTCTAATATGGCTTAACTATAGCCATAAAAAGTATTCCTGATTCTTAGATGCACTTGGTGCATTCTTCAAAGTACTCATGTTGTCTTTGAATACATCGGTTTATATAGTTTCTTTGATCCAGCCAAGATGTTAAACTATTAAGGTTTCAAATCTTATGTTCCCTTGCTAGATCGATGTCGCAAAGAAAGGGTTCGATAGCTATCAAAAAAGGTTGCCAAAGTAACCGTCTAATATGGTTTCCTTGAGTATTCATATTTTACATACCATATTTATACTAAGTGGAATAAATTCTATAGAGAATAAGAAACATTACTCTGGAGGATACAAACAAAGGATACAAAGACAAACAAGATTCGTTTCTAATCAAATGGATCTAGGGTGGATCGTCAACAAATTCTTTAGACAGACCCTTTTAAGTATTATATTGGTATAAGGTTGAATCAGAAAGGGTTGCATACATTTAGTCGCCTTTAGATACATACAATTCGGATCGAAAACTGATAAAACTTAAACCCATGTAATTCGCTATTGGAAAATTTGGAAATGTATTAAAGATAGCTGATTCTAAGATAGATACTTATGTAGTTGATCGTTTAGTCAAGTTAAGTTTTCAATAGAAAAATCTGCCAATTTGACTGAAATATGTTTGAGTTTATTGAACAAGTATTTTAGATCTCAACTATTTATGATTATGATCACTTGTTGGTTGGCATTTAATTCAATTGATTCTCTGTTTTGGTCAATTCTATTGTGAATTATATTCAGCTTCCACTTTAGTTAACCAATTTGAGCAAAAGGCAAGATTCGTGACTACAATTTACTACACCTTTTCCTCTTGAGACATGCCAAAAGTGCCCCACCACCACCCCGCCCCGATTGCCACCCGCGTAATTATGTATCTATCCACATTGTTGTTTGGTGGAAAAAAAAAAAGTAATTGCAAAATCTGCGATAAGCTTGCGCAATCCGATTTAATTTAAAAAACAAGAAGAGAAAAGCCAAAAAACAAAAAAAAAAAAAATAGTATTACCAAAATAATATTTCTGTGTTGTTGTTGTTGTTGTTGTTGGCAGACTCTTAGCCAGAGGTGCCAACATCGATGAAACTCATAATTAAACTAATTGAATTTACGTGACAATAACACTTTCGACATGCCACACGAAACGAATGGAACGAACGAACGAACGGACGGACGGACGGACGGACGGACGGACAGACGGTCGGACGATGCGATGAACGACTCACGGAGCTTCACCGATTGTCACGAGATAAGTTTTTTGAGTTGAGAAACTTTTCAACTTAAAGAACTTCTTTCCCCCTTTCTTTTCTCTGTGCCATGCTTTACCTTTACCTCTTTTCATTTGGGCCATGTCTCCATTTATTCGCCTGATGAGTTGCACAGAGATTTTGGTTTACTTCAGTTCGGTTCAGTTAAGTTGAATTTCATTCTCAGCCCTGGTATATAATGCATGGTTATTTTCAATATCGCAAAAATGAAATCGGCATCAAAGAACATTTTGCCGCATTAGCCATGTTGATGCTGAAGACGACGACCAAGTCTTGTTTTCGAAAAAAGAAAACCAAAAACAATTCCCACAACAATATGGCGATGGCGTTGTAATTCATGAACTGTGATTGGTGATGGGCATCTCATCCAGCAACAGCACCAGCACCAGCCCATTAAACTGAAGCTGCAGGATTGAGCCAAGTACATACAGCAGCCGGCAGTCAGTTAGAGTCACATCAATCTTTAGAGATGGCCAACCATCCACAATCACGCACGACTCTAGGTGTATCTATTATTCATTATTCGATATGAATCTTTGGTTGATCTTTAGAAAGATTATAGCAAGATATCGGTTGGCTTCTGATAAGTCAAAATCTGATAAGTCAAATCTGATTATTATGACAGAAGAGGGAATACGTTTCACCTCTAATATCCAAAAACTCTTTCCAACAACTAGCATGAACTGCCGACACCCAACAAAGTAATCCTTACCCCCCTCTGACTGTGACTCCGACTCCGACTTTGACTCTGACTGAGTCTGACTTTGATTCTCCTCAGAGTGCTCACACAATCAGCGTCTATCAGCATTTTTCAATTATATCGAAATAGCGTTATCCGTGGCTGGATCGCGTCAGAACGCATAATTACTATAATCACCTGAGTTATTACCTTGGCGAATATTGGCGAAGACATACGAATACATATACATACCTATGCCCACATACATACATACATACATACAGCGCGGAGTGGAAGTAATATTAAAAGAGCAACAAGCAACCAAACTGAAAGACGAAGAAGTCGGAGAAGACGAAAGAAATCTAAACTGTGATTGTGTTGTGTTATGTTGGGGATATCCCCCTAACCATATGCCTTTCCTCTTTGAATCTTCACTTGAATCTCCCCCCGAAAAGCAACCCGACCATCACACACCATTTCAATGCCAGCTAGCCCCTCCCCCTCCCCCTCACCCCGTTACAATCTTTGCCCCTTGATGATGTTGATGCATCAAGCACCACTTCTCCTCCTCCTCCTCCTCATCAGCCTCTTGTGCCTCAATTTCATTTTGGTCTTTTTCCCATTATTTTCATTTTATTTTTATATAGCTACATTTTTTTATTACTTTGTTGTTGGTTGTGTTGTGTTTTTTTTTTTTACTTTTGCCTTTGCCTCAATTCGTTAAAGTTGCATTTTGTCCATTACACTGAGAGAAATGGGTTTTTGACCTAACTGGAAAATTGTTGGGACGTTTGTTTTTCATTAAGTAGCCGACCCTACAACCGCGCCAGAAGCACGATCAGCATTTTCATTCTACAAAGCGATCGACCACCACCAACACCACCAGCAGCACCACCAGAACCACCGACACAACACACAAATTTTCCATGGTCATAGACCACTCAACTCTTGCGGTTTTGATGACTTCAAACATAGACTTGGACTTGAAGTTGGACTCATCCTCATCCTCTGGACAACGGGAATACCGCAAAATGTACAGTGAAAAAACCATCATTTCCACAATTTATATTTCGAACGTGATTGGTTGGAGTGTTGTTACTGCAAAAATCTGCAGAGGGAGGGGGGCTGGGGTGAGGAGGCAACACGGCCATTAAGAAATTGCAGTAAAGCATAAAGAGCAAAATGAAACTGAACTAAAGAAAGAAACCGAAGAGAGAAACATAACTTCAACGCGAGAAAATGAAATAAAATGCAGTAGATTATGATTACGATTATGCTGTGGATACCCTGTGAAGGGGCCGCCCCCCTCCCCAACACAAGAGAGGGGTGGCATATAAAGTTGATGATGAAAATGTACACACACAGAAAAGTTTAAAAGCCAACAAAAAGTAGTCAAAGAAAATGGTCAAACAAAATGAATACTTATTTGCTTCAATCTTAGTTGAAAATGGCAGCAAATATAGTCATCAATCGATATTTGTCATAATTAAAGAGATTAAAACCAGAAAAAAAGCCTTTACAACGATTCAAAATCTACTTAAGTACTTTTTGATATCCTCATTCAAAATAAACTAAAAGAAAACCAACTGAAGATCGCATAGAAATCACATAAATTTGAAAAACTTTTAAGCTTGAGGGGCAATTTTTCAATTAAAATTTAAATGTTATATCAAAATAATAAACCTCTGCTAACTGAAATGTTTTGAGGTATCCGTTACATGCATATTTGCCCATAAATTTTATAAAGATTATGCCAAAAAAAAAAGCAAAGCAATTTGTTTATTCAATCTATGCTTAATCGATAGATATTTACATTTTCAATCTATAATCTTCAATATACTTAACATCAAGTTCCCACTCCCCACATTATACCCGGTTGGCCGGCATCTTGTCTCAGCCAATCCGTTCGATCGTTTGCCGCAAAAAGGTGTTACAAATGCCCCACCTCAAATGCATTACGAGCTACACTTGCACCCAGGGAAGAGGCGAGGCGGCCAGGCGAGGAGGTGCCCAACAGTCCGCATCTTTCGACCAAACCCAGCCACGTCACATTCAATTAAATTATGTAAATGAAGCGCAACACTCTGAGAAAAAAAAAAAGCCAGGACGAAGAAAAAACACTGGAAATTGACTTTACCCACCCACTCCGCCAAGAGGCAAAAGAGTCTCCAGTCTGAAGCTCAAGTTGCAGGTTGCAGGTTGTAGAGTAAATTACAACGTTGTTTTGGTTGGGATGGCTTGATGTTTGCGGCTGCCGGTTTGGAGGAGCTCTTTTGATGAGCTTGATGTTCACACAGCCGCCAGGCATAAAGCTATTACAGCAGTAGAAGATGTGGATGTGGATGTAGATGTGTGGGATACATGTCCTTGCTGCCGGCAAATTCAAAGTGAGCCAACAATTTCATCAACGCCAAAGCGTTGAAGGGGCACTATCAGCAGCAGCAGCACCACCACCACCACCACCAATCGGATGACTCCTGCCTGATGTTGCTGCTGCTGCTGCTCCTCTTTTTCCTTCCTCATTTTTCCTTCTCTTTTGCTGGTAGCGCGTAAAATTAATTGAAATTCATGCCATGTTACAATAACAATGATTAAACGGCACACACATTGCAAGGGCCTGGCCCTAAGACTGAGACAGTGTACCCCCCTCCCGCCCTTTTCCCACCACTTCTACCAATTGCACACATTTGGTTTTTTTTTTTTTTACCTTTTCTTTACACCAAAGTGCAAAAGTACAAATCCCTGTTTGGAATAACAAAGAGTGGGAGTTCGTTTAACTAACTAATCGCTAGTTAGCCAGCTGTGATTCATAAACCGATCGGAATGGGTCAAAAGTATGCATTGTATACCTACATATTATATGACAAAGTTAGCCAAGTAGAACCCACTTAGTTAGTTTGTCCTATATCGTTTATGGCCAGACGATCAAATAATTGAGATAAAAGTTGTGAGAGCCCAAAATCCATCAACCGCAACTTATTTAGTCTTAGTCAAAACAAAAACAATATTTATTCTATACTCTTAAACTAAGTTCTTAATTAAAACTGAACTGGCCGACTCTCTGGCTTGACTCTCTGAGGATTTGAGGGTCTATCAAGAATCAAATTAGGATAGAAAATTGCTAAGTGTTTCGAATCCTTCAACATTTTTGGGTTACCCTATTCGAGAGAGCGTATATCAGCACCAAAAAAAAAAAAAAAAAGAAAAAGTTGTAGGCAGAGCTTTACGCTTCTTTCTTTTTCGTTGTTCGCAAAACTTTGCCAAACTTATAAATATGTATGAGAAGTTTCAAAATTGTTGGAATCCCTGCCGACAACAACAACAAAGGCAGCAATACAAGGTCGGTCGGTAGGAAGACAGACAGTCAGACAGGGCGATCGATCGAGCGATCGATGATGATGATGATCAGTCCAAAAGAGTCCAAGTCGATCAGTTGAAGCAGCGGCAGTTCGTCAGTCAACGACTTGAACTTCAAAAAAAAAAAAAAAAAACGCACACACACAGAACTGGACAGCACAGGCTAAAGGAGAGGAAGGAGGCAAAGGCCCAAGGAAGCAGCCAAGATTCGCGGCATTCACTGTTGCAGGAAGAAGGCAAAAAGGCAATCATTGATCAGAGGAATTTAGAGCGAAAATTTGATATTAAGGCCAGCAGAATGGCAGAGGGAGAGACTGAGGTAGAACGATAGCAGGGGAAGAAAAAAAAATATTGTTAAAAAATAAAATTTAAGCAGAAGTAAACGCCCCACAGGTAAGGGGACCCGGACCTAAACTTCAATAATGTGTGTGAACCCCCTCAAACCCTTCGTCATTCGACCACCAATTTATGATCCAGTCCCATTCGCTGTTCCAATCATAGACCGCTTAATACAAATAATTGTTCAATAACCGAACGATCTTTTTTAGGACCATAATCAGAGTAACATGATAGACAAAGGTGCAGAGACAGAGGCAACTGTCATTTAAAACGTGTGTGCGATCAATGTCCAATACCAATCACAAATCGCATTGGGGCCTTTGACAGCATCATTCAAAAGTTGAAATCAAAAAATGCCATACCAAAACACCATGTTACAGTGGAACTTAATCAAAGTGGAAAAACTTTAAGATTTCATTTGGACCACTTAAGCATAGGGAATGATGGCAATTCGAGGTTGTGTGTCAATCGTCGGGGTCACCAAATTTAAAATTTAACCGATTTTTATAGAGAATGCTTTTTGTTACTCTCCTATGTAGTCGTCGGGGTCACCACAATACAGATTTTATATTGTTCTTTCAACTCTTGGGATTTTCCATCGATGTCAAACAATGTCATCATCTGCGATCTGCCTCTGCCTCTGCTTTCCTAGTTGGTATCGACACGTGTTCTCCCTCAACGATCAGTGGTAGTGAGCTGGTGTAGAGAAGGCGAATTACATCTCCTGTGGCTGCTATTTTTAAGTGTTGGCATAAAAGGTGGCCCCAGCTCCACTACAAAGGAGCAGGAGGAGGACTCCTCTGAGTGCTGCAATGCTGCAGTAGCGCAGCAACAGCAATGAGATGTCAACATTGCAACAACGAAAAACTCTTGATAATAACAGATAATTGTGTAGAACATAGCCCAACTATTTTGCCCACAAACTATGCTGCAAACCACAAATCAAAGCCCCAACAGAGTCGTCGATATAAAAGTTCAAGTGATCGAACAACGCTCAACTTGATCAAGCATCGGTGTTGTTTTTTTTTTATTTTGGATTTTTTTTTTTGCCTCTTTTCTGGTGTGTTTTTGTGCCCCCCTCGCCGAAGTAGTACCGCCAGCATACAGCATGGAGCAGCCAATACATCGTTTTGTTGTCGTCGTCGTCACTTTGATTGCGTTTCGTGCCCAATTAGTCTCAGAGCACTTGAGTGCGTAAAAACTTGTACCGCACCATAAATAAATTGGCATGAGGAAGACAGGAGTCGAAGCTCAGAGCTCAGCTCTCAGACCTCATCGTTGTCCAGACATTGCTGTCGCCAAGCCAAGAGGAGACGACGACGACGACAACGACGACGATGACGATGCCGCCACCACTTCTGTCAATATAAGGAGGTCTAGGGTTCGGTTATGTCCTGTGGTCTGGTATCTGGTCTTGAACGATTCGTATGGCGATGAAGATGATAGAGAGAAACAGTGAGAGAGAGAGAGCGAGAGAGAGAAAGAGCGGGGAGGAAATCGGTGGAAGGCTGGGCAACAGTTAAAATTACATAAGGGCGAGACTCTTTGCCTTCTAAAAGTGGCCATAATTATGGAACATATTTCATAATAATAAGGTGTGTAATCTCCACATTTAACTAGGCCTACCCAATTAAGTGGAGGAGTTGGGTATGCAATTCTGTCCTCATATGGGATGCCAGCCGCCGGTCTAAGTCATTCTGGTAGTAAGGGCATTCTGATGGTTGCTGGACAATGTGATTACTGTTTGTATATACTTAAAATGTGATTCGTAAAGTTGTCAGCGCATAAATAGTAGAATGTTCTGCATATTGCAAGTGATGATGAAGCGATGAATTAATCACAAATTGAAAATTTAGTTTCACTTGGCATCTCTCTCTCTCTGTCTGACCTATGAGCTTAATGAACTCAATCAAAATGAAATAAATAAGAAAAGAGTGGATGATGATGATGATCATCATGGGCGGGGTGGGGGGTTAACGAAACTGAAAACGAAAAAGAAAAATGAAAACCTGATGAATATTACAATTTTGATAATTGCCATGAACAAGCCAAGAGAGGGAGAAGGAGAAGGAGAGACTGAGAATCATTTTCTACCCTTCGATTCGATCAATTAGTGAACCTGAACGCTTTCGCTCAAGGATGACAAGCAAGAGGGTTGGGGCCCGAAGAAGAGCAATGGAAAGAGAAGGGTCAGTGAGTAAGGTTTTTTTTTTTTTTTTGCAAAAATCGCGAGGGTCTTTGGCATACATTTTTGCTTCCTTTTTTTTCCTCCACTTCTTTGGCCAAATGATTTACGGTCTCGGTTTCTCAGAGAGTGTGTGTTTGATATAAAAGAAAGAATGAAAGAAAAAATTACCCTGGCGCTGTCCCAGGACTGAGAGACTAAGGTAGAGACCAAGACTGAGACGGGACAAATCAATAAATTTTGCCATATCGGTAGATGATGCACTTGATTATAAAGTTCTGGTTCAACCAAAAATGTTTTTCTTGCTATAATTTGTACAGCAGAAGATTATTGTTTATTAGATTTGATTTCAACTTCCTGTTGACCTTGCTCAAAACCAGAGAAAACCACCAACTTTCAAACATATGAGGAGATGGAGAAGGAGAAGCAGAAAGAGTGAGAGGAGAGAGCGCGAGAGAAAGAGGAATGATAATGTAATCAATCGTGTTGCTCATGTGTTTGGCTTTTTCATCATTTCCATTGCAGATATCGGGAAGATGCACTTTGTTGGGGCGACAGGTGAGTTAAGAGCCGAGACATTTATCGGCTAATTTAATTTATTTAGAAAATGCCAACTTTTTTGTTGTGATTCCCCTCCTAATCGAATTCAACAAGCCCGACTAAATGTGTTTTAACTTATTTATTTAAACTTTTTCTCTTCTTGCGTTTTTCTTCTCTATCTCTCTCTCTGTTTCCCTCTCTGGCATTGTCTTGCAGAAAGTCCATGGAGGAGATTGGAGCTGCCCAGTCATCGGTGAATGCGCGGTAAGTGTTAATGTTACCGTAAATGCTATGTGCTGCTGCTGCTGCTGCTCCCCCCTGTCCCCACCTGCCGCCCGAATCCAATCACCCCAGTATCCTTCCCAATACCATTTCATCAGCGCCACTTGACAGCGACGCATTTGTTAGCATAAAATTATTGAATGCCAAGCTAAAGTCAAAGACAAAGTCCGAAGTCATCGCTGGCGACGACGTTTGAATCCCATCCAAGTTTGTTGTCATTGCCAATATTATTGTTGTTGTTGTCGCTGTCGTCATCGTCGGCGACAAGACGTCAAAGGCTCGCATGTTGCATCTATGAGATACTTGGTATCCCAGCATTCAAGCTTAGAAAGAAACCGTTGTCAGACGGATTCTAAGTTAACCCTATCACATTGACTTGGGTATATTTCCTATTTGATTGAAGAATACTTTGGATTTCCATCTAGTACATTAATAGATTAACAATTAATATGAATATTTTTTAAAGACCTTTGATTAAACAGATCCCTGCAACAATTAGTTGAGTTCTCTTTATTTAAATATGATTTAGATTTCATTCAAAGTTCATAAGAATCTTACTTAAGTTCTAAGACTATTACTAATCGATCAATATTAGTTAGTGTATGGCAACTATCGACTATCTATTAGAATTTATCTAAGGCGCTGACTTCTTCTGTTGGCTGCTGTTGTCTTGTTCTCGTTTTGTTATGACATTTTACATTTTTAATGAGAATTCTCACATAAAAAGTACAAATATCAGACTAATTGGATTTATCTCGAGGCTGTCGCGCGTTGTCACACTCTGTTTTCTTATGTTTTTTTTTTTTTTTTCTCCCCCCTGTCTCTCTCTCTCTTTGTCTTTGTCTTTGGTATTGGTAAGTTGCCGGAAGATGCAAGCGAAAATCAAACGAACGAGAACACAATTCTTCTGGTCTATCCTAGAGACAAGGACAAGTTTTGCTAGAGTTTCTCAGAGTTTTGTCGGTTGTAGCAATTAGCCGGCTAAATACAACATAAAGGTAGTAGTAACCCAGCAGTCTCATTTCTCAGTCTCAGTCCCGAAACCCATTTCCAATGAATCGATCATCATCATCAGCCACATCATCATCATCATCATCATCATTGTCATCAACAACTTCACAAATAACAATGCAGCAATGAGGTAAAGTTGCATTGCTTAAATTGATTTCTGCAATTAATTGAACAACGCAAATGACAAACTGACAAAAACAACAACAAAAACGTTATATATATAAAATGAAATGAACAAAAGCTGAAAAGAAACCAAAACAAAAAAAAAAAGAAAAAAACCTCTAGAGCACATTCCCTCCAATCCAAACGGAGTCCACTGATGTCCAGTCCAGCAACGTTAACCAACCTCAAGCCATGCGAGGAATGCATTTTGCTCCTGAACACGCTTCCAGCTCGCGATCTAAAGCCATGGTTTTTGCTCGGTTTTCGATTCTAGAGAGGGTATATCAAAGGGTACAAAACGGCTGTCAATCTGAAGACAAAATATTCCAGTAGAAGCTTCTACTACAACTGGCCCATGATATCCAATAGCCTGGCTTAAACGAGAACTCTGCGGACAAATGATTCCCAAATTAAGATTTGAAATTTAGCTCAATTAGGATCAAGTTTAAAGTCTGAATACAGAATTTCCTCATTTGATTTGCTGACAATCTCTTAGTCGATCATTATGTAACTTTGGGATGGTTTTGTTTTTGTCCTCATATTCCTCCTACTGTCCATGCCATTCCATGTGTGTGTGTTTTTTTTTCTTCTGTTTGGTTTGTTTTTGCTCGCCTTTTGCCAAGTTGTCACGGTCATGGCTGACTGCGGCGGACAGTTGACTGTTGACGGCGACCAACCAACCAAATAACCGCGCGCGCCTTCGAATCCACCTCGAACCTGAAAGGCTGGCCAACTGGCTGGCTGTGTGCACTAGTTTCTTGTGTGTGTGTGTGTGTGTGTGTCTCTTCTCGACAATCTCGGCACAGTTTTGGGTAGGTGCAAGAATATTAATTAATAATTCCGATCACAACTGAACACTTTTGTGTTTGCCGCAGTTTAACGGCTACGGTTTGGCATGCGAATTCTGTTTCACTAAATACCAGAAAAGTGAACGAACAGACGAACAGATCATAAGTGGCCACGGGTCACGGGTGAGAAGAGATGGGCAATTGCAATTGCTGAGGTGATGAGGTGAGGCAGGGAGGGAAGGCTGAATGATGTGTCTACTGGTCGGTCTATCGACTAGTTCAGGTTGTGTCTGAGTTTGAGATTTGTTATTTATGTATCTTGAAAATGCACAATAACAAAAGCTAATTTATTGCTTTGTAACGGTAAAAACGTCAACGATCGCTTTCAAATTGTTCAATCAATGGAATTGTAGACAAAATATATTAAATTATCTAACGTATCGATTGAAATTGAGCACTTAATACATCATCAAGTTGAACAAATTAACTGTGGGAAATGCAAAAATATTGATTGAATTTTTAATTACATTTGATTGAGAATAAGTTTAAAGTTAGTTTGGCTTTACTTAATAACAAAGGAACAACAACTTACATCCTTTTATTATCTATATTCTAAAGTATTGAGCCTTAAATGGACTGACCACAACCCTCTCTGTCTGTTGGCCATAGAAAATCGTTATAATCCAAACTATTTGTGGTTAACACTGAAGCCACTTTGTCCGCATTGTCAGCATCACCTGTTGACGGTTTCATAGAGACACATACATACATAATCATTTACCTTTAACTCATGTTTATTTCAGCAAAGAGTGTTGCATTTTTATTGCAGAATTTGTCTTGGACTTCCGATTAGTAAACTTTAAGTTAAGTTGGCTAATACTGAATGACAGAAGAAATGTACAAAACTAAAGAGTTGAAAACTTTTCACTCATGAAAATCAATCTTTAAACCTTAACTAATAGGGACTAAACAATATATATAGTATGTATATGTTCCTTATGTCCTTAGGTACATACATTTCGACCCCCAACACCTCTCCGATAGCTCTCGATTAATTCTTACTAACAAAAGACAAAAACCAAAACGAAACTTCAAGTTGGCTGCAGTTTATCATCATCTTGAGCCACATAAAATATTATGTTCCCCAATTGAGGGGACAGTTCTGCGCCACCTGGAGAGGTAGGGGATCGGGTTGGTTGGGAAAGACAAACAGAGAATCGAGAATCGAAAAGATTGTCTCTTCTTTTTTTCAGCAGAAGCGCTCACGCACAATTATAGGCGATAAAGATCGTGCTCCCGAACTGCACTACTCCAATTTCATTGGCCTCATCCTCATACTTGTCCAGGTCTTCCATGGAGTGTCACTCCTTTTGCTTTTTTATTGCTTAATTGTTTTGTGGTTTTTGAATTATGAACTTGTTTGTTGTTGTGTGTGTTTCGATTGTGTAACAGACAGAAAAACAGTTAAGTCCGAATCTTTCTTTGGTCATAAAAATTTCTCTCTCTCTCTCTCTCTCTCTCTCTCTCTCTCTCTCTCTCTCAGTTAAGATCTTACACCTTTGATAAGGTGAAATGCCTTTCTTCCCAGCTACTACAGAAGAGGAGAATAAGAATCAGAAAGTAGCAGCAGCAGCAGAAGGAGAAAAGGAAAAATAATTTCGTTTTGTTATTTTATCACCTTCTCTGTCAGTTTTATTGCTTTCGCTTCTCTGGACCTCTTGGAAGGGATCGTGACAGATCAGTGATCGTGGTTAGTTTATTGCTTCCTTTTTGTGGCCTCTGGAAAATGAAATCGGGGATTGCCTCCTTCCTTGTTTTGCCTTGAAGCGTTTATCAATTGATCGACCTTGTTGCACGATCGATCATATTCAAGTTGGCGCCTTTATAACTTGGCAGCCAAATCAGTTCTCTCTGCAGTTGTTTTTTTTTTTTCAAATTTATTTATTTGGTTTCTTTTTTTTATATTTATTTAATTTTTCTGTATTTAGTTTTGTTTGTTTTGTTGGCTGTTTTGTTTTGTTTTTTTTTTTTTTTGCAATCACGTCCCTATTTGAAATGGATGACTCGTGTGTCCGAGAAAACGTGATGGATAACTTGCTAAAGTTTTGTGTATTCTCTTGACCAATTGTTGGGGTTCCTCCTGATTCATAGTAGACGTGATATTCTCCGTATGAGTTGATTAGACCCAGAGAACATGAGTGTGTGTGAGTGAGAGAGAGTGAGAGACAATGGGATTGAGAGAGGTGGCTCTCTGATGGGGGGAGGTGGGAGGGTTTGTGGGTCTCAGAAAAGGAACGTGCCGTCGCCCAGCAAGTCTTTGGATATTCTCATTCATAAAAGTCATGCAACAATTTCTGCTCCTGACTGGAATACAAGCAAATGATTTTGCTTTTTGAAAAACCAAAACCAAAAACAGCAAACTAAAACTGAAACCGAAACCGAAAATGAAAATTCATGTCCAATGGGTTTTGTTGATTCCATCAACACCCGCAGCACGCACTCAAAAACCGGGAGACCCGGCGCACGCACCTTTATATGGCCATGGCATTGCCATTGGAGGCACCGCCACCGCCAACGCCAGTGTCACCACCTCCACTACCCACCGCCCAACTCCTTTGCACGCATCGTTGCACGTCCATGGCCATTGTCCTCGAGGCATCAGCGTCATCGTCATTGGCATCGGCATCTCTTTAGCCCCAGAAACACACACAATCCACACGCACATGCTCAATTTCCGACCTACAACCAACCATTGGATGGCTCCTCTCACACATACTCTCTCGCTCTCTCCTTGTCTCTCTATCTCCCTTACCCAATTTCAATGCCTGGCGATGGCAATGACGATGATGATGATGATGATGTCTGCTCACTGTCTGGACGTGGACGTGGACGTGGGATGTATTTAGACGTGGTGGACGGCAATGCCAGCGGCGCAAACTGGAAACCGGAAACGCGCTCTCTCAGCGGCCGCGCCGCCACGTTCACGTTCGATTTTTATGGCGCGGCGTTGAATTTTAGTTCCTCATTCATTGTCTACACCTTCAGCTCACACACAGGCACAACAGCTCAGTTCAGCTCAGCTCAGTTTCGCCCCCCTTCTCGTGAAGAGTTGTGTGTGCTTTTTTGTTGCCATTTCCACCTCCTGGCTGGCTGCTTGCTACTTACTCTGAGCTGGTCTGGTGTGGTCTGGTCCGGGTCCGGCACTTGGCACGTTTCCTTTTTAAAATTCACAATTGCCGCCGCGCGTAATTGTGGGAGAATTCGCTACGCCAACTTGTCTGTTGGTGGCGGTGGCTCAAGAAATCGATCACGTTTCAGTTTCTACACATGTTCCAGTTACGTTAACGTTTACGTAATTTCATGAGACTGTGTGAGATGTGAATGGACGGTGTGTGTGTGTAGCGGGTGTATGTGTGTGTGCGGTATTTACCGACAAAATTGCATGTGCAAAATCATGCCTGCTCTAGTTTTTGTGGGAAAATATTAAAGTAGCCACCGACCCCAATCACAGGTATTAGAAAGGGAAAGTGAGCCTACATTTCCTTGTCTTCGAAGGCTCTAGATCAGGATTATACCAAAAATACGATCTACAGATCGATCTCTTAAAGGCATTGAAGAAGAATCTCTTCAAATGCCATCGTCCTAGGCAAAGTCTTATTCAGATAGTTCAATTCAACTTATTCCAAATACATATTTCTGTCATTTGCCATGGCAAGGACTTGCCAGGATGTTTGCATAAATTTTATGAGCGGCTATTTCGAAAACGATCCGAATGCTTAAAATATACAATTTTCATCCTATCCATGGCCACAGAACTTTTTATGTTCGTCTTGATGGAAATTAAACAATTTTTCTTCTCCAAAAATTGTTATAAACGCATAAAAAGGAAACCAAGAGGAAGAAATAACAGCATAAAGAAGATAGACAGAGAGAGTGAGTGAGAGAAACAGAGACAGCTTCTGTCTGTGTACTTCTATACTCGTGTGGAATACTAAAACGCCCCCCACTGTCCCCCATCCAAGAAACACATTGCACATTTGCACCTTCCGTCAGATGATACACACACACACACACACACACACAAAGCTACCTGCCAGCCCGCCAAAGGCTAGTGCTCCCGCCCAGGTTCAGGATCCAGGAATTGCGCTCTATCAGTGCTGACACCACCTCCACAAGCACCAGCACCAGCACCACCATTTTGGTAGTATTTTGTCATTGGCATTTCGGTCACATACACAAACACACATAAAACAAAACCCAACACAACGGGCTAGAGCGAGAGCCAAAGATACAAGTCCCCACTCTTGGCTAAAACAAATTCCCAAATGTGTGTGTGTGTGTGTGTGTGTAAAGAAGTAAACTAATTGCTGCGCGTGATGCAGCCCCAAACAAAGGCTCCATTTTATATAAATGAAAGAGATGGCATGTTGCGACTGCCAAGCAAGAGCGAATGAGATAAATGGCTGAGGGAGGGAAACCAGTTTGGTTCATAGCAATAGCTACATCTCAGTCGCACTTGGACATATTCACATTATATGCGATCTCTCTCTCTTTCTCTCTCGGCTCATTTGGTATGCGCACTATGTCGATTCCGATTCGACAGCACGTCACGTCCCGCCCATTTGCACGCACACACACACACACACACACACATGCATACATACATATAAACGGGAGAGAGCGACAACGACAACGACGACGACGACGACGGCGAATTGGAGCGTGAGGCTGCTTAAAATGCTACTGGTGCAGCCAGTACATGACCAAGCGGCGTGTCAGGTGCGCTCACCCGCTGCTCTTAGGGCTGGCGCCGTGCGTTCTTCTCGTTCGTTGTGGCTTTCGTTTGGCTAAGGCTTCAGCTTTGGCGTTCGTGTCCGTGTCGAGTCAAAGATGTCACCCCCAAAATATCTTCGGTTTTGCCGTTGTTATTATTGTTGTTGCTGTTGTTCTCTAGTGTGCGTGACTGTCTCTTTGCTCACAATTGTGGGGGGCGATTTTTCGGGCAGCGAAAACTCTGCCGCTGCTCCGGCTGCTGCTGCTGCCGCTGCTGCTTCTGCTGCTGCCTTTTTTGTGCCTTACTTTGGTTTTGTTCGGTGACGTGAACGTGACTCTGAATTATTCTGCACGTACTCGTTGCCAGCAACGGACGTACTCAACGTAAACACACACAGAGAGTAGTATTGTAGTATTCTTCTTCATCGCTTCAGTCGCTGTCGTCGTCGTCATCGTCATCAACTGCAGTTTTCACGTACGCCGGTTACGCCGTAGTATCATCTGTATGTGTGCCGTATTCCTTCCCCATTAAACGTTTGCCATTGCCCGGTTTGCCCTTCTACATCTACTTCGGCTTCTGTCCTGTTCTGTTCTGTTTCGGTGTGTCTGGTGCGTGGCCAATTACGGCAAAACACCCATACGTCCGAAGTTCAAGTCTCGTCTGATACCCAAAAAAAAAAAAAAAATTAACTGGACGCTTCGCGCTAAAATTTGAATGCCAATCGAAGGACTTGACGTTAGTTTTGTGTCGTTTCGTGCGTGCGTGATGCAAAGGATAATTGAAGACAGCCACTGACACGTACAAAACGTATGTTGGTGAATTTTTCCGTTTGTTTGTTTGTTTTTTTTACGGTGCATTATTAGAGTGTGTATGTGTAAGTGTGTGTAAGTGTTTACGGATCGTCATTGACCTCCAAAGTGGACCAAAACAAAAAGCAAATCAGGCAATAGAAATAACCAAAGTTTTCCTTTTGCCCCCCAAAATATACATACATATACCAAGTGCAATCAACCTACTTACTATCTACAAATACATATGTGTATACTCAACGTCTACAAAGGATTCATGGGAAAAATGTGCCAGTGTTAGCCTAATTCAATAAACTAGTGTTTAAGTGAAACAAACTACTTGAAACATTTGGCAATATCCTCAAAATGTTGCCCTATCAGGCTGCCGTGGCAATGGATTATGCCGGCTATCAGCGTCAACCAACGCCCGGACATCCTGGCAGTCATATGGCTGCCACCATGGGCTCATTGGGCATGCCAACGGTGCCCTTCACACACAGTTGGATGGTGCCCACACAGGATCTGTGCGCCATGCCGCCATATAACAAAATGCCCAATCAACATCAACCAGGCGGACCCGGAATGCATGCCCAACAGCAACCCATCGAACCTGGGTTAGTTATAATCTCTATCTATTTTACTTGCTTTTCTTTTCACGAATTGATCACTGCGAAGTTGTCCAAAGGACTCTGTCCAAAAAGTTCGCTTTAACTTAAAGTGCTTTGTAATAGAACTCATCAAAAGCTTAAAACTAGAAACTAATGTAAATGAAATAGACCAATTATCTTGATCTAGTGGTTATCCTTGGCATTTATAGTTGATGTCCTTACAATTAGACTTTAATAAGAACTTTCTGTTGGGTAAACTCCCAGAGATGGGATATCATTTGTATCTGTTCGGTTTATGACTTTACCAAGAAATTATGAACATAATAATTGAAATTTCACTTTTGACACTTTTGGCCAATTCTGATTGGAAAGGTTTCTTGTGTCTTTCCAGGAATCACATATAACATTGGTCAACTGGCAGAGTCCTTGGACTCATGCTGTTTTTGTTTTTTGTTGTCGTTGTCGGTGCCGTTGCTTTCTTATAGTTATCGACAACAAAATACTGATAAAGCAATAACGGTACTTGTGTCAGGCCATAAACAATGTCCCTGATGTCCCTGCTCCCTTATCCAATGCTGTTGACAGTTGTTCTTGTGTGTGTGTGTGTGTGTTTAGAAAGGTTTTCATCGACCTCAAGAAGGGCAAACACGAAAAAATAGAAAGGAAAGGTGCTGCACTTTTTCTTTCTTCCTTTATTTTCGTCATGACTTCATGCCAGATTGGCGAAAATCGTTCGATTGAGATTGATAAAGAAAGAAAACCGCATGTAATCCGCTTAATGTGTATGGCAACATAAAAGAGTTTTTCCTAATTCCTTCATTAAGTAGCTAAAATATTTGCCATTCCCAGGCATTCGAGTGGAAATAAGATGAATAAAAGAAGCTTTCCACATTTCCATTCAAGATCTGCAGGCCAGTAATTCTCTTAGATGATGTCTTGGTCATCAATTCCTCATATACGGTAATTTTTGCTAATGACATGCAATTTATACGCCTGTTAGTCGCTATCCTGGCCATTTATTTTTTAGGTTTGTGCGAAATTAAAAAGAGGGCAAACATCATTTATCAAGGCAACACCTTTTTTTTTTTTTTTTTTAATGTTGTTTTTTTATTTTGGTTTGTTATTGTATTCTCATGTTGACAAATTACTGCAGGAGAGAGAGAGAGAGAGAGGGAGGATATTCTGATCAAGAATTTTCCACCTTTTTGCTAGGCTAATTTGAATGACATTTGAGTTGATATTGATGATGCAAAGATTGATGTTCCCTTTGTCTGTCGTTTGTCGTCGGTCTTGTCAGGAAATTTAATTTGCACTACGTGTGGCAAATTGTTGAGCAAATTTATTTGCTTTTGCACATTTTACATGGGTTTTTTGAACCATATCAACATGCACACACACACACACACACACATACATATGGATGTATGTATGTACTGTTTTTTTTTTTTTTTATTAGGAAATCATTTAAGACACAATTTCAAGACAACTAATTAAAAATTTGTTGTATGCTCGTTGTAAAAACCAAAAAGCAAGTGGAAACTAGCTTGGCCCGTGGCAGACGCATGTTGTACGGGTTTCTTGTTGGCTTTTTTGTTTCTTTCGTTTTTACGTCGGTTTCATTTTAATTATCAAAAATATTTTTATGGCCGACGGCCCCCAACAAGATTAAAATCTCACACACAGAGAGATGAGAGAGCCAAGCCAAGTCAGTCAGTCCGTCCATCCGTCTGTCTGTCAAGTCTCAGCTAAGCTCAGTTCGCTACTAAGAAGAAGCCGCCGCTGATCCCGCTTCAGTTGAATAAAGTTATACCAAAAAAAAAAAAAAAAAAAAAGATAAGAAAAAAACGTAGAATAGCTTGAAGATCGGTGTGATGAGCACATTTACCCAGATGCCCCTGTCCTGTAGAGACCATTAAAATAAATTTAAAAGACCACAAACTGTTGAAAATGAAGAAAGCAACAGCCAACTGAACTGAACTCAACTGAAGTGAAATGAAGAAGCCGTCTGACCAAATTGATAGCGTTAATGCCCTACATCTAAATTCAAGATGATCCAAAACTATATATAATACATATGATTGGAATGGGCAACTAGAATAAAAGAAACATTTGATAGGATTAGGACTGGGCTTAGAACTTGAAACATCAGAGGGTTTTGGGATATTAACTAAGATGTTGTACGTTGTCAGAGTAGCGAACAAAATTTCACTACAAACAACGAAACGCGATGACAACAAAGTTAAATTATGAAGGCCTCAAGCCGCAGTTTCTGGCTAAGATCATCGTCGACGATGACAACAACGTCTGCGTCTGCGTTTTCATATCCAACTCCAACTCCATCTCCATTGCCAGATGCCAACAATCTGATAGCAGCAAATGTAAGGGAAAAAAAGGTAAAGCCATAATGCGACTTATGCCGCCGCACATTGCAGCAAGTTTTGTGAATGAAAAGTTTGTGCATTTAAGGGAAATAAAGCTGCTGCGGCAACAACACTCTGAAGATGCGCATCAGTTAAAAAGGCTAAAAGGCAATGCCAGGAAAGGCAGGCGGCATTTTCATATAAACGAACTGACAAAACTGAGAAGCCAGTGGCACACAGAGAAGAGATCCATACATAGATAGATGTAGATCTTCTTTCTTTCTTTTAGTTCTTTCTCATTCCATATCCATTCTGTCTATGTGTGTGTGTCTTCTTAACAAATAATGAAAATATCAACCAAGACGAAACTTTATTCACGTCTTTTTTTTTTTTTTTTTGGAAAACTCGGCATACAAAGAAAAATCTTTTAAGTACGGCAATTTTTAGTTGTACTATATTTGTTGTAAAAGAAAAACTGTCCAAAGATTGGAACAATTGGCTGAGCTGTTGAAAGACTTGACAAATGTTAAGCAATTAGTTAGCCTAACCTGACACCATTCCATCACAAAAGAGTAGTGAGTGTGCAAAGAGGGGGAGGGGGGAGAAGTGGTGGTGGTCATAGCGTGGGTATTATACCTTGAGATAGTTTCTTGTAAAACCTTTAAGGGACAGGTGAGAAGATCATCCTCCTCCTCTTCCTTCTCCTCCTCATCATCCTCCTCTATCTCAAATGAAGCTCAATTCGTCAGTGTCTACTTATGTACATACAAATTTATTGCTTTGACGCTTTTGTTTGGTAAATACCAAAAAAAAAAAAAAAAAAAAAAAAGAGAAGAATATCATAATATTTCATTACCATCTCTGATCTGTGTTCTTCTTTTTCTTTTTTAGCATCCTGGAGCTACGCAAAGAAAAGTCTAGGGATGCGGCTCGTTCGAGGCGTGGCAAGGAGAATTATGAATTCTATGAGCTGGCCAAAATGTTGCCATTGCCGGCTGCTATAACCAGCCAATTGGATAAGGCTTCCATAATAAGACTGACCATAAGCTATTTGAAATTGAGAGACTTTTCCGGACACGGTGATCCGCCATGGACCCGTGAGGCATCCAGTAGCAGTAAACTGAAAAGTAAGTAGACGAAAAAAAAGCAAAGTGGAGAAAGTTTTCCTTATACATAAGTCCCAAAAGCAAAGGCCTTGCGGAATTCCATTACCAATTTCAATTCCAATTCCAACTCAATGACAATAAAATATTGTATATTGAAACCTTTTTTTTTGTTTTTTGTTTTTTTTAAGTGACGCCAGACAAAATTCAAAATGGCTGCGCATGCGCAACAAATAAAAATAAATTGCTTTTAATAGTGACATTTTATGCAAATATGGGCCCCACCAAAAACCGAGAAAGAAAAAAAACACAAACAAAATTATCATAAAAACCAATAAATTTGTTTTGGTTTTGGTTTTTTCGTGGTTTTAGGTGTGTACGCATATTTATTTTAGAAACAAATGTTTCTGATTTCACTTATTTTGAAGTATGTAGTTTGAAGAGACCTTTCGAAAAAGGAATTGACAATCCGTTGATGCGTTTCCTGCTTTCAGTTTTTGTTTGAATCCCCTTTTCCCCCATTTTATGGCTAACTGCGCATTCTGGACTTCCCCTTGATGGTTGAGATATGGCCGCCAATATGGCGACACTTCAACATGACAACTCTCAAGTACAGTCACACAGAACAGAAATGCAAATTAGTTAATGAAAGTTTCAAACCAGACAATGCAACAAAATGCGTTTTCGAAATTGATTTCAAATTGTCATCCTGGAAACACTTTATTGGACGTCCTAGAAAAGAAAACTGAGAAAACTGAGTTTGAAAATTTAGATTCATTCTGTTCAGGTGCTTCCAATCAACTCAGAAATACACATGAATAAGTCATAAATGATGTGCATGATGTGCCACTCGGCACACTCATCGAGCCACCCTTAAGAAATGCGATGACCCTTGCCCACGTCCATGCCCACGCCCACAATCTCTCTTGGTCTCTTGGCCAAACAAAGACAATTGAAAGGGAACCGCAATGTAAGCAATGTTCATAATAAATATAACCAAGCATTCAATATTTTCTCAGCTGATGCGCCCATTTGACCATATTTATTTAATTCAATTATAGAATTTTACGATTATGGTTCGACTGACCAAAGAGTCATAATTCGCACAAGTGCAAATCGCTTTGGCCCGTCCACATATTTTTACTTTACTTTACCCACATCTCTTCTCTCTCTCTCTCTCTCAAATCCCCAGCGATTTCTGGACGCGCTAAGTTGGCAAACAGTTTCCGGTTCCGTTTCAGAGCCATATGTGGCTAAGGTGGATGGTGGAGAGGGCCACAGGGCTTTAATGACCTTCAAGTAATGCTCATATGTATGTATGTATGTATGCTCCACCCCTCGTTTTAGCTTTTCCTTTTTTGTGGCTGTGGGTCAAATTGAAGTGCTTTTTATTGCCCACAGCTTGTTGCTGGCTGTGGCTATCCATCCGCCTTAGCCTCTTTTGGGCTTTAGGTATGTTGGGTTTTTTTTTTGTTTGCCTCCTTCCTTTCTTATTCTTTTTTTGTATAATAATCCAATTGAATGGAAGGCGTTACTTCTCTCTCTCTCTCTTCCCTCTTACTCCATAAATGTGTGTGTGTGTGTGTATACATAACGCCCCATTGATTTTGGATTATTTTTTTAGTGCCTTGACTACCTTCATTTTAGTATTTTCTGTTGCTTTGGCTCTGCCCTGTGCATTTGGCTTTTAAAAAGGCAACACCGCCACCGCCCCCCGCCCCCGTCTCCACCTTGGTCTTAAAGTCATTCTCGTCTTGCTTGGAATGCTTTTTGACGTGACAATACAATTGTCGCAGTTGTCGTCGGCCTCTGGAGCATGACGTGGCTTATGGCTCATGGATAGCGATAATAGGCCAGGAAGAGGAAGGCGGCATTGCTACTGATAGCCCGATAGAAGTCGCCTTGTTGCCATGAATTCAATTTTAAAGTCTAACTTTTGGCCAAGTTCATTGCAATCCTTGTGAGAGGCTAATAAGAGAAAGCTGTAAATGAAATTTCTTTCTTGCCATTTCACTGTAAACTTCATTTTCTCTTGTTGTTATTGTCGAAAGAATTTCTTCAGTACATTCTCCATATGTTTATTCATTCATTCATATTGTTTCTCTCTCTCTTTCTCTCTCTCCCAATCTTCATTTGCAGGTGCAGCCATTCGACGTAGTCCCGCCGTTGATTTGTTTGAACAACATCAGGGCACCCACATACTGCAGGTAAATGACAGTTGCATAAGTGCGAAAGAGTGAGAAGTAGTCAGAGGAGGAGTGGGAGCGGCGTACCTCTATCGGGAGGTGCAGCCCGCAGCCATCTTGTGCATATCATTAACATTTCATTTCGTTTCGATTCTCTCCATTTTCTTAAAGTCACTCGATGGCTTCGCCTTGGCTGTGGCCGCTGATGGACGCTTCCTGTATATATCGGAAACGGTGTCCATCTACTTGGGCTTGTCGCAAGTGGAGATGACCGGCAGCAGCATATTCGATTATATCCACCAGGCCGATCATTCAGAAATTGCCGAACAATTGGGTCTCAGTCTGACCAGCGGCACTGGCGGTGGTGGTGCTGGTGGTGGCGGCGGCGGCGGTGGCGGCAGCAGTGGCAGTGGGGCTGCAGGCATGGCCTCACCCACATCGGGAGCCTCGGACGATGGCAGTGGCACACACGGTACGAACAATCCCGACGGTGAGTCAAGTCCGAGTCCAATTTGAGATGGGAATGAAGGGGCAAACAAAGATCTGCACTCGGATTAACTGTCGGACAACCTATCACACACTCCTCCAACTAAATTCCAACCCTCTTGCTTTGTCAATCTTCTCATTGCAGTTGCCGCCTCAATGACACAGGCATCGACAGCTGGCTACAAGGGCTACGATCGTAGCTTTTGTGTCAGAATGAAATCCACACTGACCAAACGTGGTTGCCATTTCAAATCTTCTGGCTATCGGGTAAGCATTGAATAAGCCAATTAACTTAAGCCAAAGTGCCATAATTTCTAGTCGACGTTTTGTAGAAATGACCCCTTCCAAAAACCTAGATCTATTTTTATTTCATGTTTTATTTATTTCATAATTTTTGTTGTTTTTTGTTTTTGTTTGTAGTCTGAACTCTAACTATTTAGCTTGGTCTTAATTCTTCTCGGGTTTCTGTCTGGGGTCGTAGGACTAACCTTTTGTGTGAGTGTATGCGTGTGTGTGTGTGTGTGTGTGTGTGTGTGTGTCTTTGGTTTTGTCAATTAGCATTTAGTCTTCATTATGTATTACGTATTACCATCCCATCCACTGCTTATCTACAGGCCAACGATGCAACCAGCAATTGCAATGGTAACAATAACAATGCTAAAAATCTTAAGAATCCGGGCTCAAACTATTCGGTACGTATCAATTGAAATCAGTACAAAAAAAATTACAAAAATGAACAACAAAATTTCAAATTTTTATTCAAAAACTAACTAAAACGGCAAAATTATAAATGTCAAAACAAATTTTTTTTAATTTTTGTGTTTAATTTTATTTATTTTTTCACTAAACGATTTTGTTATTCGTTTAATTTCGATCTCGGCCATTAATACTATACATACATACATATGTACATATGTATATATATGTATGTATATATGAAAAATTGAAAAGATATATTAAAAAAGGAAAAAACAAAACTGATTTTAGATTGATCAGTATCGAATAAAAGTGCAAAAACATCAATCATCATTATGAACAACATCAACATCACAATTATGTATCTGCATTATCCATTCATACATACATTGTTCTTCATCATAATCGAAAAACTTTTGAAAGAGATTCTATTATTCCGCCCCTTTAGAACACTCAACTTCCGCTGCAACGACATGAGCTGAGCTTTAGTTTATCTTTTATTTTTTTTTTTTTTTTTTTTTTTTTTTTGTGTTTTTGTTCTTTGTGTAATGTGTCTTTACGCAAATGATGGCAGTCAGTCTTAGCCTTGTAAGCTGTAACCACTTTGTGGACCACCGGCTTAACCATATACCTTTCGCCCATTTGGAACATTTACAGGTTGTCCTCCTGCTATGCAAACTACGGCCTCAGTATACATTCTCCCACACACGAAAGTCCCAACCTCCGCTGCTTGGCATGGTGGCATTGGCCATTGCCCTGCCGCCGCCTTCGGTGCATGAGATACGTTTGGAGTGCGATATGTTTGTGACACGTGTCAATTTTGATTTACGTGTGGCGCACTGTGAGCCCAGGTGAGTTCTAAAGAAACCCCCCCTGAAGTATGCAACGAATTTGCTTTTGATCAAGGATCAAAGGAGGTCTTTTCTACTGCATATTGCATACTTTTGGGCTTGTGGCTAATCAATAGGATTTCATTGTATTTCAGAGTCTCTGATCTGTTGGATTATGCACCAGAGGATCTGGTTAACAAGAGCTTGTATTCACTGTGCCATGCCGAAGACGCCAATCGGTTACGCAAAAGTCACACAGATCGTAAGTACATATATTTTGGAAATTCCAAAGGAGGGAATTCATTGACTTACTGAGTTTCTCTTGATTCTATAGTAATCGAAAAGGGTCAAGTTTTGACGGGCTATTATCGTCTGATGAACAAAAGTGGTGGCTACACTTGGCTACAAACCTGTGCCACAGTCGTCTGTAGTACCAAAAACGCCGATGAGCAGAACATAATATGCGTCAACTATGTGATTAGGTGAGGATTGCATTTGCAGTAATCTCTGATTGGACAGATTAGATAATTTGTTTGTCTTTTCATTGTAGTAATCGCGAAAACGAGAACCTCATTCTAGACTGTTGTCAACTGGAACCTAGTGTGGATAGCATTAAGCATGAAGAGGGCTTGGGTAATGACAAGAGCAGTGGCTCACCCAGCGGTGATGCATCCGGCGAGGGTAATCCACATCTCAGTGCTGGTGATATGAAACTAAGTTCACCCAAAACCGATCCCGAAGGCCATTCACATCGTGGTCGCGGGCGTAGTGCAACGTCGGCCCATGGCAGTAGCCTGAATAATCTCTCGCTGATCAAAGACAGTCCAACACCACTGGGCGTAGAGGTGGACACGGGTGTGGGAGTACTGCCAGCCACTGTGGCCACTCCTGTGCCGGCACCAACACCAGCGAATACCTCCACAAGCTCCACGACAACGAAGCGGAAACGCAAGAGCAAGGCGGCCCAGCAGGCCGAAGAGCAGACCGAGCAGATTAGTGCCGAGCAACAGCCATTGACCAAGTTACCAGCCATGGAGCAACGTGATGGTGGGGCAACACCACGAAGTCGTCTGCCATCGATTGTTGAGGAGCAAACGAATTCGGCGGCAGATTCTGCAGTCAAGGATCTAGAGCATGCAATGTCCAAGCATTTGCCATCGCCAGGTTCAGTGACTGGTAATAATCCGCCAAGCACTGACTTTAGCGCCGATTCCCTGATTAAGCAGCAACAACAACAACAACAGCAGCACCAGCAACAACAACAACAGCAGCAGCAACAACAACAACAACCACATGACCCCAATGAGAAGAGCAGCACAATACAATGGATAGGTACACCGTATCAACAACCTGCTCCAATGCCAGCAACGGCTCTACTCCGGCAGCTCTATGCCAATAGAGAGAGTGTCATCCGGGCCACAGCACGACAGACACCCACAGGCGTAGGGCCGGGAGTCTTCTATGGAGAACAGCAGACAGGCCCGTTGCCCACTCCACCAGGCAGTGAGTCGTCCTATGAAAATCAATACCTACAACTGCATTCGGCTGCCGCCGCTGGACATCCTGGAAGCGGTGGGCAAAAGACCTCGGCGGATGCCTTCACCAATCTGGTGTCCACCTATGGTGGCTATCACAGTTCGATTGACTATCACAATGCCATGACACCGCCATCCTCGGTGTCGCCACGCGATAGCAACAATGCGGCCAAAGTGCCTCCCTCGGCGGCTCCAGTGCTGACCACAAATGGCGGAGGCGGCGGTGGTGGTGGTGGCTATGAATATGCCGACCCATTGAGGGGACAGTATGCAACACCAACTGGAGATGTGGCTGCCACATCGTTACCCCTGAAGCCGCAAGCCTACACAGCAACAATGCATCCGCATGGCCATGCCACCACCACAACAGAGGGCGGTGTCACCTACAGCAATCTGGATCAACCGCAATACTTTGCCCCACACTCCAGTTTCCATTTGTATCACAAGGGTAGCCCGGCCAGCGGTTGGTATTCCACACCGTCCTAGGTTTTGGAAGATGGCGCCACCGCCGATTGCCAAATGCAGGGAACATTGCCGCAGCAACTACCAAACTACCAAACGCATCCATCGACGGATGTGCAAACGGAACGCTGGGATATTGTCGGGGCATTGGGCAAGGTGGCGCGTATGTTTTTCAGTGCACGCAAGGGAAGTGGCCAGTAGGATGATGAGAAGGAGAAGGAGAAGGCGGAGGAGGAGGAGGAGGTATGTACTGCTAGCAGTAGTTATCCGTTGACTCCGACTACCCACTTACTCACCCACCCACCCACTCACTCATTCACTCAGAACTTTGCCTCGAGTTCGAGTGATCCTTTGGCCCTCTGACTGTACATACGACACCACGATGACAAATAGAACAAAACAGAAAACAAAACGTTAAAACATTCAATGTTGTTAAATAATTCTTAAGCTTTGTAAATTTAAACATCAAAACTCACTCACACAGAACCCATTGAAATTATGCGAAGAATATGAAACCACAAAAAATACTCGGCAAATATGCAATTAAATTAAACAAAACAAAAATCAAACAAAAAAAACATAATCTTATATAAGACTTGCATAATGTGTGTGCCACCACAGAAACAAGATTCAAATATTTAAAAATAAATATAACAAAAAGTAATACGAAATGAAGAGAAGAGAAGGGCAAAGAGCAAACGCAAAAGCAAACTCAAATAAATAAATATTAGCAATTAAATGAAATTCAAAAATAAAAACTACAAAGAAATTGGAAAAAAATCAAAAACCAACAACGGCAAACAACAATTCTTAACCAGTAAAAATCTAATTGTTATTAATTATTTAAAAATTAAATGTAATCTTTTTTTTTCTAACCATATAAATGAATATATATATATATATATGTATGTATATCTAATATAAATAAATTTGCATATAAATATATATATATATATATAAAAATTTAACATTTTTACAACATATCAAATGCTTCCTCTTCTAGATTTTACCAATTAAATATATTATAAATACATATATATAAATCATATATATATAAATTTTTCCCTATCTCTAAGAGTTCTGCTAAATAAGAATATGTTTTTTTTTTTTTTTTTTTTGGTTTTATTTATTCTTGTTTTTGTCAAATTTCGCCTAAAATTTTAAATTTAAACTCAACAAAAAAAAAAAAAAAAAAAAAAAAAAAAAAAAGAAATAAAATAACTCTAAATGTATATTTAATGAGATGTAATTCTAACAAAACAAATAGCTTTTCCTTTTTTTTTTTTTTTTATATATACAAATACAAAAATGATTTATTTATTAGGCCAAGATAAGCCTCTCGAGATCCGAGTCCAGTCTATTCTTGTGCATCGACGATGTTGATAAATAATATATTTAACAACAACACAATAATGGAAAAACATAATAAAAAGAAGAAAAACAAAAAACAAACAAACAAAAAAAAAAAACGGAAAGAGTTACTTTAACGTTTTGGAAAGACAACGACACAAATGAATAGCTAAAGAACAAGTGTAATTAAATTTTGTATAAACCCAATCACAAAACGTTTCCCTTAAATTAAAGGCTTACACACAATATGAAATATGTCATAAAACAAAAACAAAATCAACAGTTGTTTCCCTGCATACATATACAGAAAGGATATTGACTAGAATTGGATGCCACGAGGGACAAATCAAAGCAAAAGGTAGGCCTGTTATAGACCCATTATTCCTATTATAAAGACCTTAAAAAGTAAACGCCATTCGGACTTACCATCATTACAATCGATTTAAGTGGTAAGGACTTAAGAGACTAGTCGGACTAGATCGGATAATCCAAATGACACACTTGAAACTTTGGAATATTCTCCCATTCTTTTAATCAAATGATTATTATTATTAATTTTTTTTTTTTTTTTTTGGTTTTAATAACAACACCAACGTCGTATACATATGTACAATAACAAATAAGACAAGCCACAAATGACTTTTAATTCTAAATTAATCAAGAAAAGAAAATATCTTCGATGCCAGCCGAAGTTTCAAAAGCTGCTTCAAAAAACATATTTTTATATGCTGATCTCTTAAAGTTAAAATCTATTTACACTTGTGTTTGGAAGAGGAAGGGGAGGTGGTTAGTACTAGTTAGAAAAATATAGAAAGGATATATCCATGTGTGTGTATATGGTGTAAAGTTGAAAGAGAAGACAAAGGAGAAAAAAAAAAGCCTTAATCATTAACGTTAACATTGATTGGTTTTGGTATAAAAGTTGACATATGTATGTAAAAGTTGACATATGTATGTATGTACATATATCTAGATTTGTAAGTAAAAACTATGTTCTATGTCCATTGCAATAGACAGCACTTTGTGTTACGATATTTTTGTTTTGTTTCTGTTGTTGCTTTTAGATGTATTAATTTAGGAAGTCGGCAAGGGATCCATTAAAGTTAGTCCACCAATTGCATCTGCCGACTGCTCCTTGGCATTTGTACTGGAATGTGCGAGCAGTAAACTGCTTTCCACTTTGATTTGCGATGGGATTGCCGCCACAGCTGATGATATGTGACCTGGTACAGATTTTCGATTGTTAATTGTTGTTGGATTGCTGGATTGCTGATTGGCCTCATGCTTGGCCTGATGAACCAGCAGCAGGCCTTGATTAATGCTAGAGAAGCTGCACACATCGCATTTGTGTATAATTGATGACAATTCCTTTTCGGGATGACGTTTCTGAAGATGCAACTGAAAAATGAATGATAAGATATTATTGGAGATAGATAAGATAGATAGATAGCCCCAAATGACTTACCCGAAAAGCTGTGCTTTGTATAGCTCGAAAATCGCAGTGTGGACAGGCATAACGTTTGCGTTCCTTATGTGTCCCCAAATGCCGCCGAAAGGCATTATGGTCGCTAGCTTCATATTCGCAGGACTCACACTTGAAGCGTTTTATCGACTGATGGCTACGCATATGAAGCTTTAGACTGCTCTTGGAACTGAAGAGACGTTGGCAAGTCTGGCATTGCGGTTGCTCGTTACGCTCCTTGCAGAGATGTTCGCGCAGGGTCTTGCGCTGCTTGAAGGCAGCACCACAATCTTCGCAACGATGCAACAAGGCCGTCAGAGCTTGTTCTTGTGGATTGTTTGGACTCATAATGGGCGGCGGTGGCGGTGCTGCCGTTGGTGGTTTGCCCATGCCCAAGCCCTGTGTCCGATGAAGTCGGCGATGATTTTTCAATTGTTTGGTATTCTTGAATCCCTTGCCACATTGTTCGCACTTGTAGTTGCGCTCTTCGGAGTGGATTTTTGCATGGGTATTGACTAGACGCGAATAAATGGGCGTCTTGAAGCTGCACAATTGACAACAATAGAGCTCCATGTCAATCTGATGTGTCCGCCACAGATGGGTGTGCAAGCAATTCCAGTTACTAAACTCACTGGACTGACATTCGGGGCAAATCATGGGCTGGGCAGAACCAAGGGCTCCATTATGACAGCGACCATGGTACTCGAGAGTGGAAGGCGATTTGAACCGAAACATGCAACCCTCGACTTGACATTTACCGCCCTCTGGTATTTGTTGAGCACCTGGTGGTGGACGTCGCTTGGCCAAATTACCACCGGCCTGCTTGGCACCATACGGACGTCCTCGTACGGATGTGCCACCCGATGGCGGCTCAACGGCAGCGGGTAATAAATTATTAGCCACATAGATGCGGGCTGGCTTCTCTGCCGTGATCGAAACTGTTGCCTCTGAGGCCAGGGGAACCAAGGGTGGTACCGGCAAGCTGCTTAAATTTGAACTGGACGAGGTCATCATAGTTCCGCCAGAGGCAGTAACGGGCACAAGAGGAGGTACGCCACCTCCTCCATCTCCGATTCCGACTCCCACACCTCCTACACCGCATGACAATTGGTCGAGTGTTACTGTTGGTAACTGAACCGATGACGATGGAGGAGGAGGAGGTGGATTAGGTGCACCGTTATATAATTGAGCAAAATCTTTAACCAATAGATCTTCGGTTGATGGATCCAACTGTGTAGATGCAGGAGCTTCCTCATGGCTCTGGCCACTGGCTCCTTGCAGTGGTTCCTCCATCCAGCGCCAACAGTCCAAATCCTCAGCTAAATCATAGCCTTCTTCACTGGGCCAACTGTTACTTAGCGAAGGCTGAAAATCACTCAAGGTCTGCCCAGCTACAGACGGCTCTTGAATAGTCTGCTGCTGCTGGGAATGTTGTTGGTGTTGTTGTTGATGTTGTTGTTGTTGGTGGTGATGATGATGCTGCTGCGGCTGCTGATGATGATGATGATGATGTGGTTGCTGCTGCTGCTGCTGATCAATTGGTAGTTCCATTAAGGGTACCATTAGATGCTCAACTTCATTGCGATTCATCAGATTGAGCTCATCTACGGTACGAAGGTGAAGTGTGCCGCGTTGCGGTGCTTTAAGGATATCAACGTTCTTAATGAAAATCTTCTGCTTTGATTGGGTGTTGGTGCTGTTGGCAGCCGGCGGTATAAAGTTTCCCAACTCAACGGGCGGTGGCTCTAATGTAATGGGATGTGGAGGAGGCGGCGGAATCACCGATGACGGTGGCGGCGTAGCCTCTGTCACCAATGGAGCCACTCCATGATCGAAATCTACAGCAAAATCCAAATCCAAGGCACTAAAACGACTTGTGTCCATTCCAGCAGCGGTGCCAGTTACACCTCCATTGCAACCTAAGACCGCATCAAATGCAAAGGCCTCATTGCACATATTGGCCAAAGGAGCCAAACTTGGTTCGAATCCCGGCAGCGGACCAGTTGGTGTTAACAATGCATCCGTGTGGAATACATCTCCGGCAACTCCTCCATTTGTTCCAGGAGTGGTAGTCCCCGTTACACCTGTGCCATTGAAACCCATGCCCGGCAGAGCTGATGGTAGCACCATTGGCTCTTTTAAAATGTCCACGTTTCTAATATAGATCTTAGGTTGACGTGGTTTCTCCGGTTCTACACCTACTACCTGCACATCTAGAAGATTATTGTCGGTGAGTATGGCTGGCTCCGTTTGTGGCAATTGAAAATCAAAGGGCAACAGAGCTGGCTCTCTCAGAACATCTACACTTTTAATAGAGATTTTCTGACTGGGTTTGGATGGAGCTGTTACTTGTTCTGTGACATCATCGAGTAAGTCCATTATATTGCTTCCAGCACCAGCATTTTCATTGTGTGGCATTAAGGGTAAAAAATCCGGAAGAGAGTTTTGCTCCTGTGGTGGCGGAGGCGGCGGTGGGGGGTGGCTCCTGTAGGCAAGCAACGTTCTTAATGAAAATGCGACTCTTGGTCTGCTCCCGGACCGATGACTTCTTCAGCAGTGCAGAAATCTCATGTTCCTCCAAATGATGATCAAGGCTGAGATGCATAAGCAGAACATCCTGGCTAACAAAAATGTTCTGGCAGCCTGGAAAGATATAAATATATTTAGTTGCATCTTGGTGGCATGCTATGGACATGTACATACCTGGACACTGTTTACTGGGCTGTTCACCAAAGCAATTGGCCATGTGCGACTGCATCTTCATTGGACACAGAGTTAAGTAAGGACAACTGTGACATCTGTGTAGGACTCGGTTATCCGAGGTGCTGCCGTCCCCTACAACCACAGTTGACTTTCCTTCTACACTCGGGCAACTAGTGTTACGTGTGGGTGGCGTGGGTGTGGCATTAAGTCGCTCTTTAGCTGCTGCATCAGTTGCCTGCTCTGATTTTATAAGCTCGGCTTCTGACTTTATTTCGGCAGTTTTTCTCCGAAAATTACGATAGCTCTTTCCCACTTGCGTCTCTAGCTGCAGATCCGTAGTATGAATTTGCACAAAGGGAACGGCTGCCGCTGCACTGACTCCAACGGCTACTCCCGTCGCAGTGGCTGCAGCAGCCACAGAACTGCTCAACGCCGATTGGTCATCGTCAAAGAAATTGGTGAAATTGGTATCTGGCTCCAATGCATGAATAGGCGTTGATAGCGATAGCAACTCGGCAGCTGGCGGGTGCGGGTGGTGCGGTGGTAGCAACTGTTGGAAAACAATACACGGCATGGACGTGGAGAATCAAAATCTCTTGCTCTCTCTCTTTGAGCTTCTCTCTCGTCTCTCACCTGGTTGCCAATGACACTGTAGTAGCCTGGATATCCTGCATCGTTCATATTGCATTGCATTTGGTCAAGATTTAATGAAGCATTTTGGAATTCCGCATTTACAATTTTACACAATAAAAAAAAGTTGTGGCACAAAAAAAAACTGATAGCAAAAAACAGCTGATAAAGATGAAACAGCTGATTAATTAGCAGGCTCAAAAATGTATTAGCAGACTCAAAATGTGTTAACATTTCATATCAAGAGAAGCTACAACTCTCCCTCTTCCACTCACTTAAAAGTGAGGCAAATTTAAAATCGAGCAGCAGAGCAACAGTTTTCTTGCTCTCGCTCTTACATAGTCAACATCATTGCAATCGTGTGTGTGTGTCTCGATTTTCTGTTAATTAACAGAACGTGTTAGTTTACTCAAAATTGAGCAGCCCTGGTAATTTTCAGCTCGCAAACGGTAACACTGGCAAACAGCTTAACAGTATAGTGCGTTCCTAGTAACATTTTTAAAAACACGTGTGTGAGACGAAGCAGCAATTTTTACTGGGAAAAGAAAAATATAAGTTTATTAATTAAAAATAATGGCGGATTTGCTAAAACTTACCGATGCGGTAGTATTTGATTATCTACAAGGCAAAGACAAAAACCTGGCTAAGGTTTTTCAACAAAAGACGAAAGCGGTAAGCAAATTGTACTGTAAATTCGTAGGTGTATGTATTTGTATTTGTTGTGTTGTGCGGCAAATTGCAACTGCAAAGTATAAATGTATGCGGCTGTCGCAGGCAGTGTGTCTGTGTGTGCGTATGTGTGAGTGATTAAGTATGCCGCCATGTGGGGGATGCAATCCATTGATATGGTTGCACATGATGGACGTCAAATGGTTTAGAAGGCATCAACTGGTTATGGCGACCACGTGTTTTTTTTTTGTGCACTAACCAAGCAATGCCCATCTTATTATTTTTCAGGCTAATGTTGCTAAGAATACACCAAAGTTGACAGATATTCTACAGTTCTATCAAACAAAAAGTGCGACAAAGATTCCACAAATTAAGGCTGGAGCTAAGGATAGCGATAGTGACGATGATGACAGTGATTCAGACTCAGAAAAAACTCCGGCAGCCGCTGCCAAGAAGCCGACTTTGAGCAATGGCAACGCAGCGAAAAAAGACGAGTCCAGTAGTGAGGAGAGTGACTCTGAAGAGGAGACGGCCAAACCCATTGCTAAGGTTGCTCCGGCCAAACATGCTGCAACGAAGAAAGCTGACAGCTCCAGTGAAGAATCCTCCTCAGAAGAAGAAACAGCACCTAAAAAGGTAGCAGCAACACCTGCCAAAGCTGCTACACCAGCCAAGAAACCAGCAGCCTCTTCGTCCAGCGAAGATGACTCCTCCGAAGAAGAAAAGACGGCAAAGCCAGCAGCTAAAAAACCAGTTGCTGCTGCAACACCAGCTAAGAAACCAGCAGCAGCCGCCTCTTCCTCCAGCGAAGAAGACTCCTCTGAAGAAGAAGAGCCAGCAAAGCCAGCGGCTAAGAAACCAGTTGCTGCTACGCCAGCCAAGAAGGCTGCCAAATCGTCTAGTGAGGATAGCTCGTCCGAAGAAGACGCAGCTCCTAAAAAACCCGTGGCCGCAAAATCACCTGCTCCTCCAGCAAAGGCCAAGAAAAATGACAGCTCTAGTGAGGAAAGCTCTTCTGAAGATGAAAAACCAGCAGTAGCAAAGAAATCGCCAGCAAAGGCGGCGCCTGCCAAGAAAGCAGATACCTCAAGTGACTCTGAAGATTCCTCAGAAGATGAAGCACCCAAAAAAACAGCAGCAGTCGCACCAACAAAGCCAGCCGCGGCCAAAAAGGCAGAATCTTCCAGCGAGGATTCCTCCTCTGAAGATGAGAAACCAGCTGCCAAAAAGCCAGCGCCAGCAGCTGCTGCTAAGAAGCAAGCAGAATCTGAAGATTCTTCCGATGATAGCGATAGCTCTGAAGATGAGAAACCCAAGGCTAAGGTAGTAACCAAACCTGCACCAGTAGCTGCCAAGGCTGCTGCCAAGAGCAGCAGTGAAGAAGATTCCTCCAGCGAAGACGACGATGCCCCTGCTGCTGTCAAGCCAGCTGTAAAGAAACCAGCAGCACCCACACCAGCCAAGAAGCAAGAATCCTCCAGTGATGATGACTCTTCCGATGACGATGATGATGAGCCAGCAAAGAAGAAACCCGCCGTGGCTGCTGTCCCTGCCAAGAAGAAGAAAGAGAGCAGCAGTTCTGACGACAGCGACGACTCTGAAGAAGAGTCCGGTGAGATTAAGCCCCAGCCAGCTGTGGCCAATGGCGGCGCTAAGAAACGCAAGTTTAGCGGTGGTGATGCCGACGGGGAGGCCAAGGCTACACCAAATAAGAAATACAACAACTTCGTCAAGTCCGGAGAGCAACAGGTGAGTTGGTTGAATGGTACATGGTGAAGATATGGCAGAGGAGTTGTCCTCTTCAGATTTGCTACTTTGATGTTAGAGATTTTTGTTTATAGTTCAACTTTGGCGAAGATTAGTTGTAAATGTTTGTTTAATTAACCCCAAAAAATGATAAAAATTTGTGCCTAAATTTAAAAATCAAACCATTGACAGAATGGTTACCAGAACTCTACGCCAAACAACTATGAGAACAACCGAAATAGGCAATTGAACAACAGTGGAGGAGGCAGTGCCGGGCGTCGTCGTTCTCCCTTCCGACGTGTACGCACCGAAGACATTGAAGTGGACAAACGCGTCCAAGATATGTCCTTTGAGGCCAAGGTGAGTGCCGCAAATGCATTTGAGTGTTGTTGTTGCTGCGTGTGGCATGTGTGGTTGAGTGGTTTTAGAAGGAAAGAGGGGACAGGGATTTGGTGTAGAAAGTTTAACGTACAGAGAGGGAATGCACACAAATTACATATGAAATGAAACTCAAACGAAACTCAAATCCATTTGCGGCACCTCTATTTTGGGCCAATTCATTTGCAATTCCCTTTTGAACTTAATTTGTGTTTGACCCCCTCTTTGGCGTTTCTCTTTCGCTACTCCACAGGATAACAACGGCGGTGGTTTCCAGAAACGTGGCGGCGGAGGAGGCGGACGTGGACGTGGTGGCTCTGGTTTCGCTGGACGACCAGATCGCAGCAAATGGGAGACAAATAAGCAAAATGGTGGCGGCGGCGATGGTGGCAATGATGCTGCAGGTGCTGAAGGCGGTTTTAAGAAGTTTGGCGAACGCAAGAGTTTTGGAGGCTTTGATAGAAACAATCAGAGAGGAGGCGGAGGTGGACGTGGTGGCGGCGGCGGATTCGGTGGACGTGGCGGCGGTGGACGCGGCGGTGGCTTTGGCGATCGAGGACGCGGTGGCTTTGGTCGTGGAGGTGGTGGTGGCGGCTTTGGCCGTGGAGGTGGTGGTGGACGTGGACGCGGCGGTGGTGGTTTTGGTAACAAATCCTTCGATTCGGGGCCAAAGCAAAACAAGAAAATCACATTTGATAATTAATTTTAGCTTAGTTTATAGCCCCTCTAAAACCACCCACCACATCCCCTACACACAAAGAAACATACAGACGCCACACGCACACACATACAGTCACAGTCACATGCAACATGTTTCAATTTGCTAACTTAAATATTCGCATTATAGAAAAACGCAGCCGGCTCCTGGGGCGACCGTGCAAATAAGGATTTGAAGCATACCCGCGGTAAATCCTTTAAGCACGAAAAGACCAAGAAGAAGCGCGGTAGCTACCGGGGAGGCCAAATCGACGTTGGCGTCAATTCTATAAAATTTGACTAGATTTATATAGTTTTCTATATATAAATATATATGTGTATATTATGACAATATATACATATATATAATTAATCCATATATACTATAACATTATGTATGTAGTTTTAAGTAACACAGAAACGGAAATATGTTGAATATTTTTCTATCTGCATATTAATGTGTAAATTAACATTTTTTTTAATTCTTATGTTCCGTTAGGGCAACTTGTAAACGCCTCCAAAATGCAGTTTAAGTAACAACTAAACAGCGTGAAAAATTGTTGCAACTTATGTTTTAAAACTGAATTGATGATGCAACGAAGCGAACTGGCTGTTTATTGAAAGTGAAAATTTTGCAGTAAAATAGTGTGTAGAACGGACGAACGTCGTTTCTAATCGAATTGAGTAAAATATGTAACGATATCCTTTTACTATAAATTGGATTTTTGAATTTTTTTTGTCACACATGAAATTCCATTCGTAATATGAATAATACAAAAAGAATCGACAAAAATTTTGATATTTTGCAGTATTTCATATTACGATTCGCATTTTATTTTCAATAATAATACTAATATGACACTATACATACAAAATATAAATGCAATCTTGTCTAGATAAACTAAATTTTCACTTTCAATGAATTTACCACTTTTTTAGTCTTTTTTTTTTTTACAAGTTGATAAGTTCAAACTTCAATATATGCTTAAAGAAAATATTTGTTTCCTTTAGTTGTCAACCGATTTCTTTAAGTAGATATATTTTGTACGAGAAATACGAAGAAAAAATACAAATATATGTGTATATCCGACCTATTTTAATTCAAGAAAACTGTAAGACATACAGTTAAACATGGGATAATCAATTTAAAAGGTAATGGAACTAATTTTCTATTTATATTTCGAACAATAAAAATTGGGGTTCTTAACCGTTTTGTGTTTAAATTTCCATTATCATATGTTAATACACTGTTAAAAAATGTTAAATAGCATATTACTTAACACTTAATTTGCATGGCAGCAGTTTACAACACTAGTTTGCTTGGTTACCGGTGTGTACATTAAATACAGGGAAAACGTAAGCATCAAATACTGGCAGCAAGCGCCAAATAATAAGCGCTCTTAATATTTCAGTAAATCGCGCAATTTCGGGTTGTCATAAAAAATTAAACAAAAACAAAAATGATCTGTAATGATCTATGGAATCGAAACAGGGGAAATGAAAATTAAACATAAACCGGACATGTGAAATAAATGAAAACGAGATGCCATTTTTTTTGGCGCGCTCCTAACAATGCAAGCAAAGGACCTGGCTGTATCTGCTGGTTAATGTAGGTGAGATTTCGAAACAGGTTTCACTTTCTAATAAAATAAATAAGATAACAGTAGTTTTTATATGTTATTTAAGTTTATTATTGTTATCTTTCATTATTATCAACAATTGCAATTACGTACTGTGACGGCTAATATGTATTTTTCATTTGGTTTTTCATTTTCTCTTTGAGTTCTATGAATTTCAAAGTTATATTTGGTTAGTTTCTAACATCTGTGGGCCCCTCATCAGGTCGGGCCACCTGCAGATATTCCTGGATATCATAGTCAAACAGTTCAAAATCATATCTGCGGATGGAATAAAAAAACTGATCGTTTAGTACGTATATACATATGTAGGTATACTATACTAAAGGGAAAACTTACTTATAATACTCATAGAGCTCGAGCATCTCTTGTCGAGTTAATTGGGCATAGAATTGCTGCTGTAGCTCATGAGTTTTGCGGCCCCCTTTGCCCATATTGCGCCATACAGGAGCTATCACCCGCTTCAGGCCAGTCTTTTCGATTAGATATAATTGATCCTCGGTCAGTGACTCGAACTTCAATATCATGTCAAATTTGATAAGACATGGTGTGCAAAATGAAGTTGCCGCCACAAAGTGCATGTCTATGAAACTGCCACGTTTCACCTGATCCAACAGCCAGTTAACAAATTCCGGAAATGATGGATACTTTGTGTTCGACGAACGAGCCGCCAGTGAGGGCTAACAGAGATTAATTTGTTAAAATATCAATTATCTATCGATTTATCCATGCAATTTTGTGTGTGTGTGTGGCATTTACCTTTTTGCGATAATTTCGCACTATGCTGCGCCCCAGCTTGTCATGGAAGGAATATGGTAAAGCGAACACCATTTTATCACGATAGGCACTCAAGAGTCTCTCGAAGGGATTACGTGCTATGATAAATGTCAATGAGTCATTTTGTGCCTCACGAAGCTGCAAGAGATTTAATCAATTTACATATGTTAGTTAAAAGATATCTCCTCGAAGCACTTACCTCTTCTAGGCTCACACGCGGATAACGTTCTCTGGCCAAGTTTAGAAGAATTTTCTTAGTTTTACGTAAATAACTGGGTGAGTAACCAGCTAAAACATTAAAATTAAACATCCATGAGGACGATGCTGCCTTAAATACATTGCACCTGGACAGGTGACAGACATGTTTGTTTTAGTATCGTTTTCTATTTCTCTGTTTCTCTCTCAATCTCTCTTGAAATGCTAAACTCACCAGATAATATGATATTTTTTGTTAACCAAAAATTCCCATGTATTTGGCGTGTGCCAGGCATCGTGACCTGTAAATAGAGTTCCAGCTCGCGTTACACTTTCACTAGGCAACCAAATTTTCTTGTTATTTAAACTCACCCAATACATCTAGACCATAGGCTGAGCATTTATCCTTTAAACGTTCCCGCCTTTCGTCCATACGCTGTTCCACCTGCAACATTTCCTGTGGTGTGAGTGTTTGAACGGCATTTTCCGGTATAAGTGGTATATGCGTTTGATTGATGTCCTAGGCAAATAAAGGAATGTATATACATAAATAGACGAATATCGGATAAATGATATATATTGAAAAAAAAAAAATACAATAAACAATTTAATGGATATACATATATAGCCTGAATAAGACTATCAAACGAGCACGATAAAGATATAGAGCTACAGCAAGGACGAGTTCAAGGATGGGTGCGGAAGAGCAAGCGAGCGAGCGCACAGAAGGAACTTGGCGTTCCTTTCATTAATTTAGCTTTTCTTTTAATTTCGGGGAAACTTGTTTACATCATTAATTATACGAGTGCCAGGCCATGGTATGTACAAGTGATGTATGTATGTATGAATGTATGTGCATTCTGTGTGTTTGGGTGTGCTTGTGTGTGTGTTGTGTATTTCGCTACTATGAAGGTTCGTTTACATATTTACTTTATCAACATAGCGCCACTTGTTCTTTGTCTTGCCCGTTGCCACCACAGTCAGTTCCTTGTTCTTGTTTTTGTTCAACAGCAGCACTGGATAGCGAAATGTTTGCCCCACTGGCTGCGCCTGTGCCTGCTGCGATTGCTGCTGCTGCGGCTGCTGCATATTAAAGGCCTAAAAAAGCAGTGGCATTTTGGATTCATTCAACAACAGAGAGATCGAGAAATAGAAACAATTAAACAGAGAAAGAGAGAGTCAGAGTGGGGGAGATAGAGCGAAGCTAGCATGACGTGGCGTATGCGTAATTTACAAGCGTTTTTTTTTTGTTTTCTTTAATGGCGCAAGCTTTAAGCATTGTCAAGGTCCCAGGCTAAGCATCTTAATTAAAATTTTGTTCAGACAGCTTTGTATTGTCTGTCAACTGGCATTTATTTATACATACAAGTACACATATGTATAAACTAGCCAGCTAGAGCGGTCAAGTTGGCGTCACGGCTGCCAATTTGCATGTGACTAGCATATTATTCTATATTACTTATGTATGTATGTATATCCATTCGAATGGGTCTTATGAAATCCTTCAAAGATGTAATAAGTCTATTAATGTAGTGTAAAAAAATTGAATATATCCCAATCAAATGAAATTAGCAAGAAGAATCATTTTTGGACAACTATAACCATGACTTTTACAATAAACTAACATGAATTTGATATATGTATATATATTTATTATAAGGCAGAGTATATACTCTACATATATATATGTAGTAAGCATATAGGATATCATTTAATCAATTAGCAATTATTACAAATTCAGCTAAATCTACTTTTATATAGGTACTTTATGGTTTTGCAGTTGCAGTTGAGTATTACATTTTAATTTCCGTTTAAAACTGAATGACACCGAATTGAATTAAAACCCTGACCTACTAAAAGCTTGCTCGATATTTTATCAAAATTAACAAATTCTGGTTAGCAAGTCAATTGAATTGAGTTGCAATTAACTAATCAATAGTCAATTAATCTAATGTAAATGCTACTAGCTGCTAGCGAAACGATTAAAATGATATCAATTGCAAATGTTTTTGCATTCATTAAGGAATTTTGACCCAAGCCCTAACAACAAAAGGTGGATTACATGTCGTATACGTTATTGGCGATTATGATGTTTAAAACTCTTGCGATCTTTTTGACTAATTAGTGTCTGAATTATAAGATCTATTTGATATTAAGTATATGAAATATTGAAATTTGGTAAAAAAAAAAAACACAATATACTGAGGAGATCTGTTTGATAACAATTTTGGTAACAAATTTATAGAACTTCATAGATCTTTGGCATGGATCAGGTTAGAACATTTTTAAGGTCGGGATTAAAAAGAAGAAATGCACTTGCTTAAATAGTTTCTGTTCATTTGATTTAAAGCCAAAGTGGCGCTATATGCATGACGTGAACTGTTCGGCGGATATATGTACATATGTATGTATGGGCAGCAGGACAGTGCGAGGAGAAGGCCCCTAGGGGCTCTAAGGCGTATCACAAAGCGTGTGTGTGTGCGTGTGTGTATGTGTTTTTTGTGAAACGCTGTGCTTAATTATGCGTATGGTGTGGTTGGCAAAAAAACAAAACTAAAAGTGGAGCACATAGCTGGGCGTATGCGTGTTGTCTCCAAGTATTTTATTTCTTGTTTGTGCGCGCTTCCCTTTAAGCATTAGTCATTTAAATAATGTAACACAAATTACCAGAAGTATTTTATTCATTCCTACGTATATGTATATATATATATATATATATATATGTATGTATATATATTGATCGCAAAGGGTTGTGGTGAATAAGGGAGGGGGCGGTAGGCCGAAGGGGAATCGATATTTAATGGCCGCATTTGCTGACTTTTTTATGAAGCCAATTGCAATTAAATGTAATGTAATATTTGACGACCATTTGGCCAAGGTCGACGTGGAAGAAACGGGCGCCCAAGTGTCTCTGACGATAATAACAGGCGAGAAGGGGAGAAAACTAAGGAAACGAAGACGATGAAGGAGGACCATTCAAAGGTAGAGTCAAGTGACGCCCTAAGCGGCTTAAATAGTCGCTTGGGGGATGGGTTGGTTCAAAGGGTTGGTTGGTTGGCTATGTGGGGAGGGCGTGTCTCCAAATGGGCGTTTTGAGCCAGCTTATGAGATTATAAACCTGAAAATTCTATGACATATTCTTTCTCCATAGATATGCATTGCATTCCCTTTGTGTGTTTGTGTATACCGATTGTTATTTTTAAATACAATACATCAGCAATACAGACACACACAGACAGACACACAAAGAATATATATGTATGTTCATTTAAGACCGGCTAATACCTTTAGTTAATTTGGCATTAATTAGCACATAATTGATGTGCTATCTATCTATCTATTGGCCTGCAAATGTATCTAGAATAATATTCAATTCGACCTCCCCCGTGTGCTAGAATTCTCTGTTCATTGGGAAAAACTGAAGCGCTAAACGTGCAATGAGGTGTGAAAGCAGCAGCAACCCGAAAAACAAACATACAAAAAGCGCTAACCGATTCCGAGATATTGTAAATATACCTAATCTAAATGGTATACTATATATAACAGTAGGCATCTATTACCTATATATACATAAGTGTTTCTTATATTTAACAAAATTGTAATCTGATTTAGTTCAATTGAATTGCTTTAATGTATTTATAACAAACATACATATATTCCACTTTTTCACTATGCCCTTCGCACAAACACACACACACACAAACGATGTTTATATAATATAAATCAGTCTCACATATGTACTTTACTACACATACTATATACATATATGGAGATATTGTTTGCTAGATAGACATATTGATAGGTAAATTGATTGTACTACATATGTATGTGAAATGTATCTGCATTGACTTCTTAATGAAATGCATCTAGTAGATAGATTGATTACTGCAAAGAGAGACTAATTTATACTATAATAGATGCTGTATTCCGTGGAAATAATACAACTTACAGACATCTGACAGTATAATTAATCGAAGTTGTCTCAAATGACACTGAATGAAACCAAAACTTATTAGTTTCGAAATGACGACAAATTCTTTTATTTCTCTGTATAATATGATGAATATTTATGATTGATTCAAAGTGAATCTTCTGTGAAAATGGGGGGATGGTTAAAGTGTTTCAGTTTAGTTTGCAGCACATTTGAGTTAAGTAACAAAAAAAAAAAAAAAAACAATCGATTGACTGCATTCTGCTTGTTCCCAGGCCACACACACACACATAGACAGAAGGCATATTCATGAAGTACTCTTGAAGCATGTTTGCAGGGCCCTTGAGGGCTACCAACTGTATGGGCTGACAATGACATAAACTTGGATGCATGGATGACTATTACTACTACACTATTACGACTACTACCATAGACTATAGTTAGTACCACTTCTACAACTACTACTACTACTAGAATAGATTAAGTATAATGGCCTTGGCCATACAGAGGAAACTCACCTCGAATCCACGGATCTTCTGCAGCTGCTCATTCCATACCAAATAGACCAAAGAGAGTGGCAATAGCAGCAGCGAGATGGCCGTAAAGATGAGCAAATAACGCCGTATGGCGCGACAATTTGCCAAGCTCTTGCTCAATTTCATTTAAACACAAGGCTAAATGCATAGGAACTGATTTTTTTTTGCTTTTTCTTCTTCTTGTGTTGCTTTCTCGTTTTTGGATTTGCTTTTTCTCTTAAATATTTTTGATTTTTGTTGTTGATTTATATTTTTATTTATTTTTGGTATATATGGGGGGGACTATTGATATTTATGAGACATGTTTTTTTTGTTTTGGTTTTTTTTTTTTTTTTGTTTTTTTTTTTTTTTGGATTTTCTCTGACTGCTACGCGGCGTGCAGTTGGCGACAATTTTTGTAAAAGTTTTTCATAGCTGCCGATGCTTGCTGGCTAAATTTAGTTTCTTGTGCTAAATTATATTTGTGGGTAAAGGAGAAAAAACATTAAGAAAACAAAAAACACGAAAAAAGGCACACACACCCACCCACACACACACACACAACCACTCAGACATAAATCGAGAAAGGAAATGACATAGTTTAAGGTCCGATTGCAACTCATGAGAAATGCAAAATGTGTTTATTTTTATTTAATTTTTCTAGTTGTATTTATAAGATTTGTGATTGCATTTTTCTATTGACACTTTTAACCCTAATAAAATGTCAATGATTCTAACAATAATCCATTAGAAATTTTATTCAAATTATTTATATATACTATTAGACTTTGAAATGGTGATTCAGTAGGTTTAGTAGCCATTGTATATATTTTAAGCTTCAATTTAATAATTATTTTTCATTTAAAGGCTTGTTTTATTACTTTCGTGAACTTTGTAAGCCATTATTAACTGGAAAGCTTAAAAAAAATACAATGTCGAGTCAATTAGTTGTTGAATATTAAAAAGACAAGTTGAGTTAGTTAGTTAGTTGGAGGTTTGGCAAGTTGGTTAGATTTTTCAAGACTAATGTAACAATTGAATAACAAATGGCCCTTTAATGAACTTCCAAACACAACATAAATGTGCTTAATGCTTCTGATCCGTCTTATCATCAAGTTGATCAAAGCTGGCTTTTAGCTGTTCCACTGTGGCAGTATTTATTGATATTCCCTATTATTATGGTGGTTTTTGTTGTTGTTTCTCGTTTGTGGGCTGCGTTTTTGTTCTTTTTATTTTATTTTTTTCTTGTTTTCGGTTGTGTTTTTGGGGGTGTGTTTTTTAGGCCAAACTGCAAGAGGCAGGAAGTCATGAGGCAAAGATTTCGTTTATTGATTTTTTTTCTCTTGTACTCCGCTCTATCTCTCTCTCCGTGGAGCTTTATAACCGTGTGCCCTTTTTGTCGACAACTTCAATTGGAGTTGCAGGTTGAAGTTGACTTTGAAAATTTTGTTGGTTTTCAGCTTCTTTGTGGTTTGCTGTTGTTTTCTGTTTCGGTTTTTAATTGTTTCAATTGTTTAACCTATTGCTGTCAGCACATTTTAAAAGTTTTTGTTAATTTGTTTATCAATTCGCACACAGATGTATGTATACACAAACAAACAAAATTTCAATACATTTAAATACATCTACATGTCTCTGTTTTCTATTTCACTTTCGTCATGAGCAGCATTTTGTTTGATTTTTCGTATTTGGTGAGGGGACTCCGTATACGCCGCGTATACGTAATCAACTGCAACAATAAGACTAAACGAAACGAACACAACAAAAAAAAAAAAAAAAAAAAACAATTTCTTTTGTTATTCAATTGTTTGCCAATTGAGGTAAGAAAACCCCGCAATCAATATCACAATTGAAACAGAAGCGTGATGTGATTTCTGTCCGTAACCCCGAGATAGATCTAAAAGGAAGGTAGCCCCTCTTTTGAAAGGAAGAGAAGAGATGAGAGTCGACAGATAGGATATAGGATGGAAGTGTTTGAAGCAGGTGCAAGTGTTTGGGAGGGATGGGGGATGTGTGAAATAGATGGACGGGGTCAGTCACCAAAAAACACACACGCACACACATTCAAACACACACACACACACGGTAGAAAACAGATTCCAAACACAAACCGTCAACGTCATTGCCGAGCAACGCACATTTCACGAATGAAATCAAATGCGAAATGAGCACAGGCTGCGGCTGCGGCTCTGTGCCACTGCCAGTGCCTCTGCCTCGGTCTCTGTCTCTGTTGCTGCCTCTGCCTCTGCCACTGCCACCGCCACCGAATCTTCCTCTTTGCCTGCTTGGCTGGGCGCTAGTGCCCTGCTCTGTCACTCGGTTTGCTGCTGTTTTGCTCTGCCTATACTCTCAGTCTTTAGCTATATTGCCCAGTTTCAGTTCAGTTTAGTTTGGTTTGCATGCCAAAAGGCAGCGCAGCGCAACGCCAACGCCGACGACCGCATCGCTCTGCCCAGCGCATGCGATTCCCATTTTCCCTACTCGAAACATTGTTTGTTGTTTACTTGGCCATTCTGTTTCACAAGGGTTTCCATTTTTTGGTGGGGAGGGGGGTCCTTTGATTTTGTTTATAGCCAAGGAACATTCCTCCCTCTCTCACCATCTCCCTCGCTCTCTCTCTCTCTTAATAATAATAAAAAAATGTTGTTGTTTATAACTGAGCAAAGAGCCGGCAAAAAGGGACAATTTACAACTATGGGTCAAAGAGAGACAAAGAGGTGAAACCATACGGGGGAGTTGCGCAGTGAGAGGTTACCATATGGAACAGGGTTGTCATAGTAGCAAATTGGCGGGCACGGGGCAATTGAGAAGTTCTTTGCTCTGATCATACGGAAAAGAATTCACACACTTAAAATGTCACGAAATTTGAAATAATCAAATTATTTCAAGCAACCAAATGAATCATAAATTTTGATTAAAATCTTTATAATGCATTCTTTTATAACTAGTCATCGGCTATGATTTATAACAATAATAAAAGTGCAACATTTTATGTGCGGAATTTGTCAAGTCAACTAGATATATCCAAAGAATTCAGATGCATAGACCGAAAAGCACCGAAAAGCGTATTCAATCTCTTAAGATACATACAATTTGTATTTTATATAAAAATATGAATATTTTAGTTGTATTTTCCATCAAATAAAATGTTTTCAGAAAAATTCGATTAATTTGCTATATATGAGGTAAGAAAATATGTCTCTTGTTTTCGCTAAATGCAAATTATGGAAGGCTCGTTTAACAACCACACAGATCCACTCCACTCCAATCCATTATCATCATCAAATCCAATGCAATATCAGTGTCTTTAGTATTCGAAAAGGGAATGCACTTTTGAATCAATTTTGGCGCGTCCTTTCAGATCGCTCAGTTCCATGACTACGAGGCACTCCAGTATAGCGCCACCGACTTTTCGCACCAATTGAGTGGCAGCTACTAGGGAGCCACCTGTGGCCAGTAGATCGTCAACAATAACCACTTTTTGGCCAGGTTTGATGGCATTCAACTGGATCTCGAATGTGTCCTGAAAGGGGTATGAGTGTAAATTAAATATAATTACAAAAAGTTTTCATTCAAAGAGTCGACTTACCGAACCGTATTCCAATTGATACTCCACAGAAGCCACTTCACCGGGCAATTTGCCCTTCTTGCGTATGGGAGCACATGAGATGCCCAATTCGGTGGCCAAGAGAAGATTGAATAGAAAGCCACGTGAATCTAGGCCCACAATGATCTCAACATCCGGATGATTATGCCTGACATGCTCCACAAGTAAATCCCTTAGATAAACACAAGCCTTGGCATCGGTGAGTGCTCCAAATATATCGCTGATAAGAATTGAATTGCCTTGTTAAACACATGTAAATTTTGGTAAGATAAGAGTTGGTCGGGTCAAACCCGATCATTACTATCTGTACATATATGTATAGTTGATGGCCAACACACTAATACATACTTACATACACATACAAACGTACAAATGTATGTAGTAAATTAATAATGGATAACCTTTTTGACCTACCGAAAGAGAATGCCCGGTTTCGGGAAATCTGGATAGTCGCCTATCTTTGATTTGACATAGGTCAGTTTGTCTTCCGCATTGATTTCACTCATTTTGATTTATAATTGTAGTTGCTAATTCTGCGATTAATTCGATTTTTACAACAAATTCTCTTTGTGCTTTTTAGTTAGCAAACTGCTCGGATCGGTGGCTACGTGAGTGCGTGCTAAAACCAACTGTTAGGTTGTCAGCTGATTGCAGCTCTCAGCTGATTGCCACACTGAGCGGCTTGCTGATAAACTCAACACACTCAACGCTGTGGTGGAGGTGAGTGCGGCAGATTTGAAATCATTTCTGTTGGCATCATCTTTGAGCAGAGAAAAAGACAGTGGATAGATAAGGATGATTGGCTTAATCTTTCGCTCAACTTGATCTAATGATTAATCGTAATTAATGTGGCTAAAGTGTGAAGGAAGTCTTATAAAGCCTTTAAAATCTTTTACGATAAGGAGTCATACTGTCATTTCAATTTTGTTTTTGCCTGATTCTTGAAAATACAGTACTTTTCGAATCGTTTTCAAGCGTGAATCGAAAGAAAGGAATTATTTGTCAAACCATATTGGATAAATTGAAATATTTCAGCCCAAAAAGTCAAACCATTTGATGGCAAATCATCGTTTATGAATGAAACACAAATCAGTTCCAATTTCAATCAATTTGTTTCAAATCGACAACGATTTAAGAACTTTTAGTCAATATTATGGTTTATCTATGTTTTGTTTAATGTATTTAGTAGCACTTTGTGTCTTGAAAGTGTTTACGATTAGCCTGAAATTTATTTTTCATTGCTATTTCCCTTTGTGAATGTGTGGACATTCTTTGTCTGATGTTTACCTTGGCATTTCCTTGCACAATGAAAGTATATAACATCCTGTGCAGGTAGAAAATTCTCTCTATTCTTTCCCTCTTCCAGTCTCTCTCTCTTGTTTTTCTGAAAGTCTGCGATAAGTGGGAGAAATTTGTAAAATAAATTCTTTCTTGCATTTATCATAAAGCAAAATAATTGAAAAGAAATTCAAATAATTTACGCTGCACTTATCGAAGGCGAGCCAAGATCGCTCAAGTATCTTGTATATTTCTTTATTATTCCTCTTTCTCTTTCCCATAACACCCTCTCTTTCTCTCCCTATCACACCTCTACTTCTCTCTCTCTCTCTCTCTCTCTCTCTCTCGGCTGTCTATGTTTCGGTTTGGGCCAGGTGAGTGTTAACATTTAAGCCGCATTTTCAGTTCGTTTTCATATGCCAAACGCGACGGTTGGTTCAAGCGCTTGGTCCACTTCGTAAACGGATCTTAAACAGTTTTTTTTTTTTTTTTTGTTTGCGTTCGCCTTTTAGTTGGAAACAAGATATATTAATGCCAAACACATGTTATAATCAATAGCAACAAATTATAATCAACAAAAATATTCAAAGATATTCAAAAAAAGTTCACTAAAATCTAAAACAAAACCAGTTCCAGAATCTGCTCCAAAAGAATTGTAAGATATTGACGACATCAAAAATAAAAACAACAAACCAAAAAAAAATGAATTTCAAACTTAACGGCAAAAAATTAAATGTCAGCAGAACTGCGCCCCGAATTGCCAATTTGACATTATAAGTACAAAAAAAAAAACCGCAAACAAAAAAACAAAAAAAAAGGCAAAAAGAAAAACAAACGGGCATCAAAGTTCAGGCAACATTATAACGCGAAAACCTACAAATAACCAAACAACATTAGATACAGCAACAATATTGCAAACTGCAGGCAACATTCACATTTAAGCTCACACACACACACACAGACTGCTATAGATGCAGATGCAGATACATATGTACATATGCACGCTCTCAGATACACACACACACACACATATGGGAGAGACCCCTTTGGAAGACGTGCGTACTGAAAACTGCAACTGCAACAAAAACCGCGCTCCCGACCAACATGAAAAACCAGAAAGAGGCACAGTTTTTTTTTTTTTTTTATCCATTTTTTGTTGTGTGAATGTGTGTGTATGTTTTCGTTGTTGTTTTTGAGGCAAACGAGCATCCCAGTTGAAACTTCTGCCACTGGGCCCACAGTGACGGCCTTTGCCGCCTGCCCATGTGATCTCAAAAGAAGGGCCAAAAGAAAGAAAGAAAAAAAACATAAATTGGGGCGTCAATCCGAGCAAAATGATGGCTAAAATTCAGTGAAATCAGAGAAAGAGAGATAGAGGGAGAGGGAGAGACAGAAAAGTGACATACATAGATTGTATTTAAGTGAATTGAAGGAGGAGGAAAGCAACAGCTATTCGGAATAAAACTTACCGATCTTATAGGTTAAGAGAAAGATGAGAATACAGAACAAGAATCAAATCTTTTAAATCTGATAAATTTAATGAGTCGAATTCATATTTAGATTGGAAAATAAATGAAAATAATATCATGGAAAACTATTTGCGAAAACAATTTTGATTCAAAATCAGTTTAATCAAAGAAATTGTTTCCAGTCCATTCTTATTCTAAATCCCAAAGAAATATTGAGTTCAATTCAACTTTTCAAGATGATTGATCTTTGTCTCTTATTAAAACGTATCGAGAGGTCAAAGATAATTTGTGATAAACCAAAAATTAAAGCAAGCAGATCTATATCTACATATAATTATACGATTATGATTGGGTTTGAGTGCCTAAATTTTATTTTACCGCCCTTTTCTCAATTATACAAATTCCCTTTTTAAACTAGTCAAACCGCTCCTGTGTTTTCGAAGGTAAAAAATTGCTGAAGAATCTTGGTGTGAGTTATACTATTATGTATAAGGCCCATTGTTGTTGTTGTTATTGTTGTTGTTGTTATTGTTGTTATTTGCTAGCTGACTTGGTCTTTGGTATGCGCGAATGTTTGCTAACATAAAAATCGTGATCTAATAAAAAAGAAAAGGAAGCAAAACAGAGCCACAACTAACTGACTAACTGAGCCCCCGAGTAAGCCGACTGAATGAGTGAGCGGACCAGCTTTGGAACGGAGGCTTAGAACGGCTGCCGCCAACTTTCGCAAAACTTAATGCAAAAGATTCGCTCATAAATTTAAGCGCGATTTGTGATGTCTTCTGCCAGCTGGCAGCTGCCAGATCGGGCCAAAAACCAACAAGTTGTCAATAAAGACTCTGAGGAGACTCTCTTTCTTTCGTTATTTGCCGGCTCGATCAAGTTCTCTCCGCCATCCCATTCCCCACAACAGGAAAGAAAGAAGGAAAAAAAGAAATCGCCTCTGTTCGTCATACAAAAACAATATAATGTATGCAAAACTGATCACAAAAGGGGGTAAAAAAGAAAAAGAAATGGGTAAAGGCGAAAACTGAAAACCAAAAAAAAAAAATATATACATATGCATATAAAAAACATTCTACATGTTTTTACGCCTGGTCCAGACCAAAACTAAACTGAGGGCCGGGGACTAACTCTAGTGGCGACTTCTAAGCCGAACTTCCAATGCCCTTAAAGCATTACCATTCAGTCACTCAGGTTCCTGTGAGGTTCAATGCACGTGACTTCAAAGTTGTGTCTTTTCTTAAGCCCAAAGAGAAGACAATTGTGTGGGACTCAAAGAACCTCCCTTGTGTCTTTGATATAAATGATGTACCCTTTTGTAAGGGTATGAAACGACTTTTAAAGACATTTCCGCATAATTCTGAAATGTTGTGGTTGTTCGAAACAAGTTTGGTGGTTGAACAAAAAAATTAAGCAAAAAAATAAGCAAAAGCCAGAAAAAACCAACAAGAAAACCCCAAGACGGCTCTTAACTACATATAGCCGTGTTAATCAGGCCCATTTTTACAAGCGTCTCAACTTGTTTTAGGTTCCACTCGGTTGGTCCGAAAGGAAAGACAACAAGCAACAACAACTACTTTAACAAGATACAAAACAAAACCCAACCAAATCGTAAGGCGTAACAATATCAAAATAAAAAGAAAAACTTTTTCCGCCATTAAAACAGTTTAATTAACTGAGAAAATAGCATTTTGAGAAAACTTAAATGTGAAAATTAATTGCAAGTGCGTGGCTTGCTTGTGGGCACGACGGGCAGTTGGTGGGGAGGGGCCATCAAAGTCAAAAGCCGCTTTGGACTTGAACTGTGTGTGAGAGAGAGAGAGGGGGAGACAAGTGGAAGGGGAGTTTCCCCCACCATCAAGCTACTTATGGCTAATGTGAAATTTATGTTTATGTAGAAAGTCATTAAGCCAAAGATGAATTGTTTGCTTAAACACTCAACACTCTGTGATTGAATAGACGAATTCAAAAGATATTTTTGATCAATTTCAAATTCAAAATCGAATATCCGAACGATTTAAGTCGTCGTAAATCGATCATCTGATCTTATATGCTTGATTTTTGATTATATTTATCATTGGTTACCATCAGAAATAACATTTATGTATATGGCGACATTCTTTCGTCAACTATACACCTCTTTTCTTTGAGTGTACAAATTGATTGACTAGGCATTTTGAGTGCTGAAAAGAAAGCCAGTTCCATGAGTTTGCAGCTAAAGTTGCATTTGGCTAATGCATTTTGCCACGTTTAAGGTAACGTGCACATTACCCAACCGACCTTATTTTGGTTTTTTTGTTGTTGTTGGAAATGCCGTATACCTATATACATACATATATACATATGTACATATGTGTGGATACTTTGTCTGGTTAGCATTTTGAGCTTGCTTAATGGCATTGCAATTGCTGAAATGATGCAAGGTTTTGCTTATACTCAATTCTGGTTATTTCTTTTTGAAATCAAAGCTAACTATTTCTGTTTCATTTCTCATATTTCAACTTTTCGATCTTGACCACTGATCACTGGGGCTGGGGCTCTTGGCTCATCTGTTTGTGCAAGTGAAACTCGTCAACAAGCATGATGATATGAGCGAATGAGTAAATATACGCAGATACATACATACATTTTGAAAACGGGAAGGGGAAAAGGGTAAAGGGGGCTACGGAGTAACACTCTTGGTCGAAGGTGCCGCCGGCCGGTGAGCGGATGTAAGCCAAGTTTGGAAAGAAACGACCATATTATATGGCAAGTCATTCAAGTACGGGTATTGGGCATGTACTTCAATGTTATATTGCTCGTCCGTTGGTCACTTTCTTTTTGGTCACGTCCGAAACTTGGATTCGTTGGAGTTGGAGTTGGAAATGAAGAATGCAAACATCATAATAATAATAAAACACACACACAAAATAAAATCTTAACCAGTTTCTGTGCTGGTGGTGCTGGTGGCTTCGAGTGCAATTACCAATTACACCACATCTCAGACAAATTTGATGGAAAAACGCAAAGTGGAGGGAAATTGTTATTGTGTCTGCGGTTTGTCTGCTTCCATGAGCTGTGTGTCCACTGACTATAATTTTCCTAGACCAGATTTTCCAGCTTACTTACTGTGTGACTCATAACCAGGGGGGACCAGTTGTCTAGCCTGGACTTTTGCAATTTTCATTTCCATTTGAGATCCCATTCGGCGGTTTTTATATGTACATACTTATATGGGTTAAGGTAATGCCAGAGCTCTCTCTTTCTCTATTAACATTGTTATGCTAATCGATTTCGCTTTGCCTTGGACTTTAACTTGAAGATAATGGAATCTGTATGTCTCTCTGTCTTTGTGTGTGTGTGCGGCTTAATTTACTTTAATGAACTAATCTTGGGCCAGAGACAAGGTTTAATTTTTCAGTTTTCTTTTATTTTGTTTCTGCTGTTGTTGTTTTTGGTCTTATTTCTCATAGTTAGACTTTATGATTTTGATTTAATATATTTTGTTGCTTTTGTGTTATAATTTCCGTCCCAAAAATGAAATAAATTAAGCATACGCAATTCATTTCGTGAGTTCGTGACAAGACAATGCATTAAAACCAAAAATTCACTTGCATTTTTTCCTTCATATCGTGTTGCCCTTGTGTAAACGGGTATATTAACTAGGAAGCGGAGGAAAAACACTCCTAATAAGAATGGGACCAGAATGGGACTATCTTTTGGAAATCCTTATCAAATACTTCAGCCTTCAACCGAGTCCTAATCAACTTAATCAATATTCTTCCCCATGGGTCTTGTAAGAGTAAAGAAATTTCGGTTTTGTGGCCCTTTCTGGGTTTTCTTTACATTCAACTTGAAAATACACACACTTTTTGGTGATCATCATTAAGACTTTCAAAATTTACATATATTTTTTTATTCGTTTATTATTTGAAAATGAAAACAAGTTTATTGATAGGCCAGGCTAGCCAAAAATCCAGTTAGTTGATTTGGCGGTTTTTGCAGCTTTTTGCCATGAATCACAGTTAAAATTAGACAACCGACGGTTGAAGATTTAGTAAGTAAATCTCGAGATGGCAGCGTGACACAAAAAGGCCACAAAAGATCAAATCTTTAACTGAATAATTCATTCAAACATATATACAAAATGATCACGATGACGAATCGGTTCTATATACTTAGGTTCTTTGTATATGCATTAAACAACAATATCACCGATCCCAACTCTTTTCTTGCCAAATTCAAAGAAGTATACACAAAAACTAAAAGAAAACACGCTGCCATCTTCAAAGCGAACTGCAATTATTTCTTCGTTTTTGCATAATATTTTCTCTTTCACTGGGTTTTGGCATGTGATCTTTTCGGAATAATCATTAGCCATAGAATTAGTGAAGGAGAATGAAGCAATAGTCAAAACAGAGAAACAGAAAAAGGCAACAATCCAAGTTGTTAACAATTATCTCTTTACCTATGATTTACATAAGTTGTTGGCCAAAAGAGTTGAATTGGCGAATGGCATTTGTTGAATGATTGAAGTGAAGGGGAAAATTTCATAAACAAAATACAAAAAAATAAAACGTTGTTAATGATCATGATTTGAATGGTTCAAGATACATACATACACACATACATATGTACATACATACATACGACAAATGCAGATAAACAATTAAATTGCATGAATTGACAAAGTAGGAAATAGTTCGAGAGAAAGGTGAATAGATGGAGAGACCGACCCATTTGTGGTGGCAATAGAAGAATGCCATTTATGACTATTACACTTTACATCATAATGTCGCCTTCAAATTTCAAGCTCCAGTTCGAGATCTAAAGCTCATTACCGAGTCCCAAAGGCAAACCAAACCAAAAAAATGAAGACGCGATGAACAAAACAAAAATTAAACGAGGTCATTAAACTAAAATCTGGGCAATTTAATAAGCTTAAACAAAGCCATTTATGACTGAAAACAACAACAACCACAAAAAACGCAACTGTTTCATACCCTGCATGCATGGCAAAGTGCTCGGGCATATTTATTATTTCAAAAATGTATGTGAGATGAGCAAGATGAAAACTGAAGTAGCAGATTGTGTCCGAATGTTGCGTATCCATAGCATAAATCAATCTTTTTTAAGTCCTCCAATAATTAATTTAATTGAAATTAATTTAATCGTAGCTACTGATTGTGGGTGATATTAGAGAGAGAGGAAGAGAGAGAGAGAGAGTCACTTCAAATTGTTTCGTGAATTGTAGGGAATTCTTTTTGTGGTTTGTTTTGTTTGCTCTTTGTGTTTGGAGTTACTTCTGCTGGCCATTTATTATTACTCCAACATCATTATTAACTTTGGAATCACGCTTAACTCTCATTCCACAGAGCAACAACAACAACAGCAACAGCAACAACAAAGTGTGCTGGAAGTAAATATAAAATGGGAACAAAAATCGAGTACGTGGACACCACGCATTTGTACGCCTCCAAGTATATACGCAACTCGAAAGCGATTGGAGTACTCTGGGCCATCTTCACGATTTGCTATGCCATCATTGGCATTGTGGCATTTGTGACGCCAGGTGAGACGACGGGGACCACGACGAAAAAAGCGTCTAAACAAAGACGGATCTCGGGACTTATACATATATCTTTCTTTCTTATTCTTTCTCTTTCTCTATGTGCTTTTTTGTTATTTCTTTTCTTGTTTTGTTGTTGTGTTGCTCAGAGTGGATAGGCGATCCGGACAATGATGGAGCTGGCCGTTTGGGTCTGTGGCAGCAATGTCAACGTGACGAGATCTTTGACAATTGTCGTCGCCGTTGGGAGAATATCTTGGTAGTGCCAACATTTTCATTTCAGGTAAGTAACTTATGGCTAATGACTAATTGCATGATTGATACAAATCGAATTTGGGTCTACCCTTTCAGTTGGCCACATTCTTCATGCTGAGTGCCATTGGGCTGGCCTTGTTGACAATTTTCTTTTTGGTATGCTTGATGTTTATGAAATCTACGCGTGTTTTCTATATTTGTGGCTGGATGCAAATAATCTCAGGTAATGTTTCTATCCATCTATATTTGAGTGTTATCTAGCGAATTAAAGCACGTTTTGACATTTTTCTACAAATATTTCAGCTTTTTGCATGATTGTGGCTTGTGCGGCGTTCCCATTTGGTTGGAATTCCGATGATTTCCGCAAGATTTGCGGACCGGAGGCTAATCGCTTTGAGTTGGGCCTCTGTGGAATACGTTGGGCCTATCCCCTGGCAATTATTGGTTGCATCGATGGTGTGGTATTGGCCACATTAGCATTTATTTTGGCCACACGTCATGTGCGTCTCCAGCCGGATCCAATTTATCAGAATTCCCTTTATAAAGGTAGACAGTTATAGCCTGTAAATCGAAAAGAAAACAAACGACCCACTCTAATTCTGTTCCCATTTCTTACAGGTGAAATCAATAATGCCTATCTGACGGATGCCATCAGTTTGGCAGGATCGAGGAAATCAAATCCACACATCACAGGATTGAATTTGCAGCCCATTTTGCTAGTGGCGCCACCAAATGAAGATAGCATATCGCAATTTTCGCGCTATCATTGAGAGAATCTCAAATTTGAAAAATGTAACAGCTAAAGCCAACGCAAAATTGAAAGCTCAGCCGTTGGCCACATATTTTTCGAATGTACTTTGTGCTTAACTCCTGTTTTGAATGAATTGAGTGAATCAAATTGTATGCTAGATGTATGCCCGACTGAATGCCAATTTTATAGTGTTAAGTTTTTGAATTAGTTTAACAATCTTGTGTATAGCTTGTGCCTTTAAAGATTATTTCATTATTACATACATATATTAAGCTCTGCCTGTAAATTATATCAATCTATTAAAAAAATGTACAAATATTCAAAAAACTTTTTTCTTTGAGTCAATCAAAAAGGACTTTGATTTGGAAATGGATATCCCGATCCCGATTAACCACAAAAATGATTGGAGTTGTCCACAGGGATGCACAACAGACAATTTACGTAAAAGGAACTCCGCACTTCGCTTCAAAAAGAGCCTGCCTAAAAGTGTGCTACACATTTTTTTAAAGTTATAAAACAAATGTTCGAATGGCATTTCATTTTTGCCAAATTTAAATTTTAGATTCCATCCGCAAAACTCGATCTAGGTGAATTAAATAAAAAAAAGAACGCATGTTTGTTGATATTTTTAGTTTCATATTTATTTAGGGTTAAAAAATAATCTTACAATTCGCTTTATTTAATAATACGAATAAAATACGACGAAAACTTCTTTTGATATCTCGGAATTTTAGGGCCATTTGGATGTCCTATAAGCAGATTGTAGACCATGGGGGGAAAACACTATTAAGTCCTAAGAGTCCTCCAGATACCTGAAAAAAATAAATTGTACCATTAGTAAACATAAGCAACATCAACGACGCAATGTCTGTATAAGTTATGAGCACTTTTTTGGTTTTTTGGACTTGTAATTTTTCCAAGTCCCGAATTGAATCAAAAGATCAAAAAAACCTGCAGAAAACCACAAAATCCTTGATATCTCCGCTCCCCGCAGGACTATCGCCGTGTCCTTTGCACCAACTATACTCCTTGATGATTCGAATCTTTTGACATCAGATTCGTCCTGATCCTTCAAAGGACTCGCGAGATATTCGCCATTTTTCGTTAAACAAAAAAGTCCTTTTATGTAAGCTACCCGAAGGACTTTCCAGGATCTGTTAGTGTCAGTCGAAGCAGCTCATTAAGGACTATCATCTGACCAAAGGACATCCTAATCGTCCTTGAAATGGCTGAGTAATAAGGATATTTCTTGTATTTTTGCGATTTTTTGCCATTTTTCTGACTCTCCCCCCTTACAAAAATTCGAGCAAAATTTTTGGAAGGATATTGAAAATCCTTGGATGCAGATCGATAGTCTACATCCTGAAGGCTCTAAAAAAGGATGTCCTGGGGAAATCGATCAATGTCCTGCTGAGATATGGCTTCGAGAAAATTATCCTTTTTTCGTTTTTTAGCTCTAGAATCTACAAATCCTGCCACAGGACGAATGGACATGGTTTCCTAGGATGTCCTTGATGACCTCTATCGATTGGCATTAAAAAAACTTGGGGTCATCTAAGGATGCAGGACATGCAATTTTCTGAAAATGTCCTTTTTCTCGGCTACCCGAAGGACATTCCAGGACGTGACGATGCCAATAGATGCGCAATGACAAGGACTTCCATCATGCCACAGGATATTAAAATTGTCCTTAAAACGACTGAGTTATTAGCACTTTTTTGTTTTTTGGACTTGTAATTTTTCCAAGTCCCAAATTGAATCAAAAGATCAAAAAACCTGCAGAAAACCACAAAATCCTTGATATCTCCGCTCCCCGCAGGACTATCGCCGTGTCCTTTGCACCAACTATAGTCCTTGATGATTCGAATGCTTTGACATCAGATTCGTCCTGATCCTTCAAAGGACTCGCGAGATATTCGCCATTTTTCGTTAAACAAAAAAGTCCTTTTATCTAAGCTACCCGAAGGACTTTCCAGGATCTGTTAGTGTCAGTCGAAGCAGCTCATTAAGGACTATCATCTGACCAAAGGACATCCTAATCGTCCTTGAAATGGCTGAGTAATAAGGATATTTCTTGTATTTTTGCGATTTTTTGCCATTTTTCTGACTCTCCCCCCTTACAAAAATTCAAGCAAAATTTTTGGAAGGATATTGAAAATCCTTGGATGCAGATCGATAGTTTACATCCTGGAGGCTCTAAAAAAGGATGTCCTGCGGAAATCCATCAATGTCCTGCTGAGATATGGCTTCGAGAAAATTATCCTTTTTTCGTTTTTTAGCTCTAGAATCTACAAATCCTGCCGCAGGACGAAGGGACATGGTTTCCTAGGATGTCCTTGATGACCTCTATCGATTGGCATTAAAAAAACTTGGGGTCATCTAAGGATGCAGGACATGCAATTTTCTGAAAATGTCCTTTTTCTCGGCTACCCGAAGGACAATCCAGGACGTGACGATGCCAATAGATGCGCAATGACAAGGACTTCCATCATGCCACAGGAATTAAAATTGTCCTTAAAACGACTGAGTTATTAGCACTTTTTTGTTTTTTGGACTTGTAATTTTTCCAAGTCCCAAATTGAATCAAAAGATCAAAAAACCTGCAGAAAACCACAAAATCCTTGATATCTCCGCTCCCCGCAGGACTATCGCCGTGTCCTTTGCACCAACTATAGTCCTTGATGATTCGAATCTTTTGACATCAGATTCGTCCTGATCCTTCAAAGGACTCGCGAGATATTCGCCATTTTTCGTTAAACAAAAAAGTCCTTTTATCTAAGCTACCCGAAGGACTTTCCAGGATCTGTTAGTGTCAGTCGAAGCAGCTCATTAAGGACTATCATCTGACCAAAGGACATCCTAATCGTCCTTGAAATGGCTGAGTAATAAGGATATTTCTTGTATTTTTGCGATTTTTTGCCATTTTTCTGACTCTCCCCCTTACAAAAATTCGAGCAAAATTTTTGGAAGGATATTGAAAATCCTTGGATGCAGATCGATAGTCTACATCCTGAAGGCTCTAAAAAAGGATGTCCTGGGGAAATCGATCAATGTCCTGCTGAGATATGGCTTCGAGAAAATTATCCTTTTTTCGTTTTTTAGCTCTAGAATCTACAAATCCTGCCACAGGACGAATGGACATGGTTTCCTAGGATGTCCTTGATGACCTCTATCGATTGGCATTAAAAAAACTTGGGGTCATCTAAGGATGCAGGACATGCAATTTTCTGAAAATGTCCTTTTTCTCGGCTACCCGAAGGACATTCCAGGACGTGGCGATGCCAATAGATGCGCAATGACAAGGACTTCCATCATGCCACAGGATATTAAAATTGTCCTTTAAACGACTGAGTTACTAGCACTTTTTTGTTTTTTGGACTTGTAATTTTTCCAAGTCCAAATTTAATGTAAATTTTTCCAAGTCCCAAATTGAATCAAAAGATAAAACAACCTGCAGAAAACCACAAAATCCTTGATATCTCCGCTCCCCGCAGGACTATCGCCGTGTCCTCTGCACCAACTATAGTCCTTGATGATTCGAATCTTTTGACATCAGATTCGTCCTGATCCTTCAAAGGACTCGCGAGATATTCGCCATTTTTCGTTAAACAAAAAAGTCCTTTTATCTAAGCTACCCGAAGGACATTTCAGGATCTGTTAGTGTCAGTCGAAGCAGTTCATTAAGGACTATCATCTGACCAAAGGACATCCTGATCGTCCTTGAAATGGCTAAGTAATAAGGATATTTCTTGTATTTTTGCGATATTTTGCCATTTTTCTGACTCTCCCCCCTTACAAAAATTCGAGCAAAATTTTTGGAAGGATATTGAAAAATCCTTGGATGCAGATCGATAGTTTACATCCTGGAGGCTCTAAAAAAGGATGTCCTGCGGAAATCGATCAATGTCCTGCTGAGATATGGCTTCGAGAAAATTATCCTTTTTTCGTTTTTTAGCTCTAGCATCTACAAATCCTGCCGCAGGACGAAGGGACATGGTTTCCTAGGATGTCCTTGATGACCTCTATCGATTGGCATTAAAAAAACTTGGGGTCATCTAAGGATGCAGGACATGCAATTTTCTGAAAATGTCCTTTTTCTCGGCTACCCGAAGGACATTCCAGGACGTGGCGATGCCAATAGATGCGCAATGACAAGGACTTCCATCATGCCACAGGATATTAAAATTGTCCTTTAAACGACTGAGTTACTAGCACTTTTTTTGTTTTTTGGACTTGTAATTTTTCCAAGTCCAAATTTAATGTAAATTTTTCCAAGTCCCAAATTGAATCAAAAGATAAAAAAACCTGCAGAAAACCACAAAATCCTTGATATCTCCGCTCCCCGCAGGACTATCGCCGTGTCCTTTGCACCAACTATAGTCCTTGATGATTCGAATCTTTTGACATCAGATTCGTCCTGATCCTTCAAAGGACTCGCGAGATATTCGCCATTTTTCGTTAAACAAAAAAGTCCTTTTATCTAAGCTACCCGAAGGACATTTCAGGATCTGTTAGTGTCAGTCGAAGCAGTTCATTAAGGACTATCATCTGACCAAAGGACATCCTGATCGTCCTTGAAATGGCTAAGTAATAAGGATATTTCTTGTATTTTTGCGATATTTTGCCATTTTTCTGACTCTCCCCCTTACAAAAATTCGAGCAAAATTTTTGGAAGGATATTGAAAATCCTTGGATGCAGATCGATAGTTTACATCCTGGAGGCTCTAAAAAAGGATGTCCTGGGGAAATCGATCAATGTCCTGCTGAGATATGGCTTCGAGAAAATTATCCTTTTTTCGTTTTTTAGCTCTAGAATCTACAAATCCTGCCACAGGACGAAGGGACATGGTTTCCTAGGATGTCCTTGATGACCTCTATCGATTGGCATTAAAAAAACTTGGGGTCATCTAAGGATGCAGGACATGCAATTTTCTGAAAATGTCCTTTTTCTCGGCTACTCGAAGGACAATCCAGGACGTGACGATGCCAATAGATGCGCACTGACAAGGACTTCCATCATGCCACAGGATATTAAAATTGTCCTTTAAACGACTGAGTTACTAGCACTTTTTTTGTTTTTTGGACTTGTAATTTTTCCAAGTCCAAATTTAATGTAAATTTTTCCAAGTCCCAAATTGAATCAAAAGATAAAAAAACCTGCAGAAAACCACAAAATCCTTGATATCTCCGCTCCCCGCAGGACTATCGCCGTGTCCTTTGCACCAACTATAGTCCTTGATGATTCGAATCTTTTGACATCAGATTCGTCCTGATCCTTCAAAGGACTCGCGAGATATTCGCCATTTTTCTTTATACAAAAAAGTTCTTTTATCTAAGCTACCCGAAGGACATTTCAGGATCTGTTAGTGTCAGTCGAAGCAGTTCATTAAGGACTATCATCTGACCAAAGGACATCCTGATCGTCCTTGAAATGGCTAAGTAATAAGGATATTTCTTGTATTTTTGCGATATTTTGCCATTTTTCTGACTCTCCCCCCCTTACAAAAATTCGAGCAAAATTTTTGGAAGGATATTGAAAATCCTTGGATGCAGATCGATAGTTTACATCCTGGAGGCTCTAAAAAGGATGTCCTGCGGAAATCGATCAATGTCCTGCTGAGATATGGCTTCGAGAAAATTATCCTTTTTTCGTTTTTTAGCTCTAGCATCTACAAATCCTGCCGCAGGACGAAGGGACATGGTTTCCTAGGATGTCCTTGATGACCTCTATCGATTGGCATTAAAAAAACTTGGGGTCATCTAAGGATGCAGGACATGCAATTTTCTGAAAATGTCCTTTTTCTCGGCTACCCGAAGGACATTCCAGGACGTGGCGATGCCAATAGATGCGCAATGACAAGGACTTCCATCATGCCACAGGATATTAAAATTGTCCTTTAAACGACTGAGTTACTAGCACTTTTTTGTTTTTTGGACTTGTAATTTTTCCAAGTCCAAATTTAATGTAAATTTTTCCAAGTCCCAAATTGAATCAAAAGATAAAACAACCTGCAGAAAACCACAAAATCCTTGATATCTCCGCTCCCCCGCAGGACTATCGCCGTGTCCTTTGCACCAACTATAGTCCTTGATGATTCGAATCTTTTGACATCAGATTCGTCCTGATCCTTCAAAGGACTCGCGAGATATTCGCCATTTTTCTTTATACAAAAAAGTTCTTTTATCTAAGCTACCCGAAGGACATTTCAGGATCTGTTAGTGTCAGTCGAAGCAGTTCATTAAGGACTATCATCTGACCAAAGGACATCCTGATCGTCCTTGAAATGGCTAAGTAATAAGGATATTTCTTGTATTTTTGCGATATTTTGCCATTTTTCTGACTCTCCCCCTTACAAAAATTCGAGCAAAATTTTTGGAAGGATATTGAAAAATCCTTGGATGCAGATCGATAGTTTACATCCTGGAGGCTCTAAAAAAGGATGTCCTGCGGAAATCGATCAATGTCCTGCTGAGATATGGCTTCGAGAAAATTATCCTTTTTTCGTTTTTTTAGCTCTAGAATCTACAAATCCTGCCACAGGACGAAGGGACATGGTTTCCTAGGATGTCCTTGATGACCTCTATCGATTGGCATTAAAAAAACTTGGGGTCATCTAAGGATGCAGGACATGCAATTTTCTGAAAATGTCCTTTTTCTCGGCTACCCGAAGGACATTCCAGGACGTGGCGATGCCAATAGATGCGCAATGACAAGGACTTCCATCATGCCACAGGATATTAAAATTGTCCTTTAAACGACTGAGTTACTAGCACTTTTTTGTTTTTTGGACTTGTAATTTTTCCAAGTCCAAATTTAATGTAAATTTTTCCAAGTCCCAAATTGAATCAAAAGATAAAAAAACCTGCAGAAAACCACAAAATCCTTGATATCTCCGCTCCCCGCAGGACTATCGCCGTGTCCTTTGCACCAACTATAGTCCTTGATGATTCGAATCTTTTGACATCAGATTCGTCCTGATCCTTCAAAGGACTCGCGAGATATTCGCCATTTTTCGTTAAACAAAAAAGTCCTTTTATCTAAGCTACCCGAAGGACATTTCAGGATCTGTTAGTGTCAGTCGAAGCAGTTCATTAAGGACTATCATCTGACCAAAGGACATCCTGATCGTCCTTGAAATGGCTAAGTAATAAGGATATTTCTTGTATTTTTGCGATATTTTGCCATTTTTCTGACTCCCCCCTTACAAAAATTCGAGCAAAATTTTTGGAAGGATATTGAAAATCCTTGGATGCAGATCGATAGTTTACATCCTGGAGGCTCTAAAAAGGATGTCCTGGGGAAATCGATCAATGTCCTGCTGAGATATGGCTTCGAGAAAATTATCCTTTTTTCGTTTTTTAGCTCTAGAATCTACAAATCCTGCCGCAGGACGAAGGGACATGGTTTCCTAGGATGTCCTTGATGACCTCTATCGATTGGCATTAAAAAAACTTGGGGTCATCTAAGGATGCAGGACATGCAATTTTCTGAAAATGTCCTTTTTCTCGGCTACCCGAAGGACAATCCAGGACGTGACGATGCCAATAGATGCGCAATGACAAGGACTTCCATCATGCCACAGGAATTAAAATTGTCCTTAAAACGACTGAGTTATTAGCACTTTTTTGTTTTTTGGACTTGTAATTTTTCCAAGTCCCAAATTGAATCAAAAGATCAAAAAAACCTGCAGAAAACCACAAAATCCTTGATATCTCCGCTCCCCGCAGGACTATCGCCGTGTCCTTTGCACCAACTATAGTCCTTGATGATTCGAATCTTTTGACATCAGATTCGTCCTGATCCTTCAAAGGACTCGCGAGATATTCGCCATTTTTCGTTAAACAAAAAAGTCCTTTTATCTAAGCTACCCGAAGGACTTTCCAGGATCTGTTAGTGTCAGTCGAAGCAGCTCATTAAGGACTATCATCTGACCAAAGGACATCCTAATCGTCCTTGAAATGGCTGAGTAATAAGGATATTTCTTGTATTTTTGCGATTTTTTGCCATTTTTCTGACTCTCCCCCTTACAAAAATTCGAGCAAAATTTTTGGAAGGATATTGAAAATCCTTGGATGCAGATCGATAGTCTACATCCTGAAGGCTCTAAAAAAGGATGTCCTGGGGAAATCGATCAATGTCCTGCTGAGATATGGCTTCGAGAAAATTATCCTTTTTTTCGTTTTTTAGCTCTAGAATCTACAAATCCTGCCACAGGACGAATGGACATGGTTTCCTAGGATGTCCTTGATGACCTCTATCGATTGGCATTAAAAAAACTTGGGGTCATCTAAGGATGCAGGACATGCAATTTTCTGAAAATGTCCTTTTTCTCGGCTACCCGAAGGACATTCCAGGACGTGGCGATGCCAATAGATGCGCAATGACAAGGACTTCCATCATGCCACAGGATATTAAAATTGTCCTTTAAACGACTGAGTTACTAGCACTTTTTTGTTTTTTGGACTTGTAATTTTTCCAAGTCCAAATTTAATGTAAATTTTTCCAAGTCCCAAATTGAATCAAAAGATAAAACAACCTGCAGAAAACCACAAAATCCTTGATATCTCCGCTCCCCGCAGGACTATCGCCGTGTCCTCTGCACCAACTATAGTCCTTGATGATTCGAATCTTTTGACATCAGATTCGTCCTGATCCTTCAAAGGACTCGCGAGATATTCGCCATTTTTCGTTAAACAAAAAAGTCCTTTTATCTAAGCTACCCGAAGGACATTTCAGGATCTGTTAGTGTCAGTCGAAGCAGTTCATTAAGGACTATCATCTGACCAAAGGACATCCTGATCGTCCTTGAAATGGCTAAGTAATAAGGATATTTCTTGTATTTTTGCGATATTTTGCCATTTTTCTGACTCTCCCCCCTTACAAAAATTCGAGCAAAATTTTTGGAAGGATATTGAAAATCCTTGGATGCAGATCGATAGTTTACATCCTGGAGGCTCTAAAAAGGATGTCCTGCGGAAATCGATCAATGTCCTGCTGAGATATGGCTTCGAGAAAATTATCCTTTTTTCGTTTTTTAGCTCTAGCATCTACAAATCCTGCCGCAGGACGAAGGGACATGGTTTCCTAGGATGTCCTTGATGACCTCTATCGATTGGCATTAAAAAAACTTGGGGTCATCTAAGGATGCAGGACATGCAATTTTCTGAAAATGTCCTTTTTCTCGGCTACCCGAAGGACATTCCAGGACGTGGCGATGCCAATAGATGCGCAATGACAAGGACTTCCATCATGCCACAGGATATTAAAATTGTCCTTTAAACGACTGAGTTACTAGCACTTTTTTGTTTTTTGGACTTGTAATTTTTCCAAGTCCAAATTTAATGTAAATTTTTCCAAGTCCCAAATTGAATCAAAAGATAAAAAAAACCTGCAGAAAACCACAAAATCCTTGATATCTCCGCTCCCCGCAGGACTATCGCCGTGTCCTTTGCACCAACTATAGTCCTTGATGATTCGAATCTTTTGACATCAGATTCGTCCTGATCCTTCAAAGGACTCGCGAGATATTCGCCATTTTTCGTTAAACAAAAAAGTCCTTTTATCTAAGCTACCCGAAGGACATTTCAGGATCTGTTAGTGTCAGTCGAAGCAGTTCATTAAGGACTATCATCTGACCAAAGGACATCCTGATCGTCCTTGAAATGGCTAAGTAATAAGGATATTTCTTGTATTTTTGCGATATTTTGCCATTTTTCTGACTCTCCCCCTTACAAAAATTCGAGCAAAATTTTTGGAAGGATATTGAAAATCCTTGGATGCAGATCGATAGTTTACATCCTGGAGGCTCTAAAAAAGGATGTCCTGGGGAAATCGATCAATGTCCTGCTGAGATATGGCTTCGAGAAAATTATCCTTTTTTCGTTTTTTAGCTCTAGAATCTACAAATCCTGCCACAGGACGAAGGGACATGGTTTCCTAGGATGTCCTTGATGACCTCTATCGATTGGCATTAAAAAAACTTGGGGTCATCTAAGGATGCAGGACATGCAATTTTCTGAAAATGTCCTTTTTCTCGGCTACTCGAAGGACAATCCAGGACGTGACGATGCCAATAGATGCGCACTGACAAGGACTTCCATCATGCCACAGGATATTAAAATTGTCCTTTAAACGACTGAGTTACTAGCACTTTTTTGTTTTTTTGGACTTGTAATTTTTCCAAGTCCAAATTTAATGTAAATTTTTCCAAGTCCCAAATTGAATCAAAAGATAAAAAAAACCTGCAGAAAACCACAAAATCCTTGATATCTCCGCTCCCCGCAGGACTATCGCCGTGTCCTTTGCACCAACTATAGTCCTTGATGATTCGAATCTTTTGACATCAGATTCGTCCTGATCCTTCAAAGGACTCGCGAGATATTCGCCATTTTTTCTTTATACAAAAAAGTTCTTTTATCTAAGCTACCCGAAGGACATTTCAGGATCTGTTAGTGTCAGTCGAAGCAGTTCATTAAGGACTATCATCTGACCAAAGGACATCCTGATCGTCCTTGAAATGGCTAAGTAATAAGGATATTTCTTGTATTTTTGCGATATTTTGCCATTTTTCTGACTCTCCCCCTTACAAAAATTCGAGCAAAATTTTTGGAAGGATATTGAAAATCCTTGGATGCAGATCGATAGTTTACATCCTGGAGGCTCTAAAAAAGGATGTCCTGCGGAAATCGATCAATGTCCTGCTGAGATATGGCTTCGAGAAAATTATCCTTTTTTCGTTTTTTAGCTCTAGCATCTACAAATCCTGCCGCAGGACGAAGGGACATGGTTTCCTAGGATGTCCTTGATGACCTCTATCGATTGGCATTAAAAAAACTTGGGGTCATCTAAGGATGCAGGACATGCAATTTTCTGAAAATGTCCTTTTTCTCGGCTACCCGAAGGACATTCCAGGACGTGGCGATGCCAATAGATGCGCAATGACAAGGACTTCCATCATGCCACAGGATATTAAAATTGTCCTTTAAACGACTGAGTTACTAGCACTTTTTTGTTTTTTGGACTTGTAATTTTTCCAAGTCCAAATTTAATGTAAATTTTTCCAAGTCCCAAATTGAATCAAAAGATAAAACAACCTGCAGAAAACCACAAAATCCTTGATATCTCCGCTCCCCGCAGGACTATCGCCGTGTCCTTTGCACCAACTATAGTCCTTGATGATTCGAATCTTTTGACATCAGATTCGTCCTGATCCTTCAAAGGACTCGCGAGATATTCGCCATTTTTCTTTATACAAAAAAGTTCTTTTATCTAAGCTACCCGAAGGACATTTCAGGATCTGTTAGTGTCAGTCGAAGCAGTTCATTAAGGACTATCATCTGACCAAAGGACATCCTGATCGTCCTTGAAATGGCTAAGTAATAAGGATATTTCTTGTATTTTTGCGATATTTTGCCATTTTTCTGACTCTCCCCCTTACAAAAATTCGAGCAAAATTTTTGGAAGGATATTGAAAATCCTTGGATGCAGATCGATAGTTTACATCCTGGAGGCTCTAAAAAAGGATGTCCTGCGGAAATCGATCAATGTCCTGCTGAGATATGGCTTCGAGAAAATTATCCTTTTTTCGTTTTTTAGCTCTAGAATCTACAAATCCTGCCACAGGACGAAGGGACATGGTTTCCTAGGATGTCCTTGATGACCTCTATCGATTGGCATTAAAAAAACTTGGGGTCATCTAAGGATGCAGGACATGCAATTTTCTGAAAATGTCCTTTTTCTCGGCTACCCGAAGGACATTCCAGGACGTGGCGATGCCAATAGATGCGCAATGACAAGGACTTCCATCATGCCACAGGATATTAAAATTGTCCTTTAAACGACTGAGTTACTAGCACTTTTTTGTTTTTTGGACTTGTAATTTTTCCAAGTCCAAATTTAATGTAAATTTTTCCAAGTCCCAAATTGAATCAAAAGATAAAAAAACCTGCAGAAAACCACAAAATCCTTGATATCTCCGCTCCCCGCAGGACTATCGCCGTGTCCTTTGCACCAACTATAGTCCTTGATGATTCGAATCTTTTGACATCAGATTCGTCCTGATCCTTCAAAGGACTCGCGAGATATTCGCCATTTTTCGTTAAACAAAAAAGTCCTTTTATCTAAGCTACCCGAAGGACATTTCAGGATCTGTTAGTGTCAGTCGAAGCAGTTCATTAAGGACTATCATCTGACCAAAGGACATCCTGATCGTCCTTGAAATGGCTAAGTAATAAGGATATTTCTTGTATTTTTGCGATATTTTGCCATTTTTCTGACTCCCCCCTTACAAAAATTCGAGCAAAATTTTTGGAAGGATATTGAAAATCCTTGGATGCAGATCGATAGTTTACATCCTGGAGGCTCTAAAAAAGGATGTCCTGGGGAAATCGATCAATGTCCTGCTGAGATATGGCTTCGAGAAAATTATCCTTTTTTCGTTTTTTAGCTCTAGAATCTACAAATCCTGCCACAGGACGAAGGGACATGGTTTCCTAGGATGTCCTTGATGACCTCTATCGATTGGCATTAAAAAAACTTGGGGTCATCTAAGGATGCAGGACATGCAATTTTCTGAAAATGTCCTTTTTCTCGGCTACTCGAAGGACAATCCAGGACGTGACGATGCCAATAGATGCGCAATGACAAGGACTTCCATCATGCCACAGGATATTAAAATTATCCTTTAAATGACTAAGTAATAAGCACTTTTTTGTTTTATTGACAAAATAAAAAAAAAATTTTTGAATTGTGTAACGGACTTTTGGGCATTTGAATTCTTAAAATTAACCGCCAGGCGGGATTTTTGAATTTGGCGGGCAGCGAAATTTGATCTTTTAACTACGAAATTCGCACTGGAGAAAATATGAAGTACCAGGCCAACAGAATTACTTAGTAGGCAACTGCTTTAAAATTTTTATTAAATGTGTAACGGACTTTTGGGCATTTGAATTTATAAATTCAACCGCCAGGCAGGATTTTTTAATTTGGCGGGCAGCGAAATTTGATCTTTTAACTACGAAATTCGCACTGGAGAAAATATGAAGTACCAGGCCAACAGAATTACTTAGTAGGCAACTGCTTTAAAATTTTAATTATATGTGTAACGGACTTTTGGGCATTTGAATTTTTAAATTCAACCGCCAGGCGGGATTTTTGAATTTGGCGGGCAGCGAAATTTGATCTTTTAACTACGAAATTCGCACTGGAGAAAATATGAAGTACCAGGCCAACAGAATTACTTAGTAGGCAACTGCTTTAAAATTTTTATTAAATGTGTAACGGACTTTTGGGCGTTTGAATTTTAAAATTTAACCGCCAAACGGATTTTTTGAATTTGGCGGGCGACGAAATTTGATCTTTTAACTACGAAATTCGCACTGGAGAAAATATGAAGTACCAGGCCAACAGAATTACTTAGTAGGCAACTGCTTTAAAATTTTTATTAAATGTGTAACGGACTTTTGGGCATTTGAATTTTTAAAATTAACCGCCAGGCGGGATTTTTGAATTTGGCGGGCAGCGAAATTTGATCTTTTAACTACGAAATTCGCACTGGAAAAAATATGAAGTACCAGGCCAACAGAATTACTTAGTAGGCAACTGCTTTAAAATTTTTATTAAATGTGTAACGGACTTTTGGGCATTTGAATTTTAAAATTTAACCGCCAAACGGATTTTTTGAATTTGGCGGGCGACGAAATTTGATCTTTTAACTACGAAATTCGCACTGGAGAGAATATGAAGTACCAGGCCAACAGAATTACTTAGTAGGCAACTGCTTTAAAATTTTTATTAAATGTGTAACGGACTTTTGGGCATTTGAATTTTAAAATTTAACCGCCAAACGGTTTTTTTGAATTTGGCGGGCGACGAAATTTGATCTTTTAACTACGAAATTCGCACTAGAGAAAATATGAAGTACCAGGCCAACAGAATTACTTAGTAGGCAACTGCTTTAAAATTTTTATTAAATGTGTAACGGACTTTTGGGCATTTGAATTTTAAAGTTTAACCGCCAAACGGATTTTTTGAATTTGGCGGGCGACGAAATTTGATCTTTTAACTACGAAATTCGCACTGGAGAAAATATGAAGTACCAGGCCAACAGAATTACTTAGTAGGCAACTGCTTTAAAATTTTTATTAAATGTGTAACGGACTTTTGGGCATTTGAATTTTTAAAATTAACCGCCAGGCGGGATTTTTGAATTTGGCGGGCAGCTAAATTTGATCTTTTAACTACGAAATTCGCACTGGAGAAAATATGAAGTACCAGGCCAACAGAATTACTTAGTAGGCAACTGCTTTAAAATTTTAATTATATGTGTAACGGACTTTTGGGCATTTGAATTTTTAAATTCAACCGCCAGGCGGGATTTTTGAATTTGGCGGGCAGCGAAATTTGATCTTTTAACTACGAAATTCGCACTGGAGAAAATATGAAGTACCAGGCCAACAGAATTACTTAGTAGGCAACTGCTTTAAAATTTTTATTAAATGTGTAACGGACTTTTGGGCGTTTGAATTTTAAAATTTAACCGCCAAACGGATTTTTTGAATTTGGCGGGCGACGAAATTTGATCTTTTAACTACGAAATTCGCACTGGAGAAAATATGAAGTACCAGGCCAACAGAATTACTTAGTAGGCAACTGCTTTAAAATTTTTATTAAATGTGTAACGGACTTTTGGGCATTTGAATTTTTAAAATTAACCGCCAGGCGGGATTTTTGAATTTGGCGGGCAGCGAAATTTGATCTTTTAACTACGAAATTCGCACTAGAGAAAATATGAAGTACCAGGCCAACAGAATTACTTAGTAGGCAACTGCTTTAAAATTTTTATTAAATGTGTAACGGACTTTTGGGCATTTGAATTTTAAAGTTTAACCGATAAACGGATTTTTTGAATTTGGCGGGCGACGAAATTTGATCTTTTAACTACGAAATTCGCACTGGAGAAAATATGAAGTACCAGGCCAACAGAATTACTTAGTAGGCAACTGCTTTAAAATTTTTATTAAATGTGTAACGGACTTTTGGGCATTTGAATTTTTAAAATTAACCGCCAGGCGGGATTTTTGAATTTGGCGGGCAGCGAAATTTGATCTTTTAACTTCGAAATTCGCACTGGAAAAAATATGAAGTACCAGGCCAACAGAATTACTTAGTAGGCAACTGCTTTAAAATTTTTATTAAATGTGTAACGGACTTTTGGGCATTTGAATTTTAAAATTTAACCGCCAAACGGTTTTTTTGAATTTGGCGGGCGACGAAATTTGATCTTTTAACTACGAAATTCGCACTAGAGAAAATATGAAGTACCAGGCCAACAGAATTACTTAGTAGGCAACTGCTTTAAAATTTTTATTAAATGTGTAACGGACTTTTGGGCATTTGAATTTTAAAGTTTAACCGCCAAACGGATTTTTTGAATTTGGCGGGCGACGAAATTTGATCTTTTAACTACGAAATTCGCACTGGAGAAAATATGAAGTACCAGGCCAACAGAATTACTTAGTAGGCAACTGCTTTAAAATTTTTATTAAATGTGTAACGGACTTTTGGGCATTTGAATTTTAAAATTTAACCGCCAAACGGTTTTTTTGAATTTGGCGGGCAGCTAAATTTGATCTTTTAACTACGAAATTCGCACTGGAGAAAATATGAAGTACCAGGCCAACAGAATTACTTAGTAGGCAACTGCTTTCAAATTTTTATTAAATGTGTAACGGACTTTTGGGCATTTGAATTTTAAAGTTTAACCGCCAAACGGATTTTTTGAATTTGGCGGGCGACGAAATTTGATCTTTTAACTACGAAATTCGCACTGGAGAAAATATGAAGTACCAGGCCAACAGAATTACTTAGTAGGCAACTGCTTTAAAATTTTTATTAAATGTGTAACGGACTTTTGGGCATTTGAATTTTTAAAATTAACCGCCAGGCGGGATTTTTGAATTTGGCGGGCAGCGAAATTTGATCTTTTAACTTCGAAATTCGCACTGGAAAAAATATGAAGTACCAGGCCAACAGAATTACTTAGTAGGCAACTGCTTTAAAATTTTTATTAAATGTGTAACGGACTTTTGGGCATTTGAATTTTAAAATTTAACCGCCAAACGGTTTTTTTGAATTTGGCGGGCGACGAAATTTGATCTTTTAACTACGAAATTCGCACTAGAGAAAATATGAAGTACCAGGCCAACAGAATTACTTAGTAGGCAACTGCTTTAAAATTTTTATTAAATGTGTAACGGACTTTTGGGAATTTGAATTTTTAAATTCAACCGCCAGGCAGGATTTTTTAATTTGGCGGGCAGCGAAATTTGATCTTTTAACTACGAAATTCGCACTGGAGAAAATATGAAGTACCAGGCCAACAGAATTACTTAGTAGGCAACTGCTTTAAAATTTTAATTATATGTGTAACGGACTTTTGGGCATTTGAATTTTTAAATTCAACCGCCAGGCGGGATTTTTGAATTTGGCGGGCAGCGAAATTTGATCTTTTAACTACGAAATTCGCACTGGAGAAAATATGAAGTACCAGGCCAACAGAATTACTTAGTAGGCAACTGCTTTAAAATTTTTATTAAATGTGTAACGGACTTTTGGGCATTTGAATTTTAAAATTTAACCGCCAGGCGGGATTTTTGAATTTGGCGGGCAGCGAAATTCGATCTTTTAACTACGAAATTCGCACTGGACAAAATATGAAGTACCAGGCCAACAGAATTACTTAGTAGGCAACTGCTTTAAAATTTTTATTAAATGTGTAACGGACTTTTGGGCATTTAAATTTTTGAATTAAGCGGTGATTCGGCTATAAAGTGTGTATGAAAATAGGAAATCTTTAATGTCTGCTTTTTGCAGGATTTTCGAGATGTCCTTTTCACGGATTATTGTCCTTGATTAGATAATGCATTTGACACCACTTTCGTGCTGATCATTCCAAGGACATGCAAAATATTTGATAAATTCCTTATGCCCCCAATATGTAGGCAACACTTTTTTATAAACTCACATTATTCATCCTAAAAGTATGCTTTACAAAGCTTTAAATTAGAAAACCGAAAAGTACTCATAACTCGGTCATTATAGGGATATGTGGGGTGTTCTTTGGCCAGATGGAAGTCCTTGTACGTGCGCGTCTACCGACATCATCAAGTCCTGGAATGTCCTTCAAGCAGGATTGAATTTAATTTCTCAATACGAGTAGCATGGGTAACGGATGACAAAAACGGCAAAACAATTCCACAACATGTAACATGTGCGCCAAGACATTTCGTCTCCCTAGTTTCCTCAAGGCTGTATTTTGGCCCATCTCTAATACACTTGAAAAAAAAAATAATATAACAGGATTTTCGAATATTTTATGTTTTTTGCGAAACATCCGACATCTGAAGCATGGAATGCTAACAATGTTGAAAGCGATAAAACTGGTTTTATTTAGAACTTGTTCCTTCTTTAAATAATTCATCAAGTTGTTGCATTGTATAATTATATAAATTAGTTAAGTATGTTTGTATATATGTGTCCGTGTATGTATGTATATATGTATAATTTGTAAATATCAAATAAATAATCATTAGACATAATGAAGTCATTTGATAAGCGCAATACTAAATTTTAGAACCGAGTTGGTGCGTCACAAATACAAGTACATCCAGTAAATACATATGAGTAGAGCCAATATATCGAAAATTAAAACACAAAAAATAAAGAGTTATTTGTTGGTGGAACAAAATTCGTAACATTAACAGTATTGCTATTGCCTGACGATTAATCCAATAATATCGTTTCGAATTCGGTATACACTTGTTCTTCATCATCTTGAATCTTGCTGTTATTTACATAAATTACAAATTAAATGGAATATTTTATGTATCGCATATATCAAGCATAGGCATAAATTATAATAATTACAAATACAAAATAAGGCGGCCTCTAGTTTGACCTAATACAATAAAAGTAAATAAATATATATATATATATATAGGTATATAAGTATATATATAGATATATATATATATACGTATATGTACATATATAGATTTATGATTTTACAATTTACACGCAACAGAAACAACTACCAACAAAAATTGAGAGAAAAAAAACAAATTATCAAATTAAACAAATTACAAACTAAATTGAAATTAGTCATATATATATATATATATATATATATATATATGTATAATCACATTGCCAACTTGAATGTGTGGGCACAACAACAATAATCATTTAGCAAAAATGGGAAAAAAGGAGAATTCGAACTTAATTCTAACATTTAGGACTAACAGCATATCGAAAATTCAGCTTAGAATAGTAAATAACAAAACAGAAGAGTAAAATAAAAGGGGAACAGCAATGTAAATTGAATTATAAGCAATAATAGACAAATAAAGAATCAATTATAGGCGTTTGAAAGAAAGTCCCACAACTGCTATAGCCGCCAGTTGCTCCTGCTGCTGCTGTTTCTTAGGAAATTGCACACATTTTCTTTAGCCCTTCCTCAGTCTCGTCCAAATCCATCTGAAGACTGGCTGCATTCGGCAGCGGCCGACCCTCAATGTTCGGCAAGTAGGGCTCATAATCGAGACCTTTGCGCTCATAGAAGAGCAGATAGGCGGCACTTGGATCAATGTTAGGCTGTTGGGATATCTCACGGCATGAGCTGTCATTATAGCAATACCAGGAACCATTTGCATTTGATGCATAGGAAATGTAATGACCACCATTGAGCATACCAGAATGCGACTGTCGACAAAAGGTGAGGTGAGATTATGCCGATAAGTGACTAAGACTTTGGAGATTAATACTTACCACAACAGCATAGAGTTTGTACTTGGGATCAAATTCATCTACATCTGGCTTCAGTCTGTGCTGATGATAATCTTCAAACTCCCCATCCACAATGGGCGTTTTGGTGAGGCTGGTTGAGATCAGGCGTTGTCGTCTGGCTGCATTGATCGATTTACTTTGGCGCAGGACGTTCCCGCTGACGACCGAACGCTCCACCTCTGTCTGAATATTATTCATTTGATCGTCATCATTCTTTTCCTTTTGGGATTTGCTGCTATTTCCGCCCAATGCCTCTATCTCGTCCAGTTCGCTAACAGTGGTTGTGGTCGTAGCATCTGCTTTTAATTCCAACAGCTCCTTATGTCTCAATATTGTCTCTTGAGGCACTGAGGCTAAGTAAGGAGCCGGATCGAAATCGTCAAAAGGAAAATGTACAACCTTTTGCGACTTGACCCACTTGCCATTCACGCAATTGAAGCGTTTTAAATGAACAATCTGAATGGTATTCGAGAGGTAAGTTAAATACCTTAATATTTTATTTTCAGTCAACTCACAAGGATCGGTGGCAGCTTCCATATCTGCAGCTTCTTGGTGGCAGGTTTCTTGCCCTTACAGTGACTACAGTGATACCACTGTTCTAGTTTCTCTTCGGAGGTAAAGGCGCGCAGGCAATGATTCAAATCGACGGGTTCCACTTGCTCTCGCCTGCATATGGCAATCGTTTCATGATCCACCCAAAGCTGAAGCAACATCAACATAATAGAAATTAGTTTTTTTTTTTTTTTTTTTTTTTGGTGGTATCTCTTTCTATGTGTGTTTGTGTGTACTTACCCGCTCCAGAGTACTTTGGTAGCGTAAATGCAATGCTGTTGGATCCCAATCTATGGCAATGGTAAAGTCTTCGAAATATTTTGTGGTGGCTGTATACGATAGCGATGCTGTATACTCTGGCGGGCGTTTCGCCTCCAAGTTAGGTAACGATGGGAATTTCGCATTCATTTTTGGTGTGGGTGTGTTGCCTGTAAAAGAGAAGTGATGTTTTATTTCCAAAGCCAGACTATATTCTCCTCTCGATTTTCACTTACTGGCCATGGTAATAATGGGCGGCAATGCTCCCTGTAGCACATAGTCATTGTTGCAACGAATCTCACAGCCACGACAAAAGCTTGACCATGGGCAAATGGCGCACGTCAGACCATCGGCACGCACTGCCCGTAACGTGAAGGGAAAATCATAGCCAAGGCTGTCATCACTGCAAAAGAAATGTGGATTCAATAAAACAAACGAGAAGAAGTAAAACATTTATACGAAAAGCTCCTACTCACCAGTCGGCCGCATGATTCGCCTGATCTGTAGTTGCTGGCAAGGGGCTCAAGAGTCGGCTAACCTGAAGCCAAACGGCACAGTACAAATCCTTATGTGTTCCACCCTCGCTATTGGGTATGAGCAATGGCACTCCAAACAGACTCGGACGCGTCTTGTGATAGGATAGGAAGTAACTGTCGTGACGTGTGATCTTACGATGCACTGCCACTAAATATTTGCCCACTTTGTGGGGTTGCGAGGAGCGACGCGAATAGACTCCGCTGCTAGTGGTTTCCGGTTGCGATGTGGTTATCTGCGGGTCTGGTTCATCTTCGTCAATCTCTTCCCCAACAGCCTGCTCATCCACATCCTCATTTTCGAGAGTATGTGCCGTGCTCAAGCCACTCGAATCGTTGGGAGTCGTTCGAAATGAGGAGCAATCATCGCCACTGCCACTGCCATGTCTACTGCTATTACTATTGATGGGCGCCAAGTCAACAATGGGCATGGGTTCGGTCAGGGAGCTCTCCATTGAATTTTCACCTGATTGATTCGTATACGATGTGGAACTTGTATTGCTCTCCGTATGGAGCAGCTTGGCTGATGAGACTCGCTTTTGTTGGGCAGCAGCGCCATGCATAAAATTGTTTTCCGGACTGCAGCTCAGTATAAGCGACTCCTGGACCGAAATTAGTCATTAGTGGGATAAGGTTTAGTTGAAATAGGTTTAGGTGTAGGTGTATGTGTGTGTGTGTGTGTGAAAGTGAGTGAGAAAATGTGTTTTTCGAATGTGAAAAAAGCTCTTGGTTTAATATATAAAGGAACCAACTTTAAAATCTACTTTTTAGGATAAACGCTCAAACGTTCAAATTCTACAATCAAAGTTAATAATTGGTTTGGGTTTTAGATTAAATTATTATTGCTCTTTGTGTAGTATATTTTTATCTCCAACGCATAATTAATTAATAAATTCGTTTGATTATTTTGTGGGCAACAATTCATTGATTGATTATTGTACAGCTTGATTATAGGTGATTCCAAGTGACGGAAAAAATAAAATCTTTATCGGAAAATATAACATTTAAAATTATTCGAATATGGAATGGACTTTATACAACTGGATATAAGGTGAATATCGATCAAACATGAAATTAAATCAAAATAATACGAATCAAGCAACTTTCGTTAAAGTCCTTGCATAAAAAAGCCGAAAAAAAGCTAGAAAATGTTGTCAACAACAATTAAAAAATTATCAAATAAACGAAATGAATCGATTTGAAAGCTTAATTTTTATATTTTATATCTCTCAGACAAAATCTCTCAATTTTAAAGTGTCTAGAATAGACCTAGGACAAATTGTAGCCAAAATTAAAAGTTTTGGTCAGCTGAATATGCTGAGAGTGGGCTATAGGACTTTGGTCAAAAGTCACCCAACATCATATAGGAGAATTTCAGAAAACATTTCTTGATTTTAACGAATTATTAAATCGCATTAAATATATACAAATGTCTATAATTACTTTGTACCTACAATAGGCAGAGTGTAAATATAAATGTTCTATGGATCTAAGGGAAACTACAAATAAATAATAATCTTTCAATAATTCAAAGAACCAGCATAATCGAGAAAGAGACGGATATCAGTAGAGAGATAGACAGAGAGAGATAGAGAGAAAGGAATAGCAAAAGGTGAGTCTAATAATCGTTGTAAGCAAAAACAAATATACAATATTTTAAGTTAATTGAAGATTTGTATGTATACATATACCTATAAATACATATACATATAATAAAATAAATGGCCACGCGAACAACATATTAAATGTGATTAGTATTAACTAAATATATATATATGTATGTATATATACAGATATATACATATGTATATATACAGATATATACATATGTATATATATAACTTATATAGAAAGGCAGAAAAGATAGAAAGAAATTACAACAAATTACAAATCGTTTTAACAAAGTGTGCGTAGGATATATAATTTATATAGATACAGAAGGATGTAAGTTGAATTGAGTTTGAGTTTAGTTAAGAGTTAAGAGGGGAAGCCCACAAACCACGCAGCAGACGGCAACTGTTTTATTTAACATATTGGTATTTAATATATATATATATATTTCGCATCTATATTCGATTCGTTTAGTTGAGCTGTTTTATTAACAAAAACACACAGACAGAATCGGAGGAGTAGGAAACGGAGATGGAATCAAGTCAAGTGCTTGCACAATGTGTGATCGATCGTTTGTGCCCGTTTTTTTTTTTTTTTGTTTTTAAAATTTTTTCTTTTGTCTTTTGCTGAAGTAACGAGAGCAAGATTTATCCTAGGCAAAATGGGAAATTGATTCAGAAAATTCATCTACTCAATCGAATCGGTTGTTTGATTGAGTGAGAAGAGGATATATAATATAACATATATATGGTTATATATCGCTAAGATATTAAATACGTGTATGTTAATATAGTTTAGAAGCCATACCTTGAAGCAAAAAAGGCTGTGGGGCATGCACTCTCTTTTTCCAAAGCACCGGCTTACCTTTCCGGCATCATCTGGTAGCAGTTCGTGCACTTGGCCGCTGTTCGAGTGATTATTATTGTTGCTGTTATTGTTGTTGTTGTTAATGTAGCGGGCCACCTCGATCTCGGCATCGACTTCATTATTGTCCTGGCTATGATGTAGATGGCCATTGCACAGGATGCGCGACGAGGTACGCTGACTGTTTGAAGTCTGCAGAGTACTCAGCGATGAGAGCGAATCCTGGCCAGTGATTAGAGCTACAATAATTAAATTTAGTATTTAAATTGCTAATTGAGTGAAAGATCACAAGAAATTGATCGCACGACTAACCAGAACTTCTCTGAATATCCTTGAGGCCTTGCTCAATGTGCATGCTTAGGGCCGAATTTGACCGTGTCCTGGCACAACTCTGCTCGGGCAATTGATAGACATACAGATCTTTGGCACTTTGCGTTCGCAACTTCTCCTCATCGTTCAGCACTTGACGAATTTGTGAATTCCAGAGCTCGCACACTAGCATCAAACTCGGTTGCAACGCACAAAGAGTGGCCAGCTTTTGCTTTAGATCAATATATTTGCATTCCGAGTTGAGACGCAGTCCATATTTGATGGGCACACTGCCGTCCAGAAGAATTACTAAGATGAAGATTGAATGTTTAATGAATTAAACCCAAGAATTTGTATTTTTCTCATTTTCTACTTACCCAGCGCCTCCAGATAGACATAATTCTCTACTGGTAACGGCAGACTGAGCAAACTAAAAGGATCAAATCGCACCGATTCGTGGCCACAGCCCAGACAGCTCACTTTGGACTTAAGCTGGCCATAGAATAGGTCAATAATAATTGACTGATTCCGTGCATGATGTTGGGACCAAGCCTCAGCGGCCACAATTTTATCTGGTCTGCCATTTGAGTCCTTAAGCTCGCTGTACGGTTTCTCGGTCACGCGATTAAGATCCTCATGGAGGGCATCCAGTAGCCATTCGAGTAGCTCTTGCGAATCATGCTGACCCCCGCCAGCGAATTGCGGCGCATGTTTGTTCACACAAAAACGCAGCTTGAGCGGTGCCACCGAGCGCGTCGTCGCTGTCCACACCTCCTTGAGTAGCTCGGAATAGCGCATGGCCAATTGGCCGCGTGTTCCAAGTTTATTAGTCTGATTTAGTTCGAAACGATGCATCTGGCGCTGGAAGTACTGGGCCAGAGGTTGGGTGTTAAAGAGGACCTGCAGAGCGGCATTCATAAAGCAAGTGTTGCCAAGATTATGCAATCCAGTGGCTCCAGCAGCATGCACAGACATAATGGAACTGCGTGTGAGACGACGGCGATCAGCTGGTCCCCCGGCCACGCCTTGCCCGCTCTGTGCGGTGGCCAAAGAGCCCAGCTCTTCGGGCCACGTTAGATCCTTGTTGCGAATTTCAAGCAGCAACTGGTCATTGTCCCGAATGACCAACTCTTTTAGGCTCATGGTATCCTCCTCAAGAAGAATAGGAAGATTCTCTAGCGGCGGCACGTGCCACAGCCTAATGTCCTCTGCCTTCAGACGCAAATGTTCGCATAGAAAGTCGGCCACCTGGCGCACAGTTGCCAGACGGCTGAAGGCAGCAGTGTAGGCCAAATATCGTTTAGGTGGTTGCAACACGCTGCTTGCAGCAATTGCGGCATACCCTCCACCAGATGCTAGGACACCGTAACCTCCGCTTACTGTAGAGCCCCAACTGCTAAGTTGAGTGCCGCTCCCACCGGAACCAGACTGTCCTGGCTGTGCTTGGTGCAACAATATCCGCAAATTGAGTGGATACAGCTCTAGTTCCACCTCAGAATTCACTGGTTGTATGACCTAGAAAGAAAGGCAAGCACAGTTAATCCCGATTAACAGTTTCATTGCAGATTTAGACATACCTGACGCGGCAGTGGCAGATTATCACCATACCAACGATTCAAAGCTTTCCACAAGGATTTGGGCACCAGCTCAAAGTCATGACTTTGCACTAGCGGCGTATCCCGTTTCAGATGTCCACCCTCGCCGGTCAGAGTGCGCACATTACGATACGGATTGGTCGTTATTAGATTACCATTATCAATTGGCCCGGGACGCGCACAATGTCGTCCAGCTGAGATCCCGCTGCTAGCAGAGCCAGAGCCGGATCCAGATCCCGAGCCAAGTGAGTAGCTATCATGCTGCTCGAGACTATGGGTATTGAAACTCTCATCACAGACAAGTGCCTCATCGACGGTACTGCGTGGGCTCACAGTTCGCTTGCAATAATCACAGGTGTGCGACATGTGCTGGGAGTACTGCATCCAGTTTAGATACCAATCACGGCTAATCAAATACCAAAATTGGCCGACTCTATACGGACGACGCTCTTCACGCCGCAGCCAACCCCGCACAATGTCGTTCTCCATGTGACGACACTGTGGCCAGAGACCAAAAACAATATGGCATAACTCGAAGATTAAGTCCAGCAGTGGCTGCATCAGGCGCAGGCCACATTGTACATTCCACAGCATAAAATCCTCGGCCGTTAAAAGTACATTGTCACGGGTCAGCGTACAGGGCACGCCGTCAGGACTCTTTCGTTGGACGAACTCCAGCAGATCGCCAATAACCTGATCTTTGGTCAAGTCCTTAAATTGCTGGCAATCGCGATTCTCTTTGGCTACATTCAACAGGACATTAATCATTTGCAATGTCTCCTCGTGACTCAAGACACCATCACGATCCACATCGAATATTTTAAAGCAGACTGAAATCAATGGGCGATAAGTTTAATGTATGTCTCAATTAAGTTTTCAGCGGTAACTTACAGCGGGTACGTTCTACTCCTGGTCCACGGCATGCGGCACTTACTCCACAGCAGAGCTCCTTAAAATCAATATGTCCATCGCGATTCTCATCGAAAGCATTAAACAGACCTGCCAGAGCATTCTTTGGTATGGGTGGACTGATCAACGGTCCGAGAAATTGCAAGTCAATTTGACCATTCTGTGAGGTGTTCTTTAAGCGCCAAAACTCTTTTTCTAAATCGCCAATGTCCTGTGGATTGCAATATATATTTTACTATGGATTTTGCTATAAAAATCAAATTTGACCAACCTTCTCCTCAAGATGCGTAACGCCGGCCAGACTCTGATAGAATGTTGGTGTCTCTAATTCAGATGTGAGACTCACACAATTATCGGCTAGCAGCCATTTGGAGAGAACTGTCGCATTCCGATGTTTGACTATCCAATCCTGGAATTGCTCAAAATTAACCCGTTCGCCTTGAGCAAATAAGGATACACTTTCAAAGGGTGCCAAATTTACATTCCGTACATAATCGGATTTGACTATATACGTGCCAGCATCATTACAGTATAGATTCCAAAGAAATCTAAATGAACAATTAATGAATCACTAATTTCTAGATATGAGAAAAACATTCCTTTGTTTACTCACTTGGTTTTCTCATCCTGGCTGCCGCGTGTGATTAGCACCAGGCCACAGAGCAGATCCTTAAAGGTTATACCACGCTGAGTGCCACCGCAAGCGGCATACAGCATATCCGTAATCTTTGGCGGAACTCCCTCACAGAGTACATCTTGTTGGAATGCATTGCGACTGAGGTAGAGCCGGCCGACCCCGGCAGATTTCTTAAAAGCATCCTTAAGACGTCTTAGCTCGACGTCGCTAACTTTAAATTACAAAAAAAAAAAAGAAAAGAAAAACAGAAATGTCAAATAATTATAATTATTCATGGGCCAGTCGCATTTTGGGTTTAACCCAAACTTATGCCTGTTGCATTTAATTAGAAGCTTATTTACAAGCACATTTCGTCTTCTACATGGGGGAACACCACTCGGATTATATGACTGTGGTTTCACACGCGTTCCACGACCACAATAATAATCATCATCATCATATTCAACATCACAACATGAAGAGAATAACGATGAGTGAACTTGTCTGTGACGTCAGCAAAGAAGGGAGGATCATTAAATGTGAATACACTAAAAATCTTATGGTCAGCCCCTTAAGAAATGTGACTAATTCATTTACAAATAAAATAAAACCAATATGGGCAAGCACACATGTTTCTTTTATATAAAACTCATTTCTATATGAACCGATTATCGTAATTCTTTAAGGTATAAATCGTAAATTGAATGATTGCTCATAGTAATAGAGTTCTAAAAAAAAGAGAAAGGATTAAATCGAAGAGTGTATGCTCTTTCTATATTTTACCATTGATGGGAAGCCAATGCAAACTTCTTCAACAATTATATCACCAGTCGGTCAAAGTTGTTCTAGTTACCACCTCCGCCTAATCAAATACATGATATTTTTCAATTCTAAAGAAAAGAAATCACCATTTAATAATCATAACCCGAGCGTGATTGTGATTATAGCCCATGTATGTACATATGTACACATGTATATACATACATATATGTATGTATATTATTTTTTGCAATTGTAGAGAACAGCATTGGTCAGCAATGTGGTGGAGTCACGCGACACACGACAGACGGGAGAAAAGCACAATTTTTCATTATGACTGGTGGTCCGGATGGTAAACGGCTGGAGAGATGATGAAAGTGGGCAAAGGGAAACCTAACAGCCGCTCTCAATCACTTATGCTCTCAACCTGTCATATGGGCTAATAAGGGCCACACGCATCTGTTTACCTGAAAGTAATGATGTGTGTGGAAGTGGGTGAAGGCGGTGGGGTGAGGGGGGGGGAGGAGTACGTAACGATCTAGTAACTAACGGCTTATCAGAGTAACATTCGCTTTTCTTTACTTTTGTTAACTGGCCATAAAATAGCAAGAAAAACAGCATTTGGACGGAACAGTAGCCAGATGAATTGGTCACCGACGTCACTCAGATTAGGATTTAAGATGATGGCAGCAATGCTGATGACGATAATAATAATAGCATTCTCCTAAAGATTAACCGAAACTTCACATTTTATTCTTTTTATTATTAAGTGGAAGGAATTTGATACATACATAAATCCCATAGAAACTGACACAGAGACATGCCTATGCAATATAATCTATATATACATACATACATATCTATGTATGTATGTATATATAATCTAGCTTCTTTACAAACAAATTATTGTTATTGACTTGAATAAAACGTTAGGAATTCTTATTTTAATGTAAACTTGCGATTTAACTTTTGTTCAAAACAAAAGGAACACCGAGGTTTCTTTGTTTCCGAGACGGTCTTCTGTCTCTCTCTCTGTCTATCCTCCCCCACTAACAGAACCTGCACCACCCATGGAATGCTGCAACACAACAACAACAAAACAAAACGGCTGGCTGAAAGATTTTCTATTGTGACGTCACACGGCGTGTGATGACGGCGACGTAGATGCTAACACATGCACACACATACAAACATACAAAGTGTGTGAGTGTGGGACGGGAACACAGACACCCTCCATCATACACACACACACACATACACTGGCAGGCAGGCAATCAAACTTGCAAATGAAAATACAGCAAATCCAAATGCAAAACAAAAAGAGAACAAGAAATAGGCAAAAATGACCAGTCCAGGCAGAAAACACGCATGGACATGGAAATAGATTGGGAATAAGAACACAATAGAATCGATAAAGCGCATTACACCTGTATTGGTATGCACACACACACAAACATTTAGTCACATCACACACAGACAGACGCACGCGTGCACACATGTATAATTGTTTTTGTTGCTTTGCCCTGTGCTGCTGCTACTGCTTTCTTGCTGCGGATTCTAGAACTCTGACGACGTAGACGACGGCCGCAGAGAACCGTGATGACCCATTTTTTGACCAAAGTAATGAAGGTTAGCCCAAGTAGTTACTTACCACGTTTGACTGCATCCTCGTAACTTATGCAGGCGTGTTTAGACTCTTTTGTGCCCATTGCTAATTGCGGGGCAAGGTGGGGGTGCTCCCTCTGTCAATTTCACTCACTCTCTCTTTCGCTCCTGCAACCACACAATCACAACAACAACAATAACGTCGTCGTCGTTTTGTGACTACACTTTTCACATTTGTTTATGTTTTTTTTTGGACCATCAATAATTTCTGAAGAAAATTCTTGAGAAAATTCTGACCGAACCAGAATAACAATAACAATAAAAAAAAAAACAAATAAGAATAAACTTTCAGTAAAATGGCAAAATCTGCTGTTACCGCTTACAGCCACCTTACGCTGTTAACTCATTACGAGACGTTAACTTATTTCGAGTCTGTTGACTAACACATTGTCTGTTGCTGAACAACACTGGAGTGCCAGCTGTTAAGCTAACACTGCTGGAAATCGAACTGTTTGAGTTGCGCGGTCTTTTTTAATTAAATAAGCCTTTTAAATAATGTTACCAATTAAAATAATTAAATATAGTTATTATTATATGGCGAATCCAGGGGCCTCTTCAGGGAGGATTCATGGGTAGCAGCAACATGAAGTAAGCATTAAAAATGCCGCTGGGCTATTTCGGTTTCGTTATCGAATAATAATTGAGTTGCTTTAAATGTTCACTGGGTTGAAGGTAAATAAATAAAATTGGAATTGAAATAAAACTGTGGATTGCGTGGGTTTTATCTGCTTATAATTGATTTTTAATATAGAAAAATTAATAAAACATTAAGTGCGGTGGTGGTGTTACATCAATAAAGCGGTTCGATGGTTTAATTTTGGGATGGGAAAACCGATACATCGATGTTTTTTCCCGATGTTCGATGGTTTGCAGCCCTACTCTCGAGTAAATTAGAAAAGTAAATTAGAAAGCAAAGCAATAATTTAGCGTAATTTTTAAGTCCCGCCAACAACAGCAGCAGCAGCCCCAAACATACAATATATCCCCAAAGTGCAGCTGAGCCGCACAGAGAACGCTGAGAACGCGACGCGGCTAAATTGTGAATTGCAATTGGAGTTTTCGTGTGTTTCTTTTTTTTTTGTAAACGAAACTACGTCGCCATTTGTGACACACACGCACACACACTATCAAACCAACACACACATACACCAAGAGATCTCTGAAAAAACCGAAATATACAGTGTTTTGTTGGTGGCTGTCTGCTTGTCTGTTTGGTTACGTCGAGGAATTTTTTTGTTTGTTATATAGCACGCAGCGTGATCCGTAGTAGTAAATAGTAATAATCATCAACTGACTAAAAATAAACCACCGTGTATAACAACAAAAACATCACCATCAGTCCAGGAAACGGAGGAGGAGCTCAGAACGGAACTAAACCCAACCCAACCCAAGTCTAACCCCATCATACCCACGAAATTCAAGTTTACCTGTGATTGAATCAGCTGCAGCAGTTGCAACAACAGAGAATAATGGCCAAAACCTATGATTATCTGTTTAAACTGCTACTCATTGGCGACTCTGGAGTGGGGAAGACCTGCATATTGTTTCGTTTCTCTGAGGATGCGTTCAATACAACATTTATATCTACAATAGGTAAGAGAGAGAGGGAGAGAGAGTGATAGAGACGGAATGGGAGAGGGATAAAGAGACACCCAGAACAAACTACCATTCTTATCCGCATACATCATCGCCCCAAACATCATTAACATACATCGTCATCATCATCATATTTGTCCCTCTACCCTCGGTTCCCTTCCCAGGCCACGGTCTGCCTTGTTTTTTAATTAATTATGACGCCGCCGGGCGAGCAGCAGCAGCAGCACCAGCTATCGCTCTCGGATTTGGACTCGGGAACTCGCACTCACATTTCACACTCAAATTGTGACTCATTTCGTGAAGCGAACTGAAATGTTCTTCTTTATTTTGTTGGGCCTTGTGTCTTTTGCCTTGCCTTTTATTTGTCATAATTATTATGATAATTATTATTATTATTGTTGTTTTTGCTGTTACTGGTATCGGCGGGAAAGCCATAAGGGCGCTTATTATAGGCGTGGCAAGGAATTTCTTCTTCTACAAACAGCTATCAGCAATATCCCCAGTATCCGGCTATGGCAACACAAAGAACTTTAAATCGCCCCCATAGAAAAGAAAATAAATAAATAAAGTTTAAAGGCTAAGATTAGGATTAAGCATTGAATTTGATAAGCTGGAAATAGTATCAGTTTACCAACTATTAGCATATATAGTTAAATATCCTTAGAAACTGTAACTATTCCCCTTTTATACATTTGATTTCCATCTTTTGATGGCATAACAAATGATAATAGCAGCTGCTCCCCGATGACCTTTAAAATAGTTCACTCCCGCATCTTGGTATCGACCAAAAAATCTTTCTTTTCCTGCTTTCGTCTTCTCTGAAAGTCATTAAACTTTTTACGCTGCTCATTATCAGTAAAATACATACATAGCTGCCACGGGGGCTCATTTGGAAATTGATACTGGACTGTATGTATTATACTGTTGTGAAGGGAAGGAACGGAAGGGAAAAGGGCTTTGTCATGCTTTAATGTAAATGATGTATATGTACATACATATATGTATTATATATAATTTACATTTATTGATTCCCCAGCCTTCTTCTTACCTCTTTGACGTCCCAACCAACCCAACAGCTGGGCCATGATAGTGCAAGATTGCTCAAGAAATTGTTTATTTTCGACCGTTTGGCACGTTCCTCCAACAACAACAACAAGCAACATGGTTTGTTAATCAATTGCGTTCTGCTGCCGAGAACTCTTAGTTTTGTTTGCATTTTGGCTTTTTCGTGTGGGATTCGGGGGCCCTTTGTCTACGTCACAATTAGACGTGGAAAAGATTTTGGCAAAACAAGAATTACTAATGAAATCAATTTTTTTTTCCCTACAGGTATCGATTTTAAAATTAGAACAATTGAATTAGATAACAAGAAAATCAAATTGCAAATATGGTAAGTTCGTTTTCACTCATTATCATGCTCGAAACTCTTTAATAGCGTCGTTGGTTTCATTTTTCTAGGGACACTGCCGGCCAGGAGCGTTTCCGCACAATAACTACGGCCTATTACAGAGGTGCCATGGGCATTATGCTGGTCTATGATATAACGCAGGAGAAATCATTTGAGAATATTAAAAATTGGATACGAAATATTGAGGAGAATGCCTCAGCGGATGTGGAGAAAATGCTGTTGGGCAACAAATGTGAATTGAATGATAAGAGACAGGTAGGTGATTCAAAGAAACGCGAAATGTGAATTCACATTTATTTATTGTGATTATTAAGTGCTTTATAATAGCTACTAAACAAAAGTAGTACCAATATCGTTGATAAGTTTAAGCACTTTCTTAGCCAAAAAGCAATCGACCTTCGATTAGCTTAGGTTTGTTTGAATTTAAAATAAACGATGATCAAACCACGACTATCGTTTTTAAAAACTGATAGGATAAATGAATTATGTATACATACATATCAACCATATAATTGACAAAGCATTTGACTTCCATTTATTGATATTTTGTTTTGTTTTTCTTTGCACAGGTTTCAAAAGAACGTGGCGAGCAATTGGCTATTGAGTATGGCATCAAGTTCATGGAGACATCCGCGAAAGCTAGCATCAATGTGGAAGAGGCCTTCCTCACACTCGCCAGTGATATCAAAGCGAAAACGGAAAAGCGAATGGTTAGTCCAAGACGAGATTTAAGAGTCACACAGAGAGACAAATGCTTATTCGACCTATTATTGTTATTTTCTAGGAGGCGAACAACCCACCAAAGGGAGGTCATCAATTGAAACTTACCGAGAGCCGGCCAAAGGATAGTTGGTTGTCGAGATGCAGTCTGCTTTGACGTGGCAATGTTCAATTGGCACTGATGCGGCAAGGTGGTCATAATTCTGATAATATATGTGGTAGTAGTTTTCTTAACTCTTGTTAAGTTCGAACAACAGCAACTAAACAAAACAAACACACACAGCAGCAACAACAAGAAACAACTCCAGGTCGTCTTCTCACCTCCTCTGCTCCTCCTCAATCCCTACCCATCATGCAACATAATGGAAATATTGTAATATTAAACTATAAATTTATAATACCAGCTATTATTAATTAAACGAACATGACTTGGTGTACGAAATATGTATATATATATACATATATATAAATTATACAGTTATCGAGAAAGCAGTATAATTAAAATTAAGTTTCAAAAAAGAATGAATAGCAACCGATGCAATGCAATGCAATCTAATCCAATTCAAAAGAAAAATGTAAACCCATAATATCCGATTCAATTGAATCCAATCTGCATCCAATCCTAGTCCGCCTCCTCTAACTCGAAGATTATTATTTGGTTGTTGTCAATTTGTGTAATTAATTACTTGTAAAATAAATATATGTATATAATATATGCATATCATTTAGTTTCCTTGGTTCCTTTTTGCTCAATCGATTCAATCCCTCCTCGTCCTCCCACCCTCTTTGCCATTTTGTTAAGCGTATATATATAACTAAATATATAATTTAACACACACTCACACACATATACAAGGTGTTCAGACGCACAATTCCAATATGCGTATTCCTTTTACCAGAACTCTCTCCTAATCCTTCTGCACTCTAATATTGATGGATTGACCATTCCGTTTGATCCGTTTCCTAGCCATGCGGGTGCTTACATCTCCCTCCCTGCCTCCTTTCCCTTTCTCTATTTCTTCACATACATTTCATTTTCTTTATTTCTAGTTTTTACTGTATTTATTGCTCTCGTTTATTTGCCACACAACACACACACACACACACAAACAAACAGAATAAAGCGTTATTTCTAATAAAAATATATAATATATGTACGAAAGGTATGAGAATCGTGAATATGGAAATTTGTAGTACATGGGGTCAGATGTATGTATCTATTTGTAATACGATTGGATGATGATAATGATAATAATATGTAATAATAATAATAATGATATATATTTAATATTAAAATTGAAATGAAATCCATACAGCGCAGTAAAAGTAAAAAAAAAAAACAGAAACAAAATACATATTGTGAAATTAATTGATAACTAAATGCATATTTGATATTAATGAATTACTTGTAATATTAATTATTAAACGTATACAATTTTATAAAAATAAAACCACGTGCAAGAAACAAATTCATTCTGAATCCTGTCTGACTTACCCAAGACTAAACCAAGGGCAGGGCAAGTGGGGGTGGGTCGAAAAGGATTTGGAGAATTTTTGCAACAATGCGAATAGACAATACTTGGTTTATGTTTATACCTGCGTATTTGGCCCCCAGAATATGAGAGTATGAAGAGTATTTCAGGACTGGGGCCTTTATTTCGCTAAATCCGTTCCTGAATAATATTTTGGAATAGAGAATATTATGGGCAACCGGCTACAACATTTATAGCTACTTACTTTCGATTATCTGGGGAATATCATTTCATTTAATATCTGTAATAAAGTCAGAAGATATCTTACTTTAATGGGCAGTAAACTGAAAATCTATCGTAAGTCATTATGTCATTTAGTAAACGAAACTGTCATTCCCAGTCTGGTTAGACCAGAAGCTAATAGTTTTATAGCAACTTACCAAATTCCGAATTTCTTGTGACATTTAAAAGACTACATAATTCCAATTTGGTAATATTTAGTAGTTGTTTTTTATAGCTCGTTTAATTGGACCACAATTTATAAGCTCAAAGTGCGTTGACATTTATTTTTTTTCTAAATGAATAATAATAAAAAATAAAGGTCCAAATGCATCAGTAAATTGATATATGCACCCTTAAAGAATGTGAGGGTATTACACTCTGTTAATGTTTAACAGCCGATTAACAGCCATCCAACATGTTAATAACATTTGAATACTGTTAATCCAATTTGAGCCTGTGAGAGTTTCAATAATTTTTATAAATGTATTTAAAAAAAAAAGCTGTTTGATTTTTTTGTCTTAAACGATAAACAGAGAAATGGATAAGCTTAAAAATATGTATATATAGAAACAATTACTTGTACGATACGAACATTGGAATAATATAAACGGGAGATAGAAATAAAAGAGAGTAGAGCACGACATACATACATACATACACATACATAGGGGTAAACAAACACACAAGGCTCGGATTCGGATTAGGATTAGGTTTATATAGACAAGATGCGATTGAGTAAATTTAAGTAAATAGTTTGCGAAGAGAAGGAAGAAAGGAATTGCACGCGACGGCAGCACTCGAGCTGTCTCCATGGGTTACGCCTGAGGCAAGTTCTGATAATAGGTCGACAGTATTTGCCAGGCATTTGGCTCCATAAACCCATCGGGTGGACTGGCTCCAGTTTTGGCCAATGTTCGCATTTTGGTGCCCGATATGAACTCAAAGTCATCTTTGCGTTGTGGCTCAAAGAAGGCCATACGGCTGGCAGTTTTATCGTAGGCGGCTACTCGGAAGGGCAGGATCTGGAATGATGATGGGATGGATGGATAGTAAATGGATAGTTGTTGTTGTGTGTGTGTGTGTGTGCAACCCACCTCCATGCTGTCCAGTCCTTGGGCCATTTTTAGTACTCTTGCTCCATGGGTAGCATCATAGAGATTGCCATCGGGATAGGCATGTTTATCGGGATGAGGCATGCCCGCAGGATCCCTTCCGACAATATAGAAATTGGCACCGGCATTCATTCGAGCCTTGGCATGCCATTGAACTTCTGTGGGACCGGCATACATCATTGGCGATGGAAAGATGGCTAGCACAGTATCCTCGCGCCTCAGGACTCCGGCGTCGAGAACGGCCTGGTGTTGCTTCATACGCACCTGCAGCGGCACATCATCATCCTTGGTCCAACCGCCTAATGGATGAAGTAACAGAACCGGTTGCTTAAAACCCCGGTCCAATAGCTGCCTCCTGGTATCCTGCATAAGGAGAGCATGACCATTGTGAATGGGATTACGCAGCTGAAAGGCGAAGATAGCGTCCGCATTGAGCTCTTTGAATTTGCGACGCAACTCATTCGGCGTTAGGCGATACTGATCGAGACCATCCTGCCATCGAATGCGTTCAATGACGGCCAGATCGCCGCCGACCAGATAATCGCCAGCTTCATAGACCTGCTTGCTGTACGGATGTGATGGATTGCTAGTGCCAAATTGACGAGCCAGACGTTCCTCCTTGCGTTGGTAGTAGAATTCAGGTCGCCGTAATATGGCCACTGCCTGACCTTGATGCTTCAATGTGAGGGCAGACACACCCTCCAGTCGCTCCTTGTCCGCTGTTGTGGCACTCAGGACAATGGGCACTGAGTGATTCTCTCGATAGGATCCATCCATGCCGCTTTGCAATGTATTGAAGTGCAGCGTCTGTAAATATTCATCCTCACGCATGAATCCCCGCAAAGGGAAGGCCCATCCTTCGGCAAGCACTTGAACCCATTGCAACTCCACCGTACTAATGTCGAGTCCCGGCAACGATTCAGCCTCATGGCGTAAAGTCTGAGAGGCAATCGCATCGCTGGGATACAATTCGGGTAGCTGGTCCACGTCGCGCAAGGAACGTGGAATGATACCTTCCTGCTCTAGCAGGGTAACCAGCTGCTGCGTGGACTCACGCACTGTATACCCATCCGTATTCACAACCAACTCTGGCTGTTGGGGTCGCTCATATTCCTGCGTGATCCCGGTAAAACCCTTGATTGTGCCTTCTCGTGCCTTCTTGTAGAGCCCCTTCACATCGCGAGTCTCGCACACATTCAGTGGTGTGTCCACAAAGATCTCATAGAACTTAAGCCCAGCATCCTTGTGAATTTTGCGGGCCATCTCCCGATCATCGGCAAAGGGGGACACAAAGCTACAAATGGCCACCACTCCGCTATCGGCAAACAATTTGGCCACTTCGCCCACTCGCCGAATATTTTCCTCACGCTCGGCGGGCGTGAATCCCAGATTCTTGTTCAATCCAGTGCGTATATTATCTCCATCCAGGCCATAGGCCGGAATTCCCCCGGGACACCAAGTACGCTTCCAGTTCGAACGCGATTGAAGTTTTACCAGCACCGCTTAAACCTGAGAAGTAGTTTGAATCACTCTAGGATGTTAGGGAAGGGATGACAGATCCTCACTCACCGGTTAACCACACTGTGCAGCCACGAAAGCCACGGCATAGACCCAGATTTTTTCCGCGCGTCTCTCGTGTAACATGATGCTTCTGTTCCGTCACATTCGTTGCCACCTGTAGACACTGTAGGCAGGGAAAAGAGAGCAGAGGGAAGCGGGGGAATTTCGTTCTTGAATCTTGTTTTGGTGCAAAATTATCATAAATTAATATTCATGCCGCGACCATGATGATGATGATGATGATGATGCCCCAGGTGCCATTAGCTAGCTCTAGCTAAAGCTGTGGCCCCTTTGAACAATTGCTGGATTTGACCCTCGAGCGTTTTTCTTTCATTTCTTTTTGCAGAATCTCAGCCGCTTATACAGTTTGTTGACCCCTTCCCTCTATTTTATTCCATTTCATAAGCAGGCCGGAGGCAAATGGCACTGCGATGAGATAAACACCAAGTCATCCATCCATATTTGTGGTAAGTGAGTGTGAGTGAGTGTATATGAGATGACAATTTGAAAAAAAATTCAATAGAATTCGTAACGCTCATAGATTAAACCATTATAGATTTCCAATCCCATAAATCAATATTATTCTGACATTCCAAGTTTCGTTTTCTCCACAAAAACACCAAAAACAAAATAAACTATTGTGAGTGTGAGGTAAAGGGTTTTTATGGGTTTTTATCAATAATGTTTCAATTCCATATTTTTTTCATATTACTTCTTCTATAGATTTATTTTCTCCAACAAAACTCCAAAAGGTCTTATGTGAGTTCGATCTCAACAGTTCTTATGTTCTCCGAATCTCGACCTGCAGGTTTGATTTCTCCATCAAAACGCAAAAAAAAAAAAAACAACTTATATTCTGATAATATTTAAGAAGCTTTCCTTCTTATAATCAGATTTTGAATACAATCTTTTAATTTAAAAATATTCTAGATTGACTGACTTCAATCCTTCGGCCCTTATTCATTGCCTTAAGCGATTCTTCAGTTTGTTGGCTTTATCGATCTTACCCGTCTTTTGATATGAGGATAAAATCCAATGGGTGGATTCGGCATTTTGTATCAATATATATATATATTTATATAGATTTTACGCACTCTTTTTTTATTATTGTTTTTTATTAATTGATTCTGATAACAGAATGAAATTATGGGGACACCAAGCAGCGCGTTTTGGTTGTTGTGCAAAGTTTCACCAGTTTCCAACCAACCAAAGCGGAGGGAAATATTATGTTTGTTATTAGCTTTCAACTCTCATAGACACAAACGCGAGACGAGCGTTGAAAGCGAACTGAAAGTTTTAATAATATTTACGGGAATTATATGGTGTATATAATGGTGAAGAGAAGAGAAACAAAAAAAAAAAAAAGCGGAGAGCAGAAACAAGAGTGAGAGAAACAGAGAAAAAGAAGAGCTCGCTCAAACCGAGCTGAGCCGGGTTGGATCACAGAAATATTAACTAACCGTGTTCTGGATCCAGATGTCTCGTCGTCTGTTTGTCGATATATCAATTTAATGGCTTATAAGAAACTATATGATGGTGGGGGGGAACCAAATGTTTAAACATATGTTTCGTAGTTCTTAATGTGACGACAAAATGGCATAAATGTCTAATCTACATAAATAAATTCATATATGGTAAGAGATCTTACATATGTCTTGGTTATTCAAGACATGTTTTTTTTTTTTTAACATTTCTTTTTCAACTTACAAATTCATTGCATTTCTCATGATTCAATACGCAACATTTTGTCACTGGAGAAGAACTGATAATGTTATTGTTATTATTATTATTGACATTTGTATGGCTCAACAAGTTGGCGCGTTTAGTAAACATTTCTTTTTTTGATTTTTGTTCACCCACAAAGTAGTAAGATAAATAAATATATATATATATATCTATATATATATATATATATATATAGAAAGCAATCTCAGAGTGATTCCGAGGTGGTATATACAAAGAGGCGTTTTCTTCTTTTTTCCTTGTCAACGTTTTCGTTAATTAAACAACAAGTGAGAGTTGACTTCTTTTTTGTCTCCGTGATTCGTGTTGTTTTTGTTTTTTTTTTCCTTTCGTTTATAGTTTTTTTGTTAAGCGCAAAATGAAACCATATACACACAGGTGAACTTTCTCGACGCAGCTCAAAACTGCAACTGAAGTTAAATTGAATATGCAACCGTCAGGAGGAGATACAGACAAACGACCAAGTCAAGCGACCAACCAACTAACCAGCTAACCAATCAGCCAACGAACAGGCGTTGCCTCAATGTGAAATGAAGGCAACTAACATTTGCCAGAGAGATAAAAAACATGGAAAAAATAAAGCATTTGTTTACCATCACACAAATGTTTATTGTTTCTCATAGTATATTCTAACTTAGTGTATTCTGTTAACCCAATTGCCAACTGAGTACATACTTATACATATACATACATATGTATGGAAAAAAGAAAGAATAACCAAAACAAAAAGCAATTTTTGGCTAAATGTAAATATTTACAAACTGCTGACGAGGGCAAAGGTACGCAATAGTTAATACTTTGCCCCGCATCCCCTCCGAGAGGGCAGATAGCAGGAGATACAATTGAGATACTTAAGAGTTAATTAGGCCAATTAGATGTCGTTTTGCAGTTGCCTGTTATTTAGGTTTGATAAGAATTCATTATCACTAACTTGGCAACTATTTCTGCAGAAGAATTAGCAAATTCTATTCTATTCTATAACGATAAGAAAAGTTTGCTTAAAGAAAGCCCCGAATGGACTTCATCTAAATATAAATCCGCCCCACATTACCTATATTAAAAATTTGAAAATCAAAGTCATTGAGTTGCATCATCGTATTGAGCAAAACACAAAAATCCATTAAACGATATTGCAAAAAACAATTAACTTTAGTAGGAGATCCAGCATTGTTAATGACAACTAAGTTTAAGTACTTACTATCTATGTATGTATGTATATTACCCTACATAACATGGAGTTAAATGAAATTCGGCAATGAATTGGAACAATGGAACTATGTACTATGAGAAGTCGTCATCGTTTTCGTTGTGGTCATTCAACTTTTGACTGACTTCACTGTGGGGTCTGAGGTTTGAAATCTGACCAAGTTTTTGTATCCATCCGCAAAAGTATCTTCAACTTGTTTACAATTCGTTAGCACAGGGGCCCCCAAAAAAAGAAAAAGACTTGGGGATACTTTCTTTTTAATTTTAACTTGTTTCCCTCTATCTCTCTCTGGCACTTACTAAGTTGGTCTCAGTGTGTGTGTGTATAAAGATAATAAAAACCTGTTGAAATTTAGGAAGTCAACTAACATAGATATTGCATAAGAAAAGAAATAATAATCATAAAACTGGCTAAAAGTAATTGCAGATGTACATAAAAAAAACCAATTCCATAAAAAAGGAGGCTTTAATGCATCGCATTATTTAACACATTACTCAACTCATTAGTAATCCTCCACTCCGTCACTTGGCCTATTGATTTTGTAATCATAACAATAGAACGCCATTTACATAATATCTAATACCATAAATTTCTTACTTTGCCGATTTCTGACATACATTCTGTTGACTTTGTAAGAGTAATTGGTAGTAATCTATTCCAGAAATTATTTAGATTACACGTGCCCATATGTACATACATACATACATATGTATATACACATGCATGTGTGTATATAAAGATTTCTGCAGAATTGGCAGTTTTTGTTTTTTAGACTGATTAAGCAAGTCTTACAGTATTTATTCCTATATAAAGTACCTACTTACGGGATGCTCTAACTCAACGATTAGACAAAACAAAAACCGGGCATTGCCTCGAATTTGGGTCACTTTTGGAATAGAATGATAAGATAATGAATGGGTTTCAATGGCAATGTGACGTTAGCTTCTGATTATGGTTCTTTGGGAATTTTTGGTGATAGGTCGGGGGAAGTTTACGTGTTGTCATTAACCAGGGGTAGGGGGATGAAGAAGTAGGTGAGAGAGTGTAGTGGAATTGTGATACAGATGAACTATCTAAAGAAATGGTGTCAACAGCTGTTATAATAAATATGAACCCAGCACCACACCCCATCCATCCATCCATCCATAGGCACAACATCATATCCGCGTTCCAGTTTAGTTCAGGTGATCCAAATTTTCTTTTTTTTTTTTTTTTGGGAAGGGGCGGTTGCCCGTTGCATGTCTTTTATTTCCTTTCCTTGACACAATTGTACAAATACAGGTGGGATAGCAAGGGGGGTGTGGGAGAAGACACTGAGGCTGGCCACGTACCTTACACTTTTTCATTTTGTTTTACTCACCGTTTTTTGACGTTTCTTACTGCTCTCCGGTGTTGCTGCACTCATCGCGGAAAATCACACTTGGTCGCCACGGCTAGGAATTTAACACTGAACTACAGACTACAATCAATTTTGTAACTGTTGATGAATGAAAGACGATGGTACGTGACGCGGGAGGAAGACGATGAGTGAGTACCGCACGATTGGATCACATGGATATTTTACACATTGTTGCAATTGAGCTATTGCAGAAACTTAGCATTAATGTCAAATCAAAAACCAATCAATGGTTAACATAAAATTTTTATACAAAAAATCTCTCTCCCGCACGACACACAAACACACACACGCAGTGGCGTACACACACACACGGACGCAGGCACGCAGCTACACTGTCGGCGCTCAGCTGTTCAACTGCTGGAGATGAGAAACTGCTCCATTGCTTTTTAGCTATGCTTTTTTTCAAACTTTCACCATTTATTTCACAACACGAAATCACTATAAATTGTTATTGCACTACATGCTCACTTAGTTCTTGATTAATATAAATATCAATTCATTTAAATCGTCAATTGGCTCAGCTCTAACAGATAGAGGGAGAAAAAGAGTTATCGTTTATCGGCGGTATTTTTTTAATCGATTGCAAGAGCATTTAAATTTACAGCAACTTAAATAGGATTTGTTGTAATAAATAAATCATGAAAATGTTTTGTTTATTGGAGAAAAAACAAAAAAAAATGTAGATAAATATTCGTATATATATATATATAATTCTGTGTCTTAAAATTACCAAGGAGGAGTGTTCTCTAATACGGTGGCGGCTGGTGTTGGTACTGCTGCTGCTGCCCCATCATGTTCTGGCGCTGCAGCTGAGCCACAAGGTTGGGGGTCTGTTGTTGATTCATACTCTGCTGTTGTTGGACTCCAACACCGACACCGACACCGACGCCCACGCCCACACCCATGCCGCCACCACCAACAGCATTAGCCCCACCGGCTGACTGTGGACCACCGCCCATGCCAACACCAACACCACCGCCACCACCCATGCCCTGCATTTGCATCATTTGCTGGTGTCGGAGCTGTTGCTGTTGTTGTTGTTGTTGCTGGAATTGTTGCTGTGTGGGCAGGACACCGGGTTTACCACCGCCAGCTTGTTGCTGTCGGGCATAAGGTGGCACCTGGCCAACGCCCACACCACCTGGGCCGGGGCCCATCATATTGGACATTGTAACATTGGGTGCTTGGTTCATGTATTGGCCACGATTTCCGCCCATCATGCTGCCGGGCATGTTGCCTCGCTGTTGTTGTTGCTGTTGCTGCTGTTGCTGTTGCACGGCGGCTGCAGCCATAAACTCCGGGTTGTTTCGATTCGCCTGTTGCATTTGAGGATTGAAATTGCCCATCAAATTGGCTTGTTGCTGCTGCTGCTGATTAGGTCCCATGCCCACGCCCACACCAACGCCTACGCCAACACCAATGCCGGCTCCTCCGCCTTGTTGTTGCATGCCCTGTTGTTGCTGTTGCTGCTGTTGTTGTTGATATTGGTTTTGGAAATTCTGGAACTGCACCTGCTGCTGTGGCTGCTGCTGCATCATGCCCTGCTGTGGCATGGCGCCCATTCCCACACCGACATTCACACCCATATTCGGATTGTTTCCCACTCCGACGCCAACGCCAACACCAACTCCCACTCCATTGCCTCCCTGTACGCCCCCGCTTTGCATCAGTTGATTGGCATTGGGATTGCCCACCATTCCGACCATTCCTTGGGCCATCTGTTGTTGGATCATTGGATTCTGTGACATACCTTGGCCACCCATGTTCATTTGATTCATCTGATTCATGCCGGGTCGCATGTTACCGCCACGCATAAATTGCTGCTGTTGCTGATTCGGATTCATTTGCTGTTGCTGATTCGGATTCATTTGCTGTTGCTGTTGAGCATTCTGTTGTTGTTGCTGTTGCTGCTGCTGTTGTTGTTGTTGTTGCTGCATTGCATTGAATGCGGCCACAGTTTGAGGATTTTGCTGTGCATTCATTTGCTGCTGGCGCAACTGCTGAGGATTCATTTGTTGTTGCTGTGGTCCTCCAGGTCCAACACCCTGTTGCTGCTGTTGCTGTTGTTGTGCCTGCTGTTGCATGGGATTAAAACCACCAACTCCCTGTTGTTGTTGTTGCTGCTGCTGCTGTGTCTGTTGGAAGGAGCTAGGAGCACGTTGCCGCAACAACTGAGATAGAGCCTGCTTGGAGTTTGTATTCTGCGGCGGTCTTTCGATACGATTCACTGGAATGACAAATGTATGACATTAAATTGTGATGGGGCTAGAAAAGTCGCTCACTCACTTTGCATATTCTGTTGATGTGGAGCATATTGATTGTGATATTGCTGCGGGGCCTGCTGCTGTTGCGGTGCATTATGCCATTGCTGCTGCTGCTGTGGCCCACCGCCAATGGGACCTCCAGGGCCAGCACCTGGACCCTGTTGCATAAAATTGACCTGTTGATTCAATGGGCCATTACCGCCGCCCACATTAAGTTGCTGTTGCAGCTGATTCGGTGTCATTTGTTGCATTTGCTGTTGCTGTTGCATCATGGCATTTTGTTGTTGCATCATGGCATTTGGATTGGGTCCAAATTGTTGCATGTTCATCTGTGTTGAAATTAAGAAGGAAAGAGAAGTATGTGGATTGTTGAGACAAAATGGGAAAATTAAGAGAATCACTCACTGGCATATTCATTTGCATTTGTCCCATTTGATTGTTTTGCATTTGCTGCTGCTGCATATTGAGTTGTTGTTGTTGCTGCTGCTGTTGTTGTTGTTGTTGCTGCTGTTGTTGTTGCTGCTGCTGCATTTGTTGTTGCTGCTGTTGCTGTTGTTGTGGCTGAGGCGCCAATTGAGGCTGCTGTCCTTGTTGAGTATTCACCACAGGCGGCGTTTTGGGATTCTTAGGTTTACGTTTCCGTGTGGTCGTACCCTTACCTCGACCTCGGCCAGTACCTACACCAACGGCACTGGGAGATTGATCCACCGATGATGGCGTGTCCGCTTTCATCATTTCATCCTTCTGTAAGTGGAGAAAACGTTACTAAGAAAACCTTTAAAGGAAATCTTCAATACTTACAATGCAAATCTTTTCTGGGACGGGCTCAATATCTTCTGGTGGAAGGGGCAATGGTTCATAATAGTAGCTACTCGGTTTAACCAGACTGTGCGTATGATACTTGAGATTACGATGAGCATCCTCATAGGTTAATGGTTTTCTTTCAAGCTTAACAGCTCCAAACCAGACCCAGGAGAAGGGCGCCGGATTCTTGTGACCTTCAAGTATATCCCAAACACTAATACGTTGCTTATCCGAGATGCGCAATTGTTTCTTGTCCATGTCACAGATCTTGTTGCCCTTTGTATCCATTCCAGCATGCTCGCATGCGATGACCTTAAAAAAGAGAATTGTTGGGAAAGATTAGTGGGTCAGATCACGTCTAGAATCGATTGCACTCACTTCGGTTGGCTGCTTATAGAGTGGCAACAGTTGCCGAATGACCCTTATCGAAGCATTGTTCTTCTCACCAATCTCCTTTTTCAATTTCTTCATGAGATTGAGATAAAGTTTTTTGTTCTCATCCCTTTCCGATTGGCTATCGGAGACAAGGGTCGAATGAACCAATGTGGCCAGCATGTCCACCACTGTGGTGAAGAGCTCTCGATTGCAACTGAGGTCAACCACACCCTGGCAGACGAGTTGGGCCAAGAGAATGGCCCAATCTGTGGTGGGCGTGCTATTTTTTTGGATGGCTTCAAACATTCCACCAACCAGAGAGAAGCGTAGTTGCAAAGCATCCAGGATTTCTTCACGTGCCTGTGGCTCGTCGACACCACCAATGGTATCCAACTAAAAAAAAAAAAACAAAACAAGTTATTGATTTCATAATTGGGTCGTCTTGGGACTCTAACTTACCTCGGCAAAGGATTGAAGACACTGGGAAAGTTGCGAGTAGAGGGATACGAGTAAATTCTCTTTGTACTCATCCTGACCCTTAAGGCAGGTGAGGATTAGGCCCAGAAATGGCTGATAGTTAAGTGGCATCTTCTTATTCCTCGTGGCCACACCTCCCAGCCCGTAGCTGTTGCTGCTGTGACAACTATTGCTCTTCTCCCGCTCATCGCCACTTCCCGAGCTATTGCAATCCGATTTGGGGACCTTGGAAAAGTAATTCATGGACTCCAGGACTTGGCCAGCTACCCGGAGAATGCGACCCTGGACGGCTGGCGTAAGTTTGGCTATCAATGGGGCCACCAGCCAGGTGGATGGCTTTGGCTTATGTGTGGCTTTCAATGCTCCCGGTAGAACAACCTCCTCCATGTGGAACACATCAATGGCCGCCCTGGCAACCGTGTCTAGCCAGACATTCAGCTCTGCCGTGTTGCTGAACGATTGGCGGTACATTAGCTGCAAGTCTAGCCACGAGATCCGCAACGTCCATTGGCCCAGATTCTCAAGGATTCTGACAATCATGGCTCGTTGATCCAGTTCGGAGATTATATTGAATTCAGCTTCGGGATAACAAATCATGTGGAGTACGCGCTGTGCTTGCTTGGCCGTGAGCATCTCATCGATGATCATGTCGCATAGTTGCTCCGCATTCTTCAAACAACGTTCAAGTACATGCTCCTGAGCACAGATCTGTTTAAGAACCGCCTGGGCGAATTCCAGCAAGGAGATTTGCTCCAATCCAGCAACTGAAGGCTGCTGAAGAGCCTCCTGTTCGGTAGTTAGACTCGTGCTGCCCAATTGCAGGTCGCTGGTGCCCAAAATTTGGCTGAGATCAGCGGGTCGCTGTTCATTGCTTTTGGGTGTGCTGCCAGGATGTACGGGAGTATTGAAACCGCTACGTTTGCCGCTACCAAATGCCCCACCACCCACCGAGGAGGAACCGAGTCCACCGCCGCTGGATCCCATTGGGGTCTTTAGCGCCGCATTGTCTACCACTATGAGAATGGCCTTTAGGACAGCCAGGACAGCGGCAATAGGTATCGTTTTATGGGCACCCACCAGAAGGTGGCGATCACAGCTCAAGCGAATGCTAAAGTCACTGCCCACAGCGTGCAGGGGATTGGGTGATGTGCTCACGGAATACATACCCGGCTGTGGAATCTCGAGAGTTTTAAAGAGCTTTAGCACCAGATGACAAGTCAAACGGGCTCCAGCCTCGGCATCTCCGCTCAGTTCGCCGCCACTGCCGCCGCCGGCTCCACTACTAACCGAACGGGCCAACGTGGGCAGCGCGAATTTGCTAACGAAATCCGCCAGAGAGAAGCAATGACGTGCCACCAAAATGCACACAAACACAGCCAGGGCATTGTGCGTCCTGCCCTGACCAATGTCCACCTGTCCGCCTAGATGGGGATAACGTGGACTTTTGCTTCCGCTGCACAGACTTTGGAGGGCGGCAATCCACTCCTCGGAAAGGACATTGCAACTGGCCGTTAGCTCGGCACAGGCCAATGCCATATCGTTCAAGCGCTCGTTATCCGTCTCACGGCAGACAGCGATGAGGGCATTGGACACAAAGCTATACACATTCGCCGGTGATTCGTGGAGTTGGCGTAACCAATGGGCTTCAATCTTGCCCCCACGGCGCGGTGCCACAAAGACCTCTTGCAGGAATTGATGATTATAGCCCTGTGGGGGCAGACTCAACTGCTCCGGAGTGTTGAAGATGTCCTTGAAGCGCTTAATGCATTGCAGCTGCTGATAATACTCATTTGATTGCTCCTTGCCCTGCAGCAGGACACAGGACTCGTGCAGATCACTCAAATAGGCAAGAATGCAGCGTTCTGCTGAGCTGCACTCGCTCGGATTGTTTACATGGCGTATCGTCCGACAGAGACCTTCAAATACGGACATTGTTTGCTCCGGAGAGAGGAGCAAGCAGCTGTGGTAGCGTCGCAGAATACTCACAATGTAGAGGGCCAACGAGGTGGTATACCCACGGACCATGTTTGATTTTTTTAGTTGCAACTGATGCTCCACTTCGGGCAGCTCCTTGAGCAGATTATCGCAAAGCTCCAGCAGACTATAGATATTGAGGGCCAGCTCCATGAGATCAAAAAGAAAGGCGACATGCTCCTGTACGGGCAGATAGTTATTGTTACCCGAAGCGAAGCCATTGAGCTGCTCCAGAATATTAGCCGCACATTGAGCGGTGACGACATGCTGATCGAAGTAGGCCATGTGCTGGCACTTGGCGGTGGTTGCCTCGAAGTTAAACTCGTTGCGGGAATGCTTCTTTACCTTGCCACCCTCAGCCACATCGATGGAGAATTTCTTGGTGAAGAGTTTGCCAATCTCTTTGGACATCTTCTTGACGGCATGCTTCTTTTCGTCTCGCTCTTTGCCGACTCCAAAGAGAAGAATGTATCGCTGGTTGCTCTCAGTGCTGTAACTGGCCATGCTCGGATCATCCTGGGGAATGGGAAAGTGTTTGGTGTACACATAATGCCGCGAAATGGGCGGAGTGGAGTGACCGTTGCCAGTTCCATTGCCATCACCGTCGCCTGGTGGCCCAATCTTTGGACTGTCTGGCGCCTCATGCTGCTGACCCTTTTCCTTGATGTTCTGCACGAGTTTATCCAAATCATCATCGACATTGGAGTCGTCAAATTCGTTGTGCTTGAAATCCAATCCGCCGCCAAAGCCATCATCATCAAAACCATGACTTGTCGTGGGCGGCGGTGGAGCCGGCGGGGGCGGAGATGTTTTTGATGTGACCACCGATGATTTGTTCACCAGTGTGGACTCTAGCAACAGATCTCCTCGTGAGATTAGCGTGTGCATGTAGGCATTGTGCCAAAATACATCGTGTCGTATTAGAGCACTGAAAAGTTGCACCAAATTGGTGAATTCTGTGCGCTGCTGCGGACTGCTGGAATGCTCATCTAAAACGGGTGCATCGTGGTCGAGGAATTGCATCAAAACATGCTGGAACACAGGCAATCCGTCAATCAGTCCCGCCCCGGAGGCTAATGAATCCTTATCCTCCTTGTCGTTGGATTGCTCAGCCGGAGTGCTGGTGACATCAATCTGCCGCTTGTCCAACAGAATAGCCACCACCATGGCACGATGTTCACCCCACCGTTGACTTGAAACTGCCCATTCGCAGAGAATCCTTACAGTGTCCTTGTCCTGCTTAGGTTCATAGCTGGGACGTTGCGACTGCTGTTGCTGCTGTTGATCCGATCCAGAAACTACTGCCACGGGCTCGCTATCTTCTCGCCGTTTGCTGGGAAAGATGTGGGCATAAAGAGTGTCCATGCTGTTGCACTGATCCATGCGCTCGAAACAATGTGTATCCAAATAATCCAGAGTGGCCAGGACACTAGTATAATGGTTCTTCCCGGCACTCAACCACTTGGAGGCAAACCAATTCTGCTCTGCATGCTGGGTCCGGACGACTATGTCGGCTTCGGCGGCACGCAGTTGTCGTCGCAGCTCCTGATTAGTCCGAGGACAACGCGTTGGCATGGGCAACACGGAAGGAGCCAGCGGCAAATGATCCAACGGACTGCCTACCAGCGATGAAGGAGCCCGATGGGCGGCTATGCCACTCCAAACCAGAGCTGTGGGACATTCAATTGTTATGATCTGAAGAATGGTGCTTAGATAGAGCACAATATCCCGATGATGGGGACAATTCATCTGCTCCTGCAGGGCCGACTCATACGGATCCGGGTGATGATGGTGCTGATGGTGGTTTTGAGCCTTTTCTCCTCCACCAGCTTCCAGCTCTTTCAGGCTCTGCTGTTCCACCGCTGAATTAAGTAAATGAGCCAACTTTTTAGCCACAATGTATGCCATCTTCCGGCATAGACGCTCTGACTGGACAAAGTCATGCATATACTGAAGAGCAAAACTCAACACAAGCTTTTTCAGCGGCTCATCGAAACTGGTCTGCGATCGCATCTTGTCCAACAAATCGAGTATCCAGTTGAGGAACTCCTGCCGATCCAGCAGGGACTCTTCGTACATGTATTTGCTCAGTTGATGGCAGTACTTCCAATATTTCAAGGCATTTCGGCTGTCTTCAAACTGGCTGCCAATGCCCGATATCGTGGAGCCAGGCGGAATAGCTGCAGCGCCCACTGCCCCACCGCTGGCGGTGGATGAAGAAGAGGACGATCCTGGAGGTATACTGCCTCCAGATCCAGCTGGAGGCATTACATTACCAGCAGAGTTGACACCGCCCGATCCCGGAGCACCAGTTGCTCCTGGAGCTCCGCCATTAGCTGGACTATGTATTGGTGGCAAAGGACTGGCCATGCTTGGGACAGGAATCACATTGGGCTGGCCACTACAGGGGGCCACAGCATTGCTTACAGTTCCACTACCGGATGAAGTGTTCCCATTGGTTGTCACACCCATTCCGGGTCCAGATCCTCCAGTCAAACCAGCTGATTGGATGCCATTTGCAGCAGGCTTATGATGATCTGGAATCATTATGATGATGGAAAAATCATGATCAAGAATTTGTTTAAATAAAATTTAGTTCACTTACCTTGTTGATAGTACTCCTGAAGCTTGGGCAGAAGCTCTTTCATAAATTTAATCATATTGCCAGTCCACTCTGCTGCCGGGTCGTAAATACTACGCTTCTTATTCTTCGACTCGGTGAAACTCAAGGTGTAGGCGGCGCTTAGTTTAATAAACCAAGTGGCTCGCTGCATGTTCACCTGATTCTCGCAGAGCGTTATAAAGATTTCCTCTTTCTTGTTGAACGATGGTGCCCGCTTGGCCAGACTGAGAAGCGGCTTGTTTCCTGCCAAATCCTTGAACCAGGCATCTACCGTGCACTTGCGACGCGGCGACACTGGCCAGAAGTTGTCCTTGCAGTTGATCTGTTGCTTTTTACGCCCCGTGTCTTGCAGGGTCATCAGCTCCTCCTTCTTGGCCAGGACACCGCTGAAGAAGGCACTCACTTTGCTGGCATTCACATTCGAATTGTGTGCCGTTCCAAACTCATCCGACAGGGGCGGCGTCGTGGTGAAACCGTGCTTTACATTTGTGGGCGTCAGCTCGTCCTCCCGCTGTTTGGCGTCCTGCGGATAGATATCCGGTGGACCCAGACGCGTCCGCTTTAGCGGGCGCTTCTCCTGCAGCATGGAGAGCATAGCGAAGCTGCTCTATACACCAATTTCAATAGAAATTCAATTCAAATTCTGCAAAATTCTAACTTTTTTTTCTTTCAACAACTAGAGATGTGCTAAACAAGGCAAAAACGATAACGATTATTTTTTAATCCAGGGTTGTCATCATTTTGACGATAGCAAAACATACAAAAGATATTAGGCGGGATAATTTAAAATGCAATTTAGTTTTAATTAGTTTTTATTCAACAATTATCAAAAAATTTCGATTGTATTGTTCGTTATTTTGATATTGGCCGTACAAAAGCTGAATTTTTTGGTTAAATTGAACACTTATAAAAATTATAACAAATAAAAAACAGTTTAATTTATTAAACAGAATATGCGATTGGTACTGGAGTGTGCAGTATGTATAAAAAATACCACTTTGAGTGCTAAAATCACGTAAAAACTGGCGTATAAAGCTTGATATATAAAGATTGGATGGGAAAGTAAGCCTCTCTCTTGCCTCTCTTGTGTCTAGCGATCGAATTCGGGCTCATCATTAAAATAATGATCATTCAGGAGCATGCCGTCACTCACCTCAAAATGCACTTGAAGCATTTGAAGAGGATAATTAGCGGTTGGAAGCTGAAAAATAAATTTTGTTAAATACGAAGAAATATGTTGTTGTTGCTTCTCTTTCTCACTCACTCTTTCGACAATGTCGCGTCTTATATCTGTGGCAGCAGCATACAGCTCGAGAGGATTGTGACTCTGCCTCTTGGCCAGATTAACCAGAGTATCTACAATGAAACTATCTGTTATGCCCAAGCAATAACAAATATTCAGATAACACAAGTTCTCATTATTTGCCACCAGAAGTGATAACTCCGTTTCTCCAATATCCCTGGCACATTGCACCGATAGAGACTCGAGCTTCGTCAGCCCAGACAGCCAATGAACAGATCTATTGTCGCGCGGCTTACACACAAGCCATCTTAACGAACGCAAGGCACTGATATGTTGGGCCTGCTCCTCATTGATCCAACGCTTGCGCTGGAGCACCAGGAATGCCAAATGCGTGGAGCACTGGCTGGCCAAGGCTTTGAAGAAACGGGTTTTCAACTCATCGGGGCACCAGATTTGCAGATATTGCAACTGTGAGAAGTTCACCAGGCACATGGGATCAGCAGTGCTGTCGTTGTACGAAAGTTTCTCCAGTTTGGGGCAACAGGAGGACAACTGCTTGAGAATGCTAGTGGTGAGAAACCTTTTAGCATTGCCTAGTTGTAAGACGCGCAGATTCTTCATTGATTTGGTGATTGCTGTGAACTCCGAACCGGATAACTGGATATCATCGTATATAAGGAGCTCCTCAAGATTTCTAAAATGACGCAGCTCTTGCACTGCAAAAATTGAAATTAATTTAACCAAACGAATCTTTTAGGTTCCGGTTTCTACAACACTTACATTCCCTGCGGTCGAAGCTCTCCAAGCCCAGACTTATAATATATGGCAGTCGCAGTAAGATATTTTTGATTAAATCCTTGCTGGTGCTCTTGTAGTTCCTGATATGCACCCTCTGCAATGTCGTCATTCGCAACAAATACGACTGTGTCCTGGTTACTGTGGCGTTCCGTATTGTCAGACTCTCCAATCGTGTGCAATATTTGGTAATCAATGGCCATAACTGCAGAGGATGATCATCGTCGTAGTAGGAGTGCAGACTCCTCACATTCTCACCGCAAAGCCAAAGGAACGTTTGCCAATCTTCAAAGCTTTTCAGATTAATGTGCCTGTCCTGAATCTCATGAAAATGCTGTTGATGTAGGTGAATGAAAACATCCCGCAAAGTCCGACAGCATCGTGCTAAATTTAATTGATCTTCTAGATTGGGCAGGAGCTTAAATATCATTAACAGACATTTGGGGCTCAAATCCGAGAGGTTCGTTGTGCGAGCCATTTTTAGAATTATTATTTTATTACGAACATCATTTAGTTTGTTTGTTATTAGTAATTCTCAATTAACTCTTCCCTTGCTCTTCTTCTTTCGTTCCTTCTCACTGTCTGTCTCTATCTCGTTCTAACTAGTGTTCACAAAGTACGCAATCGAAATTAATACAGTCAAATGATACCAAAGAACTGTATGACACTAGCATTGGTTTTTTTATATTTTTCTTTGTACTTTCACTTAGTTGAAATAGGATTGATAACGATTAGAAACTAAATAAAAAATTTAGAAACACCGATAGTTAAGATTGTGCATTAATTATAAATTAAATGAGATATAAAAGAAATTGTTTCAGTGCAACGGTATTTTTGTCATTTTTTGACCCACACTATTATTCGGTATTTTTTATACACGAAATCTGGCCACACTGGAAGCAGAGGAAGGCAGAGTGAGGGAGGAATTTTTAACAAATTGCAATAAAATACAAGGAAAAAACAGCAATAAAATCTTTATATTTGATCAAAACAGTGTGTGTGTGTGTGTGCTTGGGGCATAGACGCATATTCTAAAGACCCTATATAAAGCACCCGCGTATCCTTAGCCAATCAGATTAGATTTAGGGCCAATCACAGAAATTGGCAGAAAGAACAAAAACAACAACACCAACTAACCAGCCAACCAACTCACACACGAACCAGTTTAGATGATGAGCAGCAGAACGGACAACAGCACGACGGACGGCTCCTCAATACGATTTAGCGATCACACACTGGACAAAGCCACCAAGGCCAAGGTAACATTGGAGAACTACTACAGTAATTTGGTGACACAATACGGCGAGCGTAAGCAACGTCTGGCCAAATTGGAGGCCCAGCTGAAGGACGAAAGTCTAACAGAATCGCAACGGCAAGAGAAACGTCTGCAACATGCGCAAAAGGAGACGGAATATTTACGTCTCAAGCGACTACGTTTGGGTGTCGAGGATTTCGAGGCACTCAAAGTGATTGGACGCGGTGCGTTCGGTGAGGTGCGTTTAGTACAGAAAAAGGATACGGGCCATGTGTATGCCATGAAGGTGCTACGTAAGGCTGATATGCTTGAGAAGGAGCAAGTGGCGCATGTACGGGCGGAGAGAGATGTGCTTGTCGAGGCCGATCATCAGTGGGTGGTCAAGATGTATTACAGTTTTCAGGTGAGCTAACCGCAACAACAACTACCAACAACAACCAACACCAACAATAACAACGCAAAACAAAAGAATTGTGTTAAACACACAAACACACAGCGAGAGACACACACTCACACAAACAAACAACACATGTACTCTCGGACACGCACACACGTAAACAGACATCACACATATCCAAAAAATCAATAAACCAATACAAGTGCAGAGAGAGGCAAACACCAAAAGTGTCTTGACAATCATATGGTCTTTTGCTTTCCCTTCCCATCCTATCACACCTCTTACCCTTCAGATTGTGTTTTGGTGAAAGTTCTTCTCTAAAAACGTACTACACAGCTACGGTGATGCCTCGCTATAAACAATTTATGCAAAGTTCTAAACAATTTGTTATGCTTTTTATGCCCATATAGGACCAGGTCAATTTATATTTGATAATGGAATTCTTGCCCGGCGGTGACATGATGACGCTATTAATGAAAAAGGACACACTATCCGAGGAATGCACACAGTTCTATATCAGTGAGACGGCATTAGCGATCGATTCGATACACAAACTCGGTTTCATACACAGGGACATTAAGCCAGATAATTTACTGCTCGATGCACGAGGGCATCTCAAGGTAGAATTATCCACTCTGGACGTATAGAAAATTTGATTATAATGAGACAATTTTTGGTGTTGTTTTTTTTTTTTTTTTTTGCAGCTTTCTGACTTCGGTTTGTGCACTGGTTTAAAGAAGTCACATCGCACAGACTTTTACCGCGATTTGTCGCAAGCAAAACCATCCGATTTTATTGGCACCTGTGCCAGGTAAGAGTTCACTGATACAGAGCGAAGGTGATAGTAATTCACGCATTTTTTTTTGTTTTTGTCAGCCCCATGGACTCAAAGCGACGAGCCGAGTCATGGAAACGAAATCGACGCGCCTTGGCTTACAGTACGGTGGGAACGCCGGATTATATAGCCCCCGAAGTATTCCTGCAGACTGGCTATGGACCTGCCTGCGATTGGTGGTCGCTGGGCGTCATCATGTACGAAATGTTAATGGGCTATCCGCCATTCTGTTCAGATAATCCCCAGGATACTTATCGAAAAGTAATGAATTGGCGTGAAACATTGATATTTCCACCGGAAATTCCCATATCTGAGGAGGCCAAAGAGACGATTATCAATTTCTGTTGCGAGGCGGATCGGCGACTTGGCTCACAGCGGGGTCTCGATGATTTGAAATCAGTGCCGTTCTTTCGTGGCGTGGATTGGGAGCATATACGTGAACGACCAGCGGCTATACCCGTTGAAGTGCGCTCCATCGATGATACGTCCAATTTCGATGAGTTTCCCGATGTCTCACTGGAGATACGTAAGTGTTAAACTCTCTGTTTACCTCTCTGAGACCTGAATGTCTTAAACTTAAACTTTATGTTGGTCGTTTTTTTTTTTTATTTGTTTCCCTACAGCATCGGCCCCCATACCGCAGGGCGGTGAAATTGCCAAGGATTGGGTCTTCATTAACTATACGTACAAGCGATTCGAAGTGCGAAATTTGGAGTGAAGCGAGCAGCACCAGCCGCCGCCGCATGGTTGCCACAATTTGCCACCCACATTATCACCGTCGTAGGCGTAGTCGTTCTTCTCCTCATCGTCGTCGTCATCAACGTCGTCGACGTGAAGTTGTCTCTCTAACACCATCGCCTCCGCAGCCGCCGCTGTCGCCGTCGCCGCCGCCGCCACCACCATCACCACCACCAAGAGCAAATTTAATTTTCCTTTTTGAATATCTTACCTACATGTGTATTTAAATACTAGCTAACATTTGTGATTCCAAAAAAAAAAAAAAAAAAAAAAAAACAAACGAAACAAAACAAACAAAATGAAACAAAAATCGAGCAAACAAAACGAAGCGAAAATCGTCATCGTTGCCGCCTCTTCAATTAAGTTAAACGCTATTACTAACACCCATGGCCCTAACCACTACCAACAACTCACTATCCTTGGCTTTGTTTAACCACCTAAACGTTGTCCATCTATACATGTCTAACAATTGGCAATTGTTTTAATATATTAATTGCTTCTCCTTCTCGCCTTTTTTTATTGGGCGCAGCAGCCAGAACAAAAACAAAAATATAACAACAAAATTTCAGTTAACATTTTTCATTTAGCCAATTGACAAAACTAAAATAAAATATTAAAACAAATTATATGTTAAGGCTATCTCTCTCAAAATTCGATTTGTAATTCCGCCCATTCGAAATCGTCTGCTTTTTAAAAGGGAACAACACGAATTTTCCCCAACTAGAACAATATCAAATTTCAATTTACGGAATTACGGATCGAGATTTGTGCCGTAGAGAAAGCCTGTTTTAAAATTTTTAGGCACGTTATTTATACAGAAACAAATTATTTTTGATCAATTAAATTATTTAATCACACAAATTAGTTACTAAATATCCCACAACAACAAGAGAAGCAGCAGCAATAATAATTATATATATTTATATATATCGGTTTCGTTCTATGTACTATTCTATATACATAAATGATCCCCACCCACCACTCCAAAAAAAAAAAAAAAAAAAACAAAAAATCCTCACAGAGATAATGCAAAATATCTCTCCCTCAAGTTCATTCAATTTGTAGAGTTCTTCTTCCCTTTGAAGTTTTTTGAGTTCCATGTAATAATTGTAGTTCGAAGTTACCAACAAAGAAAAATGAAAAAAAAAAAAACAAGAAAAAAAGGAAAGCAGAATTCGGTATCGAAATTACGGATAGCAGTTGCATAATGCAAACTTAAGTACTAATTAATGTATGTATGTAATAACAAGAACAACAACAGCAGCAGCAAGAAAAAGTTTTAAGAAATTATTTTTGGTAATAGAATTCTAATAATAACAATAAGAATAATGCATACGGATAATAATGCAACACGCAAATAATAAGAAAAAAAAAAACACAAAAACAAGAAAGAAAAAAACGAAAGATAATAAAAAAGAAAATTGAGAAAAATGCAATAATAAATGAAACATGTGCATAATATGAATTAACAAAAAATAAGAAAAAGAGAAAACAAAAAGTTTTCATTTTTAAATTTTTCAGACAAGTGATGTTCGTCAATTTCGAAAACGTTTGGAATATCAAAAGAGGTTGATCAGTTATCAAAGATCATTTCTTAATATAACAGGGAATATACATATATAAAACAACGTTTTTGTATATATTGAAATTGATTCGTTTTGGTTTATTTTACTTAACTAACTGTGTTAACAGTTTACTATTGGTTTTAAATCTACTATATATGTATTTGTATATATATATATATTTGTATCTAAGAGAAAGAAAAAACGACAAGTCGATAAGTGGAAGAAAATATAAACCCTTTCCTGTATCTGCTGTCCCCGATCCTTTGGTATCTCTTATCCCTTTAACAAATTTGAAACGAAGGCGCAATAGAGCGTCTTGTTGGGACAGCAAGATTTTAAAAACAATAAACAATTAGTAAAAAAAAAACATAGACAGGTATAGTGGTTACATATGTATGTAGGTGTAAACATGTAGGTAGATGATTCTCTTAGTTCTCCTTTTTCGTTTCGGGCTCATCCTTTTGGTTCTCCTGTTCTTCCTCATAGTTGGTGTGTTTCTCGCCCGGGCGGAGCAGCTTGCCCACATAATCGTATTTCACCTTGAACTGTGATTCCCATTCCAGTACAGAATCCATTTCGGCGGGAGTTAAATCGCTCAAATCGTCATATTCCGTCTTATCGTTGGGCTCGGTATTGAATGTAGCCAAATTGCGCGATGCGTCACGACCGGCAAAGCTGGCATATGGTCCGCCGGGACCATAAAAACGTTTGCCCTTGGTCATATCGTATACACTGCCATTAACGCCAACCAGAACGCGCCCATCGGGTTGATTGCCATCAAATTCCTTTAGTTCCTCAATGGTGAAATCTCTCTTTAATTTGGGTAATTCCGGTTCGGCTGGTTTCTGTGGTCCACGACCGCCATCGTTACGATCACGGATTATTTTGTATATTAAGTAAAAGATTATTGCCAACAGTCCTATATTCATAGGACTGGTCAAAATCTCATGGAGTATATCGACAACAACTGCCATATTGCACGCTGTTCTATAGTTGTTTTCTTTACTGTTACGATTCCGTGTACGGATGGTGAAACACTGGTAATATTTATGCAAACCCCTATAACGATGATTGGCTGATTTTTATATTTTCTATATTTCGTATTCGTTCAGATAAGCAACGATAAGCGTGACAATCAAATTGTTGAGCTACAAGTGTTTGCCAGTGCATGCGTGTGTGTGTAGGTGGGGTGGGGGGTTACGTACTTAGTTCAATGTTGGAACCAGTTCGATGAAATAGTATTTTGCTCCGCTTGAGTCATCAAACTTACTTAATTTCTTATTATCAGTTAAAAATTCTGGTTGTAAATTAACTTATTTATATAAAATGAACAAAAAAATTGTCTTTGGAATTAAAAATAAGCTATAAACCATTGAATAAAGAGTCAAGACAAAAGAACTAGTGATCTTGGCTTAGAACTGAACCACTAACTCACTGATGACGATAATATGTGAAAACCGTTCTTTTTTTTCGATATCGATACTAGTTCCCACGATAAATCTTTGTAACGACTTGTAACGTTACCTTTTCAAAGCTGCCTTTGGATAGTTTTTAAGTTCTATAGATGACAAAAACTTTTCTCAAATTTTGAACAGAAAATAATTAAATTTAATGCAAGACATCTCTCACAGACGATTTAATAAAAATATGCTTAGATTTGTCATCCGAAAGCAGCTACGTAAATTCGATAATAAATGTTTTCTAATAATATTACTTACTTAGTCATTAGTTATCCACGAGAATTTATATAAATTTTCCATTACCGTCTTAACGGTTTGTTCATCTGAAAGCAACAAAGGAAGCCTTAGAAATTAATCGTGTGCAAATCTGATAAATGTTCTGAATATGAATACAATTTGGGACGAGACACAATTGTAAAGCACTTTGCGTTTGTATTTGCTTATGGTGACATCAACGATGATGGAGCTGGCATACTCTACGTATATATACCACATTTCCGGTTATATCCTTAGACAGGTACTGAAGTATACTTTTAGGCTTTAATGTCAAACATTTCATTTAGCAAAATAATAGAAAATGAATTAGGAATTGAATTGATTTATTTGAAATATTTCTTTTTTTCGGTCCATTTTTACTATACTATAGTCTCGAGTGCGAGTGCTAACTTAAATGCTTACCTTGTGAAAGAACTTCTACTAAAATCACATTCAGCAACTCGATTCTCGGATCTGACTCAAAGAATTCTTATTTTTTTCTTTCTTATCTTTTCTTTAAACTTAAGACTTATTTACGAAACAAAACGACAACAAAGTATGAAAATTAAAAAAAAAAAAAAAAGACAAAAAAAAAACACAAAACAAAAACGTAAGCGTTGTACAATTTAAATTTATGTATATATATATATATATTTTCATTTCTTCTCTCATTCTAGCCATCTCTTTATCTCCAATCTCTTCCAACTCGTTTATCTATCTGCAATTGCGCTTGATTTTTTTTTTTTTTTTTTTTTTTTTGTAAATGTTCTATGAGTGTGTGTGTGTGTGTGCGGATTTGGTTGTCTTTACTCTTAAAAAAGAATTTCGTTAAGTTTTTTGTTATTAATTTTCCCATGTATGCGAAACCATTACAGACATAAGAATAAAGATTTCAAATTCTGGTTTTGAGTGGAGGTCCCCAAAATTTTGGGGGATCAGCGTGTTGGTGTGGTGGTGGTTATGTATCAGCGCGTGTGTGTGTTCGTCTGTTGAGTGTGCGTGAATCGGAATATATAGCTAGTTGTATATATGTATATACTACATATTTGAATGTATTAGCATATAGAGAAACTACAGACTACAAGAAGTGGTTGGATGTTTGGTTGGTTGGGCGACGGCAAAAACTTTACAATTGGATGGATATGGAAATTAAAAATAAGAAAATAAAAGAAAAGAAAGGAAAACCCTACAGAAACACACAATTTACACACAATTCTGGTTTAATCGTTTTACATATTAAGTTCGATCGATTTGTCATTCTAGGGGGAGAGAATTCAGGATAGATCGGTTGGTTCGTTTCATCTGTCTGGGAAGTTTTGTTAGTTTGATTTTGTTTAACTTCTTCTTTGCTTGAAATCTTTATTTGGATGCATGTAACGACACGGGCAGAGGGTGGGTGGAGGGGTGGCTCTTGGTTGGATACTCTTGTTTTATCGCTTTTAGTTGTTGTTTTTTTTTTTTTTTCTTTACTGATGGTGGTTTAAGTGGAGAATGCAGATTGGGATAGGCGGCAGTAGATCCATCATAAAAATTATAATTGTAAAATGTTAAAAGTTTTTAACTATATGCTTAAAGTCTAGTGAAAAAATGTATACATAGACAAATATGTATGGTAATTTCTCTCAGTGTGTCTGTCTGTCTGTCTGTGTGTGTGTGTATGTGAGGGACTGGAGGGGATACGGCGGTGTGGGAGGGAGGGGAGGGGAAGCGTGGGTTCCTTGTAAGTTATGCTATGCGCTTTGCAACTATTTATAAATTTAATTTAATTTAAATTGAATTACAAGTAATGTGTTTTGGGTTTCTCTTAATTCCTCTTGTTTTCTCGTTCTCTCTCTCTTTTAAATTTTCATCAAATGTTGTAGCTTAATTAATTTTCTACGCCTTTGCACTTGCTTTGATTTTTGCTTGCTACAAAATTTATTTTCCACATTTCCTTTTTTCTTTTACTTTTTTTGTTGTTTTTTTTTTTTTTTTTTGTTTTGTTATCTTTTGCTTTGTTTATTTTGTTTGAATTTTTTATGTTTTTTTTTTACTTAATTTTTTGTTGTGTTTTTTGTAATTTTGTATAATTTTTTTTTGCTTTCGTTCCATTTTTGGGGGTTTTTTTACTCTTTCTTTGCTGACTTGCCCTACGTTCAATAGTAAAATGTATATATATATATTTATATATAAGTGTATATATATAATTATATATAATATTTATATAGTAATATGTACGTTTAAGAATTACATTAATATAGGACATAAATCTAAGAGGGCTGGCTGGCTATAGGCTTTCTATATAATTGGGAGGGGTGGGGAGGATAAAAACGCATTAGAATTAGGGATCAGTTTATGGATTGGTTAGGTAAGTGGGTGATAGTAGTAGGAAAAGGATTAGGGTGTAGAGTGGTGGGTGGGGATTTTTTTTTTTCTTCTTAGGGGGCAGGTGGAAACTTTGTATAATCGTATTTTTAATTAGTAGTAAAATGTTTCATCATTTTTTGTTGTTGTCGTTTGTTGTTGTTTTGTTGGTTTTTGTTTTATGTTTTGCTTTTGTTGTTGTGTTGTGTTTGTATATACAATTCGTTATGTGGGCTTAGGACTGATCGTCGATCAATAGCATGACCTGTTGCGTTGTCGTCTGTGGATTTCGCGTGCATTCCACCTGATGAGCATTCCAATCCTTGCGCTGACAAAATTCCGAGCAATACGGCGTTTTTCGGCACAGTGAGCACTCGGCTAATGCCTCTCGATTACAATTGGCGCACTAAAAACAAAATAGAGAGTGACACAGATGGTGAATGAGTGTGGGTGGGAAAGAGAAGGAGCAACTTCTTTAAATTTAACCCCAAGATTGGTTTGGGTTGGCTTTTCATTTGCTCACCTTCTTGGCCGATATGATCTCATTGCCATGCAATGAGCCAGATATATTCGGATCATCGATATCCGCATGGACTTGGACACGCATCGCACTGACAGCCGCATCACGTTCCTTTTGCAGCACTTCAATACGCCGATCAAAGTTTTGTTTCATATCGTTTAGCAACCGTTTAAAGTCATTCGTTGCTTTGACCATGGTGCAATAGACATGCTCGATATTCTTCATTGATTGGCTGCTATCCAAGACGGCAATGGAGGCCGCATCATTGATATTCACCACAAACGTTTCACGCTCGTAGGGATTACCCATTTGCGATTGATCGACCAGCTCGGTGGATGTATCCAAACTATCATTCAGTGCGGCCCATGGCTCATCCTTGGATGTAATATTATCCTCAGCGAGGAACATATTATTCTCATCTACAACGTTCGCTGCCGCTGTGGCAGCAGCAACAGCAGCTGCATTAACATCGACATTGTTGCTGCTATTCCCTCCGCCACTTGTGTTGTTATTATTGTTGGTATTACTGTTGTTGTTGTTGCTATGATGGGCATTACGTTTACGTTTGGGTCCCGGCTCCATATCGAGATCCGTTTGATTTCGCTTTCGTCGCTTATAGGGCGTAAACAAGCGTACAGGGCCGGAAGCTGTGAAATTGAGAACGGAACATATAGTGAATAGTGGTGAGATCAAATCAAATGGCACCATATCATAACTCAAGCACGATCTGGGTCCGGCTCTGGGCCAGAGCGAAGGTGTATTCTGGAGCAAATGTAACGTGGGACGGACAAGAGCCTACAAATTTACCAAACGAATTTCGAATTCTAATGATCCTGGGCATTATATAGGAACATATTTTTTAATGTCTGATATTAAGGCTTTGAGCTGGACTTTCAGTAAGATCGTCGTAAAAGATGTTCGTTTGGTTGCAGCTTATTGTCAACTTTTAGTCGTTCACTATTGCACTTGCTCTTCTTGGATTGCTTGTAGAATTTGAATGGATGGATGGGTGGGTTGATTGGTTTTGAGTCTGTGCAGGTATGTGGGTGTATGTGTGTTGAATCTCTCACCTGACTCACCTGCTTCATCGTCACAACACACGGTGCAACTGCAGTTGGTGGCATGCGGCGTTAGTGCACCCTCATCGATGAGAGATTGCAATGATTTTCCGCCATATTTAATGGAACGTTTCCAATCTTTGCTGGAACCCCTCCCGCATACGTGTTCGAATTCGCTGGGTGTATGCCATTTATCTTTATATTTAACACATCGTCCGCGGCCACCAGAGCCCAGTTTGCTGCGATACAATTCGGCGCAGGTGGTTTTACAACGAATCTGGAAGACCTCCATATGTTGGGTGGCACTCTCTGTCGTCCATGTGGAGCCGGAATTGGTGTGTGCATGATGGGTGCCACTGCCACCGCCTGGACCACCGCCGCCGCCGCCCGAGTGCTCCAGAGTGGCCATGCTGCTGTCATGGCTGTTGTTGCTGCCAGAGCCATCGTGATTCAGTCCAATTGTGTTTGTGGCGGTTGTATTGGTGCCGGCACTGCCATTGCCACCACCGGCAGCACCACCACCGCCGCCGCCTGCTCCTCCTCCGCCTGCCGTACTTTGGGTTTGCGTCTGTTGTTGCTGCTGCTGCTGGATGACAATCGTTTTGAGGTCACCACCCATGCTTACTGTGCTGCCGGAGAGATAGCCATTGTTATCGACGCACAGCATCGGCTTGAAGTGAGGCAATTGATCGGGGGTAATCACATTAAACGCTGTGCCGGTTATCATCGAGCCAATGGGCAGTGAAACTGGCACAGAGACGACACCACCGCCGCCTCCGCCACCAGCACTAGCCCCGCCGCCTCCGCCGCTCCCTGCTGTACCGTTGCCTCCGCCGCCGCCGCTGCCGCTATTGTCGGTATTGTTAACGGAGGAGGATGTGACCATACGAACTTTTGTATCCAACTGCATTACCATGGCGCACATATTATTATGCACGTACCGGGAATGACACGGGACACGAGATGATGATTTCCCGCGTCACATGAATTTCATGTGAACAACGTTGTTGTTGGTGTCGCCGTTGTAGTTGATGTTGTTGTTAGTTAGTTGGTGTTTTTTCCGTATATTATTTTGTGTGTTTTTTTTTTTTTTTTGTTCCCAAAATTTCCGTGTACGCAAAAATGGAAAAACCAAAGGAGAAGAAAATTCGAATGTAAGTAAACAACAGAACACAAGCAGAAGAAACACACACAGCATGGGAAAATGAAAATCGGTATACACAACAATTTGCGCCACAAAATCAGGGATGGGGTACGGGTGAAGGCAGAGAGGCGGAAGGCAGGAGGGATGGTTGGGCGGGTGGGTGGTTGGTTATGCTGCTGCTGCTGCTCCTAGCTTAGACTTGGAGCACCGCGCGCATTTTTGTTGCGCCGTTGGGCCAACATTCGCCCACCTCCTCCTCCGGCGCCGTCATACACACACACCCCCAACCTCCTCCCCCTTCCCCCGTTTCCTCACATCACCTCTCCTTGGGCGCTCGCTATCTCTCTCATTCACACACATACATATACATACATACATACAGGCAGCTTTCTACAACTGCGCAGAGTCGAGTCGAGTCGAGTCGTGTTGAGTTGAGCAGAGCACAGAGCAAAGCACAGGAGACATGAGCAGGATTGGGACACATTCCCAACCCCCTCCGCTTCCGTTCTCACCATTCTCTCTTATTGCCTGCTGCTGCTGCTATCGCCGCGCAAATTGAAAGCCGTGCTAAAAGTTTTGTGTGCGTTTCGTTACCTGATGATGCTGCTGCTGCTGGTGTTGTTGATGATGTTGAGCTTGATGATGATGCTGTGGACTTTCGAGAATCACCTCCTCTTTTACCACATCGTCGGCCAGCGCCGTCAAATCTTTCACTTCGCGTATCCTGCTCAAATGCAGTTCCGTTGAGGAATCCACTTGTTCCATAATTTTACGCGCTCTCCACTCTCACACCAGCTCTCTCTCTCTCTCTCGCTATCTCACTCACACTTAACACACGCATACACTACACTCTCGGCTGCCAATTGTTGTTGTGTTGTTAAATGTTGTTGTTATATTTCACTCGCTTTTACTTTTCTTTTTTTCATCGAAGTTCATCGAATTTTGTTGCAACTTGCAATTGGATACGATGTCCGCCGATGTCTTGCGCTGCTGCTGCTGCTGCTGTTGTTGTTGGCGTTGGCGCTGTTGTTGTGTTGCGCTGTTGTTCGTTTCGTTTACTGTCGCTTGTGTGTGTGTGTGTTTCGCGCGCGCTCAACATTTATATTCTCATAGTGTATTTTTTATTGTTTATTGACATTGCACTGCATTTAATTATTCACATTTTTTTGGTTTAAAATTTATATTTTATTTTTATTCCTCCTCTTCTTCCTCATAGTCAAGGGTTGCCAGAATATTACATTTGCTTTTCTACTAATATTGGCATCTCTACCAAATAGTGTTGCCAGACAAACGAGAATAAATTATCGATGGCCCGATATTTTCTTTTTCGATATACATTTTTACACTTCCCTGAATATTTTTTTCTGTCACGAACTAGCAAAAATACCAGAAAACACACAAAATTCCCTGAAAAATACCAGAAAGACACAAATTTCCTCAACCCTGAAAGGGCACAAAATAACAAAAATAACATTAAAATAAAATGGTAATTTATGGTTTTATCAATATAGAGTAAATGTTTTAAAAATAGGATAAAATTGCCACTACCAACCTTATACATATCTAAAACTACTTTGTCAGTTTGGAGTGCAACGCCATGGAATAGGTTTTACAGCATCAGGCAATTGAAACTATCATTCTTAATTCACAGAAAGCTATGAACTAAGTTTTATTCTAATCTTACTAATGGGAATGATAATGGGTTTGGTGGATATTTTGTGATTTAAGATCATGTCTTACTTTGTTTCAGGCCGATGTCGATGTCTTTATAAGCAATTACACCCTCGTCGACCCAGAAATCTATCAACTATGGATCGAAGGATTTTCGTGTAATAACCCAGTTGTATACCTGGACATACATAAATAATTAGTTTTATAATTTTTTAGCCAGCGAAGCTGTATGTTATTTAAAGCAAAAAGGATTCGGACATTCCATGGGCGCTCCAATTGACTTGATTGCCTCTGATGTTTTGGATCACTATCGTACTTATTCGCTCATTGAGCTCTACCTCCATGCACCCACCAAATTAATGGTATTTAATGATAGCAATTAAATAATAGTCAATTAATGATAAGTCTTTTCTATTTCTTAGGAACAATCCTGCTTTCAACTGGAAACCCATACACGAGACTTGATCATAGAAAAATATTATTCGATTGATGATGTGGTGGCTCGTGAGATATTAGGGAAAAAACTGACATCCAGATATCGCAAGGATCTGGATGAAGTTGCTGAAAAGACTTGTGTCAAGCTGAAATCATGTCGCCGACAATTTGACAATGTTAAACGCATTTTTAAGGCTGTTGAAGAACTACCAGGGACTTTGACGAATAACATAAAACATCTGTTCTTCATCTCCAATGATCTGGCCAAGTAGGCATAGTAGTACTATCTTTATTCTTTACAATCATAGAGATTTTATTCGGTTGTTTTCGTTTTGATCCAATAGAAAATATGCATGCATTGTGTTCTTGGCCTGCCTGCGCTTCGAGACGACAAAGAAAAAATTGCAATATTTGAGTTTTAGCGATTTATTAACCTGCTCCCACTCCATAATGATCTATTGGACGTATACTTACCAGGTAAACAATATGGTTTTCAATAAAAGGACTAAAATAAAGCATTCCTTCCTAAACTAATAGCACACGGGCCCGGAGTACTACGATACTGAAATGGATAAAGAATTTCTTCTAGATCTACGTGAATTGCGCTGTCTGCTTGATAAGGAAAAAGAGATCAAACAGTGAGTCAAAATTGTAAATCATATTGATATATTAATAATATATTCTTTGATCCTTCAGTCTTGTCTGTTTGCGCCTCAAGCCTGTCCTGCTGGAACGTGCCTTTCACGAACTGGACAACAATTTTCGGTTCGATTCCCTAGCAAACTCAAAAGTAAATTTAATAATTCTACTTTTTAATTGATAGATCATATTGGCGAGCTTTAATTACAATTGCGTGTAATCTGCATCGCAATCGTGAATTACGTGATCTCTTTGTTGATCTCTGTGAGAAGTTAATCGATCCCTGGCGTCAGAACGGCTGGAATCGTGAGCAAGTAAACAAATTTCTTGCTTCTATAACGCAGAGTGTCCTTGACCTGGAAATATCCAGGTAGGATTTAAGTTTTTCAACTATTATTATGGAGTTAATAATAAATTTAACTCTCGCTATTTATTTTTAATTTAACAGAGATCAAGAGACTCGATGTTTGTGGGATCGTTACATGCAGGTCATTACCATATGCTTGGATAGAATGTATCATATTTAAATTGTTTTGTTTTTGTGTATTATTTATTTGATATTACTTTTTTTCCCAAAAAAATCAAATATGATGCAATAAGAGTGAAATAGCGTATAATTTAGTTAATCTTAGTTTAGATAGATCTGTTTTTATTAAATATATTAATAACTTGACTGAATATTTGTTTAATTTTTAATGGATAACTAATGCCCTTCAAAGTAGGCTATGGAAAATATGAAAAACACCGTTGTTCGAAGGATAGAAATATTCCTTACTTTCGAAGGACGCGATAAAGTTTTAAATAATAAATCTATTGGCAAAGCTTTTTGCAAAATTTTCCATAGAGCGGGGGAATTGGCACTTGCCCACTCCATCTCAAATGCAACAGAGAGCAAGTAAGCTTTCGTTGCAGTCCGCAGCCGCGTTGCCAGACATAAGGAATGCATTGAGACGATGTCCCACGGTATGTCTGGCAGCACCCACCCAACTATTTGAAGGGAAGTGGTTGAAGCTGTGGGAAAAGCTTCCCTCAGATACTTTTCGCATTCCGTGTTTGTAAACAAGCAAATATTACACAAATTTCTTTTTAAACTGAAGCCAACAAATTTAGCAAGTTTTTTTTTTTGAAAAATATGGAAATGCAAGAGTTTTGGTAAGTCTATGGATTTGAATATATCTGGAAATTGCAAGTTACATAAAATTGAGTACGTGTGTGCATAATTTAGCTAATAGTGTGCAGATTAGCACTCACACACTCAAATCCACACACATACACACAAACTCGGAAAATTGTTCGTTTTGTGGAAAAGCGAGCAACAGTTGCTTTTCAGCGCCATTTTTTTCTAATGGGGTTGATTTTTTGGTTTCTGGCTTCGTTTTCTATATATCCTTCTACATGGGCCACAGCGAGAATCTGGAAGAGTTGGAGGATGATACATATGATGAGGAGAAATCAGCTCGCACCTCGGATGAAAATCGCAAGTATGTGTATAATTAAAATATTCAAATGAAAGTATAGTTGCGTATGAACACCCCTTTAAGCTCTTTATCAACTGTTTTATAGTTCTCATCTAAAAATTAAAATCAACTTTAATAGAATACTCTCTCTTTAAGGAGCATTAAGTTTTTAATGTGATTTTAATCCAAATATCGAATTATTTACCTTAAATCCAATTTGTTGCGTTAATATACGCCCCAAAAGTATGCAATAGTTTTGTTAATATTTTAAATATTTTCAAAATTTAAGACAAAATCACAGTGAGATCGAGAAACGACGACGGGATAAAATGAACACCTACATCAACGAGCTCTCATCGATGATACCCATGTGCTATGCGATGCAACGGAAATTAGATAAATTGACTGTCCTGCGGATGGCGGTGCAGCATTTACGAGGGATACGTGGAAGTGGCAGCCTTCATCCCTTAGCCGACTATAGGCCAAGCTTTCTATCTGATCAGGAGTTAAAAATGATCATATTGCAGGCATCAGAAGGATTTCTGTTCGTTGTTGGTTGTGATCGAGGACGTATACTTTATGTGTCGGACTCTGTGTCGAGTGTGTTGAATTGTACACAATCGGATCTACTGGGCCAAAGTTGGTTCGATGTCCTGCATCCCAAGGATATTGGCAAGGTTAAGGAGCAGTTATCTTCTTTGGAGCAATGCCCACGTGAACGCCTAATCGATGCCAAGAGTAAGTGACAAGTGCAACATTTGCTAATTCAAACTAACTAATTAACGACTTAAATGTGTAGCCATGCTTCCTGTTAAGACAGATGTCCCCCAGAGCCTTTGTCGCCTGTGCCCTGGCGCAAGACGCTCATTTTTTTGTCGCATGAAATTGCGTGCCGCCAACAATCAAATAAAAGAAGAATCGGACACATCTTCCAGTTCACGTAGCTCCACCAAACGTAAATCAAAGTTGAGCATTGATCATAAATATCGGGTTATACAGTGTACTGGCTACCTCAAATCATGGATGCCTATCAAAGATGAGGATCAAGATGGCGACAGCGATGATCAAACGACAAATACCTCGTGCTTAGTGGCCATCGGACGCATACCGCCAAATGCACTTAACTCCAGTGTTCCATCTTCGCTGGACACTCATCCCAATATACGGCATGTGCTTTTTATATCCCGCCATTCGGCGGAAGGCAAATTTCTTTTTGTCGATCAGCGGTAGGATCAGCGATTTATAATATCCCTTCATCTCTTCTCATTCTTCTGATTAATTTGTTTCTTCTGTGGTTTTAGTGCAACCCTTGTCATCGGATTTCTACCTCAAGAGATTCTGGGCACCAGTTTCTACGAGTATTTTCACAGTGAGGATATTGGCGCACTGGTTGAATCCCACAAAATGGTCATGCAAGTACCCGAGAAGGTTACCACTCAGGTTTATCGCTTTCGTTGCAAGGACAATGGCTACATACAATTGCAGAGCGAATGGCGCGCATTTAAAAATCCCTGGACGAATGATATTGATTATATAATTGCCAAAAATTCTGTTTTTCTTTAGAATCGGTTAAAAACTACTATATACATATATTCCAAAAAACTGACAATTTTATACAAAACACAAATAAACACAGATAATTTATCTAAGATTTAAAAATCTCTTTTACTGTATATACATACATAGTCTAAAATACCGTAAGGTTCAAGATCAAAATAATATGGTTTTCTCAAAATTTAAATATTTGAAAAACAAGTCGAATAGACAACAAAACATGGTAACCTTGAGACCATTTCTTCTTAGTTCGGTGAAAAGCATATTCTTCTAAAGTATTCATATTGTTACTCGTTTATTTGATCAACTTGCAGCAGGCACTGAAATATTCTTTCTTACATTCACTTCATATAGACCCTAGAGAGATGTTTTGATTATTAAAATATTTTTTTATATTGTGTGATTGCAATTAACATAAAATCTCCAAAAAAATATTTTAACTTAATAAGTCTATATAAGTTGAAACAAAATGAAGCAAAACGAATACGATAATTAAATGCTTTTCGTATTTGTTTGTGTTGTTATTGTTGTTGTTAATGTGTTGTTGAATTCCAAAAATAAATTATAACTTAAATTTTGTTGCGATTTCAATGGGGGGAGGTTGTTAAGACTACTCTACTTCATGGCTGCCGCCACTTGCCATTGCTGTTGATATTTGGCAACTGCCTCTCGATGTTTCAGCATATCCTTTTCCCTGAAATGAGTTTAAAATTTCGTATTTTATATATGGAAGGAGCAATTCTTTGCGCCCACTTACATATTCTCTAGTGTATCACTGGAGCTTTTCAGTTCTTTGGATATATATTCAATGCGCTTGCCAACATTCTGACGTGAATCCTCTAGCTCCTGTTTGACCAGAACAGGACCAAAAAGTTTATAGACTTTATTATCTGGTCCAAGTAGATTAAGCTCATCCAGAACACATTTATTCTCATTCAGTTGACTCTCTAGTAGGGCACGTTGTTTGACCATCTTAACACAGGCTAAATATGGGATCGAAATCTTTAGTTGTCAGAATGGTTTTGGGCATTCGAGAATAACTCACATTTTTGCAGGGTCTGGTATGACTCAACCTCGGTTTGCATTTTTTTATACAACGCTGCGCTGTTTTTATCCATTTTCAATGTTTTTCTCAACAATGATATATTCGAATTCTGATTATTTCAAAACAGTTGACTGTAACAAAAATTTGTTCAACTTTTAACAAACTTAGAGTATGAGTGTGTGTGTCTGTGGGTGTCGAATTTTTTTGTGAGTGTATGTATGTGTAAATGCCGCTTATTCACTCACTTACATACAATTATCTCGTACAAATCAAATTAATGTCACAAAGTTTTAATTAATTTATGCAACTTACTTTAGCTCAATATAAAATACTTGCACTTAATTTACTAATAGTTTGTAACAAAAATGTATGAAGGGTGACTGCCGAAATTCCATGTGACGACGATGACGATAACAATAAGTTTCGCAAATAGTTGCAGTGTCCGACTATCGATAACCATCGATTTTTTCAATGTATATTGTATATTCGATAAATATGAAATTTATCGAGTGTGTAGGGTAGCCTGAGACAAAAGCAAATTGTTTCGCGCCGAAAAGAAAAAGAAAAACAGAAAGAAGCAAGAAAAAAACACTAAACAAACTACGCGTAATAACTGATATTTTGCTAAACAATGTATTAAACAACTAAATTATTTCAAAATTTTGTGAGCTGGCAAACGGGAGCAACAGAAAGCAATCAAGAGAGAGGAAAAGCGTAAGAGTTTAGTGCGCGCGTGTGTGTGAGTGTGTGTGTGTGTGTGTGTGTGACGCTCCGCAAACCCGCCCCGCACTCCTGCAACAAAAACAATGGCACCACAGAAAAAACGCGAGAAAGAGAATGCAGATGGCGCTGCAGCCACTGCCTCCAATGGACATGGCCATGGATTAACCACAAATGGTGGTGGTGGTGGCCCCGGAGCAGCAACAGATGCAGCAGGAAATACTACGAGCACCACAACGGGTGTGGGAGCCGCCGCTACTGGAACTGCCGGAGCCACCACCACCGACAACAGCAATCCAGTCAAACTCAATGGACATCAACAAGAGCAGGAACTCTTTTTGCAGGCATTTGAAAGTATATCAAACTCTCCTAAGTCCCCGAGTTGCATATCCTTAAACTTGGTTTATTTATTTTTTTCAGAGCCCACGCAGATCTATCGTTATCTACGGAATCGGCATGAGACAAATGTAATTTAAGCCATTAGCCCCATCCGGTTTAATTCTATTGATTAATCAATCTTCCTTTGTCCCGTTTAGCCCATCTTCCTAAATCGAACACTCAGCTACATGAAGGAGCGCATGTCTAGGAACAACAAGAAAAGAGCAAACTTCAAGGTTAATTCCATATTAGGTGGCGTCCTACACAAATCTGAAGCGGTGACACAAAACTACCTGCATGTTATCTATGATTCATTGCATGAGAAACTAAAATCCCAGGATTCAGATGAGTTGCTGCAAGAGCAGTTGCTATGCAAGGCCGGCGAAACGGTATGCGTTGAGACAACGCTCTACAAAATAACACGAAGCAAACGCAAAGACAGCACTCTCGATTTTCAAGAGCTTCTGAGCAAGAGTTCGCAAATTATCTACAATCCCAAGAATGGGATTGGAGAGTATGCCACCATAAGCATACCTTTACAGACCATGCGACCCATGGGGGAACAGCATACACTTTACAAGCTGCTCTTTCGTATCAGAATGATGCCAGCAACTTCAGGAGGAGCTACTACAGCGCCAGCTGCCCCATGCAACGATGAATTTTTACGTAAGAATCGGGTCCAGATGAAAAAAAAAAATACAAAGGATTTCTTTATCATTTGAATTCTACTTGCAGCTTCTCCACTGCCGCCACCACCGCCGTCGAAACGATCTCGCCCCAATGAGAAAATGTATGGCTCCGAGCTAATTTTGTATGAGAAATCAACGGGTTTCATTACCGAAGGCGAATACGAGGCCATGCTCCAACCATTGAATTCCACAAGCATAAAATCCTTCTCACCAAAGAAATGCACCTGGGATGCAATACCCGATAGCTACATTCCACTATCGTTAACCTATGATGTTTATCAGCAGAGCCCAATGTTGAAATTCCATTTGACACTATCGAATGAGCAATTGCCGGAGATTATAGCGGCTCCTGATTTGCAGCGTTATGTTCAACATGTTAGCGATACGGCAGCCGCTGCCCTAAATCATAATAATAATAATAATTGCAATAATAATAACAACAACAACAACAATAATAATAACAACAACAATTTCAGCAGCCTTAAAAATGGCAACAAAACTGCCTCGACCACAAACAACAATAACACCAACCAGTTGGAGCAGCAAACCACACAAATTGTCTACAATTTTATGTATAGCAATAATACGCGACAACAGACAGAATATACACAGGAATTGAATTGTCCATGGTGTGGTCTGGATTGCTTGCGTCTATATGCCTTACTCAAGCATTTAAAACTTTGTCATGCCCGCTTTAATTTCACCTATCAACCGGCCGGAACTGGAGCACGCATCGATGTTACAATTAACGATGCCTATGATGGTTCGTATGCCGGTTCACCATATGATCTAGCTGGGCCATCGGGCTCATCATTCGCGCGAACTTGCGGCCCAGTGCGACGCACTTCGGTGACCAGTTTAATGGTCTGTCGTCCAAGGCGTCAAAAAGACGTGCCTAGATGAGTTTCTTGAACTGGATGAAGATGATATTAGCAATCAGCGTTCGTATATAACCGGGCACAATAGGTAAGAGAACCGGATGAATCTCTACCATTCCATATTTTACACGTTTCCTTTCTCTCTCTCTCTCTCAATTTTGTAGGCTATATCATCATACGGAGACCTGCCTACCCGTACATCCCAAAGAGCTTGACATTGATTCAGAGGGCGAGAGTGATCCTCTATGGTTGCGGCAAAAAACCATTCAAATGATCGATGAATTTTCCGATGTCAATGAGGGTGAAAAGGAGTTGATGAAACTTTGGAATCTTCATGTGATGCGTCATGGATTTGTCGGAGATTGCCAATTGCCGCTGGCCTGCGAGATGTTCCTTGACGCCAAGGGCCATGAGATTGTCCGCAAGAATCTCTATCGCAATTTCATTTTACATATGTGCTCTCTATTTGATTACGGTTTAATTGCTGCCGAAACTGTATACAAGACTGTCCAGAAGCTGCAGGGATTGCTAAGCAAATATGCTGCCGGCCAGGAGCTAATGCAGCGTCAACGTGAGTCTCAGCTCAAGTTTTGGCTTGAGGTGGGCATGCATAAGAAGCAGGATGACCTCAAGGCCTTGCCCAAGACCTCATCGCCGCAAAAATTATCCGCCACAACGGACAATACAACTACCTCATCATTATCGTCGTCGTCCTCGACATCGGCTGGGACGAATGGAGGGGTGGCCACTATGCAGCCACCCAAACGCATGCCCGCAAATCTCAAACGTGCAGCCGCGGCAGCAGCCGCTAAAACAGCGGCTCAAGAATTGGCGGCAAGTGGCTCGTCACTATCCTCATCATCCAGTGGCAGCAACAACAACAACAATAGCAAGAATGTAGCCAAAAAGTCGGCAGATCAACCAGCATTAGGCGTGAGTTTGGCCAATACCCGAGAGCGTCGCTCCGATGCAAGTCTGAAACGTCGTAGCACCATAACGGGAGGACGTCTGGGCTCTAATGATAGCCAAAAAAATAATGCCAGCTCATCGGGCATTATTACATCAAAACGCAAAATGAGTGCTAAAGGTTGGTATTCGCAATCAAAGAAAAAAGCAACACACATCTCGCTGTCATCTTACAACATCTCATTACACATCAAATCATCATCATTCGTCCATTCAAGTCATCTCAATCAATCCTCTCATCACTGGCAGGGGGTCGCTTCTCAATTATCATACCTGGTCATGGAGTGAATCACACTTAAATCCTTGCTACATATTCGCACAGCACAAAAGTATCAGAAAAAAAAAACATATATATTTATTTTTATAGTTCCCATAACCATTGTTAACCAGGGAATACCGAACCGAAACGTATTTTAATGGATGTAATTCTAGATTATGTTAATAATATTGGTATTCCAGTGATTCCGTTACGGTTTGGGCATTCCCGGCTTTATTACACGCATACCCACATAGTACTTCCATCCACATTGCTCGCCATCAGCTCGAAAAAATGAAATCCAAATTCAAAATTGATTTTGATCAAAATTTTTCTTCTAATCATTTGATAATGTTCATTTTCGATCATTATCAAATGTTCTATTTCATTCTCTCTCTCTCTCTCTCTCTCTCTTTATCCTCTTCTTTGTTTCTCTCTCTCTTGCTTTTCGGATGCTCTTTTGTTTTTTTTTTTTGTTTCTTTATTGTCTCCTCCCTTTACCCTCTTGTGATACGTTTTTGGCAGATGTGGAGCAGAAACAGTTGGATGTGCCCGAACTAGTGGCTCACAATGACAATGCTGTTGATGTTGATGATATTGTGGATGTGGATGTTAATGTGAATGTTGATATGGAAGATGATGATGATGATGATGCTGAAGAAATTGGTGTTAAAATTGTGCCAACATTGTGAGAGTTGGCGGCAATTTGTGACGAGATTTAGGATCATATATATATATTTATATATATTATATATATATATCGCAAAAAACAAAAATCATTTTTATCATTTCTTAACTTAACTTATATCATACATATATATAATATATATATAGATACTGCGGCGATCAATAAACGTCAGCGCTATAGTGAGGGCAATGCTGGAAAAACTGCTGCTGCCGGAGGAGGAGGAGCTAGCCGCAACAACAACAGCAATAAGAGCAACAACCATACACTGCCAGCAAGTAGTAAGCGCCTCATTGACCGTAGACGAACCACAATCACGGAGCGTGGTGGAAGATCGTCATTAAACAATTCAAGTAGCAACAGCAGCAGCAACGCAGCCACCACTGGTGGAGGAAATGGAGCAGGAGTACGTACACGTCTCTCCGTGCCGTTGGCCAAGTATGAGAGGCGCTGACGCAAGCGTCGACGACGACGTTGCTGTTGCTGCTGCTCGTATTGATATGTTGCAACGACAATGGTTAATCGATGGGGATCTCGGATCTTGCAAGAGAAAACGTAATAAGCCCAGCCAGGGCAACTTATGACTTATATTAATACCCTTACTTATATATCCCTATTATGTTGTGTTATTCTATATCATTTTAAAACATTCTGTTTACACATTTGTATACACACCCCCTTGAAATTTGTATTTTGTTTTTTTTTTTACTCGATTTAATGCAAGTTACTTAACGCTATTAACTCATAATTTTAACAATTATGTTTTACGAAATGATACAAAAAAATACTACAACAAAAAAAGAGAAAAAAAAACCGTAAAGGATTTAAAGTTGTTATTAGCTCAGAGTAAAATATATATATATATACATATATCTTATCTCTTTTACATACAAAAGTCGGTCTATAAAGAATATTTTTTTAAGACAGGACAAAAAAAATACAAAAAATTTCAAAAAAATAATGTAAGAAAAGAGAAATTCCAAATCCATTTAATATTTAGCACCTTGAAACACAACACATACACACAGCACATAAAATAATTAATTTCATGACAGCACACACACACACACACACACATAGACAAGCCGTGAGAAGAAAAAAAGATATATATAAAATCAATGTATACAAAATAAAAAAAAAAAAAAAACGCTGAATAAAGTATGAATATATATACATATATATATATATTTTTACAGTGCAATTAACCATTTGTTTAAATTCAAATTTATACAATTATGTTAACGGTTTCCTTAGTGATTATCTTTACACGATCTCCCTCTTTTCTGAATGCTAGAATATCCACAGGTGTGGGAATTAAAGTGCTGGTAACATCAAAAATTCTATATAATGTAGTCTGTTTCTTGCGAACTTTTAAATATAAACGTAACATAATTAATGTTTAAAATTTTGGATAAACGGATTTTCGGATGTCTTTTAAATGATTTGAAAATTATAGGGATAACTGTGCTAGAGTGATGCCACTTGGTGGTATCTGTTGTCTCTTATACGGTACAGAAGCAATCGATAACGATAACATTGATGGTCTATTAGATGTAATCCGGGCCGGTCACACTTAGAACTTGCCACGAAGTGCCACAGTAATTTATATTTTGTGTTGGCAAAAAGCAAGAGGAAGGAAACTAAGCAATTTTATAAGACACGCCAGTCAATCGGACCAGTCCGCTGCTAACTAAAGATCCACATAGTCATAGTTAAAACCAAAACCATGGGCTCAAATCACAGTGTACATGTACCCGGCGGTGGCACAGAAGGTAACGTAAGAATGATTTCCATTATTGAAGGAAGACCACGTAAACGTTATCGGTATTCCAATTAGAACACATACATATGTATGTATATACATATATACATAAGTGTTGTGTAGGCAAGTTTGTAAACATAGATTTGTTGTTGTTGATTTCTATGCAGGATACCACGTACTCAAAGTACAGGACAATTCACCGGGACAGAAAGCCGGACTAGAGGCCTTTTTTGATTTCATTGTTGCAATAGCAGGGACAAGGCTCGACCAGGTAAACAAAAACAATTAAGTCATAGCAAAATGTTTTAGAGATTTATGATATCGAGTTACTATATCTATCCATCTTCAGGATAATGACATGCTTAAAGAGCTCTTGCGGCAGAACGTGGACAAACCAGTGCGACTTACTGTTTACTCGAGCAAGACACAAAGCGTACGAGAGCTGACATTGACACCGAGCAACAGTTGGGGTGGCCAAGGATTGCTCGGTGTGAGCATACGTTTCTGTTCGTTTGAGGGAGCCAATGAGAGTGTGTGGCATATACTAGAAGTGCATCCGAATTCACCAGCAGAGTTGGCGGGTCTGAGGGCGTACAGTGATTATGTGATTGGAGCGGATGCCATTCGACATGAGAACGATGACCTCTTTACCCTGATTGAGATGCACGAACAGCAGCCATTAAAAATGTATGTCTACAATTTGGATGACGATGCTTGTCGAGAGGTTACAATTAAACCCAATACCGCCTGGGGTGGAGAGGGGGCGCTGGGCTGTGGTATTGGTTACGGCTATTTGCATCGGATTCCAGTTCAAGCACAAGCTACGCCAGGAGGCGGCGGAGCTGTATCAGCGACCAATGAGGCTGCAGCTCCATTGTTGACTGGGGGAGGAGCGTCAGCTGCTGCTGCTGCTGTTGCAATTGCTCCGCCGGCGGTTGTTTCACCAACGATGCCTTACATACCACCATTGGCCAATACATTTGGTTCCACAAATGCCGAGATCAGGCCACCAGCAACACAACAACAGCAACCAACCACAATTGAGCCACCACAGCAGCAACAACAGAGCCTATTCAAAACGTATTTTAATCCAGACGATGCCACGGATGCTCTAACTGCTGCTTTAGAAACAAAAGCCACCATTGCCACCAATGACACGCCAGGCACTGCGGCAGCGGCACCTCCGCCGTCGTCTCAGACACAATTTCAGGTTCCAGTGCCCGCCGTTCCGTCACAACCATCTGTTGTTGCAGCTCCTGCTCCTGTTCCATTTGAAGTTCCTGCACAACCACCAAATGTGGCTGTGCCGCCACCATCAAATATTTATATACCCGGCGTGTTAGATCCCAGCATTCCTGCTGCCCAATTACCCTATCCTCAGGCAACAGCACAACCACAACCACCAGCCCCAGCCCCAGCCCCGACAATGGTATCTGTGCCTGCTGTGCCTATGTTCTCTGCCCCCCAACAAGCGTACATGTCTGCTCCTGCTGCTCTCTCTTATCCTGCGGCTGCTGCCCAAACAGTACCCTCATATCCGCAAGTTCAACCCTCAATGGGAGGCCTATTTCCCACCCAGCCAACGCCATTGCCTCCACAGATGGCGCATGTGTTCACCCCGCCACCAGCAGCAATCAGCAATGACCACAACCACTCTCAACCGGCCACAACTCAGGCGAACTAAATCGAAATGGGGAATGTAGTGGCTGGGCTAGGGCAAAGTGCGGGTGAAGTGTTCGAAAAAAGGGAACTGGCGAAAATTACAAAAAATATTGTCGTTAAGTTTTCTTCATCTTCGTCTTTTTTCCGTTTTTTTTTTTTTTTTGATAATCAAAATTACAAGTGAATGGCATATATATATATATTCATATGTCTATATCTAAAGCCAAGTAACTAAATCATTGAAAAACAAAAAACCTGCAATAATAAATATATGTAAAACCTATTATCTATATATATATATAAACATACATATAAACAAAAATAACAAATTATTCAGTTGATTCTTGTTGGTTTTATCTTATGAAATGCGGTATAATTCGATCCGGTCCCCCGCAGATTTGGTTAATCCGCCAGCTTATTCAAATATATTATGAATCCTCGACTTTCCATACTTTAAATTGAGAAGGCGACAACGTAGAACACTTGCCTCATGATCCGACAGGGAACGCAGCACACTATGCAGATATTGGACAAGTGCAGCATTCCGATCCCGCTTCCTCAATTCCTCAATTTTGGCCCCAGTTGACGGCTTCATTTTGACATAGGGAATTAATTTGTAAAGATGTTGAGTATTCCATGACGAATCGCTTGGCCAGCGACTCCAATCCCATTCCTCCTTTATTATAGCATCCGTCTCGGTTTCCTGTTCCATCCCATACTGACTATTCCTCGTCAAATATGGATGTCATGTCACGTCATTGTGCAAAATGATTTACAATTTCGTTTTTCAACAAAATTTCTATGCTAATCTCTCTTAAATAGTTTGGTTTCTTGTTTTCTTTTTTTCCAATATTTGAATTTTCTTTGTTTAACGGCTTGGATATTAAATCGTTTTACTGATTCAGAATTACTCATTTTATAATTGTGTACATATGTAAGTTAACAATTAATTGAATTTGTTTTTATTTAAATTTTTTTTTTATTATACATAAAGTAATACAAAATACTTTTAAACACTTTCCATTTATGCGTAATATAAAGTACTACAAAAATAAATTACAAAAAAAATGTTTCACATGAATTCATTAAATCGTTTACCATTAACGTGTACATACATATGCATATGGTATACAGAGAGATTCCATATAGGAACTCATTTTGGAAATATGAAACGAAGTAACTTTATTCCTTAATCTAAAATGTTAATGGGCTAATGTCTTGAATTTCAATCTGACTTATAAATTTGTTGTCAGTGCTGTCACTGTGGATATATTTAGTTTTTCCAAACGACCCAAAACGAGGAGTTCATCAATTGAACGTTTGGCATAGAATTTCTGCTCTTCGGTTAGCTTAAGAAAGGCATGAGACCAGGCTCTAGCATAGCTATCCGCTTCGGCCAGAGCACTGGAATCGAAGGGTGTGCAGCCGCGATAAGGTTGAGGTGGTAAATGAATTGCGTCTTGTTCAATGTTTTGCTGCAACTCTACAATCGCTGGTTCCACGTCTTCCGCTTCAAGGATTTCGTGCTCGGGCTCGCCCTCGGCCTCGTGGGGTTCATGCTCCTGTTCTAGCTCCGCTTCCTCCGGTGGCATATCGTTATTAATGGTAGCACTATGCAATTCAATGGGCAGCTGCACTTCGACCATGTCGGCGTCGGACCAGTTCTCATCATCTGTTAACAGCTGGAGTAGGGGACGCGAATGAGATGTGGTGTTGGCTGTTGTGGGTAAAGCAATTTGTTGGTTTATAACTTGCGGTGAAGCATCTTTAATGCGCTCCTCTTCCAAATTGTCATCAGCATCCTCATTTTCTTCCACATCTTCGTATTCTGTTGTGTCTACTATGGGAATTTCATAGAAATCTTTATTTTCAACTACGGCTGAGGAGGAGGGGGGAGCACCCCACCGCCGGGATGGGTGATGAAGATGATCCTGCCGAACGCTTCTGGTTCAATGGACATGGAGGGGCAACATCAAATGTCATGCCATTGCCATTCTGTTTGAGATATCTAACATGGCATTTGTGGATGCGTAAATTAGATGTGGAACCGCCTGTTGACTGCATCACCCGCCTGCAGCCCACACAATAGTAGCGCCATTTTAGCTTGGAACCATCGGCACGTGCAATCTCCCGGTACACATTCCACACGGAGCTACGCTTCTTCTTCTTGATAAGTCTGTATTCGCCTTTGCTGATTTTCAGTAATATATCCAACTGGGATTCTGTACATTTCTCCTCTTCTTCCTGAACATTTATATAAAACATCTCTTTGTTGCTTGTATTCTTTTTCGTTTTTTGTGTCTTTTTCTTTATCAACTTGGAGGCAGGCAAGCTGTTACTTGGCGTGTGCCTAACAACTGGTTCATTTTTAGGCATTTTGGAACTAGTACAGTCAGCTGATGGCTGATGAACTGGAACGTTTTGTTATGTTTCGTTTTACTGTTTTTATACCCTTGCAGAGGATATTATAAAATTGATCAGATGTTTGTAACGCACAGAAGGAGACGTTTCCGACCCCATAAAGTATATATATTCTTGATCAGCGTGAGAAGCTGAGTCGATATAGCCATGTCCGTCTGTCCGTCCGTCTGTGCGTACGCGTTTTACTCAGCCGTCTTAAGAGCTATCGGGCTGAAATTTTTTTTCGTGGGTTTTTATTACCCGGCAAAAAAAAAATATGAAAACCATAAGGATCGGACCACTATATAATAGAAGAACTAGAAGAAACATTTTCATAAAAATCGAGTATGCTATGAAATTTACATATATGAGAGTAAAATTGTTTTGTTTGTATATTGATGAATTGAGTTGCAAAAAACAAATTTTGAACATGTAAAATTATTATTACCAAGGACTGCAAGGGTATACAAACTTCGGCATAGCCGATGTTAGCTTCTTTGATTTTTTTTTTTTTTTTTTTTTTTACATACAAAGTTAAGAAAATGGTTTTATTTTATTTTTTAAGTTTTTGACGCAATATTTTCATGACGGTTTTATGAAATAATGCCAAATCTTGTCTAAATGTTCGCATTACAATTAATTTCTCTCTTTCGATTTGAAGTTTCTCCCTTTCAATTTGTAATAAGCGTTCAGCACGATTTGCTTTGGGACTAAAGTTTGATGGCGAAGCGGAGTGGTCTAGATCTTGCTGCTCCTCAAAATCTTCGTCATCTTCTGGTGTTTCCTTGTGTCCCCCTGTTGAAAAATTCGTCTGCTGCTTATCTTGCAGCATCGCACTATTGTAAAGTTCTTCTTCCTCGTCCTCTTTTATTAGATTCTCTTCCTGTTCCATCTCAATCGAGTCAGCAGCATGATTACTTTTATTCACACTATTAGAAACTAAAATGCAATTGTTTAGAATAATTATGTTGATGTCATAACAATGGTAGCCAGAGGTTTCACCTTGCTGTTTAACGATGATTTCTTCAAAAGATTTGACTATCGATGCGGTGGGAGTTAAAAGAGACCGCAGTTTATAGAAATACTCCCATTCTGAGGGTATACCTGTTGAACTAGTCATTTCCGATTCTTGTCTAAATAAACAAAACATTTTAGTCCGGAAAGCCTACACATAAAATAAATGAAACTTACTTATATCGCTTGGACATGTTGTCTATTTTAGACTTCACCTCAGTGGGCGTGATTTCAAATTTTTTCATTTCATTGGCCATTTCCTGATGAATTTCTTTCTTCATTCTATTACTACGTAAATCATCTATATGAGCTGCCCATAATTGTAAAAACACTCTTGTGGCATCTTCAGTCCAATTGAAACGTTTGTACATACATCTCGAATTCTCCATTGGCACTTTTGTTCTTTGTTTTGAATTGGGTTTTTTTCTAAAAACACAACACAAAACATCATGTGTTACTAAGTCAATTTTTCAGATGTGTTGCAGCAATTACCTTTTTTGTTTCATTTTTTTTGTACCGCACAGGAACCGGCGTGGTCTTTTCATTGCCATTATCAAACTGTGCCTCCCACTCGGAATCTGACATCTCAAATCCCCGTTTGCGTTTTGTGGTGTCCGTTTTGTAAGCGGCCATATCACTACTGGAACTCTTTGCCGTGGAGTTTAATATGTTTGTTTGTTCCTTTAAAAAATCGGCGTGACATTTATGCGTACGTAAATCTGATGTTATGGCACCTATAGACTTTAAAATCTGATTGCATCCAACACAATAGTAACGACCCAATAGCGTTGTACCATCCGGACGCCGAATTTCGCGGAAAATTTTCCAAATCGAACTGCACATGTGGCGTTTAACTAGCGCATACTCGCCATTTCCGAGTTTACGCAAAATACTTGCTTGAGGCTCATTGCATAGAATCTCGGTACTTGGGACAGGAGTCGCAGTAATTTGAATAATTTTTGGACTTGATATTCTTTTAACTTGTGTTTTCCTGACGTTTGCCATTACGGCGCTCTTGCTTTATGTGGAGGGAGAACTAGCAAATTTATCGTTTATCGAATAAACACCCTCCTTAGGACTGGTTCTAAACATTTTTTGGTTAACAAAATTGGTTGCAAATTTCAAAACTTTATTTGTGAATACTTTTCTTTGTTAGTTTTGTATGGTTTTCTTTTTTTTTTAAATTTAGAATTCTTTTAACATTTGCAATAATTCTCTATGGAATAATTTGAGTTCTTTTGACGTTTGCTTCATTATCTCGAGTTTCTCTTTCTCAATAGCAAGTTTCTCTTCTTCGATTCTCATCAATGTATGGGCTATTTTTCTCTTTTTCGGCATTGCCGATTTGGTTGTAGAATTTCTAAATTGGCCGAAAGATTCATCAAATTGCTCATTTGCATGAAAATTCTCTTGATTATTGATAAAGCTATTAATTTTGAATTTTTCCTCCTTTGGTTCATCTTCATTTGGCATTTCTGACTCTGGTTCTGGGTCCGGTTCCTCGGTTTTAATGAAATTGGTAGTAAATTCATCATTTATTTCAGAATCTTCGTCTAAGCGAGAGTTAGTATCTGAAATGCGTGTTTGTTTATATAATTATATGTTAATGGTTGATACTGGATTTCTTTTAACCATTATAATTCATTACCGTTTGCTGCTGCTGCTGCTGCGGATGACTCAAACATAATTTCCTCTAAGACATCCACACTTTTAGTGCCAATGAGGCACGCTTGAGTTTTATAAAAAAATTCCCACTTCGAAGGCTGGCCCGTTTTACGCACTTTATCCGCTTCGATTCTAAAAAGAGGGGATAGCATTTATTTGTTCTTTAGTAGCAGAATGGGCTCTGATAAATTTACCTATATTTTCTTGACATATTGTCCATTTTGCTCTTGACTTCCAAATGCCTGACGCCAAAGTGCTTTAGCTTTTCAGTAATGCCTTTGTATATGGTTGTATTCTTTTTTACACATAGTTACAAGTTCCATTCGACTGGCCTTCCAAAGGTCTAGGAGAAAACTTGTTGCCTCTCGGCTCCATATGAATCGTGCTTCCTTTCGTTTGAATTCGTGATTTGATTCTGGATGAGCCGCATTTATTTGTCTAATGCATTCATTTTTCGAGTTCAGCTCCTCAATACCCATTTCATCGTCTTGTGCCTCGTAGTCCCCGATATTATCAATTTCACGCTCTTCCTCTTCCTCCCTATATTCTTCGTCGTCCTCATCTTCCTGGTCATCCTCGTCCATCCCAAACTCTTCCTCTTCTCGTTGGCCAAGTAAGAGAAGAAGTGGCCGCTTAGATGTGTTTCTTGTCAAATATTTCGGTCGCCGTCGCTCCGCATATTGGACTCGTTTGTTGAGTTCCTCAATATCGAGTTCCTCTTGATACTCCTCGCTCTCGGAAAGGATATGTCCTTGACGTGGGGGCTGGCTCCTACGAGTATAGCTACGATTACCAGGACGCATTACGGATTCTTGTTGGCGTTGTGTCTTGCGGGAGAATAAAAGTGCTTCTAGTGACGAGCAAATTTCAGTATTTATGGCGGCTCGCGAGCAGATACAAACTTATCGATACAAATTAATCGATACAAATTTATGGCGTTGCCTGTCACATTAATCGATTTGATTGAATTATCGATTTAGGTTTGGTTTCGCGCCAACACAAACACATTTAAAAAAAAAAAAAAAACAAAGCAACATGCAAGCGAATTCCCTCCTTGCCAACGCCAAATTGTGTTACATTTGTATCAAATATTAAATTTCATAATCAACAATTTAGTCTTTAAGTGATTTAATGTTTAGAGCAACGCACAATTGCCCTAAATAAAATACATGAGGGTAAATGTAACTGAAAGATTCGCACGCAATTTTCAGCTAATCAAGCGAATTTAGAGACATACTACTCTAAAGGCAGAGGCAACAATCAACGACAATTGGCCAAAGATTACGACTAATAGTGATAGTTGTTATAGTTGCTGTCATTGCCCCAAGTCCATGTCTACTCCAATAGAAAAAGTAGTGTCCGGTTGAACATGCATCAACCAAGGAGAAAAAAGTTAAGTCTAGAGGCACAGAGGTAAAGGTTAGGCATATCGGAATTACTAACATGGTCTATCTATTCTTAGATATGTATGTATTTGATTTGCTGCGCTTAAGAGATTACTTCAATTTTTATTATGTTAGCAAACTTTTCGAACCAATTGATATACCTTTTCTTTTTGGGTTTCTTGAAAAGTGGGTAACAAATTATGCTCTTCGCCTGTGGGAGACAAATGCAACCGGTTATTCAAGCAGCAGCAGGAGCAGCAGCAGCCGCCGCCTGGACTTTTGAAGTCTTTGCATCTTGTGTTCTCTTGTCCCTGACTCTGAACCCTGTCCGGATCGGTCTTCTGTTTTGGCTCGTGCTCGAATATGGCCAGCTGTTTTTCTGGCCAAAATACATATATTTTTATATGGTTTTAGCATTTACCTTGTCACTTAATCGAGTATGCTGCAAGCGGACTTCTGCTTTTGTTTGATTATATTTTTTTTTTTTTTTTTGTGGCGCGTGCCCTGGTTGTATGATAGTAGGGCAGATGTTTTTTCGTTTAAGTTTTTAATACATATTATATGTATGTACATATGTATAACCAACATATTAAGTCTGGATCAAAAAGGGCAAGGTAAATTGCGTATAGAGTCCAACAGGCAACAAAATAAAAAAAAGGGTCAATTACTTTATACTAAAAGACTCACACTCTTGCATTTGGGTAAACATTTTTTTTAGCCGTGCCACATTTATGTAGATTTTGTTGTTTCGGCTGGAGCTATGCAAACATATACCTACCTATCTTATCTGGCTGCATCAACAACCAAGAGAGCCAGCCAATTCAATCCAAGCCAAACCACCCACGTATAGAACAAGATTCAAGATTTAGCCAACACAGTGGGTTTACATAGTAAAATTTTGTTTAACCATTTACAACATCTGATGATTCACTACAGATGCATGATAACGATGAAGTTAATAAACAAAAAAAAAAGGTATATTCTAGATTCAAAAATATTTTTTGATATAGATTTATATAATTTTGATATTAACCACTGTAGTTTTGTGTAGATATGTCAGCGTGACACGAGAATGAAAATAAATAACCCAACCCAACCCACATTAGGCAGAGAAAGAAACGGCGACATCATGGTGAAGAGAACTCCTAGATGGGAAGGGGATGGCAACCTGCAATCAAGCGCCGGGGCCAAACCCCGGACAGGCCATCATCATTATCATCATCTTCATTGGAATTATCATCAGAATCATCATCGGAGTCTGCTGCATGCAACAACATTATGGCGCGACATTTGCACGAGCTTTAAACTTAATTTATGCTTCAAACAAATAAGATCTCCCTTGCCTTCTCTCTTTCACACCCACTTGAGCTATCTATCCCTCTCTTTCTTTCTCTCTGTTTGTTTGTGAGTGTATGTGTTAGCTCCTCAGCTTCATAATGATGCCATGGGGCCATAATCAAGTTGCCAGTTGCCATGTTGCCTCAACATCATGTCGATGTCGCCAGTTGCACAAAGTCATGGTCGTTGGTACTACCCTCCAACCTCCTGCCCACCTCGTGTACAACAGCACAACTGCAACGAATGACAAGAGCAAAACGAATGTTAAACAACAAGAAATAAAGAAAGAGAGAAAAAAAAACAGCAAAACAACACCAGCAACAACCGCAAGAAACAATTAAGTTTGCTTGGGGGCCAATGACGAGAGACCAATAGTTGAACCTCATTTTTTGTGAACGACGGAAACTGCAGCCACAAAAGACTGAGAGGAATTGTGTATTACATCAACGTGTCTTACACTTTTTCGAATCTCCTCGAGGACTTACTAGAAATAAAGGAACTAGATCCCTTGGAAAATGATTCTATTCTATCCATTGTTAGGAACTAGTTACATATGTATGTATGTATATGCTTACCAACATATGTAGTTGGTTCCGCTTAAGCGAATATTGATCTTACCCAACCTCTTCTTGCAGTTCCTTAAAGAAAATACCTTTATCTCTTTGAGAACTAACTAAAACTTGATCTAAAACGGTCTTAGTAAGATCCTTGGTTCTAATTTTACAATCTAGCTTAACATTTCGTGAAAATCCTTTCAAATTTAAGCGGCTTACGAGTGAAATATACCTGTTTCATCGGCTTATTATCATAATACAGACATCAAATCGAATACACTTAATTTGTAGAACTATGCTAAACTAATAAAAAAGAAACTCTACCCTCTTGATTGCTTAGGGCCCCCAACTAGTACCTATCAATTTAAAAGGTAGAGAAAGATACAAGCACCTCTGTATGTATGTATGTATGTACATACATACATACATATGTATATTCTATCAGCCCTATCAGAAACTGCATCTAACTGTGAAGAACATAAAATGAGACTCATAGTGACAGAGACATAGCGCTAAAGGCCAAGTTCGTTGTGGTAGACTTGAGAGAGATAACTAATAAAAAGAAGAAACATCAGCTGCTAATGCCTGGCCCTGTGCTTAGATTGAACACAGAAACTAATTTGATTTGACGAAAGTCAATTACCAAAAAACAAAAACAAAAAAGAAAAGGCCGAGAACGTGGGGGACGATGGATGGATGGATGGATGGATGTATAGATCGACCAAGCGCAGGCAAACCAAGCGCGCTTATCGGAGCGATTTAAACTAAGGGCTGAGGCGAACAACGAACAAACGCACGGACGGACAGACCGAACGACGGACGAAGTGCTCGGAGGCCATCAAATTAATTTACGCATGGGTTTTCAGAGTGAAGTGAAGGAACAGTAGCTGTAAAAAGTTTAATGAGCTGCGGACGGAGTAAACAAAATGTAAAGGAAGAAGAATTGCAGGGCGTGTGGTGGGCGGGGGGTACACCAGAAGTCAAAACAAAAACAAAGAACGTGAACGTTTGTTTTGGTTATGCGACACACAATGCAAAAGAGCATAAAAGAAAGACAGAAAGAGTAGAAACAAACAGACTGAGAGAGAAACGCACACACAGAGAAAGACAGAGAGAGAGAGAGAGAGAGAGAGAGAGAGTAGCGACGGCTTGCTGATCGAGGATAGAAGGAGGAAGACGAGGTAAAAGCAGCAACAAGCTCTGCTTTTGCCAGCCCAAACAATCCGGTTTTGCACTCCCACACTGATCAAGAAAAAAAAAAAAAAAGAGAGAGGGCTAGAGACACATACACATGGTGAGAGAGAGCGAGAGATTTGTCTCTCTCTCTCTCTCATCTTAACTTCAATTTGAAGCTCGACTCCGGTTCTGCCTCAGTCGCCGTTTAAGGTTCGTTCGTTTTTGACGCGTTTTCAAGTGATCGCTGAAAATTCTTCTCCATCATCATCACATCTCATCTCAACTCATCCCATTTCGAATCTCTGAGCATTATTTATTTACTTAATTGTTTTTGTTTTTTATTTTATTTTATTTGCTTTTTTATTAAAAATAAACAAAAAAATAAAAAACTATTGATTTATGTGCAATAGACTGTGAGATCCAATAAAATCGATAGGATCAGCGATCATCCGATCTGCAAAACTTATTTAGTGCCTTCTTTTTCTCTGTGAATACATGATTCTAAAAGATTCATCTCCCGAAGTCCAAAGCAAATAACCATCCACATATATTCATTCAATTGGAATAAAACAATTGGTAAGTTAGTTTTTTAGTTATCTACTTACTTGTTTAGAAAAGATTCAGGATTCCATCAGCTTATGCCTTGTTTTGGTATGTGATATTTGTCACATTTCACATAATTGACAACTGTTAATGAGTTTGTTTACGAGGAATCCCAGAAGACTCAAAATTTCCATGTCATTGGCACTCCTAACCCATCCAAGGGAGGCACACTTTCTTTTTAAAACAAAAGATATCGAAAAGTAAGTTTGAATAGTTTTCGTTCCAATCTAGGACTAATTGTTTCCGTGGTCTCTTACTCTATTTACTATGTATGTTAGTTAGAACCACTTTAAGTAATAAAATTTGGCATTCTGAAGTGACAGATTTCCCTTTCGCTCAATTTTATAAGTTTCCAAGGTAAACTATATTTCATTTAGTGGTAGTATCTTTCCTTTTTCATTATACTCGTACATTTAGCTTGACTTTCTTTTCGTTTATGGTTGGCATTATTATTTTCTAATTCATTAGATCGATTTTGTGGATAATCTCATTACTTTTTATTGAACTGCGACACGATCGTTAAAGTAGGTTAAATTAATAAGTAAAGGCGTTTTCTTCCCCAAACCAGCGACCGTCCCGCCCCCGCCACCGCCCCCGTCTCCTCCATCGCCCCCGCATCCAAGAAAACCGACCCAATGATTGTTTGCTGGTCGCTTTTCAGCGTCATCTTTATGCCAGCTGCCAATGGTTTTTCTTTCTTTTGTGATCAAAAGGAAAAAAAAAAAAAAAAAAAAAAATTTCGTGACTCGTTTTGCGTGCTGTGGCGGCCCCAAAGTCGATACCGAATCGATGTTGTTTTATTTATTTTTTTTTGTTTTTGTGTGAAGTTGGCGAGTCTCTCGAGTGGGCTGTCTTTGGGTAATGTCTGTTCCGGCCTTTATGGCAAAGATACTTATGTATATTGCATTGCATTTTTAAGGTACTAAGATATAATTGTTCGATTGATAAAAATGACAGAGCAGCAGCAGTAAAAACCAGCTCAAAAACCAAAATGTTGCTCTAATTTATTTAAGCCATCAACCACCAACCGCCAAGCAAAGTTTCTAACTGGCCCTAGACGAGCCCATAATTCTTAAGCTTAATTGATTAGACGAGTCTTGGGTCAAGAGTCCACTATTTAAAAGTACACTATCTGCCGCACCCAAAATGACCAACCCAAACACCCACCCACCACCCACCTATGTAATCAGCATAAATCTCAATGTCTTTGTTTGTCGATAAAAGTTAATATCACTTAACTTCCCGAATGCGTCACTCACTCATTCTGAATTTCCAGTGCATTTTTTAAAATTATTTTTGATAAGAAAATGCACACATACATATGTATGTACATATATATTTATGCCGCAATAAAGTAAATTGTTTAAGAATTTATATCAAGACATAAGTAGTTTTCTTTGTTTTGTACTTACATATTTTTATTTAATTTCCTGGAAATGAAAAACAAATAATGATTATTAGAAAACAAATAATGGCAAGGGCAATGTGTATGTAAATAAATGTAAATAATATATAATTTATTAAACTAATTTGATATTGAATGTCAAGGGAAATTTAAAGCTTTATCAAGGGATTAGCAAACAATGAGATACAATAAAACATATTTTAAGTTCGAACTATTAGCCCCATAGGAAAAAGAAAAGGTTGAAGCGAGGAGGCTTCTGTTCGCCTTCAAGGCGTATCCTGGTTTAGGACTGAACGATTATGCCAATATTAAAGGAGCTGGTTCATAATCGATCGAATAAGAAAGTGAAAGGCAAGCCATAGGCATCACTTAGCCAAAGTGTCAAATCTGTTCGGTTGTTATGAGTATCCTGAGTATTATGGAGTCATCTGGGATGCAATTGTCAAACCAAAATACAAAATATTCAATAATTTGTACTTGCATTTCAATTGTAGCTAGAAAAAAAAAACACGCACGCATTTTGCAGGCATAATAATTGCGAAAATGAACTCATCAGCATAATTAAGCCGTCAATAAATGCCGAAGACCAGTCGCATGGAACGTTCGTTCTCTCTCCCTCTCTCTCTGTCTGTGTTCCCCCCCGTAGTCCCTCCACTCCACTTCCAGTGGGGCAATTTGTGTCATTAGCGAAGAGACACGGAATCGGAGACGGACACGGAGATGGAGATGGACAGAACAAGAGAAGTTGACGTTGTTGCAGACGACGACGGCAACGACAACGACAACGATGACTTGTTGTGTGGACAGAATTCTGTGTGCTGACGTTGATTTATCAGATACATCTACATAGAGTTTGGCATGTTTGTTGTTGTTTTTCTGTACCAATACCAATATAAATAGGTCTCATCTATAGGCCCATAAAGTATAGTTATGCAACAAAACTGGCCGACAACAATGTATACCGTTAGTTAACTTCTTGGCTCGCTAATGAGCGGCAATAACGAGGTCTTAAGTAAGCAACGCACGTAACCCAATGGTAGGTACATATGTATGTATGTATGTATGTACCAACCGCCGATCCAGAAGCACGAAAGAAATTGTGCATATTAAGATAAGAATGTGCAGTGATCAGTGGTCAGTGTGTGCCACCTTTCCCCCCCAAGCACCACCACCACCACATCCACCTCTCCTTTTAACTCTAGTCACTTGGCTTTGCCAAATCCAAGAGGAAGAATTCTTCTAAAAGAATGCATATGTGTGTGTGTGTGTGTGGTGTAAGTGCAACTGGTTCTAAGCTTTTGTGTTCTTTCTGGACTTGTCAGTCTGGTTTCCCCCCCTTATTTGGAATACTCTTTACAATGAATAGGGTATGTATACATTAAGATAGTTGAAATATTATCTAACATTCTCTCTTTTGTGTGGAAAGTCCAAAGGAATGTCTGTTCTGTTGTAGAGGGTATCAAAGTGGTCGGTGAATTGTTGTATTTTTATTTACAACTGTTCGCATTGCCTTAAGCTTTGAAATGGGTCAATTTAGTGACAAGCGCAATGCAATGTGATGCCAGGCCATACCACGATGGTCCGTCTTTTTCTATGATCCTCCTGCCTCTATCCCCACACTTCATCTTCTCTCTCCGTGTGTGTGTGTGTAAGACAAGTGACAAGTTTCCGACGAACTGCTCCATAGATGACACTTGGCAGGCTGTTTTGGCTGTGGTTACACGCAAAACATAGGCAGGGACTTTCTCTTATCAATCCCCGTTAAGCACACACAAATTGGTCAAGATTCAAGTTAAGTTAAACTTCAACTAACTTGCTTGTGCGAACATCTCATACAAAATGGCTTGGGCTAAGTAAGGATCCGAAAAAGTGGATCCTTGGAGTCACAACACTTTTTTTCCCTCCGTATTGATCTAGTCGCAGCCAAACGTGTTCAGATTAACCCACATTCGGAGAAGCAACCTCATAAATTAATAAATATGCATGATGATTATGTTCCAGATCAGTTTTGCTTTAGTTCAGCTTTAGTTTCTTGCTTGCTTCTCTATAAATCATCTCACAGATTTTAAAGTTTATCTTTTGTTTCCACTTTTAGAGGCAATTTCACTCGCATGTATGTATGTCTCTATACCACAAATGAGATTAGCTGCCAATGGAACCATAATTTCTTGTTTTCTTGTTTGTTTTGCATGTGTGCAAATCTGAAATCTACAACTTTATTATACAAATTTGTTTTTCCTTTTTGTGTGTGTTTGTTTTTTGTATGGAAAATGAAGCAGCAGCGCGTTTAATTAACATTAATCATTATGCTGGACATATTCATGGTCACTCTCACTCCAAAAATGTACAAATTACAATAAAAACAAATATATACATACATATATATTGTAAAGAAACATAAACTAAAAATCGGCAAAAAAAATTTGTTTGATTGTTTGACGAGGCGAGCATTTATCAGAGAATTACAAACACGCCGATAGTTTCATACTCTTACTTCTTTTCTAATTCATTAGTATTCAGAGTTTAGGAAAATATTAAACATACTCTTTTTGCAGGGTATCAGCAGGGTAGCTAAACAAGTTGACTGAACCTATGCCTATGCTTTAATTAAGTTGAGCTTTGTTTTTAGTTTTTAGTATCTAAAGTTTGCCATATTAAATATTCATGAGTTTTGTGAGTCAAGTTCTTTGTCGTTTTTGCTTTAGTGTTGATTTTTCAAGCATTTTTGACACGATTTTGTTTTGTTTTTTTTTTAACGAAACCGGAAAGAGTTGGCACGCAACGGATTCCGAAATAGAATTTGTTCGTTTCATTTAAAACATATTTGTTTAGTTTATGTAGATTGTTTGATAAGCTGCTTGTTGTTTTTATTTGAATGTGTAATACGAAATGTTTGTTTAATTACACCATGATCATTTCTTTTTGGTTTGTGATTGTTTAAATGTGGTTTTAATTCCCATTCTCTTGGCCGACAAAATGTGTTGTCATGTGAGTCATGTTTTTAGTCACAGAATCTAATGTATAAATAATGTATTAGAGGTTTTCTTTTTTGTGTTACACTCTGCGTATACATTATTTTTGAGTAGCATGCATTTTTCTTAAGTCTCAGCAATTTTATTAGCCTTTCAACCATTGAAGCCTATTTCTTTGGGCTAATAATTGCCTAGTCTCTTTATTTTCCATCATTTTTCTCATAGCCTATTTTAAAATATAACGTATACGCAACGTGTGTCAGCTTCAAGCATGAATGTTATCATTATTAAAGATGTAATTTTCTATATATCCAAAATGAATTCGTAAATTCGAACATGTGAGATCGTTGTCCAAAATTTCGAGACAATCATTGATTGATTTAAGCCCTTAATATTAAATTCTTCCCATCTCTGGCTAACAAAAATTCACCATGTCACCTTGTAAAGACTGTGAAAAATCCATTTTCAGCTTCAAAAAGTCTCAAAATAAAAATATTACTTGATAATTAAATTGAGCATTCAATAGAACTGATTCTCTTGGAGATTTGTATATTTTTATTACATATTTCGGAGATGGGGGTGGGGGGAAATTGTGTTTACTCTATTATTTACCACAAAAATAAAATAAAAAACTGGGTGGCCTTTAATTTAATTTGGTGGCTTTGCCTCTGTTTATTACTATTACGTTTTTTTGTGTTTTCTTTTGTGGCTTTGTGTCATCCAAAAAAAAATTCAATTTTTTTTTTTTGGTTTTTTCTTTTGGCACAATGAGAGTGTGTCATAAGATTTTTCACACAATTACCTATTTTGTTGGTTTGTTTTCTCTTGCTTTGGCTTTCTTCTTTTTGCAAAATTATTGTTATTTTTGTTTTGTTCCCAGCAGCTTTTGGTTTGTTTTTATAATGATTTTGTGCAATTTGTTTGAATTGATTTGGACATTGTCATTGCCAGACTTTTTTTGGGAACGTGAGAGTGAGAGAGATTGAATGAAATTTCGTCAAATGGAGGAGAATATTGCTAAATGAAATTTTCGAATGGAAAAAAATGGTCTCTCTAGGTTGAAGTGTTTAAAAAATATATGTACATATGTATGTATGTATATGGGGTGGGGTACGTACTGAAAAGGTGTCAGTTGAGATTGTGATTTGTGCATGCAAATTGAAGAATTTCCAACGTGGGAAAACGAGTTCGACAATTCGACGGTTCACGTCCGTCCATAGACGACGATGACGACGACGATATCGACGCCCCATAGGAGTAAAAAAAAAAACGTATAAACTTTAAACAAACATTGTAAAACGCTCTAGATTTTTGTGTTGTTGCTGTTATTGCAATTGGAATTGTTGCAATTTTCACTGATTGGCAATTTTCAGCGTCACCATTTTTAGCTTGGATCGATCGAACGATCGATCGATGGCTTCGAACGGTTTGATCGGTTTGATCGGTTCGATCTGTGCAGTTAATTGTCTATAATTATGCATTAATGAATGCATCTGTGGGCCAAGAAAGCACGAAATCATGTTTGGGCAAAGAGGAAAATTCTTGCATGAAACCGAAACATGTTGCATGTTGCTGTTGCTGTTGCTTTTGCTTTTGCTGCTCCCCTCGGAGGTGCAACTTCAATGCATATGTATGTATGTATGTATGCATGCAGATTGTGGAAAAACTATTGGAAATCGATAAACATTTTCAAATTGCACGCTTCGAGATCGCATGCTGCGATAATGATAATGGTACAGATGTTGCTGTTGTTGTTGCTGTTGCCGATTTTTATTCTTATAGAGGTTAGTCAGCGAACGTTTAGAGGGGCTAAGGTGGGCTTCATAAGCCTTCATAGGATTTTCATTTAGTATGTGCATGTTATTTGACTTGCAGTTAACCTTCACTTTAGGCCTTTTTATATACTTGCAATTCAAAAAAAGGTGACGATTCTCTTTCTCTTTCTCTCTTTGATTCGATTTAATCCTTTAAATTCTTAAGTGGCGTTTTCGCTTAATCCGGCCCTGACTGCAGGGTTATAAAAATAGAGGAATCACATTGAAACCCCATTCATATAACTAAGCTTCATTCAAGTTTGCCGTTTATTTTCTATATCTACTGTATCTAGTCAGCCTTCTAATTGCAACCCACACACACACATAGACAGAGACACCTCACCTCACCCGGCCAAACCACACCAAACCAAAGCAAAGGCTTGGAAGAGGGATAGAGAGAATGTTTGTGATTTTTGCACGTTGGCGACAGATTTGCAATTGAAATAAATTGCTGTAAGCTGTAAAGTGCACATTTTAATATGGCATTTTGTCTTTTAATTAAAATATTTTGATTAATTGCCATTATGGCACGAATCGTTCATTAGCTATAAAATTTTATTGTGCAGGTTTTGTTTGTTTTTTTAAATTCTTTTTTAGTTTCTATTTTTGAATTGGTATGCGGATAAAGGAATTCTACTTTGAGATTAACATAAACAACAAATAACACAATAATAATGATGATGACGATGATGATTCAAACAAAGTCTAAGAATTAAATATTGACTCAACATATTGGCGCCACCTAGCGACAAGAACAATCAATCAACCAAACTTTTTGGCTAATATTTACTTCATCCACATCGTCAGAAAGATTTCAATTGTCCAACCACTCATCTAGTTTTTATTGTGATTTTGCTTTTGACTCCCCCAAAAGGAAAATGTTTCATCATTGACCTTTTCATGCCAATATAACATACACAGAGCTTAAATCAACATAATAAAAAAAAAAATTATTAATAATAATAATATTTTGTAGAGTTCGCTCGTTCGCTCGTTCGTTTGGTTCGTTGTGTTTTGTTATTTTGTAATTACCATAACAAATAAAAATATTCTCGCCTAATTGCCCGAAAAAAACAAAAGCCAAAGCCGCGGCGGGGCCTTCAATTGCCAATTTCTGGCCCAAAGGCGTTGCCAGAGATTAGCCAAATAGTCAAGGCTATATTTGGTTTAGATCAGCAGCTTATTTATACTGCTGCAATTATGGTAATTATTGATTTTTGTTTTCAAGTAATTATACTTAATTGCTTAAAAGCATGCATCTTTCAACGGTTTTGGCAGTTCTGTTTTTAATGCAAATGCAGATTGAAATGAAATTTGTTTTTGTTTTCATTTTTACTACTTGTTGGATAACCGTTTCTTAGTGCCTCCAGCTAAGTTTAGTTAAGCACTGTGTTAATCTGCGAAACATTCGTTAAATTGTACTTTATGTGATCGTAAATTTGGTCAACTCTGATTGAGTCAACTAATGAAAAGTCTGTGAATATGTGTGTGTGTGTGTGTGTGTATGAGTGTGTTTGGGGCTTAAGAAAAAAAAAAAAAAAAAACAACGTCTGCTAATACTGATTAAGTGCAGTATTTTTTCTTATTATTTTCTTGTTTTTCCATGATGAAAATGAAGACATAAAAAATGGGGGAAAAGCTGTTTGTGTGGAGGAGGAACGATTTAAGGCTCATTGCAGAGAAAATGAGCTTCCATAAAAAAAGGCGAAGGTCTTTAGAGGCATACACATACATACTCTCTTATGCAGGGTAAAAAATATTTAACCAAAACGAAAATCACAGCAAATTTGCATTGCTTTCCATTGAAGCGACTTGTGTATACCTTGCACTGCAAATGGATTCATATTTGCCATCTTCGCTCTTAGCCCGTCTATCAATATCTATATCGACTGCTTTCAGTCCGATTTTGATGAAATTTTCTGTATTGATAGCTGTTCCCTGCATAATTAGGTATCTTAAGTTTAAATAAGCAAACATTTCTTTTAACTAAGCATAGTATTGTAATATCGCATAGCCCAAAAGTCTATAATAACTTTATGTTTTTACTGGCGAATCTGCCTCAACTGAATTCTAAGGTACATACCTACATATATAAGGGGATTAAGTGCCTACATTTTGGCGACTTTATATACCACTCTTTCGTACTTATGGGTGCAGAGTATGGTTATAAAAACGACCTTCGCGAAATTTCTTCTCCTGTTTTTTTGTTGCTCTTGTCTTTTGTTGTTGTTGTTGTTTTTTCTGTTTTGCGTAGCCTTTAAAAGTATTTCAGTGTTGTTGTTCCTACAATATATGTATATACAAACTTATATACTTATAAATTTTCTGTTTCTGTTTTGGCATTGCCTCTCGGTGCGGATGCATAAAACATGTTACCGATTGCCTCGGAGTGGCCGTTGCTATTGCTGTTGCTGTTGCCGTCGCCTTCGCCTTCAGGTAAAACTCTAAAACATCAACAACATCAACTTCAAGTGGCGTGATCTCTCCGCATCTTTGTGTGCGTGTAGGGGTCTCTCCCCACCTTTGTGTGTGTGTGTGTGATGAAGTGGCATGAAGTTTTAACCATTTGAAGGTCGCCACAATGGCTTTTATGGCTGACTTTTTGGGAGGAAAAGCACAGAAAAACAGAAAGCGCGCCAAAAATAGTAACTGAAACAGAACCTGAAGCACAACCTCAACTTTCGCGCTCAACATTTTGTTTTTGTTTAAGTTGCACCTAATGAATCTTGAGATTTATGGCTTAGGTAGTTTCTTTTTCGTGTTGTATATATTTTTTTTGGTTTTGGTTTTGGGATCAAAACCAAGTTGGGCTTAGATGTGTTTATGATTTATGCTTATAGAAGCGCTAAAAGCAAATTTGGAAAAATTTTCCTTTGATTGATGTTCCCCGTCGCAGCACACTGAGATAAAAAAGATGAAACTCCACTACCGCTAAATAATAAATAATATAATAATATCCATAACTAGTATCTATCGATGGTTAGTAAAGATTAAATAATGTTCTTTCCCATACTCATAGAAGATCATGTGAAACTCTTTAGCCATGTCTAACCTCATCCATGCATTCATAATGGAAACAGCTTATTCAAATCGATCAAAAAAGGACGAACATGTCCAAAGAGTTTTCGCCTGCAAAGTTTATTTTGAGATTGTCGTGAAGATTAATTAAGCGGGATCTTGTCATTATGATACTCGAGTTGTGTAAAAGGGTTGTGTACCCCAAAAAAACAGGCAAAATGTAAAAAGCCATAACAAAAATGGTATTAAGAATTGATATATACATATGTATATTTAATTATATTTAGTTTGAACAACTTCCTGCAGATTTAAAAAATGTTGAATTGTCACTATAAATTCTATAAACCCTTTAAATATTTTGAGGGTGTTCGGTAATCAATGGGTATTTGGTTTTAAGTTAACTTTTTGAGTCACAATTTGAACAGTTTTTTGACTCACGTTCCTACAATTCTCCTACAAAAACAAAAAAAAAAAAAAGAAAGTCTCATTTCTTTAAGGAAAAGAAATAAAACAATACAAAAGATATCCAATTTCAAATAGGGCAGTCAGGTAATTCAATCTAATGTTACAACAGTTGTACTTCAATTTGTTGTTCTAGCGTATACATGTACAGAGTTTAACTAATGTAATTACTCAATTCCTCATTATTATGGCCAATACGTTTCATTTGTCGTTCAGAGAAGGAGCAGTGGGAGGTTAGGGGGGCATAGACCAAGTCTGAGTCCGAGTTTCAAGTGGCGAATGATATGCGTGTGATTGGAATTCATTGAATGCAAACTGACGCCTTTGCACTTGGCTCTAGAAGAAATAACAACGACAACAACAACAACAAATAATAGCAGAAAAGTTGTTGAATCGATCCGCCTCTGCGCACCTCCTCCTTGCCTTCTTGCCTTCTGCCCAGCCGCCCATTGCGCCTCGTTTGCTCCCAGCTAGCGATACTACTTGAAGGCGTATCGGGTTTCGCCTTCGCTTTCAACTGCAATCATTTTCACTTCAGCAAGTCGAGCTTGTCAAATTGTATCACAGCTGTGACTCTGATAAATAATAAACTAGCGACACACGTTGCCACTCTATTCCCCCACCTTTCTCTCTCGCACACACACACACACACACACTCTCTTCTTGTTGAGGCATGGGCAGGCGGCAGAGGCGCCTCATGGTCATTGACTTTGGCTTCTTCTGCTCTAGAGCTAGAGAGCCCACACGATCGGTTATTTCTTTGGTTTTTTTTTTTTTTTGTTTTATTGCTTGACACCTGCAAGAGCCCTTCATTTGCCATTTATAGTCAAGTTCTCTACCACTTTTTCGCTTTTGGCAAGGTCAATAAAAATAAAATGTGTGTGATGTAAGCCCATTTAACCCTCTACCCTCTCTCCCTCTACTGGTCTCCCCTCGTTCCACCTTTGCAGACGAAAGATATGTAAATTATGTCAATTAGTTGCTTAGGTGGCTGGAAAATTAAATGTCTATAAAAACAAAACATTTCGTGACCTTAGCGTTTCACAAGACACAAGAGTGTGAAAATATATTTAGGCATTACTTTTGGGGGAGGGAGGGTTAGCCATCAAGTAAATTGTTGCCAACTCGGTGTTTATGTCTTTTTTGATTTGTTTTTTATCAGAGTGGCAACCTAGTATGTATGACATCTCCATCATCAAACGATCACATTATATGACTTCGCTTGACTCACACAATTTCTTCGATATCTTTTCTGTATTTTATATTCATACTGTTGAATCCAATTTATGGCTTTACGATGTGCTTAAGATATCATTTCTATACTCTACATATCTCTCAGAGAGTTGGCAATTCTAGTTTTTCTATGCAGATTTTTGATATGCCAAGATTTTCTTTCTGACACTTTCGTATCTATGTATGTAGAACAGTGAAATAGGGAAACTTTGTCTCCTAAAGCTGTCCAATAATTCGATTTTTAACGGAATTTTGAAATGTTCTAAAGATTAACTAAGCAATCATTATTTATGGACAATTCTTCAGTTTCAAGACATACAAAAAGTCTAAAAATTTGTTGAAAACAATAACTTTTACAACTCATTGCATACCTTAGGGGGCAATGTAGTAATCATTCATGTATGCATTTAGAACTCTAGCATGTCATGAGCATTGGATAATGTTGAGGCCAAGTTTATTCCTCTTTTCATAAAGAGTATCCGCAATTCGATGCTGGCTCAATAAGAGAGCAGCGAAGCACCGATCCGTTTGGACTTAGCTTGATATTAATGCGACATTTTCCCGCATGGGCTTAACATATCTTACCCCTGGCAAAGAAGTTGATTTTTTTTTTGAAAGAAAGAGAGAGAAAAAAACATTCAGCTTAATGATTTTTTATGAATTTATTGCCCCAGCAGTCGGCGAGCAATTTGCGCATGCGTTGCCACCAATGAGGCCGAACGCGGTAAAGCGGCAATGCGGGGGCAGACAGGCAGGCGCGAAGAAGTTCACTGAGCATTGTGGCAAAAAAAAAAAAAAAGCAGAATAAACTGAACGGGGAAGAGTAAGTGAGTGTGTTCTTGCTGGTTGTTTTTGTTTTAAGTTTTCCTTTTTGTTGTTGTTTTTGTTCTTTCTGTGGCAGCCTTTTTAAAAATTTAAGTGGCATCGTTTGCTCGCTTACTTGGGACGAACTCATTCCGCATGCTGCATGCATATGGCGTATGTTTGCAACGCCTACTAAATCATCTGGCAGCATGCCTCAATATATGCCTCGAGATACATTTGTTTGCACAAACAACAACAACAACAACAGCAACAAGAACACGAGCAACATTGCACGAAAAGAAGAAGTCGACAAGAAGTGAGCATACGTTGCACTTCCTGCTTTTGGGCATTATCCAATGTATTTCATATAGTACACAAAAACACAACTCATTCCATATAAATAGAATACATACACACACACACACACACACACATATATGTAAGTCGTTCGATCTATGTACTACAACTTGCACAATTATTCAATGAATGCTTTTGCTTTGTTGTTTGCCAAAGAACAACACAAAAGATCTTTAGACCCAACTGACATACTTACATACAAACACATATAATACTTACATACATATGTATGTGAATCAAACAGAAGTGCAAGGAAGTGTGAGAAAAACTTAAAATAGAATGGGGATCAAGTATTTCCATTCAATATGAATATGTCCGAAATTGAAATGGTAACTAAGGCAGAAAGTACTTTGAAAGTATTCAAAATTTGAAACACATTCAGTGCCATAATTAGTCGACTGAGTATTCAAAGCGTATAGAGTCTATCATTCATTCGGAATTATATAAAAATTATAGATCTACATATATTTCTATATATCTAATGCTTTGCTAATGATTCAACCATTCAATCCCTCAGTTTTATAGATCCATTTGGTTTCGCTTGTATTGTTTATTCGAATATGAGTATAGTCAAACGTCAAAGCTTGCCATTTCCTGTTCCATTAATCCTTTCCCAATTGGTGGATGACTAGTAAACTAAATCTTTTCAAGTTCTTTTGCTCTAATTACAACATCTTTTAACCAGTAACCAGCCTAGGATACTCTCTTCTTCTATACAACTCCACCCATTTCGAAGTTGGGTCTAGTTTGTAATTTATTACATATACCTCCATATATGACTCTTGGCGATGGTGTGCTAAACCCCCTTGGAAATCCAATTCCAAAGCGGAAGTTAAACCAATTTATCATTGCTAAAGGTTTAAGTTCGTGAATTAGACTGGGATTTAAAGTAAAAGTATCACATATATCGTGTGTGTTTTTTTTGTTGTGCTTTTGTGATGCCATTTTTGGCAGATCGTATTTCTCTACACTCTCTCAATCTCTTTTGGAGGCGTCAACAGAATTAGCTGTTTATACAAGTTGACAGGCGGCGGGGCCAAACAAACCGAAAAATTAAGAATTCAGCTTGGAGGGTGTGGCAAAATATGCGCAGCATGCAGATACAGATACAAAATATACAGATATTCGGGCACATCCATAGAGAGAGTTATAAGTTATAGATACAGACAAACATATGTGCATATTTGTGAAATTTATGCGACATTCGCATATATACATATATGTATATGTATGTATATTGGAAATAAACATCGCAGACATCTTTAAATTAATGTTGACACTTGTTGTACGCTCCAACCCTCTGGACCCTCTCTCAGCCTTGTTTTCGTTGTGCTAAGTTATAACTCATTAGAATCGTTGAATCGGCTCAAGGTTAAAACGATACGAGGCTTCAGCCCAAAATGTGCGATTCTTTGTGCAACCCTTTTGCCCCTTCCTTTTGGCAAATTGATATCCAACACGAAAGAACGTACTAAGGATTTCGGAAGAGTGGCTCTTAGGCTTGGCCAACCTTGAAACGAACAACTTGTTTCCAGAAGGACTAAATATTGATCTAGTTAATTTATCACAAACCAAACGAGAACTTTAATCTCAATTTGGAGGTTATTTTAATTGGTCGAAAACCGTATAACTAATCTCTTGTTGTCTAATCTAAAACAGCAATTCGAATGCCTAAAGCCGATCCTCTCAAGTCATAACATTGTGCATCTATCATATATGTATGTATGTAGTTGTCTGCTGTTACTTGGTATCTCCATTACCATTTCCATTTTGCATTTTGCATTCCCAATCCCCGCTGCAAGTTTTGTTTTTGGATAAAAATGTTGAACCAGACTTTTACCCGCCTGCTGGACCACATGTGGTGTTTGTTGTTCTGCCAAATGTTTGCCATTTACCAACAGCAGCAGCCAGCAAGGCAGCAACTTGGTGGATTGCCGCCCGATCTTCAGTAGTCAGGAGGCAGGCAGCAACATTTCTATTATTTATACCTCAAGAGATCTCTTACAGTTTTTCACACTTTCCTCGGGCGATCATCGTGTATCTCTGCGGCTCATGATGTTGTTGTTTGTGTAGGCAATTAAAAATAATTTGTTTAGCTTGTTTTATGTCAAAAATCATGAAAAATGCATTTAACAATTTAACTCAAAGTGTCATTTTGTAAAAATGATAAAGCTATTTACTTATTTGCATTATAATGCATTGCCTGTTTTCATTATTAAATCAAAAGTACAACTGAAATAATTGTTTAAAAGATAAATACTAAAATCTAAATTACACAAAATAATCTATGGCGGATTGTGCATTTCCTTATGAGTAAACAGGGGATTCCCCTTTAATTGTTGTAGCAAAATAGTTATATTTATAGCTTATAATGACTATTTAGGGTTTTGGATCATCAAATTTCCTGAAATTTTGACTTGTCCGTTATTGATTGAAATCCAAATAAGCTGTCATTTCAATGAAAACATATGAATGAAAAACATTATAATGAAAATCCATTTTGACGACAGCGTATAAATCATTTGGCTTCTCTCACCAGACCAGACAGCCAATGCAAATCTTTGCAGATTAAAAGAAAGAAAATCAAATAAAAGAAAAAACCAGACAGAGTCCGCAAAAAGTAAAAACAACAAATTTAAACCTAAACCTGTCAAATCCATTGGAGGAGATAAGCTAGCCAAACCAAGCCGGACAGACAAAAAGAGACAGAGATATCGCATGTATATGTAGCTTCTCGCACCGATTTCAATGAATGCGTTACGAGTACTACCTTCTCCATCTCCATCTCCCTTTCCCCCACACCAACTAAAAAACAGAAATGCCTGTTTTGAATATTTGTTTTAATTAAATGCCAATCGATGTACGTAATTGCAGCACATTAGGTTAAAAGAGAAGAAGAAAAAATAAAAAAAACCCCAACCACATAATGTATGGGAAAAAATTAAATATGGTAAAAAAATCACGTTTTATCTGCTCAAGTTGAAATCGAAGTGGACATTAATTGACTAAAGTTATTAGTTGACTGGCGCTTTATAAACGTTAAGCTTTAGAAAAGTGTATAACCAGAGAGGAAATGTCATAAATACTTGACTAAAAACAAACTCTATCTCAAAGCAATCGATAATATATTTAGCTCTTAATATTTTATCTAAAAATGCAAGTTTGATTATCATCCCCAATCCTTTTGGCCCTACTATTACTTTGCAAGATTACAAGTATCCACAAAGACTGTCAAAGTTGTTGTCTTCAGAAGTAAACGGTCATCAAATCACAACTCCACATGGAGGAGATTCGATGATGGCTCAACGGAATAACAATCTCTATACAATGGAAGGGAACAGTCGAATACCCTCTATGGGGAAAAGTCTCATCCATGTTATAAATCAAACCCGTATTAATTGTTGTGTTCTGAACAAAGAAGATGAAGGAGCGGCAGGAGAATTTGAGGCATTTCAGCACTCGAATTTCTTAAAAAAGGGAAAGAGCAAAGTAAAATGGATTCGTGTAAGGTATTTCAAAAGTCGGCTACATTAATAGCAATGTTTGCAGTGATTTTTAATTTCCTTTAAAATGTAGTTTGCAAAGCCTTGTAATGCGATATATGTATTTTATATACACACATATATTTGCCATATATTTTTTTGGTTTTGGTTTTGATTTTGCTTGGTTGGTTCCCATCATAAACTTGTCGACTGGTTTCCTTTTTGGCCACTGCGATCGCTCCGTTTCTGTCAGTCAGTCAAGTCGGCCAAAACAAGCCAAAATTGTGATTTTCTTCTTTCTTTTAGTTAGTTATTTTGTTTTTATATTTTTTTTTCGTAATTTTATTTTGATTTCATTTTTGGGGAGGTTGGGTTTGAGGTTTTTTTTTCGGTTGGTATGTGGGTCAAGATGCGACACTTGGGAGCTCAACAGCAAACATAATGTCTTGATGTATTACAAAAAGTCCGGTAGGTAGCTTCTCTTCCTCTTACTGCCTCTCTCTTCCTCTCTTTCTCTCGCTTTTTCTCTCTGAGACGATAAGGCGCGCAAAAAAGCTGTGATTATGTGTTGTAAGCAAAATGTATTTATTATCGTCCAAGAGAAATATGATTCGCAATTACAGACGAAGTGGCCTGGGTTGGCATTAAGGTAAGAGACTTTAATATCCTCGACAATGAGGCTAAAGGAATGTGTCTGGGAGATGAATTAATGACCCACTAAAAAAGCATTAAAGCGGACCAAGCATGAAGCTGCAGCGAGTTGAATTTTAATTATGGATCTCTCTTTTGTAACATGAAAATGATGGAATGATTTCAGTCTGAGAATTTTTTATAAAATAAAGTTCATTTTGATTGAGTTTCAATTGACCAAATTGTTCTTGGAGGAGGAAATTCGCAAATCCTCTACTGAAAATATGCTTCAAATGAATAAATCTTGGTCTAATGCCAATTACAACGGTCCAACTAATTGTATAACCTTATATGAATAGTATAACGGTCTAATTGTAAGTGGCATGGCGCCAATCGGGACTTAAAAGTGACACAAATCGAGATTTATATCAATTGCAAATTGTTCTCGTTACAACTAATTGCATTAAAGTAATGAATTCGCATAATATCATTAACATATTCTCAAAGACAAGTTTCCAACACTCTTAATAATTACAATATCAAAGAGCTTTTTTGAACAGTTAAAAGGTTTCAATCAAAATCATTAGATGCAAACACGCCTTTCGATGGCAGGGTGAGGAGCTCCCCCACCTCCATGTATTGCATAAATGCTCAAATCAAAAAGTTAAAAAATAATAATAAAAAAAAAAAAGAAAACTTTCTACAATTATTTTCAAAAAAAAAAACGAAGAAACAAAATGTATTGAACTTTTTCTTCTACTTCACGCTGATTTACGCAACTTTCACGGACGGCTACAACAACCACAGACAAACGAAAAAAAAACCACATCGAATTTATGGCCTCAGCAGCCAATCGCAACGAAATGAAAAGCTCAATGGCCTGGCCCACGCAATGCAACAACAACAAAAAATAATGGAAAACGAAACCCTTTAGGAAATTTTGTAGAAGAAAAAAAAAACCAAAACTTGCCGCTTTCGGCTTTATACATAAATCCGTTTCAAAATCGCATGAACCGCAGCGCAGCAGCAGCAACAGCAACTGCACCTCCAACTGCAACTCTCAAACTGCAGCAGCAACACCAACGCAACGATGAAACTTTGGCCTGAGGTTGTAGGCACACTGTGCGGGCGGACGACGACCGACGACCGACGATCTCACCTACTAACAGTGGCTTAAAACTGTAAAGATACATATCTCGCCTCACAGTTTGACCTTTATTTAAGACCCACTAAAATGATTTTAGAACTAGTTTTGGAGATTGAACCGGTTCAGATGTCTCTACAGAGATACGTTGTCTTTTCTGATTTGTCACTTCCAAAAAACAAAACAAAAAAGAACAGAGATGTATTATTAGATTTGAACCACAGTGCAGCAAATTGCTGATACTAAAAACTTATATTGAGGCCATGTGGATATGGCTTAGATCTGTATTGTAGTGTTTTGGTATTAATGAGCTTTTAGACGCACGCTTAGCACAACGTCGAAGACTTTGCCGGATTAAGCGGGTGTATGTATACTATATCTTGTTGGAGGCGTCAGCGTCAGATCATCATCATTATTGTTGTTGTTGTTGGCGTTGGCAGGCACTACCTAAGCCACCACCTCTGCGCCACCAAAAATATTATATGATGGCAATCTTCTTATTATAATGCGAGTGGGGGAGATCATGATCATGATGATGGCGATCGTGATCAAAAACTGGGGGCGAGGGCAAGCAAAAGTATTTTTTTTGGCAAGTGTCGCACGTTTGGCCCTTGCTTTGTTTTGTTTTTGTTTCTGTTGCCCCTCTGATTAATGTCTGCTAATAAAGCAGTCCACTTATTTCCCATATATAGCATATTCTACATATATGTATAATCATATAGTAAAAGCCATTAATCAAATGATATATGTATAACAACAATTTTGGGTTTTTTTTCTATTCTTTTTTTCTCTTTTGTAGCTCCACTATTTTGGCGGAACATTTATTTAATGAATGGAATCGTAATAGAGAGGTGAGTCTGCAGATTAATTAATCACAATGAACTACATAATAGAAATAGACGTGTGACTTGCCATTGAACTTGACTTGAAGCACTACTAAAGCGAAATTTTTGTTCTAAATAAATTTTAGACAGGCTCAATGGAAACCTTTCTTAGTTTCAAACATTTAAGATTTAATTATTCAAATTTAACGGGTTTAAAAACACATACATGTATACTACTGTTCTAATGAAGCGTTTTCGTTTGTTCGCTTTATCTAGTTGTAATTCTCAACGAGTTTTAGCATCGAAAAAGCACGTAAGGAACTAAGAAACTTGGTAGTTCCTGAAAAAGACCTCCAAATGTATAGACCACCTGCTTATCCTTGTTTACTCTTCAGATCTAGATAAAAACTATTATAACTAATGAAAAGGTGTCGCATCTAGTCAAGTTAAAGACTCTAAAACTAATCAATTGTATATTTCTAATTGATATTTCACTTCATTCTTATCTCTATGCATTTCATATTTGGACAACATAAAACTCGGTCTAAAGTTCCTTCAACTTTGTTTATTTTTAGTCAAAAACTAATCAATTATGTATTTCTAATTTAATTTCATTGATGATTTTGTAATAGACATCTCAAGAGAGCTGGCAAATCAACAGCGGCAGGTTCGTTTTATGGAATTCTGTATTCTGTTTTCAAAAATTAATTGTATATATTCATTATTTATTTTCCGGGGCCTTCCAATTACGTTAAAATTATTTATGTATGTTGGATTTTTCAGCGGCATTTATCACAACTGACAGTTGACAGCGTTTGGCACGCCAAATCGCCGCTGGGCAGACAAAACTCCATTTTTTTCCCCTCTTCTTTCCCCCGCCATCATTTCGAACTTTATTTATATACATATATATATGTATTTTAACCAATTTTGTCTTGAATGCAAATTTTTGTGTACATTTTTAATTAACGTCAAGTTTTTTTTTAAAGCACTTGTTTGGCATGAGTTTTCTTATATTTTTTTCGGGTTTCTTTTTTTTTATTTCTTGTGGTTTATTTGCTGATTAGACAAAAAATAAAAAATACCAAATCCGAAAATCAAAGAAAATCAACATGAAATCTTATATTGAATCACGATAGTGTGTTTCGTAAAGCCGAGCAGTAATTTGCTTAATGTTTACTTATGCTAATCGCAGACATTAATCAGACTTGTTAACAACATTTTGAGCACGAGTCAATCGTGAGGGAGGAAGGTAGATGAACGGCCATTTGGGGCACGGGGGAAGGGGAATAATAACGCCCTAACAATAAAAGACTCTTCGAAGACATGAAGATGAATTATTAAATAAACGTAGGGGCAATCGGAGGGAAGCGGGAAACGCATATGAAATATAACAATGCAAACGTAATAATACACAAAACGATAAATTCAGATGAAGCAAAGCAAAACCCCAATTGGAAATGAGATTTCAATAAGTGTACCAAGGATTATCGATGAGTTCAGGCAAATACGAAGAGTAAAGCAACTTAGAGTCGGCCACATTATAGTCATAAGTAGAGCATTTTGGACAAGCTTTTGATCAAAACTTACATGTAGCTGAAAGCGGTTTGCAGTTTTTCCACTAGGGCAAGTGGAAATGTAAGCACGTGCCTCCATTGTTGGCCAGTGAGAAGGAGAAAACACAAAAGGCCATACAGACATATGTATGTATATGCAAGTCAAAAGAGAGTTAAATAACAAAATAACAATGGAACACAGACAACAGAGACCCAACTCTAACTTCGGTCCACGCACTTTTCGCTTTTAAGACAAGCCAAGCGGAACTAAAACTCTTGGCCCTCTGATGATGAAATGATGAAATTTTCTTCAATTTACACAAGTTACCCATCTGACCAACCAACACTCTCTCTCTCTCTCTTGTGATGGTCTTCCATGGAAATGGACAGCAATTGGTAGGTGGGGGGGAATACAAAAAAGGTGTCGAAAGTCCAAGACAAATACAAAATTAGACATTTAATTATGACAAAAGGCAAAAGAAGTTTGTAAGCACTAAATTTATAAGAAAATTACTTTTTTTTTTGGCTACCTTGGCCTTAACACCTTTCCTTTTCTATTGATTGTCCACTTGTCGATCCACATTGTTAAAGAATGCTGTGTGAACATGGCGCATGCGTCGCTGGACGCGCAACAATTTGCGATGAGTCTTCAAAAATGTCCTCATTACGATCGTTAAATGTCCCGTCAGAGCATCTCGCACCGATCGAACTGTGGCCACTTGATATAATTTGTTACCGGCTATCATGCAAGGTATCTCATCATCACGATGCTCAAATAGTTGTAGTTGTTCTTTCATTTTACGCAGACGCTCCTTCAGTTGATCCTTCTTAGCGATAAGTTCACGTTCACGATTCCTCTGATCCAATAGATACTGCATTACATCAAGTTCACTCATATTACTTAATAATTTTGGCAAGGATATATTTTATTTATTTATTTTTTTTTTTTTTTTTTTTTGTGTTTTTTTCTATATAATTTTTATACTTTTTGTTAATTTTGAAAATTTTGTTGTTTTTTTTTTGTATTTTTTTTTTTATTCTATGCCAAACATTGGCAAGTTCCTTGAGCAGTTAAACAAACCTACTGAGAGTTTTTCAATATCCATATAAAATTTTAAACAAATTTCACACCTCACAAAGTGTGATGGGTAAGAAATTTTGTAGGTAAATAAAACAATGCCCCGCTAATAATAATCATAAATTATCCACACCTTCGATGTTAAGACACACAATATTATTATTCTAATCATGTGTGGTGTGTGTGTGTGTGTGTGTGTGTGTGTGTGTGTTGGTTTTTGTCTTCTCTTGTCATAACGATATATTCTATTTAAATTAATTTGGACAATAGCATCCAATAGCTTGCCTACATATGTAGATAAATTTTTGATATTGATTTATGTAAATTTTTTTTGTTGTCTAATGGCCTTTTGTTGTTGTTTGTTGATGTGGCTGATGTACTCAATGCTCAATGTGCTAAATGGTAAAAACAATTTCTAGTCATCATAATGAACAAAAAAAAACCAAAGCTTTTCACCTTGAAGAAGTTTGTTTGTATTCCTTTTCCTTTTTCTAATTTCAATTATTCCAAGAAAGCTTAGACCAATTTTTGCAATTTGGGTTTACTATTTTTATGTGTTTTGTTGTTGTTGTGTTTATTTTTTTTATGGACAAACACAACCGCTCCCACTTGTTTCATTGCATTTGGTTTAGTAGTTTAATAGATTTGTGCTACTTTTCATAACTTATATGTAAATATGTATGTATGTGTGTGTGTATATGGAGACGAACCGGTCGCTAGGCCAGTTGTTGTAATTGTAAAAAAGAAAAACAACTTGGACACACAATATAAACAAGCCAAGATCCATTACAACAATTTTCCCTAGACCAAAAGCGTTTTTGGCCCAACGACCACACATGATGTTAAAGGTTTGTTACTTTTTTTTTTTTTTTTTTGTTTTTTGTGTGTGAAATGTTGTCAAGTCATAAATGTAAATAGAAAGCTTACAATTACAACTAATTGTAATGACTGAGAATAGCGAGGGGCAAGGCTTTTGGCTCTTACTCTAAATTCAGAAGCGAAAAATAACTAAAAAAAAATCCAAATAAGAAATTTACATAAATTTTGTCTCAAATTTTTGGCGCACCTTCTTTTCATTTTGGTATACAATAATGTCTTCATTTTGTGTTGGAATATTCGACGATTGTGGGTGTTTTTGTTGTTGTACATTGACAGTGAAAGCCATAGAAATATTCCATGAATCGGATTGGCCATATAAATCAAATTGTATGTATGTCCCCCCCCGCCCAACCGCTCCGTACAAAGTGGATGTCATGCGCACCCTTTTTTTCATTTTGTTGCCGTTGGTTTTCGGTGTTGCCCAAAAGGATTAAATGCTCATAAGTGACCCCTTCATATTGCGTGTGGTCTTTGGTCATAAAACATATGTATGCATATGACAAAAGATATAAAAAACCAAACTTGTTTCATACATTTTTCCATTGAAAATGCAATTGTAAAAGTTTTTCTTTTGGTACGATTAAGGAAACTAGCTCATAATTTGGTAACAATTTAGCCACTGTTTTAATTTCACAGGTCTAAAGTAAGTCCATCAATGAGAGATCGCCCTTTAGGTCTTTCTATTCAATTATAGTAAAACTCAAACTCCTCATATTGAAAATTTAGGTTTTGGTTTGTTTTTGGCAAAAATTGAGGCTAAATAACGTTCCATTTTCTTTATGCTTTTTATGGTATTTACAAAATAGTCAAAAAAGTAATAAAATGTAAGGTAAACTTGTTTAATGTTGGCAGAGATAATTCAAAGCCAAAGGAGTGTTTTTTTTTTTTATTTATTTTGACGAGAAATCAATAAAATAGATTTACGAGCACATTAAAAACTAGACAATTCTTAATATCCACTTTTCAAATAGAAACCAAAAAGTCTTGGAATGTTTTTTTTAGAAATAAAAATTGAGAACGTATGCAGAAATTCTGCATAAACTCACATTCAAGAAATGGGCTGCTGATTTGTAATTTAGTTTAGTGAACATTTGTTGTTCGCAGTTCGCAGTTCTCAGTTTAATTTGCACTTTGGCTTGTCATATGCTGAATGGAGGAGATTTAGCAATTGTCAGTTTGAGTTGAGGCCATTAAGACGACGCGACATTTGCTGTTATTTTCCACAATAAACACGTACATACATACAGGCAGACACTGACTGGGCCGTTTTAATTTGACAACTGAAAGGCATGAAATGACACCAGGCAGCCATTCAGCTATAGAGCCATTCGACTAGCCACTCATTAATCTGTCTAAATAAAGAACAAAACTGAATTCACTAGAGCAAAAGTTGTAAATTGATTTTGACTCCAAATATGGCTAGACAGTACACGACGAGCTCTAAATTTCAATGTTTTAAATGAAAACAAAACCGCAAAACCTTAAAAAACCAAAAATATCAGATAAAATGGAAGCTCTATGTATACCCCCCGACTCCCCTTTAAAACAAAATAAAAATTGGCGTTTTGGGAATGTTTAAAGATCCCATCATCATTAGAGCCACAGCAGGTGGAATTGAAATGAAACCTCTGAACTTTACTACGAAGTTTCTATACCCTAAATGGCTTAAAATCCTTTTCAATAGCAATAGATAAAGACTGAACTCTTTCAAAGCAGTTCAAAAGGACACAAAATGTTATACATATTTGTCAAAGGAACTTCTTTTTGTTTCTATGCCCCAGCTTATATGCCCAATTGACTAAAGTGTAGAGAGATTCAAATGGTGTTTCTTTGCTTTATTCGTAAATAACAAATTCAAAAGCGCCAAAAAATCATCATTTGCATAATAATCCAAAACCATGGGACACACACAGTAAATAAGGTGTATGAGATGTGAGTGAATATCGATGGCGGCGAGTATGGTTAAAATTTATTAATTTTATTTGGCAGCTGCTGAGCAACAAACGCATTAGTTATATAAAAAAAAATAAGGGAAATTATAATAAATTAGTTTTATTACAATAAATTGTCAATTTAAATGAAATCATGGTAATGTAATTAATATGCAAATCGCTTTACAAAACATTAAAGATGCTCAGCCAATGAGTTATCATTAGTAGTTGTAATAAAGACGAATACTTATATACGTATATATGATTGTGATTCTTAAAATAAACTTTGAGAAGAGATTCAATAGACTTAACCTTGAATACTATGCATTTAGAACTTGAAATGGTATGTTTAAGTCTCCAAATTGAAGATAACAATCAAAAGGAAGCATTTGTGATCCCATAAGGACTATATATTTCCGATTAGCATCAAGAACTGACTTAATCTATCCATATATGTTCATTCGTTTATCTGTCCGTAGGTGTTGGAGAGCTGGAGGAACTAATTTTACCTTTAATATGTCGCTTAGGTGAAAGTTTCTTTAATTCATCTGTTAATTTATCCATCTTTCCTTTCATTATATATATCAAATAGAAATAATAGTATCTATCTAGCAATCTATTTCTATATGGCGGATCTAATATGGTTTTAAGGAGTCAAAAAGTTGGTCGAGTTTATCGCTTTTGCATTTCGAGTCACCCTAATGTCATAAATTAATCGATTGTTCACACACACACACACTAGATACATAAATAATTATATATACATATATTTGCATTATTTTCTTAAATTAATGACTGCGCTTAAATGTTTTAGTTTGTTCATTTTGCTCATTGGCGATCGTCGATCGATGCCATTGGTTTGCGTTGGTTATTTATTGATATTTTCGACACTTTTTTATTGTTACGATTTTCCAAATTTGAAAATCATATTCGAATATTAATATTATTTGAAGCGGTAGTCGAACACAGTGGGCAGCAGGCAGCAGCCACTTTGTGTGTCGCCACGTGTCGATGGTTTTTTTTTTTTGGTGGTTGGCGGTTTGGTGGTGGGATGTCGTGTTATCGCTACCAAAATTGGTGTCATAAATAAAATGATTTTTCTTGCCCAACTTGAGCTTGAACCTCTCTGTTCGACTCTCTTTCGACTATTTAATTTATTGATTTAACACGACAACAACAACAATAGCAGCAGCAACCAAAAACAGCAGCAACAAAAACTATGTATGATAATGATAAGTGAATTGTTTTTTTTTTCTATTTCTTTTTACGAGTCGCTTTATGTATGCATTTTCTTTGGAAAGTTTCTGAGGTGGAGGAAGAGGAGGGCGGGCGGGCGGCGAAAAACCAAAAATTAACTATGCAAACACCAACGCATTTTAATTGTCATGAAATTTATGACTTGGTGTGTCCCCAATCAGCAGAATTGGTCTTCATTCTCAGTGATAATTCATTTCGAGTGATCGTTGATCGTTTTGCGTTTGTGTGAGAATTCTTCATTGGCTTCAATTCTATTTTAAGGTCTTTTCAATTGGCGCAATTTTGATTGAAATCGTGGTCGAACGTGGGTCTGGCCTGTCTGGTCTGTCCATCTCTTATTGCCCATCAAGTATTCTGCATTGTGCATTTCAATATTTTATGATTAAATTTATTGAATGGCCATTAAATTTTTGGTTTTTAGTGTTTGTGTTTGAAAGTTTTATGTAAATAAATGATTGCGACAAACGATTCGAAACAGTCGTATTTTCTTCCTGTCCCTCAACAAAGACTTTGATTCATAGACATAGAGAAAGAGAATGAAAGAGAGAGATAGAGAGAAAGAGTGAAATGTGTTTAGAAGGGAAAGAGTATCCAGTTTCAAATAAAAATAAAAACCACATGAAACAAATTTTTGTTTTATTGATAAAGACTTATCCAGATCAAACACACTTATACACACACACACACACACACAATCGATCATAATTCATTTTTCCCCTCTTTTTTTTTTGTGTTTTTGGGGAAACACAACTGTGCTAACTAACTAACAACCCCTTTTTAAATGGAAGCCTTTGTCAAAAGGCTCTGATAACCAAAAAATTGACAGGTGAAAATCGTATACCGGATGAGGTGGGTTGGAAAATGGATTGAGGGGGGGGACTTATAATGCATTTTTGCATAGAGTGCATAAGGAGTGGATAAGGATATATACAGTAGTTAAATTTATGGCCATTTCCTTGATGACTCACAAACAGCCACACAGTCATCTACTGGAAGGAAGACCTACCTGAACCTCTTCGATGGTTGACGGTTGATGGTTGACAGTTAAAGTTAAGCTGTAAATTATCGTGACGAGAAGTAAAGTAATTAGCATATTTGACCACTGTTCCTTTACTCTCCCTCTCTCTCTTTGTCTCTCTTTCTCTATGTCTCTTTTGGCTTTTGTGACCTTTGCCAGAGAATAGGTTTAGGTAACGCAAGGCACGTCGTTTCGGTGCGTGTTGTGGCATAAACAAACATTAACTGAAAACGAACTCAATAGAGAGTCCCTAGGATCGTAGAGAATCGTGTTGCAGCAGCAGCTCAGCATCGATATCGGTACAATTGATTCATCTTTTGTTGTCTTTTCTCTAAGAATCCAGCTGTGTTTTCACACTAGCTAAAAGTCAAGGTTAGTATCTATATGTATGTATGTATATGGACGACTTGTTGAAAGAAATGAGAATGAAAGTTTAGCCTAGATCATATTTCGAGGGACTAATGTTTGAAAATTCCATCAAGTGGTCGTCACATTCGGGAGAGTTGAAGTGGATAATTTTTGGGCCTGTTGCTTTGTGTTTTCTTTTTGTTTTTACCTAATATTATATTAAATATTCCGCTCAGTGGTTTTTTGTGCTGATGAATCAAAAACAAACACAAATTTTCGACCCTGATAATGAGATACCATCTGGGCCAGTCAGTCTCTTGTCGCGGCGGTTGGCTATAGAATATCGCGTCGCTTGCTGCTCTAATGTCAATTTGTCAGGCTACCAGAAACAACAACAACACCACACTCACTCACACACACTCACACAACAAACGGCAAGTGTGCTCTGAGCTCTGGCCCTGTCCCTGGCCCTGGCACTGACAAGCATTCTCTTCCCTGTCTTCGTCCCTATCTGTGTGTCCTGACCGAAAAATCTCATTTGAATGCAGCCACTGGGCGACGACGATCCTCTGAAAAGAGATTCTGAAGAGTCGTCGTTGTCGTTGTTGTCGCATGATATATGAGCGCGCCCTGCCCCGGCTATTGCCACTGCAACCGCGCCCATAAACGGAATATATATGTATATATCTACATATATAGTAGTAGTATCTTAAGCCTCGCAGGCAAACCCAAACTCAAGCCGGTTCTTCTTACAGCAAACTCAAAAACAAAAAGAAATAAACCAGAGTTAGCCGGGCTAACTTCGGCCATGACGATGCTTGTATACCCTTATATGTACAGTGTATAGTTTTCCCATATGCCATTTGACAGTATCAAATTGAGGTTTCCTCTGGCTTTTCTACGGGATCTATATATTTTGAGCTGCTATCTTTATGAAATTGGGCACAATCATTGATGAATGTTTTCAACTAATAATTCTGGCATTTTTTTAAAATCTATTTTTCTATCATAAGGTGTTTCAATCTTAATAAAAATTTGTCAGGAACTCACAATTATTAAGTTTAATGATAATTCCTTAAAAAATAATAGAATTATTGATCTAAAACTGTCCCTGCAACTGAAAGTTCTGAATGATTTAGTGGTCTGATAATAGAAAAGAGTCTAGTCTGAATTTGAGTTGTAAAGATAGGCTGTAGGAAGTGTGGCCAGTATATGACCGCCTCTCATCGTGGTGATCAAGAATAGATCTGCTATATACCAAAGTTAAATTGCCCTTTAGTGGTTAGGGTATTGAAAAAAACAAAACACCATCTCCTTCTTCGCGTCGGCGTTTCGTTTCGTTTGGCTCGTTCGTTTAGTTTGGTTTGTTGCTTTGCTTTTCAGTTTCTCTCTTCTCTCTCTCTCTCTCTCTCTCTGTGTGTGTGTGTGTATTTTTTCAATTTTGTTGTTTCCACTGCTCTTCGCCTTCTCCATTATCGGCTTTAAGACTCCGAGAGTCTCTTGGTTGCCTTAACATTCAGTTTGTTTTGACTCGTTGCGCGGTTAACTTCGCCTACTCTGGGGCATGCGCGACTCACTCACTTCTATAGATTGACTCCGACTAGAAGAACCGAAATCCAAATACGACAAACCTATATGTATATACACAACTAAAAACTGAACTTAACAGCACAACAAGAAGAAAGAAGAAGAAGAAGACTAAACTAAAACCCGTCACGTATCTCAATCTCCGGTTGCGCGCGGTTGTCGTTTCATTTAATATTATTTATTTTTTTTTAGTGTCTTACTTAATACACAGAAATAACAACAAAAACAAAATAAAAGAAATCTATTGATCAAGAAAAATTATCATTATAATATGTTGTGTGTATCATTGGTGTTGAAAGTGAAGTGTTCCATTTAGAAACAAAAATAAAAGTAATGGAATTGTGCGAATAACGTGATTAATATATACATAAATATACACTAGACACAGAAGTAAGTGTATTTGTGTTTTAATAAAACACCAAATTATAATCATTCTTTCTAAGTCTATTTTGATTACAAGACGAACTTGACCTTTCACTTAATTGAAATCAAAAACTATTCCGAAATAATTACCCAAGAATGCCATAATTCAGTTGAATATTGATTAATTAAATTTAAATAACTATTATATAATTCAATTAAATTAAATTTGTTAATTTTTCTTTCGTTTTGCAGCATGCTAATTTTAAAATTTGCTAAAATGCCACACTTAATACAGTGGCTTCTACTTTTGTTAATCGGCTCAATACATGGATTGACCTTTGTGGGTGATTCCCGGACACAACCGAATTTTGAGCTATTGGAAAACGATTCGCGTTATATCACATATCAAGGTAAGTTTAAGAGAGAGAGGGAGACAAAATAAACTCATTGTAGATTATCAAAAGAAGGAAAACTATGTCAATTGCTGGGCAATCAATCAAGACCTAAAGTAAATCTACTTGAGTTAGAGTACTTACATTAAAATTGGGTTGATTTACTTCCATCTGCTGTCAGGTTTTTTACATTATTACGTTTTTTGTTGTTAAGAGAGTCTGCACTTTAATTGTGCAATCCAAAGTGAGGTAGAGAGAGAGAGAGAGACAGACAGGGAGGGATCTGATCAGATCATAACGCATATTGCAGGTTGTTGCTGCTTCAGACCCCCGCCCAAATAATCCCACACGATTTTTGTTTTAACAAGAATTTCAAAGCCAAACTGTTTGTGTTTTTATATTGTTTAAATATTTGCACTTTTTGCATGGAATGCGCAGCTTGAAGTACGCTTCAGAGAAGAGTAAACTCAGCAAAAAAACAAAAATTATGGATAAATATGCAAATAAAAAAAAAAAAAAAAAAAAACACCGATTTATTTACAATCGTTTTTCAGTTTGTTTTTGATTACTTTTGATGACTGATCTTGCCTTATCCAGTGATGCTCTAAAGATTTGTGTATAAACATTACGATATTTAAACTAAATCAAAGTACATATGTCAAATTAGACTTGAAGTAGGGTTTAAATCATTTCGAAAATCATGAAATTCAAACTAATCGAAATTCGATTATAGATAAATTACTACTTAGACTTTATTTATTATACTTTTTCTACATATATTTTTCTTATTCGTTCTCTTTACAGATTTAATGTCCACAGCTAAACGATTTTACGATCCAAATACAACATGGTATTCCGAACTTCTATTCGATGTGGGCAGAAATCAAGTCATTGTGGGTGCGAGGTGAGTGTTTCCACAAAATAGAGTCTTAAAATTGTATTAACTAGCCATCCGGTCAGTTTGACTCACAGTTTAAAGTCTTTTATTCTAAGTCATCATGAGTGTTTGCTACCGAAAATAGAGAACACAAAAACCACAACCACAACCAAAAAAAAAACGATTAAACAAAAACAAATTAAGATAAATGGGTCAGCACATTTTGAATTGCTGATAAGTGATAAAGTTTGCCTTTTTTTTTTGGAAAACACCCCCGACTAGGTACACTATAATTGTCGACTTTTTATACCCTTCAATCTGATGTGACATTAAGCTTTATCGATGGTCTAGTTATTCCCTTAAAGCTATCAGTAAGTTCTTGTTTTGAGTATAGAAGTAACTTTTATAGGGACCATCGATTAGGTATTACCTAGGCAAGATTAAGACTAAAATAGTATCTTAAAACCTTAACTTAAGCGATCTTCAATTAGGTTTCGAAAATCTCTTAAGTTTTTTTTGGGTCTTTAAATTAGCAAATTGAAATTTATATAACATGAGTTCAAATTTTTCCCAATTTTTGGCAAGCAAAACCTACTTTTTGACATATTCTATGATGGAGTCCCAAAGGGTATTAAAAATACGTTAAATTTTGTATTTTTTTTTTGTTAAAGCTATCAACAAAAGTATTGCGTAAACTTAAACAGATGCAATGTGTGTTACAAATTAAAACTGATAAAGTTTCGGTGGTTCTTTATGTTGTGGTGATTTTTTTTTGCCTTGCTTTTACCTCTACATTATATACAACAACAAAAAGAACCACAGAACATAACCCCAACCCCAGCCCCAACCCCAACCCCATAACCAGCTTTATCTCAAGTACCTGCGTGCATGGTGAATAAATAAAGATAATTGAGCGTAAAAAAAAGGGGAAAAAAATTGAAAGAAATAAAAACTAAAGAAATGAAAACCTGAAGAAAAGAAAAAAACATTGAGAGACGAGAGACAATTCTGCTTATTTGTTAAGCAATTTGATGTATCTTCAACTCGTAGTGTTTCTCATACAGTTTACTTTACATTGACGCTGAAGAAAATAAAAGAAGAACTATCACGAGGTGGCAGTGGACGACGGAGGGGGACGGGGGAGTCGGAGGAGAATCATGTACTATAAATGTGACACCTTCTCTAGACTATGTGTGTGTGTGTGCGATAAGAAAAGTTGAAACACTACGTACGGATCGTCGTGTCTTGAGTTGAGGAGAATATTTAACCCATTGTCGCATCATACCATGCTTGAGATATGGTTTGTGTAGCATGCGGCATAAAAGTCGTCAATCATTCGTCAGAGTTTTATTTTTTTTTTTTCTATTTTGTACTTTTTCCTTTTCTTTTTCTTATTCTTTATTTTGTTGCTTTATTACCTATGATATTTTTTATGTACTCTATTTCACCTAATTTCTACTGGAGTTTTTTTTTTTCTTAACGTAACTAGTACTTTGGTGATTTATGTATATATACATACATATATAGATGATGTAGGTGATAAGAAATTTGTTGAGATATTAAGCCATTTAAACGAAGGGCCTTGTGAGGCATATAAAAAAATAAACATATAGTAAGTAGGTAGATAGCCAGGTGGGTTTTTGGTTAACTATGTGGCACAACAACAATAATAATGTGTAGGATTTTTTTGATAAAATAGCAAACTATCTAGGGACAAAGACTTGTTTTTTGTTTTCTTTTGAAACAAGTGGGTTGAGATTATAAAAGTCGCTCCAAGTCTGCATAGATGGCAATTCCAAAAGGTTTAAATATATTTGAGAAGCATTCCGTAGGCTTTATGTTTATTTGTATATACAAATCATCCTTACTTTTTATTGATATGTCGAGTTACTCGACTCAAGTAGAAATCCTAATTGAATGAAACATGAGCTATTCATTAATTTCAATTCATATGTACAATGTATTCGTTTAAAGTGAGAAAATCTTTAAAGGAAATGATGTCTACTTAGACGATAAAAAGGAGTGCATATTTCTAATTAGGAAGTCTTTAAGCTGGAAACTCCACAATTATTACTATTTTGAGGATTACACTAATTGAATTTAGGTTATCTCTAAGCTTAAAAGGGAGGATTCCATGCTGATACTATTTTGTAGAGTTTTCTGTGTGTTTACTTTAATCGCTGATGAGTTTGCCATATGGATTATTTCCTTGTTTTCCACGAATACGTAATCATCATATGTATATAAACCAAATAAATAAATAATGTTTAGCCATATGTATAAACATTTCAAATGCTTCCCACAAGAGCGGGTCATTTGCATGCTCCATTTGCGCCAAGTCAAGCCACAACAATGCTTCAAGACCGACGAAACGACCGACCGACAGTCCAAAAAATTATAAAAAAAAAGGGAGTTGAAGGAGGGTTGGGGGCGGTGGCAGGGGCAGCAAGACAAAAAAAAAAAAAAAAAAGAGAGCCATGGAAAATGAAAACAAAATGGCATATTATTTTAATGCAGTCTATATCAAATTTCGGGCCAGTTGCTGCGCTGTTACTTCATGTACAGGCGCAATGCAGCGCAGGCGCAATACATTCACTACTTACTCATTCCTCCTCCTTGCCTTATTCAGTCGTTCAGTCGTTCAGTTGTTGTCGTCGTCATCTACTCCACTCGTCATGGGACTCCTCTCATTTGTGTTGGGATGTAATCGGAGCCGATGGTCGTGTCAAGTGGTGGTGGCCTGTGACCAGGCTTTGAAGGAGCCATGTCATGCCCGGATCATCCAACTTTTGTCCCCTCTCTTTTCTTTATTTTTATGAACATACTAACCGCAAAATCATAAAATATAAAATTCTACAACTAGTTATAGAGCATATGAAAGAGAGAAATATAACAACACAATTATATGACCATAATTAAAATGCGGTTTATGAGCAAATGAGTGAAAGAGTTAAACAAAAGAGTGAGATGGCAAAACGATATTATGTGATTAACGTTGTGGATTTAGTGGTTAAATTGTTGTAAAAGACAACGACTTGAGGGTCATTTGGTGGCTTTCGCTTAAGGCATTAGAGACAAACCGAAAGACAGCAGTTGTGGGTCTTCAATGATCCACATTGTCTACATTGAGAAATCATAGAAGCATCCATTTACATTCCGATTTTACAAGGTTTTATGAAAAAAAGGTTTCGATTATGAGACAGATTCTCTTTTTTCTCGTGAGATTCTAAAGATCCAATGTTCAATGACCCTTTAATTTCAGGGATGTTGGTCTATGTACATACAGTTGCGAACTTAATAATAGCACCACTTGCTGAGGTAATGTATTCAAAGGATTCCTAGGCTTATTTTAAGGTTCTAGGAACATGTGAATATGTTTTTGAACGTAAAATACTTTCTACTAATGAAAGCAGAAAAAAAATTCTATCAAAATCCAACGTTTTCAAAGATTTTTACAAAAAACCTTGATATACTCAAAAAATACCCGAAACTAAAAATAGCACCACTTTTCAAATATTTACTCAAAATTAAAAAATAACAGAAAAAAAAAAAAATTCATTAACAAGTTATGATCAGATATTACAAATAGTATTAAATAATAAACTTTTTACTTTGTTGCATTGCCCTTATTGGCAATAACCGCAGCACATCGTCCTAGTATTGAGTCAACCAGGTCTTGACAGCATTTGACCGTTATTTTTGCCCAGGACTCTTGGATTACTTCCCAAAACTTCTCAATTTTTGTTGGTAATGAAACAGCAACTGCTTTTTTAATATCAGACCAAAGATTTTCAATGAGATTTTGGTCTGGTGACTGTCCCAGCCACTCAATTACATTCAGATAATTCGCTGAGCACCACTTCCTGGCTTTCTTACTGGTGTGCTTTGGGCTGATGTCCTGTTGAAAGGGTCATATTAGCTGTATATTATCCTCAGCGTATAGTAGCAACACCGTCTATAAGATATTTACATGAACTTGGTGATCCATAATCGATTTGTGGACTAATATGTGACCGACACCATAATAAGAAAAACAACCCCATATCAATGACACTGTTTCTAGACTCCAGGGTGTATTTGGAGTTGAATTCCATGTTCTGTGGACGCCAGACGTATGGTCTATAGCCTTTTCTATTATATTTTACAACTTTATTTTCATCAGTCCATTGTACGTTCCTCCAGTTTTGGACAAGCCAATTCTCATGATCTTTGACCAACTTAAGGCGGTTGGCAATATGTCTAGCGTTCAAAAGTGGAGGCTTTCTTCGACTGGAATCTTTTGAATTGATCTTCCGGAGGTTGTTGTGAACAATTTGGACCCTAGTTTGGGACTTGAAGTCCTTTTTAAGATCTGTTACAGCCTTAACAGAATCCTTATTGCTCTCTCGCATTAAGGGACCGACTTCTTGCTGCTTCAGGCTTGGCTTTCGTCTGCGAGTTTAAGGCTTCTGTTTCAAATAGATCGCTATTCGGATCACTCTGTTGGAAGTACCAACCAGTTTTCCATCTTCAAGATCCGATTTTTTCTCCGAAACCTGGTTTTGGATGACGTTTCGCTTTTTTCCCGGGGCAGTGTTTTCCCCGACCCATTATATCTAAAAGTCTCGGATTTTTTGTAGTGCTGTTGCTTTTAAAATCGACTTTGAACCAGGGACTGTTAAATATGTGTTTTTTGCTATGCAATTCTGCGAAATTTAACGGTATTTTGCAAAATACTGCAAGTGGTGCTATTTTTAGTTTCGGGTATTTTTTGAGTATATCAAGGTTTTTTGTAAAAATCTTTGAAAACGTTGGATTTTGATAGAATTTTTTTTATGCTTTCATTAGTAGAAAGTATTTTACGTTCAAAAACATATTCACATGTTCCTAGAACCTTAAAATAAGCCTAGGGAATCCTTTGAATACATTACCTCAGCAAGTGGTGCTATTTTTAAGTTCGCAGCTGTATATCCATAACTTTCCTTGAAAAACTTAAGATTCCTAAGCGTTTCTTTCAATTATTTGCCCATTCATAACCCACTATATGCAATATTTAATTGAACAATGCATAATATTCGATTTCAATGTACATGTTATATGTCTGTTATCTAGTTTCAATTTAGCTATAAATGCTTCAGTTTCGTCGACCGAAACATACTATATCCCATTAAAAGATACAAAATGCACCTGACAGTTTTTCTTGCCAGTCAACGTCATTTTGGCAGCTACTGGAACAACGAAAATTGAAATCAAAATTAATCAAACCATGTTACACCTAAAGTAGGTACCCAGGCCAGGCCAGGCAAGTCAGCAGCAGCAGCAGCAGCCATTTCAGCCAACCCCCTCTCCAACTCTCTAACTGACACAGTTTAAGGCATTAAAGGGGGAGGAGGAGGTGGTGAAGGAAGGTGGAGTAGGAGGTAAAGTCAGTCAGTCAGGCAGGCAGGCATGCAGGCGCTTTGCATATTTCTATTAAAAAACAAAATTGTGTGACTTTTAAACAGTCAGCGCCAGTCTCTATAAAAAAAAAAAAAAAACGGAATGCGGCAGCGTAGGCAGTGCAAAAATCTGCAAAAGTTGCAGTTTGTTTCGAATACACAAAGATTAGGCAGGCAGGCGCAGGCGCAATGGCCAGCCAGCTAGCCAACTTTTAATTACAACCTCGCCTTGGGGTCCGCCGCCAAGCAGGCGCGCTCCAAAACACCCACACACAATGCGACTCACAGATACAGATACAGATACACATTTTGGTTTGATCTAACTGGCCAAGTTAAAGCCAAGTTGCCGCCATTTACAAAAAGACCATTTTGTTATCTTGTCTCTTGTCAATGATCAAATATGGTGTGGGGGGGAGAGAATGCCCCACTGCAAGGTGTGCGAAATATGTGAATTTCTACATTTTTTAGGTCAATAAATGAAGTCAGCTTCTTCTTGCATTAGAGATATATGTAGGGCAGTGTATTAAAAGGTTGGAAGACCTTGTCCTATGATTAATACACGTATTAAGTATGTAGACACACGTTTTTAACTCTCTTTTAATTACTTCCTTAAGCACTTATTATTGATGGGGCGACATGCTTCGAGGGGCGCATTAAAATTCCATGGAAAAATGCTGCGATAATTTTTCATAGTTTCTCTCTTATTTGCACGCATACGCTTCGCTTGGGTTAATGACAAATAAAACAAAATTCAACAACTGACAAAACAAAAAATAAATATTTGAAGAGCAAAAAATAGAGGAAAAAAGAAAAACATATGTATCACAGACTTTTTCACACCTACTACAGATACATGTACCTATAATATTTATGTCTGTCTGTCTGTATGTATACTCTACTCGTAAAGTAGAATTTTTGCTAGCTCCATTGGCATGAAGTGAAACGAGAGATAAAAATTGAATCACTAAAAGAAGGCTGAAAAAGTTTTGCGTTTTTTTTGCCTTGCCTTGTCTTACCCAAACGAGCGTTGCCAATGCTAATTGACAAGGTCGTTTGTTTGGTTGCTTATCGCTTTTCAGAGTGAAAGAGCGCGCATTGAACTTATCATTAGAGTTGAAGTGATGGTGATGGTGCGGCAACAACAGGTGCTAAGAAACTCTTTTAGTTGGCTTAGAGAAATTTCTTTGGCCAATTGCTTCATCCTCGCTCTCTATTTGGATGAAGCAAAACCATAAATGTTCTTGCAACAAGGAATGTGGTTCGAGAATGCCACAACTGAAGAATTTCAATAAAAACTAAGAAAAGGTGCGCTGCTTAAGAAGATGTTTTTGAGGTTAAATGAGTTCATTTAATTACTCTCTTAGAATGAACGAAATTTAGTGGCTCTAAGAGAACTCTTAACACGAATTAATCGATTAGTCATAGAAGAAACGTTTTTCTTGGATGAAAACGGAACTAGTTCTAATAAACTAGAAGAAACCGTTCTTTCATTTTTGATGAAATTTCGCAACGTTTCCTTGCCATTCGAAACGGAACTAGTTCCAATCATTTAAGTTGTATAACGCTTACGTAGGCAAACTCTTTTGACTGTATCTCTGTTTTTTCCCCCTTCTTTTTTATCTGTTTGCACAAAAAAACAACAAAAAAAAAGAAAAAAAAAACTTTTTCCGCTTTCTGCTGTAGGCCAATGTAGTCACACCGTAAAAAAGTACTCAACAATAACAACAACAACAACAAGTGTGCACAATCAGCAATAATTAATATTTTGCAGCCGTTAAGTCTAGGCCCGATTTGTGGACAATATGTACATACATATACATATATATGGTATATATATAAATGGTTACTTCGTCTTTTTTTTTTTTTGTACGCGACATTTGGCACGTCACTTTTTTTTTCACATGGTGTTTGTTTGCTATTTCCGTTTCGATCTTATCATTGCTAATTACGCGGGCTGTTATAACGCTTTTAAGTATCAAAAGTCAAAATCCATTTGATAAGTCGAGAGGGTTCAGAGAGATTTTCCGTCAAGTTGGTAAGACATTTAAATGAAATGCATCTGCCAACGCTCCAAGTCCGCTGCAACCCAAGTGATTGTCAACTTTTGTGGCTTGGAGGAACACACCTTTTGCGGCTAAAAATTTGACTTGCTGACAGCTGGCAAATAAAAAACAAAAATTAAATAAAAAAAGGGCGTTTAACTTCTTTGCAAAATGTTGGCGTGTTTATTACCTCATCACGTAGCTAAACACGGTGAGGGAGACGGAGAGTGAGATGGATAAGGAGCTGAAGGAGGGGAAATACTCTGGCGCACACATCAAGCACGCATCGAGCACCGAGGGGAACCTCTCAGGTTACCAACCACCTGAACTGAGCCACGCGCCAATCGTGTAGTCAGCTGCCAACTACATATATACACAATATATATGATATATAGATAGATATACATATGACTGATTGATATTGGGCGAACCTGGTTACGTCTTAGAGTTGTTTCAAAATATATTTTTCTCGTTGAGGCTGCTAAACTCAGCCTCAAACTGACCATTAGATGGCTGACATGTGGTGGCGTGGCGGCGGCTTTATGGCGTCGTCTAGCCGTCGTCGTTGTTGTCGTTGTCGTCGTCGGCATTCCTTCAAGCCTCCTAGATCTTGAGGGGGAGGGGGGCCAGTCAGCTAGCGAGCTAGCCAGCCAGCCAGCCAGGCCTGGCGTTCTTTGGCGTTCGAGATGTAACCATTTAACGTTTGTTTCGCGCATTGCACTTGATCTCCATTGATCTTTGTGTTCGTTTCTGCGTAGCACAGTGGTCTTTGGCTCAAAGAAAACTTTGATTTGTGGCCAACAAATGTTTGCTTGGCACACTGTGCCTAGGAGTTGTTACCTGTTTGCCTTGCAGTTCAATGCACCGGCATCGGGGCGGCCAACCAGTTGAAAATTATGACAACTGGCTATATGGCTAAACGGAAAAGAGGGGCTCTGGCAAAGATGTTGGGGTAGGCAGGCGGTAGAGTGGTGGGGGGAGGGTCTAAGTCTGCCTTATTTGTAAACAATTGTGGGCCGCGTCTGTTACAGTTACTCCTGTTACCATTCCCAACTACATATTTTAACCACATTTTATGTGTTATTTTTTTTTTTTTTTTTTTTTTTATAGAGACACCTTGTACCGCATGTCTTTCGATTTGGAGCCACTGGAGCGAGCCATTTGGGAGGCGACACCATCACAGATTGCCATGTGCCAGGCGAAAGGCCAGTCGGAGCGTTGGTGTCGCAACTATATACGCGTGCTCCATAGCAACGGTGAGAACCAATTGTACGCGTGTGGGACGAACGCCTTCCAGCCGAGCTGTTCATGGCGCCAGGTGAGTGGTGGTCGTCTTAGTCTTCGTCGCGACAACTAAAAACAAGCGTCATTTTGGCATGTGTTTTTCGCATATGTTTTTCATTTTTGTTGTGTAGATGGAAAACCTTAACGTCACCAGAGTGGATGATGGTGTGGTCAAGTGCCCATTTCATCCGCAGGCAAATAGTACAAGCTTACTTCTTAGCAATGGCAATATGTTTGTGGGCACTGCAACTGATTTTTCAGGCAGTGATGTGGCTATACTTCGTACTCAGGTGCAGTCTAATAAGGTAAGTCAAACCCCCCTCCGCATCCGTCAGAATCTTTAGATAAGTTACCAATTTGCATCTGTTTCTTCTTTAGCGCTTTTTACGCACCAAGCAATATAATAATAATTGGCTAAATGGTGCTCAATTTGTTGGCAGTTTTGAGGCTGGAAATTTTGTTTACTTCTTGTTACGCGAATCGGCGGCAGAGCATATGACATGTGGCAAGGTAAATGAGAATACATTTTAGTGGAAAATCCTCTTTAAATTTCAATTCAATTTCATGTAGGTCATCTATTCACGCATAGCAAGAGTTTGTAAGAACGATGTGGGCGGCGGTGGACAATTGTTACGTGATAATTGGACCTCCTTTTTGAAGGCACGCTTGAATTGCTCGCTACCTGGTGATTATCCTTATTATTTTGATGAAATTCAAGGCATGACCTATGCCGAATCCGAACATCTACTTTATGCCACCTTCAGAACATCGGGGTAAGCGTTGGGGTTAACTGATGCTAATGTACTTTCATTCTAATCCTCATGAATTCCTTTTCTAGATCGAGCATTTTCGGATCAGCCGTATGTGCTTATAATCTAACTGCCATTAATGATGCCTTCGAGGGAGCTTTTCGGCATCAGGAGCATACGGATGAAGCCTGGCAGACGGTAAATACTCGTCAACGTAGCCAATTCCAGTGCGCTAGTGGAGCCCAAGGATTTGATCATTGGTTAGAGAGTTCTCGCTATCAATTGATGGATCAAGCCGTACAGCCAATCGGCTCACAGCCGTTATATCATTCGAAACTCGAGCAATTCAGTCACATAGCCATGGATGTGGTGCAAACGAAGACGGAGCAGATCCATATGATCTATGTGGCCAGCAGTGGGAATCATATTAAAAAACTGTCTGTGAAGTATGGTGCAAATGGCAATGAGTTGGCTCAGACTTGTCTTGTGGAATTGTGGCAAGCAGATGACACGGGGAGCAATACGTTCCTTAACATGGCCTATCTGAAGGTCAGTGATTCACTCTATTTGGGCACAGATTTGGCTCTGACAAAGATCCCAGCCCAACGTTGCCAACGTCACGTGTCTCAGTCAAGCTGCCTCAATGCCATGGATCCCTATTGTGGCTGGAATGAGTTGGTCGAGCGTTGTGTGCCCCAGCCTTTGGAAGCAACTTACTACCAGCATTGGCAGCAGGCTCCCGTGTTGTCTTGCCCAGTGGTCAATGCCCCCATCGATGGGGCTTGGTCCGCGTGGTCGCAGTGGAGCGTGTGCCAGCAGCATGAGCAGCCGGATAGTAATTGCATGTGCCGTCAACGGAATTGCAATAACCCGCAGCCTCAGCATGGTGGCGCTGCTTGCGAGGGAATCGCCACAGAGGTTACAAATTGTACCCAACACGGCGGATGGACGGATTGGTCGGCTTGGTCGCCATGCTCCCAGACCTGTGGCATTGCGGTGAAAACTCGACGTCGTACGTGCGGCAATCCGAAGCCAGCTTACGGCGGACGCACATGTGTCGGATCTGAACAGGCGGAAATGTATTGCCGGCACTTGCCTCCGTGTCCGGCGGCCAAACCACCATCGATTGACGGCGGTTGGGGTCCTTGGGGAGAGTGGAGTGAATGCAGCGCTCAGTGTGGAGGCGGTTTTCGTATGCGTCTCCGTGAATGCAATGATCCCACACCCCAGAATGGTGGCTTGGAATGTCCGGGATGTCGCCTGGACTATGAGGAATGCAACATGCAGAGTTGTAGCGAAGTACGAAAACTAAGTGCTTGGACTCCTTGGCTAACAGCTGCAACCACAGGGCCAGCGGGTGACAACAACAATTCATCATCGACGGATGCGATAATAATCGAACGACGCTTTAGGTATGCCTGCCGAGCCACTAGCCCCGACGCCAGTTCAGTGCGAATCAGTTTAGCCAAGGAGGATACACGCAGTTGTCGCTCGGATGGCATTTGCCAACGACATGGCGAGCACGAATCCTCCAGTACAGCAGAGAACGATGCCGACTCATGGTCACCGTGCAGTGTCAGCTGCGGGGGAGGCACTCAGCAACGTCAACGTGGACGTGGTAGTACTCAGAGTAGAGCCTGCAATCTTCAGGCTTGCCCCACTGACTCCGACACGCAACCCGATAATAGCATTGACAATGAATTGGATCATGAATGGGGCTGCTGGTCGGAGTGGTCATCTTGTTCGGTGACTTGTGGTCTAGGCGTACGTAGACGTACACGAAAGTGCCTGGGTGGTCATGATCGCTTGTGCCAGGGACGAGCTCTAGATGAGCAAAAATGCGAAATGGTCCCATGCGAAGGTAGGTCTAGACTCTACACGTCTGTTCCAAAGGTATCTTATTAAATATTTTTTTTTTTGGATTTTTGCAGATTTCCTAGGTTGGAGTACATGGAGCGAATGGTCCTCCTGTTCTAGTGATGGCATACGCCTGCGTCATCGTCGTTGCCTCGTTGAGCAACCGAGCTCCATGGAGTGTCGTGGCGGCGAATTCGAAAAGACGGCTTGTGTGCCTGGTGAATGTGAAGGTAGTTCAGTAGTTTTTGGCCCTTATCTTACAACATAATTCATTTGTTTTCTGTCTTCTTTAGACCAAACCCAAAGTGCCTCCGCCATGACTGTGTCCATTGTCATCTTTATATGCCTAATTTTCACAGCGGCCTGTTGCCTGGCCACATATCGTTATGCCAAGCGTCGTTTCTTAATTTCAAGTGAAGAGGCTCTCAATAAGACAACCACAACGACAGCAAGTTTTGATAGCTATCCGAATCAGTATTCCAGTTTGCCCACCAAGGATGTAAGTTGTATATGAAAATCACTCAAGTTGGCCAAATTGATCCTTACCTTTCGCTTCCTCTCTTCTTCTTTTGCGCAGTACTATGATCAACGTCCGAAACGACAGTCTAGCTTCCGTATGCCTGTCAAAACTAGCAATATAGGCAATGGTACACTTAATCGCAATAATATGCATCATAATAATACACCAAAGGTTCTGGCCAAGACCTACAATGACTGTGAGACGGGCACACTTAAACGACAATCGGCCTTAAATAATTGCCGAAGCAATATGGACGATGAGAAATTCTAGTATATACAATAGAATTGCGAGAGAGAGACTCTGAGATCAGATCAGATCAAATTAGTGCCATCATTTGCCAGAGTTCATATGGGAATGTTACAACGATAACGATATATATTTATATATATATACACACATACACATTTTGCTTGCAAAAAGTTCCTTTATATTTGACTCATATTGAGTCGTCTCGTAATTAAGATCCAAGTTGTCTTTAATCTAAGTAAGTTAGTTTTGTCATTTAAGTAATAGTTATATACGTAAATGATTTAAGGACTATCTATAAATCGTTTTTTTTTTTTAGTTTGACCTAAGTTTAATTTTATTCGAGACTGAATGACCCCCCAACAACCCTCCCCTCCCTTCCTTTTTTTTTTTTAAATATATTTAAATAGTATTTAAATATTTTGCTCAATCCAAAATTAATGCCATGCAACGATTTGAAGCAATATTTTGTTGTTGTAGTTGTCCAAAATATTTCATAAATTTAATTTATCAGTTTTTTATACCCTTGCAAAAAGGGTATATTAATTTTGGTCAGAAGTGTGCAACGCATAGAACGAAGCATCTCCGACCATACAAAGTATATATATTCTTGATCAGCACGACGAGACGAGTTCAACTAGCCATGTCCGTCCGTCCGTCCGTCCGTCTGGATCAACGCAAACTCCTCCTAGACCGTAAGAGCTACAGAGCTGAAATTTTGCACGTAGGCTTGTATATACTGCAGGCGTTGTATATCTCGGATTCAGCCGGATCGGACCACTATATCATATAGCTCCCATACAAACCCCAAAGTCACGAACAGTGACTTTCTCAATAACTTCGTTATTTTCAGAGCTATTGTCGTGAAACTTAATATTAGAGAGTTTACTACGCCTATAAGCGACTATGCCAAATTTGATCAAGATCGGGTGACTATATAATATAGCTCCCATACAAACGGCCAAGTCACGAACAGTGACTTTCTCAATACCTTCGTTATTTGATGAGCTATTGTCGTGAAACTTAATATTAGAGAGTTTACTACGCCTATAAACGACTATGCCAAATTTGATCAAGATCAGGTGACTATATCATATAGCTCCCATAGGAACGATTGGTCGAAAACAGTGACTTTTGTAAATAACTTCGTTACTTTTAACGCGATTGCTTTTAAATTAAACATTTCTTAATTTAATATATATGTTAATGACTGTGCCGAATTTGATAAAGATCGGGTGACTATATCATATAGCTCCCATAGGAACGATCGGTGGAAAACAGTGACTTTGATCAATATCTTCGTTATTTCCTATGATTGTAGGCCTTTCTTTCTCAAGCTTAAGCCTTTTTAGATAAAACGTTCTTCCACATTGATGGCTAATAGGTAATGATAGAGTTACCAAAAAAGTTGCAAGGGTATACAAACTTTGACGCGGTCGAAGTTAGCCCCGGCCCTCTGGTTCTTTCTTTTTTTTTTTTTAGTCTAAGGCTACAGTCTAATATGTTGTAAAGTTTAGTATTTAAAGAATGAAAAAAAAAAGAATGAGAGCAAAAAAAAAAAAAACACACCCATTGAAATTTAAAATATACATAATGAGTTTTACTAACAAAAATAAAATGTAATGAGAATGGGAATATTATGTACATGGTAAGTATTAAAATTTAAAACTTAATTAGCTATTTGGCTTTATGGATGAAATTTTAAATATAGCTAAAACATTTGGATTAGGCCACCCCAAAGGACTTAATAAGTGTTAACTGTTTAGACTTATCATATGAGGATCTTGCTTGGTCTTTAGAAAGGGACAAGAGGTCGATATATTTACTGATAATTGTTGCGGTTGAGTTCTTTCGATACGATAATGGACTATATATACTTACATATACACCTCAAACGTCTTAAATAAAATGGGGTTGACTTTGTCAGTGAATTCTAATATAACATGTCGTTTTAATACATTTTTGTTATTTGTTCTTAAGCGAAAGTAGAACTAGGCCTAACGAATCTTAGCATCCAATTCAAGAAAAATATAGATTTAAATAATATTTTATCAGACTTTCATCTGAATTTTCCCCATGGATGTTTAAAAAATATAGAACGAGAAAACTTTTCTAAAATTATTAAAGAACTATGATTTATTAACTCAAAATCTTAATATTTTGCCAATTTGGGCGAAAAAGTTGTGAGTTATGTCGTAATTTTTATGAAAATCAAGTCGAAAAATACATTTTTTTCATCTCCAAATGTTTTAAGTCATTTTATAATACCCAAAATATCAACAAAATTGGTATAACAGTTTCTAAAATCGATTAGAAATTGGGTAAACTGCAACCCTGATTAACCAGGTGGATATACAGAAAATGTTATTTGGAAATTTCCTTTTAAAGTCCGATAAACTCTTAAGTTTATACATCTCAAATTATTTATTAACTATGATATGTGAGGACATTTAAATTTGATTGATGTTCAAAATCGATCAACTAGATTCTTGAATATACTGGAAACGCTCCCTTAGTTATAAATTTCTGTTCATAGTATGATCTTTATATCATATTTCATTTATATTATGTCGTTACAAATTTTAACTTGAAATAACTTGAATTCAGTCGAAAAAGCTTATTTTTTTACAGTGCAACTTCGAAAAAAGCTTTTCCTTTCGGTACATAAACTGACTGCAAGATCAGATTTATTTCTCAGCTTAATTGTAAAAAAAAGCTAGCAAATTTTTCGCAGGTGCCCCTAAAAGATGCCACAAAAACAAAGAAACGAAATTCGAACTTCTTGAAAACAAATTTTCAATTGGAAATGTTTGCGCACATAGATTTTAATTAAATTGTACATCTTATGAATATTTTCTTGAAAATCCCATCATACGATGCATATAATTTTCCTACGCTACACAAATTTATGAGATTTTCCCACAATAATTTATCATAAAGTCAAAAAAGCCAATCAACAAGAAAGAGGGGGGAGAGAAAGAGTAGTTCTTGGTGTAAGAAAAGTCCTTGAATTATCTAGCCCGGATGATAAAGATTATCAGGCTGCAAGCGTAGCAAAGTCATCAAAAAGGTGTCACAAATCATTCACCCTCGTGCCCAGTTCTACCAGCCCCCTCCCTCTCTCACTGACTCCCCTCCCCTATCACTCATTCCTATCCTCCCCCGTTTTTGATCTGGAGGCTAGGTAATGTAAAAGTGAAAATCAAAATTTTTGAAAATTAAAACAACCAAAGATAAATACTACGGAAAAGAAAGGCGGCAGGCAAAGAGAAATTGAAACAGTTGCTTGGAAAAATCAAGAAAAAAAAACCAAAACCCAACATCTACAACATTTTGTCTTACGTTTTTCCAATGAAGCGCATTGAGTATTGTCGTGTAATACAATCCGTGCGTAACTAGAACTACTAAGTGCATCTGTATCTCTATATCTCTCTCCTCCAAGGTGAACAAACTCCCAAACGCTGCGCATGCGTTGCAATCGTTATGAGATGGAAGAGACAGGAGGCAGGGGCAGGGGCAGGCACCTCCTGTTGCTGTCATCTAATTTCAAAACATGAAAAATTTGTACTAAAGTTGAATGAACTAATGGTGGGGAAGAGATCCTGTGGAAACTAGAGGTTAGAACCGGTGGTTTTTCCTTTTTTTTTTCGTTGAGTACATTGAACTTGGATTTTAGAGAATTGTTGTTGTCATTTCAAAAAGTGGGTACAGTAGGTAAAACAAAAATAATTTTAAGACTTGAATTAGTTTTCAATGATTAACTTATCCCCCATGAATGGGGAGGGACTCTCGTTTTAGGCTTAGAGTAAAGATTATGTGCGAATTCATGTATTGAAATACGTTTAGGCAAAAAGTTTTCCCCTCTTTCAGTGTGTGTGTGTGTTAAGACATAAAATCTGTATTTTCAGTCCTGGGCGGCAATTTAATGGCAACCAACCGTATACATATACCAGAGCTCCGACTCTGTGGGCTCTAGGCTCCCCCCCAATTAGAAATTGCAACGGTTTTTGCGACTTCGCGGGGTGCTAACCAAACAACAGACGCATCGTCTGCCATCGCGGGGAAATGGAATCTAACAACAACAACAACACCAACGACAAGAGACGAACACAAAAAAGTGACTGCACACGTCCAAGACTTGATACTATATTTAGATTTTAGATGGGATATGCTGCGACTGCATCTTCGTCTAGTTAGTCGAGGGCCGTGCCGTTGTTCCGTTCTGCGCCGTTCTGTTGCGGCGTTGCTCTGAACTGAGCTGTCGCTGTGCTGCCTGGCAGCATGCTCGTGGCCATGATCGTGATCTTCTTCTCGCTCCTCCTCTCAGAGGACTGCTTTTCAATTTCAATTGCATTCCAGCGCGCGTTCGGTACGGTACGTTTTACGGGTGGATACTGTTTTTACGGAACAAACATCTAAAGGAGCCTAATACCAAAGAAAAACTCCCTAAAAAAAACCGTTCGCAAACACACAACAAAACAAAAAACACCTAGAAAATATATTTACAATTTTGGATTATCAGTGACAAATGAAAAAAAAACCATTAGTGCAACCAAAATGAGAAATATAACTTTAATAAATCCGTAAAATTTACAAAATTCGCCATATATATATATCTGAGCACATCTGAGCAAATCGGTTGCCAGTGATTTACTTTTTTTTAAGTTCCTATAAACAAGCAATTGTGAATGAAAACAAATCTACTTCATCTATCATTACTATTAATATCAACCAAAGAAATCAGACAAATATACACACACTATATTTAATCCAAAAAGAAGATAATTCTATCAAAGGTATGTACAAATGATAAATTTATTCGAATTCATAATCGGTGATTGTATTGTTTAAAATATTTATGTATTATTTATTATTTTCACAAATATTTATTGTAGAAAAAAGTTACCTAACTTGTGACTTAAGACTAGGAATATAGAAGTTTATGGTCTTAAATGACATTTTGAATTCCAAAAGCGTTTTCGATTTATTAAGTTTCGGTATAGAACAGTTATCAACTTCAAAAAGGATTGAAATAATACTTTGGAGTTTACCTTGATCCTTGGGATATTCATTTGATGTTTTCTTGGCTTTAATTTGGGGATTACTTTTCATCATTCTTTTGATCATGAAGACATTTTTGTTGTTTTTTTTAAGGAAAGTAGGGGAAAAAAAGAGAAATTTATTGGTTTGAAATTTGAATCGATCTGGGAAAATGTCTGAGAATTTCCAAACGAAACCGAATGAGTAATGCCTTTGTAATTTGTTGACAGCGCAACTTGACAAAATTAGCATGCCTTTTCCATGTTATCTCAAATCCCTTCACGACAGCAACCAAAGACAAAGACAAATATAGATCCTTCTATATACATATACATACATATATGTATGTATATTGTGAAGTGACCACATCCCAATGCATTTAAGTGCCAATGTCTGGAACAGTGAACCGAAATAAATGACTAACCGAAACAGAGGACGGCAACGAACGACGAAAGAACAGAGTTTTCAATTGAAATTGAAAATAAGAAAAATGTCGCCATGTTTTGGGGAAACGGGGAGAATAAAAAGGCTCCTTCCTATCTACCCACCTCCCTTCCTTCTCAGTTTATTTCATTTCACTTTTCACCAAACCGAAACCAAACGGAAAAAAATTAAAGAAAAAAATGTAAACAACACAAAAACACCAGAAAAAAAAACAACAAAAAAATAAAGAGATATAATGTAAAGAGTGAACGCAGCACAAGTTCAAGATTCTCACACATACAGGGAAAAGTAATAGCTAAAAGTAGAAACACACACACACACACACACTCATGCACATAACTCGAAGCAATAAACTACAGAAAGTAGTTTAATGCAGTTTGCTGGGGATCCTAGACCCCGCAGTCCTCCCTATCTCCTCCTTCCCTCTGGCCACCTTCTCTATTTCTATCTTCATCTCTATCTATGCTGCATCACCTTCTGCCACTGCCCTCTTCTTCTTCGTCTCCTTCTCCTCCTCTCCTTTCCAGTTTGTTTGAGTTTCCCTGTTTGGCGCACGACAACAACCACGTCGCGTCATTTAGTTTCCTTTTGCCCCTGCCCCCCTTGTTTCCATTCGTTCCCAATCTTCCGATCGTTTGCTTGATCTATTTTTGGTCCTAACCTTATAGCTAGAGCCTAGGCTGGGGCATTGTGTATGTGTGTGTGTGTGATGTGTGTAGTTTTTCGTCGCCTCAAGTAATTTGTTTGTTGCATTAGTTTTTGCTGCACCATCTCCATACACTGCAACAAATTTAAAGTTGTTTTAAAACCGTAAATCGCATTAAATCCATAGCATATATAGGTCAACCTAGTTTAAGTTATTATCAAATCGCTTTATTTTATAATTTAAGCCACAAATATCATCTTACTTTTCCATGAGGCAAATTTCTGGTCAAATTTCGATATCCAAGAACGATTTTTTTCCAAAATTCCCAGTACTCTATCCTCATATAGTTTAGCTGAATATTTTTTTTTTAATGTGTAATTTGAAAAATGTCAAAACCGCAGCCAAGACATAACAAAAAAACAATTTCTAAGGCAAACAAATAGAGAAATGGAAAACAGAGAAGAGGAAAAACCAATATTGTTTATTTCAAAACTGCAAGTCAACTTCAACTCCAAGCAAACCAAAGAAAAAAAAAAAACTTTTTCACCCCAGTAGTAAAATGCAAAAAATAAAACAAACATTAGCTCTTAGTGCGTGAGTTTTGCCAATAGAATCAACTTTAGGGACACCTTAGAGGAGGTTAGGAGGATAGTTTACCTGTCTTAGTCAGTTCTTTCATGTTTCTTTGCACAGTAATGGGTCATATCTTGGGTTTTTGTCGGCCATTTGGCAATCTACCTATCAATGTGTAAGGAGTAAGGAGATCAGGAACCCGTTGATCGAGAGCCGAGAGGCATATACATAGTCAAAGTGTGTTAGAGCAACACCTACTTGAGAGAATGTCAAGAGTGCGACGACATGCCAAAGATAACAGCAGCAACAGCAACATCAACGTTGACGTTGACGTCGGCAGAACTATTACGACTTTGAGTTCTTTGCACTGTGTGTCCCAGGCCATGTCAAGCATCTGCCCGCAGACGCCGCCAGCAACAACAATAACAACAACTGCAGAAAGAATCGCTGCAGGGGGGCACACACACACACACACACACGCACACATAGACCAACAAATGCCATCGAGATGCGCACCGCTTGTGCCCATAAATGGGGGAAGTTGCGTGCGCATTTACTCTACACCATCCAATCCACCCCATCCACCTCATTCCCCCATCCATCCCCATTCCAAGGCATCCATTGCCATTGCCATTGCCACCACCTTTCTTCCCTTTATTCTCTAACTATTTGGGGGCCACTTCCGTCTGCGTCTGCGTTTGCCTCTGCGTCTGCGTCTGGGACTCTGTTCCACGTCTTCGTCTTCCATGTGCGCGCGCATGTCTGCAAACTGCTAGAGCGAGAGATTTATGTTGAAACAATTTCATGTAGTTGTTATTGTTGTTTTTGTTGCCGCATTAAGTGGCATTAAAAGTGGAGCCTACAGCCCAACTGGGGGCTTGAGGCTGCTTATCATTTACACAAGCTCGCACCTAGATGAAATTTTCTATTCCTCTCCTGACCTAACCTGAGCTCAGCTCATTTCCGTTTTTATGACAGGGAGACTAGAGTAGAAGTAGAGGAGGGGGAGGCGGAGGATCGTTAATGTTTAAGTTTTAAGATCTAAAATTACACCCAAAAAAAAAAAAAAAATGTCAAATTATGTTTAATGTCTATAGATTAATATTTCGGAAAAGTACAGTTGCCACAACTAGAAACTAAGCGAAGACTATCCGGAAGCCAATAGTTTATACTCTGCAGATAATTTAAAGACCCTTAATTTGACTTTTAAGTAACTACTTTTAACTAACAATTTCTGTTTGCTTTCGCAGAATGACAGCCGCCATGCAGTTGCCCATTGCCCATTTCGATGATGATGATAATGAGGATCAACTACAGACACCTCCATTGCCCATTAATCCACCGCCAGCGTTACCCAATGGCATCATCTATGGTTTTCGTACACGGCATTTATCCTGCATTGAGGAAAACGATTCGGATTCATTGCATAGCTCATCTATACCACATAGCGCTGCCTATGATCTTATGCAAAAGGCAGATGAAACATTTCAGAAACTAAATGCGACAAATAGGGCGGAAAAACGATGTGACCACAATCTCTGCACCTCAGACTGTGAGGCTCAAGAGGAGGAGGACGAGGACGAGGATGATGCCGATGAGGAGGAAGAGGATAATCTCAATGATACCATTGCCATGATAGATGAATCCCGTCTATACGATGCCGACTATTTGGATGAGCTGGTGGCAGCTGAAGAACCACCGCCGCCGCCTGAACTGGCCGATTCGGGTAATGCCGAAGAGGATCAGGATCATGATGACTATTGGCAGCCAAGTTTCAATCGCAATGACATTATGATGACCTCCTGCTATGGCACATTAAATGGCTCATTTGGTTCCAATGAAATGTCAGCCACGGTTGGTCCATCAACCTACAATGATCAGATGATAATGACAACGCCCAAAAAGTCCATGGAACCTTTATATGCCACGCCAGAGAAACGTCGCGAAAGTAATCGTAGTTTTGATTCGACATGTGCCTCCCAGACAAGCTCCATTTATGGTGGTTCAATGAACTCTTCATTGGACCTAAAGTACATGATGAGTGTTTCGCTTGGCGGTGGTGTTAACGGTGGTGTTGGAGGTGGTGCAGGTGGTGCTGGTGGTGGCATAAGCGCCACTAGCACATTACGTGGCAATTCTGTGCCGCCCCTGGATTTATCATTGATGTCCTGCGATGGAGTTAGTGCCCTCGATTGGGGTTCGGCAAGTGTCAGTTGTGTCCTAGACAAAGGCGGTGGCAATCCAGCCGAAGAATTGAGCGAGGAAATGGCAGCCAAGTGTCTAAGTGCAGCCGAGAGTGGTAAGTTAAGAATATTTTACATTATGTAGATCAAATTAAAAACTATCTAATTACTTTCTGTTCAAAGGCTTGACCTAAAAATGTTTAAGCAATTTCTCTTGCACATTTCCCGTGTTTGTTTGTTTGTTTTTTTGTCTTTTATTTGAATTACTCCCTGTTTGTCTGCCCCTGTTGAAAGGCAATTCATCAATTGATCATTACCAATCCTTCATTACATAGACATACTCACATTTTAATGACCCACTCTGGCCGAACTCCTTTCAGTGTGTACATTTTGGCATTAGAAAGGTAGCCCGCAAGGCGGCGTCTGACCCCCAAACACAAAACACAGGTACTACATCCACATCCACAGCCACATCATCATCATCGTCGCTCATAAAAAGGGGATAAAAAACACTAACCCGGCCATTTGAATTGGCAATTGAGTAAACAAAGCCAGAGAAAGCCATTTCACACAGATGTTTAACAAGCCTTCCAAACCGTCCAGGGTCATAAATCATCAAAAATAAAAAAACAAAATATATATATATATATATAAATACAGTTTATATATATGTATATATGTAGTTTTCCTTGTTGTTGTTGTTGCTATTTGACCGATGGGAAGCTAGTGTAATAGGATCGAGTTTGAAAAAAAAAAAACTCCCCACGGGTGAAATTTACTGACATTGACAGTTTCTAATAAGAAAATTGCTTAAGATTTATGCCGCCGTCGATGATTTCGTTTTTAATTTAAAACTAATCAATAAAACGAGGAGAAATAACACACGGCACACCAGAACACAACAACAAAGCACAACAAATTGCCAAATGATGCAGCAAAGTGCAATGTCACAGTAATTTACGTGCCATTCCGAAGCCAACTTCAGCTTGCAACCACTGCAACAACAACAACAAACAAAACAACTGATGAAAATTTATGCAAAGGGTTAAGTGTCAGCTGCATATGGTAAGAGAGTCTAGCCAAAAAAATGCACATGCATAGTGGACAAATTTTAAGGAATTGTATGCAAAAAGTCACCAAGATCGATTTTCCTTTTTATTCCTGGCATAAACTGGGACAAGAAGGAACCATTTCAAAATAGTTTCGACACTTTTCAGAACCAAAACTTAAGTTGAACTATTAGGCAAATAGACAAAGACGGATTTCACGATGGATTTTTGTGGGTTCTTTAAGATAAGGAGCGCTCAATTCATGCACTAAAAGGTTAACTCTGTTATTTCTCGCTTCATTTAGCTGCAATTCTCAACCAGTTTTAGCATTGGAGATTTAGCAGTTCTAGCAATTCAGTCCCATGGTGCAATGGTTCCACTTTTTTAGCTCTTTATTTTTCTGCAGTCGTGCGTGTGTGCGCAAAAGTGAAAAGTCATGAATCATATACATCATGATCGCACCACACCATGGCAAACTAGGATGATGATGGTGGTGGTGGTGGTGGTTGGATGGTGATGATGATGACGCTAACGCTAACGCTAGAGTGCTGAACGATGATCATATGCTCAGGCCCACAGCTAGAGCCATAGTCAGAGTCATAGGCTCAGCAAAAGCTGCATGGCTATGGTTGCATAGAATTCGAGTGGAAGTTTGAGGTACCATAAAGTTACATTGCTTATCGCTGGAAAACTTTTAAAAAACACTTGAGATAGCGACTGAGAACGACGTGCAGCGCGACCAAGTGCAACTTAGTGCCGCCGCCACATAGCCATAGCCATCGCATCCATGTGGACAGGTAGAAAACAAAACAAAAACAAAAAAAAAAAAAGTCTGAGAAAGATCGAGAGAGAGAAAGATCACGAGAGACAGAAGAGAAAGAGAGAGGGAGCGAGAGAGGGGTAGAGAACTGCTTAGTGGCAGTGGCAGTCGGTTGTTTGGCTGCTTGTGTCTTCTACAAATAGACTCTCGAGACCTGACGGCCACAAGACAAAGTCAAACAAAAGATCCGAAACGGTAGTTGCCATGAATGGACCCCAAGCCGAAGCCGTAGATACAAACCGGCTGTGTCCAAACTCCTAGTATCTGACGGATGCTAGAGTCATAGCAACTAAGTTGCCCCACGGATGTACTCTCTCTCTCTCTCTTACCATCTCTTCTCTTCTGCTGAAGTGTGTTGTGTGTGGAGCTAACTAACTATTTATGACTTTGAGGCGTCGTTGTTTAGCCCCACTGATACGATACGAATTCAATAAAAACCGCACACGCACACAACAGCCCCGTCGATTTCCCACAATCGATGATGGTTTTGACTTGAATTTGCAATTGGCCAATTGCTTTTGCGGTCGGCAATTTATGGGATAAGTAAACTATATAGTTAGTTCTGGACAAGATAATGAAAGTGAAGTGGAACTTTAAATTGGGGGCCCCCCTGCATTTTAAATGGATGGGAATAGAATTAAATTTCACCTTATCATTGAACGACAACAGATAGATATCAGAAATTTGGTTAAAATATATTTATGGCTTAAAAAAAAAAACAGAAACAAAAGATTTCCACACACAATCTTATCTCACTTTGTATTATTGTTTATTGATTTACAATCCGTATAGATTCTTGCAATTAGTCGAGATTTCCATTAGAAATGAAACCCAAAAACACATTACAAATCGCCATTGGCCCCATTTATCAAGATTGTGTCAAAGGTATTAGCTCATTTTGGGGTACCACTTGAGTGACTTAATGACTATGAACCATTATTGTCAGTGTATACATATGTATGTGTGTGTATATGTACCTTCTGTGCCTGGGCTAGATTAAAAATGTAAAAATGTTAATTGAAATATATATTTCAATGGATTTGTGTTATCATCGGTAATGAAAGAAAGAAACCAACCAACAACTTGTTGCTAAATGTGGAGCAAGAAATGGAAAGCCCCGAAACGAATAATAAATAATTGAAAAAAATTGTAAGAAAGCATAGTAAACTCTTTTTGACTAGCCGATAACCCCTTTTCACTATCGTATGCTATATTTTGATTATGGTTTTGAAGTTTATCTATCGTATACTGATCCTTTAAAAGAAGTATTCGTTCTATTTATTCTTAATGTATAAAATATTATTATTTTCATTTGCACTTACGAAATTAATTTGATGAAGCTCATTCCAATTTCTGAAAAAGAAAACGAAAAAAAAAGTAGTTAAAGCAAGTTATCGATATCGGTTTATTTAAGATAATCATAAAGTCAGTTTTGTATGAAATATCGCGGATATATGTATGTCCGTCTATATAAGCACCAAGATCTCAGAGACTGTTAAAACTAGAGCTACCAAATTTTGCATGTAGACTCATGTGGCTTGTAGGTAGAGCAAGTTTCTTTAAAATTTTTGACATGCCTCAAAAATATTCACAAAATATCGTCATTCTCAAAAAGTTAAGTTAAAACAACACGCAATTTGCCGCTAGAGGCGCCAAAGTGCTTGTATCACTTGATTTTAAGATAGTTTCACGGTCTTTCTTTTTTTCCTTTCCATATCGACTCTTAGGGGAAACGATATTTTGAAATTACATTTATCGATAACAAAGGGAATAAGGATAAGAGTCCTTCGAATGATGATTCAACGAGTTTCTCTATGAATTCAACAAGTGGTTGCTTATCAGCAAATTAACGGCTCGAGCAGTGTGTAGAGTCACATTTAAAGGTTTGCGTCACTAGTTTAGCCCTTCCCCCACCCCCACCCCCTCCCGTGTTGTGTGTATGTGTGTGAGCGAGCGTGCGATAAGGTAGCCCAAGACCAGCAAGCAAACCTCAACCTCATCATCATCACCTCAATCAGTCAAAACTCCATAAAAGTACAAATATAAATACAAAGCGTGAATGAATTCTTTAACACAAAATTAAAAGAAGGAGAAAGAAACACAAAAAAAAAAAAAAGAGTGTGATAGCCGAACTGATAAGCTAAAGACAACGACAACAACAACAACCAGGCAAAGAGATCGGCTATCAGACTACACCAACAATAACGAGACATCGCCTCAGAGAGACGGAGAGAGAGAGAGAAAGAGAGAGCGAGCGCGTGAGAGACGTAGATTCTCTCCCTTTTGTAGACTTTGTTGGAGAGTTGTTCGTTGTTCCCTCTACTCTGCTGCAACACTTGTTTGGCTTTGGCTTTGGCTTGGGCAGTTGGCTCAGTCTCGAAACGCATTTCAAAGCTCGTTGGTCGCTTTGTCGCTCGAAGCTCGTCGAATCACAATTTATCGTTATTCGCGATTCCTTCGACATAAACCCTCTCCAAAAAACGCGATCGACCCGGCATCTCTTGGATACGGTTTTTTGTTTTATTTTTGATTTTTGATTTTTGTCTTCTTCTCTAACGAATAAATGAAAAATTTAAACTGCAAATATTGCAAAATTTAACGAAATTACGCCAACCTGGTATGAGTAATGTGAGAATACATTAAATGAAATGTAATAAAATACCTGAATATTTACCTAGATACAGGGTGAAGAGAAAAGAAAAGAGAATATGAAGTGGAGTGAATTGAATTGAATTGAGTGAACGAAGTTTGTTGTGTGCATCATTATCAAAGAATGTGTGCAAAAGTAATTCTTGTTTTATTTGGTAGTTAAGCAATAAATTTCATTATAAATATGACATGATAGAGAACGTATTGTTGTTAACTGAAAACCCTCTTTACACCTATTTCTTAACAGAGATAACGAGTTTTTTGAAATACTTGGCAAATTTTCACATTTTCCAATGAAATTTTATGCTTAACTTTAACAAATCAAAATTCCTTTAAATATTTGTAGTTATACAGTTGCGAACTTAATAATAGCACCACTTGCTGAGGTAATGTGTTCAAAGGATTCCTAGGCTTATTTTAAGGTTCTAGGAACATGTGAATACGTTTTTGAACGTAAAATACTTTCTACTAATGGAAGCAGAAAAAAAATTCTACCAAAATCCAACGTTTTCAAAGATTTTTACAAAAAACCTTGATATACTCAAAAAATACCCGAAACTAAAAATAGCACCACTTTACAAATATTTACTCAAAATTAAAAAATAGCAGAAAAAAACAAAATTCATTAACAAGTTATGATCAGATATTAAAAATAGTATTAAATAATAAACTTTATACTTTGTTGCATTGCCCTTATTGGCAATAACCGCAGCACATCGTCCTGGTATTGAGTCAACCAGGTCTTGACAGCATTTGACCGTTATTTTTGCCCAGGACTCCTGGATTACTTCCCAACACTTCTCAATTTTTGTTGGTAATGAAACAGCAACTGCTTTTTTAATATCAGACCAAAGATTTTCAATGAGATTTTGGTCTGGTGACTGTCCCAGCCACTCAATTAAATTCAGATAATTCGCTGAGCACCACTTCCTGGCTTTCTTACTGGTGTGCTTTGGGCTGATGTCCTGTTGAAAGGGTCATATTAGCTGTATATTATCCTCAGCGTATAGTGGCAACACCGTCTATAAGATATTTACATGAACTTGCTGATCCATAATCGATTTGTGGACTGATATGTGACCGACACCATAATAAGACTAACAGCCCCATACCAATGACACTGATTCTAGACTCTAGGGTGAATTTGGAGTTGAATTCCAGGTTCTGTGGACGCCAGACGTATGGTCTATAGCCTTTTCTACGATATTTTACAATTTTATTTTCATCAGTCCATTGTACGTTCCTCCAGTTTTGGACAAGCCAATTCTCATGATCTTTGACCAACTTAAGGCGATTGGCATTATGTCTAGCGTTCAAAAGTGGAGGCTTTCTTCGACTGGAATCTTTTGAATTGATCTTCCGGAGGTAGTTGCGAACAATTTGGACCCTAGTTTGGGGCTGAAAGTCCTTTTTAAGATCTGTTAGAGCCTTAAAAGAATCCTTATTGCTCTCTCGCATTAAGGGACCGACTTCTTGCTGCTTCAGTCTTGGCTTTCGTCTGCGAGTTTAAGGCTTCTGTTTCAAATAGATCGGTATTCGGATCACTCTGTTGGAAGTACCAACCAGTTTTCCATCTTCAAGATCCGATTTTTTCTCCAAAACCTGGTTTAGGATGACGTTTCGCTTTTTTCCCGGGGCAGTGTTTTCCCCGACCCATTATATCTAAAGGTCTCGGATATTTTGTAGTACTGTTGCTTTTAAAATCGACTTTGAACCAGGGACTATTAAATATGTGTTTTTTGCTATGCAATTCTGCGAAATTTAACGGTATTTTGCAAAATACTGCAAGTGGTGCTATTTTTAGTTTCGGGTATTTTTTGAGTATATCAAGGTTTTTTGTAAAAATCTTTGAAAACGTTGGATTTTGATAGAATTTTTTTTCTGCTTCCATTAGTAGAAAGTATTTTACGTTCAAAAACGTATTCACATGTTCCTAGAACCTTAAAATAAGCCTAGGAATCCTTTGAACACATTACCTCAGCAAGTGGTGCTATTTTTTAAGTTCGCAGCTGTACATGAATTTTTTTTTCATCTGTTCTGTGAGTGCGTTTTGAGTAACGAAACGAATTGAATAACGAAAATTACAAGATTATAAGAAGAAAAACGTGAAAAGTGAATCAGCAGAGAACAATCAACGAAGAGGAAGAAGGGATACAGAAACACCACATCAAGTCCAAGTCCAAGCCCAAGTTGGGGCAACGGACTTGAAAGGATTCGCCATACCATTGGCAGCTGGAATTGTATCTTGTATACACAGCATACACATACCGATACAATAAAAGAGGATCCCTCTGCTTTTCCCCTTCCCTATACCGATCTTTATACACCATCTTCATCCATGAGGCAGCAGCAGCAACCCAGAAGACAGTGAACCGCAAAAGATACATGCCATGTTCCCACTAACCAACCGCTCTTCGAGTGGCAAAAGCAACAACGACAAAAATACCAAAACCAACATTAACAACAACAACAATATTGGCACTAAGGATCAAGTGAATTTACAAAATAATAATTGGAGCTGCAACAAAACAACCGGTCGTCGTGCTGGAAGTGGGTATAGCAACAGTTTTTTAGGTAACAACCAAAATCTCATTCACCCCATCATCATCAAGAATTGAAACAAAAGAAACAAAAATAACTTAAATTTCAAACAACATTCATTTATACAGTTAACAATTTAAATTGAACAATTTCTTGTAAATTGTATTTTTTTTTCAATTCTATATAGAAATTCTTTGCAGAATGAACGTAAGCTTTGAGGCATTTTTTCTGAAGGGTTTTGTAGGGTAAATTATGAGTCCTTGTTGGCCAGTGTAATTGCAATTTCTTATTCTTTTTGGCGGCTTTATGTTTTTGATCTCGATTTACCATTATTACCCAAAAGAGCCAAATCTCTCGCTGGGCAAAAGAGAATTTTAATTTCTCTCTCGACATTGTGTCTATATCCCTTTTTCATGGAACTTTTGCGGCAACAATTACAATTAATTGCAATTTTCATTATTGTTGTTGTTGTTTGTGGCTTTTGCATTAAAATGCAAAATACTTTGGACTAATTTACATGTCGCGCCGTCTACAACAACAACGACAACAACAAAAGAGACCGAACAGACATACAGACAAAAAGAGATAGATAGATTAAAGAGACAATGCAAGTCTTTTGTTGCATGTACTTGATGGACCATGGGGGTCGGAGGATTGGGCGCTTGTTGGATTGGGGCGGAAGTGTAAGTGTGCATGTGAAATGCCATCAAAATTCCAAGATCTCTCTGACTTTCTGAGACTGAGATCCAGGTTTAAGTTTTTCATTCATCTGTCTCTATCTCACTCTGGCTCTGGCTCTGGTTCTTTCTCTGTCTAATTCTGTCTGTGTGTGTGTCTTCTTCTTCTTCTCCTATAGCTGCGCTTGCGCAATCCCCAAAAAGTTTGCTAAAAGAGTAGCCCAAGTAGAGACAGAACTTGTGGCATGGGGAGGGGTATGGGAGGGCGGTAGGTCAGGCAATGTCGGCACATGCGCTTTGTTTGCTACTTACTTTTGTGTGAGTGTGTGTGAAAGAATTCCCAGAAATGTTTTATTTCGAAATTTGTTAACAAGCAGACAATGCTGAGAGGAGTAGAATGAAGTTGAGATCCACGAGAAGGAGTGTTGTAGTAGAGTGTCTTGCCAGGAACAATGTTTGGCCATTCGTTCTACATACATGCATACATACATGTCTGTATATACCCTAACAAAGGTCTATATACATATGTATGTATGTACATACATACTTATATCTATTATAATTACAAAATTGCCATTAATTTTCCAAGTCAATTGTCAGCTCGGTTCTGTTTAGTATTAAGCAAGATCACGAAAACTGAGGAAAAGTTTGAAAAACTTTTCATGATTCAATCGGAACAGTTGTCTTTAAATCTCAAGTTGGGTTAAAGATCTGCACCTTAACAAGGTGGATCCAAACTTTATATAGAATTCTGTATTTCGTTTTGAACCCTAGAACTCATGATTTTGTTAGAGTAAACTGTAGTCGACCTAATGCTCATGTCTCATGCATGGAATTTTTGTTGTTTGAAGCATCTTTCAGACACACACACACACACAAGAACCAAAACCAAAAAAAAAGACGAGAAAAAAGTGTATCAAGTGTTTGCGCTGGTTCTTTTGTTCCTTTGTTGTTGTTTTTTTGTTTTTTCTTTATTTGTTTATCCCTCACTTTGAAGGTTAAAGTTGAGATTTTTTATTCGTTTGAATTGGCAATAGACGATATTCGATGTGATGGGCCTTAGACAGGTCCTTAATGTCGAGAACCGCTTGTCAAGCTAGTTCTAACTTTAAACTACATTTTTATGGCGGCAACTCTCTCTCTCACAGCTAAACCAAACTAATAATTTATCTAATATATTAAATAGCCTTCAACAAATTTGAAGCAAACATATCTCATATGCAAATGCAAAATGCGCCAATGCAAAATGCAAATATAAATATTTGTACCAAATCGTGTTGGCTCATGTTGCCGCACTCTCCGATGTCGAGACTCCGACTCCGAGTCTGAGACTCTGGGACACACTCGTGTTTAATTTTAATTGCAAAAATTGCAAAACTGACCAGTCATAACAAGTCTAATTAAGGCGCTGGCAAACAAATAACTTGCAAATGTTTTTTCATTTCATTTTCTTTTATTTTTTTGCATAGTCTCAATGTCAAACACAGCGACCCGCACAAATTAGAAAGGGAAATGGTGGGTGATCTCTGCGCAGAAGCAGAAGAAGAGAAGCCCATGAAGAACTGCACACTAAGATGGTGGTAGAAAGGAGAACTGAAATGAACTCAACCACGTCGAGGACGATCACGACTCCATGGCGAGTGGCAATGAGTTAATTTGCTGCCAAAACACACCCTCAGGGCTCATTAGTTTGAGTGAGATTTATAGGCAAATTAGTAGGAAATGCAAAACAAAGCACAACAAAACGAAACGGCACAAAAAAAAACCTACAACAAATTGATCAAAATGGGGAAACATTTTGCAAGCTCACTTCCTTCTTTGCAAAAGCGTTTTTAATGACAACATTTAAGGATAGGAAGTTGAAAGACATAAAAAGGAAATATTTAATAGAATGCTAAGTTTGGCTTGTACTATTGCCATGAAGAATAGAAATATAGCATCGATTTTGGCAAATCCTTGCAGAAATTTCGAAAGCCTTTAGTTGAATTCTTCAGAAATTGGCGTGAAATTTGAAGTACATATCTTATAAAGTTGTATACCAATTTTTGAAGATTTTTTCGATTGATTCGTCTTGTGATCAATAAATCTAACGATTACATAAGATTTTTAATCGTAGGCTTTTTCAGAAACCAAAAAGTTCTAAAAACTTGTAAATTTTAAAGATTCGTTGACAAGTTATAACGATTAATAGTGTGTTTTCGGGAATTATCGGGAATATCAATGAAATTGCTGATAGTCTAATTTTTAAACAAAATAATTGCAAACATTACAAAAGAAAGGGAGGGGAATAAACAAAAAACAAATGACTTTCGATTTATTTCTACTTTTGCGGTGACATTTTGAATGATTTGACACTTTGTCTGTGTAAGAAGAAGATATCATCATCATCATCAGACCCAAAACTCTTGTATATATTTTCCTTCTTCCTTCTTGCTGTCTCTATCTCTCTATCTCTTTTTTTTGTCACTGTCTCTTGTGTCAGCTCTGGGGCTGGCTATGGCATGGGGCATCGTCTTTCTTTTTGCCGTTTTATTAACTCATTATTTTGAAATCAACTTTGCCTGGCAGGCAAAACATGTTGCAGAAGTTTTCTGCCGCCTGACAACTTGACTGCACACACACACATACACACAGAGAGGGACACACACACATGTTAATGCTGTCGCTTGCACAACTTTCCTTTGACTCCGACTCCAAGTTGCAACTGCAATTTGGATCCAGCAGTTGTTGTTTGGGGTGATTAAATATCCAGCACTCTTCGGCAACAGATATGTATAAATTGAATTCACATTCATTCATTGACATTCACAAGTTTTTTGTGTGTTCCAATCAATAATAGTTAAACAATTTAATATTTATTTGTACATACATGTCTCTAATTACTGTCTTTACATGTCTATATCATCTTTCATAGCATCACCATAAAATCTCAAACGGATCATAAAAAAAGTAGCTAGTAGCTTTTTATTTTTAAACTTTTTGCATGAATTTTGAATGCCTTTTTTTTTTGTTTGTTTTGTTGTTGTAAGATCTGAGGTTAAAAGCCGACATAAATGCGTGTTGGCAAACAAAAACAAAACAAAAAAAAAAAAAAACCAATTAATTATTTGCACATTTGCTTGTTAGTTTTGTTTGTTATTGCAAAATGCCACAGCACACAACAACAAAAAATAGATAAAAATTTATATTTCACATTGTTGTTGGCGCTGCTGCTGGTGATGTCAGTGTGTTGTTGTAGGCGTTGAAAGAGAGACACGAACAAGTAGCCGAGGACATGGCCACCGAAATGAATACAAGACACAAAACAATTCATATCGCATCTACATACTATATATGTATATATAGTACATATGTATGTGCAGATAGGGCGATTTAATCAATGAACGAAATTTAATTGCTGATCAAAACAAAGAAAACCTTGGGTAAGCCAAACACATGCTTACAATATGGAAAAGAAGGCGCCACCACAATGGGAAAAAGAGATAAATGCATAATTTGAAGAATTTCATATGCATATGTATTCGTACATACCTACTTACATCATGTTTGTATGTACAATGTACATCAGCCAAAACTATATCCCTTTTAAATTGAAGTTGTTAACATTGGTTAAAATTTCATCAAAGAAAGGATAATTATTGAGAATTGTCGTTAAGGAATAACTAGATCCAGGGGGTTGGTTATTTATCTTCATGGAAAAGCAAAAACCTTTAAATGAATTTTCACTCTAATTTCTAATCATGCAGAAATGTCAAGAAATTTTAAGATTATACATATATACTACAGACACTTTCAAACATTTCGATATGAACACGTTTATTTATAAATTGCAGAAAAATTCTATTTTAAAATTCAATCTTTGAAATTTAGCAAGGTGAAACTGTTTTTTTTTTTTTTTTGTTATCACGTTTTGATCACATTTACTATAAAAACCCCTTCCCCACCGCAATCGCAAAAATCAACAATTTAGATTGAAAATTAAATCAAAAAGAGACGACGTAGTAAAATCTAAACATAAACAAAGTGGGAGACAGACAAACAATCAACAAAAAAAACCAAAAAAAACGTGCCAAAAACGCTTAAAAATGTTGGTCAAACATTTGTCGACTATGCAAATTTAACGAGTATCTTTAATATTTGGTCTAGAAATGCAAAGTACAAAACTATTCATAACTATGCGACAATTTGCAAAACACACAGCCAAAAATGGAGAGGGGGGGCAGAAAAAACTGGCCAAAACACGAAACAAGCAAAACCAATTATCGTTTTTAATTATTTGTAAATATTGAACAAAAGTCGGACGCCGCTCAGTTTAGTCCCGGCACGGCTCGACGGCGCCTACCCACAAAAAAAAAACAAAAAAAAGACCTTATCGAAACATAGTGACACTCAGCAACAACAACTACAGTCGAGAGAGTCACAGGTGCGCCCAATCAAAGTTCAAGCCACACCACACACACACACGCAGACTCATTGACATTTTTTTGTCCCCTTTATCTAATCAAAAGGTCTTTGCATTTCGCGTGCCAAAAACAAAAAGTAAATGAATCATCATCTCACGGAGAAGGTTTTTGAGGTCATTGACAATAGAATGGAAATTGCGGACATTAAGTTTAAGTTCCGGTATATACATATTCTTGAAACCGAACGTATTGCTACCCTTCTTTTGCAGCTTTTTCAACATTAAACTCAAGTTCTTTAAAAATTTCCTCCTTTTTTTCATTATCTTTGATTTTGCATCGAAAAATTTGTCAAATAATTTTGATTTTATTGTATTTTGCATGTGGGCGGAAGAAAAAAATAAAAAAAAAACAATTCATAAAAATGACAAGTGCACTTACATATTTAAATTTGGATGCTTAACTTTTTCCGCATCTTCAGAAACCGGTTAACCGGAGTTAATGTCATAAAATGATATGAGTATTCATTTGTCATAAGATAAGACCGAAGTTTCTATACTCTGTAATGGCTGATGGTGTTGTCCGAAAGGGTAAATCACAACAACAACAACAAACAATGACTTTTAGCTGACTAATTTCCTATATAACAATAAAGGCACTTACCTTTCTTGTGGGCGTGGTCAAAATTGTTGTAATTTATTAAGTGTTTCTGTGATTTGTTTTAATTGCTAGCACAAATGATTTAACTAAAACTTTCACTCGAGTCAAATTATGGCCTAATGACTAAACACTTTTCTCCCATTGTTTTGTATTTCAAAGAAAGAAAGAAAAAAGTGAGAGAGAGAGAGAGAGAGAAAGAGAGGGAAGAAAGTTAACACAAGTTTATAAATTCTGGGGAATAACAAAAAAAATCATTTGTGCATTTTCTCGAATTGCATTTTGCACTTTCCACATCGATTGAATTAATTTATCACAAAAATTTACCGCTACACAGTGTCAACACCAACCAAGGGGTAAACAGGATAAGAAGGAGGTGGTGCTGCGGGGTGGTGGTGCAGCAGGAACAAAATATAAGCATAAAACATAAAAATATTGCAGCATTAAAAGGCAATAAATTTGTGGGACAACTGGCTGACCGCCTCGAACCTGGAACCACAAACACTTCCAAGAAGAACAATCAATGTTGTGGTCCACAGAGGGGAAGGGAGGGGCAAGAACTGACCGATCGACTGAGTGGCGCGTCAGGAGCAGCAGCAGAACAGAGAAGGCAACTTGATATGTGACTGAACACTGAATACAAGCCCCATACATAACCAACATAACGACCTAATGAATACCCTACAGACATATTTACCTTGAACCATGAGTAAAAAGATTCATTTACATGGGAAATGAACGAAACTGCATCTACCCTACTTTTCTTGGGTATTCACACACTCACATATTTTTGAATACCCACAAAATGTTACTTTGGTTTGAAGAAAAACTCTCGCGCGCACGGACCAAAGTTTGATTTATGCGTTTTAAGAGATGTTGCGGTTGCTGCCGTTGCTGCTGATGCTGAATGGCCGATATGAAGCCGGGCAATGGCCACAGCAACGGCAACGGAGGACCACTACCATCTCTCTCTCTCTCTCTCCATCCTCATCCCCATCTCGATCTTAGCCAACCAAGAGAGTCAGTCCAACAAGTTAAATTTTCATAAGACCCAAAATGGCACGACTATCAAACGTTTTGTGTTTAGCCTGGCTGGAGGTTATAGTAAATGCAGTTAGACATAAATTATAAGGCACACAGAAAGACTAGACTAGTACAACAAACAGAAACAAAAAAAAAAATATGAAACAAAAACTATTTAAGCCATCATCTCTGCACAGTGGTACAAAGCCTAAAACATTATTTAACTAACGTTATTTCTTGATATCTAGATAGAATACGAAATATTGGTCCTTTTGTCTATGTGTCCCATTCTACTCTATCTCAGTTTTTGGGCTATGAGGATAAACTATAAAATATATAGAAATTGGCCACAACAAAAGTGCCAATAAGTGTTTAGAAGACAGACAGATATTCAGCTATAAAGGTTGCTTCCAATACTTTGACACTTCCAGTAAATTCTTTGTCATTTTGACTTTTCTGCCTCACTGTTTCAATGGTATCTGGCTCTGTCCATTTGTTTCCTTCCCTTCCTTCTCTCGATCTATGCAATGTTTGTGTAAATATTTAACGAAAGTCAAGCAGATGCAAATATACATATATGTAATATATATATTGGAGGGCTCGGACTCAGGCTCCTCTTATAATCGGATGCCTTTTTGGCTGCAACACGACAACTTCAACAACATGCTGTTGAACGCCTGTGTCAAGTTTAAGCCTTTGTCTCGTAAATTTTTCAACATTTTATTATTATGAAAATATACATATATATACAAATGTACAACATGTATATAAATATTGCATCTTTTCGCTGACAGTTTCCCTGAGTTTCACACAATGAGCGATTTATTTAGTATGCGAATTGATTAATTACAAAGCGGAAGAGTCGAGCCGTGGCATTGTTATGGATAACGACAACGAATCAAATCATTTAATCAGGCTTTACATTTTGATTTGGATTATGATTATTATTACTATTTGTTGTTGTTGTCATGTATTTTTTTTTACACGCAAACAAGTTTTGTAAAAAACTGAAGGTTTTTTTCGGTTTCTTTTTTTCGGTTTTTGTTCTTTTTTTTAATACCCTTCGCAGAGAGAAGTCAATATTTCTGACAATCTATCGAATATTTTATAGAATCATGTTTGAAACAACGACTTGAGCGGAAAGTTATCTTAGTTTGCAAAGGTTTGTAGGTAATTAAAGGTCTTTAAAATACTTTCTTGGGTTTCAATTTGATATGATTTAATAATATAATACACTAGCAAAGCTTTAAATTTGGATAAATTATGGAAATTATTCAAAACGATTGCCTTGTGAATTGGCCATAATTTTCTGTTTCCAGTGTTAGGATCTGAAATTTGGCATATTTTCAACGAATGTCAAAACAATTAGTTCCAAATGGTTGCCCTTAAAAGTTGGAAAATGTTGAGCAAAGTGTTTGGAGTGAAAAACTCGAGAGATGCTATTTTAGGGTGTAACTTTTTGTCAAGCATATTTGCACTATTCCTGATCTAGTTCAGTAAAATGAAGACAAGACTATTTTTATATTCATAATACATACATATATCATTTTTAAGACTTTTCTTATTTATTTGATATATTTATTTTTAAAGATGAATGTAAGATTTTTTAGTGTGCCTTCATCCCTAAAGTGAGATCTCTAGATCGCAATTTAGTTTAGTTTGCTGCCCATGGAAATATTTGTATTTAGGGCCACCCTAATGTATAATGGGCACATGAAAATTGTCAAATGTGGTTTTAATGTCACACACACACACAGTAACACATATGTGTAAATGTGTTTATGTTTATGATTCTGTGCCACTTAAATTGTATGGAATTTTTATACCATACACCCATAGGGTGAAATGGTATATTAAAGTCGCCAAAATGTATGTAACAGGCAGAAGGAAGCTTCTCCGACCCTATAAAGTATATATATTCTTGATCAGGATGAACAGCCGAGTCGATCTAGCCATGTCCGTCTGTCCGTCCGTCCGTCCGTCCGTCCGTCCGTCCGTCCGTCCGTCCGTCCGTCCGTCCGTCCGTCCGTATGAACACGCAGATCTCGGAGACTATAAGAGCTAGAGCCACCAAATTTGGTATGTATACTCGTGTATTATGCACGCGTACAGAGTTAATTGGAATTTCGGCCACGCCCCCTTACGCCCCCAGGAATCACATAAAACTATTTTTCTTAAAAAGTATAACAGCTAGAGACATCAAATTTATTTTGTATACCCGTTTAGTTAGCGCGCAAAAACTGATTGTTCAAACTTTTTGCCACGCCCCCTTACGCCCCCAGGAATCACATAAAACTGTTTTTCTTAAAAAGTATAACAGCTAGAGACATCAAATTTGGTATGCAGATTAGCTTGATAGACGCGCAGATATTGGCTATTTAAAAATTTTGCCACGCCCACTTCCGCCCCCGCAAATTAAACAAAACTGATTTTCTCAAAAACTAACAAAGCTAAAGTCACCAAATTTAGTATGTACACTGGCTTAGTATGCGCGCAGGGTACATCTATTTTCATATTTTGCCACGCCCACTTCCGCCTCCATATTTAAGAAAAAACCGATTTTCTCCTGTAGATTTTTGACAATCGCATTCAAATTCGGCAGACTAATTATTCTTATCTATTTCTACAAAACTACCAAATTTTATTGAAATCGGACTAGAAACATGCAAAATATGCGTATGAACGTATTTTACAAAGCAGTCCACAAGGCCAGAATTGGCCGTTGGCTAGTAGCGGCGCTAGAGTGCTCGTATGTTCGTAGAGTGAGCGAGATAGCACATACTATGAAACATGTAAAAACAATTTAATAGACATACATTTGGTTTTCGAAATTTGAAATATTTGTTTCGCCTGGTGTATGGTATACCCAAGTCGACGAGTCGACTTACTTGCTTCATTTGTTTTGTTTCTTTTTGTTATGAACTATTTAAAATATGTTCGAGCTGTAAAAATGTAATAATTGTGTCTTTTTCTATTTCATTTTCTTATATTTTCGATCTCTCTCTCTCTCTCTCTCATTGCAGGTAAGTGTTCTTTTTGATGATAATTATATTCATGGCTGGGTTAGTAAGTATTTGGCTAAAATCAATATGACAAACGACATATATGTACATACATAAGGGTAAATATTGGAAACATATGGTAAGATAGAGAGTGAGCGAGAAAGAGAGACAGAACTCGTTTCGTTTCGCCTCTTTTGTCGGCGCGAAAAAATAACAAAACTATTTACACACAAAAACTGTTGACTTAATGATTTAGTCATCAGTTTATATATATTTACGAACTTGTATGTATTGTATTAGCCATCTTAGGTAAGACGGTTTTCTAGTCCAGTATCCCCTCTCTTTCTCAGCACTCCCTCTTAAAGTAGAAGCCACCTTGGTTTGCCAACTCATTTAACATAATTAGGTCCAAAAAACCAGTTCCTGATATTGCAAAATCCTTTGACTAATTGGCCAAAAAATAAATAAAGAACTTTTTTGCACTTCAGAAGGCAAAAAAGCCAACATCAGCAGCAACAGAACAGAAGGAAAAGATTTCGTTTACCTGCAAAGAGAAATTAAATATTTTATATACCCCTGGAAACAGTAAAGATCGGGCATATAATATAACATAAATATATCTTGGAATCATCATGGATAAGAGAGAGACCCACCAAAACACAAGAGAGTTTAATGTACAGGGTATCTTTAAGTTGACATTGTGATTTAAAGTCCAAAAACTGTTTCGAATTTGTTCTTTGTTCTTAGAATTTGCCAAGAAATACATATATGTATGTACATACATACATACAAATTTATAAAAACATATGTCTATATGTCATAATTCTGTCTGTCGGTAAAGCCAGACGAATAAATTTTGAAAGTTTTTTTTTTTTAATGTTTGTTCCCTTTCAACTTCAATCCTTTTTTCGACTCTTTTGCAACTTCAATTTCTAAACATGGCTAAAATTAAAAAGTAAAAACTTCGTTGTAGGCGGTGCGGGGGGGAGGTTGAAAGATTGGCCCTCTGATTCTTGTTTATTTGCAATCAACAAGAAGACGATACATTAACCTTAATGTTCAGTCATTTTGACAATATTTTTTAACACATTTTGTTGCCGTCTTTGGCTTGTGAGTCTCGTTGCGCAAATACAACAACAAACATATATACATACATATGTACATATAAGCAAACAAACATATGTACATACATACATAAAGTATATAAGTATATACCTAACTTGATACATAGACATATGAATGTACGTAAGAGACTTTGTATCTAAAATCAACAAGTTCATGACAACAAGCATGAACAAAAAAAAAAGTATGAGATAAAAACTTTTAAGCGTCAGGCAAATAGCAACACACACACACACATAGAAATATATATCTGTATACAAATGGTTTCATTCATTGCTAGGCCGTTTGGTTAGAAGGTAAATAGAAACCCCTCAAATCCAGTTGACTGACAAGAGTTTACCTATACACTATAAACAATATCCCCGGAAAAGAAAGAGTGAGAAAGAGAGCTACGCTTTATTGGGGTAAAAAATTCTCCTCTAAAAATCAAAATTGATTATGTCACTTGACGCAACTGATTCCTCATTTAATGACAGATGATTGATATCCGTTTAAGTATGTCAAAAACTTTTGACAATAAGAATTTATTCGCACTCTTAGCCCGATTTCTCATCATCATTCAGGGGAATCAATCTACTACCAAAAACTAATGGCAAACCCTAGTTTAAATGAACATTCGCCCCCCACCCCCCTCTGAAATCACCACATATTTCACTTTCACTTACACTTGAAATGCCTATGTATGTATGTATGTATGCCTATGTCCAACTAATGAAAAGGAATTCGATTACCCTGTGCTGAGTAATGCGCTGACATTGGAAATTAATCGCATTGTCTCCAATTCGAATGGAATTCAATACTTACTTGAAAAATATTTGGGTTAACTGAAATCGATATCGAATTTTGAATTCGAATTACACCTGAACCCACCAAAAGAAATAATGAGTAAACTTAAGGGTTTTCATTGTAATTGTAGATGAATTTGTTTTATGGGGAAGTTTTGAAAAAAGCTTAAACTATAAGTTGTATTTATTTCTTTTCTTTCAACTTGGCCTCGGCCAATATGAAATCTTCAATTTTCTTTAGATCCTCGGTTATCTTTTTCTTATGTTCGGCTTCTTCTTGGGACATTGTTTTCTCCTTCTCATTTGTTTCGGATGGTTGTTTCTCGGCTTGACTGTCGCCCTCTGTACGCCTGCCCATTGTAAGTCTTGTGACAAGATGCGGCGGTATTCTGATGCCAGCTCCTATGCGATTATCGTTTTTGTACTGGCCCACAGCGCGTATGAAGGGTTTGAGGGGATGTCCTTTGGCCTGGGCCTCGTCCATCAGCTGGCGGGCATAGTCAAAGAAAAAGACGTCCTCACGCAGGCACTCCAGCTGAGCCTCACGATTGTAATTGCGACCAGGCCGGGTCTCTTCCTCGTGGCGTTGTTGCACCTGTTTATCCAGTTGTTGCCGCAATTCGTGCATACGACGCAGGTGCTCCTGGTGTTGCTCCCGCTTGAATTGGACCTGAATGAGATCGTTCTTGAGACGCAATTCAATGGCTTGTTGTCGTTCTTGAGCAGCCTGCTGCTTGCTGGCCTTGACCAGTTCTTTTTCCTGCTTCTGGATGTTTAGACGTTGAGTTTTAGCCGCTTGACGTAGCTGTTGGCGTTTGGCCTGCTCGGCACTGTGAGCTTTACGCATTTCCTCCAATTGCCGTTCATAGCGGGCATGATCCTGGCCAGCACTGTAGTGAAGACGTGGTGCAAGATTCTGAGCTAATTGGTCATTACGGCGTAGACGTTGTTCTATGCGATTTCGAGCATGATCTCGTTTCAATTGCTCCAACTGACCTTTTGCCTGATTATGTACTTCGCATTGAGTATCCTCTACCTCATCTAACATTTGGAGTCGCTGCTGCACCTGCTCTGACATTGCTAGAGAGGCCAGAGCCTCCTCTCGCCTCTGATGACGCTTGGCCGTTTGAGTTTCTTTCATCTTGGTCAGATGCTCTTTGAGTTGTTGCTGATTTTTTTCTCGCTCCTGGCGGGCTGTTGCCATTTCCTCAGCTTTTGCCAGCTTACGCCCCTTCTCCCGCTCGGCAATGGCTTTGAGTAGCTCCATTTTGTGCTCACCCAATTGTTGGCAGCGTTCGGAGCGATTTTTCTGTGCCTCTTTAATGCCATTTATAACTTGCTCCTGAAAGATGCATTTATCCCGTTCAGTTGCCAGCTGCTTGGCCTTGGCGAATTCCATTTGGACTTCCCGCTGCGCATTGATGCTGCCCAAAACTTCACTCTGCAAGCGGGCACACTGCAACTCACGGGGACCTGGACGCAGTTGCTCCAACAATTGTTGCGCCTTGGCTATCCGTTCTCGCTGCCGACGCTGTTCCTCATCGCGTGCAGCTTTACTATCTTCCAAGGACTGACGAGCGGCCTCCTCTTTATGCTTCTGCTGCTGGGACAATTCCCTGACACATTCTTCCTCCTCGGTGATGCACAGTTTGCGTCCCCCAAATTGACGTAGCAACTCCTCGCCACCCAAACGCAGCTGCTCTTCATATTGATTACGTTGCTCATTTCTCAATTGTTTCTCTATTTTCGAGGCTTGAGTGGCATTCGTTTGTATGCGAGAGAAACGCTTTTGAGATATAATCACTGGCGGCTTTTCTCGTATGATAATTTGGCGACGTTCCTGTGGCAGCCAAGAATACTGCATGGTTGCACCTAAAACTCAAAACAAATAAATGTTCGATGGTGGAAAATTGTTTGGTCAACGTTGTCATGGTGGGAGGGGGCGGTTGTCATTGAAACAACTCGTTGCAGAGGGTTGTAAAGGAAACCAAATAATAACAATGTTGATTAACTCGCAAATAAAAAAAGTGTTGACAAATCTCGAATGGATCTCAAACGTTTAACGATTTTTACTTTCAAATTTCAAAACTTAACTACTGCTACTTCATACAATCTCAATCTCATCAGATTGATGTTGTTTTACCATTTGGAATTTAATTAATTACTCTCTCAGCTGACGACAACACAAAACTGTCAACGTAAATGGCATTTAAACATTTTACTATTTTTGTGCAATTTGATGGCTTAATTATGTCCAAAATGCAACATGCTGAGGTCCATTTGTTGATGCCTGTGCGTACATTTTTGATATTTTTAATGATGATTTTTGCAATTACCTTTTAGCTCAATCATCTGTGGTGAGTGCTGATCGAGTTCATCGTTTTATAAAAAGTTTTGTCAACTCATTTCCTGATTGATCATTACCCTAAACCCTTACAAACAAAATCTATTTGGTGACGCTTCATTTGCCTCACATTCACATTTCGACCAACCAAAATGGGAAAAAGCGAGAGAATCGTAAATTTAATTAACACTTGACTGTGAATCGTCGAAATATTTACGTATTTACGTCTGCCCAGATAGGTAATGCCCTGGACGAATACAATGAACTGTTTATAAACTTTTTTTTCCTTCTTTTTTTTTACGATATAAAGTGGAAACAACACGCACTGAAGCGAGATACACCAGGGGAAGGGGAATTGGGTCAGTGAGCTTTGTCGCTTAGAAGGTTAAAAGCCAACACAATAAGCCCTATACACAAGATAATGGTTAAACGTCGTACCCACGAAATGAATGTTGAATATGTACATATATATAGAATGGAATAGAAGTGTATCTATTTAGGTCTAGTGGAGCGCATTAAGTTGGAAGACAAAGTTATTGTGCATTTAAGAGGTCTTTTGTCGAGTGGTCATTCGGAGTGACGCTATTGGGTAGTTTGGGTATTATTATACTGAGACCCCCTCAGAAACAATGATAACAAAGGCTAGGGGGAGTCGAAAATTAAATCAGGGGATTGAAATTCGATAGACAGTAATTGGTGATGTACAAATGAATAGTAGTTGTGGGTTAAATTTGGACCTAGAACTCCTTTTTTCTTTGCCGAAAGGAAACACATATAAAAATGAAGACAAAATTGGCAAAATCTAGAAGCTTGGGAAGTATTAAGCAATGGAACTTTCCCGTGTTATGCCCAATTTGTAGAAGACCGAGAAAGAGCAAATGGAAGTAGACCTTATCCTCATATTAACTTATGTACTTACTTGCAGCAACCTCTTCAACCATTTATTCCCTTAAAGTTATCTTATCATGTAACTTATTGATTCCTCAATAGACATCAATTGATAAAATGTTAATAAAACGTCTGTCTAGTCTTTTATATATGTACCCATATATGTATCACTTGATCGTCAAGTGCGAATGACAGACAGCTGAGAAAGAAGAAGTAAAAAGAATAACAAGCAAACAGTTTGCACACTTCTTCAACTCCTTCAATTCTTACTCCTCCTTCTTGTCTTCCTCCACCACTTCCTCCTCAAGTTGTGTCCAGTGTGTCCATTGGACTACTGTCCAGTTTCTTTTGCTTCCACTTGAATGACTTCATGTGCTGCTGACGTCGTTGTTGCCGCTGCTGCTGCTGCTACTTCGGCTGCTGGAGCCTCAAGCCATTGGAAAACTTGAAAAACTTGTCTTTGTTTCCAGAGGCAGTCGCAGAGCCATAACCACCGCAACCAACCAACCACCAGAGTCAGAGTCAGAGTCAGAGCCAAGCACACGTACTTTTAGCTGGGTACTTGCACTTAACCAGAGAGAAAGAAGAACCTCAATAACTCGCTAGGGCAACGACAGAACAAACAAACAAACAAATGAGTGCAACTGTTTCTTCTTTCCAAGCCAAGTCCAAAAGACTGGCGACAGTCGGGCCAGTCCAGTTTTCTACTGAAAACCAGAACACACAACACACATCAGAACGAAAAACCCATTTTGACCAAAGTTGGCCAAGTTGAATCTTATGCTGTCCCGATCTCTTTTTTTTTTTTTTTTTTTTTTGTCTCATCTTCTTTGCTCGACTTGGCCCGGCTCTGCTGATGTTTAGGGCAATTAACAAGCAATTAAAAGACGGGTATAGGCCACAGTCACAAAGAGACAGAGCGAAAATTGTAAATCAAGCATTGTAAACACACATTTTTATAAGAGTTAAAGCGAACTTACCTTTGAATAGCCCGAAAGCCCTCCTCGTATTGGAGGAGATGGTACAAACAATATTTGCACGTATATAGCATAAAATAATGAAAGATAACTATTACGTATCGCAGAGTAGTTACGCATACTTCTTATCGTTTAATGCGATCATCCAGCGGATGTCAAAATCATTTCGAAAACAATTCAATTAAGTTAATCCATTCCAGGATTTGGTGGATTATGAGCTAATTAGTTGTTCTCGAATTGCTACAAGTGGTTGGGAATCTTAACTAAATAAGCTTAGATAAAGAATTAGGCAGATTATAAGCTAATTTGTAGTTCTTGAGCTGCTTAAATCTTACCTATTAAGTTTTTAATGCTATCAACTTGATTATTTGGTGTACTTAGCTCAAAAAAGACATTAGTTACGAGATACATTTCGAATTCATCTTTCATGTCTCTGAAAAATTACCTTTCAAAGATTAGACAATTGTTTTTTGCCCATAGAACTTTTATTTGATTGATGAAGAACAAGGGGTTAGAAATAATGTAAATTTTGTCTTGTTTTCTGATACGATTATCCACTTCGATCCCTCTGCTCACGTATGTACATGTATGTACATACATATGTATGTATGTATGTATCTAGCCCCATTTATATGAATACTCTATATGTTAAGTTTGATTTATTAACCCTGTCGCTCAAGCAATTTACAATCATATAAAATGTTTAACATTTACTTTTGCAGTACTGAAGTATTTTCAGTGGATGACATAATCTCTCTGGTATACCGACATTCTTTTACACCCTTTTTAAAAAACGAGCACAATGAATTTGTTAGGAAGTTTGCTCAATTTTAAAGTAAGTTATCACTTTTGACAAAGTCAACTCCTGAAGCTATATACATATGTACATATACATTTATGAGTGTATATTGTATGGGTTCATCAAGATCGGATCCAAAAGCATTCAGTTCTTAATACGCCATTAGAACACAGAGGGCCAATCAAAATTAAAGTAATGTGCGTTTCGTTTTTCGAGGCTTTTCAATTTAGTTGGTTTTTTCGTTATTTTTTTTTTTTTCGTGGGGTTAGATCAGTTGAACCCTTTCATTATCAATTGAAGTATTCTCTCCCACAGTCTCTCTCTCCCTCTCTCTCTCTCTCTCTGGTGTTTCGTTTCGTTTCATAATTGTGTTCATAAATGACTATTTTCGTCATGCTGTTTTGTTATTAAATGTTTCAATGTCAAGCCGATCACGTTTTTATTCGTTGGCTGGCAATTTGTTTGGTTAACAATTTGAATTTTGATATGCTCTAAACGGCTTGGCAAATTGCATAGATGTAAGTGACTTTTGTCTCTGTGTGTGTGTGTGTGTGTGTGTGATAAGTACTTTGAGGTTTAGCTAACATGAGCTTTTACATTTGTTTATTATCACACCTGATTTTTTTTTTTTTTTGAATTAAGAAATATTTTTTGTAACCACTTTGCTTGCGACAATTTTTTGTGTGGAGGTCTTTGAGGTTTCTCATCGATGATAAAGAAGATCATAATGACGATCTCGTTCAGTTCGTTTTGGTTTAGTATGTTGTGCTCTATTAATCAAGTGGGCAATAATTTATAAAATCAACTAAGAAAATCTGGAAACATGATCTCAAATCAAGGCAACTCAATGACATAAATCAAACTAATCAGCCAACACAAACCAAAAGATTGAACTAACTTCCAATGAGATGGGATTTGGTATACCCTTGGACCTAAATGGCGTTCCATAATGTTTAAGTCATCGAAGTTTCGAATATATTTGTGTAGCCTTCTTAAACTTTGCCTTAGACTGTTGTCAGGTAGTTAAAAATTATTCAATATACAAATTTTATGTTTTTCAATCCTTTCGATTCTACTTTGATATCTTTTAAGCCAAGCAGTTGGTTCATTTTATGGCTCTTTCATTTGGGTACCATAAAAACCGTCTTACATCAGACACGTGTCTTTCAGACCAAGTGGTTAATGTACATATCATGATTTCACAATGAAAAATACGGAAAAAAACACAAAATGTAATACTCGTTTAGCCAATTCTTTAAGCATCAATCAAAGAGTATTAAAAAATGTACAAAAAAAATCAATCACACGCTCTATTTACAACAAATTAGAAAAGAAACAACAAAACACAAAAAACTGAAACAAAAGCCGACGGCCGTGTAAAACAAAACTAGCCCAAACATAACTATGTATTTATGTATGTATATGTGTACGATATATATCGGTCAAAATATTTACAACCACGCCCATATACACACCACACACAGAATGGAGAAAAAGAGAAAATGTGGGCAGAGAGAAAGAGAAAGAGTGCACAAAATGATATGATTAATGATAGACAGACAGTGGAAATGATGCCTTAAACATTATCAACACCAAATGAAACGCCAGAGGCCAGCGGATCGGTTTAGTATTAAAAGTGCCAGTAAAGTGTTGCATTATGTCTTTCCCTCCTTCCTCTTGTCCCCATCTCACGCTCAAGTGGCAAGACGGCGCCCACACGCGACTCATTTGTATGCAACTCCAGTTTAGTCTGTGCCTCTTTCGATCTCCTCTCCTCCCCTCTCCTCTCTCAGATATCTATCGTTTTGGCTCTTGGCACACTGCTGCTGCCTGTCGTCGCATAATTCCCAAATCGACAAAACTTCTGGACTCTAGTTCCCACAAGAACTTCTACAACTCCTGAGTGTATGTAATTTATGCAAATTTATTCATAAAATTCTCTCTCTTTCTCTCTATCTTTTATACTTATATAGTATATAATTTGTTTTCCAAGTTAAACCTCTTCACGAACTATAATCATTAGCATAATGGAGAGCACAAGGCAGCTAAAAACCAGCAGCCAGCCAGTAGAGAACCCAATGACAAAATATGGTAGAAAAAAAAAACCAAAATCAAGAATCAAAGATCTCTTAACGATGTGCTAATGTCGTTACCCCAAACCAAAAACAAAAGTTGACAACCAAGAGACACAACAGAAAATATTATTATTAATAATAAATAGACGTAGAAGAAGAAAATGCAAAGTCCAAGTCAAAGACTTGTGCCCAATGGCACATTATAATAGAATAAATATGATAAATATTGACTATATTGGCATTTAATATTGACATTAAATGAATCATTGATTTGGCCATAGAATGGAAAAAGATTGCTCTAAGGGCTTAGATAGGACCACTGTGTATTGAGAATGTTTTCCGAATTATTTCTAAAGAGTTTTGTTTTTAGCTTGTTCACATTCAGATACTTATCAGGTAAATTAGGAGCTCTTTTTCTTCAAGTAATTAAGATATGCTAAAAAGATTTATCTTTTTTTTTTTGCTTTGTTTTAGAAACCAAAACAAAACGGAAAAAAACAAAAATTAGCAAGGCAAATATATTTTTTAAAGATTTATTTGTTAACAATCGAAAAGAATTCTTCTCTTAGCCACAAAATTAATACGTTTTCAATGAAAATGAGCATTTAATTTGCTTGGCAAGATCAAGAGGGAGAGAGGGAGAGCGATAGAGAGGGGGAAAGCAAGCAAAAGAAGATGAGGCGAAAGAAATTCGAATCTCAAATTAGCAACTTAATTGCGTGAAATTAATTTCAAACTAATTTGAAAAGCCTTTAAGCTAAAGCTTTTTACAAAATTATACGATCTATCCCAATATGTATATGAATATATGTATATGTATGTGTGTATTATGCATAATTATGCATTTTATTGATGGCAAATGAATGGATCGTTTGGCCCGGCCCTAAGGTCGACATCATCATCATCATCATCAGCAGCATTAATATCATCAGATGTTATTTAGTAATATTGATTTAAATAAATTTGATTACAGTGTGATTACGAATTTGTTGAATGGTCTAATCGTTCGCTCAACAATGTGATTAGGAAATATTATATTGCATCAAGATTGTTAGATAAACAGCGATAAATAGAAACTCAATACGGCAACAAAAATATTTTTTAACAGAATTTCAATATAAACAATTGAAAGAACAGACAAAAATACTAAATTTGACCACGGTTTGAGCCAATTTTTAGTATTTTTTGCGGTTGAACTTCCACTTTAGTCATAATAACTCTTAAACTTAAATGAAGAAATGGAAATCCTATTCTATTCAGCAGCTGAAAATAAAAAGAAAGCATGTACAGCACAGTAAACAGGTGAGGCAGTAGGTAAAAATCAAATTAAGCGCGAAATTGCTTGCATATTCCCCCTCTCTCTCTCACTCTCTCTCTCTCTCTCTTTCTCTGGTTTCAAAAATAAAAAATAAAAGAAAAAGTGTCATAAAAACTTAAGACTTGGCTCAGTCAGTTAAATGAGTCGCAAACAAATCGCCAACTCATAAATAACCCAAATGCCCGTTCGAATGGCAAATTTCGTGAGATTCTGCACTTTGATGCGCGCTTCCCCCACAAAATTCGTGAAATCGTGAGAGGCTCGACAAGAAGAGAAGAAGAAAAAGAAGTTACCTAAGCATGGCCAAAAGGGTTTTACTTCTTTTTCATTTTTGTATCCATTTTGTGAACTTAACTGAACTGAACTGGTCAGGAAAATTTCAAGGCGTAGCCCTAACTAGAAACCACAATGAAATAGAGAGAGAGTGAGAGAGAGAGAGCGAGATGCGAGAGAAGATGGGGGAAGAAGGGGAGTTTGCTTAGAGTTTTCATGGAAAACCCATTTAAAAAGAAAAAACTTGCCAAACACACTTGGCTTCAATAGTTTTTCAGCTGTCTATTTGTACATTTTTTTTTTTTTTTTTCATCACTCTGACATCAGCACAAAAAAATATTATGAAATTATATTATGGCAAAAAGTTTTTATGTTGTAATAGTTGACATAATATTTTTTGTTTTTCAACAATTAATAAATTTCAACTTGAACTCCATGACCTTAGGGATGTGAAAAGAGTTTTTCTTCTACAATGAAGTTCACATTTGTCGAAATCGTTGCGATCGAACTACTATAATATATTGAAAACCCAAAGCCAATACCAGATGTCAAGTACATAAATCTATTAACTTTAACTTTCTCTCTCTCTTTCTCTCAGTTTAACTGGCATTAGCATTCTTAACATCTTTTAGTTTAGATCAGTTTTGAATAGGAACTACTACAGATATAGCTTGGTATATATAGTGTATACAAATATTTATATATCCACCCATTCATATATGAACATATATATCCACTTGATGTCGATTCATTATCTACCTACATTATAAGCGAAAACGTGTAAATCAAATTAAATCAAATGACAGAGAGAGAGAGAGAGAGAGAGAGAGAGAGGGGGAGAGAGATACTTAAGTATCAAATAACATTGCTTGGTTTAGTTTTCTTGTGTATCTGTTTATCTTTGTCAAAGTATTTATCTAAACTTTAGCATTGACCCAGTTTGACGGAAAAGGCAAGAAGCATCTTCAATTTGTGTAGGTGATAGGTGGGAAATGTCTCAATTAGTAATGGTAAAAGATAAGTGCAAATAGTTGAATTTAGTATACATATACTTATATAGGTAAATAAAATTTATATTTATGGCATTTTAAATGTGTGTCAACTGGCGGCAACGACCGGAAATTTGCCAACACACACACACACACACACACACACACACACACACATACATACAATTGCACACACGCAATGCGAATTCGAATAAATCAAATGGAACTTCCGCTGATGCGTGGGCTGCAGTGGCTGCTGCTGCTGCTACCCGAAATCCAAAATGAAAAGTGACAATTTTATTTGGAAGACAGCCAGACATCGAGTCAGACAAACATCGAATCAGACTCTCAACTCTCAAGTCAAGTCAATGCCGCACGACGACAACGACGTACTTGTAAACTATTTGATTTTATTGCAATTTTTGCCCATGGGTGGGAAACCCACACGCTACCTAACCAGCTGATTCATTCATTCATACACTCACTCACTCACTCACTCACACGCTTTGGTTTCCATTCATGCTTAGCGTTTTTTTTTTTTTTTTTGGGAGATACTGCCCATAATTGGCTATGGCCATCGATCAGAGAGCTTTCAACCTCAACCTAAACTGATGTGATGTGAGGATGGATGATGCGGGTCTCTTGGCTCGTAACTTGTCTATTCACCAGTGTCTTTTCAGTGGGCTAAACGACAACGCATAATGCCAATTGATTTAATGCATTCGCCTTGGCTAAAGCCAATCTTTAAGGCCCAACTAAGTTAATATATGTAGAGGCATTCATGCAGTTTGAGAAGCAATTTGTTTTCAAATATTTAATTGCCCCACCATGGCGCATTTCTGCGGGCTTCAGGAAGAGCAAGTTCATCAAGTTTTTGGCAAAAAAAAAAAAAAAGAGATCATCATCAAAGTATACATTTCTGATAACCATAAAATCATTTAAGCTGATTTCTCAAGGAGAAAATAACAAAAAAGAAGCAAATTTATTTAAAGCCTCTCTTTGTAGGCCTTTTCCTCAATCACATATATAAATTTTGATTCGATTCGAATGGCTACCGGAAATGCAGTTTTCCTAGTACATTTTTTTTTTGATTCTATGGAAAATTCATCTCATTGTAAATGCAAATTGCGAGGCGCAGGAATATTGTATTCTCTGTAATTATTCGCTCTATCTGTGGTTTTTGCATAATTTTGCTCTCACTTCCTATTCGGGCCAAGTCTGAGTCATATTGACGGTGATAATGATGATGATGATGTTGATGACAAACACAATTTACACGCAAGTGGGTGAGAGGAGGGGAGACAAAAGGCAACCATGACCCACGCAAAATCTCAAACAAAAGCCGCAAAAGAAAACAACAAATTTCTGCTTGCCCACGCATTGAACTTGAAAAGTAACTAAATGTCGTGTTTGCCCTTAACAATATACAAATATATATATATATAGGTATATATAAAATATCGTGATATATAGAAAAAACATATAAAACATGTAATTAAACAAAAAATATACAAAAGAGACCAAAGTCAAAACAATTTTGTTTGCCTTTGTTGGCGACTCTACATGGAAATGGTTCCATTTGACTGAATTTGATTATTTTGCGGAATTTTGTGGTGTTACATACCCTTTAAGTAGGGTATGCTGAGATCTTGTATACCTCCACGACTGATACAATAGTCAAAACTATTTAGAGGGTATGAGAAGTTCGTACATTTGTTTTTTTTTACAATTTTTGATTTGTTGCTAAAATGAAAAAGAAGTTTAATTGAACTTGTCGAACTTGTGGCCTGTTGAATGACTGAATGTATGTAGTAAATGGTCTATGGTCCGTTGGCTATGCACTTTGTTGGATTTGTGAATTGTGTGTGTGTGTGTGTGTGTTGTGTCCAAGAGTTGGCTTGTATCTAGGCTGTCAATCAATTGTAATGAATACGCATTGAATCCAACATTTTATATGTAGATCTCTCCCTCTCTCTCTCTCTCTGTCGATCTCTCTGCGGGTGTGCTCCTGGTCAATTAACCCTGAGCTGTCCAATTTTTAAATAGAGGTAGAACTATTTGGCCCTGACCTGCCCTGCTAACAATTCGACCAAACAATTCCCCAATGGCTGTCAAACTACAAATACTTCACACTAATTGCAAGTGATTATTCATTTATTACAATTAACTAAACTTAAAACAGTGAAAATTCGCTTAAAAGACCTACACATGTAGCTAAATTGGGCTAAAATTTTATTGGGAAAGTCACTGCTGTCCGTTTAAAAGCGTTTTCACTGTATGTTGCTGTGACTCACAAACTGTAAATTGAAGAGCTCGTTTATCTAACATTTTCGTCTGCCCTTCTTTATCATACATAATGTTTTTTAACGACTTTTGTTGTCTTACCTGTTTTATATAGTTTTTTTTGTTTAAACAATGAAAATGTGTGTGTTTTGTTTAATTTTACAATTGGACATTAGGTTTCCAGAACAAGTTTTTCTAAAAAAATTCTATTCCTAAAACGAAAACTTTAAAACTTTGCCATAAAAAACCAAAGTAGACATTAAAGCTCTCTTACGTTAGACATTAACAAAGAATGAAATAATTATAAAGATATATAATCTGTTTAGAATCTTCCTATATATCCATACTATATGTATGTTGCCACTTAACCTTTGACATTTTGAACTCATCTTTTGCGAGTTGCATTCCTTAGAAATTTAGCAATTTTCTTATTCGACCGCAATTTGAACTCTCTCACTTGCTACTTATGCACTTAATTTTAATGCTGGAAGATTTTGTAAATCTCAATCTTTTCTATTTCTTCTTCTTCTTTTGTTTTGTTAACTGGCATTGCTGGGAAATGGTTTGCCTGGGATTTATTTTTGCAGCAAAACCACAAATTGAATTAGGCTCCAAGACAGAGGGAGAGAGAGAGAGAGAAAAACTTGTGTAGATTAAGAAAATAATTTGCAAAGAAATTACATAAAATGAAAACAAGTGCCAACACACACACACACAACGCCCACACACACACACACAGTCAGTGGCAACCGCAACGCGCGCGGTTTGCCAATTTAGTTGAAATAAAACGCCCACATGGCCCCCTCTAAACACGAGAGCACAAAGCTCCATTGAGGGAGACCCGGCGACATGGCTCAACTTGGAGGAAAATGCAGTGGAAAATTCAAATCAATTTAGACTTAGACCACAAAACCAACCAGCAACAAACTCAAATGAATGCACAAATCTAATAGAGAGAGAGAGAGAGAAGAGAAACAAAAACAAAGCAACTAATAAAATCGTATGCGTAGATTTTTTTTATGGTAGCGCATAATTTAACAATTTACTTGTTATGTGAATTTTTCACATATTTCTTTTTGTTGCATTTTTCTAGAGCTATTGTTAAGCCCGAGCGCTAAAAGTACATTGACTTTAGCCTCATTACCACCCGCCCCCGCATTCTCATTCCCATTCAACACGTTGTTGCCTCATTTAGGAGCATAATTTATGACCAAAGATGGCGAAACTATATTACTAGGCAAATTAATTTGTTTAAAATCCATGAAATTATTCAACTATAACTAGAAAAACTTGTAAACGAAACTTTTGCGTGTCTAGAATAGATATCAGAACTGAATTGAGGGCAGGGAAAGGGGGGCAAAGTTGAAGAGGGGTGGAGTTTGCGTGGGAGAGGCCAGGGAAAAGGGAGATCGGGTCTAAGCCTAGAACTAAATGACTTGGCCAAACTTTTCCTTCACACTCTACGTGATCTAATTTTTGAGTGGGATAGTTTCCTATGGGATCCTTCACCTCTTACGACCTTTCACACGACTCACACAGGTGAGGGACTGTTGCTCTTGCCATTTTTTTTTCTTTTGATCGATTTTCGAGAGCCAATAGTTACAGCAGCTGCTGCTCCATGATGCATGACTAGAGTCTCGCTTAAGTCGTTTCATATTCTACCTCCTAGCTATTTGAAAGCCAAGCGCGCAGACAAACAAAAACGAAAATCCTGTTTTTTGATTTGATGAGTGGGGGGGCCGCTGCCGCCAACGAGAACCACGTCCGGTCGTAGTCGACATGGCAAAGTGGATTACATGCTTAGAGCGCAGTCGCAGTCGCAGCCGCAGCCGCATAGGCTTCCATTTCCCATTCATGCCCACTTGACAAAACACTCACACACAAAAAAAGAAAAAGAAAAAACCTCCAGCCGCAAAACCACATTTGCCTCTTTGGCTTGAGTTTTTGCCTTCGTTATTTATGGGCAAAAAAAAGAGCGCGCGCGCGTGGGCAGCCAGCTGCCAGACAGGATCGAGGGAGACGAGCGAGAGAGAGAAAGGGGGAGGGAGGACACAGCCCACATTATTTCATTTCATCTTTGAACTTCACCACCGCTTGAACTTTCCCCCTTTTAGCAGGGCACAGAACCCTTTCCTGCTGGCACATGGCTCAACTTGCAATTAGCTGGAACAGTTGTTGGACAACAGACCAAAGACCAGCTCATCTTAGTCACACATCCATACCCAGCCAGTCAACAACAAGTGACATTTGTTTAGGCAAAAAACAATTTACATATCATTTTTTTTTTTTTTTTGCCAACTTGTCGGTGGCATGGCATCTGCCATTACCAGCCAAAACAACTGTCAGAGGCATGCAACACATGCGGTGGCAGCAATTGCAACTGCAGCCATAAAAATGCCCATATAATTGGGTTAATAGTTGGCTCCTGGAGGCAATTTAAAACTGAACTTTTTATATAGTTTATTATTTAAGTAGTAAAGTTAAGCCATCAGAACTTGTCTTTATTTAAATGGTTCACCCTAAGACTAATCTATGCTAAACGGAATAAAAGTCGCCTCACGGATTTTAAGTCACTCAGGGACTTTAAGGTGTGAGCTTGTAGACTGACTTTGCCTCACACTTTCTTCCTAATACCCTAAACATAAGCGCGTTTGAGAACTTTTCATTATAGAAACTAATTCAAAATTCTAATACGGATAAGATTTACTTCAATGGGCAAATCGTGTTTCATATTTAACTAAGAATGTAACTCCGACCGATTCCATTGGATTATTGCAGAAATGATTAAAAATAAAAACAGAAAAAAAACTGAGGTAGCAAAATTTTTACATAATATTGACACAGAAAGACAAAGTGCTAATAGAAATAATAAACCGAAGCGCGGCACAAATTAAATCAATTAAATCAACAAAACCAAGAACCAAGAACCAAGGAATTCCGATGATTGCCTCTCTTGGCATTGAGACTTGATTGCGAGGATTGTTGCTGGCTTCTGAGTGAAACTGATGGAAGGGGGGCATTGATCAAAGGGGTGCAGCAAAAACCTGATAAATCATTGCAAGACGAATACTTTAGTTCAGTTTTTCTCATTGTTGACAATTGACAGTGGCAAAAAAAACAAAGAAAAACACAAACGAGATTTAATTGACAGAAACAATTTATGCAAACGTTTGCAATAATCGAAGTAGCAACAACAACAAGTGCATTGAGATTTGCAAAACAGAATCCGTAAAGGCGTGGAGGGGGTAGGGTGGGTAGGAGACACAATTGAGTCCAAGCACTTTCCAAGAGCAACAAAGTGGGCACATTAAAATACTTTTCAGTTTTAGTTGTAGTTGATTGAAGCACCCACCCTATGAAAAACAGCCAAGCTCGTTGCACTGACTTTGGTATACCCTGCAGTTTCAGATGCCAGCTGCCGCTTCGTTATTGGTGTCCAAGTTTTTAAGCATAACTCTGTCACTTCTATTCTGTTTCTTATGAAATTCGTTATACAAATTGATTTTAGATTCTTTTTGCGGTCTCTTAAATTTAAAAACGACATGTTAACTACGTAAAGGATAGTACAAAGAATCGATATTAGACATTCATTAACTCCTTTATATGTTTATTTGTTATGATCAATGAAAGTTCAAGTTTAAAACTTTAACCCTAAATGCCTTTTCATACTTTTAACATTTAAATCATACTTAATATTCCATTATTTTTTCCAGATCTTCAGTCGATTCGTCGTCTTTTGGAACATGATGCCGGCAGCAGCGGCATTGGCAGCAGCAGCAGTAGCAACAACAACAGCAGCAACAGCAGCACAGGCAGCAGCAGCAGCGGCTCAGTTTGCCCCTCATGCCGCATTTCCTTCGATAAGGGCAAACGACGGAAACTGATCGACACCTGCGGCCACGAGCGTTGCTATTCCTGTATGTTCCGCAACGATCAGTGTCCCATGTGCATGAACAGCTCGCTGAAAGGTGAGTATCTCACACACACACACACACATGTGAATACCAAGTGCTGGTATTCTTGTTTAACATATCTTATATCTATGTGGATAGCTTCCCATATATGGCATACAAATATTCTGTTACAACTTTGCTTCAAAAATTGCACTGAATGTGCAAAAAATAAATACCAACAAAAAAAATGCCAAATGTTCGAAATTGTTATTTACATTTGTTTTAAATATCAAAGTTACCAAATTTGTTGGCGGTTTTGTTATAGATAAAAATTCCAGAGAAATCGTTTTTAAATTTCCCCAATAACATTCCCAAATGTCCTCAATATCCTTTTCTATTGTCGAAATTGATTAAAATCTTCTTCGACTTTTACTTGTTCGTCTTTGTTCCCACTAACTTTTCAAACTTTTCGCGGCGCATTCATTTTCCTTTTCGTTCTCTGTCCTTGAACAAATGCCAAGCAAGTGTAGATTGATTACAATCTTTGATCAGAAAACAAAAAAGAACCGTTAACCATTAACTCCTAAAGAATAATAATGAATGAAATTAATTTCCAGAGAGTTAGGTGTTTCATGTACTAGAAATGTTTGTAAAATGTTTTAAGATCTAGCACACGATAACGAAACAAAAAAATGAAGGTAGAGCTCACTCCGTACAACACCTGGTTAGATCCACCTCCACCTGCTAAATACCATATCGAGTTACTACTGCGACTTACCTTCTTTTTTTAGTGGGTCTTTGCTTGCAATTTGGTGGCTGTTCAAAAATTTATATGCCAATTGTGTGTACAACCAAATTGCTTAGCATGCAAAAGTCGTAGTCGTCGTTTCGTCGTTATTGTTGTTGTTGTCGTCGGGGAAGATCACACAAAACGAGAACGTCTATATATACATACATATGGGTATATGCATGTATTTATATATAGGTATTTATTTATAATATATACATTACACATTGCCCATGAAAATTGAAAGTTATAGCTAAACTTACCGTTGAAATTGATCAGTTTGTCACTTTGTTTTTTTTTTTTTCTGAGAATTTATGAGCTGCTGTCGGTTCGTTGGTTCATTTGACTATTTGTACCAAAGTACGAGGCGCGATTTATTTATGATAATGTTTTCTTTTCTTCATCTTCTTCTTCTACTCAATTAGCATACCTAATTGAGTGTGATTCAGTTCAAGTTGTTGAATAATTATAAGTAAGGAAAAAATACACACAATTTGCACCAAATTTTTAAATTTATCTCTCTCTCTACGTTTTTTGTTTCAGTTGTTTTCTTTCCCCGAGATGTTGATGGCGCCAATGCTCAGGGCTATGATACGGGAATCGGTGGTTCGACATCAACCATAGTGAGTCCATTGGGTTCACCGCAGCCGCAACTTCGATCTCATGCACAGAGGAATGCGGCATTGGCGCGCTATATGCAGGTGAGTGACTTAAACTTCAACTTCAATAGTGAGGAGTGAGGAGCAGATCAATCGAAGATAAATCTTCCTTCTCCACTCTACACCACACCACACAAAAATAAACCCTCTTTCCGCCCCTCCCCCCTTTTACCTCTTTCGGATTGTGTGTGTGTGTGTTTACTTTAATGGCCACTTGATTATAGGCATAGAAAATATGTGTGTGCCAGACAAAAGACAATCAACAACAAACGAAGAAGAAAAATCCCAAAAGGTAAAACTCTTTTGTAACTGTCAAAACGACTCTCATTTCCGCTCTCATCTCTTTTTTTTTTGGACTTGGGCTTAGCGCCTCTTTTATCTTTGATTTTTCACTTTTTTTGTTATGCCCATAACATACATACATATATGGATGCCATATACATATGACACACGATTTGCCCTAGACACCTTTTCTAGGCATCTTTTGTCGTCAGACGCTGTAGGCGTTGGACCGTTTATGGGTCCATTGTGAATATTCTAATGGAGTTAAAGACTTGAAAAAAAAACCTCTTCTTCTGGCTCATCATAAAAGTTGTTGTCTCTCAATCAGCAAGAGAGTGTGAAACAATTTGTTTTCGTATCATAAAACTAACAGCTTTTGGGTGGTAAATTCTATCAATCGATCCATTTGATAGTTAGTTAATTACACACACACACACGCGTACGCATTTTATATGTTGGGCTTTTGTTGTAATAAGTGTTAAATTTGTGGAGAGGGGAAAGGGAAAAGAAGGGTGTCCTTTTTAGTCTAGACCTAATTCACTCTGACTGCCATTTATTACGATAGATGCAGAACGCCTTTAGAACTATTCATAACTTTGTGTGGGCAATACTTTGAATAATGAAGAAACACGATTAAATTTTGAAAGAAAAAACGGCACGAATTAAGTTGTAAAGGCCAATTAACCCTTTCTTAGCCTTATGATTTGCATAGAGTAACCGTATAATCGATCCAAATTGTAGGTAGTTTCTTCCAATTCACTAAAATGATCAATTAACCTATGAGTATGAGTGGGAGAGCGCTGATCAAGTTTAACTGATTTGGCTCAGTGTACAAAGTTTTTAAGATTGATGTGATGTATTTGTACAAAACAATTATAGTCCTCACTTTTTCGCTTTAATTAATTTAATTTGATTTAACTTTAACGTGTTTGGCCTGCAATATCAAGATCTATTCAATAAAAGGCCCTAGCTAGGAGTGAGCGGTTGAATGGAGAGGGGGAAGGGGAAGGAAGCATCACCGCCGTCGTCGTCATCGTCGTTGTCTTTGTCGTTGTCTTTCAGCAAATGTCACTTTAAATACGCCAAAACGGCGCAAAAGTTTCAATTGTCGGCATTAGATCGTCAGTGCCAGATACTACTATATATATATATCTATAGCTGGTGGACGCTGCTCTGCTCTGGCCAGGATGAATGAGTGAGAGAGAGACAGTAGCTGGCTGGCTGACTGGCTGCTTGGTTGGTATCTCATATCTTAGCTTGTGTATCTCAAAGCAACTGTCAAATGGATAAACTGACAGTTTGTTTTTCTTCTCTTTTTTTTTTTTTTTTTTTTTTTTTGCACTAGAGATGAAGATGAAGTTAATGTTGTGTGTCTCTGTGTGTGTGTGTGTGTGTGAATAGTGGGGGAAATTGGGTCAGTCAAGCCCGAGTGGCCTCTAGCCATGTCTTGGGTGTCTCCTCTCCTCTTTTTTTCTTTTGCTTTCTAAGCTCTGAAATTGTTTTACTATAATATTTTGTATGTAATATTTTGCATTCTTCAGTTTCTTAATTTTTTACAAACATATTTATTTTATTTGATTTTTGTTTTTGTTGTTTTTTTTTTATGGTGTTGTTCAAATTGATTTCTGTTTCAAATGCCGTGTGCCTGCCGCTTGACACGTGACATGGGATTTCACTTAAGACTTTAATACGAGGCATAAACGTGCCAAGTCTGTTGGACATGGACACATGACATGGTCACACATACACACACACACACATACATACACACCTCTCTTTACATCCAGTTTTCCAGAGAGTCTTAGACAAACAATGGCAGATCAAGTCAAGAGATGTAAATTTTTTTATTTTGTAGTTTTAAATCCGACGTGTAAATTGATTTCAAATTTGCTGAGAAAGTGGCAAAAAAAAAAAAAAAAAGTCAAGTTGAACAAACAAAAAAACTTCAACGTAAAGTTAAGGTGACCCCGACGCGAAAAAAAGAAGAAGAAGAAACAAGTGCCATCCATCGAACCAGTTGAAAGAAAGTTTTCTTTGATTAATATGACTTGCCTAGATACCACCAAAACCGATAGATACAATTCAATGTGATTCAATTTGATTTCATGATGTTGATGATGATGATGCGCCGTGTGGAAAAAAGTGGTCCAATGAATGAGTTCTCATTGTGTGATTTCCTTTTTTAGATGAAAGTGTCGGAAGTGTGTCAGAGCAAACAAGCCCAAGCACTTTACATAACTAACTAACTAGCCATCCAACTATATACATATATCTATCTGTCTATCTATATCTATCTATTGGTAAGTAAAGCAAACCAGAAGTTGTTTAAGCAATTGCTAACTAAAAGTTGATCATAGAGTTAACAGGAGTACAAAGACAGAGTCAGAGTCAACGTCAGAGAGTCCGAAACCAAGTTGGTTGCTCATTTTCAATGGGGCGTGTGGAATGGATAACTGTCATTAGATTAAGTGGCAGCTGGGCAGTTCTCTCTCTTTCGATCTCTGTCTAATTATCGTTTGGAAATCGTGTTATTAGCTAAGCATAGAAAAAAACCAACGTCAAGTTTGCGAAGGCTGTCTTTAAGGTTGCAAGTGGGACTAACAAATATTCCCGCAAAGCAAAATACATGTAGATACTTATAGTAAACCAGTAAGTTTTAAAGAAGAAATTTTCCCAATCAGTAAAATTTTCAGTAATAAATAGATAAAAGTATCAGTATATTTTTCATCTTTCGAAATGCAATCATATTTCTGGAAGTTGCTTAAAAAAAACAACAATTATTTCAATTAAGAACGACGTTTGACTTCCTGAACATCCAAAAATAAAAAAATATTTGTCTAGATTAACCACAGAAGATATATACATACATACATATGTAAAAAGATTAGTTTAAGGAAACTTTTAAGCCAACCCTCGACATGGATATCGAAAGTTTCTATGTGATTGACATGCACAGGCGACAAATCAACTCACTGAAAATGTGTCTTATGCGAGATTCAAAATAGTTTTGCACATGCACACACATACATACATACATATGTATGTATGTAGGAACTACATTATATGTTTATATGTATCTTAACTACATGAAAATGCCAAATAAAGTCGACTTTGAATGGTCGGAACCATAAGCAAACCGCGATTTTTATCTCGCATGCAATTTATTTTGTTCATTTTGGTTTCATTTGAGTTTTTTGTATGTGTGTGTGTGTCTGTGTGTGTGTTTCTTCTTATTCACGTCTAATTGTCGTCGTTTTGACTAGCTTGAATGCCTGCGCCTGGCTGACTGCAAATATGGCGTTAATTATACCACATTTTCGATAGCATCACGTATTAATGATTAGTTAAATTCAACTTGCAACGAACAAGAAATAAATGCAATCAATCAAATGGATCACCTTGTGGGTATCTTTTACTTTGTGGAATGTCAAACATTGTAATTGGTCTTCGATTACCAGGCAGACACATGCGTATATATGTATGTATGTATGTGTGTGTGTGTACATATGTCTGTACATAGGTATCATTAGTTGTCACCCGATTTCAAAAGAGATTTATGTAGGTGACTCTGACTAACTGAATGACTGACTGACTGGCTCAATGGGTGACACCTGCATTGCAGTTGTCTCTCTGTTGTCTCTTTCAAAATGTTGCAACCTGCTGGGCAATTATTCATTGCTTATCCATGTTTCAATTATTTGACAAACACACACACACACGCACATTTGTACATCGAGAGATGCCCTAAACTCACCTTGTGGCGCCCAAAATACAAATACAAATTCATCAAAATGAAAATTGATTCAGGATCAATGTGTGGTGCGAGGGCGGTAGGGCAAAAACTCACCTCTTGCAATTATCCAAACTCACCATAAAAGAACTAGGGATCTAAGGGGTACTGAGTGTGGGGGCGGGACAATAAATATTACGTTGCTGAAAAAAACCAACTCACCTTTCGCAAGTGCCCATCTTTTATCTCTTTTTCGCCTGCTTAACACTGACGCATTGACAACTACAAACACAATCACCAAACAAAAACACAAAAAAAAAGTTTGACCACAAATAAAGAAAAGAATAATTAAATATGTTTCGAAACTTCTTTTTGCCATTGCAACATATTTTCGGTACAAAAAGAAGAAAAAACACACACACGCACACACATTTGCAAATTTTGATACATTTTTTGCATATCACTTCACTCACACTAACACATGGACCGACACCTACACAAATTATTAACAATTTGCCGACCACTTAACAGATTTCGCTGGCCATTAACACAATTAATTCATTAATATGACTTTCTACCGACACTAATTAGCTTAGTTAATTCTAAGCTAAATCAAAATAAATTGATTGCAATTAAATAAAATAAAATCTAATCGTCGCGCTTCACCAATAACAACGACTTAGAACCGTGGAAAAAAAAGAAGAAGAAGAGTGTGTGTGTGACAGTGCGAGACAAAGACGGAGAGATCAAAAGTCAAAGGAGCTTCTGCAACTATTATCGATAACATTACGATTGATCGATAATTATGCAAATGTTTTCTATCGATTGTTTAAGACGTCCAATTGGAATATTACAAGACCTATTGGAAAAATTTCTCAAATCAAAATAAACCATTTTACGTAATAATTTTGATTAACTGTTTAGAAACTTTTTGCGCTTACGACATGTCCAATTAAAATGAATTTAAATTTCGCTCACATTAGAACAATTACTTGTTAGTCTAATATGATTAAACAATAACTGCAATTAAGCTTAAATGGCTGATAATGAAATTGCATTAAATTGTCCATATCATTTACCACACTAATCCATCATTGTTTTGTTAGTCGCCGAGTAACATGCAACTTGTCGCACTGTTTTTGTCGCGCCACCTGCTGTTGCACACACACAAACACACACACACATACTTGGACAATTCGTTTATTTAAGCGCCCTCTAATTAACACAATGCAAAACTACCCATTTATCAATTTATAAACGAGAGAGAGAGAGACCGACAGCAAACCATACACTAATTAGCTAGCTAGTTAGTTGTTGTTGTTGATCGAAAAGAATTTTGCTTGCCATTTTCTCTCTATATCGCATGTAATATGCAAATTAGTTAAACGTCGAGTTAGTTGTGGTTGACTAATAAACGTAAATTGTTGGAAATTGTTGTCTAAATAGCCACGAAGAAAAAAAAAAAACCCCACAAAATGAAATGTTCATTTGGCATTTAATAGAACTGCATATACTATGTAGAAGTGGGCGTGACCGCCATGGCAATTTAATTGTGACGAATGTGTAATGGCATTAAGTATTTATAAAAGATTTTCATGGTTTTGCCCTCTCAACAATGTGAGGAGGAAAACTCACAAAGTCAGTGTCAATTCGACTCTGTTTTGAAAATCGAATACGAAATCTAAAGACGTTTGTTTTTTTTAGTTAACAAAATGCATCTGAGATAACACTTAGATTGATATAGTTTTGCCTGTAAAGACCTTTTTAAAGAGGTCACTATAGTATGTATGTATAATGGAATAGATTCTGAGTATACATATTACGCATACGCCAAGTATACTAATGGAAACACTTTTGGTCAAGGAAAAATATTACAAAATTGGCATTAAAATCTAATTAGCTTTTGATACGTATACTTAATATTCGTTGTCGTTCGCTGAGATGCAGAATTAAGTTATTTGGCTTAATAGATTTCTCTCCTGCTCTCTCCTGCCAAGTTATCTCTCCTTTCTCCGTCTCTTGCTTGATCTCCACTGCCTCCTGCTGTCTGATCTATCCTTTATGTTGGTTATCATTCATTTCTATCGAAAAGGTGTCAACATGTTTTATGCTTTTCATTTTGCACTGTTCCACCTTCAAGTCAAAGATACAAGGGGCACGGCCTTTTTTTTTTTTGCCATTCATCTGCCAGGGCTGTCAAATTAATTTCAGTCTTGAAATTTATTTCGCCTTGCCTCTGGCCAGCTAAATGATTAATTTGAACATTTCTTTTCTGCTGTTTCTTTTTGTTTTTGCATTTATTGTGTTGTGTTGTACCTTTTTATATAATACTACAAAGTTGTTGTAGTTGTACATATGTATATGTATCTGGCAAGATAATTTCATATTTCAGGGAAACAACAACAACAACAAGAGCAACAAGAGCAACAACAGTCAGTAAGTCAGTCAGGCCCTGTTTTTATTTCAACTTTCTTTTTAATTTATCATTTTTAACCTTTTGCTGTTTTTGTGCTTTTTTTTTTTTTGTAAACAAATTTTCATTCCTTTGGTTTATATATGTATATATATTCATTTTTTTTTGGTTTTTGTTTTATCTTTAATTGCATTTCATGGCAGGCTTTAATTTACTTGTTGGCAAATTGAAATTTGGGCCAATAAAATAAAAAATAAGACAAGAAAATAAAATACACAGATAAGACTGGTAATTTGTTTTATATATGTATGCATCCCTCTCTCTCTCTCTCTCTCTGTTTATATGTATTTATGTAGGTACTCAGCCCCCTCCCCAACCATCTCCCCCTCCCAACAACTAAGTTGAATTCAGATTTCAGCAAGTTAAACTCAATTTGCAGCGTTTTAAGGTGGGTGTGTGATATGGTCAGCAAATCCGAAATTGGATTTAAGTAAATTTGGGTTAAGTGGCAAGAATGATTAACCATGTATGTTTGTATGTATGCTCCATGCCACATAAAGGGCCTCAAGTTAATTCTACAGACAAGTCTTTATCATTGTGAAATTTAACTCCAAACTTACCAATTACAAAGGAAATCGTTTCCTTCATTAGATTGATCGATTGATTGAAGTATTTATCAGGTGTAGGTGACGACGATAAACGCATTTTCAAATGATTAACACCAACATGAAATTTATGAAAAGAAGTGCTGAAATATTTCAATGCAATCAACATGAGGCCCTCTAATTTGGCCTTATCGAGAGCACACGGCTCTTCAGCTACCATTTAAAAAGAGGGCTTTCACTTTCTAAGCCAAGACAAATAAACATTATTGAACCCAAAACTGAGACCCAGAGCCAGAGCCAACTCAAAAGGTGTTACATCTAAGGTGTTGGCGGCATTTTTTGTTGTGTTGATTTTACCAAATTGTTGCTAATTAAACAATTTGTTATTTGCTCATCGTAGACGATTGCATAAGCTAATATATAAGTATTTAGAGGGAGACAGAGAGAAAGTTTTCTTGAGTTTTCCTTGAGTTAATAATTTGTATCTTTGGTTGAAACTTTTTGCCAATGCAATGCAATTATTTATGTTCTTTCGACTTTCCCCGCATTTATTATAAATGTTTTTGTTTTTGTGGCGAGGGGCTTTCCTTTGATCATTAAACATGACCCATAAGTCAATTATGTGCCGAGACAATAGTCATCTCTTGAGATTAGTTACACTTAACTAAGCTTCAGCTTCAGTTCCATCTCCAGTTGAAGTGTTTGTGTTTTCGTCTCTACGTGTGTGCTTCGGTTTCGGTCATCAGGTCGTTGTAAGTGCCAACACTTGATAGTTATTTACCGTAAATGCTTCGTCCATATCCATTTCGGATATTTCGGCATGCCTAGCACGTTTCACACATGTCGAGAGAAGAAGAAAATGAAATAACTAACAACAACAACAATAACCAACTGCAACAGTAAGAGGGTCATAAATGACCCATACGCTCGATCTTTCTCCCTCTTTCTTTCTAAGTACTAAGTCTCCGACTCCAACTCGGACTTCATTTCGACTCTGGAGCAAAAGAGGCATTAGAAAGCTTTATGGTTGCAAGTGCAATGGATTTTATGCTCAACTTGTTCTCGTTACGTTAACATTTTCAAAATGCATTTCACTTTCCCAGAAATCATTTGCCATCAATACACAGCACAGCTTGATTTGCACTCTCTCTCTCTCTCTCCCTCTCTCTCACACACACACATTATAAAATGCACTTTAACTTAATTAAACAAAACTCTATGGCAACAATCGAAAATTTCGTTGATTAACCAATGGGAAAATTTAGTACTTGAATTTCAAGAAACGACTTTGAGTTACCATTTAGAGATTTAATATTTCAATTCCTAGGAATAAGTTAATATAGTTAGTTGAAATATCAAGTAGTTATCAAGTAGAGCTTAGCAGGAGCTGAAACTTTGGCAGAAAACTATAATCAAAGGATCACATGTCGTATGCTTAATGCATTTTATAAGCTAAGTCTGTAGTTGGGATTACATGTCGTATGCGTAATGTATTATTCTAACTTTTTGTTCATTCTTTTTCAATTCCTATTTTCGATTAGTTCTATTTCTGTTATAAGCCAAACTCAATATACCCCTTTTGTTTGGGTTATACAGGGTATTTGTGTGGCTACAAGACTATTGTTCCCATGTAATTTGATGAGCTTCATTTTTATGATCTTCAAGTGCTTTCCCAGGTTTATGCTCGTATTTCTGTTTCTGTTATTTTTCTCTTTTTTAATAGATGAACTTTCAAATGTTTTGACTTCTGCTGAAGCGCTTCTTTTTGACCAAAATACTAAAAGGATTGTTCGCTTTCCAAAATGCCGTAAATAAACCAAACAACTGGCAAAGATACTAACTAACCAACAAATACAAATACAACAGGTTCATTTCACTGTTGCCAACATATTTAGCATATATTCACATGATCGTTGTACTTTATTATTCAGTTGTTGTTGGTGGTGTTTTGGGCTTGGATATTTTCTCACCCCTTTCACCTCTCTTTCAGAGGTTATCTCCACTAACTACACTCTTTGGCATGTATATCTCTCGGTCTCTGTCTTAGTTAGTTGCTGGCATGTCGTCTCTCGTTTATCTCTGCCGCTTCCTCAAATAAATCGCACGGCATTTGCATGTTGAGAAACAATTTCTCAGGAGTAGGCCCACAGACCAAGTCGATGTCAGAGCCTCCTCCGCCTTTGATGGCGATGGTCATAATATTTTTTCGGTTAACTTCATTTCATTTTGCGCAATTCGGTTGTCGTCGAGCAGCTTTAGCTTTTATTTATCGATGCCACGCATCGATCGTTCCAAATGAAATGCATTAATTTTCTTGCACTTTTTCGACATGTTCACACAGCATTTTTACCACTAGATACAATACATATACATACATATGTATGTATGTATGTGTGTACCTAGAGTATGCAATTAATTATGAGAAAATGTAAATGTGTTCAATTGAATATTTTTTTTCAATATTTTCTCACTCACACCCAATATACACGAAACATTGGGTATAACTTTATTTGTTTATTTGCTCAACTGATTAATTTTGCTTGTGTGTGTGTGTGTGTGTGTGTGTGATCGGGCTTAGTATCAAGTTGGTGTTGGGGCTTTTGTTTATCGTTTCATTAGTCCAAGATTTTTGTTTCCCCCATGGATTTGTGAAAGTTTAAGAAATTGTGTAAGAGTCAATGCATCACAGATATTTCTTTGTATTGCATTTATAATGACAATCAATAATAAGATAACATTATCTTGATCTTCTTCAAGCTTTATGGGAAATACTTGAATTTTGAATTTCAGTCTTTTTGCTCCTTAGAGTATGCTACAGTATATTGAGTTGAGAGAAATGTAACAAAATTATTTTATTAATGCAATTAAAGATCAACCAGAAGTTTGAGTAAACAAAAGTTAATTAATCTATTAAAGTTTTTCAAAAGTTCTTTCATAAATCACAAGGGCTCCCCCTTAAGTTATGCTAAGTTATTTGTATTGGTAGTTAAATTTTCAATTGATTTCCATGAATATAGTTAAGCAAACGAATCAAATGTCTAAAAATCATTAAGAAAACTCATTGCCACTTCTAAATATACCACCAAAAAAAAAAAAATGTAAGTAGAAGTACTTAATGTTTTGCTAGTAATACTTGAAATATTTCAACAGATATCAATAGAGAATGCAAATCAAATGCAAAATTCACTTTTTATCATCACGAAAAATCGTGGAATAGTCAACGAAATGTTATACCCTTTCCTCTAGAGAGAAGAATCTCTAGTTTCAATACGAATTTGTCATCTATTTGCTAGGGTATTCAAAATTCAGTGATCTTCTATGATTTTTAGGCCACCTTGACTATGCATTTAGGTAGTTTACTGACTTGTTTATTTGCCGTTTGCTTGATTTTGTGTACGTTTTTTTTCTTTAATGACATTTAAACAATTATTTTTCACAACACAAACTGTTTGCCCACACCCTAAGCCAACTGGAGAGAGAACCAAACAGCCAAGCCACGACACCAACCAACCAACCAACCAACCAACCAACCAGTCACCTGGCTGGCTAAGTTGGACACACAGACTCCAATTGGTGGTGTCACCATGTCTGGCACGGCCAAAAAAATCTGTGTGACGCTGTTCATGTTGTTGTTGCAGTTGTTCTTTTTACTTGCCCCGCAGCAAAAAACATAAGATTTGGCCTCCCCCTCCCCAAAAAGAAATAATAATTTCGAACCTGTTTTTCTTTTTTTTGTTTTTTGGGGGTTTTTTTTTTTTTTTTGTTATTTCGTTATTGCATACGAAAATCGAAATTCTTGAATGAACCATTAATCTTGTTGGCGGTGTTTGCGTCCGCCTCCGGGAGTCGGGAGGATATTGTTGGTAAGGGTGAGGAGGGGGGGAGGAGGTAGAGGGTCATTAAATGGCTGCAGTAATTGCATGGCCGGCTGCTGCACAGTTTTTCAGTTAGCTTTAAATTTTATGGTTTTTGATTAACCGAAATTTATATATACCCTATATGAAAATTAGAGTATATCAATACATCTTACCGTTCTAACTCAACTGACTAAGATCAAATGCTTGCAGGGTATTAGCAAGTCGTGGCCTCTACTTGACTTTCATGTTTATAAGTTTTTTTATAGTTCAGATGGTTAAGGGGGGCAATGGGTGGCTGGAAGTAAGTTAATGCCAGGCTTTAATCATATTGCAATTACAATCTACTTGGTTACAGTTACACCTGCATTTTACATATATTTCTTTATGTTTTTTGCTTTTTTTCTCCTCTGGTCTTGTTGTTGTTATTTTCAATTGCCAAAGTTCAACAATTATTAATTTTCTTATTGTTAGTAGCATTTTCAAAAAGTTCTCTTTGTGGATGATGTTGCCATTCAAAACTAAAAGTATTCATAAAAAATCAATTACTTTGCCCAAACTACTCAACTACTTTTTGGTATTAAACTAACATAATGAGCCTTAATGAAGTGTAAAACCATTTACTATATAAGAACTCTGATTGCAATTACAACAACAGTCATTTTGAAGTAATTAATAATTGAAAGATGTCAGTAATGGTATATATGTATACCAAATCGAAAAAGGAAGGTCTCAAGTTTCGGTGAGTGGGTTGCCTAATTGAGGTTCATTCACTCGCTTCATTATGGGCAATTTGTATTTACTGTTTTACTGTAGAAAAGTGAAAATCATTGCAGTTTTTCAATTAAAAGTTTTCCATGACATGAGACTGGGTGGTGCTGGTGGTGGTGGTGGCTTGGATGTCTTCGATAGCAGAGGCCGGCTATAATTTGTTAATTATTTTCCCAAACATAACTCGTGTGCCGGCTACAACTTAATCAAAATGATGTGGCCAATTAAAACGCCACCGCGGGATGCCGTCCACAAACAACAACGACAACAACAACAAACCAGCTTGCTCCACCTTGAGACGATCAATGCAAAAACTAGTTTAAAGAAAGCCTTTCTTTCTTTCCAACCAACTAGCCAAATGGCAAAACGAATCGCAGAGAAACATAGCACAACCAACTGAAGCTTAATTACACCACACAAAGCGTCGAATCGATACGTTAATCTAGCTGATCAATAGAGGGTTCCATTCGAAATGGCTTTAACTTTTTTGATCACCTTACTTAACGTATTAAAATGAATACTGAAAATATCTCAAAGGAGATGTTTTTGCGATAAAAGCTTTCAACTCGAGAGAGTTCATCACTCACATAGACAGGGACAGAGACAGAGACAGAGAGAGGTGGACAGGTGGACAGGTAGACACACAGAGCCATCGATAGATAACACCCAAAGAGAAGGCGACAGCCTGTGGGTTAACTGGCCATATACCTACATACATATGTACATACTCTGATGGCCAACATCCTACAACCACCATCCGCCATTCTCAACAGGAAGTGGGCGAGAAAAGCATCTCTTGATGCCTACAAGCAGTCTTTGGTTTTTTGTTTCTGTAAGTTTGCTAAAAGAACTGTCATTTGATATTGTCAATAGACATATGACAAATTCAACAATATCTTACCAATCGATCGAGTGGACTTAAGTATGTGGACGGGCATGTAAGGATGCCCTTTTCTTTACTTCTACAAACAACTTTCAGCAACTTTCTTATATGAAATGTTATTCCAATCCAAAATAATTCAATATTTTATGCAACTTTTATCTTATGGAAAATCTAAAGAAATTTTTGGTAGAATCCTCCTTTGGTGGAGCCTCCTTCCTAAGCCACCTGCCTCCACAATTCTTCTTCTTGATGTCTGTCTGCCTGTTGGTTGGTTAGTTGGTTACTCTGTCTCTCAATTAAAGCCTGTGTCTGTGTCTGGGCGACCAAAGCAACCAACCAATTTCGTCTTATTATCCCACACAAAACACGGGAACAGGTTTTTTTTTTCTCTCGGTTTTGGGTCCACTGAGGTCCAGACTGGGGGCAAGCAAACAAGCAGCCAACGCAGACACCAGATACCAAATGATTTGCAGTTCATTAAAGGCGAGAATCCCCCCTTCTAGAATATGTATGTATGTATGTAGACAGACAGAGGACTGACTAGAACTGTGTGATGACTAAGACATGAAATTGATTTCGCGACGACGCGTCGGATGGAGAAGAGGATGACGACGCGGACCAGGACGAGGACAACAAACGCAGACAGCCAACGCAAAGTCTGAAAATTGAACAGAGGCGTTCAATATGAGACTAAGAAGATGAAAGATTATTGGTTTCAAGTCTAGCACAAGTCAGTAGATTGCACTCCTGAGATGAAGATGGTCTGAGAAGCTAAGCCAAACTGGCAAGAGGTGATTTTGTGGTAACCAATTAGATGAAAAGAACATCTTTAAATACCAACTTAGACTTCGGCATAGTGAATAATTAGGTTTAGGTTTTGAATTTAAAGCCTTACTCTTTAGTCAAGGCAAATGAAATAGTTTTATAAGCTTAAAGGGAACTTAAATGATGCCTAGCCACATAACAAGAGAGGATGAGAGATAAACTTTAGAATACATTTGACATACTTAAGTTGAATTGTCCTTAAGATTCAAGGAAGTGTATATGTATGCACACTTATGATTGTGTAAGCCAAACATTTCTCCATTCTTCTTGGTCACTTAGTTATGCTTTCATTCCCGCCTTTAAATTTGTCCCACAGCTTGGGGCAGAGCACACACACACACACAGACACACCCATCCAACCATCCATCCTACATGAGCAATCAATGAGCTACGCCTGCCTTGGCTTTTCGTTTTTTTTTTTTTATATATTTTGGTTTTGGTTTTACCCAAACCTATTTCGCATTCTTCGCGTTTGGTTGTAATTTGTTGAACTTTCATCATTGATAAAACAAAAAAGCAAAAGAAAATTTTGCGACTCATTTTTCGACTCATTCATTCACTTGCAGCAACATCGCCAGGAGTCGCAGTCACCGGAGTACCATCGCTATGCGAGCATAGGCAAATTGCCACGGGCCACAGCTGCAACGGGCGCAACAACAACAGCAACAACAGCAATATCCGCAGCAGCAGCAGCAACATCGACAACATTGTCTAATAATGGCAACGGTCATATACAAACCGTCACTGTCGATGTACACCAACAACATCCGCATCATCATCCGCATCATCATCATCATCATCTTTATTCCCAGCAGCTGCAGCAGCAGCAGCAACATGGTCATCTTGTGGCAGGAGGCAAGCAGCAAATTATCATTCATAGCAGCAGCAATAACAACATTAGCAGCAGCAGCAACAACAACAACAACAACTTGCCATATAACGACTTGGCACCGCCAGCCTTTGCCACACCACCAACGCGTAGGCGTTTCTTTAATCACAAAAATCTGCGCAGTGCCCTGACCGGACATCGACGCACAGCCTCCAATGGAGGTTGTCCCATTGACACAGCATCGATACTATCGGGAGGTAAGTTTCGCTTATTCATTCATTCATTGTGGTGGCGGTAAATAAACTTGGGTCGGATTATCGGGGGGTCGGAGAAACCACGACATAGAACAACATATGAAAATTCATTATTCACCGAACCTCATCATCATATTCCTCAATACCAATCATCATCATTGTCCAGATAACCACCACGAACATCATCAGCATGAGCATCATCATCAACACGAGCATCATCGTGATCATCAGGGAAAGGAGACAAATGCCTTAAACACTTCAACATGCTCGGATTCGGCGGTCACTCGTCGTCGTCGTAAGAATGTCAGTAATAATAATTTGAAAACCTCAGCGGAACATGGAGCCAACAGTGAGAATCGCTTGAATCGTCTAAGCTTGGCCGGCACATCGGTCTATGCGGGTCATTTGTCGTCTTTGGTCTTTGGCAAAATCAAATCGCTGTGGAGCGTGAATTCATCAAACTCGAGCGAAATGGGACTCAATCAATTAGCAGGCATGGGCTCAATGTCATCGTTTAATAATTTCTAATTCATATAACTATTTTGCATGGTTTCTATTTTGTTCATAACCCCGACTACTAATCCGAAATATAAATGAATATCTTTAACATGTCAAGAGGGCAAGGTAAACCATATTTCAAACTCTTTCTCTGCTTCAGTTGATTGCAATTCTGCCAATTAGAATCCAGTAGTAATAATAGCCTACTTTTTTCTTCTTTTTCTTAAAATTCACAACTAGTTGACGCATTGAACAACTGCTATAACAAGATTACAATTGAGATTCTGTGATAATCATAGCTTAGAGACGGTTTACCAATCATTTCACACAAAAAGTATCTCGAAAAGTCAAATTTCTCTTTTGCTTCGTATAGTTGTAAGTCACAACTAGTTTTGCCCTTTGCCTACTGTCGAAAACTTGAGCCGTATTAACTTCAATTTAGTATAATATTATATTAGGTTTACCGATTATTTTCCAACTTACCATTGACTTTGAAGAAAACATATGTAGGATCCTTTGCTCTAAAGAAAGCGATGTTTCCTCTAGAATATGTCCTTATAGAAACTAAGATGTTTAAAGATGCTTAAGATAATTCCTTAGAATGTCCGTCATATGTTTTCAAGATTGATATCATTCTTGTAAGACATCTTAGGTTGTTTGATCTTGCTCCTCGTGCACTTGCATCTCTAACTCATAAGCTAATGTGTCTTGTTTGTGAAACCAAATGATTTTTGAACCACCGAGATTAAATTGAGACCATTTTCCATTCACAGGTAGCGATGTGCTCGATCATCATTCCTCGTTGCTGCTAAGCGAGAAGCAGCAAAAGGATCAGCTACATGCTAGGTTGGGGCTGCTCTTGAATGACAATTGCAACAATGGCAATAATTCCAGCAGCAGTGATCCTTCGGCGCATTCGACTAGCACGACCAGCAGCAGCGGTGTTGGCGGCGGTGGCAGCGGCGGCTGTGGCACCACCAGCAGCACCACGACAAGCAGCTCCTCCCAGAACATCAGCCCTGAACAGACTTTGGCCAGCGGCGGCTTACTCAGTGGCAGTCAATTGTCGGTGGCCACCACCCATGCCAAGGATGATGTCCTTAGTTTATCCAGTAAATTCAAAATGGGTTGCTCCATGCAAGATCATCATGTGTACGAGCCGGGAAAGTCCCGTAAGCCGGCAACTCGTCGCTCAGCCAGATCAGCCCAACAGACTGGTCCATCGGCTGGTGGTAGAGCGGCAGCAGCTGCTCTCGCGGCCGTTCAGCTGGCCCTGAAACCCTTGTTCTTTGAGGTGCCGTTGCAGGAACCCGATCCACCGTATGTGGGACGCCAGTGGCTGGTGCAGCAATTGTCCAACATTCTCCTGGGCACTGAGACGCGCGTGGTGCTTATCAACGGACAGCCGGGCACAGGGAAGACTGCCTTTTGCCTGCAGCTGGTGGATTACTCCTGCTTTGGCCGACGACGACGGCAGGTGCCCGAAGATCCGGATGGCATTTACAGTCAACTGCAATTACAGCTGGGCAACAATGAACGCATGCGGGGATTGGCCTCCCACATGGTGGGCTATCACTTCTGTCAGGCGGATGCCAATCTAACCTGCCAGGTGCCAGATTTCGTTCACTCCCTGGCCGCTCAGTTATGTCAGGCACCCCAGTTGACTGCCTATCGGGATTATTTACTCTCCGAGCAGCATTTACAGGATATATTGAGTGTGCGAGAATGCATTGCAGATGCCGAGCGAGTGATGCGCTTGGCCATCTTGGAGCCCCTGGCTCAATTGCATCGCGGCGGCAAGATACCAGCCAAGGTGGCTGTTATCTTGGTAGATGCCCTCTGCGAGGCGGAGTACCATAGACCCGATCATGGTCATACCATAGCCAGTTTTCTGGCCAAAATGACGCCACATTTTCCGGCTTGGCTCAAGCTAGTGGCCACCGTGCGTACCCAAATGCTGGAGCTGGTCAAGGCGCCGAGCTACACGCAATTAACCCTGGATAGCTGGGCCAGCAGTCAGTCACTGCAGCAGGATATGCTCGACTATATTAGTGCGCGTCTCTCCCACAGTCCGGAGATCCAGAATAATATTGTCGGCGGCAATGGCATGGGTAATGGTGGCAGCCTGAGCATTGGCTCCCAGTCTCAGCCAACCAAATTTGTCTCCCATTTGCAATCTCTGAGTCGCGGCTCAATGCTCTATGCCAAGTTGATATTGGATCTTATTGCACGTGGCCAATTGGTTATCAAATCCTCGAGCTACAAAGTTCTGCCCGTCTCCCTGGCCCAGATATTTTTGTTGCATTTCAATTTACGTTTTCCGACTGCACGCAGTTTCGAGCAGGCGGCTCCCATACTCAATATCTGCCTGGCTGCTCTCTATCCATTGACGCTGGACGAGATCTACTACAGCATCGAGGCTCTAACCCACGGACAGGAGCCGCTGAGTTGGCCAGAGTTTATGCAACGTTTTAAGCTCTTGGATGGCTTCCTGATCAAACGCTTGGACAACACATACATGTTCTTTCACAGCTCCCTAAGGGAATGGCTGATGCGACGGGATGAGGGCGAATCCACGAAATTCATGTGCGATGCCCGTTTGGGTCATGCAGCCATAGCGTTTCGTATGTCGCGCCTGCAGGCTCCACTGCAGCCCCAATTGACACTGGAATTGGGTCATCACATGCTCAAGGCCCATCTCTATGGAAGCGCCAGTCAGGCGATACTCTCACCCCGGGATTTACAATCATATTGGCTAGCTGGGGCAGCTGATAACATTTCAGCTGCTTTGGGTTCCCTACGCAATGTCTACAGTCCCAATCTGAAGGTGTCTCGCCTCGTCTTGTTGGCAGGCGCTTCGCCAAATCATCGCACCGACTACATGGGCGGTGCTCCCATTCTATGCATAGCAGCACATGAAGGAATTTTGCCTATGGTCAGTCTTTTGCTGGAATTCGGTGCAGATGTTGGACTAACCAATAGCCAAGGCTGTTCACCACTTGTCCTGGCCGCCATGCGTGGTCATTGCGATGTAGTGCGTCCCCTGGTGGCTGCCGGCAGTAGCCTTGGTCAATTGGATATCACGCAACGTTGTGCCTTGGTTCATGCCGCTCGCATGGGTCATTTGAGTGTGGTGAAGTATCTGTTGGCCTGTGATTGGACGCCACGTCCCAATTCGCAGGATGTGTCACGGTCTGTCGCCTTGCAACAGGCTCTGATAGGTGCCGCCGCCCAGGCCCATGTTAAGATATTGGAAGATCTCTTGGATCTGAATGAGAACGAATACGATCTGGATATAAATGGCCTGGAGCCGAGCAGTGGGGAGTTGGCCCTTACGGCAGCCGGACGACATGGCTGTGTGGATGTCATAAATATCCTGTTGTCCCGTGGGGCACAGATCAATGCCAGGAATCGTCAGGGTTTCACTGCCCTGTGGCTGGCCGTTAAGGAGGGACACTTGAGTGTTGTGGAACAATTGCTGCAGCGGGGAGCCCTTCTGGACGAGCATTTGGGCGAGAATCGTAAGACGCCTCTGATGATTGCCGCCGAGGAGGGTCATCTGGAGCTGTTGGAATTACTGCTGGCACGCGGCTCTAACTTGGAGGCCCAGGATCATGAGGGGTTCACTGCCCTCAGCTGGGCTTGCCTGCGCGGGCATTTGGCTGCCGCGAAATGCCTCATTGAGCAGGGCTGCAATCGCCATCACGAGGACCATAATGGACGCACGGCTCTGGATTTGGCTGCCTATCAGGGTGCGGCCAGTATGGTGCTTTATATACTCGAACAGGGTGGCAATCTGGAGCACATCGATGTGCATGGCATGCGTCCATTGGATCGTGCCATTGCCTGTCGCAATATCCAAGCTGTCCAGGTTTTCCTGCGCAAGGGGGCCAAACTAGGACCCACCACCTGGAGCATGGCCATGGGCAAACCAGAGATTTTGGTGGTTCTACTCAATAAACTGCTCGAAGATGGCAATGTACTGTATCGCAAGAATCGCTTTCAGGATGCCGCTCATCGTTATCAGTATGCCTTGCGTAAGATCTCTGGCCTCGAGCAGCTGCTGGAGAGGAATGCCGTGTTTGCCCAGCTGCGTACGAATCTTTTGCTGAATCTGTCACGCTGCAAGCGAAAATTGAATGTAAATATAACACTCAAACTCATTGCATATCCAGTCGATACTTACTCTAGCTCCCTTTCTCTTTCACTGTCTCCTTTCAGGAACTTGATGCTTCTATAGATTTGGCCACGCAAGCCATTCTCCAGAAACCCAACAGCTATGAGGGCTACTATGCCCGGGCCAAGGCGCGCATGGAGCTGGGCTCCTTGAACGAGGCCCTTGTGGATGCCAACGAGGCCATGCAACAGGCTGCCCAAAGCGGTGTTCTCTGCGAGGTGGTCGAGGTCCTTAAACGCATCCAAGCGGAGCTGCTTACCCGCATCTCATCCAGTGAGGATCACAATCTGAATGCCGGTGCCGTCTATGAATCTCATCAGGAGATCACCGATTTGTAAATCACACACACACACACACACACACAATCTATATAACTAATGTTTTAACTAATTAACAATCTTAAAATTAGTCTCCATCCCCCACCACACACCCCTTAAACCCCTTTACTTAACTATTTATTCTATTTTTTTTTCGAAATATTTGCAATGATCTATATAGATATATATATACCATATTTTTTTTTTTTTTTTTTTAAATCACTCGCATGTAAAAAATTAAATTAAATTTAAATGTTAAGTTTCAATTCGTATGCGAAATAAGTGCGATTTTTTTTTTAAGATCAAATAGAAACTATTTAAATAAAAAAAAAAGCAACAATTCTTTTTCTACATTTAAAATTTCATCATTTAATGAGACTCAAATCTATCTGTCTCTCCATCTCTTTCTATACATATAAAACATTATACAAAAAACAAAAAAAAAAAAAAAAAGAAACTTATTCCTATATATATGTATATATACAATTTAGGTCTAAGCGATAAACGATTCGAAATCATGAATAGGAATAGGAATAGGAATGTAAGAATTGAAGATGAGTTTTTGGACTTATACATATAGGAATACTAGAAACGGCAGAGAGTTTAATATGGGACAAACAAAATACCCATATACATATATATATATATATATATATATATAGTACATTAATAACACCACAGAAAGTAAAGAGAGCTTAATATAGAAGCTAATATTTACGGCTTAGGCTATTCAATAGATATTTATGAATCGACGAATCCATTAAATAAATCTTAGACAAACTAATAGGTAAAATGTTGTTCACACAATTCCACAATTGACTTTTAGGTTCCATTGCCATTTAGTTTACTCAACTCGGTGGGCTCATCCGTAGGCAGATTTCTATGGATTAGCTGAGATTCCACCAAAGGAGCTGTAACTTGCAATTGCAGCTCATAGTCATGGGCTAGAATAAGAAAATGGGAATAGTCAATTACACAGCAAAGCAAGAGCAGAGATAGCTAACAATTATGAACTGGAATGACAGATGGATGATAGAAGGTGAGCCAATTAACAAGCAACTACAGTGGCTGTAAATGAGAGCATCAAAAGCAGAGGTAACTTTAAGAATTAGGAAGGGGAACAACATAAAGATGGACATTATATCAAATATATGAATGTATAGCTCACTTTGTTCCAGCAAACATTCCAAATCATCGGGTGTATCGATAGTGGGGAAATCTATATTGGTGGACTCTTTCAGTATTAGGCCAATATCCTTGTGAGCGCTCATTAGAAACAATGGAACATTAGCCTTGGCAAGCTCTTTATGAAGTGAGCCCATGCCACGTGCAGCTGTAAAATCAAAATCTGCAAATGCAAACCAAAAATTAGTTGATCTTGACTAAAAAGTTCTCGAGTTTCGAGCTCACCGTGAACATGTGCACAGTCCAGGACCACGGGAGCTGTTCCATGGATTGACAGCGCTTTGGATATACCCGAACGCACCCATTCGATGGCTGGGAAATATAATGAACTATGCTTCGGACGTATGAGTATATAGTTAATGCCATTGATTGTCTGCAATTTGGATACACTAAGAACAGGACGTGCCGCCCTATAGACTAAGAAAGCCACATCCGCTCCAACGCCCAATAGTAGGCCAATTTCCACGCCCACAGCCAGGCTCATCACGAATGTAATGGCTCCTGGTAACAATTCACGACGACTGCAACGCCAAAGTGGTTTAATAACTTCAAATTCAATCATAAATATCACAGCCGAAATGATGACAGCACTGAGGGCTGCCTTCGGTATATATTGGAAATATGGAGCCAGCAGGCCAAGGGCAAGCAGCACCAGAACACTGGTATAACAACCGCCGATGGGTGTTCTTACGCCACTGGCATGATTGACAGCACTGCGGGAAAAGGATCCAGTCACTGGCATGGAGCTGCAAAAGGCACCACAAATGTTACTCATCGAGAGGGCCACCAATTCCCTGGTCGGGCTCAGACCAGCTCCACCAAATGCCTTCGAAATGGCCACATTTCCAAGCACAGCAATGATTGGTAATATAATCATCGATGGTCCAAGTTCAGAGAGCTAACATAAAAGATAAAGAAAAAGATGTTAAATATAGAAATCCAATGCCAATCTCTATTTGCTTACCATGGCCTCAAAATCCTGTGATATTTGAGTACCATTCTTGCCCACAATTGTTGTCTCAAATTTAGGCAAGGCCACGTTTGGTAAACCGCTCTTAACCTTGCCGGTAAGAATGTACGGACATGTTTCCATCTGCTCGCATGTGGAATAGGCCAACACACTGGCTACTAGAACAACCAGAGCATTTCTACCAGTGGCTATAACCCAAATTGTGCCGCTTATCAACTGTTGGGCTCGCAAACTTCGCACTCGATTCGCCAGTTTAACATTTTTTAGTTTCTAAAGGAAGTCGAGAAAAGATTGAAAGTTAAAACCGGGAGTTTTGTTTTCCTGAAATATTATGGCTTACCCGCAATAGAAGCAGCACTATAATGGAAGTCAATCCCAGGGTAACATCACCCTGTCTAACATGCTGCAGATTACCAAACACGGATCTCATGGTATTAATAAAATCCGAGCCCGAACCACCGCGCAATCCAAGCAATCCCTTTAACTGCGAAGTGCCTATTATAACAGCTGTGGCCGAGGTGAAACCCACTGTGACTGGCAGCGAGATAAGATCAACCAAGGCTCCCAATTTCAGCACAGCCATGGCCAATTCCACTACTCCCGATATCAGGCACAATAGAATGGCATATGTTGGTCCCGAACCCAAACCGAAACCTGTATGCCGACTGGTCATCAAGGCCAGCAGTGCTGTTGGTCCAATTGTCACCTGACGACAGCTGCCAAGCAGAGCATACACAATCCCACCAACAAATGCCGAGTACAGGCCATATTGTGGTTCCAGACCAGCTAATGTGGCATAGGCCAGACCTTGGGGCAAAACTGTGAGGCCAACCGTAATGCCAGCAATGAGATCAGCCACCGCATCCTGGGCGGTATAGCCATGCAGCCACTTAAGGCCGGGCAACAGGCGATAACCCAAATCCTTTAGCGCCATTTTGTATATAACAAGGCTCTGTAATTGTTAAGAAAATAGGAATATATTAACTTTCAGAGAAATGCTGATCCTGGAACTACCTTCTAATTCTAATAAATTAAAGATCAACTGGGCCTTTAACTAAAGAAATCGTTCACCATGCGTTTTAGAGTCTAGAATTTAAATTTAGTATGAAAATTTAAACGAAATCGACCAACTTAAAGCCAATTTCGATTGCGGGAATGCCTAAATGACTGTTCGGTCTATTGATTATTATCATAAATAACTTTGCTCACAATAAAGTCAGAAGGCAAAATGATATCTTTATGCTCTGATATCATAAATTTTATACTATCGATTATGTCAGTTAATGCTTTACACACTTTACGAAACAAAGAATTGAGAAGTTCAACGACTGGATGATATATATTTGCATATATCAAAATATCATATCAAATAAATATTTACATAAACGCAAATGAGACAAGAAACTAAGCACCAAAGAAGTTGATTTGTATGCAAAATTGAAAATGAAACTAGAAACGAAATGCCTGGAAATTTACATATGTAAAAGTTCTAAATGGATGGACTCGACTAACAATTTGGCCGATATTATGTGACATTGATTAAACTGAAAATGAAAAAACACGTTAAGGGCATTATACTAAAAATAAATTGTAGTTGTTGTTTATACATTTTTTGTGATAAGAGGAACTCATGTAGAAATTTCACTATTTTTCCAAATTTTCATTGAATTTTTTCAAAAAAACAAAATAACTCGCACAAATATTTACACAATTGTTTCTTTTGACACCAAAAATAAGCACGTTCCACACAATTTGAAAAATAAAAAATTATACAAATTGTATTCTAGACCCAAGAGCTCTGTGTATACTTCCACTTCGGCAGTTGGCCAAAGACTGAGGCAGGGCAGGCAGCAAAAGCCTCGTGAAAATCTCTCGATAGCCAGGCAGATCGCGTGCCGAAGATTGCCACTGGGTTTGGGTCACACGACCATTTCCATTTCAATTGGCTTTAATAGGCGGAGGAGAGTCGTTTGGAAACGTGATCATAGTATGTAGTAGTAGATCATAAAATCCATAAACGCAAATTAAATTTCAAGTGTTTTGATCAATGATTTTTGCTTTGTTTACAGACTATTCATTTATCTGCAATTGTGATGATGATGAATCGATATATTAATAATGGTGTGTGTGACTATGACTAGTAATAGCTAGAATATATTATATATACACATATGTACATATGTATGTAGACACACCAAGTATTCAATCATGGACGGATCTGGAATATATATATTTGGAGGGGGGACTGACCACAAAACCACTTTGAAATTTTAAAAGGCGTAAAGAGAGTCGAAGTGGAACAAAAGGGGCGTATGTGTATCCCTTCCGGACTGCACCCTTGAATTCGTGCATATTTCCATTAGTATAAAACGATTTTCAACATTTTTTTTGAAATTTTTCGTTGCATACTTTAGGAAATAAGAAAATATATTAAGTATACGCCCTATGAGCTATTTGGATTCGGTATGTAATTCTAATTCGATAGTGAATATCGTATTTGGCCATATCAAAATCTGTTGCCGTTGTCATTATCAATATTGACGAATATACGGAAATCAGTTGGAAACTTTTTACAAATCAATTGAATTCAAGTGGGTCTAATCAGTACTTCGAGATAACGGGAAAATATTGTACATATGTATGTGCTTAAATATTTCATTTGCATGTGAAATTGAAAAAAATAAGAGTCAAAAGTTTTTTGCTTTGCTTTAATAACAGTTTGTTAACCCTTGCCGTGTATACCCTTACCCGAAGAATCGAGATTATTCGCTACATCAAAAGCCAAAGAAATGACAATAGGAAGGGATAACTATAAACTATGGAGAATTTAAAGATTACTACTTTAGTTAGGGTATATAAATGTGCGGCTTTGAACAACAATTTTTGTTGGACTTTCTGTTTAAGTGGAGTTGGTGAAATTGAAGCCGATGGAATTGGGGGCTATCGAAAAACTGAACATATGAAAAAAAGAAGAGGATAAAAAGAGGGATGGTGATGGGGCAAGGGGAGGGAGACAATACATAATTGTTGATTGTTGACATCGCCGTGATGGAATTCGCGCTTTTTTGTTGCTGTTGTTGTTGTCGTGTCAATGGCCAGACAGACGGTGGTTAATAAAACAAAACTAGTTTTTGTTAACACTCCAAAACAAAAACAGAAAAAAAGTAAATGAAGTGAACAGAAGAGAGCAATGAAAACAGGTAAAACGTTTCTTTAGTTCGAGGAATTTATTTTTAAAATTAGCTAAATTTGCAAGATTCCACAAATAGGCCAAGGTAGAGAAGAAAGTATCACACACACAAAAGAGCGCGCACACACACACACATATATATATATATAAATAAACAACACCAGGAAAACAATAGGTTACACCAAATTAGGCTTAAGCCCTCAATTTATAATTAATAAAACTTTTAAATCAAAATTTATTTAGTTTAGTTTTTTTTTAGTTACCGGCAAATTGTTTGCTGTTTGCTTTGATTTGCAATTCCTTATTGGACTCCATGGCTAATGATGGCAAAATTAATCATATGAAACACAATAATCGATTAATTGAGTTTTTGCCATCACTATCTATGGCGTTAGTTTACACGTAGTTTACATTACGTTATGCTACGTGCTAATCAGCTGTTTAACAACACTGACAAAATTTATCGATATATCGATTAATGGAAACATATGTTTCTCTTATACAAAATAAAAAATAATATATAATAAATATTTTACACCCATTCACTTACACCTACATACATATGTACAGTAACTCAAAAATTAAAAATTCTAGAAATTAAAAAAACTCAAAAATCTTCACACAAATGTGTGTGTAGCCCTTAAATTTTGCTTGTCGCCGACTTCTATCACGCGTTGTCCAACCCTGTCGTCAACAAATTGTCTTTAACCCACACTATTCTTTATATTTCTTTAATATTATGCCAATTGCCCGACTCGCAACTTATTCATCAAAAAACCATTCGAATAAGTAGCCGCAAGGGGTCACAGAAGTGCCTTGCTCGCAGGTAGTGGTGCATCCAGCCAGGAAGAACAAAGCCGATTTGAAAAATATAGCCGAAAAGCAACTATTGCATCCCGCCACAAAATTTCTCCCCCGCCCATCGCTTGCTCCGGAACGCCGCCGACGACGCTGCTTGCTGTAATATATAATTTAATTGCGTTAATAGTGCATTAAATAAATAACAGCAACGGACAAGTTGGAGAAAATTCTTTACTATGAAATGGGTAAGTCATGGAATTGTATCTGCTGGGGAAGATTGGCAACTTATAGATTTTCCATTTGTGTGTATTAGACCTCTTGTGTGTTGGCCTTGACATGCAATTGGGTGCATTTTACATGCCCATGCAATTGTGTTGTTGTTGTAGATGGCATTATACGTGTGTGTGTGTGTCTGTGTTTATGTGTGAGTGAATAGAAAGAGTAATGATTGCGACCCACTCTCGCTATGTTCCACTTATAACGGTTCTTTTTGGAATAGGATACCCAATTGACCCAATTACGATTAATATTTCTTTCTTCCATTTGACAATTGCTTTCTCTATCATCTCTTTCTATTCGGCATTGTGCCGGTCTGTAAAGAGTTAAATTGTTCAGTTTATTGTTCGAGATTAGCTAAATCCCCCTTTCCCTAGACGTTATTTTGGGGTATACGTACATATATGTAATGCCATCATTCCCTCTCTCAAAGAATTTAAGATTGTGAAATTGTACCGTATGCAACAGATTGAACTTTATAAAATCTCTCAATCCTTAAAATTTCCCTTTCTTTCGATTCTTTAGATCACACTACATGTTGTCTCCCTCTAAATTTCTCTCCCTCCCTACTTAGCCATGTTTCTATCCCTTTCTTTTTGACATCTCAAATGGGATTAGCTTAATGTCATCGATATAATGCCAGATTTTTTTTTTGATTCAAACTGCAATTTTTAATTGCCTACTCATTTATATTATCGATTACTCTCTCATACTGACAATCGCTTTCCTCTCAGCTTAAATATTGTCAATTTCTCTAGAAGTGTCCACATCGTCGTTAGCAGCAACTCAAAAAAAAATAATATATATTTATAAAACTATAAAAAACAAAAAACCCAACAAACAAAAACATTTAAATAAAAAAAGTTTCTAAAAATCTTTATAAATAATATCAAAAAGTGAAAAACACTTGTGTTGCTTAAGGCTTCAGCTTAGGGCAGTGGGAAGAGGTGGCTGAAGCGGTTTCGGTACCAACTCCTCCGCAGCGGCAACAACAGACGACGACCGGCGACGATGTAAGTAGCACCACTACTCCATCTCGTGTTAATCTCCAATTCCAATTCCAAAAGCAATTCCAAATATACTCAATCTAAAGTTTTGTTTTTTATTTTAACTATTTTCTCCACCCTCTCTCTCTCTCTCTCAATCTATGTTTATTTATTTGGACAATATACTTTGCAGTGGGGGTATAAATATACATACATATAGAATATTGTAAAAATCTTGTCCGTTATGGTCCTTTGTTATTCTTATGAAAAATCCAAAATTTTGAAAAAGAACGTGCATAATATAAAACATAAAACAAATTCGAACCAAAAGTTGTAATTTTCGTAGAAACTGCAAAGGTATTTATATATAAAACTTCGGTGTTTCGAGGTTGGCTTTTTGGTATGTTTTTTTTATTGCTGTTTTTATCACCATCCTAAAAACCTTTTTGATTTACTTTTCTTTTTCGTAACAGCAAAATTCTCTTAACTGCAAATCAATAAATTGGCTGGCAAAAACTTAGAGTATACATATGTATATAACTACCAAAATTCATTTACCATCATATAAGCAAAAACAAAAAAATTGTATTGAATTTCTGTTTACTTTAAGGCCTAAAGTGTCTTTTTCAATCAGTTGGTTCGGCTATATACATATACATATATAAACCTATATATTGATAATCCATCCACATGAACCCCCAATCAACACTTATACACACACACACACACTACAAAGACTTACCCGCACAGAGAAACAAAATATCTATACATATATTGGCATTCAACCCATTGACACACACTCAAGTATATCGAACTGTCTTTTATCCTCTTTGCTACTTTCGTCCTTTTCGATAGCAAATGCCTTCGGCCATTAGTGGCGCGGCTCATGGCCAAGTGCATATACCCAGCAATGAGGAATGTGGCATACGTGATGTCTGGAAGCATAATCTGGAGGAGGAATTCCGTACTATACGCAAAGTAGTGCAAAAATATCATTATGTGGCCATGGACACAGAGTTTCCCGGCGTTGTGGCCCGACCTGTGGGCGAATTCCGATCCACAGCGGATTATCATTATCAGCTGTTGCGCTGCAATGTCGATTTGTTAAGGATCATTCAGCTGGGACTGACATTTATGGACGATGAGGGTAAAACTCCACCGGGTTACTCAACATGGCAATTCAATTTCAAGTTTAACTTGAGGTAAGAGGAATATCTTTATTTCTTTTTTGCCTTTCTTCTCAGTGTACTAAAGTAATTTATTTTGTTTCCAGCGAGGACATGTATGCCCAAGACTCGATTGATTTGCTACAGAATTCGGGCATACAATTCAAGAAACATGAAGAGGATGGGATCGATCCGACTGAATTTGCGGAATTACTAATGAGTTCTGGTATTGTGCTAGTGGATAACATTAAATGGCTTTGCTTTCACTCTGGCTATGATTTTGGTTATCTACTAAAACTACTTACCGATCAGAATCTGCCCGCCGATGAGGCTGACTTCTTTGAACTGCTACACATCTATTTTCCCAACATTTTCGACATCAAATATCTGATGAAGTCATGCAAGAATCTTAAAGGTGGTCTGCAGGAAGTGGCCGATCAATTGGAACTACGTCGCGTTGGACCGCAGCATCAGGCCGGATCGGATGCTTTGCTAACGGGCATGGCGTTCTTTAAAATGCGTGAGGTACAGCTTACAAAGGGTTTGGACTTTATGCTAGAGAAGCCAAATAACTTCTTTCCTTATTTGTTTGAGAACACCATGAACATAAAGCCCACATGTGCCATAATCAGTTTGCTTCGCAAGGCTAACACTAAAATGCCATTAGAAGTTGGTTCGCATTGTTGTAGTAGTTGTCATGATGAAGATCACGATCAGGATCATGATGACGATGATGATGATGATGATAATGGTGACGTTGACCATAATGATGCTAATAATAACAATGTTAATATCGCAGCTGCTGGCAGCAGCACCAATTGTTGCTCTCCAGCGTCACTCACACAAATCACTACATTCGATAAGGATGTAATTGGTGGCGAAGGGGAATCTATCACCTCTTTGGAATTGTTAATCAAAGTTTTTACTAAGGTTTCACCACGTGATAATGTCTTGGAGCCACTAACTTCTCAGGGTGCAACCCACATGCCCAAGCTCTAGTTGATCTCATTTGTTATTGGTACCAATTTCCAATATCATCATCAACGTCGTTATCATCATTCAAACATGGGAGCTACATCAGACTCATTCTCCATTCACTTACACATTTATAAATATATTATCTATCTGTATATTCATATGAATTAGTTTTTAGTTTTTTCATGCGGTGCCTTAAACACTTTTTCACACTTCTAATCTCTTTAATATAATTCTAAAACGAATGAATTCAATGACAAAATGAAATGAGAGAGCGATTCTTGTTGTCAACAACTCAACTGTGAAATTAATATGTCTGTTAATTTTTAAACAAAAACTAACACTATAACTAACCACCAACACTTAAGTTGAAAGTATAATTACTGAATTTAACAATATGGAAAATTAAAACACAAGAATTTAGCAATTGGCATTTCTTTCGTTTTTATTTTTTAACCATCTTAAAAGACACAAAACACAATTCATTAATATAATATTTTCGCATCTCATTAAGATCTAGAAAAGATTCTGTCAAAATTTTACTTAAGACTGGTTGTGTGTCATTTTCTCCACTTACTTTTAATTTAGTGCATGGCAAAGAACATCTCTTCAGATAAGTAGATAGTTAGAGTATTGAAAGTACAGAATTATCTTGGATTGCAAGCCAAATTGGGTATAGTTTATAAGTTTTATCAGTTTGGTTGGTGGCTATAAAATGTAATAATATGAAAATTAATATGGTGTTGTTTTAAAATGGGATGGATATATGTATTTACCTTTAAATATTTTTGTAGTTTTTTCCAAATATTTGCTTTATTCTGTTTGGCCTGCTTATGAATATTATTTTTTTGACATTTAAAATATTTGTTTAGAAACTGATGTAGATTTCTAACATCTTTTTGTGATTGTATTATTAAAACCGCTTGCTTTTCAATATTTTTTATAATACAGTTTTTTTTTTATGTATATTTTCTTTTCGTTTTATTTGTTGTTGATCTATATTTTATTTCTATTTCGTTTGATTAATTTTAAGCTCTTTGTTGAGGAATATATATAAACATGGCTTGAAAATTGAAAAAAGTATAGAGCAAGTGGAAAAAAAACCTTTTCGAAGAAGTAAACAAAAAGAAAATTGACCTCTGAACAAAACAAAAAGTATAATAACAACAATTTAAATAAAAACTAACTAGATCGAGCATTTAACATCGCTTAACGGTATGTAAAACTAACAATTGTTAACCAACGAAAGAATAACTCCGTGTACTTTTGGGCGCTTTTCTGTGATTGTGGTACTATACATATATATATAAGAATATATCGGGAACTTTAAGTCTTATCATAGCTATAATTTATGGAGAAACAAAAGTACGAATTCTAATTTGATTAATTATTATATTTCAGATGTTCTTTGAGGATAATATTGATCATGCGAAATATTCTGGACATTTATATGGCCTGGGCACATCGTTCATTGTGAATGGTACCAATTTCCATGAGAATAATGGCGAAACGAATAGTGCCTCATGATTTATCCTGATGAGTAATGTTGTTGTGCCGGATAAGAAATTCGAACACGAATCAGGAGGTGGTGGTAGTGGTGGTGGCGGTGGCGTTGCCAGTAATGGAAATGGTGGAGGTGTATTAGCAGATGCAACAGCAGCAGCAATGATAACATCATCATTAGCAACAACAACAACAGCAACAACAATACCACAAATAGCGACAGCAGCACCACCAATAACGCTAACAACAACAACAATAGCAGCAATGACGGTAACATCAATCTCGTCGCCAACTCCAGTCAGGATAATCAATGCCAACAACAACAGCGGCTGCAGTCAACAACAGCAATCAGCCGCTTTATTACAATAATTATTCCCTTGTTTTTTTTTTAACAAACAATTTATACACCGTTTATAAACAAACACATAGACATAGTGTGTAGACACACACACATACAACCCAAACCACCACACATAGTACAGCATACACCATTACAATATAACACACACACACACTTCCCTTGGTGAACGTTTGTTTTACTCCAAAACCAATTGCTACTCTTCTTTTCTAAATCAAACAAGAAAATTCGCTACAAATTCAATTCAATTTAAGAATTAACAAAATACATTTAAAGAAAAAACAAAAACGCTAAAAAAATATTTGTATATTCAAAAAAATACGATTTCAATTTCTGCATGTCTTTAAATGTTGCAACACAAAACGAAAAAAACAAAAAACATACAAAAACAAAACAAATTAAAACTAAGTTAACTATTGTAAGCCCAACAGATGGTGGCAACCAATCTAGAATATTGTGTATTTGTATCAAAAAAAAAAAAAAAAAAAAGGAAAACGGAAAAACCGTTAACAAAGTAATATATAAAAAAGAATATTTTTAAATTAGTGTAAATACTTTTGTTTGACTTTTAAGTTGGTTGGAGCTTTAAAAGATTTTAAAATTTTCCTCATTCAAAGAAAAGGACGTTAGATTGAGCTTTGAGTCATGGTAATATTATTTTATTTGTCTTTTCTTGTTTAAGAAATCTGTGCAAACAAGTTTTGGTAAGTCTGGCAATGCTCTGCTTAATCCTCTCCCATTCAGCCTTTCGCTCTCTTTTTATAAAGTGCTCGCCGTTAAGTTGATGGCTATTTGTCTTTTTACGTGTAAATGGGTAATTTTAGTGTTTTTGTTTTGTTTTAAATATGTATATATGTATGTATGTACATATTTATGTTTATGTGTAGAAAAGTGCAAAAGAAGAAAGAACAGAATAAAAAAATGTTCGCCAACGCTGTGTGTAGCAGAGAGAAAGTGAGTCAAGTACGGATGCGATCAAGTTTCCTTGTTTGTTGTTGTTTTTTTTTTGTTATACGTGTTACGAAGGACAAAACAAAAAAAGGGAAAGAGAGCATAGTTAACTGTGGATTATAAGGTAAGTGGCTTAATGCTTTTCTTTTTCTAAATTACTGGATGCAATTACGTGCTAATGAAATATGAAAACGCCAGGAATTAAGAGGAAACGTTTTAAGTTACTTGACGAATAAATTGTAAACCGTATTTTCTAACGAATTTATATTTGCCTACTACTTACTGAACTCAGTAGTATTGTTTTTTTTTTTTTGACAGCTGCCAATAATTGAATACAATCGATTGTTGAGTCATTTTCGATTTAAGCTCTATCACAAAGATTTCACAATTGGTGGTGAACCCTTTTGAGATTTTCTGTATGATCGCAGTTTGAGATTACCTCTAATACGGCATTTTCCTACAGGCTAGAACGTTTCAAAGTAAGGGTTCCAGATTCTACATACATATTCCAATGTAACTTTCTATATGTTGAGTAAAAAATAAACTTCTTCATTTACATATTTATGAAATAGGAAGCGAAAAAGACGCGTTGTATATTATATATAACGAACAACTGAACATACATACATACAAAAATATATATATTTTTTTAAATAGGCATAATAATGAATAACATTCTAAGTAAAATACATATCGGTTTAGGGATGAGTATTTCTAGTGTATAATTTTCATACTATCTGACTATTTCACATTGATCCCGGTGCGTATGCCGAGAGTCAGAGAAATTATTTCCTTTTCCGGTGGACGTTCACTGAATTCACGCTTCATAATCTTCCTCGATAATAGATCATCATCGGTTTGATCAGCAATTATGAGGGGATTCAATTCGGCATCCTGATTAAGATCACGTTTACTTCTCTTTAATTCGCTCTCGTCATCTTCGTCCAGTTCAAAGACATTGTTGTTTGTGGAGGCCAATTTGTTGATTTCATTGAAGAATAAACTTCTCGCATCGCGTATAGTCCTATCATAGCCTGGATCACTCAAAGGAGGCAAGTAAGTGGCTGGAATGCGGCTTGTGCCCTTGTATCCACTATCAGGACAACGAGGATCAATGGACCCTGGATAGCAATAAACAGGAGTCGTTGCAGGTTGAGTCGTTGTGGTTACTAAGCTGTGTCCACAACGCGGATCCGAGGATCCTGGATAGCAATTTGGTTTTTGAGTGGTCTCTGGCTCCTGTGGGCATTGGGGATCTGTGGATCCAGGGTAGCAATTCGGCTTTGGAGTGGTCTTGGGTTCTTGTGGACAGCGTAGATCAGTTGAACCCGGATAACAATTGGGCCTTGAAGTAGTGGTTACTGGTGTCCTGGTAGTTGGTGGGAGGTATGTAGCAGGTACGCATTCAGGATCATTCGATCCAGGATAACATCTAGGCTTCAGTGTCGTTCTAGAAGTCTGTGGGCAACGAGGATCAGTTGATCCTGGATAACAATTGGGCCTTGAAGTAGTAGTTACTGGTGTCCTGGTAGTTGGTGGGAGGTATGTAGCGGGTACGCATTCGGGATCATTTGAACCTGGATAACATCTTGGTTTTGGAGTGGTTTTGGGCACCTGTGGGCAACGAGGATCTGTCGATCCGGGGTAACAATTTGGCTTAAGAGTTGTCCGTGGCTCCTGCGGGCATCGTGGGTCTGTAGATCCAGGATAGCAATTGGGTTTTGGAGTCGTTTTAGGTTCTTGTGGGCAACGGGGATCTGTCGATCCTGGATAACAATTTGGTTTTGGAGTAGTTTTTGGCTCCTGCGGGCATCGTGGATCAGTTGAACCAGGATAGCACCTTGGTTGCGATGTTGTCACGGGAATTCTTGTAGTAGGAGTCCGCGATGTTGGGGGCAAGTATGTAGCCGGTTGACATTTTGGATCATCTGAGCCCTCAAAACATCCAGATTTCCGAGTAGTAGGAACCTTTGGACATCTTGGGTCCGGGGAACCAGGGAAACAATTGAGGCAATTCGGATCGGTTGAACCCGGGCGACAGGATGTTGAAGGAGTTTGAGTTGTCTTTATAAGTATTTGACAATCTGGGTCAGTGGATCCGGGATAACATCTTGGTCTGGAAGTAGTTGTTTGTACTTTTGGACAACGAGGATCGTTCGAGCCAGGGTAACAATTCGGTTTGGGAGTAGTTTTTGGCTCCTGTGGGCATCGTGGATCTGTGGATCCCGGATAGCAATTGGCTTTTGGTGTAGTTATGGGAATCCTTGTGGTTGGTGGGAGGTATGTGGTTGGTTCACATTCAGGATCATTCGATCCAGGATAACATCTAGGCTTGAGTGTAGTTCTAGACGTCTGAGGGCAACGAGGGTCAGTTGATCCCGGATAACAATTGGGCCTTGAAGTAGTTACTGGTGTCCTGGTAGTTGGTGGAAGGTATGTAGCAGGTACACATTCAGGATCATCTGAACCTGGATAACATCTTGGTTTTTGAGTGGTTTTAGGCACCTGTGGGCAACGAGGATCTGTAGATCCGGGGAAGCAATTTGGCTTAGGAGTTGTCCGAGGCTCCTGCGGGCATCGGGGGTCTGTAGATCCGGGATAGCAATTCGGCTTTGGAGTCGTTTTAGGTTCTTGAGGGCAACGGGGATCTGTCGATCCTGGATAACAATTCGGTTTTGGAGTAGTTTTTGGCTCCTGCGGGCATCGTGGATCAGTTGAACCAGGATAGCACCTTGGTTTCGATGTTGTCACGGGAATCCTTGTAGTAGGAGTCCGCGATGTTGGGGGCAAGTATGTAGCCGGTTGACATTTTGGATCATCTGAGCCCTCAAAACATCCAGATTTCCGAGTAGTTGGAACCTTTGGACATCTTGGATCCGGGGAACCAGGGAAGCAATTGAGGCAATTCGGATCAGTTGAACCCGGGCGACAGGATGTTGAAGGAGTTTGAGTTGTCTTTATAAGTATTTGACAATCTGGGTCAGTGGATCCGGGATAACATCTTGGTCTGGAAGTAGTTGTTGGTACTTTTGGACAACGAGGATCGTTCGAGCCAGGGTAACAATTCGGTTTGGGAGTAGTTTTTGGCTCCTGTGGGCATCGTGGATCTGTGGATCCCGGATAGCAATTGTTTTTTGGTGTAGTTATGGGAATCCTTGTGGTTGGTGGGAGGTATGTGGTTGGTTCACATTCAGGATCATTCGATCCAGGATAACATCTAGGCTTGAGTGTAGTTCTAGGCGTTTGAGGGCAACGAGGGTCAGTTGATCCCGGATAACAATTGGGCCTTGAAGTAGTTACTGGTGTCCTGGTAGTTGGTGGAAGGTATGTAGCAGGTACACATTCAGGATCATCTGAACCTGGATAACATCTTGGTTTTTGAGTGGTTTTAGGCACCTGTGGGCAACGAGGATCTGTCGATCCGGGGAAGCAATTTGGCTTAGGAGTTGTCCGAGGCTCCTGCGGGCATCGGGGGTCTGTAGATCCAGGATAGCAATTCGGCTTTGGAGTCGTTTTAGGTTCTTGTGGGCAACGGGGATCTGTCGATCCTGGATAACAATTTGGTTTTGGAGTAGTTTTTGGCTCCTGCGGGCATCGTGGATCAGTTGAACCAGGATAGCACCTTGGTTTCGATGTTGTCACGGGAATCCTTGTAGTAGGAGTCCGCGATGTTGGGGGCAAGTATGTAGCCGGTTGACATTTTGGATCATCTGAGCCCTCAAAACATCCAGATTTCCGAGTAGTTGGAACCTTTGGACATCTTGGATCCGGGGAACCAGGGAAGCAATTGAGGCAATTCGGATCGGTTGAACCCGGGCGACAGGATGTTGAAGGAGTTTGAGTTGTCTTTATAAGTATTTGACAATCTGGGTCAGTGGATCCGGGATAACATCTTGGTCTGGAAGTAGTTGTTTGTACTTTTGGACAACGAGGATCGTTCGAGCCAGGGTAACAATTCGGCTTGGGAGTAGTTTTTGGCTCCTGTGGGCATCGTGGATCTGTGGATCCCGGATAGCAATTGGCTTTTGGTGTAGTTATGGGAATCCTTGTGGTTGGTGGGAGGTATGGAGGGCAACGAGGGTCAGTTGATCCCGGATAACAATTGGGCCTTGAAGTAGTTACTGGTGTCCTGGTAGTTGGTGGAAGGTATGTAGCAGGTACACATTCAGGATCATTTGAACCTGGATAACATCTTGGTTTCTGAGTGGTTTTAGGTTCCTGTGGGCAACGCGGATCTGGTGATCCGGGGAAGCAATTTGGCTTAGGAGTTGTCCGAGGCTCCTGCGGGCATCGGGGGTCTGTAGATCCAGGATAGCAATTCGGCTTTGGAGTCGTTTTAGGTTCTTGTGGACAACGGGGATCTGTCGATCCTGGATAACAATTCGGTTTTGGAGTAGTTTTTGGCTCCTGCGGGCATCGTGGATCAGTTGAACCAGGATAGCACCTTGGTTGCGATGTTGTCACGGGAATTCTTGTAGTAGGAGTCCGCGATGTTGGGGGCAAGTATGTAGCCGGTTGACATTTGGGATCATCTGAGCCCTCAAAACATCCAGATTTCCGAGTAGTTGGAACTTTTGGACATCTTGGATCCGGGGAACCAGGGAAGCAGTTAAGACAATCCGGATCGTTTGAACCCGGCCGGCAGGATGTCAAAGGCGATTTGGTTGTCTTTCTTATTGGCTGACAATCCGGGTCAGTGGATCCAGGATAACATCTGGGCTTCGGTGTGGTTTTAACTGTTTGAGGACACCGTGGATCTGTAGATCCTGGAAAACATCTTGGCTGTCGAGTTGTTATCGGGGGGCCTTGTTGTTGGTGGGGAAATTGTAGTATATTCGCATTCCGGGTCGCTTGAACCAGGGTAGCATCTTGCTTTAGGAGTTGTTCTTGATTCCTGAGGACAACGCGGATCTGTAGATCCCGGATAACATCTTGCTTTTGGCGTGGTAGCAGGAGTCCTGGTGGTTGGTGGTAAATATGTAGCTGGAGTGCACTCCGGATCGCTTGATCCAGGATAACACCTTGGTTTAGATGTTGTCCTTGGCGTTTGTGGGCAGCGGGGATCTGTTGACCCTGGATAGCACCTTGGTTTGGCAGTTGTTACAGGTGGCCTAGTTGTTGGAGGGGGATTTGTTTTGGGTTCGCACTCAGGATCATTTGAACCTGGATAACATCTTGGTTTCTGAGTGGTTTTAGGTTCGTGTGGGCAACGAGAATCTTTCGATCCTGGGTAACAATTAGGCTTAGGAGTTGTCCGAGGCTCCTGCGGGCATCGAGTGTCTGTAGATCCAGGATAGCAATTCGGCTTTGGAGTCGTTCTAGGTTCTTGTGGACAACGGGGATCTGTCGATCCTGGATAACAATTCGGTTTTGGAGTAGTTTTTGGCTCCTGCGGGCATCGTGGATCAGTTGAACCAGGATAGCACCTTGGCTTCGATGTTGTCACGGGAATTCTTGTAGTAGGAATCCGCGATGTTGGGGGCAAGTATGTAGCCGGTTGACATTTTGGATCATCGGAGCCCTCAAAACATCCAGATTTCCGAGTAGTTGGAACTTTTGGACATCTTGGATCCGGGGAACCAGGGAAGCAGTTAAGACAATCCGGATCGGTTGAACCTGGCCGGCAGGATGTCAAAGGCGATTTGGTTGTCTTTCTTATTGGCTGACAATCCGGGTCGGTGGATCCAGGATAACATCTTGGCTTCGGTGTGGTTTTAACTGTTTGAGGACACCGTGGATCTGTAGATCCCGGATAACATCTTGGCTGTCGAGTAGTTATCGGAGGCCTTGTTGTTGGTGGGGAATTCGTAGTATATTCGCATTCCGGGTCGCTTGAACCAGGGTAGCATCTTGCTTTAGGAGTTGTTCTGGGTTCTTGAGGACAACGCGGATCTGTAGATCCCGGATAACATCTTGCTTTTGGCGTGGTAGCAGGAGTCCTGGTGGTTGGTGGTAAATATGTAGCTGGAGTGCACTCCGCATCGCTTGATCCAGGATAACACCTTGGTTTAGATGTTGTCCTGGGCGTTTGTGGACAGCGGGGATCAGTTGACCCCGGATAGCATCTTGGTTTGTCAGTAGTTACAGGTGGTCTAGTTGTTTGAGGCGGATTAGTTTTCGGTTCACAATCAGGGTCGTCTGAACCAGGATAACATCTTGGCTTTGGAGTGGTTCTAGGTTCTTGTGGACAACGAGGGTCTGTTGACCCGGGATAACACCTTGGCCTCGTGGTAGTTACGGGAATTCTTGTAGTAGGAGTCCGCGATGTTGGTGGCAAGTATGTTGGCGTTTGACATTTCGGATCATTTGAGCCATCAAAGCAACCTGGTTTTGGAGTAGTCAGTACTTTAGGACATCTTGGGTCTGGGGAACCAGGGTAACAGTTAAGACACTCTGGATCGGTGGAGCCCGGCCGACAAGATTTTAAAGAAGGTTGAGTCGTCTTTATAAGTATTTGACAATCTGGGTCGGTGGAACCAGGATAACAGCTGGGTTTGGGAGTAGTTGTTGGTTCTTGAGGACAACGTGGATCAGTTGATCCTGGATAACACCTTGGTCTTGGTGATGTTATGGGTACCCTACTTGTCGTTCGCGGCCGGGTTGTTGTGAGATCAGTTGTACCGCAATTGACATTATTGGAGCCGGGAGGACATGGGTTTTCGATCAAATCACCACAGGTGTAATCCCGCTCACAACTTCCATTACATAATTCAATATCGCATTTCAGATAAACCTGCGAGCGGTCTGGGAACTTAAATGCCTTTAGCGTATTATAAAATGTTGAGGTCTGAGCACCATTCGAAGATAATTCCAATTTCTTCCATTCTCCAAATATTTTTGGTTTCAATGAACATCCTCTCTTATCGGAAAGCTTAAGTCTCTTGGTGTTGCGTCCATCGAAATCGGTATTATCAGAGGCATAGCACTGAAGGATATTTACATCCCAAGTTTGTGTTAAATGTTTCACATTAATGGTAAAGGTTATATCGGTGCCCAGTTTTAGGGTGTAGTTTATGGGCTTAATATTTGGCGGTATTCCTGTACCGATTTCCATCCAACACTCAACCGGACCACTTGGCGTGTCCACAGAGACAACTTCCAGCATGTCCACAACGAAGGGCTTAAAGTAAACGGTTTTCTCCTGCTCATCGCCGCGGCTGCACGATATCTTACGGGCTATATCCCAACTCTCCTGAACGTCCTGATCGTTCTGGATAATTAGAATATTATCAACAGAAGCGCACAGGGAACAAGATGGCTTACTGCCACAGCCATCAAAAGGAACATTAAAGATGAATGTACGTTCATTGCTGTTGGCCTTTACATAGCTGCAGCGGAAAGAAAAATGCATATGTATATGTACGTGTATAGAGATTGACCATTGAATATGTATGTGTGTGTACTCACTTGCATTTGGGATCACTAAAATAGCCCTGACTGTAAATGACTCCATTGAATATTTCATTGAATTCAACCTCAACTATCATGCCATTCGCTTGATCGCATTTCACATCGATTTTCGCAATATTTTGAGCTGATGTATCCCTAATGAAACGGTTTAGAGATCCATCCAATTCAGCAATATCATTGATTGAATCGTCGTCATCATCGTTAATAGCCATCACACCTGCCGCTATGACCTTTTGACAAACACCGGACCGGAGCAAATTATACAGTTAGCGGTATAAAGAATTGACTTTAACTAATTGAACTTACCAAAACCTGCATTAGCAGGAAAATATGGCCGATGTTGACCATCTTGAGGGTGTGTCGGAACCAAGCTGAGGTAAAAATAAAAAAAATAATACAACATTTTTATCATCAAGTTTTATAGCGATGGCTACACACTCCCACCTATTAATAATGTGTGTGTGTGTTTTTCTGTTTTTATGTTTGTAACTCTAATTCTAATACGTACTTTATGTATTTAGGTACATAAAATGCAACCAAAAACGATTTGCACAATCGTTTACATGATTTTTTTTTTTTTTTTTTTTTTTTAGTTTGTTGTTGTCCCCTTAATTTTTTTTGGTATTGTTTTTTCCTTCTTTTTTTTTTTTTGCTGATTTATTTGTATTTGTCAAATGGTTAATAGCTCATAAATTACCGGGTGAATGGTAATACCGAAAAAGAAAAAAAAAAAAAAATACTAAAAACTAAACCTTACCCTGGGTAAAGGTAAATTGCATTTGCTTGGGCCACTTGAGCACTAAAACGGGTTTGTTTTGTACTTGTGTGCTGTTTTTTTTTTTTTTTTACTCTTAAATTTTAAATAATACAACTAACCTTTGGAAAATAAATAAATAAAAACAGGAGGCCAGAAAGGAATGGGGATGGGGGAGGTAACTGGTGATTTCAAAATCCATAAATTCAAAAACTCACAGACAAAAGCCATTGGGATTGGGAAGAAAGACGAAGAAACAAATAGTTACGAGTGCCTATTACTTATTTGTTTGTATGTGTGTGTTGATGTTGCTCTAAAGTTGTTAAGGGGGCCTCAATTTAGGTGCCTTTTGTCTGGCATTGGCTTCTGCAATTTGATGGTTATTTGTTTGATTTGCTTCTTCATTTTTGTTTTGTTTTGTTTCTCACTCTGATATTTAATATTTTATTTCTTTCATCAGCAACAAACGAAATGATTGGGTACTTTTGGGTCCTACTTTTTTTTTTTGCGTGGCTAGGTTATGGCAAATAAAATATGAATATATTTATGGTTATTACAACATTGAATCTAATCATACAAACATACGCCTACCCACATAACAATTTATTTATTTATTTATTATTATTATTTCTTTTTTGGAAAATTCTATGCTCATGTATGTATGTATGTATATACCAAACATATCTTTCAAAGTTAATCGCTTGAATATTAAATTTATCTATGTTAAACACATTAACTGTCAGTTTTAGCTTTGATCTTGACCATTTTTATCATCAATTCTTAATCGATATAGCCAAATTGATTGACTTGTAATTAGAAAATATTTGGTGACCTCATGGCCAGTCGACAAATGTCAGAGATCAACACGCATATACAAACATACATATGTATGTATGTATGTATGTATATGTACATTGAATATGTAAGATTTATATTCCATAATATGTGAAATAAAAATCTACTTTTATGAAGGAAATTATTATCTATAGAGATTATCTAATCTTCTGCTAGTCGTATGTAAAATCCTAAAATTCCTATTTATTATAGATATAATTTTGAATGAAAATCTTAAAAAGTGCTGTTAATAAAAATAAAAAGAATCAACAAGTAAAATGTTGCTTAACTTTAAGTGGCCAAGGTTTGGAATTCACTCCCGCCTTAAATAAAAATGAAAAATAAAACTCTAATTATATGACACATTGAAGTGATGTCTAAGCTGAAGGTGTCTACATCATCATCTTCATCATTATCATCATCGTTAACCACATTATCTCATTCACTTTCGTAGAGCTTAAGCAGCTTGATTACGTTTACAACTCCACCTAAATACATTAATAACATATTCCAAAAAAAATGCCTGTGTGTGTGTGTGTGTTGTTTGCTTTTTATTTGTTTTTTTGATAATTTTTTTCTCGTTTTTTTTCTTTTTTTTTGCAAAATTAACACACACTCGGACAAACAATATTGTTTATTTAATTTGATTGCTGCTTTTCTTTTCATGCCACAACCTTGAAAGTGTTTTTTTTTTTTGTTTTCTTCCCCCCGGTTTACGTGTGTGATTTAATTTATGCATATTTTTATATTAGATACCAATATTAAATTTTATAATTATTTAGAGGAGAGGTGTGTGTGTGTGTGTGTGTGTGTGAGCGATTTTTAGCTCATTTGTTTGTTAATTGTTGAAATGTTTTTTTGCATATGCAATATTTATTTCTGTTCGGGGACTAAATCTCCCCAATCCATAATTGTGACCAACAATTCATTGCTAATTAAATGAAATTAGTTATCTACTTTTTAGTATATAAATAGTTGTTCTTTCATTTTGAAATCCGGGTTTTATTGACTGCCAGATCTTGTTAGGTATATATGTATGTGTTTTGTATTCTTAATTGCGATACACCAATCGAGATAAACGATTGAAAAATAAAATATATATACATATATTCTGGAATTCCTGTTCCATTTAGCGCTGTCGATCATATATCACTTTCTTTCTTTAATTTCGAAAGATTAGAAACAAAAGAAAAATAAAAAAAACCTTTTGTTTGAAATGAATTAGAACCAGAATTTTAGAATATTGTTCTGAAATTTACATATTTTTGCATAACACTTTTACTTTCTTTCATTTCTATTTTTGATATTAGAAAACAAAAACAACCTAATAAAATCCTTTGTTTTGGAGATATGATTAATGATTTGACGCACAAGCATTGGATATTTGCGTCAAATTAGTAAACGTTGTTTAATTAACTAAATATTAAACCAAAACTTTATTCAAATTCCAAACACATTAAAAGTTAAATCAAAGCCTGTTTTAAGAGCATAAAACAGTGGCAAATTCTATTTTCATACAATTTCAATAGTTATATAAGCATATTAATAATGATCTGACTCCTGAAGTCATTATTAATATACTAATTGTATACTATATTATTTATGATCTAAGGAGTCCGTTCATAAATAATATATTCAAATAACTATTTCAAATTGTATGAAAATGGAACTTCTTATCTACAATAAAAAAAAAAAAGATCATGATTAAATCAAGAGAAGAAGGAACATTGAACTGATGTTGGTGTTCTTGTCTAACAAAAGTTATTGATTTTAAAGTCTTTTATATTAGCTCTAAGGAAATCCTTGAATGCGTCTATGGCAAACGAAAACGGAAATACATGACGAGTTGAAATAGTAGTAATAATAATAATAAACTTTTAAAGTAAAGCTAATGAGCACAATCAACAAATTGCTAAAACATCTTCAACTCTTTACCAACATTGTCATCGTCATCATCATCGTCATCATCATCTCCAGCTTTGACTGAAAGTCACGCCTAAACGCTTGACCACACACCACACCACACCACACCAAATCAAACCAAATGGGCAATGTTTCAAATAGTTAAATCAGTAAAAGAGAGAAATATTAATAATATGTTGAGGCATTGATTTGACTCTTTTGCCATGAACTCTTGACATTTCGGTTAGCCCGGAGAGTTGGATAGATAGATATATTGGCGGGCATGAGTTGATTATGAGTTTTGGGCGGGGGGTTTTCCATTTGGTGGGTACGGCTTGTTTGGGGTATTCATATTCGTCATGGCAAACAGCTAAACAGGTGAGATTACAACGCGACAGGCGCAATGCCTCTTGCCGCGGTCATTAAAATGTATTTATGGTCCGGTTCGAGACATCTCAAATGTCTGTTTTCCCCCATTCCCCCCAAACTGTAGACAGGGGGGGTGTGATCTAAGTTCAAAGAACAAAAACGCACAGAGCTTCCATTTGTTTAAACAAATTGTTAGCGGCCTTTTTTTATTGTTTTTGTCTTTTTGGGTTTGGGATCGTCGTTTCAACATAAATTGATTGCTTAATTTGGCTAGAAAAGAGACAAATTAGGAGAAATATTGTGTACACAAAACAAAAACCATCTCCGAGCCACTTTTGATAAATTAATTCGCATTAAGTGGGGAGGGGCGATCCAAGGGGATCCCGTGGACTATCTCCATATAACATAATCTATCCATCTATCTATGTGAATTTGCTTTACCTTTTGTTAACTGTATTTCAGTTGTTGTTAACTCTTTTTTTGTGTGTGTTATATGTGAGTGTGTGGTTGGGCTTAAAGTGGAGCAGCCTTTTTTGTCTGTCTCTGTATGTGTGTGTGGTGTGTGTGTGTGTGTGTGTTGGGGAACTGGGGACTGGGTCAACTTTTTTGAGTTGTCGCGTGTTAGATAATGATTAAGACGAAACGATGAAGAAGGAAGGGAAAAAGCAGCAAAAACTCGGTTAAAGATTAGTTTTGGTTCATCAAAGATGTTGAAATCATAACCATAGGTTATAGCTCGTTGTGGCTAATAATTATCATCAAGTTTAATATATTCAGAATAGCCGCAGAGTAAACACGGATCTCGATGTACGTGAACATGCGAATCTAACGTACGGGCGGTGCGTTTGACATTTGTCATACATATATCTACATAGAACCAGTTGGTTGGTAAGCTGTAAGTGTTTGTTCATATATACCATGTATATATAGTATGGTATATGATCACATTCAAGTTTTTACATTGCATATACTTGAGTGTTCATCTATAAATTCAATTAGGTGCTTTTTTTTTTTCTTATACATGATAATTAAAAGCGGCAAAATATCTGTGAATTGAATTCAATTCGTTTTCGTTCGATACTTGCCAAAAACAAATTACCGTTAACAAATTCTGGTTTTATTCATTATAATAAACGTATGCGCAATATATTGAAACAACAACAAAAAAAAAAACACAATATACTAAATGTTTTTAAGAGTGAGAGTGGAGAGTATACAGGTGTGTGGTGTATGACATGGAAGGGGGCATGACCAGCAATGACCATCGGAACTTGATTTTAATAATCATATTTTAAATCGAGAACAACATTCTTGAATAAGTGTAATAATTTTTAATATATGTCAGTATAAAATTGATTATATGGCCACAATCCTTTTGTGTAGAGCTCAAAATATCAAGTATGTTTAAGTTTATTCACAGATCAAATCGCAGATCAAGTACATTTGAGTTTGTTCACAGTAATATTTATAATACCAGAACAAGAAACATTATATGTACATATGTATATCTGTATATAACAAGATGGTTATCCTGTACTTGTCTAACTTGAAGTATGAATCATTGTTTATCCGGTTCTTGAATTCAAACAAACAACAATCTAAAGCTAAGCAAACGATAATCTTATACCTAATGATCTAAGACCCTTAATAAAGAGATCAAAAGGGCCGAAAGGATTGCTTGAAAGGGTCCAAAAAATAGCTTGAAAGTTCCAAAATGATTGCATGAAGGATTAAATTGATTGATTTTTCAAACTTAATGAAAGAAGTAACCCCATGTAGCACTTGGAAAAAGAAAGGACTTTCGTTACTTACGTTAAAATGAATGAGAAATGAAAATAATTGAAATAATTAAGGAACCATTCTTTCAAGAACCAAAAGGACATTTAAAAAGAATGGAAAGTAAAAAGTATAAATAATTGAAAACCGGCAAGTTAATGCATGAATTATTAGCACAATTATCACCATACATATATCCTTTTTATGACTCTACGGTCTGCTGTTAAGGATTTCGAACGAAAGATTGTTTATTATAAAGTTAAAAGCCAATCAAAGAATACCTCCATGTAATTTATGAATTTCGCACAATTTCAACTAACAAAAAGAAAGTTAGTTGTTGTTTTCTGTAAAACACAAATCACACAAAAACTTAAAGAAAAAAAAAACGTAAAAAAAATATAAGAATTAAGAATCAAGAGGTCCTTTAAGACTTGTTGCCATGGCATGCGGCTTATTTATGTTCACTTTTAGTTCACTCGATTACATAACTTTGCATTACTCTCATACTTTAGTCGCATTGTAAGTAGATGGCACTTATTTGATACACATTATTAACATTTAATTGATTGGATTTCATCACTGAACTTTAACGTTTTTGTTGTTTTTTAATTGCACTTGTCGTGCCGTTGTTGCCGGACTTACTGCACTTAGTAGTTGGTTCCCTGCGTGAGTATGATTGTGTGGGGGAGAGGAACAGGTGAGGAACAGTGGTCGGCCGGTGGTCGGTGGTCGGTAGACGGCAGTAGTCTCGATGGTGGTTTTGGATGCAGCTGGTTAAGTGGACGTTGTCGCACTAAAGCGCCAAAGAGACGCGTCTTCGTTTTTATACATAACACACGTTCGTTGTATGATTTAACAAAAATCGTTTTGGGGATATTGCTTCAAAAATCCAAAGCCACATCAAGTAAAACGACAACAACAACAACAGCAACAGCAACATCAACAGCAGCAGCAGCATCATCGGCAGAAGCAGCAGCAGCAGCAGCGACAGCACCAACGCTTTGGTAGCTAATATATTGTTGTTTATTTAACGCTTTTCGGTTGATGTTTTCTATAAGCAAAACTAACCATACAAAAAAAAAAAAATAACTATACAAAAAAAACATATATATATATATGCATATATGTGGCTATATAAAAATGGGGGTATATCAATTTTAGTTACATAGATAAAAACCTACAAAAAAAAACCTCATTACAACATTACAATCAACAGCCAACGACAACAACAAAAAATACCTTAAAGAATGCAAAATTTTGTGAAAATAAAATACCCAAAATAAAAAACCTCTATAAATCCCGATCAGACCGCTAAGATAATGACAAATGACCCGAACCAAGAAAGCAAGAAAAAAAAGACATAAAAAAAATATCAACTTGGTAATTTTATAGTCCTTCAGCATTTTTTTTTTTTTTTTTGTCAAGGTCTTCCACCCGATGACCTCATCATCGTTCGCAATGAGTTTTTTTTTTTTTTGTTGGTTTACTCTGGATGAATCTTATGATCATAATAGTCAAAGTTATGCCAAGAGTTTTAAAATTAATATTCCTTGTAAATTGATATTAACTGATAACTAAAATCCTGTCTTAATATACAGTTGTTAATTCCCTTAGCTATTCAAATAGGTGTAAGAAAAACAGATATGCTTTCCCCAAGAGAAAAATCTAAGAAAAACTTAAGTATATACTTAACTTTCAGTTTTAGATAGCATTTACATAAACCTAATCTAGAATACTTTGAAATCGATCAAATTGAAGAAAACAGCAAAGCAGAAATCTATAGGAATCCTGTAATATAACTAAACGAATCATCGAGATCAGAAATGATCTAAAAGAATCTTCTAGATGACCAAAGATCTTTTGGATCACATCGTAAAGTTCTACTATTGAATGAATGCAGTGAATCCAAAAAGAAGGAACAGACATGATCAGAATCTTATTATGTATCTGCTAGCTCATAAATGATTAAATGGAAATCTTTTGAATCATCTTCCAGATTGAATATGATAAAAAAATCTATTTTAGATCAGAAATCCTCTAATATTCAACAGCCACATAACTGTATTAAATAGGAACTGGGAAAAAAAAAAGTTTTGGAACTTGCTTTTTATATTCCTATTCAAAAAAGGGGCATTAAGTCTTCGACAAGATTGCATACTTTATTACTTATATGTACCCATGTATGCACCTAAGACATAAATTCATAATATCCGTCGTCGTTTTTTCCATTCATCTTTATTTCGTGCCCGCCGAGAAGACAGCCACACGTCAAGCCGGAGAGTCGAGCTGAGCGTAGCTGGCTGGCTGGCTGTGTGCTTTGCCTATACCCTATTGCTATATTGCTATCTTGACCCAATGCCGCGCAGACGCGACTGCGACATTTCCAGGTGGAAAAAAAACAGCAACAACAACAACAAAAATATGAAGATGCGCCATGAAGCTAACGCCTGTATACATGGTTTTAGGGCCCCCCCCAAAAAAAAAAAAAAAAAAAAAAAGGGGGAAAAAAAGCAGCACACCAGACACCAAGAAAAATTCGTCATTCATGTACCTACAATCGTGGCCAACTTCGACATCGACTTGTGGATGTTGTCATGCAACTAACTAATACATACTGTACAGCCGGAGCCGGCAACACCACAACCACGACCACCATGGGCCTGGTCATCCCGAACAGGTATTAGTTAGTCAAAAAAATATTTTTGGGACGCCCAGCGTCCGCATCGTGATTTTCAACCAAATGGCAAACGGTCATGGCGACTCTGAGATGGCGATGCGGCGAGAGATGCGCCAAGATTGCGCTTGCCACTTGGCTTGATCGATTGACGAGGCTAGGTGTAAGAAGAATCACTAAATAATGACGTCGTAGTGGATCTGGAGATGCCCACGGACACGACTACACGGACCTGTCTACACGTATTGGTAGTAGTCATGAAAGTGACATTCTTTTTTTTTTTGCTTTGTTTTTAGTCGCACACAAACACACGACAAGCGACATTGTTTAATCGATTGCGATGCCGGAAATTAAAGTATTTGAAATTAACATTTAATCTCCCCAAATCTCCCTAAATCTATGCCGTCATGATCAGTTCTTTCGAACTAGTTTTAGGTACTTACTTATTTATGAATAATATTTACAATTAAAATCCGAAATTTGACCAAGTCATTTACAAATCCATATGGATGAAGTATGTATATAAATTGCAATGATTGCAAAAAAAAAAAAAAAACAAATAAGCAAAGATGTAAACCTGTTTTAGTACTTGATTCCAAGTAACCCAATGCCCACGTAAAATCGCTGACAAATTTCATTGATGTGTGGAAAAGACAAGATTGTGTCAGTTGAAAACTTACTCATTGTCAAATCCAGCCTTGCCACAACCCACGAAAAAAAAAAAAAAACCAATAAATGTCTTTGGAGCCCTCTTGACATCAGATTACAAGTATATATTACATATGTTCAGCTAACTGTCGAACGGGCCTACAAATTAAGAATTATGCAAATTGGTGGCAAATTGCAAAACAGAGCTAATAGAACACGCTGTTATTGTGTATAACAAGTTTTAATATAAAGGTATTTTTAAGTGTTTACCCTTTGATATTTAAATCAAGAAATTAAATATACATTTTTACTACGAACAAAAATGTTTGTGAGGACTTGGGAATGTAAATGAAATGCTATGTGCCATGTATTCGATATTTTCCAAATCACCATTAACTGGTTTATGTACATATATTTTAAGAAAATTAAGAATTAGTTTTGTTTTCAAAAGAATGTTCCAAAAGGAAGTCACAAAGGGGAAAAGGAAGTAATTCTGAAGTTCTATGAAAATTCAAATTCATATGTTTAAAGGATAATGTGAATAACAGACCTCTCTGTGAATATACTGTTAACTTAATATTTAGCCTGAAAGTATGTGTAAAAGAAAACAAAGCAAAACGAATAAGAAAGCCTAGAAGTATGCTTTACTTTTTTATTTACCCAAAAAGTCAAACTCAAGTAACGATTTCTATTACAGAAATATTCGGTAACTTAGATCTTAAACATTATTTATTATTTATTACAAAATAAAAACTGTAAAGTTTGATTAAATATATAAAATTATAAAAACACATAAATTAGGTAAGTTTAAAACCATAATTTGAAATATTTGAAACAATCAATTATCAGTTTTTTGATACTTTTTATAAAGAAAATTCTCAGCATATCCTTGTTTCTATAAAATTTCATAGATATAAGGATTAGTTTAAAAGAAATATGAGTTAATTTATAAATATTTGAATGGAATCAAGTTCCCGCCAAAATAGCTTGTGTGGCTCACTGGCAAAAGCTAATGTCTATATAACTGAAAGCCCAAAAATGAATAGCTCCAAAGCTCTTGCATGGACATTACAGGAAAATTGAGCGGGTTAGGAGGGGGGGGTTAGTGGGGGGCGTTAAGAAAGGAAGAAGGAAAAATCGATTTGCTCACAGCTGTTTCGTGTACAACAAGTGAAACACAAAGTCCACCAAACTGAAAGTGCCGCGTTAAAAGGCGTTAAGAAAAGAGCTCAAAAGGAAAATAAATATATTTAGAAAATTTGAACATTAGACCATGCAATAGAGAGTAAACCACTGGATTCCAAATTGAGGATTCATTAAAGAGGCAGCTACTACACTTGGGAGGCAGTCAGGCAATTAGACGAAATGCCAAGTTCACGACGTGCCATATTGGGGCACATAATGTCGGGGCTATGTACGAAAATGAATCGCACTAAGCCGGTGCCTGCTGACGTCATGGAGACCCCATTGAAACGATGCCTAAACACGTTTGATATAGCCTTACTGGGTAAGTGAGATTGGAGAAAATCATCGTAATTTAATTGATTGGGACTGTCTCTGTGTATAACAGAAGATATGAATATATATTTGGTGTCGAATCATTGACATTGACATTTCCAGGTATTGGACATATGGTGGGAGCTGGCATTTATGTTCTAACTGGCACTGTGGCCAAAGAAATGGCTGGTCCTGGCATCATTGTGTCCTTTATATTGGCCGGTTTCGTATCCATGTTGGCTGCTTTGTGCTATGCTGAGTTCGGGACTCGTGTACCAAAAGCTGGATCCGCCTATGTCTATACCTATATATCGATGGGTGAGTTCTGGGCCTTTGTCATCGGCTGGAATATATTGCTGGAGCATATGCTGGGTGCCGCATCGGTGGCACGGGCTTGGAGCGGTTATGTCGACTCGATGCTGGGCGGCTGGATTGGCAATACAACGCTAGCGGTGATGGGTGGCATTCATGAGCCCGGTTTGGCTCAATATCCGGATCTGTTGGCATTTCTCGTCTGCATTCTGTATGCTTCCGCCTTGGCGTTTGGTGTCAAGGCAACTGCCGTGTTTAATAGTCTCCTAACCTTGGTCAATATTGGGGTCATGATATTGGTAATCAGTGTGGGATTTTGGTATGCAGATGCAAAGAATTGGTCCGAAGCGGAGGGTGGCTTTCTGCCATATGGTTTTGGTGGTGTTATTGCCGGTGCTGCTACGTGTTTTTATGCCTTCGTTGGCTTTGATTCGATAGCCACATCAGGAGAAGAGGCCAAAAATCCATCTGTATCGATACCAATAGCAACCGTATTGTCCCTTTGTGTGGTCACTGTGGGTTATATTCTGGTCAGTGCCGCTTTGACACTAATGATACCGATAAGTGAGATAAATCCAGCTGCATCCTTGCCCGAAGCCTTTGGCCAATTGGATTTGACTTGGGCCAAGTATGTCATATCGATTGGAGCACTGTGTGGCATGACCACAACTCTATTGGGTTCTCTATTCGCTCTGCCCAGATGCATGTATGCCATGGCCTCCGATGGTTTGCTATTCAGTTGCTTTGGCCGTGTCAATTCCACCACCCAAGTGCCGCTCCTGAATTTGATTGTATCGGGCTTGCTGAGTGCTTTGTTGGCTCTGGTCTTTGATTTAGCCAAGTTGGTGGAATTCATGTCGATTGGCACTCTATTGGCTTATACCATAGTGTCGGCTAGTGTGATAATCTTACGCTACAGACCTCTGACGCCACGGCGTTTGGAACAACCAATCTATGCACCAGATACACCTGACACAGCCGAAGATGATGATGATGATGACGACGAGGATGAAGATGCTGTTTCGCAATCAAGTAGCATTGACTCGGCCTCCTCGCCCACCAGTGATCTTATCGAGGGAGCTCTGGCTGGACGCCTTAAGAGTCAATTTCGTTGGCTTGAACCATTGCTGGGTCGTTTTGAACCGGGCTCTGTGGTGTCGACGGCTGTGATACTCTTTATTGGGCTCAGTTTTGCCATCTGTCTGCAATTGAAAGTATCCTGGACGGAGCTTTACACCGGCACCTGGTGGGCTCTACTCATCTATGGCTTCATAATATTCGCTGCTAGCACATGTGTGGCCATCATGGCCGTTCACAATCAGAATACTCGCGGTCTGAATTTCAAGGTCCCACTCGTACCCTTTGTTCCAGCTTTGGGAATCTTTTGTAATATCATGCTAATGGTTCATCTTGATGCCCTGACTTGGGTGCGTTTCTTTGTATGGGTATCCATAGGCATGGTTGTCTATTTTCTCTATGGCATTCACCATAGCAAAGAGGGTGAGTCTTGCTCATCGTATGCCATCTTAATGACCTCTTCGGAGGCCACTAAATTACCCTGGGGTTCCTTTAAGGTGGCTGCTAGTGGTGGTGGTGGTGGTGGTGTTGGTGTTGGTGGTGCCAGGCATACAGTTCTGGAACGTTTTATGGGTCGATCGAAAGCCGACAAAGTAGATAAACAACCCATTGTAGAGGCAGGCGAATATGAAAATGAAGCGCACAGTCAATCCTAAGAAAACAAATCCTGTAACAGAAAACTAAAATTACATATACAATTTCTATCAATATATATATATTGGAAATGGATCTCATATACATATATATATATATTTATATAAAAATCGATATAAATTACATAGTATCTAACCAATTAGGTTGTAGAACTTGAAATTTTCTTCGACTTGCGTTTTTCCCATTTTTGGCAGTATTAAAGTATAAAGAGACATCTACACCTATTTATATATCCATTGCATATGTAGGATCCATTTTCATTTCCATTTCCATTTTCAAAAATCTTATCTATATGTATATTTCACCGATATTTAAACGAAACGAAACGAAGCTCGTGGGGAGCTCTGGAAATTGAGTATTCTTAATTCCTAATTCTACTTCTATTGTATAGTTGTCTATTATATGTTATTTATATATACATATACATATACAATTACAACACGATTAAGTGTTGCAGTGTTTCAATATACCAATATCTCAAGATATATGTATGTATATCTTATATATATACAATTGTTAAACGATTATACTGAATGTCTATAAATTGTGTAAATTTATATGTATAAATAAATTATTTATGTTTATGTATGATGCATAATGTACCTAAAATTTGTTGATGAATTTATTACTCAAAATCTAGCAGGATCTAAGGATAAAAACGAACCAACTGAAAGGACTTATATCATGATTTAGATCATGATATTGTACGCTTTGGAAATCTGTTCCCTTAATTGTAATTCTCAAGCAGTTTTAACTTGAATAATATGGTTTGACCAAAAGATATGTAAAATTGTTTTATAGAAAAACAAATTACATTTAATTCTCAACCAGTTTTAGCGTTAAATTTAGTTTGGTATGGTCTGCTGATATGATAGAACAATCTGCTCACCTTTTGTGCTGCCTTTTGATTTTGATCGAGCTGCTTAATTTATATATCAACTAAAACTTTAATCAAAAAAGGAGACAAACTGGGTTTAGAATTATTTAAAGAAGACTTGCGACAGCCGAAAAAAATCCAGAGAGGTCCAATTTCTTCTCTATTTTTATGAATCTTTAGATTAGGTCAAGGTGATTAGTTTTGATATCTCTCTGAGGGTATAATGTTTCAGGTGGCACACGGCATGTGTCCAAACTCGAGCCGGAATCGCCGTCAATCAGAGGGAATATGAAGACTATTGAGCATACTAAAAAGAAAAAAAGAAGTAGTAGGAGAAGTGTCAAGAGAAAGAGACCACTTGAGGAGCCTGCATTGCTGCCACCAGCTTGCGCCTGCGCATTAGCCACGCTACATATACATATGTATGTATGTATGTATGTTAGTATGTGTGTATGTATGAATGTTTGTGGCACCAGCGCCAGCTGCACACAAGTCCCGAAATCGGGAATCGCAGCAGCCCAACAGAAATAAGATTCAGCATCCATCGGTAACAGGAAGCAGGTGGTGTTGCGTCGTCTGTGCATTTTAAATAATACATACAGACAGAAAGACATGATCTCCTCAACTCTCACTCCTCCTGATCTCGAATCTTGTTCCTTATGTGTATGTATGTTTTTTTTTCGGTTTTTGAACTCAAAATGTATAAGTTAACCTACATGAATGAGTGAATGTGTGTGTATGTGTGTGTCGTTTTTTTTTTTTTTGGCATCTTTTCAGCAACTATCAATGATTGAAAACGACGCAATTTTTCCTCAGAACTCCTCACAGAGGGGGGAAAAATTGTTTTCTAATATTCCCGAAATTAGCCACTTTAGGCAAAAAAGGCAAAGGGTTATTGCCCTCCCATAGAGCGATAAGTGTTACGTTCCGGGGAAAACAAAAGAAAAGTACCAAAATCGTATACAAAAGACACCAAAAAATAAGTAAAGAAAAGATGGGAAAAGCAAGGGTAAGGAAATTTATACAAAACGTCGCAATAACCCAAAGGCCAAAAAAGGAAGCACGTAAATGAAAGGAGGCCAAAGTTCATTTAAATCTATTGCTCTGAAAAACTCATGGAAAATTGAACAAAAAAATCAAAGAAAGAAGTAGAAAAACTCTCACCCCCAAAAGATAAAAGAACAGAAAGACAAGCGCGAAGGGAAAGACACAATGATTTTCCGGTTGCCGTATGCAAACCGGTTGCTTTTTCGCTCTTTTCGCAGGATTTAACAAGGCATTTTAGTTAATAGTTTTATTGGAATATATACACATACATACATATGTATGTATATATATCCTTTTTTCGTCGCCTTTTCCACCAAATAATGAAAAAGGCGAAAATTTGAAAAGAAAAGGGGTCACCCTTCTGTCATTTTGCCATACAATACAATGAACAATAGAAGGAAAAAGAATAGCAAGATGAACAAGAAGAACAAGAAGGGTTTAAAATTTGTTCAATCTTTAGGGATCAAACTTAACAATTTCGTATTTTTATTTGTGATGAGTTTATCTTTTATTTGGACACAACAGCCACCAAGTATGAAAGATTTATACATATATTTTTCAGCTGTTCCTGCGGGACTGTACTTTTTTTTCTATACACGATCATCATTCTTTTCACCCACACACACACATACACACATACGTGATTTCTACAATACAAATTTGCAATCATGGCAAAGTGAAAATGGTTGCAGGAATATAAAAACCCCCACAAAACCAAACTGAAACTGAACCTGAACAATTTTTCTATACATTTTCTTATTGTGTGATGGTGCATAGAGGAAGAAATGAAGAAATGCACATGGTGGAATAGTTAAACGGACAGACATAATCCTCCACACACACACACACACAAACATGGCTTGGGAAAAATCAGAAATTATCCACATCTATCCGCATCAATCTGAGTCTCTGGGTAATAGGTACAGATGACACCAAACATGCATAGCTCAGATTTCTTGCCCTTGAGAGTATATGCACCCCCGCTTAAGGTACACACACACACACACACACACACACTTAGAGATAGACAGAGGGTGAAGCAGAGACAGAGAGAGATAGAGAGAGAGAGAGAGAGAGAAAGAAAATTCGAAACAAAAGAACTGGGACAATCTGTTTTTACTATTTAGCTGAGAAATAGAAGACAGAAAAATTTTCCCATGTATGCATATGCATTTTATGGGTTCTATTTGGTTACATTTTGTCACATGTAGGAAAAACGGATTTGTCAAGCATCCTCCCACTCCTCCTTCTTCTTTGTCTCATATGTTGTAATTTACCCAACTGATTAGAGAGCTGGACAAAAAAAGAAAAAAAAAAAATCATTTCCCACACTCAAACTCAAGATCCACTCACTGTCTTTATTTATTGAATCTAAATTCTGACCAAACAATTTGAAATACCTTTCGAGATAAACACAAACAAAGTCATATATAGATCAAAGGTCTATGGAGAGGAGTTTAGTTAAGTAGGGCAACATTTGGGAGCGGGACTGAACACCTGTCAAATCCTAATCAGAATGAGTTAAAAGTTGGTTTTTTCGGTTTTCAAAATTAAAACCTACAACTAGTTAAACTAACTTTTTAAGTCTTACTCCATTTTTTTGTTTCTGTTTTCTTATTTCTTGTTTTTCTCAATTTTGTTTGTTTGTTTTTGTTGTTTTTTTTTTCATCGTATAATGAAATTGAGATGACCTTACGTTTAGAGCTAGCTCCACACGACTCCAACACAATATTGTGTTGTTGTTGTTGTTGATGGTGGTGGTGGTGGTGGTGGTGGTGTATATATGTATGTATGTACATTTCGATTTAGCTTTGGCTTTGGCTTTAGCTTTTGCTCCGGCCGATGCGAGGGCGCTTGGCAATGAGCTGTGTAAGCCATTCGGCAAATTGGTTTCATTGTATCTATGTGTAGGTATGTCTGTCTGTCTGTACGTTTCGTTCAACCTTTTCAGTTGTTTTTTTTTTTTTTTTCTTTAGTTTTTATAAACAATTTTTTGTATTTTTTGTAGGTTTTTGGTACAATGCTGAAGCAGCGCCAAAAGCCAGCTACTCTGCGCTGCTCTCAAATTGTTTTGACTGCAGCTTCTTGACGGCCATGAAACCAAATTACATCAATGGATGGCAGCAAAAGGGGGGATGGCGACGGGATCAGGCCACGGAATGGAATATTTGACTTTGATTTGAAGTTTGTAGCTTTTTGATTGCCAAATCTTAGAAATACTAATATGTATTATAACGAATTGTCTGATTGTGAGAATCAAGAGTGAGAAGGGCAAAGATTTAAGATTTTGTAATAACTAAGCTTATGAGCCTCTGTCCGGACACTTTCATAGGGTTCAGTGCACTATTACGAAATGCCATAGAAGGCCCCAAAAGACACAAACGAAGTAAACAGAAAAACAAAATCCAGTCATAAAAAGCCATAAAGAAAACTCTCACTCTCACTTTCTTCGAAGCAAGCAAACCAAACCAAAACACAATAAAACACATCAACATCATCATCATCATCATCATTTTCATTAACATTATCATTATTATGAATGCAAACAATGGAAGTTTCAAGACCATGAAAGAAATCAAAGCTTTCGCTGATGTTTAACAAATATTTACTTATATAGTTAATTTAAGAACAGATTTCATAAAGATACAGAATTAAGTGCAGTGTAGGATTAGTTTCATTAGATTGATTGTGATTAGTTTGTTTGCTTCAAATCTTATCAATATCTTTGGCATAATTATAAGCAGAGACTTTTATTGTCATTTTGAATTGTATGCCCATGAAAAGTAAAATATTATAGTATAAAAATAAAAAAATCATAGTACATATTCTATTTGTAGGTTTCTGTCTTCTGTCATTTATAAAATTAGAACATTCGCTGCTTTAGAATACAAGATTTGCTATGTATTTAAAGTTATGTATCTTCAACTGTAGAGAGATTTAATGCATGACATTAGATGGCAATGAAAAATGGGCGAAACCCTTCGTTTAGAGGTAATTAGGATAAGCTCATAGAATTCTTTCTACGTTCTTTATGATTAGAAAACACTAACAAGCGATTATAGCAAATCTCCATAAGTGATTAACTACTGTTTAGAAATGCCTAGAGGTTCGGTTAAGAGGATCTTATAGTACGGATTAAGTAACACGCGATTATTACCTGGAGGAAATACAGTTTTCTCTAGCTACAGGTTTACTACACCTTGTAGAAAGGTTTTCGTTTTAGGCGTTAAGAATTCACCTTAAACTAGAAAATATACTTACTAACAGCAAATATTAGTAAGTAATGAAAATGTATTTATCTGATAGCTATTTGAACTACATAGTTAGAAATGTTGGGAAAATTACTGAATAGAAAACCATTTGTAGTTCTACACCCTTCGATGACTAGACAGACATGACAAATACGTTACAATTTCAATGATTATTTTGGACTTTTGAATAATAATTTCACTGACTGTGACGATTGAATGAATGATGGGTGCCCAGGTACCCCGACATATTGTACATACAATGAACATTCCGTAACGGAAATATATTCGTGAGTAAATACAACTGGTTAGCTGATCTGTTTGTTGGTCGATGGAGAAAGTGTCACGCTATTGTAAGCGTGTAAGCGCATCAGATCAGGTGCATTGACCACATAACTTGTACTCTACTCGGGGCGGATGGAGGTAGGGAAAGAGACAAACACTCACAAATACACTCGGAAAGCGAGACTGATAGCATGCCACAGAGGGAGGAAGAGGGAGAGTGAAATGGGGGAGGGTGAGATTTTCACAGTTTATAGATCTTAAATGTTGAACTATAACTGTAATGATAAACAAAGTTAAGTTAAGCTTAACAAACATAAAACAAAACTTTCTTTTTCTCTCTCTCTCTTGTGTGTGTGTGTGTGTGTGTGTGTGCTGCCTCGATTTGGGGGAAAAGATGCCAGGGCATTGAACTGAACAGACTGAGTCAGTTTTTGGATGTAAAGTGAGTAGTCAGTAAGCTGACCATGAAAACTAAAACTCCATTGGAGAAACTGATATACAGATATAATTCCAACAACTTCAGAAGAGTAATTCAAAATTAATACAAGGATAACAACAATTAGAACCAAAATGTAATCAAAGTTCGGGTAAAAGTTTTTACTTTTTTTTTAATTTATTACTTGTTTCTATGAGTGAAAATTCCCCTTGAATGCAGATAAAAAGCACATTATGATGATTTAGCCTATCTTAATGATAAAGTAGATTTTATTTGAAGATGATATTTCACTATATTGCATTACAACGAAACTATTTAAAATCAGAATCATGCATCATCGTGTGACTCTAGTCCATTCACGTGAATCTCATACGTCTCCGTTTCTTCACGGTTCAGAGCAAGCACGCCTTGAATTTCACCTTTCATTCAATCAGTCAGTTAAAGATTTCGTGCAAAACTGAAACTTTCAACTGGCATGCACATATGTATGTATGTATGTACGTATATACATATGTATGTACATACAACAAACAATATATCAGTCTGTCAGTTCCATATACATACATACATTCATATGAATGTCTGTTTCTCGGGTCTCTGGCCTGGAATGTCATGCCAGAGAGTTTCAGTGATTAAGCCGAAGGCGCTGAAAGGGATGTGGAATAGCCAGTGGAGTGGGCGGAGAGGGAGGGTTGGAGACCACTTTAAAGTATCGTCATCGCAAAAGTTCTCGCAATTGATGACGCAGCCACACGATGACGCATGCGATTCTTCTTCTTCATCATCCGATCACCTTTTTTTGCCACAGTGAGCGAGGCAAACCAAAAACACAGAAAAGAGAAGAAAAAAAAAACTACTTCATAGTACGTTTATGAGCTTAGCAACAACAACACAAAAAAGGCAAAATTTCATCACAATTTTAAAGTCAAAAACTTGTTCCACTCCCGCCCGCCGAACAGCACACAGCTTTCACACAGAACGAAAACACAAACAAAACAGAATGCGATAAAAACGTTTCAAGTTTAACGGCCCGATAATTTCAAATTTGAATTTAAAACTTAACGTCCGCTTTTGAAAAGGTTTTTAGCGCGCATGGCGTGACTCCTTTGTACAGTGGTTCCCAATTGCAATTTCACAGTGTGGTGTAAATAAATTGTTACTTGACAAAATGCAATTCATTTTATGATAATCTTTGAAAGTGACCTTTGTCGTCATCATTGAAAGCATTAATGATTTTCAGAGAGACATACTTAATGAAAAAATATAATAACAAAATTGAAAACAAAGGAAATTTCATTATATATATGTACATATGTATACGTGGACCTACATTTATTTCACAATCACAAGTGACTGATATAGACATACATATATTTATATACATACATACATATGTACGTATAGAATATGAACAAAGTTTCTTTCTCGAACAAAATATAATAAATACTAGTTGAACACTCACAATTTAGAGTTACTCTAATAATTTTAACGTGATATTTCAATTTGTATATGTATGTATGTATTTTTAATTTCACAATATCTACAAAATATAAATAGGATCAAAGTCATAGAAAAAGTGAAGGTTTCTAACTTGAAAAGTTCGGTTTAATTTGCAATCTGTTGAAATTGCAATATTTATGAGAAACTGTTTGGTAGCAAAAAAAAAAGTAATTAAATTTATTCGGAAAGGAAAACGAGAACAAGCCTAAATAGGAGTTTAAGTAAATATTAGTTTATCAACAATGTAATGTAATTATTTATTTTGTAAAATCCATCAACTCTCCGATCACATCTCCAATGACACAGTGTAGATATTCCAGCTAAAAAGAGAGAGAGGGAGGCAAAAAATCATTATTTATTCTTCCATGTATGTAGCTTTCGTAATTCGAAGGACAAACGGAAACACAAAAAGCCGTTAAAAGTTTAAAAAATAAAGCGTTACATTTGGTTTGAAATCAAATCTGTTGCTGTTGAGGCCCACAAAATGAAAACAGACGCCAAAAACAAAAACGACAACAGCAACAACAACCTGAAAAGCAATGCAATGAATTCCAAAAACAACAAAAACTACAACAACAATAAGGAGGAAAGAAATGAAATACTTGGAAATCACCTTGCAACAGCTGCAACTGCAACTGGTACAGTACCCGGTGATATTATTAGGGGTTGAGAAATAGAAATACATACACACATACATACATAAACATACATATGTATGTATGTATGGATATGTATTTCTATATGTATGTATGTGCATATCTACCTGCAAATAAAATGTGCGGTGGTGGTGGTGGTGGTGTTTCCTACCTGCTTTATTCCTGCATCTGAAAGATGCTCTTTCTCTCTGACTACCTTAACGTCTACCGCTGCCTGCTGTCGTCTTCCTCTTCTCTGTTGTCGTCATCGCTATAGACGGGACGTCGTAATTCCTGCGTAGAGCAATGATCCTTTATGGCTGCTCCTTATACAGCCCCGACAGCTGCAAAAAGGGAAAATCATAAAAATAATTACATACACGTATGTACATACATACATACATACATATACATATGTATGGATATATGTACATATGTATATGTACATATATATGTATGTGCATATATGTGAAATACAGATTCGCCTCATTATAATTGTCAATTTTTGATATTTTATGCAGGTTTTAATATTACAAACTCTTCAAGGACTAATGGCATGTCCATGTATGTATAGGCATCTCTCTGTGTTTGTGTGTGTGAGTGTGTGTACAGTCATTTAATATAGGGGTTGGGGTTGATTTAGAAGAGTTGTGTTTTGGCATTCAAATACTTTTCAATTTCACTGTCAAAAATATGTATTGTACTCTTGTATGTATCATGTCGCAGATTCTATACCCTTTCCTGTAACCCATTCCCACAAAGCAAGCACCAGTTCCTTAAAAGTTATTTCCTATTTATTTTAATCAAATAGAGTTTAGATATCAGAAAGCTAAAAAGTAATGACTAATTCCTAAGGTAATTTCCAAAGTTGACTAAAAACAGAACAATTGCATTTTATTTCACCAGTCTTGTAAATACACACTTGCGTTACATATTGCAATTCAAAGTTGTTATGCTTTTGGATACCCTTTATAACACTCACGCGCTCTCTCCCTCTCTCCGGTTTGCTCATTCATTCGGTGTTTGTTCGTGGCGGCTTCGTGTGTTTCGTGGAAGTTTAAAGCGAATATCGAGTCGAGCGAATTGATTTCGGCTGAGCGAATTCATTTTGGCTGAGCGAATTCATTTTGGTCGACCGAACATTCATTTTACTCAAGCGAATACGAGCATTTTTTTTTCAAATCGTTTTCAACTGTCGTGTCCATCGGGTGTCGTGTCGGTGATTTTTTTTTCGATTTGTTTTAAAATCGTGTTGAGAAAAAGCGAGAAAATATACATTGTTTTTTTTCGGTGCATACACACACACACACACGCACACATACATACAAATATATAGAATAATTTACGAAACGTTAAATGTCAGAATAAATAAAAAACGGTAAAATGTCAGTCGTGAGTTAAGACAGAAAACACAGTAACGAATATCGTGGGGAGAGCAAACGAAGCAAAAGCAAAGGCAAAAAGTCAAGCAGTGACTGTGATAAGAAGCAAAGCAAAAAGAGTGACAAACAATAAGGAACCGAAAGGAAATTAAAGCAAAGGAAAGGAGGATCAAAACATTATGGATAACAGCGGCGTAAGGGGTAATGGTGGCAGCGGAAGCAGTCGCACCGCTACAGTGGTGGTCAATAAAATAGTCAACAACTACTTCCTGCCAGCGTCGCCAGTGCCGCCCGTTACCAGCAGCAGTGGCAGCAGCAGCCCCACCACGTCTTCCTCCTCCTCTTCCTCCGCCAGCAATGGCTCATCAGCGGAATCTTTCGTGACCCCCAAAAAGGATTTTCCTCCCAATGCAAAAATGCTGCAAACCATACGAGAGAAACTATTGACACCTGGCGGAGCCTGTGAACTCCTTGCCCTGGGCATCTCGGCTGAGGATATTAGCAGTACTGGCGGCAGCGGGAACAGTAGTTCCAGTGTCAATAGCAACAACAACAACAGCAGCATCAACAACAACATTGAAGCAGCCGTCAAAGTGATCAAGAACCGTTACCTAATCAGTGCCCAACCTAGTCACATCTCGGCCGCTGCAGCGGCCAAAAACACCCGCCTCGTATCGCCATCTCATCGATCTCACCTCCTCGAATCTGAAGTGTGTGGATGTTTTCAGTGGTGAGCAGTTCCTCTGCAAGATCATCAACGAACCACTGCACAAGGTCCAGCGTGCCTACTACCAGTTGCAGCAGGAGGAGACTCTGTGCCGCAGCACCCTGTACAATCATACCTTAATCCGGGCCGTGCATGACATAGTTCCACTTTCCAAGGATCGTACCTACATCATTATTGCCCAGGCCCAGCAGTGCAAAGACTCTGTTGGTGTCCAAATGGGTGTCTATGAGAACCTTCACACCTACATTCGGCATCAGAAGCGTCTCTGTGAGGCAGAGGCTCGGGCAATATTTCATCAGATTTGCCAAACTGTTCAGGTGTGTCATCGCAATGGGATTATTCTCAGGGATCTCAAGTTAAAGCGCTTTTATTTCATCGATGAAGCAAGGTAAGCAAAAATATACATTGTGTATACATATTAACATTTATTTGTACATATATGGGATAATAGATTAGGAAAGTAGACGGGATGGAAAAGCCCATGTTTTAAGGGAAGGGAACCGGTTCAGCATTCATAAGTGGTTCATTTGAAATCTTTCCTGAACCGGTGTAAAAGTGGTTCACAATATTTTAACTGTTTTTCTGGGTGTGTGAGTGTGTGTTACCAATAATTCTGTATTTCTGTTTTTCTTGGTTCAGAACAGGTTTGCCGTCTGTCCTCAGAGAGGAACACCTTCAAAATGTAAGCGCCACCAAGCACATATATACACACAAAATCACACACACACGCTCAACCTGCATATGTTAAGATTGTTTTGCAATTGGATAAAAAAAAACTCGTTATGAGCAATGCGAGAGCTTTTTTCATACCCGTGGCTGTATCTCTGTGTTTGTTTGTGTGTGTATATGTGTTGGTAGTGCCACAATTGTTGCTCTTGTTATTGGCCCATGTGTTGGTTGCTTGTGGCTGACGACGGTCTCCGTCTCCGTCGGCGTCGTCATCGTCAGTCGTCGTCGTTGTTGTGGGTAACATTGAACATTTAACAAGTGTTGCAATCAAATCACCAATAGGCCAAAAACAATTACACACACACACAAATACATATGTACATAGAAATAAGCATATCGGAGGCACAAGGGCCAATGTGCCACAGTGGCGGCACGAAATTGTTAGGCCAATTTAAAACCTTGCCTATTTATTGGGCCCTGCAGTGTACATATATTGATCAATTTCAAAAACTACAGAAATTGCGTATGACGCTGACGACGCCGACGCCAACGCTTCAACTTTTGTGCTCAATTTGTTGTCGTATTTTTTTCCTTCTCTTTCGTTTCCATACAGTGGCAGGTCATAACAATGGGTACACCAACCACCATATTTAGCACCTTTTAAATATAATTGAACGACGAACATTTCGCAATACTTCAAGAACTGTAGCATCCCCTCTCACTCAGTTTCTCTCTTTACGTCTCTCGGTCTCACCCTCTCTGTTACTGTTTGGTTGTATCTGTTATCTCAGGGGCGGAATGACTCTCTGAATGTTTGTAAATTTCGTATAACGCAATATTTGTTGAATTTTTCAACATTTTCGCTGGTCTTTGCTTTTGTATACGTACATGCATACATACTTGCTTATGTATGTATATGTATATATTTGTGTGTCTGTGTATGCATCTACGTGTGAGTTTTGCGTTTCCATTGCCAATGCAATTTGCAAATTTATTGCATTGACGTTTTCCGCTTTTTATTGTTTTTCGTACTGTGAAATGTTTTTTTTTTTTTTTTTTTTCTTACGATTTGCACATCATTTGTAAAAAGAAAAAAACCAAAGCAGACTGCAGTTTGGCATATTTATACATACACACATGAAGGCGAGTGCTGAGACAGCTGTGTCTCTGTGTGTGTGTGTGTGTGTGTAAGATTTTACCTGTAACAGTTTATAAACAGAAAAATGAATACAGTTCCGCATATGTTTCATTTTTGCACTTGTTGCGTCAATATAAGTATGTATGTTGTCTCTTAGAAAATCTATCTGGTACTACGAATTCTTATAGAAAAATCATTTTGAGTACGAGTCGAAGTACTTGTTTTAACTTATGATAGATTGATTAACAACCTTTAACAATCATTTTATCCGCCTCCTGTTTTTACAAGAACCTTGTGATTTTTATTCGAAATTAACAAACGTTTTGGGCAAAGAATGTTCATGCATACATAAATACATACCTACATATGTACTTCTGTATGTATCTCTTACAATATTTCCTTTTGTAATCAAAATTATATTGCTTATGTGTACAAAACACAATAATCCCATTTAAATATACGTTTTGTTTCACATATGTATGTATGTATGTACATACATACGATTCATTAATATGTATTTGTATATTTATATTATGTATGCATATCTATACATATATTTTTAAACGCACACACAAAATTCGATTTTAAGGTCAAAATGTTCAATGGCCCTGACTCTGATCTTCTGTATTTTTTTGTTGGTATGCATGTATGTAAATTAACACATGACTACATATACACATAATTTTTAGTATTTACGTGTACATACATATATGTATACATACTTACATACATATGTATATGTAAGTATGCATATATATTACGTACTATAATTTCCTTATTTTCATTGTGTGTTCAATTCGTTCCACCATTGCACGTGTAACTTTTGAGGTGCCTTTTCCTCTTTATTGTGTTCATGTTCTCCGGCTCCCCACTCTCCATCTTATTGTTGTTGTGCTCTCTCTCGGTGTCGTCTCTCGCAGAGAGACTATGAGGCGAGGTCGCCGACGTTGTAACTCACTTAAACACACGCTCTGTCTATTTGTTTCTCTTTTTCTCTCACTATCTTTCGCTGTTGGAGCTTCTGTAATTTGTTTGATGCCAAGTTGTGGAGAGGAGGAGGGTGGAGAGCATAGCTTTTTGCTCAGGGTCAGTTCGAGGTTTTTTTTTTCGTAGTAGTTGTTGCTTTTTTTGGGTTTGTTGTTACTGCAACAAGTTGTTGCTCGCCGCACCGCGCACTACGTCACTTTGTGTACAGCTGAGCTTAGCCTGACTTAGGCGCTTGTCATTGTTTCATTGTGTCTGTATCTCTGTCTCTGTGTGTGTGTGTGTGTTAGCCTATTTTTTGCGCACTCGAATGTGGGCCAATGTCAATGATGGCCGCCGCCGCTGCTGTTGCTGCCGCTCTCTTGTCTTGGGTGTATGTTTGGCTTGGGGTCGCATCGTCGTGAGCTAAGCTTTCGTCACTCAAAATCACTCACTCCCTCTCACTCACACTCATACACAATCTTCCTCTCTCTCTCTCTCTCGCTCGCATATCTCTTACTACGCCAACGCAATGTTTGATCGATTTACCAAAAAACAATAATAAAAAAAAAAAAAAAAAATCAAGGTTGTGCAACATGCAGACAGATTGCACATTATGTTTGTTAATGATGGGATAAAACCATATGAAAATCAAATATCAATAGCAAATGGTTTATAAGTAAAGATTTCTCAAATACATTTCATCAAATACTAAATTATACCACAAATGTGTTTATGTACCTGGGAATTCCACAATATTCTTAAGAGGATGGGAGAAACCAGTTAAGAACTCAAGACACTAACTAATTATCCTTATCTTCTTTGTGATTACAGAACTAAACTGCAATATGAATCATTGGAGGGATCGATGATCCTGGATGGCGAAGATGATACGCTTAGCGATAAGATCGGCTGTCCACTGTACACGGCACCGGAATTACTTTGCCCGCAGCCAACATATCAGGGTAAACCGGCGGATATGTGGTCTCTGGGTGTGATACTTTATACCATGCTTGTTGGCCAATATCCATTCTATGAGAAGGCCAATTGCAATCTGATTACGGTCATAAGGCACGGCAATGTTCAGATACCGCCAACGCTCTCCAAATCGGTACGTTGGTTGTTGTTGTCACTGCTGCGGAAGGATTACACGGAACGGATGACAGCGACACATATCTTTCTGACGCCATGGCTAAGGGAGCAGCGACCATTTCATATGTACCTGCCTGTTAATGTGGAAGTGGCCGATGATTGGGATGAAGACGAGGATGATGAGGATATGGAGGAGAGCGATGAGTCCTGTTTGGATGGAAGCGATGAAAGCGGCAGACGATTGTGTTCACTTAATGGAGATAAGCATCATCAGGATGAGTATGAGGATATTGGTGTGGAACCATTGGACTATACTCGCACCACATTGCAAATGAGCCACCAGCAGCAGATCCAACCCACGACGCAGCCGCAGCAAACAGTGGTTGATGTTGTCGATGTGGATATGGGCTGACAATTGTCTGGCAATAGCATTAAGTCAATCGGGATACGCTCTCTCGGACACGCTGGCGCGTGAACTACATCTGCGGACCGGCTGGGAATGGGTTGGCTTACCATTCCATCCATCGATTCGATTCTCTGGCAGTTGCTCCTGCAGATGATTTCCTACGGCTAATGGGTTAAACCCACGCCAGGCGTCGACGCTGATAGCTCTCCATACGGCAACACACAGACACATCGACACTCACACACACACACGTGCACACATTCATCCACCTAAAAACTATACAAAAAAGACTTTGAAGCCTCGCTCACGCTCTTCACGTTCTCCACTGTCAGTCAGTCAGTCACTCACTCAAAAACTCACTGCCTTCCAATTTTTTAATTTTTTTTTAAATGAGTTTAAGATTCAGTTTAACTTTAAACCCAATCCCTAAAACAAAACAAAAAAAAATCAACTCCTCGTTCTTCTTACTTATATATATATATATACTCTATGTAGATGTTATATTAAAACCCGCCACTGCAACTGATTCTTCCTATACATACATATATACCTAATATATATATATATATACATATATATATATAAAAGCAACTTATGTACAATGCACATAATTTTTTTTTTTTTTAATTTTTTTTTGCTCCTTGTAAAGTTTGTTGATCCTATGAAAACGATCAAAAACAAAAATATGAAATTGCAAATTGTTATTTATTATTTAAAAAAGAATTTTTTTTTTTGTTTAAGAAAAAGTGATGAAAAAAGTTGAAAAAAAATAACTGAAACCAGAAAATAATGTAAAAAAAAAAAAGAAAATTGAAAATTGTAAAACAAAAAAAAATTAATTTACATTAAAATTTTGATCTCACTTGAAAAAATTGAATTAAAATTGAATTGAGTTTTTTTTTCGGGTCTGAAAACGAATACCCTTAATGAACTTACATATATACCAATCGAACTGAACGAATGATTTTTTGATGTGGTTCTTTTTTCTGTTCATTTCGTTTAGATAAGCCTTATCGGCAAGAGGTGACACACAGTCTCCTTTCAATGTCACATTGTAAATGGATTGACTGACGAAAATTATAAGTCAAATTTGATGTTTGAATGAACTTTTTGAAAATTGATTGAAACCAATATTTGTTCTGTTCTTGAGAAAACTTACAAAATATACAAAAATCCCCAAAATATGTCATAAATATTTCCAAATTGATGTATAAACTAATAGCTTATGATCAAAACATGTTCATTTTGGAAAAATATTTGTGAATTTCCAAGCATTAAATTGCTAATTTAACAAGTTCTAGACTCATTATCATGTCTACTTAATAACCTCATATAGAATAGATGTACATACACATGTATATTTTAAATGCATCAGGTAGATGTGTACTTAAATCGTTGTCATAAGACCTCATTTCGTGTATGCCAATTAATATTCTTTATAGGTTTGTCTATATGAAATGATGCTATCATAAATAACTCGCTCCTTATGCCCTTACAAAGCGGATACATTCACTTTGAGTGAATTTCTATAGAGTTGAGAAATAACTAAGACACAAATAGTTTAGGGGCTCGTTTTTCTCGATAACCAGAAAAGAAATCCTTGAAATGCCACATACCATCTCATACATTTGTTATACCATTTATGATTAAGTATACACTTTATACTCTACTCATACATACAAACATTGATCCGGCCAATATAACTCTCGTACATATATGTACATATGTATATTTATACAAAGTTCAATATTTGAGGTGTACGTGGCCTTCATATGGTAGGTGGTTGGCTTTACCTTCTCAATTCATTTTATGCCTTCAAAAACCTAATATTATTCTGAGATAACAACAATTTAAAAACTACACACACACACACACACACACACACATGTGCAAAAAACCAAACACAAAAAGACGAAAACAAAAAATAGGAACCGAAGACTATTACAATTTTAATACGAATTGTGTATACCCTGGCAAATAAATCAAATGATTTCAATTTGGATAAACATAAATTTAAGGCGAAAGTCTTAAAGTTTATAACTTTTGCGTTAGGCTTAAAAACAAATAATGGTATATATTGATATATAGGCCCTTTGAGGCCAATATCGGGCGTTTGTGGGGAAAATTTGAAATGTCCTTCTGGGTATTGAAGTTTACCCAATCTCTTACGTTCCACGATTATAGAATTTTTTGACTTTTCGAACCATAGGGTGCCTTTTGCTAATATGTACGACTAACTAACTAGTGGCGACGTGACAAAGTTGTTTGTGTATGCGTATGTATTGGTTCGGTGGGTCGTATGAGCGGTTTTTTTATACCCTTGCAGAGGGTATTATAAAATTGGTCAGATGTTTGTAACGCACAGAAGGAGACGTTTCCGACCCCATAAAGTATATATATTCTTGATCAGCATGAGAAGCTAAGTCGATATAGCCATGTCCGTCTGTCCGTCTGTCCGTCGGTGCGTACGCGTTTTACTCAGCCATCTTAAGAGCTATCGGGATGAAATTTTTTTTGGGAGCTTTTTTTTTACCCGGGTGAGATAAAGTATGAAAATCTTTGGGATCGGACTACTATATCATATAGCTCTGGAACAAAAATTTTTGCAAAAATTGGAGTATCCCCATGAAATTTACCAATATAATAGAATTTGATATAAAATCTCAGATCCCAAAATTTGACCCTGATCGGATAAATAGAACACAAGTTACAGTCTATATAAATCGGTTCAATCGCTGCCGGCAGCTCTGCTTGCTGCCTACTACGTCATCATCAAATCAACAGAGCACATGCATACACACACAGACGCAACGCTACATAAACTGTATGTGTATGCGTGCGTTGCTTTGCTTAGGGAATGAGGGAAGAAGAAGAACAAATTGTACATAGTATGAAGAGTAAAATTGTTTTGTTTGTATATTAATGAATTGAGTTGCAGAAAACAAATTTTGAACATGTGAAATTATTATTGTCAAGGACTGCAAGGGTATATAAACTTCGGCATAGCCGAATTTAACTTCTTTGATATTTTATACATCAGATTATGAAATTGCTACGAGAGAATGAGAATTGCACGAGGTTACTGCGTAAAAAGCGGCGAAATAAAACTGCTGACAGACATTGTGACGGGGACAGGTAGGTATACATACAGGTGTATTTCAGATAGGTGTTTTTTTTTTGTTGCTTTTGTTTTCGTGGTGAGCGAGAGAGCGAAGTTCTTCTCTATGGTCGTGACAAGTGCCACGCATGAACTGTTATTCTAGATACAGGTACTAAATTCTAGAACTTCTTGAATATTGTAAACAGTTTTATCAACAAAAAACAGAAAAGGAAATAACAACAATACATAGCTAAAATGCATGACGCAATGGGAAATCACAGGGCGTCAGTTTGTTGTTAAATGATTATGTATGTATTTAGAAATTCATCGAATACGTTTTTAAAAAGATGACTGACAAAAAAACGGAAATGACTAGACTCTCCCCTTTTATCTCCCCCTCCCTTCCTCTCTCTCTCTCTTGTCTAATAATAATAAAATGCGTTGTTGAATTTATTTTATAAATTTTGCCAAATAAAAAACAAATAGGTAAACAAAAACATAAAATAAAGTGTTTCTAATATTGCAAAGTAAAAGAATTAAACTAAAATGTTTTTAATAAACTTAAGTACAACAAATAGGCAAACATTATAATAAAATAAAAAACAAGTTGTCTACTTTGACAAAAAGAACAACAGATTCACTTTTTAAACGTTTGAACTGGAATAGAATTACCAGATTTTTGGGGAAAGTGTAACAGAAAAAGTCTAAAATGCTAGACTGGAACTATCTATGTCAGCTACTTTCCCTTAAAACATGTGTTAGATTCTAAGTAATTGTATGTCATTTTTGTATTTTTTGAGCAATTCAAGAAACGTTTGTCCAAATTCTAAGCACCGATATCACCCTGTGTCACAGATTCCAATGCGGCGGTGAATACATTCTTTTTAGTATATTTTTTAGAGAGTCAAACTCTATTTTATTTCAGGTATTTAGCGCAATTCTTTCGCCAGAGTTTTCCCCCTCACTAATTGCAAAAAATAAAAACCAGTGCGCCAAATAACTTTGTACTCAAAGAGGGAAAAATAAATATACATATGTATGTATGTACACTGTATTCGAGAAATGTGCATTTCCCGATCATTTTCGATTTATTTTTAGTTATATCTGCTGACGTTGCTAAAGGCGTAACACAGGTTAGTTTTGGCACTTTGCTTTGAAATGTTTTTTTTTTTTTTTTTTTTTTTGATACTTGTGTTTTAGCCCTCGTTCAAATATTTGCCTAAAAGTAGATAGTCAAGTGGAATCAAGTCATTTTAGCCTGCAATTTCTTATCAATATGGAGATCATTACTCAGCTATTTTGAATTCTAGTTGTCACAATTATTAATAATCTGTTTAATGTCGAAACTAATGTCAATATGTGGGGGAGCAAAATTGAACGTTCGTTTATACCATATTAAACAAATTATCATTAAAGACAGATTGATTACCAGGTTAAGTTGAGCTAGTTGTCATGCCGATTATGACGATTGTGAATATGTATTTTACGAGATATAGTAAAAATTAATGAACGTGTAACATTGCTACAGATAAGGCATAACTGGATGATATACGCAAAATTATATACATACATAGACAACAGATAACAGAAAAATGAAAGGAAAAATTGTTGTAGGAAAATTTGGAATGAGCTGACGTAATTTTAAAACCAAATACAATGATTAATCCGTGTTTGTGAAAGTTAAGAATTAAAATAATCTGCAGGTTTTTGAGTTTAGAACATCCAAAGTAGTTGTTCTAAAATCTAAAGTAAATTGTAACGTAAAAGTTGCAAATTTTCCTTAAAATTTTACAATTATAAATTCCAAGTACATATGTCACATTTGAATTTTGATTTTGCGTTAAAGCCTCATGATTTGGTCGATCTGGTAACTCTACTCATTAAGGAAGCTTGCTGAGCGAATTTTTTCAAAAAAGAGAAGCAAAGTCGCCGCAATGCGGCGAATTGTCGCTGCTTCTAAGTCAGGGCGAATTCTCGCACGTTTGTTTTTGTTTTTTACAGGGACGGAAAATCGAAGAAAATGAGTAAATTTGTAAACAAATGAAAGACATAATCTATTGAAAGTTAAAAAATGTAAAATTTTCATACGTAGCAAACAAACTCACAACCAGGATATTAATTACAATTGTATCTGACGACGACAAGAAGACCTTCATCTAACGGCAACGGACCGGGAGGACAGATGTTCTAGCATTATGTTAAAGCTTACGGACTTGAATGCAGATTGCCTCTTGAAGATATTTCAATATTGCTCGGAACGGGAATTGGTTGCTCTGTGCCGGGCTAATGTTTTTCTATGCGGGATTATAGAGAGACACATTTTCTATGGCTTGACGCAGGATCTGGTAATGTGTGGCCATCGGAATTCACCTAGCATAGAGGAGAGGTTAGTCCCGGCTAAGAACGAAATGACACTTGAATTGAAGTAAATGATTATTATTATTTTTTTTTTTTTTTTGCAACAGAAACAAAACACAATTGACCTACTGGGAGAGATTGAAAGTGTCAAAGAATTGGGTGAGCGGAATTTATCAGGAACGCCCCTACTATCATCATGCACAAATGTTTCCGACTAAATTGTGCCTGGAACGAGATAACTTATATATAACACATACAAGATATTTGAGACGTTATCGTAGATCGAGCACCGATGGTCTCCAGCGGCGTTACGAAGAGGAAATCCGAGCACCCACCAACAGTGACATTTCAGACTTTGTTAAGAAGGATGCCACTCTATTTGCGGGTCGAGTGTGTGGCACATGTTTTGTCTGGGATCCCGATGAAGGCATCACGGAACAGAAAATGCATCAGGCTAGCGAATATTTGTATTGTGTGGATTTTGTCAATGACCTTTATACAACTAGCACAGACAAATGCTGCAAAGTGTGGCATCGATCGCAGGAGTTTGGCTTGACCCATTTCGATTTGGTCATTCAGTTGCCACAACATTCATTCAAATCCCTTAAACTCAGCTCAGATGGCCAATGGCTCTATGGTGGACTGTACACGGACAAAGAAAGAAGAGCTCTGCGTGCCATACATATAGAAAGGTAGATCATTTGATTTAATCACTGTCATTTGTAAACTAATTTATAATACATATCTTTTTTTATTTTAGCGGCGAAGAAGTTGTATTCAATTCGAATACCATTTCCATATACGATCTGAAAATCAAGGACGACAACATTCTATTCACTGCCAACTTTGATACGACATTTCGGCTATTTGATCGTCGTATAGATAGAGATGTTGCCATTTATGAGGATCCGTTTGACTCATCCTTCTATTGTCTGGAATATGATGGATTGTACGGCGTGCTCTGTGGCACCAATCGTCATGCCCGTGTAAATCTTTACGATATTCGTATGTCCAAATATGTGCAGCTTTACTTTCCCGGCCGAACGCGCCAGCATAATAGCCGATCGCCAGTTTATAGTCTAGCCTGTGATAGTCGCTACATGTTTGTGGCCACCGATCATAATTTACGTGTGTTTGACTTTAAAACAAATTGTGGAATTCAAAGGGATTATGCCAACATGTACGACCAAACCCAAAGATACATTAAAGTGTAAGCAAAACTTGCAAAACCATCACATCGTCCTAATAAATTGAATCTGTGAAAACTTACTGAGGGAAGTTTTTTTTCTTTTGACTAATAGTCGCACCGCAATTTTTAGCTTTAAGACATCTCGATAGTCCTGCCGAGGAGCTGATAGTTTTCAACAAGTTATCGTTATTTAGGACTGGGAAAAAATTACAACTCCAAATGTTTTTGATGCCAATCGATAGAGATCATCAAAGACATTCTTGGACACTAAGTCTTTTCGTCCTGCGGCAAGATTTACGTATTTTAGAACTAAAAATTGAAAAAAGGATAATTGTCTCCCTCGTTATATCTCGGCAGGACATTGATCGATTTCACCAGGACATTCTGGAGCCTCCAGGATCAGGACTATCAAACTCCATTCATTCGAATTTTTGTAAGGGGGATAGTCAGAAAAATGGCAAACAATCGCAAAAAATCAAAAAAAGTCCTTTTTATTCAGCCACATCAAGGACGATCAGGATGTCCTTTGGGCAGATATTTGTCCTTGATGACCTGCTTTGACTAACACTAACAGATCCTGGAATGTCCTTCGGGCAGCTGAGGTAAAAGAACTTTTCTGTTTCAGAAAAAATGGTAAATATCTCGTGAGTCCTTTTTAAGGATCAGGACTAAAATGGTGTCAAAAATGCGAACCATCAAGGACTATAGTTGGTGCAAAAGACATATCTATAGTCCTGCAGGGACCCGAGATATCACGGATTTTGTCCAAATTTTAAAAAATTTTAAGCCAGTCGCCTACTAAGTAATTCTGTTGGCCTGGTACTTCATATTTTCTCCAGTGCGAATTTCGTAGTTAAAAGATCAAATTTCGCTGCCCGCCAAATTCAAAAAATCCGTTTTGGCGGTTGAACTCAAAAAATTCAAATGCCGAAAAGTCCGTTACACATTTAATAAAAATTTTAAAGCAGTTGCCTACTAAGTAATTCTGTTGGCCTGGTACTTCATATTTTCTCCAGTGCGAATTTCGTAGTTAAAAGATCAAATTTCGCTGCCCGCCAAATTCAAAAATCCGTTTTGGCGGTTGAACTCAAAAATTCAAATGCCGAAAAGTCCGTTACACATTTAATAAAAATTTTAAAGCAGTTGCCTACTAAGTAATTCTGTTGGCCTGGTACTTCATATTTTCTCCAGTGCGAATTTCGTCATTAAAAGATCAAATTTCGCTGCCCGCCAAATTCAAAAAATCCCGCCGGGCGGTTGAATTTAAAAATTCAAATGCCCAAAAGTCCGTTACACATTTAATAAAAATTTTAAAGCAGTTGCCTACTAAGTAATTCTGTTGGCCTGGTACTTCATATTTTCTCCAGTGCGAATTTCGTAGTTAAAAGATCAAATTTCGCTGTCCGCCAAATTCAAAAAATCCGTTTGGCGGTTTAATTTAAAAATTCAAATGCCCAAAAGTCCGCCACACATTTAATAAAAATTTTAAAGCAGTTGCCTACTAAGTAATTCTGTTGGCCTGGTACTTCATATTTTCTCCAGTGCGAATTTCGTAGTTAAAAGATCAAATTTCGCTGCCCGCCAAATTCAAAAATCCCGCCGGGCGGTTGAATTTAAAAATTCAAATTCCCAAAAGTCCGTTACACATTTAATAAAAATTTTAAAGCAGTTGCCTACTAAGTAATTCTGTTGGCCTGGTACTTCATATTTTCTCCAGTGCGAATTTCGTAGTTAAAAGATCAAATTTCGCTGCCCGCCAAATTCAAAAATCCCGCCGGGCGGTTGAATTTAAAAATTCAAATTCCCAAAAGTCCGTTACACATTTAATAAAAATTTTAAAGCAGTTGCCTACTAAGTAATTCTGTTGGCCTGGTACTTCAAATTTTCTCCAGTGCGATTTTCGTCGTTAAAAGATCAAATTTCGCTGCCCGCCAAATTCAAAAAATCCGTTTGGCGGCTAAATTTAAAAATTCAAATGCCCAAAAGTCCGTTACACATTTAATAAAAATTTTAAAGCAGTTGCCTACTAAGTAATTCTGTTGGCCTGGTACTTCATATTTTCTCCAGTGCGAATTTCGTAGTTAAAAGATCAAATTTCGCTGTCCGCCAAATTCAAAAAATCCGTTTGGCGGTTTAATTTAAAAATTCAAATGCCCAAAAGTCCGCCACACATTTAATAAAAATTTTAAAGCAGTTGCCTACTAAGTAATTCTGTTGGCCTGGTACTTCATATTTTCTCCAGTGCGAATTTCGTAGTTAAAAGATCAAATTTCGCTGCCCGCCAAATTCAAAAATCCCGCCGGGCGGTTGAATTTAAAAATTCAAATTCCCAAAAGTCCGTTACACATTTAATAAAAATTTTAAAGCAGTTGCCTACTAAGTAATTCTGTTGGCCTGGTACTTCATATTTTCTCCAGTGCGAATTTCGTCATTAAAATATCAAATTTCCATAAAACAAAAAAGTGCTGATTACTTTGTCGTTTAAAGGATAATTTTAATATCCTGTGGCATGATGAAAGTCCTTGTCATCGCGCATCTATTGGCATCGCCATGTCCTGGAATATCCTTCGGGTAGCCGAGAAAAATGACATTTTCAGAAAATTGCATGTCCTGCATCCTTAGATGACCCCAAGTTTTTTTAATGCCAATGGATAGAGGTCATCAAGGACATCCTAGGAAACCATGTCCCTTCGTCCTGTGGCAGGATTTGTAGATTCTAGAGCTAAAAAACGAAAAAAGGATAATTTTCTCGAAGCCATATCTCAGCAGGACATTGATCGATTTCCCCAGGACATCCTTTTTTAGAGCCTTCAGGATGTAGACTATCGATCTGCATCCAAGGATTTTTAATATCCTTCCAAAAATTTTGCTCGAATTTTTGTAAGGGGGAGAGTCAGAAAAATGGCAAAAAATCGCAAAAATACAAGAAATATCCTTATTACTCAGCCATTTCAAGGACGATTAGGATGTCCTTTGGTCAGATGATAGTCCTTAATGAGCTGCTTCGACTGACACTAACAGATCCTGGAAAGTCCTTCGGGTAGCTTAGATAAAAGGACTTTTTTGTTTAACGAAAAATGGCGAATATCTCGCGAGTCCTTTGAAGGATCAGGACGAATCTGATGTCAAAAGATTCGAATCATCAAGGACTATAGTTGGTGCAAAGGACACGGCGATAGTCCTGCGGGGAGCGGAGATATCAAGGATTTTGTGGTTTTCTGCAGGTTTTTTCTTCTTTTGATTCAATTTGGGACTTGGAAAAATTACAAGTCCAAAAAACAAAAAAGTGCTAATAACTCAGTCGTTTTAAGGACAATTTTAATATCCTGTGGCATGATGGAAGCCCTTGTCATTGCGCATCTATTGGCATCGTCACGTCCTGGATTGTCCTTCGGGTAGCCGAGAAAAAGGACATTTTCAGAAAATTGCATGTCCTGCATCCTTAGATGACCCCAATTTTTTTTAATGCCAATCGATAGAGGTCATCAAGGACATCCTAGGAAACCATGTCCCTTCGTCCTGTGGCAGGATTTGTAGATTCTAGAGCTAAAAAACGAAAAAAGGATAATTTTCTCGAAGCCATATCTCAGCAGGACATTGATCGATTTCCCCAGGACATCCTTTTTTAGAGCCTTCAGGATGTAGACTATCGATCTGCATCCAAGGATTTTTTAATATCCTTCCAAAAATTTTGCTCGAATTTTTGTAAGGGGGAGAGTCAGAAAAATGGCAAAAAATCGCAAAAATACAAGAAATATCCTTATTACTCAGCCATTTCAAGGACGATTAGGATGTCCTTTGGTCAGATGATAGTCCTTAATGAGCTGCTTCGACTGACACTAACAGATCCTGGAAAGTCCTTCGGGTAGCTTAGATAAAAGGACTTTTTTGTTTAACGAAAAATGGCGAATATCACGCGAGTCCTTTGAAGGATCAGGACGAATCTGATGTCAAAAGATTCGAATCATCAAGGACTATAGTTGGTGCAAAGGACACGGCGATAGTCCTGCGGGGAGCGGAGATATCAAGGATTTTGTGGTTTTCTGCAGGTTTTTTCTTCTTTTGATTCAATTTGGGACTTGGAAAAATTACAAGTCCAAAAAACAAAAAAGTGCTAATAACTCAGTCGTTTTAAGGACAATTTTAATATCCTGTGGCATGATGGAAGCCCTTGTCATTGCGCATCTATTGGCATCGTCACGTCCTGGATTGTCCTTCGGGTAGCCGAGAAAAAGGACATTTTCAGAAAATTGCATGTCCTGCATCCTTAGATGACCCCAATTTTTTTTAATGCCAATCGATAGAGGTCATCAAGGACATCCTAGGAAACCATGTCCCTTCGTCCTGTGGCAGGATTTGTAGATTCTAGAGCTAAAAAAACGAAAAAAGGATAATTTTCTCGAAGCCATATCTCAGCAGGACATTGATCGATTTCCCCAGGACATCCTTTTTTAGAGCCTTCAGGATGTAGACTATCGATCTGCATCCAAGGATTTTCAAAATCCTTCCAAAAATTTTGCTCGAATTTTTGTAAGGGGGAGAGTCAGAAAAATGGCCAAAAATTGCAAAAATACAAGAAATATCCTTATTACTCAGCCATTTCAAGGACGATCAGGATGTCCTTTGGTCAGATGATAGTCCTTAATGAACTGCTTCGACTGGCACTAACAGATCCTGGAAAGTCCTTCGGGTAGCTTAGATAAAAGGACTTTTTTGTTTAACGAAAAATGGCGAATATCTCGCGAGTCCTTTGAAGGATCAGGACGAATCTGATGTCAAAAGATTTGAATCATCAAGGACTATAGTTGGTGCAAAGGACACGGCGATAGTCCTGCGGGGAGCGGAGATATCAAGGATTTTGTGGTTTTCTGCAGGTTTTTTGATCTTTTGATTCAATTTGGGACTTGGAAAAATTCAAAGGATTGATTTGGAAATCCTTTGGCATGATGGAAGTCTTTGTTCATTCGGGTCGACTAACAACGCCATGTCCTGGAACTTCTTTTAAAAAGTGGAAAAAAGACTTTTCGAGGAAATTTAATGTCCTGCCTACCCAACATAACCCCAACCTGTCTGATGCCTATCTCTAGAGATTATTAAGGACACACTGTTTTAAATACTTTTTATAAACAATATATTTTCATTTTTATTCACCTGCCGACAATTTGGAACCTTACATATTAAATGACCACAAACTTATTGCCTAATGATACACAAAAAAAAAAAGGAATAGATAAAGAAACACAAACAGGAAACTTTAAAAGGATCCACTTAAAAATCATGTACACTGACATAACTCCAAGATAAAAACTTAGTCTTGTATGCCTGAATGACTATGTATGTATATGGTAGGTACATATATATATATACATATATATATATAAAAGGTATTGTTATTTATAGGTTATGTGTCTAGAATATAACTATATAGACATACATATACATATATGTACATATATATAGATACACGCGGTTATACATGTGTATGCGGAAAATGTACTTGAATTGTATTTTATTAATTTGCCATTTGATGATGATTTCAAGTATTTGTAATACTTCTTCTGTTTAGCTTAGATTAAAAGAGTAATTGTTTATTTGGAAACAGAATGATTTCAATTTTTGAGAATAAAAGTTCTACCTTAGATTGAGCCGAAAAAATTCGTTGCTTGTTCAGCAGGCACTTTAACCACGCTATTTTCTTTGTTTTTGTTTTGTTTTTACGAAATTTGTTGCATTTTCAATTTTTGTGCGCGTTTTTCTGTTTTTCTTTTTGTTGTTGTAGTTGTTGTTCTCTTGATGGACTATAGCCGAAAAAAATTAAGTTAATTAGCGAGATAATTGATTAAAGGGGGGAAGGAGAGAAAGGAGAGGGGATCGATCTATTGGTATTGCCATATCCATTATCTAACTGTACATGCGGACTACAAATGTTTGGAGACGGAATGGCACATATTTCGTCTGCCACTGGCGACTATCTAGTTGTAGTACAGTTTGTATTCTCTGAAGGATTTTCCGGCGATGACCGGATGTTATCGGAATTCGTTGGCACTTCAGTTGTTTCTAATCCCTCACAGCCATGATCTAGACCCTCATTAAGGGCAGCTGCCAATTCGCCATTAAACTGCAGCAGACATCCCAGGGCACCGAAATAACCCTCATGCTCAAGGAACAGACCCTTCATGGTGCCATTTGACCAGAATTCCATTGCATAGGCAAGCAACTTCATTGAAATTGGATTCACACGCAGGAAATTGCCCACGAAAACAACCTAACAGAGACAAGAAGGTGATGAATAAATATATGACAAGAAATCATTTTATCAATTACAATTGACTTACCCTATCGATCTTCTCATTCAAGGCACACATACGGGCTATGGAGCCAATGTTATTGGTTATAGTCACTAACGTGGCATTGGCCAAATCTTCGCGGGACACCGACACACGTTTGTCATTGATGTGCATTTGCCCAAAACTGCAAATTCAATTACGATGGGCTTAAATTTTCAATTTACTAGAGTTGAAAATAAGTTTTCTCTTACCTAGAGGCTACTAAATCGCCAGGCAAACCAAAGCGATTATAGTCACCGCCATAGATATCCTTGACCAGTTTATCCACCTTACGATTGTCACCTTTGGTAGCCAATTGAATGGCTTCTTCGAATGTGGTGCAGCCAGTTAGCAAGCAACATAGTCCCAGGAATGTTCCTCCACCCAAACTAAGCAAGACGATTGAAATAAAGAAAAGAAATTATTACAAATCAAACTTCTTTGGAGAATTACCCTTCTAGTAAACAATATCTAAGTTTGTGAATAAAGCTTTGGCCTTTTACAAACTGATAACATATAAATGACGTTATCTCCTAGTTTTAAGAATATTTTTCATTCCATTGTCTCGAAAACACTTGAGTATAAACTTATTGGAAGATTAAGTTCCTAATAACACTTCACAGTAAGAATTTAGTGTCTTTTTTTGATGTTTACCTTGTGCCCGAAATGCGTTTATAGTTATCTGGTCCATAGACAGCCAATATAGATACACCTGATCCCACATTTACCAGGATGAATGGAAATGGTTGAGAGAAATTAAAAGCACGCTTCTCGCTTTTTCTAAAGAAAAAAATAATAATAAATATTAGTATCAAAAGGTATCTATTAAACAATTTGTTTTCAACTTACACAATATCTCGGGCATTTTCATAGTAATAGCATTCCGTACGATTGTGCAGATCGGCAAATAGTATGCCCTTAATTAATGTATCCAATTCATCGAACTTAGCCAATTTCATATTGACTTGATCACGAAAATCTTTCTCAAATTTGAATGCACCTCCGCCGGTGGCACAGACAGTGGTTACCAATTCGGCCATGCCCTTTTGCTTAGCCAAGGATAGAAAATTACCCATATCTGTGGTCTGGAATCGTATGAAATGCAATGAGCCGCGTCGCTTTCGTATTTCCACATTGTCCATCTATATAAATTACACAAAATTTGCATTATAATATTTCTATTAATAAATTTTCAAATAGGTATTACATAAGAGCACGTGGAACAATTAGGCCTGAGACAGACATTCTTGACCACGAATTGTGTGTGTTGTATAGGGAAATTAGTTACGCAAATACAGAACGACGAACGTACACCCGACAGTCGGCAGTCAAAAGTCAATGAATGCGACGCCATGTAAACTTGTTGACGCTTCTATATATGTACATATTATATACCAACCGACGGACAATCAAAGTTCAAAAAATGTGGCGAAAGTGTTGGAAAAAAGAGAGGGAAAAAATTGTACAAAACCAAGGAGCTAGTTTTTATACCCTTTTAATTTTAGTCTCTTCGTCTCTAGAGTGAGGGAGGATTGATCGAAGAACAAAGTTTGCCTCTTAACTTTTGATATCCAAGATCAATCTCCTACTGCAACTAAACATAGATTCGCCACAATAACAATCTATGTTCTGGTCTGTGGCCAACCAAAACTAATGGCTACAACGTCATTAGATAAATTTCCATATTTTAGCATTGACAAAAGGGATGCAAATGCACCAAACAAAAAACATCTGGCCTATCCGAATGTCTGACTGGAGAGTGTGGATCATTTTTGTTTTGTACACATTTTGAAGGTCGCTAAAGCAAACGAGCAACGTACAATATTATAAAGTCAGCAGACGACCCCCGAGATACGAGATCCCGGTTCGAAGCCGATAAGATGACGATCATGATCACGATGATGATGATGATGATGATGATGATGTTAAGAGACGAGCAAGTCGATCAGATGCGATGCTAATGCCCTGCCTGGCGTATTGACATACATCTTGACATTTGGTTACAAAATCACTAACTAATACTAACTTGACTTGTTTGTTTCTTAAGTTCGTTGGTTTGTTTGGTTGGTTGGTTGTTGTCGATGTCGCTCGCTGATCGTTGGGCAATGTCTAAAACATCAACCTTGTGCTGCGTGTTGCCCCTCTTACTCTTACTGTTACTCTTACCTGCAAGTGCGTATCTCGATGTCCGGTTTTGCCATATGCTGAGTTTCTGGTCAAATAGCGTCTGATATTTCGTAAGATACCGGCTTCGCGGTCCTGCTCATCGGGCGTAATATCCTTGGGCTCAAAGTATACCAGCTTTGTCAGAGTACCGCCAATGTCCATGCCAAACCATGGCATTGCTGTAATAAATAAAACATTTTCAATTAATATCAATGCCTTAAATCATCAACTTCAATTGTTCATTTTACAGTTTATGGTAAATTTTAGCATCAACAATCTTATACAGCATTGGGAATGTGTTTTTTAGGGACAAGCCCTCGCGGCATTTCCGGACATACATAGATAATGTGTTTCATCCGTGTTAACTTAATCTAATCATAATTTCACTCAATATTATCCGGAAGTGGAAAACTAATACTGTCAATTTTCTAGAGGCAACAATAAATAAAATACAACAAATTATTATGACAGCTTCTCTTGAGATAAGGTAACACTTCTAGAATTTCATTCGATTGGGTAGCACTTTCTTCATTTGTCAAATCAAACTACATACTTAAAAGTTATCTGCATAGAGAAACAACAACACTTGAATATTACTTCTCTTTGTTTTTGAACAAAATGATGAGTCAAAAATTCAAATCTATTTTATTTCGTCCATCAAATGAACTTTATTTTGAATTATATGAAGATAATTGTGAAAATAATTGTTTATAAGTAATCTAAGCCCTTCAAATGGCTTCTTAATGTTGAGTACATACTAGAGATTTTCCTTTTAGTAGGTGATTTTTGTTTTTTGTAGACTTTACTACACAAGTTTACTAGAAATTTAAGCACATAAACCTTTAGGTAATTGATTTTTCTCCCAAAAAGGGGCATTCCGGATCAATAGTGTGCTTAAAGTCAACTTAAAAGGGGCTAAGGTCGCAGACAAAAACATTAAGATTTAATTACTTTGCGAACTACTAGTTAACAGAATGTTTTAGCTTATGAAAGACAATACGTCAAGTTGTTGGTTATAAATCTTAACTTAATTGCGATTCGATCATTTAAAACAATCCTCGCTCTAATCAGAGACCCTAAGCAATATGAAACTGTAACTATGGCCAATTCAATGCCATTCTCTTCGGTTCAACAGGGCCAAGCGCAACAAGTTTGCATAGAAAACCACTCTGAACACTAATGAAAGCGGCGCTCTTTGTGGGGGTCAAGGGAAGAAAAACGTTTAAAATGTGAATTTTCAAATCAATTTTTTGCTAAACACAATCCCAAGACTATTAATCTATATACATATAAGAACTGTCCTATTTGATTGTTGCACTGTAAAAACACATTTCAAAATGAACTTTAAGCCGCAAAGTAGCAGAAAAGTAGTTCAAGAGGCTCGTGGCTTGGTGGTGTCAAGATCAAACAAACAGGTGTAGAAAGAGGGAGAGACTAAGTATATATGTAGATAAACGCACCACTTTGTATGATCAGATCAAAGATCGATGTAAAATGCAATGCTTCAGGCATATTTGATGTGACTTCCTTTTGTTTTATTCTAGTTAGTTAGAAATCGTTGCACATGAGCTTCAATTGTAATTAGTAATCACTGTTAACACGTTTCTTATTTTTGTTTTCACCGATATATACTGACTGAGCTCACATCTATATAGTTTTTATATAGAAAGTTTATAAGTGTGTGAGTGTGTGTTGTGTGTGTGTTTTTATTATTATTGTATGTAGGTTGGTCTATAGCGAGAGCAACAACCAAAAACCGGAAACATTTTTACTCAATCGGCAGCAAAACAAACGCGTCAAGCGCAACACATTGATGGCCACCAACCAAGCAAACCAACTGACTGACTGCCGGGAATGATTATATATTAGCCGTAAATACACACAATTGAACTGAATATTGGCGAAATTGGGAAATCATATCGAATACTAAAACGAACCATGTGCGATGCGCCACCAACAATACTAAAAGGTGAGTACAAAAGAGTTGAATTATTAGTGTGGCAAAGAAGACAAAGAGAGAGAGAGAGAGAGTGTGACAATGGGCTAACACACACACACACACCTTTCTTATCGGGGGGCACTTTAGCTAACGAATAGCTTATCGCAAGTTGAAAATGTCCAAAATGACCATAGAGATATTGGTAGTTACACCACACACCACACACACGCACATACACCCAAATCCATAACTATATCCACACCCAATACTATGTAAGAGAGACAGAGAGTGAGAGAGAGAGATCTCCAATTGACGATTTTATCAACAAGTGCCCCATCATGTTGTGCTTGGAGTATAACATGTACTTGTATCTCCCCCAAACCGACCCCTACATAGCTAAACATATGTACATATGTTTCACATAATCACAGTCAATAGTCAATAGTCAAAAGTCGTCTGCCAATCAAAATCAAATGAGTGGGAATTTCTTGGATGGTTGATATCTATCTAAATTCTGCAAATTTGCACCCCAAACCAGCAATGAAATCAATAACAATCAAAGGTGATTCCTATTTCTTATCTTCTTGCAAGAAAATTATGACGAATTATTATTATTATCTATAAATTATAAGTAGCTAAGCAAACTGAAGCTAAGGACACCTTGCTATAATATTTGTGATTCAACTCAATGTCCTACAATTCTTCATCTTCATTTTCCCTATATCTGATGAAAAGAAGTAGATAAAAATTACAAAATATTTGCCATTGATTATTTTACAAAGTAAAACAAAAAAAAAAGTTGGAAACCTAATCACATTTAAAAATAAATGTTTATTCTCATTATTAATTTAGCTGGTCTAAATACTTTGTAGGTAAATGACTGAATAAATATATGCATATAGTTAACACCAATTTGAACTTTGTCTGAAAAAAAAAACCTAAAAGAACTCTGTTCCTTTTTATTTATTTTTGTCTAATTTGTATTGTTAATTTGTCAGAGGTTAATAAAATAAGTAAATTAAGGGAGATTACAAAAGGAATAACACTTTAAGTATAAAGAAATGAATGGGTTAATGGGAAGTGGCATATCTAGGGAGAAAGAACCCGGCTCAGTTTGTTAGAATGGCATATCCTGACATGATCGAAAACAAAGTCTTTTTCTTCCAAGTGCACTTATGTGTATATATAATTACATTTACAAATATATATGTGTATGTATATATAATTCAATCGTTTTTGCGATTTTGTATATTAGTTTTGCTTATGAAAAATTGTGAAAACATTTACGTCAATCGAATTGAAGGGACCTTGTTAGATAACCCCTTAGATAACCAAAATTCTAATTGGGGGTGTGCTGATAGTAAAACCCTAATCGAAATTACTTATGTGTATGTATATAGATGGATGAAGAGGGGGGCGGTTGTGGGATTCGACGATCTCTGCCCTCTTTGTGTGTCAGAAAAGTCATCCCCTCCGAAAATTGCATTTCTTTTTTGGAAATTTTTCCCTTCGTTTGTTGTCAATGGAAAAGTTTATAAAAAAAAAAAAAAAGAAGAAAGAAACACAATCTTTGTTTAAACCCGAGATAACCATGTCAAATAGACGGACAGAGAGGGAGGGAGAGAGATAGAGAGGAAGAAGAGGGCATGAACAAGTGGCACACGCCGATTGAGTGTGTTCAGTGATTCAATTGATTGTTTAACTTACACATCAGTTCATCAATGTGAGGAGAAGTAGGAGAATTTGTGGAGGTGGTCTGATTGTGATTCTGTTTCTGACTGGGATTGGAAATGGGATTGGCAGCAGCAGGCGACATCATGCGATCCGCGACACTCTGATGATAATAACATTTCTCAACTGACTGTTCCGATTCGATGCTATTATTATTGTTATTATTATTATTCTTGTTGTTGTTGCTGCTGCTCTCCGTTTTTGTTGCTGTTGTTGATGATTTAAGCTTGCCTCCACCACCTCCGCTGCTGTTGTTGTTGTTATTATTGTTGCTAGTACCGAAGGCAGCACGCCATGAAGCCCGCCATGAGTTTCTTTTTGCTGAGATCACAGGTGATGATGATGTTGGGGGATTGGTTGTGGATGATGCCAGTGAGGCATTCGTTGATTTCTTATCGTTATGCAATTTAAATATTTTCAAATTGAATGAATATTTCGTGTCGCGAGTGGGAACTTTCATTTTGCCTCGTTTTTTTGTTGTTGTTGCTGTTGTTATTGTTGACTTGACTGACTGCGTGAGTGAGTGAGTGAGTTACTTAAATGAATATCGCCGCTTAGCACTTATCACAGAGATTATATTTTTAAAGCATTCACAGCTTTTTTTTATATTCCTTTACAACTTCATTGAAAATTCTCAAAAAAATAAAATATATATCCACATCTGCCGTAGGGAAAGCGGCGGAGCGAAAGAAGGGAGAAAATCTCAAAGCTTACGCTTTTAACACTCTCAATTCGATCCGATTTGAAACGATATGTTGACCGTTCGAAAACAAGCATGAAACGCGTTTGAATGAAATTTTATTTGTCACTTCGTCGTTGAAAACGATGCGACGCGAAGTCGAAGTCGACGTCGACTTTTGTTGAAGCGCGGCGCGTCGTTGACGACGCTTCGTTCGCATACATGTACATATGTATGTATGTATGTACATAGGTAGGTATGGCCGTATATACACCTGTATCTGCACCTATATATATACATATATATATACATAGGTACATATGTATATGCATGCTCATTAAGACGGACAAACTGAACTTAAAACGTTACGAAAAACTCAATTTTAATGAAACCAAAGCAATGACCAGGTATAAACCCTATTTCAAAGTGTCGAAAAAGCTTGACAAATTTTGTTGTTTCTTCTCGTTCCCTCTATATCTTCTACAATCATACCGCTAGCACCTCATAAGGCCAATCACCTGTTCCCATCTTTCTCTCTCGCTCTATCATTCACACTGCCGATAATCAAACTATTGTATTGTAACCGCCAAAATCGTGTGTGCGAAAGGCAAAGGGGGAGGTAGAGTGAGAGAGAGAGCTGGTGTAAACAAACTTTGATTAGCCAAAGATCCTACTACTTAGATTGGATTTTATTGTTAGACTTTCCATTCACTTGTTGCAGTCACTCGTCACTCTTCTAATGCCTGGTTCAATAATGTTATTTAATCTATGTCTTAGTCTATGAAATCATCTCTCAGACGCGTGCTTTCAAAAATTGCATGATTTCGATAATATTTCTGTACATACGCATTACAATCTGAAACATTTCTAGCTTTCATGTCCATAACTATTTATGGTATAAACGTCACTCTCATTGTCTACATTTTCCATTAATGGAATAAAATTACATTAAATTATTCGGTCATCTTTCGTTTTCCAACAGCTTTTGAAAGCCATTTTCGAATGAGTTTGGGTTAAGACAACTAAATTTCAGCACATTCACTGAAAAGCTACCGACAAATTTATTTGAAATCGAAAGTGATATTTGAGCTTAGTTAATTGATTGTAAATTCAGTTAAATGCTTGTTAAGTCTTCATTGACGTTCTCTTTTCTCATGTATGTACATACATACATACATACATATGTATAATCTTTGGACTCAATTCGCATTGAGTCTCGTTCGAATAATTAAAAATTTTCTGTACTGACGACCGAATAGTGATTTTCAATTCTTTATACGCACACATTTCCCGGACGTAGATGACATCAATTACATTCGAATTTGAATTATTTTCAGTGTCATAATTAACGTCAGAATGGTTTATACATTAAAATGATATTGACACAAGCTTACGAAGTTTAAAAATCCTTTACATTATCAAGAAACTGAGACCGAAGGAGGAATCTCCCCATTTAAATTTATCTGCGAATCTAAACCTATTCCTATTTTTGTAAAAGCATCCGCATTTTAAAGACGATAGGAACAACAACATTCGTATTTGGGTAAACATGTTAAAATAAACTAAATATATGCATTTAAATATAAGAAGTTATTTTAAAAAGTTTTTTGGCCCCTTCTTGAGGTGCACTTAATGTAATTACCTTTAGCCAATTGCTTCTTCAGGGCTATATGATCATCTTCGTCCAGCATTTGCATGTTGATATCTAAGACGTTCTAAGTAGGTGGGTGGGATTGAGCCAAATGCCAGTTTGTTTTGGATACACGGTCTTGAAATTCACTCGCGAAGTATCTCTCTCTCTCTTTCTTTCTCTTTCTGTCTTTTTCTGGTTAGGCTCTTGCCACAAAACAGAAGAGAACCGAAGCAAATCTCTGGCACCGGTCGTTCAATTTGTTATCGCCGAAGACAATGGGACCCGGGAACTGTAGCAAAAACAAATTGAAAGCGTGACTCAGCAGCTGGTCGTTTAATTGAATTGGGTGGTAATGATAATGATGACTGAGATGTTGATGGCTACAAAGGAGGTGGTGGCGGCGGTGATGGGATGGTGCAGCAATAGCAGCGCATCGGGGAGCACGTTGAGAGCACAGGTTCCTCCTTTTTTTGTATTTACACTGCGTTTTTTTTGGGAAAGATGAATGTGCTTTAGAACATTTTTGAGATACCCAAATGAAATGATTCCAAATCGTGCCAAGCGAGATAAATTATTAAATATCAATTGAAAAACACTTTTGCCAAAACTTGAAAACTGTTTTTCCACATAAATTGTAAATCTAGTGGCCTTCCGTCACAGCTGTTTTTTCTTCTTATGTATTAGGCCCTTAGTACTGGTATCTAGAACTGGTTCTTGATGAAATTATGGTACATTTCAAAAACAAACGTTTTACTTACAATTGAAATCAATACAATGTTATTTTGCTACATTTACATACGTAGCACAATCGGGCTGAAATTGCTTAATTTAATATTGAGTTTAATTCAAAAGCCATGTAGATGTCGACATAAAGTAGACTAAATTTGAACTTTTATATACATCTAATTGTACGCAGAAGTCCAGTTTAAAAAGTTTTTATTTTATTCTTGTACTGAACGTAACTCTGGGTTGAAATGGAACCAGTAAAAAAATGTAGAACAAAATCTATCGATATGCTTATCGAAATCGTATTGTGCTTGCACTTTCCAACACTACTACACACACAGCTGAAGCATCCAAATCAAAACAATCGCTTTTATTATTTACAAAACTTTTGGACAAAAACACAATAAAAAAAATGCTTAAAACAAATACACAACAAGACATTAGTAGTTTTACATTTCCGGATAAATGGCAAGACAGCGCGGAAATGCAGATGCTATTTTCCATATTTCGTCCGCGACATCTCAACACCGAAGATTACGACATAAAGATGAAATTTTGGAAGGATCTAATTACGCATTATTGCAAATTCCATAGAAAATGCAGTTTTAGTTTGCAAGAGCTGCAACTGCAATTCATGAGAGGTGAACAGGTACCCGCTTGTCTTAATACCGTAATTCAAGAGATGCATGAACAAAAACTATTGCGACTTCTCAGCATATATGAATATGATTCGTCGATTTCTTGGAGTAGTTGGCTAATCTCAAGCCTGGTGCAGCGTCCCCTTTCTTGGGGTTGGCAGCGACTTAAAAATAGCATTGTGCCTGAGAGTTTGGACAGAAACTTATCTATGGAATGGGTACATTTAGAAGTTTTACAGGTAAGACACTTTGAATCAAAATTTCTATAATAACAATTTGAACACCGTACCTCTATGTTCTTTCTTAGAATATTTGCAATGAAATAATTGAAAAAGTATTGCATAAAAACCGTGGGAAGCTGCTACATTTTGACGGCTTCAAGGACCTTTGCAAGGATTCCAATATATCTACAGCCACTGATCGAGATTTAACTACATGTGTACACCACTTAAATACTCAAAATCTTATTGGTTTGGAATTCACAATGAAAGAGGCAACCCGTTGCATTCATTTAATAAAAATACCTGCAGACAATAAAGATAAACATAATCTCGTAATCAGCGAGGCCGATCATGCCATGCACAATCTTCAGATGACTCAGGCTAATCTTCTCCAGCAACTAGAAACCCTTGAAGTAAATATCAAATTCAATGATGATAAAGTGCGTCAATATCTCAAGGAGAACAAGAGGCAAATGGCCAAAACTTATCTACGTAAACGACATCTATTGGAAAAAAAATCATGAGCGTCGAAGCATTGCACTGCACAATATTGAATCCTTACAATTAAGTGTGGATGAGGCCCAGAATAGTGGTGTCGTGCTGGATGCCTATAAAATCGGTTCGAAAACGTTGCAGAAAGTGCTCACCGATTCGGGACTTAAATACGATAATGTTGATGAAATATTGGCCGATGTACGCGACACTATGGATCAGCATAAAGAAGTTCAAGACGTTATGTCCAACACCGCTGCCCTCCAAGATGAAGATCTGGATCTAGAAAAGGAGCTTACAGATCTTCTCGATGAATCGAAGGAAGAGAGGAGAAAAACTACTCCTCCTGCCAAGACGAATAACAACAGTGATAAGGTAGAAGTTCTAATATCCGATGAAGATATGCTTGCCATGTTGGACGAATTAAGCATTGAGGAGGGCAGCATAGGGGAGCAGGCAGTTCGTCTTAAGAAATTACATACATGAGATTTAAATGGATGTTATGAAATTATATATATGTATGTGTACAACAATGAAATTACAAGATATAAAAAAATTTGAATTGAAATATTTTGCAGTTTTTCTTTTTTCTGTTGGTACTTTGTCATACTTGGTTTTTATTTTTTTGGTTTTTTTTTTAATCTATATCATTTTTGTACAAAATGCATTGTTACTTATGAGATATTGGCTTAGTTGCTAATGGCTAGACAAATGTTTCCGTAAGTTGGAATTCAAAAATATACACATACATATACATACATACATGTCTATAGGTAAAAGTACAAATGTATATAGTAGGGGTATTTTCTGTTCACGTTACTAATAGTAATATTATACACCAAATGTCTGAGGGAATTCGATTCCGGTGCATATACATATGTATACATATATACATATGCACATATATATTTAATATACCAAATTGTTGTATTAGATTTAGGCATGGGTATATATGTATATATGTAAATATCAAGAATCAGAAGCAATTTAGCAAAATGCTTCCTTGTTCGGCAATCAGCTAATTTAGTATCTATATAGATATATGTCTATATATATATACACATATATATGTATATAGATCGATTCATCTATGGTAATCACTAAGGCAAAATTTTTGCGCATTGTCACAAGCAGACGCGGCGCCATTTCCAACTGTGTGCTCCGCCCCTCCTCCATGAGGTTTGTTATGTGTGGAATTGGAAAAGTATCAAAATACTTAAAATTGTACAGATAAAACAGATCAGTACCGGCAGGATCACAATGAAGCGCAGTGATCTATATATAAAGGAATTTAAATCATGTATTAAAAACGATATAAAGTTATCGTCGTCATTTAGGCCAAAAGTTTGAACACCCTTACAAAATTCCCATACTCCCTCAACCTGAAAGGTATTGTATGTACATTGCCCAATATCGTAAAAAGCGATTATCGTATCGACTTAGAAAGACGACATACATATTGTATGGGGATAACTTTGTTTAAATAATTTTTATGACGGATCGATTAATTCCAGGGATATAGAATTCATTTTTGACCTGATCTATGATGCATACTGTTGGGTTTTCAGAAACAATTTTGGCATTTTGAACTCTCTTTCTTTATCTAACTTTCTTACCTGCCAGGCCCTAAGGCCGGGTGTCAGAGATTCAGATCCATATCGGCTTCCAGATCAATGTGATTTATAGAATTCGCTGTGCTATTAAAGATTTGATTATCGCCTGTAGTGCTATCCGTTGGTGCACTTCCACCTCCAGCTCCACCGGCTCCACCTGTGCGCTTGGATTTACCTAACAGCCAGCAAGAGAACACTTTGTCCAAATATTGCATGTTAATAAATGTGATTGGATGATATCGGGTTGGGTTTATCTTTTTTATTCTTTAGCATGATCAAAAAAAAAAGGAAACGAAAACGCACAAAATATAGGAAGGACGCGTAGGCGTAGGTAAGATAGGAAAGGACAAATACAAACCACTCGATCTAGAGGGCTCTAGCGATATCCATTTCGTGTGGAAAATATACAATAGTTTAAAAAAGAGCTAACCAATTAGTAAATAATTGATTTCCATTTAAGAAATGAAATCAATTGGAAATGGCAAGGATGTGTGTGTGTGGTTGTGAAAATGCTTCTGTGTGTGTGTGTGTTATGGATTTGAATTAATGATTAAAGACTTACCCCCAGTAAAGCATAAGCAACCTTCATCATCGCTTGGTGAATCCCGTCGAGATGTCTTTTGCTTAACCTCCTTATTTAGCTCGTTTAGGCATCGTTGATAGTAATCGTAATCCTTCAGATACCAGACTGGCGGCCATCTATGCTCACGCAAATATTCCTGATTATCTTGATGCAAAGCTTTTAAGCCCTTTAATGAGAATTTACAAATCATATTGTAATTGACGCATAGATACGACATGCACCATTCGGCCAACTGATGGGCATTGTGCAACTGCAAAAAGGATAATAAATAAGTTTATACGAATTTTATTTCATTTTCATTTCTCTTACCTTGACTGGCTCTAGCAACTTTAGGCAATGATCCACAGTTTCATTCGTTTCGTTCTGGGAAATAAGTGTGAGATCTTCAATGACACGACACTCAACCAAATTGAGTAGACGCGGCAGACACAGTCGATTGGCCAACTCCAACAGATTAAGGCATTTCACAGCCGAAATTGGCGGAATCTGGTCAGTATATAGATAGCAGAGTAACTTATGGAATGTGTAAATTGTAACTCCAGGGAAAACAATCTGCAAAAAGAATACTATTAAATGGGCAACTTGATATTATAAATTGAAAATTCTCGTCTTACCACATTGGAGTGTGCCTCACGAAAATCGCCTAATAACATGGCACGCATCACATCGCAACGACCCACCAAAACGGCACGATGTGCCTATAAATTTCATAATGATTATGGTTGATTACAGTTGGGATATATTCAGTTCCTTTGTTACCTTCATAAGACCATCGTCTAGCTCAAAGGTTACATCGCTAAAACAACCATCACCTATGCAATGACGTTCCATACTCTCTTTGATGCGCTAATAATAAATCGAATAGACAACTCCGTTTAGCTATAGAACTCACAAATATATATGCAAGTAACTTACAAGACATATGTGAGGATTTGGCTCATCATTGGGACTTTCGATAATGCTTTGCGGCTTGGAAAGTAACTGAGTTAATTGCGGCAGTTCCAATAAATCGGCAGCTTCTCTTATTTCCTAACACAAGCAAAGCAATCAAATAAATGTTTGTATGAAATGAAAATCATTTCCATTCACTTACTTGCAGATTATTACAATCCTTGTCAATGGTTCCCGTATAGATGAATCTCAGACATTGATGCAAAGCCTGAGGTGAGATGAGCTTACTAAGCGCCACAATTGTTTGCAAGCCACTGACCCCTCGTTGATTCTCCACCTGGACTAATCGTATACTTTGCAATACGGGATGATGTAGTTCCCTATAGAGATCACTCGAACGTTTGGCCTCCACAAGCGGCAAAGCCTGATAGCTGGAGCGTCGCTTCAGATGTTCCCACATTCTATGTGAGAGAAAAAAAGAAGTATAATTTTCTTGGTTCTCAAAATTCGTTGAGATTTATCTCTCACCGTTGTGTGCGTGTTTCGTAGCGGATTAGAGATTCCGTGTCATCGTTAAAATCTGCAATGGTCGCCTCACCAAATGTTGAGCTGACCATGCTTGATTCACTGCTACTACGTCCGCCCATATCGCTGAGCTCGGTATTTAATAGTCGCTGGAAAATACTGGAGGCCGCTGCAAGCATAAATCTATGAACGGCAAATTTAATGGCACCTCCAACCACTAGAATGAGATCGGTATACGCTTGCGAGAGGAACATATTGTATATGTCCTGGCGATAATTGCCAACCATGACGGTAACTTCTGGCGGTGGCGGTTTTGGTGGTCGAAACGGGGCTTGTAGTAATGGCTTTTGAACCTTTTTCAGATTGGTCATCCAGAATCTTTGCTGCCGTCGCGCAATCAATGCCGAACGTATAGCATTTTCGAATACCTCATTGACACCAAAGTAGGTAAAGACACTGGTCTCATAGTAGGCCACGCCTAGCTCCTTGGCCACAGCACGCGCCTCATCGGGCATCACAAGATCGCTCTTCAAAGCGGCGCTACGAAAACACAAAAAAAAAAAAAAATTATTAATAAAGTCAATTGATTTTCCCATTGCCATTTTTAGCTCACCGAACAAATGTGCCCTTTTCACCAAAATATGATAGATAATTTTCATCACGATACATATATCGTAAATCGTTCTTACATCCAACAAGTATAACGGGCACATCGGGACAAAATCTTCGTATCTCTGGATACCACATCATTTTACAATTGCGTAATGAAATTGGGCTTGCGATGGAGAAACATAATAGAACCACATCGGATCGTCCATAGGCGAAACGCCTATCTTTGTCATGATCACCGAATGTGTCCCATAAACGTAAAGATACATTAACACCATCTACAACTTCCCACGAACGTTCCAAAACCTGCAGAAAAGAATTTAAGTTAAAAACTAATAATAATAGATCCATTCATAATTTGTACTTACATCTTTGTAGATGCGATACTGATCGATTGCCCAGACTGTGGGCACATGAGTTGATAGCAATTGGGATAACGACACGTGCTTATTGCATGCCCTGGCGCAGATTAAACGTGTCTTACCCACTGCAGTATCGCCGACCAGTACACATTTGACCAACTCTTGATGAGGCTGCTCGTTATCCATTTTCGTCATGCAATCAAAGACTGTATTTGCCTACAACTGCTGCTGGGATTAGAGTGGGTAGCGGCGGCGCCAAGAGAAGATAATCTATTTTGCAAATGAAAAGATAAAGAGTAATAGGAATCATTAGTCGCAATTGCAAGATAAGTTTATGCACATTTACATTTATCTTCAATACCAACGTCAGAAAAAGGTTTCGACTTGATCTCAAATGATTTATAGCCATCACGAGGGTCTTTACGAATTATTCACTCTATACATATGTACATACATATATCAAATTCGAATAAGTTTCTTACGACATAATCAGTTTAGAGTTTAGTTTAGATTTAAGACATGCTAATTAATCAATGGTCTAGTGAATATGTATGATCTTGTATGAGTGCTATAAATCAAAACTTGCTAATTAAACTTGTATTTATAGCATAAATATGTAGATGTGACACGTGAACTAAAAATTTTGTATAAATTCGAATATTTTTGGAAATCGATGATGATCCTGTGCTAGCAATCATTGACCCGCTCCGATTCGAACGCATTCCATTCATGGGGTGAAAGAAAAGATATATGTATGCATGTATGTACATACATATACACTTTAATATAACCGATGGCGTTGCCGATGCCAAAGCCGACGCTCTTTTCGGACTCTAATTGAACTCAATTGAGATTGCAATAACAATATCTGCAATCAAAATGCGAAGCCACACACAATGGGCCGCCGGCGTGCGTGTGGGGAGCAAGTGAGTCGATGGGCCGATTTGTAGAGCTATTTTTGGAAACTCTTAAAACGCAAAATATGGACAAACAGACGGGCAGTCAGCGAGACAGACAAAAGGACGGACGAACAGACAACCAGTTCTTTTAGCTTAAATAACAGGAAACGGAAAATTTGCAACAATAAAAAAGAGTCCGTCATCCTCAGGATGGCCGACTCCTATATACCCTGTTAAATCTCCCAAGAATATTAATGTTTGTTGTGGCCAATTTAATATCCTTGTACGTATGTAGATATGTACATATGTATGTATCTACAGATTTCTTCCAACAAAAGCTCTAGTTTATTTGTAGCTTTGAACTTGGCAATTTGATTATGTTTTTATCCAACTCAATGCCTGATGCGGAGTTTATTAATATCAACGCATGTAGTTTATGTATGAATATGTATATCTTCTTGGTTCTGTAAATACATTATTATTGTAAACGCTTTGTATATATTTATTTATATGATTTGTTTGTCTTCATATGTATGGGATAAACAAAAACTATTTATAGTTTTGCATGGCTATCTAGCATACAACATTTAGCATACAATTTTGTCAAAAATACTAGTCGAAGCCAAATAAAACCGATTATAACAAGTTTTTAACCGATTATTATGTAGAATACGTGAAAAGGCTATTAAAATTGTTAACACACAGTTGCATAGGTCCATACATTTTTTATAAACAAATTTTTAATTTGATTAAATTGTTAGTTTATATCCTTTTTTTAATTTCTTTATTTATGTTTATCCATTGGTTTAGGCATATTTCAAATAAATAACGGTTATTTGCATTGAAGTCTTTTGTTTTTCACCAAAAATAACCCAGTGTTGATAAATGCTGTCTAAAGCAGTTTAAATATTTCGTAAAATTTGTTTGTAACGGTTGAATTCAATTTGGAGTTGTTAACGGTATTGACTAACTTTCGTTTTTTAAAATGTCTTGAGAAACCTTGAAATGAGCTTCTTTTATTGCTAAGCAAAATAAAGGATGACTAGGCTAGGCAAGCAACAGCGGAAGGGAGGAGAAAGAGCGAATAATTGATGACCAATACAAATGAGACAGTAAATATAGGCCTAACTGTTAATGTATAATACATACATAAATATGCCAATATAGCGCAATACATGTAAAACTATTTTCATGCGCCAAAAATAACTTTGAATTGTTTTTAATGTAATAAATTTTAGTAAACTTGGATGTATGTATGTACATATGTATGATAAATCAGAATCATTGTTGTTAGCTTCCACCACAAGCCGGTGCCTGAAATGTCTCCGTTATTTTTTTGTCATTTGCCTTCTTTTTGTTGTTTTTGCGAGCTTATTGATTTTCTCATGCCAATGCTGCATGGGGCATGTGGGGCAGGCAACTCGACCGTCACCGATTTTTACACACACACACTCACACGAACACAGACACAGCCATCTGCATCTGACTGACTGGCACTTATTCTCTCTGTCTCACTCTCTCTCTCTTTTCTTTAAGCTCATCATAAATATGATCATCAATTAAATAGAAATAGTTAAGAAATGTTTAATTTTTATGAATCGTATAATATGTAATTTGGCAAATTAAAGAAACAATTTCCATTTGTCAGGTGAAAAATAAATCAATGACATTCACTTGCACTTTTCTTTTCGTCATATTCTCAATTGCTGCACTTGCTGCAATTCCCTATTTATTTGTTGTTGTTGTTGCTCTGCTTCTGTTTAGTAGTAGTGAATAAACAATTTGATTAGCATTTCATTTGATTGATGGACAGAGCAGTCACAAGGCATACAGATGTACATATGTACATATCTACATACATATAGGCACAATAACAATAATATAGAATATAGAGCAGTATACATAATAGTATAAATATTTATATATTATTCTAAATATATATATACATATATGTATATATACAGATGGATATAATTATTATAAATACCTTTTAAATGATAGCTTTAATTTGGTGTGTTGCGGCTTAGTTGCTGCTCTCCGTCTGTTCTTACTTTTGCGTATTGCACTTATCACATACACATGCACACACAAAAAGAGGCGCACTTGCACATTCACTCACACACACAGCACAAAAACAACATATTTTTGCAACAATTAATATTATTTGCTATTTACATATTAAAGAACATACACACTATATGTGAAGAAGATGCCGATTTATGGATATGACAGCTCTACTGCCATCGTTGTGCTTTAGTTGCGCAGTAAATGTATTAAATTCTTTCTTATTTATGCGATTGCGGAATACCCGACCGTCGGTTATATTAGGGTTGTCCAAGTCAAATGGAATTAGGGTTGTCCAATGAAGCTGTCGAATTGCCGTTATTTTTTATCCGACTGCCAGTATTTTATATCTGACTACCACTTTGTTTACTTTCCTTAAATTCTACCTAAAAATCAAAATGATTTCAAAAACGTGTAACTGGGATCAAATATGATTTGGATTCTTGTCAAACAAGCATAATAAAATTGAATTATTTTTTTTTTTTTTTAAATTTGTCGCCCGATTGATCATAAACACATTATCAGCCAGCCCTGGTCAACATATGTTTTCTGTTCCCGTGCAGTTATTGCGAAACGATTACTGACCAACTTCTACAAATATTAATTCTTTTGGCCCTCTCCATAAGAGCCAAGAACATTTTTAAAATTTTTTTAGTACGTTATACCACTATCAAATCGGTGTATCCTATAGTTAGTTATCCTCTATGTTTGCTCGGCACGCTTGTCTCCATCTCTCCAATTGCAGCTCATCGATTTTTGCCGCAGCAGCTGTTCTCAGGTTTCGAAGGTATTTTGCCAACAGCATTTGAAAATTTAAAAGCTAATTAATATTTTTATGTCTCATTTTCTAGACCTGGAGGCAGCAGCATATTAATAGCTCGTAGAACTTTGGGATCATTGTCTAAACCTAAAATGACTATAGCAGATGCACAAAAAGTAGTGCCCAAGCGGCCAGAGCAATCATTGGAACCAATCTTACGGTGAGGCAAGAGTGAGAGTTAAAAGAAAAACACATTATCTAAATTATATTCTCCATCAAAGATTGAATAATATTGAGAAATCGCAACAAGATAACCGTGACTATCGTGGCCTAAAGCTGGAAAATGGACTTAAGGTACTTCTGATCAGTGATCCCGCTACAGATGTTTCGGCAGCGGCACTCTCTGTGCATGTTGGGTAAGTAGTGAATGCCATTATTCTGTCATATTCGAACCATTTTAACTCTCTGCTGTTCGCTTTCCTCTTCAGTCATATGTCAGATCCTGACAGTCTGCCTGGTTTGGCTCATTTTTGTGAGCACATGCTTTTCCTCGGCACGGAGAAGTATCCGCATGAAAATGGTTATACCACTTACCTCTCACAGAGTGGTGGTAGCAGCAATGCAGCCACCTATCCTCAGATGACAAAGTATCATTTTCACGTGGCACCTGATAAGCTGGATGGAGCCCTGGATCGTTTTGCTCAATTCTTTATCGGTCCTCTCTTCACTCCTAGTGCCACGGAGAGGGAAATTAATGCTGTAAGGCGGCACTTAAACATTTTCACACTTGGTTTTCACTAAAATATTTTTTGTTGCAGGTTAATTCAGAGCACGAAAAGAATCTATCTAGCGATTTGTGGCGCATTAAGCAAGTCCATAGGCATTTGGCTAAACCCGATCATGCTTATAGTAAATTTGGCAGTGGCAATAAGGCAACCCTTTCCGATATTCCCAAATCTCGGGATATTGATGTCCGTGATGAGCTTTTGAAATTCCATAAGCAATGGTATTCGGCAAATATTATGTGCCTGGCGGTAATTGGCAAAGGTAAGAATCAAAGAATCTGATTTCGTAAAAAGAATATTATAATGTATGCATGTACATAATTATTTGTAATTCCCAGAATCTTTAGACGAATTGGAAGGCATGGTTATGGAAAAATTCTCCGAAATAGAGAATAAAAATGTTGAAGTGCCAACATGGTCGCGTCATCCGTTTGATGAGAATTGTTATGGCCAGAAAGTGAAAATTGTCCCAATCAAGGATATACGCTCATTGACATTAAGTTTTACCACAGATGATCTAACTGAGTTTTACAAATCTGGTGTAAGTTGCGTATATATGTACATACATATATATTTATCTAGTGCTTTGCAATTGTCAATAAGAAAGAGATAGCCTGAATTCTCTATCAATCACTAAGATCATAGCTTGTTACAATTCCAACTAACTAGTATACAATATTTTCACTTTCAGCCCGATAACTACTTGACTCACTTGATCGGACACGAAGGCAAGGGAAGTATATTGTCGGAACTGCGGCGTTTGGGTTGGTGCAATGAGTAAGTGAATGCTATTCCACTTTGATGGTCTTCATAATCTCATTTATGTGTATTTTCAGCCTTATGGCCGGACATCAGAATACCCAAAATGGTTTTGGTTTCTTTGACATTGTTGTGGATCTAACACAAGAGGGATTGGATCATGTGGATGATATTGTAAACATTATCTTTCAGTATTTACGCATGTTAAGCCAAGAGGGTCCAAAAAAATGGATTTTCGACGAGTGTGTACGCTTGAATGAGATGCGCTTCCGTTTTAAGGAAAAAGAGCAACCCGAAAATTTGGTTACCCATGCGGTATCATCTATGCAGATATTTCCATTGGAGGAAGTATTAATTGCTCCATATATGAGTAATGAATGGCGACCGGATTTGATATCGGGACTGCTGAAAGAACTGGTGCCATCAAAGAGTCGCATTGTCATGGTTAGCCAGAGCTTTGATCCAGAAAGTAATGAAGTGGAGCCATACTATAAGACAAAATATGGCGTGGAAATGATACCCAAGGAAATATTAAATCGCTGGGAGAGTTGCGAACTCAATGAGAATCTAAAGCTTGCACTGCCAAATAGCTTTATACCAACCAATTTTGATATTGCCGATGTGCCCAGCGATGCACCCAAACATCCAACCATCATACTGGACACACCTATCCTACGGGTATGGCACAAGCAGGACAACCAATTCAATAAACCAAAAGCATGTATGACATTTGATATGTCCAATCCCATTGCCTATTTGGATCCACTCAATTGTAATTTGAATCACATGATGGTGATGCTTCTCAAAGATCAGCTCAATGAGTATTTGTATGATGCCGATTTGGCCAGCTTGAAGCTCAATGTGGTTGGGAAACCGTGTGGCATTGATGTGAGTTGTTAGCCTCTAACTACACTAAATTGTAGTGTATTGTTACATATGTTTTTCTTCTCACAGTTCACCATACGCGGTTTTAGCGATAAGCAAGTTGTCCTTCTCGAAAAGCTGCTGGATCATTTATTTGATTTTCGCATTGATGAAAAACGTTTCGACATACTCAAAGAAGAACATGTGCGTACGTTAAAGAACTTTAAAGCTGAACAACCGTATCAGCATTCTATATATTATTTAGCCTTGTTGCTAACTGAAAATGCTTGGGCCAATGTAGAGCTATTAGATGCTATGGAGTGTAAGTGATTATATTAAATTCAATTGAAATTAGATATTAAACCAATTTTCTTGTACATTTCAGTGGTGACCTACGATAGAGTTTTGAGTTTTGCTAAAGAGTTCTTCCAACGATTGCACACGGAATGTTTTATATTTGGTAATGTGACCAAACAGCAAGCTACTGATATAGCAGCACGTGTAAACAATCGACTGGAGGCCACCAATGCCTCTAAATTGCCCATTTTGGCACGTCAAATGTTGAAGAAACGTGAATACAAACTTTTGGCAGGTAAGATTAACTTACATTCTTACTGTTAGAGGAATAGATTTTAAATGAAATACTTTCTTGATGTCCAGGTGACAGTTATCTGTTCGAAAAGGACAATGAATATCACAAGAGCTCCTGTACTCAACTCTATTTGCAATGTGGCGCACAAACCGATCACACAAACATTATGGTTAATTTAGTATCTCAAATACTGTCAGAGCCATGCTATGATTGCTTGCGTACCAAAGAGCAATTGGGTTACATTGTATTCAGCGGTGTCCGCAAAGTCAATGGGGCCAATGGCATACGCATCATTGTACAATCAGCGAAGCATCCATCTTTTGTCGAGGATCGCATTGAGAACTTTTTGCAGACTTATTTGGTAAGACGCGGAATAATACTACTGATAATTGAGAAAGCTAAGATTTTGTTTATCCATTGATTAGCAAGTAATTGAGGATATGCCACTAGATGAATTCGAACGCCATAAAGAGGCTTTGGCTGTTAAAAAATTGGAGAAACCGAAAACTATTTTCCAACAATTTAGCCAATTCTATGGTGAAATTGCCATGCAAACTTATCACTTTGAACGCGAAGAGGCCGAAGTGGCCATTCTACGTCAGATAAGCAAATCCGATTTTGTGGATTATTTCAAGGTGACCATTGTACAGTCTTTGTGTTGGTTAACACTTTCTAAATTTATTCTTATTTTCATTAGAAATTTATCGCCAAGGATGGCGAAGAGCGTCGTGTGCTGTCTGTGCATATTGTTTCAACTCAAAATGATGACAATAGCAACGAAACGGATTCTACTCCTACTGAGATAACCAACATGGAGCGTCATCAGACCATTAACGATATTGTGGCCTTCAAATCGTGCAAAGAATTGTATCCAATCGCTTTACCATTCCTCAATATCACAGCCAAGGGGGCACGCAGTAAACTCTGAATGCAGCCGTCTTTTCTTCCACAAGCAAACAGGTCTACCAAGTTAATAGCTTTAGGTCATTGGTTTGGGGTCACACTCTCTCTGTCTCTTAACGTTTTTAATGCTAATCATTCATAAATATAAAAGAATTTGTATTAATAATGAATTGTTCTTAATATAAGTACTACCAAGTAGAGCACTATGCGGTATGGAGAAACCCATATCCAGTTTAGTTAGCTCTTGTGAGCTAAGATCCTGGCTGCGATGTTGATGGCTTTGATATTGATCCAATATGGAAATTTTATGTTTCAATGTCGCCTGATCGGTCCATTTCAATTGCTTGAAGAAGCCTCCCAAGCCCATGTCAAGCATTATGTTGTTATTGTGATGACTAACTCCCTGCTCTGGAGTGGAGAAGGCATAGCCTAATTGTAAATTCAGCATTTCACGATTCAAATGGTGAAACGTGCATTTCAATTGTAGAGATTTTCCTGTAATTCGAATGTATGATATATATACATATAGTTTTAAGATTCCCAATGCTCTTCCCATTTACCTCGGATACTAAATATGGGGCTATTGATTGTGGTTGTTGTTACATTTGCAATGCGTTGCGTAAAGTTATCCAATTTCCAATAATATGTAAACAATTTGACATCTTGATCGGCCAACATGGTGTTATTGAACTTATCAACTTCCTGTTGACGTTCTCCTCCTCCTCCTCCACCACTTTGCGACATTTGCTTATGCTCCATTTGAAGTAATTTCAATTTGGGTATTTTCTTTAGCCCCAGTTGATCTTTTGGTATAAGTTCATTTTGGCTAAATTTTGGAATATTAGTTATTGTTGTTGTCGTGGTGCTCTCTATCTTTGGTGCGTCGAACTTCCTAAAGGTTTCATTAACCTTGACCTGAGTCAGTTGCTCCAACATTAATTTAATTAAACGTAATTCTTCATAGAGTTTATCCTCCAATTGGCGAAAGGCCAGATTCATTTCATCTAAATGAAGAGTGGAAGAGCTTTGAGTTTCAGTACCGCAGACAACAAAATATATATCTACCCGATCCACAAACGCCCTTTAATGTCTTTGTAGTCACAGCTTCAGCAGAAGCTTTAACTTCACCTGCGGTGACAGTACAAACAGCCTTTTGTACCTCACTGGGCAGTTTGGCATCTGGATCCGGATCTGAATCCAAATGAGAAGCATTCATGCCATTAGTTCCTGATCCTTCATTCACTTCCTCCAGGCTATAGGTTGTTGTCGCTGTGAGTAGAGCACAGACCATGAATAATATCCACTTTGTAGCCAACATATCGAAATATGTGTGTACATATGTATCCAAAAGGGCAATTAATCAAACGATGTCGTTGAGAACAACATGTTTCGCGTTCCGTTGGCCAGACGATCTTAGTGTGAACTGCGGGCAGAGAAAATAAACCACCAGGGAAAACTACCTTGAGCCTCATATATCTGTCTGTCATCAGAAAATGCGCGTGTCGTTTATTCTTGGTATTCTCGTTCTCATAAATGTAAGCGACAGCATGTATGTGGAAGTGGTTCGGAACCCTCCCACAGAACTCTATAAATAGTGTTAATACTTTTTTTCATTTCTTTTTCTGATCACATTCAAAAAAAAAAAAAAAAAACTATAACGCTAAATGAAAACTAAAGAAACTATTTTGCGCATTTTCTACATCAATTGCCAATATATTAGGCGATACGATCTCACTATAGAGTGATCATTTCGAGTAAAGATCATTTAGAGTAAAAATTCATATATCGTATTTGTCTTAAATATATTTAGATTATATGGTATATATATAAATTTATCTAGTTTTTGATTAGATTTCTTAACAATTTAATTAAGAGAAATCCCATTGAAATATTATTGTCGCTTAGCCCATTGAGAAAAATGATAATCTGAATGCCATTTCGATAATATTTTGTGGAACTTCGGCACGGTGGCAGACATAGACCTCTTTGGCAGGTGATTGAAATAGTCGTCCAATAACCACAATTTGTAAACCATTCCCATTTAGACCTTCTCCTTGAAGATTCAAAGTGATGCCATGCTCTTTGGCCACAGATTGGCTATGGCTGCTGGATGTAGATGTGGAGGATTCCATTGATGGTCTACGATAATGTTTGGAGCGTTCCAATACGGAATGTATCAAGTGGCAAGCTTTACGTATCTCGGAAAGAAATGGCAAACTCTCTGACCCACTATTCAATGGAGCAAATAGAGAACCATTGGCCAAATCAATGTAGACATAATACAATACTGAATTTTTCCATCCCGCTGAGATTTTCACGGGCACCACATTGTTAATCTCCTTCCACATGGATTCTGTCATTTGGCTTTGACTTTGATTTTCACCAAAATGCAGTGGATGCTGGACAGCAAAATTTTCCCAATCTGAACCGGAATCGGAATCTTCGCCAGGCCCGGGACCATGTATAGGTGTAAGACGGCGTCTTGAGGAATCATCCTCACTGGGTGTTAAACTATGTATGGACGAGCCCCCCAGTGAGGAGCACTGTTGGCCAGTCTCTTCATCCACTGCCGCTGAGGAATTTGTGTTAGTGGAGGACAAAACTGTAAGCTTTTGTTTTAAAAACGATTCCAACTTATGGGGTACAGTCTCTTCCTTGTCTGGATCTGGCACAGTGCCCGAGGTAGCAGCTGCATGTTCCTGCATTTTCTCTGCCTCATTGAGGACCTCGGGTCGCTTGTTTGAAATGGACCAAAACATGGCCAATGACTCGATGCCACATTGCACTAGATGATCCAAAGTCTCTTGGATTTCTTCAATGTAAAATAACGAGGGGGCAACTATGGCATCCGGCGCCATATCCGGGGCATCGAATATTTTTAATATTACTGCCAAGCTAAGATGATTTCGTGTGCATACAGTGAGGAAATAACGACCTGTGGCATTTGGCATAACAATCTCCTCCCAGACATATAACTCTCGTACTCTAAGTTTCGGATTTCCTATAAAATCAAATATGCCGCGACAACGCAGGAATCCCTCCACTTGGACACGTTCGGAGGCCGGCAGGAGGCTGGCCAGCAGATAATGTTCATAGTACAAGGCGCTTCCATATATGAAGAACTCTCTATGGGTGGTCAAAGGTTCGTCATTCCAATTCCGATAGTCCATAGCTTCCATTTCGCTAAGAGCATCGAAAATTCTTAGTTGAGCCTCTTTCGGCAAAGGCAGACTGCAGGATTGTCTCAAGAGTTGCTCGAATTGTATGTGAGGACCGGAGGAAGAGGTGGCTAGCAGACGACTTCTTTGAATGCTACAGAAGTGGCGCAGGAACAAACGTAAACCCTCATCCGAGCCGCCGCCACTGTTGCCACCGTTACTAGTAAAGTTGTCCAAGGTCAGGCCGGGCAAAGAGAAACGTATATAGCCCATTAGTTCATCAGAACGTAAATGACATTCCGCTTCGGTAAAAAGATTCGATGAATAGGCCAGGAGGAGCAAAAAACCATTGAGACGTCGATAGTTTACATGATATATCTGTCGATCCTCACCCACTCTTAATCGTGAGGTCAACGGTTGCGTCTGCAGCTCACTCAACACGGCATGCAGGGTGAGAAATGATCCGCGCGCCTTGTATAGGAAATTAGTTGAAGGATTTTCCGGATAGTAATATAGAGAATCTTTATGCTGATCCTGTTGATAGCATTCCGGCGGTAGCAATAGCAATGCAAAAGGCATGCTACCAGTCTCTGAACTGGCACTGGATGTGGGCACCATCATTCGCTCGAATTGATCCGCGAACATTGAAAAATTAACCACTTTAGTAATCTGCTGATGATGTCCAGCCGACCCCGGGATATCTCCTTGGTTTTCTGCACCCCCACCCTCAGCAGTTGCTTTGGCCAAATCGCGTTCGTCGTCATTCTCCTGATTCCCCTGGAATCCCAAACACACCTGAGTTGGCTCTATAAATTGCTGCAGCAACTCATCCACATTGCTGGCATATAACTCAATGCCATTTAGGGATTTAAACCAATCGCCACGCTTGATGGTGCCACCCTGATGTTGCAGGGCACTTATATCATGGACAAAACTCTCCACCATCAGACATTCAGGCTGATCGGGAAAGGGCTGGACACGGAAACCCAAAATTGACTCCACCGCTGTGGAACGTCGACCAAAACGAAAACGATCCGCTGCTGTTATAACCAACTCCAATTGTTTGTGGCTGTCGCTGGTTTTCAATTGTGAGAATCGGAATTCTTCGGCATGACTTTGGCTTTGGCTTTGACTCTGGCGATTGCTATGACTCTGTGGCGTTTGCGGTTTTTGTTGTTGTTGTTGCTGCTGCTGTTGGCGTCTTCCCGACTTCTTTCCCAGGCGCATAAATTCCACACGACGTTCGGTCGTTCGCGTAGCATTTGGCATGTATTCGACATAGAAAAGGCTACCATCGTCGGCCACGTATTCCTCCCAATTGGCCAAATCACTGCCATCGCTATATGAGGTTGTAAACGATGAGCTGGAGCTTGAAAATGCCTCCGAATTGGCATCCATACCAAGGCCCAGACCCAAACTAGCCTTACGCATCCCACAATCTCCTTAGACAATAGAATGAATAGTTCTTTTTTCCTCTTTGTTGAATTGATGTATGCCTTCTCTGACTCCCACCACCACCACCAACATCGGCTTACAATAGTAGACTAAATGTTGATCTCTATCTGGAACGTTAACTGGGCTCACACACAAGAAAACCAGTTTCCAGCTCCAGCTTACTCTCTCTCTCTCTCTCTGTGCTGTTCTCAGCGGGTGAGGCTCAAATACCCAACATACTGAGACTGGAATTATAGCCATAATGAAGAATTTTCACTCAGCCGATTGACCCACAAGTTCCTCAGAAACATTTTAGTGTTCTTTGTCTTTAAACTACTAGCCAACTACTAAGAAAGATCATTAGAATCTAATTACAATTTTCTCTTTTGGCTCTATTACACAAAGGTCTCTCCCACCAAAGGAGACTAAACCCTAATATATATATTTAATACACAGCCACTAAATTATAAGCTAGTTTACGTCAAAATTTCCTCTACTTGCTGCATTTGGAGATCAGACTTCTCCTTAGAATCCATGCCTCCTAGGCAATAGCTTAATCTCTTTTAAATAGAGTTAAAATTTGGTGTATTGTAATTTTTAAATTTTCAATTCATTTTTTAAAAAAATTCAACAAATTTTTGTGAGTCTCAAGAAAAGATAGTTTTAGGGATGTAAAACCTATTTTAATTCGAAATTTTTAGCAATTTAAAAGGTTGGGGAAAGAAATTCTCTTCAATTCCTTCTCCGAGGATAAGACTTTAAGTCAAGTTCTTCACATTGATTTCGAAAAATTTTCCGAAAAAAATTGAGTTAAAATTTATTTTAAACTTATCTTTAGTAAAATATGAATATGAAATCAAGATTTCGTATAACATTTAGATCTACTTTTGATTTCAAGACGGATCGATGACTTGTCTGATTTTAACGACAGGCATTTGGGTAATAGAAATATTTCCTATACGTAAGGAATATGTCTAGGTATAGTAAAGTATTTTTATGTATACTTCAGCTGCTCGTATCTTGAAAACTAAACTGATTTGATTATTTTAGATTTACTTAAACCATCGTAAGGAAGAGGAAAAGAGATGGGTATAAAGAAAGCGTGTTATCATTCTTTTGTGTTGAAAATCTACAATAAATCAAATCCAATTATATAGATGACTGGACGGGGGCCATCATAAACATAAGCTCTCGTATATGGGCAATCGATGTCTGAATTTATGGCTATTGGTTACACGATCGCCGCAATTTAACGGGCCCAGTCAGTACACAATTTGGCACAACAAAATAAACAGGGAGAGAGAGCGAAAAAGACAGGTAAAAAAGCTGAGTTCCTGTTTTGTGAATATCCAAAATAACACAAAATGGATCAGAGAAAACTATCAGAGACTAATCACCGTTCGATAATTATCCGATAAGGTAACATGTGGGCGTATGGGTTCCACTGCAGCCGTATTTACTGATAAAAATCCATTGAAAATCCAACATTGCCAAAATTGATAAGCACGGCAGGCATATCGGGAAGTTTGAATCGCCCCTGACCATTAGCCAAAATAATATGGACGCCAGTTTGTGTCCGGAGCGTTAGAGAAACGGTTGGCAAACAAGAATAAAAATAAAAGCCCATAAAGGGATTAAGTTAAACTAAAGAGAGAAAGAGAGACAGAAAGTGCGGCGGGCATGGCAATAAACTGGGAGCAGACTACTCCTTCCATTTCCATTTTTTTGTTTTTGTTTTCCTAATTTCTAAATGTGAAAGTGCAAATAAAATGTAAAGTCAATGGGCAATGGCTATCCCTCTTCCTCCTACTGTTAATTATCATAATCATACTGGATAATTAACTACAAATGACAGTGAAAGAGAAAGTGCAAAGTCAACATAAGCCAATAATATAATACATATAACATAAGCTAAATATAATTCACCACCTGTAGATAAACCCGATAAAAAGAGAAGAAAAAACACTGATCTATAAAATGTATTTCAACAATTTTCCCTTAATATTCATATTCGCGTTTTGTTCGCTAACAATCCATGGCCGACTAGTGATACCCTCTTCATCGTCAAAAGTCCTCGACAAATTGGGTAACTTTAATTTTGATTTGGAAAGCAATGAAAACGAAAGTGGCCAAGAAACAGAATCGAATTCAGAGAGTCGCGAATCGGATGATGAAACTGATTTGAAATCCATTTTACTCAAATACGATACAGACGATGGCAATTCCTGTCTATTGGATTTAATTAAAGACGAAATTTTATGGTGGACATATCCAAATGGTAGTCTAAAGGAGGTCAATCTCAAATACTGTAAGTACATTGAAGCATTCCTTATTTATATTTCTATTCCACGAGAATGTAATATTCCAAATTTGTCATATTTTTCAAAAGTTTATTGAAATTTTCAACTTTGGAATCAGACTTCAACTATTTGATTTATTCGAATGCTTTCAAATACCCTAAAAATGCTTACAATCTTTACATTCTTTAGTTACTCTTAGGATAACAAATGCATTTAGCATATCACACCAAGTCTGCAGTCATGAATTTCAGTTTAGTTCTTTAAAAATTGTATTTATTTTTCTAAAAACACAGCCAAGAACTTGTATTTGGATATGTCGCATGGTAATCTGGGAGAAGATGTGGATTTGTTGCAACAAACGGAACTGCAATTTAGATTCCTTGGCTTTAGGAAAGTTGAAATATTCTCGGCAGCCTTCAATCAGTTGAGTTCAGTGCCCTATGACACTCTGGGCACAATTAACAAAAAGCCTAAAGTATCTCTCATTGCGAGGCAACGCATTTTCCGATATTTTACCCGATGCTGAAGGTAAGTTTTAAGAAGGTTTTATTCTAAATAAGACACAGATATATACAAAACATGCACTTCAATTTATCTGCATATTAATCTAAAATATTTCAGCATTTGAGAGATTTTTAAATGAGACACGTTATGACACAGCAAACACTAATAATCACAACCAACAAACACAACACGAATGTGAGCAAATATTAGCAATGAATAACACTGATCTATATAATCGGGAATGTATATTATACAAGAACAACGATACAAACACCAACACTGACACCAACACACACATTAGCCAAAAGACATATGAAGATTTTTTGCATTATTATGTGAAACAATTACAACTTCTTGGAAGACCAAGTAAGATTAATAGATAATACAACTTTCTGGCATAGGCACACATTAAATTGATATGAAACAATTTGAAATTGAAATTAATTATAATATGTATGCTTTTATTTCTTATTAATTTGCTTTAGAGAATCAGACAATGGCATGGGCCACATTTCCCAAATTGCCACGTCTCCTGGAATTGGATATAAGCAATTGCAGCATAGAGTATATATCGAAAGAAACCTTTCAAAATATGACCAATCTGAGAAGACTTTTCATGTCAAACAACAAGATAATGGCCATCAATGGGGATACATTTTACTATATACAAAAAGTGCAATATCTGGATTTATCATTTACCAATGTTTTGAGTTATAACTATCAATGGACCAAGACTACTTTGGAGATGATAGTGAATCTTGTTTATGGTTTGAAGGTACATCAAAACACGTTTAAATTGTTACCCGACCTAATCTATCTGGATCTATCGCATTCAAAAATGACTCGTAACAGTGCAGTGGCCTTTACCCATTTGGGTAATAAGCTGCGTTATCTGAGTCTCTGCTATACGGCTTTTCCCATGGTTAGCAGTGCCATATTCAAGAATACCATACTCGAGGGTCTGGATTTGTCTGGCAATCCATTCATCTCGTATAACATTATTGATGATGCATTTGATGGTATAGCAGATACATTGCAATATTTATATTTTGAACGCTCCAATTTAAAGAGTATTGATTGGTCCCGACCATTGACAAAGCTAAGGGTTCTTGGTTTGGCCGGTAATAATATCAATGCATTAAGCCCCACCACATTTGAGTCCCTCGAGAGTCTACAAATACTGGATTTAAGCTCAAATCATGTGGGCAATTGGTATCGAAGTGTATTTAGCACAAATTCGGAATTGCGTGTCCTTAATTTACGTAGCAATAATATCAATGTTCTTACCACCGAAATGCTTAAGGATTTTGAAACATTATCTTACCTGAGTTTGGGCGAGAATAACTTTATTTGTAGTTGTCTATTGAGAGATATTATCGAGGTGGCTGCTGGCAATAATAAGGATGCAGAATGTTCATACAACCTTCTCCATCGGTACGAACTAAGTGAAAGTTACTCCAATTTGACACACAATCTTTGGCTGGAACGCTATGTGCCTCAGCTAACGGAGAGTTATCACAATTTGCTGAATTATAAGCGGATAAATCAAAAATTTAAACTACGCTTCTTCTCCCAGCTCAATTATAAATCGTTGCTGAGCAAATGTCCGGCTGAGCAGCCATATCAATTTAACGAATTCCTCAATGAGACGACATTAAAATTCCAATTACTCGACTATGATGCACAGCATTATTGGTGTTTCAATGAGACGGATCAAGTTTTGTTGGTGGACCAATTGAATTGTCAGTCACGCACGCTTATTATCCTTGAAACGGAATTGCATAGCGTGACCACAATAGTCATTGCAGTGGTCGCTTCCATAGCGGGTATTTCCATGCTGGCATTGATCATTTATCTCAAACGTTGGCACATCCATTACTATTATTCGTCATTGAAATCCGCTGCCTTGCTATCAAGTGCATCCAAGGAGAATCCTCCATTGTTGACACCATTGCAAGATCCAAATGTGGTTTATGATATATTCATTAGCTACTGCCAAAATGATCGATCCTGGGTTTTAGAAGAGCTGCTGCCAAATGTAGAAGAAACTGGCGATATATCAATTTGCCTGCATGAGCGTGACTTTCAGATAGGTGTCACAATATTGGATAACATTATCTCCTGTATGGATCGTTCACATTCCTTGATGCTAATCATATCATCAAAATTTTTACTGAGTCATTGGTGTCAATTCGAAATGTATTTGGCCCAACATCGGTGAGTATGTGAAGTATTCTAGCCTTCCTATTTTATATTCTTGTCCTTCCCGTTTTTTTTCAGCATCTTTGAGGTCAGCAAGGAGCATTTGATTCTTGTCTTCTTAGAGGATATTCCACGTAGTAAACGGCCCAAGACATTGCAATACCTGATGGATGTGAAAACTTATATTAAATGGCCAGCCGGTAAGGGTGATAAACAACCAAAACTAGAGGAGCGTAAACTATTTTGGAAACGCCTAAGAAAGTCATTAGAATCAATTGGCATACATTCCACAGAATGGCGGCTCTAATAGAATTAAAAACTTACTCAATAAGAGGATCCTAGTCAGTTATTTAAGTACCTGAAGTTTATTTTTTAATAATACACGTACACACATACATACATATGTATACATGTATGTAACTTTGCATCCGGCAATCCGTTTGCCTAATTGGACACCATTATTTTTATTACCTCCGAAATTCGGGGCTTAACCTATAACAAAACAAAGAAAATGTTTTTAAGTACTTGTATAGAAATAGATATAACCGCGATTACCTTATCAGATCATCTGTCATTAAAGTCCTCTGCATTTACTCAAAAAGCTTTTTATTTTTATTTTTTCGCGAAACTGTACTTTTCTCTAACTGATCCGATTTTATCACCCGCCTTTCACCACCGCCTATCGATTACAAACAAGATTGTCGATGACGATTAATGTTATCGTATCCAAAATAGTGTTGGTTAAAATACATTTCAGTGTTGAGAAACTTTAAGCATACTACCGTGTTATCGATTTTTCGATTGTTTACCAGCTGATCGATTTTCTTTTACGCGCCAAAACAATCTGCATGTAAATAACAACACGGTAAAGTTCATTTTATTTTTGCCATGGATTTTCATTTAAAGAAACGAGCCCGTAATGAGATTAAAGTTGAGGTGGTTAGCTTGGAGACCAAGTATCCACACAATGTAATGATCTACAATTATCCGCCAATTGATGATATTCAAATCGAGGAGTTTGAGGACCTGGCTCTGGAACGGTTGCGTCTGCTGCGTATTTTTGACCATGCCGGAGCAAAGGGATTACGCCTGCTCTCCGATGACTGGAAGGAGTATGTGAACGCTGAGCTCTCGCGGGAGGGACTGCGCAATTATCTACGCCTCTGCACGACCAGCGGAGGAAGTGCCACCGGCGCCAAACATGAGGCTGACATTCAAACGCGTCGGCGTGATTATTTATCTCACTTTATATTGAGGCTAGCCTACTGCCGCTCCGAGGATCTCACTCGTTGGTTTATTGGTCGTGAAATGGAATACTTTAAGTACAAATTTTCTGCTCTAAGTGGGCCGGAGATTAAACAATTCCTGGAGACAAACAATTTTCACTTTCAACCGTTAACCGAATCACAAAAGGATGAAATCAAAGACGGATTATATGAGAGTACTGCGGGCCAGAGTGTTACCAAGATTGAGTTATTGGACTTTTACAAAGTGCCCTTTACCCAAGTGCTGGATCTTGTGCGTGGTCGTCGCTGCTATCTAAACGCTGGCTATGCTTATGTTAATACCCATGATTTGGTCTCAATAGTGGGGACCAAGCAACAGGATGAGATAGAACAGGGATTACAAGCTGCTAAACTCCTTATTGACGACGTGGAGGCCGATGAGCGTATTGCCCGTATGCTGAAAGCCCTGCATACCTCGTACACTGGCAAGGATTATACCGTAAGCCGAGAAATAGCTGTGCCAATTGAATCTTTGGACCAGCTTTCCAAGACATCCATGCCATTGTGCATGCGAATATGCCACGAACACATACGCACCCAGCATCACATTAAGCACGGCGGGCGCATGCAGTATGGACTCTTTTTAAAGGGCATTGGTGTCACCCTAGAGGATTCGATACGATTTTGGCGAGACGAATTCTCAAAGAAAATGGACGTGGATAAATTTACTCGCAGCTATGAGTATAACATTCATCACAACTATGGCAAAAAAGGTTCCATGGTCAACTACAGTCCCTATTCGTGCTTGAAAATCATTAAGGAAATGGCCGCTCCCGGTGACTGCCATGGCTGCCCATACAAGGCCCTTGATCAAACAACACTCAAGTCGAAGCTAACGTCATATGGTCTGTCGCCCAGTGCCTGCGAAGAAGTCATGTATTTCGTATCGCGTGGCCATTATCAATTTGCCTGTGGAAAGTATTTCATGCTCACACACAATTCCCAAACTGAAGTGGCCATCAATCATCCCAATACCTATTTCGAAGAAAGTCAAAACCTCATGGGGAATCGTCAGAAACGTAATCCCTCATCTCAAGCTTCGCAGGCCAAGTCGAAGATTCACCAAAATCTAATTAAGGGACATGCGGACAGATCAATGCTAATGGGACAAGACGATGATGAGCTGTGGCGCATAGCCGAGTCCCAGGAACGGGCCTATCAGAGTCAGAAGGGCATCAGTGAAGCTTTCGATGATGATCTAGATCTTACGGAAATAGTAGATTAACAACTTTTGATTAAACAATAAAATTACATTTAATTAGAGTTAGAATTCTACTTAAAACTGTTTTTTTTTTTTTTGTTGTTGACTACGATGCTTGGCACAAGTAACAGTTACGGGTTCTAGGATCTTTGACAGATGATCCTTTCAAATTACGTCCGAATGGCGGCCAACCGTTTACATCCACATAGAATATACCACGAGCTGCTGTATCTATAACATATCCCATGAACGATGTACTGCCAGCCGTGCAATCTCTACGTCTTAACTCATCCCAAGATTTGCATTTGATGCCAAGAAAATGTGATTCTTGTCCCGGATAGGCACTTTCTGCCAAATATTCAACAGCGCGGGTGTGAGAGCAACCGATGGTTAGACAACCAGGCTGTATGGGATGTGCTCCACCGGGATAAAAATCAACATCGCCGAGAGGACCTCGTTTTGCCAAAATGCCAATATTTGTGTGTATAATATCCACCAGTTGGGCATCGCCACGCTGCAGCCCGGGCAATGCCTGTTTGTCACGCCTAAAACACGGTTTTGCCGGATCTAATCCAGTAATGCGAGGCACCAAACGTCCTCCCGTCAGACGCTTAAATGTCCTCCCTGCATTTCCCATTATATGGGCGCCCAGTGAATGACCTAAGAATCCATAGAATCGATCGAATATGATGTTCCTTTAAAAGTTTAAATACTTACCAATTAAATGTATATTCTTTAAGGGAGTAAGCTTTATCAAATGCGTCAAACCCACTGCTATATACTCGCCAATGAGATCTGTATTCAGAGCTGACCACTTATATAACGTGTCTACATAGTATGCAGCATCTACAATCTGTGAAGAGAAATTAATCCCAGATCTATTAGAAAAATTAAATTATGGAATATTGCAATCGACTCCATACACCCATTTGCATTGTCGTACCACAAAATTAACATCCCTTCGGCACATAAAAGCCTTGGAAATCATTGATACAGCCGCTGAATCATTCACAGTATTTGTCCAACCAGTGGCCAGAATAACCACTTTACGTTTCTTACTGAATTTTGAGTGTTGCCAAAGTTTTTGGGCATCCAGCAGAGGAACACTATAATTATAGCATGGTGTCATATATTGGAAATGGATTTTCTTTATATCCGGCGTAATTTGGGGTGGCACTCGTCCTATAAATAGTGTCGATGTACCTGAAGAGAATATGCTTTGGTGTTAAAGAGCAGTACTTATAGTTCATCGATCAGATCCTTACACAACGCATCGATGGCATTGGCGGCCAATTCAAGTGGTCCGGCTGTAAGAATATTCGCCTTCATGGTAAGAATATCAGTTATTACTCTCGGCACTTCCTCCCACCAATTGCTGGTGGTGTTGTTTAATTGGGTTCCGGTTAGATTGACTAACATCAACAAGAGGCAGGCAAAGCCCGATAAAACATATGATCTTAACATATTAATGCTAGTTCTACTTCTATATCGTAATCGACCGAAAATGATATGTGAAATTTTGCAAGCACAAGCTTTTTTACTTTCATTGTTTCTCAAAAATCAACTGTCTTTACTGGCCTCAACCGCAAAATAGTAGCTTTAGTTTATTTTACCTACATACAATCAAGTGAATGCCATTGCCAACAGGTGTTGATCTATAGGTGACCTGAATGCTTTTGCTTGGAAAGTTTTTTGTTTTTTGGTAAACATTTATGCTTCACAATATCAAAAAATCTATACTTAACTTATCATGTTTTTTTTTACAATTAATGCTGCTTATTACATAGATTAAAATTAGAACTAAACGTCATATAATTTCGATACATCCTCATACTGTACGTTGTCGACTATTCGTCCTTTAAGTGGGCCTCGGGATATTTCAACGCTTACTGCGTATTTACGTTCATCCAGTTTTTTGAGAAGAGCCTCCGAGCCCCGGTAGGCGCCATTGACCACGAGAATTGGTTTATCCAGAGCCGGAATCACAGTTTCCAAATGGGCCTGCAATCCAAATAAAAACCAAACATTTAAAATAGAGATTTATTAATACATTTTTTGTTATTACTTACTTGGTCTACTTTTAATTTTTCACCAGTATCTAGAAATTTAATTTTTGCTCTATACTTGTCAATAACTTCCTGGACAACGGCTTTTTGTTTATAGTACTTATCGCCCATGGATTTGGAAATAAATTTGACCACAATATTTTTGTGTAGCCAATAGTCTTTGCGATTCTCTCGCTCCTTTTTCGCCTCTTCAAGCTTGATGATATCATCCAGGGCTGAACGAACAGGTTCCGATGCCGGAACTTTGGGCTTCTTGAAAACCTTTTCGTCCACTTCTGTTGAGGAACGTTTGCTTAAAAGCGCTGATTTACCTAATATGGATTCCGGTTGAAATTTCTTTTCCAAACGTATATCCAGCTTGAGTGGTTCTTCAGCAGATTCCCGCTTGAGTTCTGTATATTTCTCCTGTTCGTCTTCGTCGCCTTCTTTCGATTTGGCTTTCTTGATTTGTTTTTCAATGAAATCAGTCATTCGTTCTTCGTCGTCTTTTTCCATTTTCTCCTTGCGATCGGCCTTAGCCTGTTTCTCCATTGCCTCTGGACTGCGATCGATGTAGGTGACAAACCAACCCTTTTCCGTTTCATCGGCCACCACCTGACCAGTGCGTCCAAGCCATTTTACATAGTCTGAGAGCGTTAGCCATCGTGTGGCATTCATGTGTATGTGCTCCTTGTGGGCAATGTATTCCTGATAGATTTTGTTGGCATTCGTCCGCTTGGTGCCGAAACGTCGACGCAGCAGTTCCATATAGCCATCGGAGAATTCCTTGGAGAAACTGTGCAGAAATTTGCCAGGGGAGTCAGCAAACAGCAATAATTGTCGCTGATGTGATTCGCTCATTGTATGGCATTTGAAGCCATTCTCATCGCGGCATTGCTTTTCGCACATTTGGCAATACCAGCGCAACTTCTGCAAGCCCTTTGCCTTCATTTTGTTGGCAAGGTACTTGGGAGTACCCACCTCAGCTCGTCCCATGGTTTATTATTTTGCTTATTAACTTTTTTACTAATAAAATGCTCAAACGATTGCCTTTTACTTGTTTTCAACAATTGTAGAGTTGCCAGACTACTGGCACTCACTCAGCTGTTTTATGTCATCTAGTGTTGCCAGACTAACTAATGAAGTTTTCATTTAAATATCGTAACGAACACTTATTTAAATTTGTGATTTGCCGTTATAAAGTCATTATACTTATAATTTACATATGTAAATGCATTTTAGATTTTTATTAAAAATAAAATTAAATAACTATATTCTCGCCAAGACGTTCAATGTCGTCTAGTATAAAGTCCAACTCGTCATCCTTAAGTATTGGAAAACAGGTGAAGACCATGCGAAAGAAATTACCCAAATTCTGGCTCTTTAGAGGTGAATATCCGATCATTAGGGTTCCACTATATGCCATTTGTTCTTTGATTTTAGGCGCAACCTAAATAAAGAAATAATTCTGATATTACACAACTATTTGGTTAAGGCTTACTAACCACTTACCGTGTACAATTGCTGCCTCCACTCTTCTGTCTCCTGCTCAGAGGAAACTCGTAATGCTTTTGGTATATACCAGAAACACACATTGGCGTATTCATGTGTATCCAGCACAAGTCTAAAGCGATCCGAACGTAAACGGATCTTATCCTCCAGCAAGCGGGCCACGTTAATAGCATGATCGACCAAATGACCATATTGTCCATAACCGCGAGCCTTTAGCATGAGCCAAAACTTAAGAGCATCGATTTTACGTCCGCATTGGACACTCTTATTTCCCGTATCGTAGGAAACGTCATAAAATTTATCCTGCTGGAAAAGATAGCTGGCCTCTACGCTATTACAACGGTCAAGCAATTTATCGGATTCTCTTGTGAGGAAGAGAGAACACTGCAGCGGAACGCCACAAGTCTTATGAGGATTCCAGGCAAACGAATTAGAACGCTCCAGGCCGGCAATTAGGGATCGATGCTTGTGAGCCATAAGGACAGCTCCGCCCAGACATGCATCCACATGTAACCAGAGATTATGACGCTCGGCCACATCCGCAATGCCGTTAATATCATCAAATGCTCCCAATACAGTGGTTCCGGCTGTGGCATTGATGAAAAACGGTTGACCGCCACGAGATTTGGCCTCTGCGATCTTTGTCTCCAGATCGTCTAACCGCATTTGACCCCGAGCATTGGTCCTAACGGCCACACAATTATCACTGCCCAGGCCAAGCCAATGGGCTGCTTTCTTAAAACTATAGTGTGACTCGTCGGATGTGAACATTACCAGAGGACGCATGCCAAACACGCCAGAAGTTTTCACTTCGGGAGCAAATTTGTAACGTGCCAACACTAGGCCATACATATTAGATGATGAGCCACCAGGAGCAAAAATTCCATCACCATTTTCATAACCCGCCAGTTTTCGTACGCTCGAAATGATTTCTGTTTCAATTAAACTGCACACTGGCGCCACCTCGAAGGTATAACTGTGAAAATGTAGGATACAATATTTAAAACCAATTCATACATATTCAACAGGATTAATTTGAAATTGAAATTTTCTTAATATTAAATCAGATCAATATCATTCAGTCTATGTTCTACTTGAAATCTCCATGAATCAAATGTTAGTTTATCAACTAATATCAATTATTATTGCTATTATTAGGCTTCGAGAAGTTCTAATGAATGTTCATTTTTTTTGTTTTTTGTCAAATCATCGTCTGCCTAATCAATTGTTTAGCACATATTCCTATGGCAAATTCTATAGTATTCCTATCTGTGTATATATATATGTATATTTATATTCATATATGTATATGTATTATTCTTACGCGCCAGCATTCAGGGCCTCGGTGATCAATGCTCCAGCCAACCCAAAGGGGTCGAGTTGACCAAACAGTTGATTGTGAAAACGTCCATGCGAAGTTTTTACTGAATACTTGATCACCAACTGGCACAATTGCTCGATCTCGTCAAGTGAATGTGCTTGTGCCTCCTCTGTTACAGTGAGATTAATTAATTGCTGAGAGGAGAGTAGGGAGATAACAAATATATGTATAAATGATCTATTAATTGTCCATCATCTATAATATAAAAAATGATATATTCAAATTATGCACATGGGGTCACCTCTACGTTGAATGAATTAGAACACTTACATATGTATACAATTAAATCAAGATATAAATATTATGGGGTTTATCTAGATTATAGATCTCCAAATTGTTTACTTTCGAAACGTTTTCGAATTGCAAGTATGTACCTTGGAAATTATATTGATTGAACTCTTTTGATTATTAAGTGAGTACGATTTCTTATCTGGAACGTGCCAGACACTTGATAGACAGAATAAAAGAAAAATTATATACATATTCTACTACAATGTATAAACAGCAGCGGCGGATTAACCAGTGTGGGGACTTTTGGGGTACTCGAGCCCCCCATTTCCCCCCTGAATAAACTAAAGTATATCAAAGAAAACTTTTTTCTTCATATGGTAAATCCGCAATCCGATACTAATATACAAACGGGTAATGGATGAATATTTAAATTAAATATTTAAATTACTACTATACTAATATACAAGCGGGTAATGGATGAATATTTACCTTTAAGTTTTCCGGCTGAAAGAATTCAACAATTTTGCCTTCATCCCATTGCTGGGGTTGTGCCCAAAAGGTTTCCTCCCTTTGCATTAAACGAAAGACATTCTCCAGGATATTCCAATCGTTAACTAAACCATCTCGGAGTCTTTTTACTATAATGGAGGCATCATCATTCGCTGCATCCATGATGAAATAACAAAACAAAACCAAACAAAAAACCGAAAAATAACTAATTGACTTACTGTCAAATTGAACCGACGTCGTTGAGCACTCAACGGGGAATGCCAAGCCAAATGTGCAGGCCGATTATATTTTATGTTTGGTTGGTTCTCTTGATCAAATTCCCATTAGCTTGTAAATTACACACACACGAGCGGACGCTCGGTAAGTAGGTAGTGGTAGTAGTAGCAGTAGTGTGTGTGTGTGTGTACAAGTTGTGGGCAATGGTTATAGGTATTATATTAGGATGGACCTGTTTGTTCTTCTGCATTGCAGACATATTTAGTACGAATATTGAAAGGTCGCCTCTTCTTCACACAAAATCCAAATGTAGGTAGAGTGGTGTATTGAGTCGACCCGACCATATCGTCTTGTCTCGGAACACGTTTAACCTTTGCGCAATCATTATACTGCAAATCTTCAACTCTGTATGTATGTAGGTTTACAACCAATTTATGTATTCCCATTAAAATGCCAATCACAAAGAGTGCTTATCAGTGACATTTAACAACAGTGAAATGAGTCCACGAGCAAAGTATAAACCCATATAATGCATACATATTGCAACAATCTGTGTTATGTACGTAGACAGACAACTCTTCCGCTTCTATCATCATCTAAAATGCTGATTTGGATCTTTGAAGGGAAAGTTTTTCCATGTCTTGCTGTACTTATCTCTTGCTGTATCCTCCAATAGTTTAGTTTCTTTTTGTTTTCGGGTTGGGAGTTTTTACAATTTTTGTTAATTTAATAAAAGCTTTCCATTAAATATACTAAAAAAAAAAAAAAAAAAGTATTTCGGAAAATTTTTCTAGGCAAAAAAAAAGATATAAATTAGTTGAAATCTTAAGAAATATAGTTTTTCAAAACGTTTACAAATGAGAAGGTAAAGTTTTTTGTTTTGGAATCGGAGTTAAGAGAGCGACACTTTGTGAAAAAGAGAGAGAGAGAGAGGTAGTTAGCTAATTGAAGCTACTTTCACATTGGGTGTGAGTTAATAATATATTAACCACATTTTAAGAATCCTGAAAACGTTTTTCATTCCATCGCAGACTTCGAAATGTTGTTACGATGTATATTTAAAAAACAATAGAATGTTTGTTGGTTGTTGTTGTTGGATTTCTTTTCTTTTTTTCATTGTTTTTTTTTTCTGTTTGTTTGTTGTTTTGTTCTGTGAAAAAACACAATTTATATTTGTTTTTTCTCAATTTAACATTACATATCTGTTTCTTTTTTATGTTTTTTTTTTTTTTTTGTTTTTTTTTTTTTTTTTTTAGTTTTTTGTATATGTTTTTTTATACGTATAACTATTTGAAATTTTACATTTGTCGCCAACAACGTTAAAATGGAAGAAGGTTTGTGTGTTTCTTTCTGTTTCATCAGCATTCCCTTTCGTATTTTTAAAATTATATAATTAATTATGTTTCTTTCATCTGTATATTGTTTCGTTTTTCTCAGCGATCGACGGTAATTGGTTAAAGGCAACAACATCATATCAGATCAGATCAGATCAATCCATAATCAGCATCAGCATCATTATCATCTCATGATGATCACATCTAGTATTCATCCAAATCGAAGCAGTCATTGTCCAGTTCATCAAGTTGCATGCTCTGGAAATCGACCTTGTAACGCAAGATACCTGCATGATGAAAAATATTTCAGTTTAGTAAAGAATTTCATATAACAATAATTAAAAGTAATTAACAAAAAAGCAAACAAATAAATCTAAATACCAAATGATATTTGAAAAAAAGAAAAAAACAAATGACCTAATATATTAAATAAGAAAGTTACATAAGTATGTATGGGAAGATGGGTCTCACCTCTATTGTCAATTTAGCAGAGCATAAATTTAAAATACATTTTATATGTAATTTACACTAGATTACAAAAATTACAATCTATATTTTTGTTGTCAGAATAATATTGCATAAAAAAATCATTGTAGGATCAAATCCGTTATATACAATGTGAATATAAATCTTAAAACTCAATAAGATGTGGTTTATTGTATTCCTCATTCATCTGTAGATCTGCTGAAATGCAAACTTAACTCTGTGTTGAAAGGAAAGTTACGACCTTGACAAGTCGAAAAAATTATTAAAAAAAAAAAAACAGGATTAAAAAAAAAAAAACTAACTACTTATCAAGTATTGACACAAAATCGTTGCAGAAAAAATTTGTTATTTTCACGGCGTAAGATTATATTCCACCCTACATGAATTTGGCATTTTTTATATGTTATTATGCATGTTTATTTAATTCTTTCATTTTTATTATATTTTACTTTTTGTTTTTTTAAGGTTCATTTGTTTTTTTTTTTTTTTTTGTTCTTTTTATTACAATTTGTATTGATTAGATTTGTGTACTTTAAATATAAATTTTAATTGTAATTGTTTCTTTTTTTATTCTTTGTTTTTTTTTTTTTTTTTTTTTTTTTTGGTAATTTGAACAGGGAAAATTTGGTAAATGGAATTTAAAAAACGAACACAAAATAAAATATTTCGCTTTTATAGGTTCATTATGTCAACTACATATATATATATATATATATATATATATATATATATATATATATACATACTATATACATATATATATATAGAGACTTGTCGTTCAAATTGAATCGGTACACGCGACTTAATTAAAATTCTTGTAAAAGATTATACATAGCTACATACAATGTGGTGTGTGTGTGTGTGTGTTAGTATATTGAAAAAAAGGAGTGGCTGGCCTGGGAGGAAAATGCGAGACCATACTAATATATGGTTCTTATTGGTTTAAGTCGGGATAAATATTTGTAACGGCTACGACGACGATGACGACGCGGCAAGTAAATTGGTTCCTAATCAATTTTTGAACGTTTCTTATATATTTTCTTTTTGTTATTTGTTCAGATATATATACATATAAGTGTTATATATATATATATATATATATATATATATATATATATATATATATTGTTTCTGCTTTTGTTTTTATTTTTTGTTTGGTTTTCTGAAAGTAACGCATTATTGAGAGCGAGATCCTTAACTGAATCTACAAATTCATATATAAACGTATTTTTAATAGTCATCGAGATCGACATCCTCCAGCGGTTCGTCGGCTTGCAGTGATTGAAAATCTACCTTGTAGCGTAAAATGCCTAGTTTACAAGACACACACACAGACATACACAGATAAATATATATATATATTTATAGGATACATATATATATAAGAGGGATATTTTAGCGTATTTAAGCAGCATGATTAGGAGTAGAAAGAGAACAAGAGAAAGAGAGAAAAACAGAGAGAGAGAGTGATAAACAAAATGGGAATGGCAATAATGAAAACCGTTTATTGGAGTGAATATGGAGAACTTATTGCCCCTCCATTAGATTAGCTTACAACTCAGACTACATAAAGCGCGTAGTTAGAGGATATACACATAAATATATACATTTGTATATATCTATGGATACACATTTATAAAATTCCAAGACATAAACGTGAAGAATGATATTGTGCAACTTACCACCAATGCCACCGAATCCTCGCACAAACTGGCTACCCTCCTGAGATTTATCTGTAATTATCTCTAGGGTGGCTCCAAACATTTTGTAGTTATTTGCCAGCCATTCAAGCAGCGGTTGAGACTCTATTAATTCCATCTCGACGCCACTCTAAAACATAGAGAAAAGTAAATATATTAATATACATATATTTTAATGAAAATAATGACGCTATTACTTATAAATCATCTACAACTACAAACGAAATGAAATGTGCCAACAATTTTCCGCTCAAAACATGCATGTCAAGACTTATTGGCCAACAAAAATTCACTTAATCATGGGAAAATCTTCGTTGCTCACTAGCTTAACACACAAACTAGGCTTTGATTATTGAAGCTCTAACATCAAACTCACCTCCTTGTCAGTAAAGTGCGATTTATCCTTTTCTTGCTCCGGCGTCAAATGTAATACTGTCGTTGACGTCGAGTTGGCATGATTCTTTAGAACATAACGTTGAATATCCAGATTTTCCCAACAAATCAATGTCTCTACAGAGCCCAGTTCAAGTGCCCGCAAGGTATCCTCTACACCAAAACAGTATTTACCCGTATCCTTGTTGAAAAATAATAAAAAAACACATTATTTATTTAAGTATTGGCAATTTTTGTGTAAACTCACCTGAGAAATTTCATCAAAGTATCGCCCAATAAGTTTCTTTTCCTGTATAAATTTAACATTCTGCAACGATTCGGCCGCCAATTCGATGGCCTGATTGAAACCATTCTCCCCACCATATGACACATCCACCAGTTTAATCACTTTTGATTGTAAACGCTATTAAGAGGAAACATTGTTTTAAAAAGCGAGAAAAACTATTTAAATTGCATTACTTACGGGATCAAACATATCCGATTGGCTTAGTTCGGTCTTGAAATCCGCACTACCAGCTAAAATGAGACCCGCAATGTTGGGCTTATCATTCGTAATGAACAGCTGAGTGGCCACCTCGGCTACTTTGCGGACATAATTGTGCCGCTTCTCCATACGCAGACGGGCGAAACGCAACGCCGACTGACCACCACGTCCGTGCTTCTTCGGCAGATCGACAGTGAATTTGTGCAGCACTTCCCGTGTGTTGCCCTGCAGTGTACCAAATAAGGCACCATTACCATCCATCACAATGAAGCCAAATTTATTGTCATCGGCTAACAAGGCAGTGAGGGCCTCCGTATGGAACTTGTTGTCACAGAGATAGAGCGATGTATTTATAGGCTTGAATGGCTCGAAATCGATGTTAACTTTCTTTTCTTTGCCCTCCTCTGTGACAATTGTGCCGCAATAGATGACCAAACCGTTGGGAGGCACTGGAAATCAAAAGAGAGAGCATATAAATAGTATGATCATAAAATGATTTTAATTGTTTTTACTAACCTTTGGTGTATAACTTAAGTCTGTGCTGCACCGACGTAATGGCGCCGAGGACGGACAAACGATTCACACGTGATTTGATGTTCGAGGCCGTACCAAATTCATCGGCCAACATTTTGCTTACACGTGAAATTTGATCTTTTGGTGGAATAATCAAAGAAATCATGCTTGTTCCATTGCTGCAAAATGACAAATAACAAAACATACATATATAATTATTCATTTTCAATCGCATAAGAAGGACAAGGGCGACAGATAAGAATTCCAACCACGTGCATCATCCTTGCAAGACAAAAATCGAGAACAGCGGCTGACATATGTTTTAGAGGAGAAACGGGATCTTAACATATGTATTCCTTCCACTGCACCACTCTCCAGCCAATTACAGTGAACAACCGGTATAGAGAACCGTTATGCAAATCATTCATTTGGTACGGTGGCTTTGTCTTGGCACAATTGGTAAATAGTAAATGTCATCAGACTTGCGAGTTGTTATTATGTTGGCCTTGTTAGGCAACCCCAATAGAGGGAGAGGGGAGATAGAGAGAGCGAGCAGGCCAGCAAAAATGAATTACAGAAGGTAAGAGAGAGAATGGGCCACATACACTTACACACACACACACACACACACATTTAAGCAGTGAGAGAGTGAGAGTAGTAAAAGGGGGCAGGAAGAGCGAAAAGTTTGGCCCATTTTTGGCATACAAATGTTGGCAACAAAACAAACGACAGTTGATGGTATTGGATTGTAGTGGTGATGGTAACGGAGGAGAGAAGACGAGAGAGAGCGAGAGAGGTTAGCCGCCACGAGGCGAGTTAGACAAGCGACACGCATTACTCACTGACTGAATTGCTGGCTGCTCAGTCTCAGTCTGGTTTGAACTGATAATAACCTGACAGTCAGAGAACGTGTTGCTCTCTCACACACACACACACACACACAGTCATAGCGAGAGTGGGAGAGTTAGTTGCGTTTTTGTTGTTGTGTTGTGTTACCAACTCCTAGCCACGCACATTAAATCGAAGTGGTTCAAACCAAATCGCTTGGCATTTTATACAAACTCAAACAAGAAATGAAAATTTTGCAGGGTGATTGCTGTTGACTCTGCCGCCTCTAACTCCTACCAAAACGGATGCGCAGCAGCTTTGTATGTACCCCACAATGGGGTTGGGTTTAGGTTTGGGGTACGGGGTTGGGATAAATAAAGGACCGAGGACTCACCCGCGTGCCATTTCCAAACTCTTGATGAGCTTCTTTATTTTCCAGATTTCCACATTGCGATCAGCGGACGTTTCCTCGCCAGACATTTTGATTGCTTTTGTTGGTAATGTGTTTGATCTTTTTGTTGATGTGGTAGCTGCTGATCCGCTGCTTTCTGTTCTTGCCTTTGTTTTTCTTTACAATTTCTTTTTTTTTACTTTCTGGGGGTTTTTGAGGGGGGGATTCGACTTTTAATGCTCCTTGTTGTTATTTGCACTTTTGTGTTTCTTCTTCCTTCTCTTCTTTCTTTGTTGTATTCACATTCACGCTCTTCCTTTTAACGTGGTTGGCGATGAATACACTGAAAATACATACACACACACATGTAAATAATACATAAAGAAAGCTAAGTAAAGGCAAGAAAAGCCCCCAAAGTCAGTAAGACAGAAAGAGATAGCGCGACATAGAGAGTTCGATTGAAGAGCGAAATATTTTTTTTATGAATGTCAACGCTTATTACAATTATTTCCTCTGCAACAGGCCCAAAATTAAAGGTCCACAAAATTAATTTAATTTATATTAATTTTGAGACAATTAAAGCAAAGGAAATCCAAAAACAGACAGAAGTAACTTATAAATCTGCTCACATTTCGCAAAAAAAAAAAAAAGAGGCAGTGAGAGAGGGAGAGAACACAGCCACGGTGATGACAAGGGGTTGTTGCCAAAGGTGACGTCGACAAAATGCAGTTTTATGCTTAAATGTTCTGATTTCCGTTAAAACTTTAATTATAACACACTTCCGGCACCGAACACCTTATATGAAACAACAATTTCCTTAAGTTCATACCAATTTAATGGTCCATTTAAAATAATTCGAAATTGTAATTTTTTTACCTACAACGTGCGGAGCAAAAGTAGGGTTGCCAATTCAAATCGATTAGTCGAATATGACTTGAAAAATATCGAGTACTGAAATCGAGCGATTGCCGCATATCGAGTGGTTCTTGGGTATTAATGCTTTTGACACACAATAATACATGTAGATAACCATCTACATTTTTTTATTTTCGGACTATGGATGTTGGTGTGCATTATGGAAAATTAATCTAAATATTAACAAAACCGGCTTAACCAAATCCACTGGTAGGAACTGATTAACTCCACTCTACTTAGGCAAGGTTATACGAACTATATATTTAGGCAACAAAATGAATTTGGAGTTGCTTGGTAAGATTAATAACCTATTGCGCTTGGTTCCCGCTTTAAATTTTGATTTGTTTAATTCCGTATACAGAGTCCTTTGGTCAAAACTATCCAGAAGAGTTTGATGGCTCTCTGGACTGCATATCTCTGGCTGTTACCTGCGCCTTTAATAAATATGGAACTTTGCTGGCGGTGGGCTGTAATGATGGCCGCATAGTAATATGGGATTTTCTAACTCGCGGCATAGCCAAGATTATATCCGCCCATGTACATCCCGTTTGCAGCTTAAGTTGGACACGAAATGGTCACAAAGTAAGCGCATGACATACAAAATAACGCCATGACATGAACCAAACAATTCCATTTATTTCAGTTGCTCTCCGCCTCCACAGATAACAATGTCTGCATTTGGGATGTGCTTACTGGTGAATTAGAGCACAAATATAGATTCCCTTCTCCGGTGCTGAAGGTACAATTCGATCCCCGCAACGACAATCGTCTGTTGGTGTGTCCCATGCGATATGCAGCTGTTTTGGTGGCAATTGGCGGGACTCATCGTTGTTTGCCTTTGGATTCTGATGTAAGTAGCTAACATATTAACAATGGTGGGCTGCTTTCATAATTGTACGATTGTTGTTTTTAGGGCGACTTAAATATTGTAGCCTCGTTTGATCGCCGGGGTAAACACATATATACAGGCAATGCCAAGGGAAAGATATTGGTTCTAGATGTGGAAACGTTTGAGGTGGTTGCCAGTTTTCGCATCATAGTAGGCACATCTAGTGCCACCGCCGTGAAGAGCATAGAATTCGCTCGACGAGGCGAGTAAGTTTGTACTCCGACCAGAACAAGGGTATAATATTTACTAATTGTGATCCACCTACAGTGCCTTCCTCATTAATACCTCCGATCGTGTGATACGAGTCTATGACTCCAAAGAAATTATTGCTTTAGGCAAGGATGGTGAGCCAGAGCCCATACAAAAACTTCAGGACTTAGTCAACAAGTAAATATTTTGAGTTTCTCAATAAATAAGAAATCAATAAGATATTCTTAAACTCTTGCAGGACTACTTGGAAGAAATGTTGTTTTTCTGGCGATGGTGAATATATTTGTGCTGGCAGTGCTCGGCAGCATGCTTTGTATATATGGGAAAAGTCTATCGGCAATCTGGTGAAAATTTTACATGGCACCAAGGGTGAACTATTGCTGGATGTTGTGTGGCATCCAGTTCGGCCAATTATAGCCAGCATTAGTTCGGGTTTGGTTTCGATATGGGCCCAGAATCAGGTTGAAAATTGGTCAGCTTTTGCACCCGACTTCAAAGAGCTCGACGAAAATGTTGAATATGAAGAACGTGAATCGGAATTCGATATAGCTGACGAGGATAAATCAATCGACTTGAATGCCGATGCTCAACAGGACGAAGAGATTGAGGTTGATGTACAGAAAGTAGAACCAGTGGCTGCATTCTGTTCATCCGATGAAGAAGGTGAGGATGAAAATGCCCTACAATTCTTGCCTATGGCACCCGAAGTAGAGGATCCAGAAGATGGCTGGGCTGCCCAGGAACCTATTGAAGCAAATGCAGCGCTACTAAACAGTGATGCTCAAGATTATGAAGATGAAATTATGGCCTCCAAGCGTCGGCGTATGCAGCTGTATGATGTCAGTCTGCCCGATGCACCAACTGATGGTAAATTTCAATCTAATTGATTTAAAAGAACTTAGGAAACTCTATTCTTTCTTATTTATAGAAACACATCCGCTTATATCGAGTAAAGCCAGCAAAGATAAGCAACAGCCTGTGGGTGGAAAAAAAGCAACCGGTCGCACTAAGAAATAAAACCAGAGCTTAAATAAGTTAAGGAATTGAATTAAGTTAATGTTAAAACAAGAGGTTTGGCACAACTTCGGCATTGCCGTAGTTTTTGCATAGTTTGCTAGAATATACTGTATGATATATCAAATATCATAGAAGCTAACATCGGCTATGCCGAAGTTTATATACCCTTGCAGTCCTTGCAATAATAATTTTACATGTTCAAAATTTGTTTTCTGAAACTCAATTCATCACATACAAACAAAACAATTTTACTCTTTTTACTACAATTTGTTCTTCTTCTTCCCTCATTCCCTAAGCAAAGCAACGCACGCTTACACATACAGTTCATGTAGCGCTGCGAGCCCGATAGCTCTTAGGTTGGCTGAGTAAAACGCATACGCACAGACGGACATGGCTATATCGACTGATCAAGAATATATATACTTTATGGGGTCGGAAACGTCTCCTTCTGTGCGTTACAAACATCTGACCAATTTTATAATACCCTCTGCAATGGTATAAAAAGTATCAAGTACATACTCTATGATTGGAAATGGTGTCTACTTTCGGACTGTTATTGGTCCGACAAATGTAGGGCAAAAAACTTGTGTAAGAAAGTGAAAACAAAACTGAGTTTAACTTTTTTTTATTATTTTTATTATTAATTCTGCACAAAAGCTTCCAGAAATCGAAGCCAATTCAATTATTCAAATTCTCAGAAATTTAAGACTTTAAGGGGTTCTGAACTTGACCAGCAAAGAGCAACAGATTACTTGACTTTTCCACAATGAGATATTGGAAAGGCTTGTTGATCATAAATTTCGGTGGTGCCGCCTTATTAGTGAGTGTAGCCGCACTAAGTGCAGCTGCCGCAGTGCCCTTCTCATCGACAATAATTGTTGTGGAGTGGATACAGGTTTTGACAAACAGATCCCTGGCAATGCGACTAAGATTGGCTCGATTCTCATCAAATAGATCTCGAATGCCCATCTGCAAGAAGGCAAAAATTTATAGAGTTAAAGAGACAGAGCAAGAAACATTTGCAAAACTCACACTCATGAGCACAGTCTTCAAGTCGATGTTGGTAGTGGTGGTAAATTTGGGTATTACAATCTCTGCCATATTACTATTAGCATTTTTTAATTTTTCCATTATGGGTGAGAGACCAATTGTCTTTAGATTCTTAGTTATTTTATACAGTTTGATTCCTGGTCTGGGTAGAATTATAATCATCGAATGGCTATCCTCCTCGCCATAAGGCAATTCCAAAACATAACCTTCTAAACCCTCAATTTTGGTGGCAAAGGCAAAATTGGCAGTATGAGTCATCATGGGTACTTGGTTGATAACTTCACCATCCTCATTGAAGAAAGAGTCCATATGTGTTAGCGACTCATCAAAAGGAAACTAAATCAATTGAGTGAGTTTATCTTGATGAAATATGTAAATAAATAAACCATCATTATCACTAACCTTCCAGAGGCCCTTGAAATACAGTGAAGAGAGTAGAAACATTTTGGCTCCATATATATTCTGTTCGTGGACCGCATCTCTGATTAGTCCTCGAGTACTCTTTTTAATGTCCTCATTGATGCGCTTCACAGAATCGGAACTCAAAAAATCCACTGGCTGCACCTGATAATCCTTAACCACATCACGATAATTTCTATTGATTTCGAAATCTTTGTCTGTGTAGACTGCCAATAGAGAGGCAATCTCAATAGTGGAGCTACTGACGCTGCAATAATTAAACTTCTATAGTATCTACATATATAAAATACATTCTAGACAATTTCGACTAACTTCAAATGTGAATTCCATAAGCGATTAACTGCTCGTAACTGCTCATCATCCACATCGATGCGAAGTGCCTGACGCATTTGTTGATATGTTGATCCATCAGCACCCTCATACAGTAGATAAAGCAGCAACCATATCGATAAGGGTGATATTATAAAATTGGAGTTATCCTTTTTCGATAGATATGAAATGCGACGTAAGAAACCCAGACCAAAGTCCTCCGCACCTATGGAATTTGATGGTCGGACAGACGGTTCACCCGCCGTATTGGCTTGAGGGTTTTCATTCTGTTTTTGTTGGGCCGTTGAAATAACGACCAGGAGAGAGATGCAAATAATGCCACCTAACGCAACCATTTTGCCTGAGAGAGATTAAATATATACAAATAGAATATATTAGCAATAAATATGCACATATAGTTTTTTATGCCATCTACTTATATTCTATAAATATATAAAAATAAGCCACGATTCTAGATATGCATATGTACATCACTTGCACGTAAATTTCCCTTAAACCGGTTTTCAATTCTGATCTAAATTCATAAATAATATCTAATTGCGGAATAATATTACAATAAGTCAATCTTTTTCAATGAATTAGCTTAACTATTATAAGCTGTAGGCACAATATACTCGTTTCTATTTGTATGACGTCTTTAGTTCGATGTGAGTCAATCATGTACATATGTATGTACATACATACATATAGTATATGGAAATAACTTATATTTAGAAATTCATATGTGTAAGAGTAGATTTTCCGCCGATGAACTGGAATTTCTTTATAGGATATGGTTTCGAATTCGAAGCTTAAATTTCTTATAGAGATTCTCGATTTTTGACAGTTTTTAAATCAGTTTTAAGTCCATATTTGTATACATTATATATACTTGTATGTATCTATGATGTGTTTCTGTTTTTTACCTGGCAATAATTAAATCGCATGTGTATCTTAGAAGTCGTACTTAACACACGGAGATCGCTGTAACAACTGAACTGACTCAATCCAATCATCATTCTCGAGACTCAGATTAGAGATTCAGCTTTAGTGTCTGACAATGCACAAACCTGTTGGCTCTGTTATTTTCTATAGCAAACATCAAATAGATTAGTTTCTTATTTTTTTTTTTTTACTATTTAGATTAAAAACTGTTTATTCGTACATAAAAAAAAATAAAATAAAAATATTACTCAAGTACTATGGAGCTTAAAGCTCCTTAGGGTTACGAACTTGACCAGCAAACAGAAGCAGATTTGTTGACTTATCCACAATTAGATATTGAAAGGGTTTATTGAGAACGAATTTCGGTGGCGTTGCCTTGTTAACAAGAGATGCCGATGTGACAGCGGCGGCTGTAGTGCCCTTCTCATCGACAATAATCTTGGTGGAATGGACACAAACTCTGGCAAATAAGCCAGAAGCCATGCGATTGAGATTAGCGCGATCCTCATCGAACAGGTCTCGTATGCCCATCTAGAAGAGGATATTTATATATAAATGGTAAAACTATAGATATGTATATTAACCTGATTAAGGACATTTGTCATATTAAAGTCTGTGGTGGTAGTGAATTTAGGCATTACCACCTCGACAAGATTATCCTCGGAAGCAGAACGTTTAAAGGCCTCCAAGCGTTGGACTATAGGCGATAGACCCATATTTTTTAGGTTATTGGCTATATCATGGAGTTTAAAACCCCGTTTCGGCAATACCACAATCATGGAGAGCCGATTCTCCTTGCCGTATGGCAATTCCAGAACATAACCATCCAAGCCTTCGATTTTTGTGATATATGCAAAGTCGGCCTCCTGCACCATCATGGGTATTTGGGTAACAACTTCTCCGTTCTCATTGTAGAAAGGTTCTGTACGAGTGGCTGACTCATTGAACGGTAACTGGAAATGGAAATTGTAAAATTAGTCAATTAATTACCAATATATGTATGTATGTACATATGTAGATGTGTAGCTTAACAAACCTTCCACTGTCCCTTAAAGAATAACGAGGAGAGCAAAAACATTTTAGCTCCCTGCACATCCTGTGGCAGGACCGTGTATGGTATTAGGCCGCGTGTCGAACGATTTGTATCCTCATTGATCTGTATCACCGATTGCCGACTATAGAAATCTACTTCGATCGGCTGAACATTATAATTCTTAACAACATCACGATAGCTGCTCTTCAATGGAGAATGACTGTCTGTGTAGACAGCCTGAAGGGACGCCACCTCAATCGTGGAGGTCTTAACGCTGCAATAATTAACATTTCATATTCATTATTGAGTAATGAGGATTATACTTATTCCTTACTTTAAATATTGACTCCACACCTGATAGACGGCTCGCAATTGCTCATCATTCACATTGATGCGAAGTGCCTGACGCAATTGCTGATATGTTGACCCTTCGGCTCCCTCGTATAGAAGAATGAGCAAGGACCATACCGAAAAGGGGGATATCATAAAATCGGCATTATCCCGCTCGACACCCTCTGAGATCCGCTGCAGAAGATCCAATGCGAATTGCTGGGCTCCCTGAGATATGTTACGCAATAAATTATCATCGAAATTCGCTCGCAATGAAGTGATGCTCGCCGTTCGCATCGCAAAGGCGGAGGGTGCCGTTAAGGCCTCTAAAGGACCACCCAGAGATAATGGGGGATACAAAGGCTGTTGTTGGGCCACAACACCCCCAGATAAAAAGGCCAAAACGGTAACTAAGCCAATTGAGCCATGCATTTTGTCTGCAAAAGACAACACAAAATTACAATTAAATATCTTCAGACTTTAAGTTCATAATCAGCTATTGATATGAATTCGTAATTGATTTTAACGCATATGAATATGTACATATGTATGTATGTATGTATGTATTTACACGACGATAATAAAGGTCAAAGGCCGACCTTAAAACGTTTGTGTATACAACACATACATACATACATACAAATGTGTGTCGTATATATTTGCAGGTTTATTCATGTGCTTTCTAGTCAGTTTTGAAAAAGGAACGTTCATACACACACACGCAAACAACGTACAAAACAGTTTTAAAAAGAAATTAGTATGTGCATACATACAGACATACTTGTGTGTATGAATGTATTATCCACTCATTTGTTTTGACGATGGGGAATATCCCCAATATATGAATCTGATTAATAATCAATGGCAATGCAGGAAACTCTTAATGTACATGCATATATACATATGTATGTATGTATGTAAATGCATGTATCACTTTAAAGAAATGGGCAAAAAACAATTTATCCATGCAGCTAATTTTGCTACCCATTTAATGCTTGCATTACATATGTTTTTCTCATAACAGTTGCTTTTGATACATTATTTAGTATACATATGTACATATGTATGTACATATGTATGTAAAATGTACATATGTACATAAAAAAAACGCCTTGGAATATAAAAAAGGATAGATACTGAAAATACTCAATATGTACATACATATGTATGTATGTATGTATGTATAATTATGTATGTATGTATGTATAATTATGTATGTATGTATGTATAAATGCCAAACTAATATTTTGAACTTTTCTAAAAGACATTATTATTCAAAGAACAACTTCAAAGAAACGTTTTTTGTATACATATGCATGTACATATGTACATATGTATGTAATCTCTCTGTGTATTATGCAAAATGAAACAATAAATTATTAGTTTTAAGCAATTATTGAGGGGAGTTTTTCTCTTCGTTTTGGGGAATTCCAGGGTTTATTATGAATTTTTAAAGAGCCCTGCTTGTTCGCAATGAATATAACATTGGTACATATACAATGAGACAAGATCGTATACGTATACATATGTACATATGTATATCTGTATGTTAATATGAACATTTTTGTTGTTCCAAAACCGGAATGCACTGACGCTTTATTCACACATACACACACACAGAGAGAAAGAGAGAGACTCAACAGAGTGTATGAGAGCGGATTATAAAGATGCTTTTGTATTAGTTTTGTTATTGTTGTTTCCATAATTAAGGCAATCTTTTAATGATATTTATTTATTTGTCGTTTATATATACACATACATATATATATGTACATATATAAATTCTCAATCAACTACCCCCCTCCCAAAGTCGTACTTAACACACGGAGAACGCCGGAACAACTGAGACATCTCAGCATCGTGAGCTTATAAAAAATGCCTGGCTTCAATGTGTGTCCAATAGGGGACCGACCGATCGACAGAAACAACAACACTCTACATCTGATATCAGTCGTCATCGGTTAAGAGTATGCCCCAGCGTAGTGGTGCGGACCGGAAGGGTGTCAACTGAAAGAGAGTGGATAAAAACGGATTCAAGCTATGGTTAAGGTTGAGGTTGAAGTTGTGCCTCTCTTATAGCCAGTTCCAGGTGCACTTGTTTCGACTAAGATGACGATTTCCGAAAACCAGTTGGATGGCTCTCCACAGTAATCCATTTTAGGTGTGTGCTCCATTTGTTGAAATATTAATGATAACATTCTAATCGGTATCAACAATCTGGAAACAAGGCTCTGAGAGTTCAGTTCCGGTAAAACTTAATGAAACGAATGTAAGCCGGGGTGGTTGTAAGATTCCTTCCATTGTAATTAAGCTATTAAACAAAATTGTTGTTTTTTTTTTTTTTTTTTTTTTTGATTACAATAAGATAAGTAAATATTTGATTTATATCTTTATAAGTAGTATTTTATTTGCCTAAATAACACTCTTTGGCTTTCAAATCGGTTGGAATATTTGAACTCCTTTTACACCGCCGCAGATGATGATTTATTCAAGCATTTAACTTTATTAAATCGGTTAAAATTTGAAATACGTAGTAGTATCTTTCTGTCTCAAGCGCATGCGATTTTAAGAGCCTTTTTGTTTTATTAGGTGTATTCATTTTATGTAGTAGGAAAAATGGTTATTTATATAGAACTTGACATTTGAATGTTATTACTTATTACTTGGCTTCTGCAGCTCCAAAGTTTATTGATCTACTAAACATTTATATAATATATATATATGTATCGATTTCTTTATATATATATATATATATTTTATTTATTCACGTTTTCTGCTTTTTGCGAGATGGAATTTTCAAATAATGTGACCCTCAAGTTTTTTTTTTGTTTTGTTTTCGTTAAGAACATTTTAATTGTGTTTTGTTTTATTTTTCCAATAGTTATATATATATTCATAGATAGCATATGTTTGCCTAAACTCTTGATGTTGGTTTATATATATATATATATATATATATATATATATATCTATGTGCATTATCAATGGAATTATATAATTTGATTGAAATTCATGTTGTTCTTGTTTAATCTTTCTTTCATTTAAATAATTTCTCTTTTTACACATTTATAATGCAAAACCGAAACACAGCAGCTAATTTAAAATTTGGCTAAGTTATACCACACGTTCTACATAAAATTAGGAAGAAAAAAAAAACCAATTAATCGAATATATATATTCATATATAGTAGTAAACATAAACAATTGATTTGTAACTGTAACAAAAATCTAAACCTGGTTAACATAAAACAAAATGTTGCCTACAATTTTTCGTTGCTTATATATTTTTTTTCCTTTTTTAAAGTGTTCGGCTGATTATTTCGCATTTGCAACACATAAAATTTAATCATATATATTTTTTTATATATGCATATATATCGATTATAATCGAGAACTGAATTAATAGCATTTAATAAATGTGTATAATTTGTTAGTGTTGTTGTGTAAGGTGTATTTAGAATTGGATTTCATAACTTATAAATTGTTTATCGCAAATCGGGATCCTCATCGGCGGCCTTCTTGATGCGGAGCAATATTGTGGTATACCATTGATCCAAACGCGAAATGCTATCATAATCCTTAACTGCCTCTGTGAATCCTTCAATATTCTGCTCCTCCAGATGCTCACACAAGACCTAAAATGCAAACAAATGGAATAAAAATAAGGAGTCAATTATGAATTAATATCTTTACCTTAATGAGCTTGAACTCCCGTGAGTCCTGGAATGCTGGATATTGTTGGGCGTATTTCTCAATGGCATGCTGGGCATTGAGCAAATCAACACTCAAATGACACAAAGCTGCTCTGAAGAAGTACTCCTTGGCGCTATATTTAAGTAGAGAGCTCTCTAGCGATGATGCCGCAACCTGCTCGTATATGGAAATCGCTTTCTCGTAGTCCTCCAGTTGGGCGGCATATTGGGCCACCTTGAGCATACATTTGTTGGCCGAACTCACAGATTCCTCACCCTTAAAATAATCAGCTGCCTGCTCATAATGTTGAATGGATTTGGCCTGATACGATAAAAATAATTGCTTGTATATAACAAAAAAGTTTCAATTTAAATATAATTACCAGCGTATTTGGGTCTCCCTCATACATTTCGGCAATGCTCTGATGATGCTTAGCTGCCATGGTAAAGCGTCCCATGTCGGTGTATATATCAATGGACTTCATTAAACAAGTAACTGCACTTTCCACATCCACCTTCTTGTAGCAATTGGAGGCGTCTACATAGCATGTGCCGGCATCATGCCGACTCCCAGCGCGGGCATGTAGAGTAGCTGCCTCGCAGAAACATTCGCCAGCCTTTGTCCAGTTTTTGGACATTTTAAACATATTGCCTGCACGCTGGTAACATTCGATGGCATCCTCGACCTTATTCGAACCGCTGAAAAGATAAAAAAATTTAAGACAATTAATATGAATCCTTTAGAAATACGACTACTGCTGTTCTGATAAGAACGCTGGGGGGTAACACTATGCCAATAAGACGGTACCCTGATCTTATCGTATTTGGTTTTTGAGAATGCAAATTATGGAAAATGATTCATCAAGCTAATATTACGTAGCCAAGCACTGAATTAAAATAATACAAATATATGTACATATATACATGCATGTATATGAACACACAAACCCCAACACCTTAGCTGAGATAATTTTTATAGACTCTCCTTTCGTTCCATAGGGTAAAGGTTATTTACACAGTTTGTTTGTTTAGCTTGTCTTTTACAATTAACTGAAAATCAACAACTCCTACAATATTTATTTCTTCAGGGAACTGATTGCTCCCAAAAGACTGTAAAGGGGCGTAGGGAGGTGTGTCAAAACAACAAGAACAATGCTTCTGCGCACCCCAATACACCATTTCGTTGCTTTGTGTGCGTATCAGTGTTATATACTTATATATATGTATGTGCGTATATAAATGGAGGAGTGAGTGTGTGTGTGTGTGTATTCAAGCCAGAAATATGTAAATTGCAAAAAAAGATAAAATTAATGCCTAAAACAAATACTGCAATTGCCAAATGGCTATTACTAACCCAAAGAGAGAGCCGAGAAAGCCTTTTTGTTGTGTCAGCTTCTTTTCAGCCTCGGCCATCAGCTGAAGAGCTTTCTGCTCGTTGTCGCCCATTGTTGAAAGTTAGATTAATCTCTTCTTCTTCACAACTTGCATTTAAGTGTATGCACAGGGAAGTCGGTTTTCTATTTTGTTAAATGTCTTTTAATTTTCCTTCGTCTTGACTTTCAAGAAAAATAGTTAAAATCAATATTCACAGATTAGTGTTGCCAGATGACAGATAATTTATAAACCTGTATTCTGTCAACACCACATTAAACCAGTATTGTTGCCAGATTCCAAAAACCACTTTTGTTGCGTATTGCCAGTGAAAATGAATTTAAAAAAAAAAAACCGTTGGAAAACAATTGTAAAACTTATGTGGGTTTTAAATATCCTAAACAGCTTATATAAAGAAGCGACTTCTCATATCTTACCGATTTTCAACTATCCCAATTCTTTCCATTTCAACAATGAAGTGCAAACTTCAAAGTGTTCATTTTAAATCTGCTTTGCCTGCGATTTTTCTGACAAACCAGTTTCAACTTTGAAAAACTATTTCCGTTAGTACAAGGTTTCTTTACTATCGATAACATCTGATATATAACAACTCTGGGCTTCGATATTTTTAACAACTTTTAAATTAAAATAACAAATCCCAGATATCTTTTTAAATTTACTAGCACTTTTGTTTTAATTTCAAGGATAGACTTTTATATAAGTGAGTCCAGATAAATTTTGTATTGCCATTTGAATAGAAAACTCGTTACTTGCCAAAAGTAGCAGTGACAAATAGCAGTTACCTGTAAATCACTACCATCGCTAAAGTATTCCTTTTTTCAAATAAATCGAACGGTTTCGGCGCGTTGTCTGCTTTGTGCCTATTTTTCGTAGTAATTTTTTTCTCCTGCTGGTCGCTGCAGCCTTTTTTTTGTAGATCTAAGAATTTGATATAAATTGCTTTAAGTTATTGTTAAATTGTGTTTGAGTTTGATATAATTTGTATTAGCACGCGTGGTGACACGGCCAAAGAGGAGTGAAAGCAAAGAAAAATAAATATTTTTTGTGCTTGTAATTTTGATTTGGTGGAAACAGAAAAATAAGCGCAAAGGGTAATACGAGCAAAAAGTAAAAAAGATGGCCGCAAAATCTGATGATAGGACGACGGATATACCGGATCGTCTATATGATTCCACTCAACGTAAAACTTATAGTCGTATGCGCTTCTTTGGCAAGGTGAGTCCTTTGTATGCTGCCGGAATGAATGAAAGACCTAAGCCTGAAACGAAGCCAGCCGGCCAGCCAGGTTCAGGTTCCTCCGTTTTCTTTTCTTGCACATACACACACACACACGCACAAGCAAAAACAGACACATCCTCACACAGATGCACGTGCCTGCAGAGTAAGCTTATGGGTGTGTATGTGTGTTTGTTTGTATGAGTGACGCGATCACCAGTCATTTTTGGTCTTTTGGCGGGATGCTTTTAAATGTTATTTATTATATAGAGTGTCCATTTTCCATCCCCCCCTTTAGGGTGGCTTTGCCAAATGCTACGAGATCATTGATATCGAGACCAATGATGTTTTCGCCGGTAAAATTGTATCCAAGAAGCTAATGATCAAGCACAATCAGAAGGAGAAGACTGCCCAGGAGATAACTATTCATCGTAGCCTCAATCATCCAAATATTGTTAAATTTCATAGCTACTTTGAGGATCCTCAAAATATTTATATAGTGCTGGAGCTATGCAAGAAGCGGGTAAGTGTTCATTTGACAACGACTTCCAGCTGATCCTCACATTTTGGCTTCCTCTATATATTTTTGTATTTAGTCTATGATGGAGCTGCACAAACGACGCAAGAGCATTACGGAATTCGAATGCCGTTATTATATATATCAGATTATTCAAGGTGTCAAGTATTTGCACGACAATCGCATTATCCATCGTGATCTGAAGCTCGGAAATCTCTTTCTGGATGACATGTTGCATGTGAAAATTGGCGACTTTGGCTTAGCTACACGCATTGAATATGAGGGCGAACGAAAGAAAACATTGTGCGGCACTCCGAATTATATAGCACCCGAGATTCTGACCAAGAAGGGGCATTCATTTGAGGTGGATATTTGGTCAATTGGTTGTGTCATGTATACATTGCTTGTGGGTCAGCCGCCGTTTGAAACGAAAAACCCTTAAGGATACATATTCAAAGATCAAGAATTGTGAATATCGTGTACCCAACTATTTAAGGAAACCAGCAGCTAGTATGGTTATTGCCATGCTGCAGCCGAATCCTGAGAGTCGTCCCGTAATCGGTGATTTGTTAAACTTTGAATTCCTTAAGGCTACGCCAGTGCCTACATTCTTGCCCAGCTCTTGCTTGACCATGGCTCCACGTCTGGGCGCTAACGATACCATCGAAGATCCCAATCATCGCAAGCCATTGGGCGAAATGAATGGGCAAAGAGATGATACACGATTGGAGTCGACATTCTTGAAAAATAACTTACATGACGCGATCACAGCATCGGCTCAAGTGTGCCGCCACAGTGAGGATTATCGCAGCGATATTGAGAGTTTGCATCAGCAGTTAACCACTTTGATTAATAACAAGGTACGTAGTAGTTAGTTAGCTTTCTCTCCTTCTGTAATGACATATTTCCTTTTTTGGTTTTTTAGCCCCGCCTTTTGCAAGGCAATCTCGGCGATGAGAACACCGATCCAGCCGCTCAGCCTCTCTTCTGGATCTCCAAATGGGTCGATTATAGCGACAAATATGGTTTTGGTTATCAGCTTTGTGATGAAGGCATTGGCGTTATGTTTAATGACACCACCAAGCTCATATTATTGCCGAATGAGATCAATGTTCATTTCATTGATAGAGATGGCAAAGAAACTTATATGACCACCACGGATTATTGCAAGTCGCTCGATAAGAAAATGAAGTTAATGTCCTATTTCAAGCGCTACATGACCGAGCATCTGGTCAAGGCCGGTGCCAATAATGTCAATATCGAGAATGATCAAATCTCGCGTATGCCGCATTTGCATTCATGGTTCCGTACCACATGTGCTGTGGTCATGCATCTCACCAATGGATCGGTGCAGGTAAGCAAGCACATAGCTTAAACCCGATTTACCACATCACACTCACTCTTCACTGCTTTTGCAGCTTAATTTCTCCGATCACATGAAGATCATTTTGTGTCCACGCATGAGTGCCATCACTTATATGGATCATGAGAAGAATTTCCGGACATATCGATTCTCCACCATTGCAGCGAATGGCGTCTCTAAGGATCTATATCAGAAGATGCGTTACGCCCAGGAGAAACTTAGAAAAATGTTGGAAAAGATGTTCATCTGAAGAATATATAAGGCCCTCTCATCAATCATATTATCCAATTATCCACTTTTGTGTATCACCATTTTCTGAATCATTAATTCGTTTTTTTTTTTTTTTGGTATGTTTTTGACTTATAAGTTGCAAAAATGTTTATCCACCGAAAACATCCTTTATAAATACACTCTCACACCCGCACACATATACATAAATCGTTCTTTCTATATTTAAATATATGCCTGTTCTATGTTTCACGAAAAGCAAATAAAATTATGTATAAACTAAGCAAAAAAACAAATGTGAAACAACATTATGGGACATAAGATAAGTATTCGAGCAGACAGACTGTATGACTATATCGTGTATGGTTTAGCTGAGGGCTCAAAAATGTCGCACAGAATGATTTCTGATTTTAAACTTTGTTAAATCATTTGAATTGATATACCTTTCAAATAGTAAGTCTCATTATTTGTGTGAAATGAGCTAAAACAATAACAAAAAAAATATATATATAAACACAAAAAAAGACAAACATTTTAATACAAAGATGAGTCAAAATGGATCTGTAATTGAGACCGAACCGAAAACCCGCGAAAAAATCCAATATTCAGCACCGATATTTCCAAAAGTTTTACCAGTTGTGATACCCGGTGGCCAATATGATGAGTTAGGTTTCTCTCTGACCGAAAAGGTTTGTAGCGAACACTGACACGGTTAGAGATCTAAACCTTCATTTTGATTGAAACAGGTGGCCCTGCGGCAAGCATTTGATTCGATTAAGCCATTTCGTCGTAAGATAGGCAAGGATATATTCTATACTTATTTGGTTCAGCATGAAGACGTAATTGATATATTTCGAAAAAACGGGGATCTCGATGAAAAAATTAATTTAAGCGCTTTGCATAAACACGCCCTGACCATGATGCGTTCAATACATTTTGCGGTTAATAAGGGACTCGATGATATGGCGTCGTTTCACATGACGGCCCATGATATTGTTAATATCCATGTCGACCATTGGGTGCCTAAGGCCCATGTGCAAGTATGTATGTCGAATGATATTTAAAAAAAACTTTCAATAACCCATTAGGCATACATCAGTTACTGGGTCTTGCCATTCGAGATTATGTGTTGAATGTAATGTCAAATCGTTGCTCTGAATCGTTAATTAGCGGATTCGATAAGGTCCTAAACAAGTTTTTGGGCTGTGGAGAAACTGCACCCAAAATACGTTCACACCATCCAGTTGCCTTTCGCGAGGTCTCTGTGTTTGAAATCTCAGACTCCAAAGACAATGAAATTGTATAATAAAATTTAATGTGTGATTGAATTTCCCCAATTTGTTTGCTTTAACTATTCAACATATTATTACAAATCAAGAAATTGAACCTATGGGAAAGTGCAAGGAAAAAGAGTCCTCAACTCCTCCTGAAATGGATCCAGCCTATGACATAGTTCTCTAATTTAATTTAAACAACAAATTAATATTCTCTTTCCATAAGAAGGCCGACTAAAGATAAGTTATAACTTTTGACTTAATAAATTTATTAAATAGTCCCCAACAAATGTTTTTGTTTGTTTATGCTGTGGTTCTTGGGTTTCATTTGTGTTATTGTTTTTACTACTTTTACGTCTGATCCATGTGTGTATAGGGGGGGATTATATTTACTATATACATATGTATATATTTCAGATGTATGAGAGATTTGCAAACATTAATTGATTTGCTGCTTGACTATAATAGTTTTTGTTTATTTAAATTGTTGTTTATTTTCATTTGTTATTGCGCTCTCTCTTTCGTTCAGCAGCAGTTTCCCCCGGAAAATTGTTACTGCCCTCGTTTTTTGTTGGTTTTGTTGTGTATCGCCTTAAAAATAGAAAATTTGTAATTGTAGTGTTGGTTTCTTTTTTTTTTTTTTTTTTTTTTTTTTTTTGTTTTGTTTTGTTTAGTTTTAGTTAATATATAAATTATTACATTAAATATATATATTATCAATAGTGTAGCATTTTGTTTTTTTCTTTTATTTCTTGTTTTTATATAGTTGGTTTTTGTTTTGCTTTGCCAGTTTACGACGCAGTCTCTCCAAATGCGATGATTCTCTGTATGTGATTTTTTTTTTTTTTTTTTTTTAAAGTTCTGATGATGGGCGGCGAAAGGGGTTAGGGTGGGGCGGCTATAGGGTGGATGTGGCGTGTGTGTGTGTTTGTGTCTTAGATACGCTGGTCTCGGTATCGGGTTTGTTTTTCGGGTCTCGATCATCGAATAATTATAATCATGGTTAGAGCCCGGCTGAGCTCTTTTTAATGTTGAACTAGAAATAGGCGACTCGATGCAGAAACTCTCAGCTAGAGCTTGAACTGGCAATGGCCAAGCTTCGCTGCAAGCGCTGCCATTCCACAAATTCATCCAGCATGACAGGCCCTAAAAAAATAACAAAGGATGGTTATATGGATGGTAAATATTTTTAATCTAAATTCATTTTGATTACTATGGTTTACTTACATGCTCCATCGATATCGTAATTTGATAAATCATTGCAAATAGTGCGAGAGAATTCCAATATATTACACCACTGATCCTTATTAATTACCTTGTACTTTGATTGCTCTAGGAATTGGGCGAATTGTGGATACAATGGCCAATGTTTACCCAATAGCAACTGCAGCATGGCCTTGGCCGTCATAATGTCCATACTACGTTGATCTGAATCCTAAGAGAAATGTAATAAAATGCAATTAGTTTAAGGAAAAGAAACTGTCATCAGGGATTCTGCTGCTTCTTTTACCTTGGCAAAATCGTAGGCATATCTGTAGATACTTTTGAATGAGTTGGGATCGTTGAGTATGCTGCGCAGATAGTCCAGTTTCACAACCATTTTCGCTGCCGAGTCACACTCGAGCTCTGTGAGTCCCTTTAACCATTCACGCTGACTGAAAAATCCCATTTGGGTGGCACCCATTTTATAAGCGAGAACCAGCATCACAATATTTTCGGGCTCGACGCCAACATCCTCACAGAATTTCTCCATGCCATCGGGTCCCAATGTTTCCGGTTCATCGGGTGTTGTATATTCCTGGAACCATGTCAGACAACGTTTCTGGCTAAACCCATCTTCTGCTCTGATATGACGTCTGCAAAAATAAAAAGGGGAAGCCAAAAAATTCGTTTATCAGAAAGTGCTTCTTCTAAATCGATTTCAACGCACTCTGCCATTTTTTTTGATTGATAGAAATTGCTTCAATTCGATATACAATTTTTGATTTAATAACAATTTGTTTTCTGACTATACTTTCTCTTATTTGTGTGCGTTTTGTGCTTGTATTTGTTGTTGTTTAATTGCTGAATTGTTGAATATCGTTGTGGCCTGTTGCTGCTTTTGTTTTTGTTTGATTTTCAATTCTCTTCTTGTTGTGTATTATGGGGCAACTAAAAATAGCTTCTAGTAAACATGAACACGGGGACGACGACGACGACGAGGCCAATGCCAAGAGCAGCAAGCTAAGAGGAATATAATATATATGTATATATATATATATATATAATTCCCACCAGCCAACCCCAAAAAGATATGACAAAACAAATACACAAACACTATATAATTATATATACAGATGTAGGAAAGCTATTGACTGTTGAAAAACGCCCAATGAATATTTCAAAATTATCCAGTTAATATCTTTTCATGCACTGCATGTGTCAAGTAAGCCGTAATATTTAAACAATTTTTTTAAACGGAATAGTTTTTACGATTAAATAAACATCAGTTTATTTTAAAACTCTCGATATTTTTTGAATCGTTTTAGTGAAGTAAAATACTAAGAGTTCGGAAAGGTTTTACAAACTACGAAATAAAATATTCAGGTATTTCAAAAACCAGCTTACTTTGAAACTTAAAACACAAGTTGCCGGTCTTTACAAATTTTGAACAAAAATTCAGAATTTTCAATCAAATAGATATAGGTATATTAGGAATATGATAGAAATGTGTCCGGTGGCTAATCCAGTTCAATTGACCAATTGGCAAGACGATTCAATTTTCACAATTCAATTGTCTTAAATCAAATTTAATAAAAATCGCATTAAAAATGCTAGAGTTATTTGGAACAAGGGTAAGACAGGTGATAGTAAATAAAAAAATACTTGGATTTTTAACATTAAATTGTGTCGATCGATGAGAAGCTTACATAGAGAATTAACAGGTAGGAGATTATGAAGGATTTAAAAAAACCAAAAAACAAATTTATATGCAAATTAAAAGTTGATTAATTTTACAAAATTAATTGCATAAAATTAAATTCAAAAAGGGAGAACAAAAATACTTTAAGCTTCCTTCAGTGTATAAAATCATTAAATGCAAATGCGATTGCGCATAACAAAAGTGAGAGTGAAAAATCGAATTTAAACGGACTGTGTAAAGAGGATGAATCAAGAGTAGAAAGACGAAGTGGAAGGGACGGCGAGGGGGACGTCGACGACGACGAAGACAACGTTCGTCGTTTAGGCACATAGAACTAAATGTACGGCCGTATAAGCAGCCAACAGCCATCAGGACACAGTTGTGCGCAGGACCCCAAGCGAAACACACGTCGCAAATTGAAGCTACATAACATATCATTCGAAAGGAAAGTAAAGTAAAGAAAGAAAAGAAAAAAAGAAATCAAAGTCAATATGAAAATGCTAAATTTGTCCAATCGAATTGATGCAAATCGAAAGAAAACTTCATTTGTCTCAAAACCCAATAATCCTTTTAGCCACAATGTAAGTGGGCTTATTGCTGTTATTCTGTCTTTACTAATGGGTAAGTATATAGTAGCCTGTATGTGTTTTTTTATTTGGGGTAGGGGGGAATACGCGCATACAAAATCAATACTGTCGAGGACATACGGCACTCACTGTGTGTGACACACTGACTGAAAAAAGAAAAATTGTGCAATTCTTTTGCCCCCCCCTTTCTTCCGTACAGTAACAGCAACTCAGGGTTTACAATTGAGCGCATTTACAACGAAAACGCCAAGGGTCACCAAATTTACAACCAAAGGGCCATCGGTAAGATTGTTGTCCACTACGAGGAGAGGCGTTTTTATTTCCTTTCCTCTTTGTTTTTAGGCCTCGTCAATGAATCATGATGCGACCACTTCGATTTATCGTTTTAATGCCACAAATGGAATAACCTGCATTTTAATGCAAGTTGACGGTTTAATTGGCATTAAATATCGCAATAAGCTGGGTGAGGATGTTGAAGCCGATTTATATATGCCGGATAGTCCACAATTGAGTGGCGAATGTGTTGAATCAAATATGGAAATATTATCAATGGATTTCAGGGGTTTCCGTCTATCCATGACATTCAAAAAGGTGCGTGGGTTTGTGTTTTTTCATTCTCCCCCCTTCTTAATTTCGATTCTATCTATCTGGTTTGTGAAAAGGTCACTATTTGACATTTGAATTCGTTGTTTTTCTTACTCCCTACAGTCCTCTGGCGGCGAAGGCTGGTATATAAATCTATTTGAGCTGACCTATTCATCATCTAATTCACTTTTTGAGCATCCCGATCGTCCTGGATTGAATGTAAAGCTAACTTCACATCAGCCAATGTTTTTCCCAACGCCAGTGGGCAAATCCTATGTATGCGATAAGGAGAAAACCGTCATTATGTATGCTCCAGAAGATTCGGGTGATCAATCGGGGCATATAGCTCGTCTGTATTTAAGAGATTTGCATATGCAAAGCTTCATGTTCAAAGAAAGCGGCAAGTGGGGACCATCATTCCATTGCAGTGCCACCGGTTCGTATCGAGATGAGACAGCTCCACTGGCTGTGGGCACAGCCCTGGCCATTGCAGTTCTATTGACCATATCGGGTTATGGCGGCTGGCGGTAAGTTCTTCTCCTTCTTAATATACTAAACAAATTCTATATGCTTTTTGTCTTTTTCCCCCTTCTAGTTACTTTAAAATCAAGAAGGTCCAATATGGTTCCATGGAGTAAGGACCAGAACATTTCCAAAAAGAAAACCAAATAATATTCAAAGAGACAGGACTAAGGACCTCTCTCTAACTCTTGTTTTAACTTATCCACTTATTTTCATCATATCTTTGTCTACATATCCCCCAAAAGAACAAACAAACAAATGTCACTCTATATATCTCGCGCTCTAATTTTTCTTTCCCGATGTTGGATCGATCTAAGTTAGATAATTATTGTGTATGATTGTATTATGATGATATTGTGTACCAGCGATTAATTGAATGCAACTTAAGATACATATACTATATACATATATGAGAATTGCAAAATGTCTTCCATATCGTTAATGTATAAAAACAAAAACTAAAAGAAAAAAAAAAACAAAAATTAAAGCAAAAACCATATATAAAAATTATTAAATTATATATATATATATATATATATATATATATACGTATAATATATATATAAAGATATCATGGTTAACCTAAAAGAAAGAAAAATCCTATTGTCATATCATATATAGATCAAATGTTAGCTGATCTCTTTTATATTGGTTCCAATTGTTAATGTTCAACTGATGAAAAAAGATGCCAATAAGAAATTTACTATTAAAACAACAAGACACACTGTAAATCCAACAAAATCAAAAAAAAAAATTTGCTGCACCTAAACAATTTTTTTAAATGAAATCTCACACGATACGATTATTACAATTATCTATTTATAAGAATCTTTTCGAAATTAACAAAAACAAAAAAAAAAACTGTTTGCCAATATATGCCCCATCAAAAAGAAACCAAAAAAGATTAACTATCGTAACTATCGGAACACTTATCCTTTCAATAAATGCAGTTATCAGAAAACAAACCAATTATTCACAATCACAATCATTTAAAAACCTGTTGGATTATCAAATGGCGAAATTGATCAAGCGAAAAATCTAGAGTAATTTTGCTGGAAAAACGTAAATCACGACATTGGATCCTCCTCAATTGAAGATAAAATAGATTCTCATTTTTGTTTTTTAGTGTGCTTTGTCTACAGACGAAACGTTGATAATTACGTTTTACATATATGTATATTATGTATATGATTTCTCCATGGATCTTATTCAAGTGAAGATGTCTCACATTTCTAGTTGAAATTCGATGTAGATTAGAGTCGCTATTAGTTTTTCTAATGAAAATTGTTTATGGCAAGTCCTCAAATTAATTGCCTACACTTCCATTTGAAACGTCCTGCGTCAAAGTTAAGTAAATATAAAGATGAACCCATAAAAGCGTGATATATGACTACCTTATTTTTGCTTATGCTTGTGCTGTCAACATTCTACTAAGGATTCAGAATCGTATATGAGGTACGTGATCTTTCGATTTACTTCTAGATGCAAACCTATTACTGTAATATTTATGGACTTATTTGAGGAAGGGGGGCGGTTCTTCTCACCTGCTGCCTTGTTGTGTCGGTATGTTTGTGTAGCTGGTGCGGGCTCTCTTTGATTGACTGTCCATATTGTCACCGATTTCAGGAGCTCGACGTTTACCCCGTGGCATGACTTTGTTGTGATGTGTGTTTCAAAGATAACTCCAAAAGGCGTCAAAAAAAAAAAAACTATATAAACACAAAGATAGAATAAGAAAGAGAGATTAAGATGGAGAGAGAGAGTGAACACTCTTATTTCTTTCTTCGTCTTCTTCTTTCAACAAATAATTTTGTTGTAGCTGTTGAATGAGAGAAGGATTATGATTTGACTTTAGGATCATATATAATTAACTTACCTGCAGTCTTTTCGTTTTATTTTGTATTAATAGGCTTGCAGCTTCATTTAACTGTTTAACCGTTAAATTGGAAAAAGGAAAAGAAATCGAGGAAATTTTCGCGTTAAAAATCGTTATTAGTGGACTTCGTTGTCCGGTGTAAGCACACACACATATGCGAAGGAGTATGATTTGTTGCTGGTTACAGTATTAGTTAGGTAGTATAGTTAAATATTTGTCATATTTGGTTGTCGTTTTTTATTTCCGGCAAATCTGTCATCTGGGTCTAGGGCTGGGGCTCGAATCTGGGGAGCTATTTGATGCTGCCCGAAATGATTTTTCCCACAAAGGCGACTAAGAAGTTTCACGGGATGCACAGGATATTGTATGTATGTACACACACACACCAAATCGCATACAGAACAAGAAGTGCAGCTGTATAAGTATGGGTGTGTGTGTGTGTGTGCATTCGCGTAGTATAATAACAACAACAAATGGAATCTTGCATATATGTGTGTGTGTAGTGGTGAGTAGTTGTATGTGTGAAAGTTTTTACTATTTCTATGTATGGAACTACCGGCTGCTTGCAAGGACTTGTACTTGGGGTTCGGGTACTCGGGTTTTCAGCAATCTTTTTTCCTCTTTCCTCTTTTTTTAGGAGCCTTTTATAGAGGTTTGGGTTGCTGTCGGTGTCGGCGGTGCCACTTCGTGGAGCCCAGCAGCAGCAGCTGATATGACTAGCCTGCGCGTGCTCGTTTTTTGTGTTTTTTTTGTATTTTTTTTTACGTCGCCACGCCGTATAGAATTTTTTGCAGTTGACTTTGCCGTCAAAACTGCAATTTGTTGATGGAAATTATTTCCCTTTGTCACTATTATTTGCACAAATTTTCATGTTTCTGCATGAATGCAGTGCAGTCGTGTAGTTTATTATAGTTTAAAACTAAAATCTGCTGTTTTTCCACTGCTGTTTCCAGGGTTGGCAAATGCCCATCGATATTAAGTCGATAATAGCGTTATTGTCAACAAATTCTCAAACATCGAAAAGAAATCGGAAATCGATTGGAGACCGGCTGCCACTATTTTTCCTTAACTAACATTGCAACCAAAATGTGCTGTTAAACGCAACAGCTGTTGATAATGATAGGACTGAGACGGTGGGTGGGCAGTTAAATCCAACTGAAGTCTGGGTGGATAAATCAATTATTTAGGGTAATTTCGTTGTAAGTCAAAAGGAAAAAAGTAATGGAATAACTGAAATTAGCGGCAATATCAACAGCAGCAGAGGTAAGAATGGGAAAACCAATCTTTTTGCAAAAGATGTTTATTAACAGAGTATTTGTTTATTTTTTTCTCCTTGCATAGGAGGGCTGAGTTGTCTGAGTTCTTATAACCCTTCCAATATCTTTTCTTGTAATTAGACAAGACTAGTGCTTTCCCCCATCAAAGACTAGATAAGATTATGCCTTGCAGCTATTTATTTGCTACGAGTAGCGAGGGACGCGTATATACGCTCTCCACTAGCTCGGGAGCATGGCGCGAATTTCCCTACCTGGGATTGGAGTTCAAAAAGATCTGTGCTGTGACCAATTATATGTGGGCTATAGGCGGCGATCGCCAGGTTTATGTGCATGTCCATGGCCTGGATGTACCCATACGGGTGCGTGAGGAATCTTTTGAGAATGAACGATGGCTGCCAATTGAGGGATTCTCGAAAACTTTGCTCCCCACCGATCGATACAGATACTCTTCGGCTGATGGCAGTGTGGAGAGAAGCGTGGACAAAATACGTTTACCTTCAATGGCTTGGCAGTGGGATGGAGATTGGCATTTGGATTTAGAATTAGATGGCCAGCAGTTGGCCGAAGATGGCTGGATGTATGCTTTGGATTTCCCGGCTTCTTATTCTGCCAAAAAGTCCTGGAACTCTTATGTTCGTCGTCGAAAGTGGATACGCTTTCGACGCTATGCAGCGCTCAATAGCTGGTGTGCTGTGGCCCCTTTGCACAAAGACCCTACACAAGAGCCCTTCATTGATGTAGCCATTGGTGGAGTTAATGTGCCAAATGCTCCAGCCGGCACGCTGTGCGTGTGGGCTATTACGGCGCATGGAAGGGCCATGTTTCGTACCGGTGTAACAGCCACATCGCCTGAGGGTCTACGCTGGACAGCCATACCCACGCCGACGGGAAGTGAACTGGCCCAGATTAGTGTGGGAGCAACTGGTTTGGTCTGGGCTGTTCTCTACAACGGCCGTGTCATCGTTCGCACTGGTGTAAGCCGGGATAATCTCTCCGGCGAGGCTTGGCTGGATGTTAAGACACCGGGACCACGGATCGTTCATGTTTCGGTGGGCACAGATGCCGTTTGGTGTGTAACCAATGATCATCATGCCTGGTTTCGACGCGGCATAAAAGGCGAAGCGGCTGGCATAAGCGAGGACTCGGCCATAGGCAAGGGCTGGGTGGAAATGGTGGGCAATATATCCATGATCTCTGTGGCTCCTAATGATCAGGTAAGAAAATACTTATTTTCTTCCTCTCTCTCTCTCTCTCTCTCTCTCTTTCTCTTTCTGAATACCTAAACGATTTAATTTTAGGTCTTTGCCGTGGGCGCTGCTGATCGAGCTCTTTATTATCGTTCGGGTGTAACATCCGCTGATCCCACCGGCAAAAAATGGCGCCAAATCCAATGTCCCATGCAAATAAGTCGCACTTCTAGTTCCATGTCCATTGTCTCGCGCAAAAGTGGCGGTAGTAGTTCTACACCTGGCTCAAAACATCAAAGTTTTTCCAATCTGTACTCCAAAGAGAAAGAGAAAGGTGTTGTCGAAACATGCGCTGTAATTGAGACGGTATTGCCTAGTCCCGGTGGCAGTGGCAGCACCGGAGGAGTCTCTAGTAATGGCCGTCTCAAGCATGAACGTTGGAAGCTCAGTGCAGACTCCCCACCGACTATTGGTAGCTTGAATCTGAATGATCGTCATAAACATAGGACAGCTGCCGCTTTAAGGGATTCCTCTACGGGCCATGCTTCCAGTGCCCCGGCGGCCGATGTGGCAGAGGTGACTGGCAAATTTGAGACACAATTAAAAAATCCACGAGCCTGGTCGCCTGTACGCAGTGTGGGCTCAGTGGTTGGCACTGAGGCACATCCGGAAAGCGATTCGGCTGTCTTTGAATCCGATTCGGCTCATCACGGCTCGGATGTTTTTCTAGGCGAGGATGATGATCATACGGGCTCCCAATTCTGGACCGAATGTGGCATCCTTTGGAGTTGTGTGGCCACTGGAGCTGTATGTTTGGATGTCTCCAATTTACCCAATTGGTTTAATGAGCAGTCATCTAATGATAGTCAAGTTGATGTCAATGCCAATTGGCGGAAAGATATCCTATCTAAACTACAACTACGACAACAAAAATTAGCCAAAATGCAGGAAATGGCAAAGTTCGAAAAGGCTGTCGAATTATCGTCATGGATCAAATCGTCGGATGCGCGATATCAGCGTCCTGGCGGCGAATACGAAGACTGCATCATTGAGCTGGAATGGGTTAGTGGTGTGAGTTCCTCAACCAACGCAGCCACCGGAGCCACTGCTGACTGTAATGACTCTGGCACTTTCACTGTACTCAGTCCCGATGGCTCATCAACAAAAATTCAATTTCCCCTCTCCGACATCACCTGTGTGCAATGTTGTAGTGAAGCCGGGGCTCCGCGACTGGCCATACATGCACCACATTTGCCAGTCAATTGTACGCCAGTAAAACTTCAATTTCCCAGCGATGCGGAAATGGAAGATTGGCTCTCTCACTTATCCTCAGTGTGCAGTCAAATAAATACACTGATGGGCAAACCGGCAAGCAATTCCATTTGGTTAACTAGCGACCTGGGCGATGTTTTTGTATTCGATGCGGCGAACATGAAGTCCCAGCAAATGGACAAACACTTGGCCGGAGATGCCGGAGGTTATGTGGAACGTATGGATGTTTCTACATGTGAAACTCCCTACTATAATACGCTTTATAATGGGTAAGACATGACATAAGACATATGAACATGAATACAAATGGAATAAACTAACTCTATAATTCTCTTTTAGGATGCCATGCGGCACAGAATTGGAGATTTCCGGCTGTGTCTATGATGATGCCGATCAAATTCGCTTTGATTTGCAATGTCATTCGACGGTGCGTGTGCTGCCTCATCGTGTGGAGAAGCATCGAGTGATTGCAATGCATTTGAACCCACGTTTTAATGAACGCACTACAGTGCTCAATTCCATGAAGGCCTCAGAATGGCTAGAAGAGATACGCAATGATAAGATGGTCTTTGCTCCAGGTGCGACATTCACATTAAAGATTAGGTAAATTTATCAGCATTGCTTTCCTCATTTTGAATATGTAATAATCTATATTGTTCCCTTTGACAGAGCCCTGCAAAATCACTATGAGATCAAGGTGAATAATATGCCGTATGCAGACTACAAATACCGCACAGATCCGGAAGCAGTTACACGTCTTTATGTGAGTGGTAGGGTTAAATTGTTCAACATTTTGTATCGATGCCCCTCGCTTATTGTGTCCATGGAACAGATGCATTGGCGTCAAATGGGCGGACATGTGAAACGTGTCTATAATAGCGGGGTGGATGTGATTTGGGGCATTTCATGCGATAATACCGCTTGGGTCTACAATGGCGGTTGGGGTGGCATGTTCCTCAAGGGTTTGGAGGGTTCAGGCAAGATAAATCCCATGATTGATACTCACACCTATTATGTGTATGAGAATCAGAGATGGAATCCCATCAGTGGTTTTACCGCCAAAAGTCTGCCCACCGATCGTCACATGTGGAGCGATGCCACTGGGCGACAAAAACGAAGCAAAGAGCACACGAAATTGCTCTCAACGCATTGTGAATGGATTTCGGATTGGGCCATAGATTACAATATACCAGGAGGAGCGGATAAAGAAGGCTGGCAATATGCCATTGACTTTCCAGCGGCCTATCATGCTCACAAAAAGCTCACCGATTGTGTCCGTCGACGTCGTTGGATGAAAAAATGTCGCTTAAGCAGCAGTGGTCCATGGCAGGAATTGAGTCAATCAAAAATTTTAGATGCTGCCCTTCAAGTGTTAGACGACGATGTCGATAGCGTATGCAATGTGGATGATGCTCCAGTTACTGCCTGGGCCATAGCCACCAATGGTGATGTTCTGATCCGACATGGTGTGAGTACACTAAATCCACGTGGCGATGCCTGGGAGCATATTGCCAGCGATCAGCCATTAATTGCTATTAGTGTGGGCCCAACCGGTCAGGTGTGGACAGTGGCCCGCAATGGCATGGTATTCTTTCGCTATGGCATTACTCGGCAGAATCCCTGTGGCGATGCTTGGCAACAGATCGAGGCTCCAGCGGGTGTCAATTTCAAGGCAATAAGTGTGGGTAGATCTGGCATTTGGGCGTTGGACAATCAACAAAGGCTGGCCGTACGCAAGGAGATTACACGCACTTTTCCCGAGGGCTCCCATTGGCAATTTCTTCCAAATGCTGTCAACATTCCGCCACATACAGAGACACATTGTGGCTTCCGGTCAGTATCGGTGGGCAAAGAGGTTTGGGCTGTCTCTCTCAATGGCATAATATGCCGACGATGCGGCATCACAAAGGAGAATCCAGCTGGAGTGGGCTGGAATCTTGGGGTGGCTGTAAGTAATCTACTTTACTTATTATACATAAATCAGTCTAATTTAAATCTATTTTTCTCATTGCAGGGCCAATGGCAACATGTTTCCGTTGAAGGTTATTTGTAAAGCCCATCTCTATGTCTAGTTTCTCTTTTTTTATAAATTCATTTTCTAGTTATTTTGAGCTATTGCTATATACATATTTATACAATTCCTGGCATAATGAATGCACAATATGTATGCTTAAGACACATATAATCGTTTATTCTTGTATTCCATTGTACGTATATATTTATGTACATATATTTATGAAATAAGTTTAAAAGTTGTAAATTATTCTACCCATTATTGATCTGATCAGAACGACGATATTCTATAATACTAAATTATTATTAAGCTTGCCATTTAGTTTCATGCGAATGCCAATTTGAATATTTATATTTGCCTAAGTTAAGCCTAATTCTAGTTTCTATTTTCCATCTGTCATTCCCTAAATGTGATTACGAATATAAATGAATGTACTAAATAAAAAGTATTTATGAAATTGCTTCAAAACATTTTAAATTCAATGACAGTTATTCAAGAACTGGTTCTCATTGAAATTTCAATACGTTTGCTTTCTGATTTCCGAAGGCATCTGTTTTTAGACATGTATTTAATTATTTTAATTTATCAAATGAGAGATCAGCGATTAATGATTAGTGAATTGCTTTTTATTTGTTAGGTGATAATTTACTTTTCAAATCAGCAATTTCTGTTTGAATTTATGGATTTTTTACCAAAAGTTATATGGTCACACTGACCCGCATCGATGAAGTTGTTTGTTGGTCACACTGGTTAAAGTAAATGAATATTTAACACGGTTTTGTAATTTGTTGTACATTTTGTACAATGTCGGACTATGATAACATTCGCATCAAAAAATTGGTCTTGAAGGGCGAAAAGCACAAGTAATATATATAAATTATAAATGTTAAAATCGCATTCCACTTACTTTAAACATCTGTATTATAGAAAAAGCAAGAAACGCAAGAAGGATAAGGAGCACAATGATAAACCAGAGGGCAGTAAAAAATCAAAAGTTAAAATTGATCAGGACGCAGAAGACCATGGCGGTTGGTGGTCAACTAAGGCGGCAGTGGACATTACGGGCACAGTGGCCATAGAGTTTGGTGATCGTTGTTACCTTAGGGCTCTGGACAATGGGTAAAAAATTGTTATTCCACATCAAATCATTAGAATAGCATTTCATCCGTTTTGTAGTTTATTCACTTTGGGAGCACCACATAATCAGGGTGATGGTCCAGATCCTGAAGAGATTTTCACAGCATTTCCCATTAATGAGCAGAAAGTGTCGTTTAAGTCAGGCTATGGCAAGTACTTGAAGATCGAAAAGGATGGAATGATTACAGGTCGATCTGAGGCTGTTGGCAGCATGGAACAATGGGAGCCGGTCTTTGAGGTAGGTCAGTCCGGGAAACCATTCAATATAGAAAACTGCAAATTTAGTTTTTCTTTATAGGGTCGCCGAATGGCTCTACTAGCCGAAACGGGTCACTTTATGTCCATTGATCCCGAAGATGATGCTTGTGTGGCCTTGCGCAAGAAAGTCGGAGAACACGAGGTCTGTGTAGTACGTAGCAATGCAGCACGTAATGTGGTCATCGATGAAGAACCCAAAGAGGAGAAGGGTGATTTAGTGGAGGTTGAAAAGAATTATGTGTACGTATGGACACATGCGAATTGTATTCAATCTGATCTTAATAATTTTGTATTGGTTTCTTAGCAAAAAGTTTCAAAAGTTCCAAGACAAAAGAATGCGAATTAATCAGAATGGCATTAGGGAGCTGGTTGCTGCCAAGGCCGATGGATCTCTACATGAAACTCTATTGGATAGACGCAGTAAAATGAAAGCAGATCGTTATTGCAAATAAGTCGTTGGATGAAAGCAACGTGCACAAACACACACAAAACATATTAACTAATTTTAGTTCTTAAACAAGGAATCCAAAACGTTTCGTACAAATCCGCTACAAAAAATAAAGGTATTTTTATTACCATTAAAATTATAGATATATTGCAAATCTCTGATTCACATTTCAAACATTTATATAAGCCAACAAATCTGAAGACAAATTTGTATCCCATCGTTACGATTCTATTTAGTTTTCAAACGGATTAAGTGACTATCTAGTAATTGAAATCTACGAAATTACCGTTGAGTAACCGTCTGTACTAACATAAGTACTGTTTAAGATAGAATAAGCTAATAATGAAAAGATATAATAAGAGACTTGCATTAGACATTTGAGTTTTTTGCATCTGATTCATTTATGAAGTGAAAAGCTATTAATCATATGCTTTGTAACATTTTGTGATTTGGCTAAAAGGATTTAGTTGGCAATCAGTTGATAGTTTATATTAGCGAATGTCCGGCAAATCTCTTTCACCACCATCGTTGCCGCCGCCACCGCCACCGACGCCGTTATCACCCTCCCTTTGTCATGCTCCTACAGACGGCGGCGCGTCATAACAGACGAACCACCCAAGCCACCCCCTTGATGATGGTCCTCCCATGTTGTTCTTATTACTTTTGTTGTTATTGTTGGTTGTTGGCGGCGGTAAACAACCACCATTTGCTTTCGCTCCAGTTTCTCTCTTCGCTCTCTCTCTCTGTCTCTCTCTCCTCTCTATCTCCTTTGTCTTGCTCACTCACTGCGCACTCCTCACACCCGTGTGTGACAGTGCGCCTTTCGCTTTTAACAGGGTAAACCCTCCTGTCTCCTGTCTAGTGTCTCGTGTCTCATGCTCGTGCTCGTGCTCAATGTTCGTGTGTGTCGTGCGCTCGTGGCTAGTTTCAGTTTGCACTGTGGCTGCAGGATTTAAGTCGCGTGCCTGTCAGTTTGTTGTCGTCGCCGTACGTGGGTGAAAGTCCATTTCAGACTGTCGCATGCCCACTTCCAACTTTCTAATAAAATATATTTGTGGGAAATTTGCCGGCTACGCGTTTCAAATATTTTTTTTAAGAGTGAATCTCAATTGTGCTACTAGTGGTGAAGTGGCACTCGAAAAATTGTCAAAATTCAATTTGTTGATACCATTTGCCAACCAACAACAAAGTGAACACAAAAAAGGTCCTTTATATTGCCATGACGTTCATTTGGCCGGGCAAATTGAAACCATTTTTATAAAGTGTTCTCCAAAATAAATGAATAACTTTTCCTGTTTGAACATTAAGTTTTCGAAAAGAACAAAAAAAGAAAAAACAACAACAAAAGTGGATTTAATTTTGGGTAAGCGATCACACAAATTATAAACAAATCTCCTCGTCCAAACGAAAAAGAAAATCAAAATTTTGTCTGTCTGGCGGTACTTAAACATTATTGTTTAGTTCGGGTGGTGTTCTCAGGATATTCGCCAGCGAATATATTTTGAGGGTGTGTTTTTTGAAATTGCCGCATGGACGGACAGGAGGACAGGTCACAGGTATGGGTTAATCAATTCTCTAGCAAGGATAACTGACTGCAATAAACTGTTTCATTTTTTGTAAGATTTTTGTTTAAACAAAAATGGATTGTGCTAAACCATTGAACTAGTTGCCGGTGTGTAAAATGTCAAACTAAAAAATGTTTTGTTACTAAATTTCGCTACACAATTTCTTTAGTCTTTCATCAGACCTTCGATAAGTAATATACTCGGAAAAAAAAATCTAAAATAAATCCAAAAATCGGGCGAAAAATATTTTAAAAAGTCACAAAATTTTTTCTTTACTTTTTAATTTCTTGTTGTTCTTTCGTTGATTATAACCAGTTTACGTTTTTCAAAAATTTACTATTAAATTATTTTTTTTGTTACGAGAAAAAATGAGTGAACCGGGCGAGAACGATACAACAAGCAACAATTCACCGGATCCTATTGCTGAGGTGGCCAATCCAACACCAGAGATGGACGCAAAGGAAGCCTATTTTGCCAGTCTCCGGGAGTGGGCCAATCAAATGCATATTGCCCGATTTGCAATGCCGATCTGGTATTACCCAGTTTACATCTGGCCGTTGAATATGAATGCAGTGACTCAAAGTCCACAACCACAACCACAACCACATGAAGGTGAATCATTGTCGATGGCGTCGCTTTTGAATGATGCCCGTGAGCCGGTGCCATCTCCGAATTTGAGTACTTTGGGCGGCTATCAGTATGCAGTGGCTCCAATAACAAAACGTTACTTTGCCGAAATAATTGATTTACTCTTCATGCTTTTTATCAAAACCTTCGTGCTGATAATGCTGATAAACTTTTTTGAAATGGAGTTTGGCAGGACGCAGATGCAAAAGGCTCTGGAAGAGGATTTCGGCATGGTCTTAAGGAGCTTTTCGTCAGACGTTTTGATTATTGATTTGATATGTGTAGTAGTATCATGCTTGTTAGAGTCTGTCTGCACTTCAGGCACTCTGGGTCATTTTATTATGAAGATCCGTGTCTTTAAAGTGAAGACTATACTGTATCCGCATGAAGAATATGAGCTGGATATGTTTGATTTTATAAATTTTCAGTATATTCAACCACTGCAGGTTCTGATACTTCCGATCGAGACTCCTGGTGTGATGCGTATGTTTGTCCGTGCCCTTATCAAGTTAATATTATTTCTGACCATATATGAAAGTGTGATATTCGCCAGCATGTTACTTGTGATGGCTGTGGTAATGTTTTGTAATTTCAATCGATGCATTCATGATGTTCTGACGTCAACAATTGTGGTGGAGAGGAAGCGGATCAGTGTCTATCGTCTTCAGACCCCCGTCGTCAGACAACAGTTGAGAAGATGGCGACCCTAAGATGAAAGATGATTTTTAACCTAAATAAAGTCAAAGTCGTCCCAATTGGAAAACCTGTGTAGGCTTCTTCCCTTTCTGGTTTAGGTCGATCTTTAGAATTTGCATCGAAAAGACGTCCCATTGTTTGAATTCTGACTTAAAGCGTTGAAAACCGCCAATTGCCAATGGAAAAATCCTGTAAGATTTGTGTTTTCATTTTGTTGGTTGGCTGGGGAAACATTAAATTGAATTGTACATTTGCTTTGACAGAGCTCAAACGTTTTCCTTTTCAATTTGCCTTTTGTGTTGTCTTTTGTCCATTGTGAAGGCGAAAGAAAGCAGCAAGAAAGTGGGCAGAAAGAGGAAGCGAGAGCAACCAGAGCGGAACAAAGTCACTCAAAAGACAGATTGAAATGGATAATCAGACAAAGAGTTGAAATCTGACAGAATTTTTTCTCTATTCTGTTTTCTTGTACAATTTGTTTGAAAGCCATTTTAGGTTTTTTTTAAAGCCTAAAGTGCAAAAAGGGTTGCCTATTTTGGTTGTTAACAATTTCGTGGTGAAAAAAAAAAATGGGGAAAATAGGCTATTAAAGAAAATCCCTTGTAATGGTTTCGATAGACTCAGATTTATCATACTAACACTTGAAATTCAAAATCACAACACGCTGACAATCTACCTGTAGGTGAATGTGGATTATTTATGTGCTTATGCTGCAACTCGACTATCTCTAACTTCATCTGTCGCTGTCGCTGTCTCTGTCCTGGTTCTGGTTCTGGTTCTAGTTCTAGTCCTCGTACCGGGTCAGCACATTCGTTTTATCCTAAAAACATCAGTAGAAAGAGAGAAGAGCATATGCAATTTGTACCCTGTGGGGATACCATCCATCCACCTGGTATGAAAACAAAGTGAAGTGAAAAACGTAATGAATGAGCGTCTGTCCAAGGACCAGGACCAGGACCAGGTAACGGTAACGATTGGAGTGCGCAGACTTCCGTGAGGGTGGCCCTCGTATTCACAAATATATACTACCCCCAAAATAAACCCCTATAGGGTGTGTGAGTGTGAGTGTGTGTTGGCTTGAACATATGGCGAGTGGGAAGAAAAGAGTATAACTCTAACTTTACTTTATTGTTTGGTTCCCTATTTCCTTCACATTTTCTCACTTGGACTTAATGCGGGGTTAATAGCCATCCTCATTCGTGCACGAAGGAAGGCTACCAATCGAGCAACAGTCAAAAGGTCCCACATTTTGAATTTTTATAAGATTATTTTGGATTTTCAAAAGTGTTAACTATATTTTCCACACCAGCGCCCCAGTCCCAGTCAGCTCAGACACCAGACAGACAGCCACATCTACCGATTCATCCACATGCACGCACACACACACACACACACAAACACACACAGAGCTGGGAGAAGAAAAAAAAATTGCTGGGTTTCAGTTGAAAATGCGCCGTATTTTTCCTATCCTTGTGCAATACTCTACTTTATATACGTATGTATATTGCACGGGGGGATGAAAAGGTTTGGTGGCATTGGTTGGTGGTTTGTGCCACGATATAAACAGCTGATGGCCAAAAAATGTTTTACATCCAGACCAGTACACGACACCCCTACTCCCATTCCATATTCCCGCTCACACGCCTCACCACCCCACCCACCCTCTCTGGCAACCATTCTTGCCCTTACAATGCAAACCACTCTATCGTTGGCATTTTTATGTCCGGGGTAACTTACTCATACACCGATAAGCAAGTTTTAAAGCAATTGTCCTCTCCTGTCTTCGCTCTCTTTCCCTTTCTGTCTCTCCCCCCCATTTTTGGTATCTTTGTGTACTTTTTAACCATGGTTTCTTTTCCTTTGTGTTTTATTTAATAGGTCTTTAAAGGAAAAATGAGTTGCTAAAATATTAAAAAGAGATAATTATCTTAATTATATTATGTTGAAAGGGAAACCAAGCAATGGGAAACCGGGAAATTAGGTAGAAGCTGTTAAGATTATAAAAATGAAAACAAAACAAGAAAAAGACGAAACCCGCAATGCTAGCCTCAATTCCATTAACTTAATTTAATATTACCTTCAACTGCTCCAACAAAAGAAGTCACAAACTCTAATTACATGAGAAAATTTGTTCAATTTTGAACAAAACTAGAAAATTGATAATAAAAAAATATATAAATTTTCATGAAATATCATAAAAATCGATTTAGATCGCTGAAGAAGAGCAAGATCAAAAATAATAGCCTACTTAATGGGGTTGGGGATTCCCCCCGCGTATACATATACATAAACATAGATGACATTTCGTTGCATACTTATGGGTATAAGAAATACATTTCTTTCTATAATTTAATAGACGCTTTGCTCTGTCTATGAATAAATTTTTGGTTAAACAAATTTCTATAATTAATGCTTCTGCACACACACACACACACACACCCTATAGGTGTTTATTTTGGGGGTAGTATATATTTGTGAATACGAACCCCGACATAGGTGGAGTTTCCCCCCGATGAAGCAATACTGCAAGGTAGTTCCGTCGGGGATAATGGAAACGATTGTGGATAACGAATAATTTTTTTTACACACACAAAGAATGTAATCAACGCAAAATGTTTGGATATTTATCTATAAGAAATTTTTTGGCCAGAGGGCAATTTCTATTTTCACTGTTGCCAGATGCTGCTGATGCTTTCTCTTCCTTTGCGTGGCGTTTCGTCCATGCCAATGGCGGCCACTCATAATTATGGCAAATGACTGAGAATGAATCTAATTTGAATAAAAATTGGACTCATTTATGTGCAACAACACGAAGTTGTTGCGCGTCCACGTCTGGAACTGGGCATAGACCTGTGCACAGGTGAAGCAAAATATTATACGTATGTGTGTGTGTGTGTGTATGTGTGTGTATGTGTCACAAGGATGATGGCACCTTAGAAACACATGCTTAGGCCTGAGTGTGTTTTGTAGGCACGAGGGGGGGAGACCTGGTAACCACCATTCCAATTTTCCTCCAAGCTCATAAACAAAATGCCGTAAAAAAAAAAAGAAACGAAAGAAAAAACGAAACAAGAAAATTGTTTTGGGGGTGTTTGTGGCGCTTGGCGCTTAAGACTGACTTATGACGCCCTCCATTCCATCCCCCGCTTAACTTTGCCCGTTCACATCCCGGAAGCGGAAGCATAATGAGAGGAGTCATTGGAGGTGCTATCATCCTTCCTTTCTCCCCATCTCATCGTCGTTTGACTCTCTTATTAAAAGGGGAGAGATGCTGACTTCGATTTATGTCTGGCACGCGCCGACAGCCACCAAAAAGTAAATGAAATTTGAATTTTCTGCTTGTTTTTTTTTTTTGCTTCTTTCATTTTTATTACGAAATATTTTATTTTATTTAATCGTACGGCTGTTGAATGCCGAACGTGTGTGTGTGGGTGGCAGAGTGAACTCTGTCAAAGGTAAATTTTTTGGATTTCTTGTGGATTGTTTGATGGTGGGGAAGGGGGAAACGATGTTAGTAATGAGGTGTTTTTATATGTCATGTGGATTGTCTTCGGTTGTCTTGTTGTCAGCACATTTCTGTCTCTTGATTATTTGTTTTTTGTTATACACAAGTACATATGTATAAATTTAAAATAAATAAGCATACATACATGAAGTTGGGATATTTGTTTTGCTTGAATAACTTGAAATAAGCAAGGCTAGCATTGTACAACAATTTAAAAATTCATTTCTAAAAAATCTGATGATTTTTACACATTTGTCTTGCAAAGAACAAGAACTTCAAGAATTGAGCAATTTCCTTAAAATTTCTTTAAAATCTTTATACAATTAGCTAGAATGGAAAGAATGGACCTATCAGTTGAGAGCCATTCTGTTAGCAAACTGTTTAATTTGACATTTATTTTTATGGCTTTCGCTTAAGTTTTCACACTAAATTGATGTTAATGAAAATTTAAATATTTAAATGTTATTACCCATTGACTTTATTATAGAAAAATGCTTTTAACGTTTAATATAATTTCGAAAGAGAAAGAGTCAAAGTCACAACTTGTGCAATTAAATTTAACTGACAGCAAATTTTCATATTCCTTCTCTCTCTCCCGTAAATGAATACTGCTCGACTATGAAATACCCATCTAATTTAAGCGAAATGCAAATCAGGAACTCTCTTTCCGTCTCTCTCTCTCTCTCCCTCCTGTAACAATAAATGACCCCAAACTATCTGAAATTTGATTTAAAGCAAACTAAAGTTCGTTTGCCATAGGTAAATACCAAGACGTTGCCAAGAAGGTATATGCAACCGCATCACTCTGAAGTTCTGCTTCTGTTTGTGTTTATGCAACTTTCTCTGACTTGCATTCACTCTCTCTTTCCCTTGGTAATGTTCTTATTCTCAGTCTGCACGTAAAATACATTTAAATGGCAAAAGTTAAAATTACAATTAAACATAGAAAGTACAGTCAGCCGGTCTTGCCAGTTGTGGACTGAGGGGCACCCACTGACGACAACACCAACACCAACACCAACAACGAAGCCGTCTAAAAAGTTGAGCCCAGTCGTTGGTTGTGTTGTTACTCGATATCCTTTATACCAAACCGACTGCAGCAAGGAAATGAAAATGGAAATGGCCAACTGCACTCCGTTGCTCTGCTTTTGGGTCTGCTCTTGCGAAATGCAAACAACTTACCGAACGAAGCCCTATGAAATGCGTTAAGCAAAGTAAATTGTTGGCTTAACAAATTGCTAATCCACTTCCACTTGGCGATGTGGAAGTCGAGAGCACTGAAAGTTCACCAAGTCCATATATATGCTGCCACACTCTACCTACTGCAAAAAATAAAAAAGAAGAATCCCTCTCTCCAGAGAGATTGCTGCACTGGTAAAGTGACTGTGAACTGGTTTGAGCTTAATACAAATGCATGTTAAATGATGATAGTTGTGATTAACTTTCAGTAAATTAAATACTCATTATCATAAGCCAATTGAAATGCATTTTAATTGCTCTTTCTGCATAATGCAAGAAATTTTCTGCACAATGATAGAAATTAGTAAGCAAGAGTCTCTTAATTCTAGTCTAGGAAATTGAATAAATTCTATAATTTGTTCCCCACTTTCTTAAATATTTACCAGCAAGAATCGCATGATTCATTAAATGAGTTTTCGACTTTTAAATATTGTTCTTACACTTATATTTTTAAGTTTACAGTAAGCACAAAACCTTAAATTCTAATTGGCTGATTATCTATGACTTAAACCACTTTAAAATCAAAACTTTCATCTTTACATTAAAAACCTAAAATATTCCTGTGATTTGTCATAATTTTTGCTAAATTTTTGGATGTCAGTCTTAGTTAAGTTTATGTTCTTGAAAAAATTGTATTAATCAAGTCAACCTGAAAGTCAGATTTCCAGATAGGGGAATCCTTTTATGTTAGTTTTAAGCTCATTGTGTGACACACTTTTGTAAATTTACATGAAGGGAGAAAAAAGGAGAAAGATAGAGAGAGAGAGAGAACTTTGCACTTGACTGCAAACTAACTTACTTTCTGCAAACTTAAATTCAAATAATTTTAGTTTAATTGTGCATTTCTTTTCTAAAGAACTTTGTTTTTACAACTTATTTCAAGGTTTTAGCTATGCATAGGGGCTAAAAATACAAGAAAAAAAGGTCATTTCGTTTAGCTATAAAGAAAATTAGTTAAAAATTAATTAAAAAGATTTTTGCCACAACTTACTAAGCGTTAGCTTGGTTGCTTGCGCTTTGTGCTGCTGCTGCTGCCGTCGGAACGAAAGTTGGGATAATCATGGCAACCACCAGGCAGCAGGCAGCAGCACCAGCACCAGCAAGAACCTCATGTCGCACCACCCATTCCCATTCAGCCATCCATCTGAACCATCTCAGCCATCCTTCCGTCCGTCTGTCTACCCGTCACTCGTCAAGTGAGTCTGAGCCATGGCTTGGGTAAAGAATTCTGTACACTTTTTAATAGTTCTCAGTTTGGCCAACCACAGAAATAGTTGTGTGTTGCTGTTTTAAATACTTTTTAGCTTGTTCTTCCTTTCTTCCTTGGCACCCGTTCGCCCACCATTTAAGGCGAATGCAAAATGGAAATTACATAGCAAAAGGTAATCCTGGAAAAACTCCTGTTTCCTTGCTGCTGTTCCTGTGTAAAGTGTGTGTTGCCATTTTAGTAGTACTCACATGGAATGTGTGTGAAATGCATTAATCCGCCATTTTGATTTTGTATAGAAATAAAATCTAAAAAAAAACTTAATCACAATGTTCATGTGAGAAAAGAGAAGGATGAAAAGCGTATAAAAATTAATTGAAGTGCTACTCTACACACACACACACACACACATACACGAAAAGGAAATGAGGAAACTCATTTAAACTTTTGCATAAAAAACACCTTACAAAAAACTTTGTTTATTTGTGTTTCTTACATTAATTTTATACAGTATATGTACATACCTACTCATATATACTCATATACAGCATGTAATAGTAGTTGTAATATTCATCCAACTGATTCACTTACCATTCATGTTCTTAACATGCAATAATAATTTTAGAGTAGCAACAGAGAAGAAACAAATAACAAATTTTGAAGCTTCAATCTCATTATCGTAATGGAAGTTTTTGGGGCCATTTTGTATGGGGATGCTCTATAGCATGTTGTGGTTGTGTGAGTGTCGAGGAGGGGGTGAGGAGTTGTGCGCATTCCATTAATCATGGCCAAAGGCATTATAACAGCTCGCAGGACCAAAACCATGAAACATAACCACAAAATCAACAACAAATGAGGCGAAAGGCAAATGCGCAATTCATGGGCTCGTTTTAAATTTCAATCCTTGAGCATTTTTCATTGGAGATTTTGTGTGAAGGAGTGGGCAAAGTGAAGAGGAAACAAAAACAAACCGTTATCGAGGAATTAATTCTCAAAAACCGTTTATCGTTTAAGTTGACGTTGTGAATTTATGTTTAGGACATTAAAGCCGAAAAGACGTTTGGGTAATTATGAGTGGATATAGGCAAACTGACACACACACACAGACACACACAAACCACCCACACACTCGTATATCATGAGACATTGAGAAATGGTTGAGTTAACATTATCCTGGGGTAATTCAATTGAATTGCTCCCTTTGCTTTGTCGACCAAAAGTAAATTATTGCTCTTTCACACTACAAAATTGTCGTCGAATGAATTATATATACATAAGTATTTTTTTTTGAAAAAAGCAAAATGCCAAGAATAGTAAATTAGATTAGAAGTTTTCTCTCTTCATTCATAAGAATGGTGGAAAATTGTCCTTAGTTGTGAATGGGATTAACGGTTAGTTGGTTTCTTGGTATAACTTGATCCCTGATCCCATTAGTATTTTAACTATTGGCTCTCTTTAAAAAAAAAACTTTTACATTTTTCATTCAACTCTTAACAAATCACTAACTTTTGTTTCTTTTAACCAATTTCTTGATCATTTTTCTAATTATTATAAAAAGTGGCTAAGTCTTTAAGGCCTCATTTAAGTTATGAATAAACTAACAATAAGATGCTGTGTTTTAAATAAAACTCTCCAATTGCCAATATTTATGGTCAGAAGGTGTGAATTATGAAAATTTACGGCATTTGTGGACCTAAATGTTACCATTTTGATACTATTAGGTGCAAACAAAATTTAATCTTGACCCAAATATATATTCACAAATATGTACATATACATATATACAAACATATGTATGTGTGCATTTGGAGTGTAGCTAAATCTATTTATTCGTGTTCATTTTGTATCTCGAGGGCTGTGACTGTGATTGCCAGGCACGTATTTGGACGGGTGTAGGCCCAAGGGGCTGCAAATTGTTCAAAAGTTTTTAAAATAAAAATAAAATCTGGACCACATTTTCCTGACTTCTTTTGTTTTGATTTTGGCCTGGTGTTTGTCGAACTGTAACAACAACAACAACAAATCGTTGCCCAAAGGTTTTTATTGTCATTTTGAACGGCTCCAGGGTAATAGCCCTCCCAACCAAATCTGGTCCTGATGATTGCGTATTTGTTCAAGTGGCCCCAACATGCATTTCGTATGTATTTGCTTTTGTTCGTGCCAATGGGTTATTTGTGGTTACAAACAATAGCAAGTTTTGCAGTAATTATTGTTATTTGCTTTATCATTTTTGCCTTGCCAAAGCAAAAACATACATGCATATTCCTCCGCACATTTTATGGCCAGACACTTTACCCAGTAAATGGCCAAATGGGAGTTAATTGAATTGCGTATCATAAGTACATACATATGCTTATAGCATATAAATATCTGTCAATTCATGGTCTCTCCAACTTCCTATACATTAGAAACTTTTTCTTTTCTCGTCCTCATTTGTTTTTTCTTTTTGCAATTTTCTTTTGTATACTTTTCTCTTTGGCTGTCAGTTTGCTTTGGCGCCCGAATGACTGTGATAAAAATTGACAAATCAACTTCCAGCTGTTTTGGCGTCGAACGGCAATACAGATACACACACACTCACACACACTGGCACTCGCAGAGTTAAACAAACACACACACACACACACATTCTCTCCAGCACATAGTAAAAGCATCCGTCTGACTTGATCCTTGATGCTCCACGGGATTTAATGTAATCGTTATGCAAATATGAAATATTTTTGCCAACATTTTTTTCCCCAACACTTCCGACAATCAACTTCACTGATTTCTTATTTTCCCAGCATAAACCCGCATAACTCACCCTAAAACGGTTTGTTCAGTTTAAATGCCCTTCCTAAAAATGTGAAGTATGGTAACTTTTATCTGGCGATTGTTATTCTTCTGTTCTGCCATTTGTCAATGTATACTGAATTCTTCTTGTATTAATTGCCATAACTGTGGATACCACTTCACTGGGTAGAGTCAGGCATTGCTCTCATTAACATTGCTGGATTCACTCCCACACACAGAAATTGAGAGAAAAGCATTCTCACTTGCTTAATTTCTTACTCTCTCGCTCATGTGAAGACGTGACAAAGTGATCACAATACAGTTTCTTTTTATATGCGTCTAAGCAGATGCTCCCTTTCTCTCATTACGCGGCTGCTCCTTCTGATACTCACGCTACTGCTCCCAATGCTGCTACCGCTCCCTCTGCTGCTACTGCTCTCCCCCTCTCCCTCCCACACTCTTATTGCAAACATTTACCGGTGCAGTTTCTTTATGTTTATCGTAAAGAGCAGAAAGAAATGAGAGAGCAGCACTCTCAAATGCTTAAATTCTTAAACTTGCAACTCCTTTAAAAATCTTCAATTACTTTTTCGAGTTATTTTGCAGAATCTTTAGAGGATATGTTCGTTTACAGACTTCATCTGATGGGTTCATCCCTTAAAGCGAAAGGGTATTTATATGTCGGCATCATCGCTGCTTGCGTCTGGCCCTTTTGGTTTTTGCTGATTTCGGGGTTTGTTTATCGGCTTCATTGTCTGATATGTGCGTGCGTTTGGGTGTGAGTGCGTATGTGTGTGTGTGTGTGTGTGGTGGGAGCGGATTGAATCCAAGAAATGAGAACATTATGAATTTGGGTCAAATCTAAATTGATGGCAATTTTCGTTTTTCCTTGCTGTTTTTTTTTTTTTTTTGTGTGTTTTTGGCATTGCGCTGTAAGATAAACAAACATAAATTGTAATTATACTTTGAGGTTTTCATATCGCCAAATTCTTTTTATTTTTGGGGGGTGGTGAGCGAGACGCACATTACAATTGCAGCCATTGATTGCTCAGGGATTGATAAGATATAAAACAAATTTATGAGATTTTAAAATCATAAAAAAAATCAATTCTATTAAATTTTACCAACTCATTCCCAGTTTGTCCTTTTGAAGCTCCGCTTATCAGAGCTTATCAGACTCGGGCATTAGAGAGTAGTGATTTTTGCAATTCGATAGTTAAGATTTCTTGACAAGTTTTCCACTGATCTTTATAATATGGTCTGAACGAAAGCTTTGCTTGACATGAACAAAGTTTGGGAATAAAAAGTGCATTTTTGGTTTAAAACGTTTGATTTTTTGAGTCAAAATTATGAATATTCAATGATGTCTCGACCCCCACGAGAAATCTTACATGAACTTTCTTACATGAACTTTCAATTATATTGTATGAACATTTTTTACACAAATACTCATTAAGGAGTTTGTTTTCTCCATATTATAAACCTGTTCATTCATATTTGCTTGTTCTCGTTGTTCGAGTTTTTTAAATCCATTCAATACCTTTATAAATTTTACATTTAGTCTGAACTTCAGGTTTTGGTAAACTGTTAAAGTCACCAGTTACTTTACACATTATTCCTAAACAAATGCTTTGTCTGTCTGTGCCATTGAGCTATAGATTGCACTTTTACGATCAATTTCAACTGCAGTTTAACAAATTGCTCAGCGGGTGGAAATCGAAACCCAGAGGGTAGAATGGAAAATTGAAAATTTTCGGTCATATTTGGTAAGGGGGCGGGGGGACTGTAGTGGAAACTCGCGCCCATATCTGGCGTTGCCTTCACCTCCACGGCTGCTTAACAATGGCATTGCAGTTTTGTGCCAGACCCTCATCAGGATTATCGATGTTCAATGGGCAAGTGGACAGCAAGTGGGAGGAGGAAGAGAGGGGGAGACATCAAAATACTATTAACTGCACGAAACGGAGGCGGTGCACTGATGTGGTCCCTTCAATGCGCCATTATCCTGCTGATGAGGCTGACCATTGACCAGCGCGAGGCATCCCATCGTTGCCATTGCTTACTAATTCGCCCAGCATGTTCTAACTGTTAGGCCGGGAAAATTGTCACAGCATGGAAAATCAAAGCGATTGCGGCGGAGAATTATCGGCCTTACGTTCAACACTATCCACTCTCTCTCCCTTTGCTTTTCCTGATCCACCCGCACCCTCTGGACTTTGCTGTTCGCACTACCTAACTACTCGCCCTTCTCCTTCGCCCTATGCTCTTTGGTTGTGCTAAGGGCCAGTGTGAGCGAAAGACAAAATGTCAATGCCCCTGTCTGTGTTTCTGCCTTTCTATTTTCCTACTTTTTCCACCCTCGCACCCTGGGTCCTTCATTCTCTTGTTGCCTATATCCTGTGCTACCCCATCGGTAAGTGTGTGTGTGTGGGTGGGTGTATGTATGTGTCTGTGCTTGTTATTCATTATCCTTTCAGCTTCGACTTTTGCCCATTTTTATGCAACATTTTTCCCAAAAACTCCCACAACTTTTCGGTGGTGACTTTTCACGACGATGACTATGACGACTACAACGATTTCGCACAACTTAAAAAATTGTGTGCAAAAAAATTCGCAAACGCACACACAAAGGGAGTCATTGAGAAGGCAGAGCAGGAGGTGAGGCAATGGCGCGGGGTCAAAGTGAAGAAGGGACAAAACGAAACGCTCGGTTTGAATATTCAAACATTTACACGCTCTGTTTACTGTTAATCAGTGGACATGGGGCAAAAGGGATTCAGCTGAGTTTGCACTTAAATGTCCATTTCCTTGCTTGCATTCTGTGGTAACCTTTTCACATTGTACCTCACAATATTTTTACAAAATGTTGTTTGAGGTTTTACAAATTGCCTTAAAAAGCTTGAACCCCATTTCAGGTGGAGATGAAGCATACACCCACACACTCATACACTAACACACACACTCATACATGTGTATGTGCAGTTGCTTGTGAAAATGTAATTAATTTGTTACCTTTTAAGTGAAAATTGTTGTAAAATTTGTGAATTATGTTTTCTGTTTTGCTTCATTTAATTGACATTCGCTGTGGCATCGCCGAATTCATTGTTCAGTCCTTAAGGACATACATATTGTCCTGCATATTGTCATTGCAATTTAATTGATTTGTGTGCCATTGTGTCAATGTGTTATCTTAATTGTGCATACAGAGAAAACATTTCAGGAAGACAAATGAAAACAGTCTGAATGTCATTCCATTAGATAGATTTAATTTGATATAGACTTTTCTCCTTTTCACATAAAAAATTTTGTAAAGAAAATTACTTTATTTAATTTGATTTCAGATTACCTTTTAAATAAGGCTAAAAGTCAGTTTTTGGTCTCTTATTGAAGGAAAACCAAGTTGAAGAAAACAGAGCTCACCTGGGTTGGCCACATTCTTTAAGGCGTTTCCAACATGAAATGTTGTTTAGTTTGGTTTATTTAGTTTTCTTGAATAACTTTTAATTAAAAAGGCTTGAGGTTATTTTTTAGAGCAACCCAAAAACTAGAATTCTTAAGTTGCTCCATCAGAAAGAGAACAACTTTAAGATTTTCATTCATTTTGATAGATTTATGTTTAATAGATAGAATATGTCAACAAAATTGTTATAATTGACCAAATTTGGGTATAAAATCTAATTTTTGGCTTTAATGTGAAAGTCATAAACTTTGCAATCTTAGTCTCCTATTTTGTGGGCTCTTGTGGATGTACCTTAAAAAGCAATCTCCGCTGTGTTTTTACTTTTTTTTTTAGATGACTTTATAAATATGCTGACCTGACCTGAGCTGGCGACAGCTGCAGCAACAGCAAGCAAAAGCGGTAGCAAAAAGAAGGGCGGTTGGTCTCACAGTGTCCTCAAAACGCACAAAAAAGCAAAAGAGAAAAAAAATACACACAGAAACTGAAACAGAAAATAGAAAGAGAAAAACAAGCAACAAACAAAACGGGTAGTAGATCTAAGGGATAGTGACGGGGTGAGAGATGGCGGACAAGAAGATTTTCCATGCTGTCGTTGGTTGCACTTGACATCAAAACCACAAAAACCATAATGACTGTGACAACGGCAACGACAACGGCAACGGAGGCAACACAACAGAGGCGATAGAAACTATAGTGGACCCAAAGTAGGAGTAACCCAAACAGATGTTATGCAGAGCTGTTAATTCAGCAGAATGAAAGGATATAACATTATTGCGTATACGCCATGCATCCAGCCTCCAGCCTTCAGCCTTCAGCCTCCACAATCTGGGTGGATAACAAAAAAAATTAAAGCTAGATTTAAAATTCCTATTGGCATTATGTTTTGTCAACTGAATGCATACACAAAAAACTCTATGGAAAAAGAATCTGTATGTGTGAATGGCTGCTTATACATATGAAATTGACGTACCTTCAATTTGTCACTTCATGGTGAAATTATCAACAACATTTTCCTGCAGGCCACCCTCGACCCCCCACTCGTTTATATGCTGTTTGCTCTGCCATTCCTCCTCCTCCTGGTTGGCTTCACCTTTTATGTACGCTGTATTGCATTTTCCACAACAATAAACTCAACCGCAAGTTGCGTGCCCAGTGCAATTGACATTGACGGTGGCGCCGTACAGGAGAGACTACAACAACCAGCCGCAACCTTTTCACTTCTAGCAACTCTTTCATCATAACTAAGGGTTTTACTTCCTGGCAAATACATGCATGCATTTATATCGGGGTACATATATGTACCAACATACAAATATGTATGTATGTATGTTCATATAGTCGGTTTATATGAAAAGCTAAAAAGTAAGCAAAATGTATGCATATTAAAAAAGAATGGAAAGGAAGGCAAGTTCTTGCCTGACAGCGGATAAGGTACATTTGCCGTAGCATTCCGCGACTTTACTGGCAGGAGGCATAAAGGTGTGATGAATGTAATGCCATTTCGATGCACACACACACACACACAAACCTGTATATAGCATTATATATGTATTTACTCAGACAGTTAAAAGAATGGGAGAGATTGGAGTGTGCTAAGTATACACTTAAAAAACAAGCATTTAAAAGTAAATTAATACCTTAAAAAAGGAAACCTTTTGTGCAATAAGCCCTCTTCAGCTTATATTAAATACACACACCATAATCGAAAAGGTTTATTAAGAGCAATTTTCTTTGCTTAGACTTTGAATGGAAACGTTTTTGTAGGAAAGACAATTGGAAAATCTTTTTGTCGAGTGTAATTCGCCCTTACATTGGAAGCGTAATCGAAGTGGTTAATCCGAAGCAATGTTGTCTCTAGTGATGTAAAATGAGTTACGTTTGCCCCCTCAAGTATGCAATAAGCAAAAATATAATTGGATTCTTGGGTAACCGGAAAACTATTAGATCATTTTTTTGTTCCATTTCACATGCAGAGATCAGCCACTGATCCTGAATAGTAAAGGATGTGGGATTCAAATGTGAATACTAAAAGAAAGATTGTTAGTTCTTCCTAGCTCATTTTGTTGAGTGTAGTTTGCCCTAGGGTCGCTAGACACCGTCACATTGAAGTTCCATATAAGCCACAATGGAACGGGACCGAGCAGGAGAGAACAGGACACGACAGAACGAGGCAGGGCATGACGGGGGGAACAACTCCAACTGTTTGCCCCCTAGGCAAATGGTTGAATTGCATGCAAGTGGACGACGCCGTTGCCGTCTCACCGCAGTAAGTGCTACTTAATAATTGACGACCCCGAAACGTTGGCACTGCCATAAACTTTGTCGGTAGCCAGGAACCAGGACCAAGACCAAGACCAGACTCAGTTTCTGCGTCTGATTCTGACTTCATTTTAATAAACGTCTGCGACGTCTGCACAGGAAACTTAGACTGACTAAACTAGAGACCACAAACTAAGACAGAATGGCAGGCTGGCAGGCTGGCTGAATGGCTGGATGGCAGCAGCAGCTTAGTAAAGTCTTAAGTGCGGTGGGTGTGAATATGTGGGCGTGTTGGCATGTCGGCATCCGCCTTCAGTCTGCTCCTAAACTGTGCACTTAAATCAGTCAGCAACATCTACATTGTCAGTGGATGTGCACCGCCTTCTCTTGTCGTCGCCCATTTAGTAGGAGGAGGGGAAACTAGCTTTGCCCTTAAGGCAAGTGTCATTCCTTGTGGCTGACTTGTCTTTACCTTTAACTCTCCCACTCTCCCACTCCCCCCACCCCTTCTCTTACAGTCTCTCACTCTGTCACTCTACCTTGCCAGTAAGGTAAAGTCCCATCTAATTGCCATTGTAATTTCAGAATTGTCCTCTGACTGTGTGCATTCAACTGAAGCCTTATCAATGACGCTTCGTTTGTTTCAGCTTGAGTACACAATTTCGTTAGCTTATTAAATAAGCTCTTTCAATCCACCTCTACACCTCTTCCAAACAAAAAAAAAAAAAAAAAAAAAAAAATGGATTCACATATGCTAATTAATGTGAGTAGAATTGATCAACTGACAAACTAATTAGTTAATTTTCAAGTAAGTAAGCACCTCCTTGAAGCAAACATTGTTCACCCACACGACAAACGAAAAGTTATTGTATATTTTTAGGGCCCCAATTCAGCATAAAAGAAAACTACATAGATTCATGTTTGCATTCAGTACACATTATTCCATTTCCTATGGCAATTCAGTTTCTAATTCAGTACTTGCCAATTTTCTGAGCAATTTTCTATACATTTGAAAACCGACAAAGCCTTTAATTTATGTGAATTCGGAAATGGGGACACTTTTAATTGAAATTAAATTCCTTTCCCATTTGCCATGTTTCCCCAAAAAAACCAGCTTAGCAAAAACTTCAATTTACAGAGATTTCCTGTGCAGTTAGTTTTATTTGTTGGCCACGTTTTTGGGCAACCAACTGTTGTGTCCCTGTCGCCTTAAATTACAAAAAGTGTTTGCCAAAACTATGCCATACGTGTGTGTTGATGTTGATGTCGATGTGGACGTGGGCTAACTCATTAGCGGCCAACCAACTCAACTCAAAGTGGCCCAAAGGCTGAATCGGTGTGATCCTTGCACGTTTTGTAATTAAAGTTATCACGATTGGATGTAGGTGGGCATGGAAATGGTTTGCTATAGGATGGGCCAAGAGAGACGTCTGCACGCAATGACGGCGGCAGATTTCGCTAATGACAAACACACAGAATATACATATATACCTATATATATATATATATACACATAGGTATGAGTATTCACGAATGTTTGTTGGGGTTGATGGGCAAGGGCAGTTGGTTATTAAGACTCATGGTTGAAAAACTAAAGGAAAAACGTTGAAAATAAGAGAAGAAGAAAAACTAACAGCAAAATGCACAGCATAACTTCCGTTGAGGATACCAAAAAACAAAAATGAGGATGAAAAAAAAAACCTAAAATAAACATGTTGAGGCTGTCAGCAGCTAGTTCCGTGTGTGTGTGTGTGTGTGTGTGTGTGTGTGCGGTGTGTGTCAGCTGGTGATGTATTGCCTCACCTGGGGTTGCTCTAATGTTTTCATCTAGATTGTATAATTATGTGTATGGGCTCCTGAAGTGGTGCAGGGGTGTCTAATTCTCCATTCACCCTGCCCTCCATTCCCCACCACAAAACGAAAACAAGAAAAAGAAGAAAAAAAAACCCATCCACAAATTTAAGCACAAAATTATACAGATGACGCAGTTTATTTTTAATGAAACAAAATTTGGAATTGAACGCCATAACTTTTCTTGTTTGCCTTTTGTGTCTGCAATTGAAGGGAGACACGTAGTGGGTGTATTGTTGTTTTTGGGTCAAAAACAGACAATTCACTTGCTTTTATTAATAGTTTTCCCTTTGCCAAAAACATTTGCCAATAATCAACAATATCCAAGTTCTATGTAAAAAGAACAACTGAAGCGAAATTTGTACAAAATCATCTTAAAAATGTTATTTTTGACAATAAAATTTATAACAGATTCTGTGTTTCTGGCCAAGACTTTAATATTTCTCTACCTCCCATTGAAATTAATGTTGAAATGAAATGTCTGAGTCTCTCTTGTTCCCAAGTTGAAAGATATAGGGATCTAATAATCTGTTTAGAGCAAACTCTTTTCTTTTTTCTTTCGATTTTTTATTGTTTCATTGTTGGTTGTTTATTTTATTGGTTCGGCTTTTGGTCTATAACTTTTGCCAAACAACAACAACAACAACAACAGAAAGGAGAGAAAAATTGTATTGAATTGTGAAAATAATCGCCATAAAAATGTTTTGTGCACGACTTGTAATTGGTTTAAGAATTTATGAGGGTTGATTGTACTATGTATATTCGATTCTGTTTTTTTTTTATATTTTTTTTCGTCCCCCCCTTCTAGCCATACCTCTTCTCCGTTTTTGTCGGGTTTTTGTTTCTTGCAAGACACACAACAAGCCCAAACACATTGTGTATTGGACATGTATATTTTATGGGGGTAGTAAGGTATACCAAAAGTGTAGACGTGGGGAGGGGAGGTTGAAGTGAAAAGTTGTTGGTAAAAACATATAGGAAATAACAAAGATTATTTATAATGGCCTTTATTTAAGCATTTTAATTGATTAAATAAATATATACATTTGATATATGTTTTTTTTTGCAGTGTTACAAGTCAATCAATTATTTTGATAGCCATTCATAGTTTCATCAATATTGAATATCGTTTACAAGTTTTCATTCATTCAACATGGCTCTTAAAGCATTCAAATTTTGTGGTTTTGAGTTTTCTGTTTTGTTTTTGGTTTCATTTTTGAATAAATTGCGCATAAATTTAAGGATATAAATGTTGTTATCAGTTTGCTAAGTTGAAACTTTTTCGATTTTACAGAAATGCGATTTCCATTCCGTCTACTGCTTCTCCATCCGCTCAAATAGATGAGTATAACCCATATGGCCATGTTATTGACATTTCTGGAGTAAGGTAATCTCTCTCCCTCATTCTCTCTCTCTGGGTCGCTGTCTCTGTTGTGGAGGGGCACAACGCTCCATTTGTTGCCTCAGCCATGTTAGCAGCAACAATGGGAAAAGCAACAGCAATGGCAGCAGCAGGAACATCTCAATTGGTTTTACTCAGGCGCCATTTGCAATAGAAAGGACACGCGAAACAAGGAGACCAAAGAGGAAGACCAAAAAGGGTAAAGAGAAGACAAGCCTCTTGGAATAGAACGAAAAAGGAAAGAAAAGTAAAGGCAACAGCAAAGGCAACGGCAATCTAAGATGAGCACAAAAAAGATGACTGCGAGTCGCAAGCGAAAGAAGACAATCGGCATGTTAACATCAGGCCTGAAATCAGTAGTCAAGTGGAAAATAATTCTATCATCAATAATGTTGCTACTATTAAGTGGAACAAGTGAGTACAGTGAACCAACATTTTTCCATTCTTTTTCCTCATATACATACATATACATATAGTATATACTTAACTTATGACTAAGCTGATTTATATGCTTTGAATTGGGCGTGTGTTTGACAGTCATATTTCAATTAGGCTTCAACGACCATGTCAGTAAATATTATCGTTATCCCATAGAAAGTATTGGATTCATTGGACTTCTATTTAACTGAATCAAAGTAAACTGCTATCAGAAATCGATTGACAAAACAAAAACTCATAGAACTTAAACACTTAAGCCCTTTCAAGTCTAAAAAAAAAAAATGATTGACTAAGTTTTTACTACAATTTGTTAGTTAACTTTCAAGTTAACTGCATTCTCTTTATCTGCTGCACTTAATGAAAGCCTTTATCTCATCCCAATGGCATTCATTTTGTTTTCCCTCTAGCCACATTCTTGGGGCGACATCAATCTTTGGATTCCATCAAATTTGTCCCATTGTTGTGCCTCAATTAATAACGGAAACGTAAAGCTCTTGTTCCTATTATATCGGTGTGGCTTTGTTTTTATTTATTTTTCCATTTTCTTGCGTAATATTCTGCAATGGTCTTAATATATATAGACGACACAGAAAACATTTCACAATGGGCGGTTCTATGAATGGCGAATGCGACTTCTGTTGACTTGAGAGACTGAGATTAAGAGACAGGGACAGGGAGACAGCAACAGAGGATGAGGAATAAGAAATAAATTACAAGGATTTATAATTTTGAATACCCTTGCCAAAATGGGGTATATTAGTTTTGACTAGAGCCATAAGGGTATGCATTTTAGAAGAAACAAAACCAACAAATTAACTCAGGGACCGCTATTATTTTTGGATTATATTAAAATCCATCTTGGTGATTATAAGGAAACGAACGACCATGTCATATGGCCATCTCTGTGGGTTCCTGAAGATTCCTTAAGTTAAAAATGGGATTTTAAGATAACTTAAGAATTTGCAAGGGTATAGAAATTTCGATCCCGTCCCTCTGGTTCATCTTTCTGCCTCCATCTCTCCCTCTCACAAACCTATGGCTGTTGGCTCTTCATTGTCGCTCCCTCTCATACAATGTGTTTTTCTTTCTTCTATTTGAACAAAAGGTCACGTGCTGGCGTTGCGAAAGGGTCGCCTGATGTCTCCAAGCACATTTACAGCACTCAGTGGCGACCTGCATGTGCAGATTCAGTTCAATGGTAACGAAGCGGTCTCGGAGTCAGAGTCTGTGACAACGGCAACGGCAACAACAACGACAACTTCTAGCCACTTGAGCACTGACAGGCAGAACGATGAGAACAAGAACACCATAATGAGCACTTTAGTCATTAGCAAAATCATTGATGATGTTCCGCAGCAGGGGCTGGAACAGGAACAGTCGGTGGAACAGCAGCAGCAGCAGCAGCAGCGGTTGGAGCATTTACAGCAGCATCAGCAATATGCCAACGGCGGTAATGCCACACAGGTGTTGTTGCAACGGCGTCGCAAAGAGATTGTTCAGAATATACCACTCTTTCCCGATCCACGTTATAATGTCACTCAGGTAACAGTGCCATGTCAGACCTTTGTACGTGGCGGTCTCTATGAGATGCAGGTGATCAGCAATCTGAAGACAACCACCACAATGTTGTCGCAAAATCAAACGGATGTTAGCACTACGACCACATTGATGCCAGCCCAGGATGAGCGTCTCTTGCAGACTCTCGATGTGAGATGGCCAAGTGCCGAAATGATTGTGAATCCCGTGCGGCTTCGCACGTATCCCAATCAACCAGTTGAGGTTAATTTACGCTTTCCCGAAGTCAATTGTGATCGTGCTTTGGGTGGCTCATTGCCCGAATTTTGGTTGGAATTGATCTACTGTGGCAAGAATCGCACTTGCAACGGTCCCAATATCTCGAGATCGAGTGTACTCTTTGCCGAACAGGTGCGAGGATTTCCCAAGCAAAAATTGGTCCATCTGGGCTGTGAACTATTTGGCCTGGCTGGCAATTATGCCGTACAACTGCGACCCATGGTGGCCAGTTTGAATGTGCCCACAACACGTCGCATGATCAGTGTCGATTGGAGCGATGAGTTTGTCTTCAATGTGTATGCTCGCAGTATATTCCCATGTGATCCGCATACTGGCATTGGTGTACTCTACGAGTATCCTGGTTGCATTTTAGAGCAGGGTGATCGTGTAAGGCTTTATGCCAAGCTACGAGCCGATGTTGCCTCCCTAAAACCACCGACATCATTGCATTATGTGGCCGAACAGCGTGTGATTAAGAGCCAGCACTCACTTTACTTTGCCTGCGATTTGTTTTCCGAGAAATATGTGGAATATTGTTTTGTATATGTGAGTCAAGCGATTTCTGGAGCTGTGGCCGATGTCCGTATGGATTGTGTTCCCGCTTTGCCAGTTAGTGGTAAGTTATTTAAATCGTATGGTAAATAAAATGAGATTGATCTATTTTTGTATATTTTGTTTTTGCCAATAGATTCCGATACAGGGGGCTGGGGTGAATGGAGCGAATGGACGCCCTGTTCAACCAATTGCCTTGGAGGTACACGCAATCGTTATCGTTTCTGTGATTCACCACCGCCACGCTATGGAGCTAAATTCTGTGAGGTTTGTATTGTTTAATTTCTACATACATATGTATGTATATATTCCCTCCTCCTGGACTCTTCTTTTACCACACTGTAGCTACATAATTCTATTGATTTATGAGGAGGCCAAATAAATGCCTGAATTCTCAACTAGATATGTATTAATAGCCTCCAAGGTAAGAAGGACATTCAAGAAGTTTGACAAAATGTGAGAAAACTAAAAGTTTTGTTCGATGAAAGTAATTCCTTTTATCCTATTTTCTTATAGTCCAGAACTATTTTGCTTTGTTTTTTTCTTCCCTAACGCGATATAATAGTTTTTCTTGCTTTGTTTACATATTTTTTTAAATTAAGTTTACTCAACTTTTAGTCAAACCCTCGTTAAGACTGCCAACAAATCAAGCACCACTCCTTGGATTCAACTGTCTGTCGGTTCACTAACCAACTCCTATTGAATATATATTGTATGTGCGAGAGTCTTTTCGCTTAATACCTCCAACAGCTTTTGACTCTGGCAGCCTTGTCTTTTGCCAGTTGTCCTCGAGGCTTTCGACTCGGCTCGACGAGTTCATGTTTCACTTTGTAGGACCTGTTCACGCCCACATTGCGCCCACTAGCAGAGTAGAAGAACTATTTCATTGTTTGCTGTTATTTCTGCCCTAAAGGGCCAAGAGGCGTGGGGCAGGAGGGGAGTAAGAGATAGATGGGGTGGGCCTGCAAGTTGTCTGTGTGTATCAACTTTGCGACACTTGCTCCAGATTGCGTGGGGAATTTACGATGCTTCCGACAATTGTATGCGGCGCGGCACACTTCATTTTTTTCTTTTTACATTCGTTTTTATGTTTGTTTTTTTCCTTTTTTTGTTTTCTTTCTTTGCTTTTCTGCTGCTGATGCTGCCACCTTACAACCACCCAACGCATTTCATTATCCAAAAACTTCCGGCATCAACATCAAGCGATAGGGGCACATTTGTACCCATAGTTTGTGAAACTTGTTGAGAACAATTACAAGAAAACTTTTTAAATGTGCGCCTAGCCTGGTGCACCTTTCTCCATACATATCTGTCTCCTCTATACGCACACACACATATATGTACATTTACATGTGTAAGTATGTCATTGCGGAAGCTGTGAAACAATGCCAAAGCGAAGCCTTTTGGCGTGAAATTTCCATTGCAATATGGTGGCGGTGGCAGATTGGTGTTTGTGCCTTGGAGACTTACTTATAACCATTTGACTCCTACTACTTGAGTAGACAAACATTTACTGTCATGGACTATTAATCAAATAGCACCATTGGCGCCCTAGCCTAGAGTTCTAGTAGTTAAGTCCTGAACACTTCCAATGAATTCAGGCCACTCGTATGTGTTCTGTGAAGCCAAACAAGAGAGAATGGCGAGAAAAGGATACTCAAGTGAGACACTTTCTTGGTTGCAATCTTTCTTTTAGTTCTTCTTTTACTCACTTTTGTAAGGTCTTAACTTTCTAACCATATTTCTTAACTTTTTAATTCAATTGCCTAAACAACACTTCAACTTCACTTTCAAAGAATAAATTACACTTGAAAAGTTTACATGGCTTCGTCAATATGTTTAGGTTATAATCAAGAAGGTAATCTATAGAGAAAGGTTTGAGACGAATTAAGCTAAAATGAACGAATTGTTTCTTGTTCTTAAATATGTTTTAAATATATAACAGAAGCTAGCTTTCGTCTTGCCAATCAATCTTTTTATCAATCTTCAAAAACTATTAAACAGTTTTCTGGCCTGATTAAGCCACAGTCTACGGGGTATACATTCCAAAAATTATATTAATTTACATTTTCTCCTGCATGTTGCATATCCCTAGGATCAACATTGACCTAAATAACATCAGTTCGCATATTTTTTCATATATTTTTTGTTAAAATTCTATAAAATAGTTTGATAACATATATAGGTAGAGTTTTTAAAACTATTTCAGGCAGTACTTGTACATAAAGCAAAAAAATTAAACAAAACTTTTATCTTTATCCCTTAAGTACTGAATTCCATTGAAATGTCCGAAAAAAGTTGACTTTGATGAAAATGTCTCAGTCTACTCGTCTTTTGCTGCTGATGAACAAAATATATAGCATACTTATTGGGGCCGCAAATGTTTCCCTTCTGCCTGGTTGGAGACTATCGGTATGGATTTTGTCACGCTTTCCCTTCACATGGTTGCAGGATATTTTTGAGTAAACAAAAAACATACAAAAGAAATAAACTTTATGTGGTTTACCACTTCTCTGACCCTAAAATCCTTTGAAGTCGTATTCCTACTTTATGTTTGGTTACCACTGACAATCATGCTAACAAGTGTTTCATTCAAGTTTGTGATAGCTTTTTTCTTGGAAAAGCTTAAAGTTAATTGATATAAAGCTTATTTCCTAGACAACAAAGTTCACTTGTTTATTTAGAGCAATTTCACTTCAGTATGAGAATTTCAAATTTCTAACTAAATCCACACACTCTTGGAGAATAGTGCCACTTTCAATTTAACTCATATACCAGTCGCACATTAGTCGAATTAAAAACAAAAAACAGAAAAACTAAAATAAATTACTAAAACAAAATGCCACCAAAGAAAAAGGGAAAGGGCAAGAAAAAGGATAAGAAGGATCCAAATAAACTAACCACGGTAGACCGCACCTTCTATGAGCTGAACATAACCGATTTGAATCAGAAGCTGTCACGTCTCCGTTCCCATGTGGCTGGGCTCGATGAATCGAATGTTGGCTTAGCGGAGAAGCTGCGTGAAGTTGAGGTGGATCGGACCGATGTGGCTGCCCATTTGGAACGCATGTTGGCCGACCGTAATAATACCATAACCGAACTGGAGGAACGTCTGGTGGAGATATCCAAAGTGCGTGCGGCTGAGAATCGTAGTGCCGAAGAGAAGATAACCGAGCTAGAGACCAAATACAAAGCCATGCACGATCAACTTAGTTCGGAGATCAAGTTGCTTAATGGTAAACTAAATTCATTGGACGAGTTTCGTATACAGCGTGATGTGTTATTGGCCAAATTCGATAGCCAAGAGGCCGATCTCAAGGAAAAGGAGAAAGAACAAAAGGAGGCTCTCTACAATATGGAACAGAAGGCCGTGGTCGAAAAGGATGCCCTCAAGAAGGAAGTCGAACAAAAATTACTTCAAGTATCCGAAGATTTTACACGTTCCAGTGAGATACGAAATGCCGGATATACACGTCGTTTGATACGTGAGAATATAGCCCTGCAAAGAGAGATTGATTCGCTGGTTACAGCCCATATCAAGTTGCAGCAACAAATTAGCAGTCAAATGGAAAAGCACAAGGAGATCGAAGAGCAATACAGTGCTCTGGAACAAATCAAAAACGAATTGGTTCACAATTCGGTGACCAAAATCAAAATAATCGAAGCACTAACCAAGAATTACGAGAAATTGAAGGCAAAATACGTTGAAAATTTACGCTTCCGCAAGGCCTATGAATCGCAACAACAGACCGATCAGAGTGAGCAGTTGAAGCAGAAGAATGCAGCAGCTAAATTGGAAAATTTGACCAAGCAAATAGAGATTCGCACCTTGGAGAATAAGCATCTGGTGGTAATAAATGAACACAATGAACGCGAACTTCTGCGTCTCTGGAGCTTTGTCCACCAAATAAAGATTACGGTACGGGATGCCATTATAGCCGAACAAAGTGCCACATTGTTTCCCCAACGACTGATCGATGCCAAAGTAGATCCACCGGAAGTTATTCAAGAAGTCCAGGAAGATGCCAAGGCTTTCTGCAAACTAACACGCATGGATTTGCTGTCAAAACTAATGGACCTTGTTAGTTCACACTCTGAGGAAATGCCGCGTACTGCCTCAATTGGTGGCACATCTATGGCTCTATATGCCCCCGGAAAAATGGGCTTTATGCCCCAACAATCAAAAGCCGCAAGCAATGAGAAGAACCGCGCTGGAGGTGTCCCCAAACAACTAGTTGATGTTTCACAACAGAATGACGAGCAGGTGACTGGACAGGCACAGAAAACACAAGGCAATGAGTATTCCATTATCGATGTCGAGCTTGGTGCCACTTTGTATGTATCGACATCGCGTGAAGAAGAATTTGTGGAAATGGAAGAAGAAAACCCCGAAGAGTCAGAAGGCAAGAAGGAGGCCCCCCAACCTTCAGGAGCAGGTGCACCCCATGCAGCGAGCCTAGCTAAAAGTCCGATTCCCGAAGTCTCTAGTGATCACAAATCATCTCGCATGGCGGCTGGCCATGAGGCTCAAAGCACAGCCCAAACTGGTGAAGAGCAGACTATCGAAGAAGAAGATTTTGATATAAATCTTTTCTATTAACGAGACTTATATAGAAAATGATTATACATATATTTGTATTACCCAATAAACCTTTCGATTCGACGACTACAACTTTTGCTTTACTTCTTCTTATTATCAAACCAAAACACCCTATAAATACCCTATTTTAACATTCGAGAAGATCCCATTATAAATATAGCAATTTTTATATATTATTGAAGTCTGATCGGGATGATTGAAATGAGTATATCAATACATAGCTTACACATTAGTTACTTGAACAGAAATAGGGACCACCCTTTAAAGGAGTAACGAAAAGAAGGGATAAACTATTTAAACACATTTATATTTTTTGCTTTTCCTCATGGTTTTTTTTAGGGTCCTTCGGTTCAGACAGAGAAATGTGGCAAAAGCATTGCCGATACCTGGGATTGTATTTACGAAACATCCGGGACGGCGTTAAATAAATCAAATAACACGGAGGTTAGCCAGGAAATTGGACCCGGCTGTCGTTGTGGCTGTATTGTCCATTTGGGTGCGTCCAAGCCCAAACGTATAATAGCCGGTGCCACGCAAAGTTGTCCGGGACGCTCCTTTTGGTTGGTACAGGTAAGTGAATGAAGCGGAATGAGTGGTTAGTTGGCAAAGGGAAACTAACTATGCCAAAGTTTTCCTGTTTGTCCATGTTGTTAAAGTTTTTGGGGGAACGGCAAAGTTCTTTGTTGGCTTTTTTTCTGTTTTTGGCGTCAACGGTCAGTAATAACCATAAAAATGAACAATGCCAAACATTTTGGAAGTGTGTCCATGAATAAAAATTCCGCACGCTTTAGCCAAAGATAATAATGATAATGATGATGATGCTGGGCCTTTTCCATATCCAAATACCCAAACACACATACACTTGTACACACACACAGGGTCGTAGAGAAATTATTGAGGCCTCAAGGGGAAATTCCGGAAATTCCTTAAAAATTTTGTTAATGCTTAAAAAATATTAATGTTTTCTGATGAACTCGAAGAAGCAGTTTGTAATTTAAGCTTTAAGTAATATTCATATTGTCTTTAGGAAAATTGATTATTTGTTTTTATTACTGATTACTGATTGAAAGAGAAATTATACGAAATGGGAAATGAAACTGTTTAAAATAGCTCTCGAGTAGGGAATTCCCCTAAGAACTCGTCCTCTCGACGTCTCTGCACACACATACACACACACACACACGGAGACACACACAGATGGAAATTCTATATAAAGGACCTTCCGTTAATGTACCATGCCACAGAAATGTCAGGACAAAAGTGCTGAAAGTGAATTGAATGCGATGTAGCTCGAGGGTTGAACCTAATTCATGCATAATAAATGTTCTGCTTTCTATATAGTCAAGAGCCAACCCCGAAACTATTATAGTCGAGAGTGGGTCACAGCATTGACCTGACCAGGCAGTTTTATGGATTGATTAGACCAAGCCAATTGAGTCAAAGAATGTTCAATCAAAACTTTGACTACAATTCCAACTGAGCGTGTCCATGGATTAGCCCACATTAAAGATAACCGTTTTCGATGTATGTTTTCTCTTAGGTGGATGGCGAGGAAACTATCACTTTGGCTCTTAGTTTTCTTCGACTGCCCTGTGCCACGCAGTATATTAAAGTGCGTGATGGTCCTTCACTTTCGTCTACTTTGCTTGTGGAACTAAATGGTGCTGCAATCCTCAAAGGACCTCTTGCCGAGGCTGGCAAAACTTATGTAGAGTCTAGCGGTGGACAACTTTTGGTTGAGTTTTATGCTGGCGAAATGTCAAATTCAACAACAAATCCTGATGATGGAGGAGCAGGAGCAGGAGCTGGAGCTGGAACGCCAACAACAATAACAACAACAGCAGCATGTACTGGTGGCTTTATGGCAAATGTGCAGCAGCAATTGGGTGAGTGAGAAGGACAACAAATGCAGAAGTGGAAATTTCATATACTTTTTCCAACTTCAATTCTTAGCTTCAGCCAAAAACGTAAGCACCACACTTCTAGCCTCTACACGACTCTCGGCCAAGAGTCGAGCCATTTCACAAAAGCCCAAATCGAGAATGCGTTTTACCTTGGTGCACTTGAGTGCTATGATTTTTGCCAGCATTATTATATTAATAAGCGCCTTGTTGGGTAAGTTTGTCATTGTTATTATTATACGCAATTCGAGCTCATAATATGAATATTTTTTTAGGTGCCCAGTATGTGGTGCGTTATCGTAAATATCATTTGGCTGTGGCTCGACGGCAGGATGAAGGCTCTCGCTTGCATACACCAAGAGCTTCGCTTAGCTCACTGCAAGGACCACCCTCGCGTGCCATGTCCACGACCACGCTGCTGTCGGAGGTTATATATCTGGTGAAAATGCGACCCAAACATCAATTGCGTCATTCCATACTGCGGGAAAGTGTTGATGCCGAGAATTTGGCCCACGAGACGGAATTCAAAGAGACCGATTCACCGGGCGGGGAGATGGTCAAGTGTGATCATCAAGAATTTGGTAGCTCAGCATCGATGTTGACTCTGCGCAATGAACGCACTTCACCCTCAAGATCTCTGACACGTAGCGAAAGCTTTGCGGGCTCACCCCTATCATCGGGTGAAGCAAATGCCAGTGAGACAATACCCACAGAGGAGAGTCCCATTGAGGGGACTTCGCCGGATGAGCATATGGTTAGCTGTAAGGACAGTGCCAAGGATTCGGAATCGATTATCTCATCCGGAATGAGCTCATTGTGCCATAGTCCGCCAATGAATAGTAAACGTTTGAGCAAATATTCTGATCGTTATGATGCCATCACCCTGAAGATGCTGACATCGACTCGACTCGACGATGCCAGTTCCTTGAATTCGGCCTGCGGATCCTTGCCTTTGGCGCGCATGGGATCACGAAGTGTCAGCTCATCGCTGACAAATGTGAGTTGAGCTGTTTGACCAAAAAGAAACTATCAAATCGATTTGATTACTTTTGACATGTAAATTAATGGAAATTCTGTTTTTTTTTTTTTTTTTTTTTTTTTTGCAGGGCTGCTATTCGCCAGCGGCAAGTGTGGTTAGCACGGCAACCATACGAACTACCAGTAATCCGAAGGAATCAAAGGAGAAACAGAATCGAAAGAAATTGCTGGCTCGTCCTGGCTCCGAGTTCTCGTTGGGCAATCAAGAGGAACTCGAATTGGACTATTATGATTACAATGTGATCAATGCTGGGGCAGCACCGGGTTCCTATTTGGGCATGGATCCAGCCTATTTAGTCTGGATTCCACCATTCGAAGAGGTGGCCGAGCAAAGAGAAGATGATGACAAGACTCCTGAGCCAGTAAGAGGTGACGAGATCGATGCCGAGGCCGAACCCCTCTATGAGGAAATACAAATGCCCAAATATGGTCACTACCTCAGCCCGGCTAGCAATACAGAGTCGAGTAAATCAACCACAGCCGACAACACGCCCAGTCCAGAGGAACGTTCGCCCCTTACCAGCGAGCAACATAGCAAGGCCAGCTCACCCAATTGTGAGGTCAAAGAGAAATTGTTAAAAAGCCATGCCATGACCAAACAACCAACTCCCTACATGTCGCGCAAACAACGCCGACAGGCCAGGCAACAATTCAAATCAAGTCAATCACTAGGGACTGGCACAGTCCTGGACTCCGATATAGTGCCAGTTCATCAGAAACTTGATAGGGATCATGATCTCAGTGAAGCGTCAATGAATGGCTCATATGTGGAGAAGGAAACGGCCTGCGAAAAGGATAAATCATCGCGGAAAATGCAAGAGTTCTTGGAACTAGATGATATCCAATTCGCCGATGAAAGTGGTAGCGATTACGAGACAGCAACACTCAAGGGGATTCCCGTCGATATGGAAACGCATGGCAAATCCAAAGAAGTTGCCGTCTAATAGTTTATTGGGTGAAAAGGTGTATATATATATATGTAGAAGTGAAGCACAAATCAGAAATTATATATTATATGCAAGTATGTGTAGTGTAGTTATTCTAGTTGTATCATATACATATACATATATCAGCATTACAAGAAACAAAAAACCAAAAAAATGATTAAAGGATTTTTTAATATTTAATAGTTGTTAAATGAGCATAAGAAAAAAATAATCATTTCGATTCAAGCAAAAACTTCATGACTTGTATATATTAAATGAAAAACTTGAAGATTTATAGGCAGAAATAATTATAGTAATTTTTTTTTTTATATACATATGTATGTATATGTACCTATTATTGTTTTTTGGCTACAGGATAATTAATTTCTAGGAATAGTTTTTTAAGTACTTCGTCTTGCTAATCAGTATTATATTTATTTATTTATTTTCTTATTGAAAAAAACAAATTAGAAAATTTCAATTATGGCCTTTTTGTGATTTACTAAGCATTTTTCTAGTCAAAATTAATTCTAGTCAAAATTGATAACTGATAAAAGTGAAATTAAATTTAATAACTCTTGTACCCAATTTATGATTTCATCATTTTTTGTTTTTTTTTGTTTTTGTTAAACTAACCGCTCTCTGTGCTATGAATACGAGTTTAAATAAAAACATAACAGATATAACAATTAAAAGGATAATTTATTTAATAGCCCATAGAAACAGAATTCAAGTGACATAAATTGAATTTCTTTACAGAGAAACATCGATTGTGATTTATCTGTAGAGAATTTCAGTTTATGCCTCTATTAAAATTGGCTTCTCTTTGGGCATATGGGTGACTCTGATGCAGTGCGGCACTCCTTGACAGACTGTGACTGTTTGCCGTATAATTTGATCGTCCCGAATGTCTTGTAGTCTACGCTTTTCCACATTAATTTGCCTTTGAGCTATATATGCCTTCAATTCCAAACGCTTTGATTCCCTTTTCATTTGAGCAATGAATGGGGCATCCTTTTCATAGCTATTACGATGAATTTGTTTGCATATACAACAACCGCTTAGACATGTTGTAGGAGGCTTATTCTTAAGAAGTTTACTAGATTTCTCCTTGACGGCTTTCTTGGATTTCAATGGCCTTGCTACTGGTAACTTAGTTGCTTTATGAAATGCCTGTGAATTCGAATGCGAATTGGCATGCGAGTGTTTGGATATGAAAGTCTCTTGTAATTGATAAGGATATAGCAATAGCTCGTCAACATGTATGCCATCAAGCGTTAAATCATCCGCATCATCAAAACCGGAGTGCCCATCATATAGATGTTGTAATTTACTAAAACGCTGTTCGTACGGTTTCTGAGCATTTCGATTGGCTTCATCGAGTTGTATTTGTTCAAGGATCTGTCTTCGTTTCTCATTCACGAATATATCATTGGGAAGGAGGGAAAATATTTTCCGTTTCATTTGAAACAACTCTATGCGTTTTATTCGTTTAGATTTTTGACGGGTTGACGTTCTCAAGGTAACTGGAGCTGATATACGAGAAAGCTCAGACTTTTTAATGAGTTTCCTTCCTTGTTTTGTCGACGCTAAGGAACGATTCTTAATTGACTTTGTGTTTTTATTTTGATTGAATTTCTGCATATGACTTGCCTGTGATTTATGACCTGAAGTAGCTGCATTTTCCTTGGAACTCATATATTTTTGCGATAGTGGCAATAAAAGTGAATTTATCCTTTGTTCTAAGGTTTGTTTTTGTTTTGAGATTTGACGTTTCGGTGGGCGACTACGCGACCCTAAAGTACGAACTGGATAACCGGACGGGATGTGACTTCCCTGCGATCCTCTGCTTAGCTCACTTTCTGATGATGCTCTTGGAGATTTCAATATATTTAATTTTGATACATCCACACTTTCTTCCATTTTTCTTGGAATTGGAATTGAATAGACAGTGTCGTCTGAGGCTAGACGCTCATTAACTGCGGATGCCAAAGTAGTGGATGATATTTTATTAGCTTTTGGATCAATTCTAAGTGCTGATACATTTAAATTGTTATCTAATTTGGGCAGTAAGACTGTGGGTTCTACGACTCTGGATATTGAAGGACGACTTTGTTGTGATCCCGCAATTGATTCCGATTTGGATCCACTATGAGGCCGTCGACTTTTAACAGTTTTACCAAATTGAACTGTGCCCCTAAATTTAAGTGATTTTCGATTCTTTGATTTTTTAGACAATGCCACAGAAGATTTTTTCACTTTTCGTGACCCTTGGGGCGTACTTTTAGTTGTTACCTTCTTCTTATGGTGTACCTTGTAGACGGGCATTCCTGGATATGGACGAAATACGGTGTCCTTCTGATCTTTGGCAATGGGTTCTTTATATATTGAAGAACTATTTAATAGTAAAAATGGATTCTTTGCCACATTAGTTGGCTTATTTAAATAACCTTTAAGTTTATCATAGATTTCATTGAAAATTCGATCATCTTTCACTTCCATATTATGCGCTCCACCATTTTGTCTTTCAATAGAATTAGGTCTTAACATGGATCTCATTTCATTATCATCGCCGATATCTTGACTGGCTTTAAGCATTTGATAGAATATATTCTTTCTACGTTCCGCTATATCAACCTCATCTCTTTTCCAACCAGGCACTTTCCATATACTCGAGACTCGCCGTGTCAGAGGCACCGTATCGCGTTGGGCGCTGATTCTTCTATTATTCAGACTTCTTAGATTCGTTCGACATGTTTGCCAAGCTAAGAAGCTACGATCAGATTTTCCAATATTGTATAATATATTTTCCACTGCATTGGATAGATATTTGGCTTTCGGGTTTACATAAAAGCGGATGCCTTTGGCAAATGACGTCATATTGTGTGTTTGAATTTCTTCAATTTAGAATTTGGATTATGTTATTATGAAGCTTAAGTAATATAAATCATGAAACAAAAGCTTACTTCTTTTTTTTTACTTTATTTTGAATCAACTCAAATTTCCCCTTGCTTGCTCGATAACGATAACAACTACGATTGCGTGAGTTAATATCGGAACCTCTGCCTTAGGCGGGTTAAGTTCAAAAACTATCGCCAATGCGCAAGTCACGCGCCATTTAATTCAACATATGTATTTAAACTTTTATTAATTCAGAAAAATATTTCGCTTATTGAAAGTGACTTAGAGTACAGCAACAAAAAAAAAAAAAAAAAAAATATTACATACAGGAAATTGATTATTGGTATTTATTTTTTTGTTTTGTTTTTTTTTTTTTTTTGTTAACGAAATGTAGATACTACTGTACTTATTTTAATATTGTATAATATTTGTATGAATATTTCTTGATCGTTAACAGTTTTATGTTGAATTTTTAGCCCGATTGACTAGTTTTCCTTGGTCCTGTTGCAAAGCGCTTTTTGTGTTTGGTTTATGTTTTATATAGGTACAAAATTACGTTTAAAGCAATAGATAATTATCTAAAATTTTTGGAAAAAACCACCTTTTACAATATTATGAAATTAGTGGGTAGTATATATGTATATATGTATAAATATATATTAAAATGGATTTAGACATTTAAGACATAAGCCAGTATGTTGGGTTTTTGAGTTTTTCATTGTTGATGTAAAATATTTCTCTTGATTCAGATCAAGAATATCGCTAATATTATCAAAAATGCCTATTATCTTTTGCTCTTGGAATTATTTCTTTGGTTTTTTGTTTCTTCTTTTCTTTTTTTTCAGTAGAGAAAGCTATAGATATTTGGTTATACATACATATATGAAAGTTTATTAGAATGTTTTAATGCTTGCTAAAAATCGAATATGCCATAATATAGATTGATTTAAATATGTATATTTTTGATCCCTCGGTTAAATATTTTTTAGGTATGCAAGCATAATAAAGCATGTTGTGTTATACATTTTTTATTATTATTATTATTATTTGGAATTAACAATAACATTCAATATATATATGTATATATATTTATATAATCTCTTGTACTTTAGTTAGAGTTATGGTTTATTTTCAATTTGTCTACATATTTATAAATTTCATATGAAAAAAATCAGACAGGAATGACATTTAGAAACTTATATATATTGACTTTGCAGAGATCTTGCTAAACGAATCGTCTAATGCCAAATGTCTTAGAGTAACTTGATCATCATTTATATTCAGAATAGCTAAATATTGATAGTAATTATAATATTAGTAATTAAGTACAACTAGTTGATGTATGTGTAAAAAAAAAAAAATAGTTAGAAAAAGTTTTGTTTAAGGTTTTTTTTCTAGATAAGTGGATTTCATAAGAAAACGGTCACAAAAAAAAAAAAAAAAAACAATTGTTTGTATAAAATGGCAGTATGAAATTGGATCCAAATGGTTGACTTTTTTTACTTTTTGTTGGAAATGGAACAATTATAGAAGTTAAAACATTTTGCTAATACTAGAAAGAAATACTTGCGTCTGATGATTCTTTTTTGAAAATACAACTTCATTTTGGATGATTTTCCATTTGGAATCCATTTGTCATAGCCAGAAAGAGATTATCAATATGTCTTAATACAATCTGTATAAGTATAACAAATAACTTATATGGAAAATAGTGAAGCAATAACTATCGATTCACACTGTCTTGTTACTATCGGAACCATCGATAGTCATAGAGATGTGCGATTTTCGATGTTCTTGCACCACTAATGGAAAAGCCACGCGGGTCCGCCACGCTTGATCCGATCAGTTTGTAAGTTTTCTTTTGTTAAAGTGCACTAAAAATAATTACTTTGGATCAATCACTTTTGCCTCGCAATCCGTGGGATCAATATCCTGCTCAATAACTAAGGTATTTTTGGATATTGCATTTGCTAGCTCGGCAACTGATTCTGAATGTGGTTGATTTACACTACTTCTAGTCGCTGTACGTTTACGCATATCGGCCTCCTGCTGCTGCTTCCTGTGCATATCACTTAGCCTAAATGCCTCGAGGAACTCATTGAGATCCACTTTACCATCACCATTGAGATCCATCATGCGACACTTCTCAAGCATCTCCTCCTTGGAATAGGCGCCAGGCATGTGGGCAACAAGCAGATCGATTGCCGTCTCAAATTCATCCAACGTTATTTCACCTACAAAGAAATGACAAGTCACGAGGGGGTAAGTCCAGAGACAATTTCATTTATTCTTATACCTGAATTATCAGCATCTATGATATTAAATATGGCCTCCAGACTGGCCTTATTGGCATAGAGAGCATCCATAACCGTTGTGCCATCGGCCTCTGCCTCCAACTATCGAATGGGAAATGATACATACATATGTACATATGTATATATAGATTCAAGGTATGCCATTATGGCCACTTACAATCACATCCGTATCGAGCAGATCCAATGTAGTTATATAGTTCACTTTTTGATTATCTGTACCCGGTGCCAGTCTATCGCGCAATAATCGCCAGGGTAGACCCAATTTGGTTATCTCTTCCATGACAAAACACCATTTGCTTATCGAAATGAGGCCAGTGTCATCTGGATCATATTTCCTGAACTCCGTCTCCAATTCATCGCGATGTTCGCGCAGGCGCACAGCAAGTTCCTTTAAAGCCGAACTCTCCACCATGCCCATACGCTGTCTGAATGATAGTTTCTTTGTCTGTGATGCAGCCGATATGTATTGAACGAAATACGGATTTAATTGATTATTAAGACGCATATAAGCACCTTTGTTCGAACCCATGGCATAGTAGTTAGACGCCGAGAATATGGTTATGACCTGAAGGGTGACAAAAGTATATATAATTATTTATCTATGTATGTATATAGTTATCTTCTCATTGATACTCACCTTATTATCGTGCATAAACTCATGACCATTTGGTTTGCATTCATGGGATCGTATGACATAGCTTAGACGATGACGTTTCAAAAATAATTCAGTTGTATCCGGTCCAAACCAACAGCCAGCCCCACGTAGAGTATTGGGGACACAACCCTGGGCTGCTTGTGGATCACTCCACATAATATCAAAGATCTAAGAATATACATATATATAAATTCCGTAAAGTTAAGATAATAATAGATTTTCACCTGTTGCCATTCAGTTTTATCTAAAGGTTCGCCATCTGTTATGGGTGGTCGCAAAATAGACACATACTAAACAGATTTATATAAGATTAATATTAATTACATATTCAGACAATCCGCTAGATAAACTTACTTTGCCTCTATCAATGCTTTTAATGAGATCCAGACTTGTGCTATCCGAAAAACCACCATGCACAATGAGAACACGATTGTTTAGCACAGAACCCAATGGAAGCCAACGATAAACCTCATCAATTAGCCTCAACAGGCGTTTATGATTGCGCTATAATCAAGTATTGGTAGTTATGTATCAAACTTTTTGTATCTCTATGAATCTTGGGATCACACTCACTGGATACTTTCCCTCGACTTCGCGTATGAAACCGTATCGTGCATTCATTATGCTATCTTCATGATTGCCACGATTCAAGAATACCGCATTGGGAAAAGCCAAATACAAAGATAATAGTAATAGTAAGACCTCCAATCCTTTTTTGCCTCGGTCCACAAAATCGCCATTGAAAACATATGGATTGGAAGCAGATGGTAGACCATTCTAACAAATAAAGTATAAAGTCATAAAGTAATTCCATTGGATACATATAGAGATTCAATTCTTAGTTTACCTTGTGCAGTACCACCAAGAGATCATCTAGTTTGCCATGTAAATCACCACAGACGGTGACCTGCAGGGATACAGCTGTCGATACCATAACAATATTTGGCATTTGTTTTAATGATTTGGCTGCCTCACGTAATATCATTGCCACCAATTGGGGTTGCAGGCGATTACCCTGCCAAAATAAACAAAAAAAAGGCTTTAACTCAATCATTAGACTAATCTTATTATATATACCCTCTTCTTGCGGAAGACATCGATTAGGAATTCAACGTGACTCTTTTTCAATGGCAATTCCATTTTGGTGCGCACAACATCACCAACTTCTTCTAATATTTCATCGCGTTCTTCCAAAACTGAAGCTTGTTTCAACAAAAAAATGTATATTTTCAATCAAAATGCATTTATTTTAGTTAATCGTATTACTTACTTATCGATGATGAATGATGTTGATTTTTTGTACCAGCAGCTTGGGGCATATGTTTTATCAGATCATTGAAGAATTTATATAGCTGGGCGATGAAAAAATATCAAATATTCAGTTAAGATACTATTAAATATTATTTTAAATATAATTCTTTTTGTATGTCGCAAACCGAAAATGATCTCTTTCATTCAATTGAGTCCTTGTTTTGTATTATATCATTCACACTTCTGACTTTTTTGATGTGACATCTTGTTTTTGATAATTTCTATATGTTATAGTGGTTCGATGGCGCTTATTTTTACAAAATTGAGAGACTATTCTGCATAGAAACAGACAGACGGACAGACATAGGGATGCATATCAATCTTTTTATACCCTATAAAATATTTTAGATTCTATTCCACAATGTGAGGAAGGGAGAAATATTGGGAGATTTAAAAACCGGTCATAGAAAGTATGTACTAATTAATGGCTTGTAAATTATAGGTCATTCAATAATACCAAATTGTATGGTTGATTCAAACATGCACAAAACAACATACAACGTAGTTTCGTTCAACCACGATGACAATTATTGACTTTCGAAACTTTACAAATGCATACACAGTCGCCGCGACATGGTGACCTCCTTACCTTCATACAAACACATGAGTGTATTTGCGTGTATGTGTGTGTATGAACCAACCACTATATATAGCTACTACCTTATACTTATTACATTTTATAAAAAGAATTAAAAAAAAAAAAAAAAAAAACAAAGCAAAACAAATTTTGTGCTTACCTCAGCTTGGTCCTGTTCGCTGGCATATTCGAGATTTTGAAATATTTGCCAATTGCAACGTTTCTTCATTTCGCGATGTGCCTGATGGCGTCGATACCATTTTTGAATTAATATAGCCGCTCTTATAGCTGGAATAAATTTAAATTAAATATATACTCAACCCATTTGGAAAAAGGTTTTTGTTTTTGGGTTTCAACTAGAATGTATGTACATAGGTGGGATGGGGTGTGGGGTTGGAGGGCAGCGTTTGATGGGAACAAAGTAAGCTGAAATTTAATTTCAAACTAAAGGAAAGGGAATTTTCGTATGGGTTCTAGTTACTTGCCATTCTCATCCATTTTAATGCTAATTTTATTCTTCTGAAAACAGAAACAGAATTGTAGGTAGAAGGGTTGGGATCGACCTAATGACATTTTACATTGCAGTAAAAATTTTTTTGTTGAACTGTTATTCTTTGGGTATATTTAATATGAAATAAGTTGACTTTTACGAACTTGTTTCTATGTGGCTTCTCTTTTCCGGTTTTTTTCTCTTCGGTATGATGAAGGAAAATAAACCCATAGGATACTTTTGAAAGGATTTTGGGTTTTGTAGGCTAGATCAGCATAAGCCCTTCATGGGTTTTCTTGGGCGATATACTTGTTCTTTCTTTCTTCTTTGACTTGCTTGCACTTTAAATTTCAATTTTCATACAACAAAAAAAAAAATGGAAGAAAAAAATAATGATTAATTTATGACAATGTAATCAGAGTAAGTAAACACTTTGATTTGTGTTTTAGCAATTGTTATCGCAACTGCTCATTGCGGATGTCTTTTCATTGTTCACAAACACAAACACACAAATTAAGGAGAATTCTTCTGGCTGCCTATCTTGCAACATTATCTAATTCTTCAAATCAATAAAGAGTTAGTTTTTTTTCGCTGTTTCGTTGCTTATATTTATTACCGTACACTGGAAACTAGCCGCCTAACTAGACCTAGAAGGGCTCAATGCAACTGCGTTTGGTTCGCCGTTCGTTGGTTCTATGGTTAATGGTTTTGGTTTTTCGATTTTTCCGTAGCGTAGACATTAGACGGCACTGTGGGTGCAATGGGGCAAATATTTAACAATTTTTCATACCACAAGATGCTTTAAATTCATCATGGACGAGCCTTGAACAATTTAAATGACCTTAGTGGTAGAAAGTTCTTAGAACAAGACTCTTTTTAGGCGAAAATGGTTGACTTAGCCTCCATTTCCTCATTTAATTAGACTTTGCGAAAGTAAGGAATATTAAAAATATAAGCTAAAAAGTTAATAAGATAAGATAAAGTTGTAATAGAAATATGTGTCTTTCGAATTGAATGAATGAAAATTGAATAATTGATCAATTTTAAATGGTGAGTGCCATTTTTGTTCCATAGTCTAACGCCCTAATTATCCAAATGGCGGCGGCCATGTCGACTAGAGTTTTGTTTTTTTTTTCTCTGTCTTGCGTCTATGTCCGCGCTGTGTTTTGCGGTTTCAGTTTTGTCTGCGTGACTAGTTCTGTCTTAATGTGAGTGTTTAGTTAGCGTTTGGGTGGGTGTATTTGTTTGTTTCTTTATTTGTTCTAATAGTTGCTGTTAGTCCACTACGGGTTTGCCCTTTGCCTATGCACCATGGGTATAGTCTGAGGGGAAAACACAAGAAAACCGAAACAGGATCTGTTATCAGTTTACATTTAATTCTTTGAGTACACCCAGTACTTAAGATAAGGTTGAACCTGTCGAGCAAATTGAGTTGCCACTGTGCCATGCAGAATATGGGCATATCTACACCCATGGAATTCTATCTGGAGTCTATCATTTTAAAAGGCCATTTGGCAATGGCTAGTAGGACAAATTGTTACAATAAATATACTGTTAGCGCAAGCGCCATCGTCATCATTATTATCATCATCGTCAAGCACGTGGCTTATGGGTAATTTACCTATTTTTTTGACATTTAAATCTATATTCAAAAGTTAATGAATTCATTAGATAAAACTCAATAAATCACATTGTAGTCTTTAACGTGAGAGCTTTTAAAGTCATGTGTAATAACCATCTGGACAATGAGATGAATGTAAAAGATAGCTAAGTAAAACTATTTGAAACTGTTGTAATATCTTGAAAAGGACCAAATCCTAGGATGACCTTGCTGTAAATTTGTTTTCAAATTATTTCAGTATTGGACTTTCTCAGAAGTCAAAATTTCCTTTGTATGGAAAAAGTAGCTTAAGAAATGGAGTAATCTTTATATTATAGCATACTTTTTAGGGCAATAAAAATATTGTATCTATGTTATTGGGACAACAAGGTTTCATCAGATTTCGTCAATTTCCCCATAGTGCAGATGACCAAAAATGCTCCTTGAAGTGTGCTACATTTATATTCTTTCGTTTTGCTCTTTTTCTGGGCACAAATTGATTAATCTTCTCTTGCTTCTGCATATATTTGCATTTCAACTATTGTGAGCAAGTGTTGAATTTTTGGCAGTATATAAAACTTGACGGACACCCATTCTCTTCCATTCTCTTCCCCTATCTTTATCTAGTCTCCTACCATTACTATTACTGTTACAAACTGTTGGTACCTACAAATAGATATGATAATTTTAGTTAACGAACTTGTTCCCATTGAATTCAACGTTGCGTGATTCCATTCTTTGATTGCTATGCTAATGGGTAAAGTGCTGATTGCGTATTGAATTGATTTGGTTTTAGTTTAACGACCAATTGATTTGTCTTGATGGCTTAAGTAGTCTATTAACTAGACATATTCACGAACAGCAAAAGAACTAAACTTTCTGTGTTTGATGTAGGTAAACAGGTGATAGACATTTAACATAAGTTAATCAATCATAATTATGGGTATGCCAGGAATCAATTAGAATCGAAATGCGTAACTGAAATTTCGGCATACATAAATATGTATCCTTTATGATGAATTCTCTGGCTTTTCGTTATGTTGTATCCATAAACATTTGCTCACATGTGGGCAAATAAATGCATCTTCTTTAGTCTCCATTTTTGGGATTGTTTGTTTCATTTATATTGTTCATTTGCAAATGGTTTCAAAGTAACAAGCTTTACGGCTAACTTTTGCGGGTTTTCGAGGGTTTACAAATTAGATAAAGGTAAGTGAAGAGGGCGGAGGAAGAGGGAGGTTAGGATGGTGAAAGAATTAGGGTTGTACACTTGACAAGTGTGTGGTTTAGTTGTAGTCAGTTGAATGGTGGTGATACTCACTCTTCTCGGCCCGAGAGGCGCTCATGCCACGCAACGGTTTTCGGAAGTGTTTGCACCAACCTTTCCTTTGGAACAACTGCAGCAGACTGGAGGCGCGCGTCGTTGTTTGTCCGCCGGCCGAATGCGGTTGGCCATTTGGTCCCAGTGTCTGCATGCTGGCACCCACACGCTCTATTTCCGATGACCGGCACGATGAGGCGTCTTCAACGGAGGAGCTGCGTCGCTTGCCGCCGCTGCTGCTGCCGCCATCGCTGCGCAGGCAGACACAGCTGCGCAACATGTTGTTGTTGTTCCGTTGTTGTTGCTGGTCTTGGCGTTGTCAAAATGTCAGGCTGTCAGTTTTGCGTAACCTGAGACAGCGGTTCGCGGTCACCCACAAGACCCAAAACGCCTGACCCAAGTCCCCGCGTGCCCAGAGTCTCGTCTCGTCTCGCTTCGTCTGGCCTTCGATTTCTCCTTCTCCTTAGTGCTTAATTGCAGCTCCAAGCACAAAACCAACAACGCACCGCCCAGATCCGGATCCACATGTGTGTGTGTGTGCGAGTGTGCGTGTGTGTGTGTGGTCTCTGCTTTATGTCACTCGCCTGACAAGGTAATATAATTTGCCAGACTCGCCCACCTTCCGCCACCTCAGTCTGCCTGCGTATACGCCCTGCCACTCGGAAAGTGCGTTAGATGGGCAAACTGAATAAATGGATAGATGGATGATTGGATGACTGGGTGAATGGCCCGGGTGGTTGGGTGGCTGTGGGTAGTTGGGTTGTATTGGGTGCTGGCTTTCCCTGGGCTCTGACGATTTGTTTACTGGCTGGTTTTAATGCAAATTGATTTTGTTGTCATATAATTTATTCATTTCGGTGTTGGCAAGTTTCCTATTGACATTCAACTAGATGCCATCAAATCCCTTAGAGATTCCATTGCCATTCTATTGTATCTGAAATAAAACAAAACACACAAAACACAAGACAAAAAAAATTATAATTAGTCCAACATTTATTATGATAAGTACATACTTGAAGTATGCTTGCCGAGATAATTGAGTCAAAAATTGAAATGGAATCCAAATGGAATTCTCCTTGGAGAGATGATTTCTCTCCGGCCTCATTGTCCAATTTTATGGACTTTTATCCTATTCCCCTACTGTATCCATGTCTATATAAATTTGATCAGATAAAAGCTTCTTCTATAACGATTCAATCATGATTGATTCAAGTCACTTTATGGACATTTCTTCAAGTGTTGAACTCGCAATTTGGTTAGATTTCCAGGAGAGTGGAGTCCTTACATGTATACTTATATGTGGGAATGTTTATTTATTTAAATGCAAAAGAAAAACGACAAAAAAGAGTGAGAGAGAGAGAGAAAAGCAAAGCAAATTTCTGGACTGACAGTAAAGGATTTATATAGTCAAATGAATAACAGAATACATCAGTCACAAACAGACATTCCAAATGTATGTTTATACCCTGCAATCATAAGATAAACAGGATATATGTAGAAGAGCCAAAAGGGCAATTTAACTCTAATTATAAAAGGTGTGTAATGTGCCTGAGATATAGAAACTATAGAAGCTGGATTCACCAAAGTTGACATGCTTTTTCATTCTCTTTTTACTTAAACTGAAATGGTATAAAACCTTGATATACTAGAATTTGTAAGGTGTCAATGAATTTCATTAGAATCTATCTACGATTTCAAAAACAGCCGCCAGGTGCGCTAAAGTGCTCTCATATACTGCTCAGTCGATGAGCCTAAGCCTACTATATGAAGAAAGGAAAATATATATACATGATTTTCATATCTCATAAATTTTGTACAAACTATAAAGCTTAATACAAGGTATAACAAAGGCGAAGCTATAATATGTATATTTACTTAATTTTATATACATTTCATATACATAATATATACCAAACATACATGTATTTATGTATTCTTGTAACAACAACAGCAGGCGAGGGAAGTCGTTAGAGTTTCACTTTGCTGGTAAGTTCTTAATAGTTTCTGCTTGGATAAACTTTTAGTTCATCCTCCCCCACGACTAACCAACATGAGCCCGGACTTTTCTCTATGTTTGTATGTATCTCAATCTGTATCTGTATCAATCATTCAGTGGGCTGGCTATCCAATGGCTCTTTCATGGTACTCTTTCATAGTTTCTACATTGCCATTTTTCCTCTAAATGGATCAGTGTAAAACAATTTTATTCAACAGCAAAAGAAGAAGCGCATAGCACACAGAGATAGAGATAGAGATAGTGAGAGAAAGGGGGAGAAATGGGAACAAAAAAAAAAAAAAATAAGCGAAAAATAATCTTAACAAAACCGTTGAACCGGTTGCCATTTCACTATTTTGTTGAATGTCAGTGAAAGGGCTTCGGCTTCGTTCCTTTGTGTTGTCTGTTCGGCTCTGTCCGACCAGGATAGGTTAGAATAGGATAGAACAGGACAGGCGAGGACCAGGACCAGGACCTGCCCTGTCAATAGTATCCTCTCGAGTGGCTCCAAACAAACAAACCAATTTTTAGCAATTGAGCTATAAACACAAACACACCCATACAATCGCGCACACACTCACACACACACACACACCTAAACACAGATACCAACTCAGACTGCGACTGTGAATCAGTGTGAAGAACCACAAAGTGTGAAATTAAAATGCTAACACAAAGACACACCGTAGTAGCATGTGGGGGGATTGGGGCTTTCGGAGGATAGGGTTCTGGGCTCTGGGTTTATGTTTTCAAATTGGGGTTGAGGGTCTGTGAGGAGAGAGGAGGGTGGTCCACTGAAAAGAGGTTAAGGCACAGCAAAACCTAAATATAAAGGCAAGCATCAGGTAATATTGATTAAGCGCTTAAGCTCTTTAACGAAAATTGTTGATGCATGCGGCGAAAACAAAAAAAAACAACCAAAAGCAAAAAGTTTTTCACACACAAATAAGTAAATCAAATTTAATAAAAGCAAAGAAAATAAAGTTAACTTCCTCACCCGTCCAACCCCACCCAACTATTCCATACAACGAAATTGTTCATTTCCCTTACTCTCAATAATAATTTTACAGCAAAGTGAAAATTCGCTTAGTTACCTGCAAAATATATTCACTTATCTTCACCTTTCTTTTGCTGTGTCTTTTTTTTTTTTTTTGCCTGTCCGTAAAATTGCCATACGCCGCGCTCTCTAGAGTCGCTGGGAGGGGGGCAAGAGTCCCAGCGATGGCAATTGGGACTGGGAAGTCAGGATGATGGTGATAGAGGCGATGCTGGGCGCGTCAACCACTTTGTCATCACCCACTTTGGCACTTTTTACACAGGAAAGAGACAGACAGAGACAGAAAGAGAGCGACAGAGGAAAATTTCGTTAACACAAAAACAATAAAACAAGAGAAAAGTTAAATGCGGGCTCAAAGCTTTTATCGAAATGCAATTTGTGCAAAGTGAAAATTGTTTATGTTCAACTTAAATAAATGTATATAGAAATATACATATGCTAGCTTGAAAATTTTGTTGTCGAAAATCTAATTTAAAATCTGTCAGAAAGTTGTATAGCCCCACCATACAATATATGTATGTACATACATATATTCATATATGAAAATTTATGAATTTTCATTGGCTTTAACTTTGTGAAAAGTGTATACACGGAGGGGGACAACAAAGCAAACAACAACAAAATTCACATAGATTTTAAAACAAAAGTAAATATTTATATGTAATACATACATATATCAAAGTAAACTAAAACTCTAGATAACAATTTTTTCTATTTAATCAAAGGTATTTTTCTCTTTTTAGAAAGTTAACATTAAGAAATATGTATGTATATATAGTTAAAACATTTTCAAATTTAAAAACTTGTTTCAAAACTTTTTTACTTTTTTCTTACTACTTTCTAGAGAGAACCCACCTCGTATACTTAATATGAAAAATTAAATTTCCATTTTTCTTATTCAACATCATTTATCACAATGTGCAAATGTATCGAAATGATACAGGTCGTATACTTAATATTTAATTTGGTCAGATTATTGATTCTTTTTTCTTCACACATTTTTGATCCTATTAAATTTGCTCTGTTCTATTCTATAGAAAGTCACTTTTAGTATGATTGATTGAAGAACACAACTTTGGATGGATTAAAGTTAGATAAATTTATTTGGCTTAATTTCTGTTACGCATTAGTTCGAATTGTCTTTTTCTATTTCCATTCATTTTCATGATGGCCATGACTTGAAACTTCATCTAGTGTAAATATTAACTTAATTGCTGCCTTCGGCATGCGGCAGAAACGGAGCTGGGAAGGCCAAGGAGAAGGAGTGGATGAATGGTGGAGGTAGAGAATGTAGAAGACTTCGTCACTTGCCTTAGATGGGGACAAGTCAACTGTTTGTTGAGCATTTTAGCTGGCAAATTTGCTGATTGTCACACAGAGCCCCGTGACATGCAATTTATCGTAATTGAGTCAAGCCAACAGCAATCATATTTTTTTTTTGTTGCCCGCCCACACACACACACACACACGCACAGGACCAGAGAGAGAGAAAGAGGAAGGCATAGAGATGACTTTCATGTGAGTGTCCAATTCCTTAGCGGACAGCGGACAAGGCCTATTATCGTCAATGTCCGTTAAACGGGCAGATTGCAGCTGGCGATGCTGGCTGACCTAGCTTTGCTTTTTGTTGTGGGATTAATACGAAAAAATAACGTATTCCCGGCCGTAAATGTGCTGGCGGATAATCTCATTATGTCCTGACCCAAGGCATCATTGCCATCATCATTATCATCAGCATCAGCATCATCATCATCATCCCCATGGCAACCCAAAGACAAGCGGAAATTGACCCCAACGATGTGGGTAATTGAAATAAATAGAGTTTGAGCTTCCAATTGATGTCCTGCCAGCGAAAAGAAAGAAAGGCTGGGGGATGATGCTCCGCATAGGCAGCAACCAAAAAAAAAAAAAAGTCAGGAAATCCATCACAAACATAACCTTGAACCTTTTTCCATTTCGTCATGTTGATATAGCTAATAGCTGCAGCTTCTTATCATCTTTTTTTCATGGGATTAACCTAATCAAACCGACTTAAAAATATTTCATTTTTTCATGCCATACTCCATGGACAATTTTTGTTGCCTACTTTTCAGCTGCGCCACATTTTCTTTTGCAAACAATGTCTAATCAAATTTTTCACTTTAAAAGGCTTTTGCTCATTCAATTATTGATATACTTTAAAAATTAATTTATAACTAAGAGCTGTCAGTTTCAATTTAATAGTGGAATCTGAAAACTGTATATTATACACAGTTTTTGATTGAGGTTTTAATGGCAAATAATGTACAGAAATTTCGATCAAGTCATATCGGATTACTGGAAACTATATATCCTTTTTGTAAGACTCTACAAATCTTATGAAATAGCATTTCGAATTGCAACGCCATTGCATCTAAGAAATCTATTTTGAAAATCGTTTAACTTTATCCTTGATAGTTGCGTTTTCCTTCATACATGGCACACCTTTTGCGAGAATTGCTCTCTCAACGAACATCTCTGAGGATTTATTGCAGGAATTTATAAGTATCTGTACAGTTATATATGTGTGTGTGTGTGTATGTAGATTATATTTGTCTGCAGTCGCTTCTGCAAACAAAAAAAGAAAAGTTTCCATCAAGAAGAACAAAATGTTAATTAAGTTAATACAAGCAACTCCCCTAGGCTGCTGTTCAAGTAGATGACAATTCCTTTGACATCCTTACATAGACATGCACATACATACATATACGTATGGATACATACATATACATATATACATTCTTATCACATCACATCAGTCAGCCAAACTGTGTGAATTCATATTCACTGACAGGTAATTTAGTTTCCTTACACTTTTAATTGAGTTCGGCCAACGCAGTCGATTTGATTGGCAGGCACGTACAGGTAGAGAGACACAGGTAAAAGAAGATACAAGTACATACAACTTGCACCCTGTACGTATATGTACATACATTATGTATGTATATGTGTGTTGTGTATATCATTAGCACCTGATCACGTAGGGACTATAAAAATTTACCGTTCAATTTCACAGTTTACGGCTTTAAGTCACTGACGACTTGCGTTCTTTGCTAACGACTTTGAAATGATGTCAGACGGTTATATAGAGATAGGTATATACGATACGATATATAAGTATATTGTACATGGGTACTTAATTTCATTTATATGTAGAAACCAAATTACAAATTAACGAAAGGAAATTGGGCGTCGTGGTGTTGAGAGCAGCTCGCCGAGCAGTTGACATCTTTAAAAAGTGAACGAAAAAAAGGGTAAAGTAAGTAAGATATTGCGCTGACTTCCAAATACCGTTCAATTTATAAGATACAATGTATATTTGATTCCCTACAAATGAAAGAATGCCACCAGCACTTTAGCGCACCCAGCGGTCAACTCTCAAAGAAGTCTTTATAATAAATTTGGTGGTTCTAGGTCATAAACTGTTGATACAGAAAGACGGATAGAAGAAGAAACTGACGGAGCTCGGCCGAAACCTGAAACCTGATGAAAACGCTTTTTACTGCTTCTTGGTGACTGTAGCATACCCTTTAAGCATGTTTCAGATGCAGGGTATTGAAAACCTGCATTGACAGCGTTTTTGAACAAACCATATGGCCAAGAAGCATTTCAACTTTCTAGGCTCACCATGCTGAGCCGTTTAAGAGACTGAGGGGGAGACCGAGAGCGAGAAAGAACTCCTAGAGAATCGTTGGCGGTGGCAATGGCTTTGATTTATTCACGTGATTTGCCAAAGGCTCTTTTAGCCCAATTCAGGACCCAACGGCTACAATATTGTGAAATACTTGTGTTTTTCACACTGCACACACACACACACACTTCCAAAGTCTGCGGGTTGCTTTTTGGGTTTCTCAAATGCCGCCATTTCTGGGGTAGCCCGCTTTCCATTGCCATGGCCCACGTTTTGGTTGACAAATCAAGCGTGAAAATTATGGAGCTCCTGCTGCTGGTAGATGGCTGGATGAGATGGGGTGATGGGTGGTTGAAAATGTAAATGGAGTGTGGGCGTATGGTGCCTTAAACTGCTTAAATTAATCGATTTACGAAAGAAGCTTTAAAATTTTCTTATCTGATTATAATTAAATATGCGGGATAAATACTTGTGTGTGTGTGTGTGTGAGTATTTCAGCCTGGCTAGACTCAAAGAGTAAAGAAACTTTTCATTTAGCACACATAGATAGATAGAGAGAGAGAGAGAGCGTGAACACCCCCTCTATTCTGTTTCTAGTATATCTCATTAGAGAAATCCTCTTACTTTCGTATTTAATTTCATAATTCTTTTTAGCTGTAATGTCAACAGAAGAGAAACAGCTTTTTATGCCACCCAAGAGTAGAATTCTTTTCACATTTTCTTGTAGAAATTCATTTACAGCTTAAGAATTTTAATGCCACAATCATTTCGTTTATACATAAATGTATGTATATATGTATCTGGTAGCTTCTCTACTCTGACTTAGTTAAGATCTTTTAGTTTTCACGAGCTTCGGTAAGGGAAGCTTAGTCATTTTTCTTTCATTTAATTATTAATTATGATTCCCAACTAGTTAAAAATTTTGTGGTCATTTCTTGCGCTGATTAGATTGTAATAGGATAAGATATTTATTTGGAGCAAAATGTTAGGTCGAGAAGCATCACTTTGATTAAAAATTGCATTTAAATTGTCAATTTTAAAGGAAAGTATAACGTATAAAATTAATGTGCAGGGACAGGTGGAGGGGGGAGGGGCACACACAAAAATATTGACTCTCACATTTATTTATGTGAAGTATTCTAATGCCCCCTAAAGCAATGCCCACTCGAGTCTATTTTGTTTATGTGTTTGTTGATGTGTGTGTGTGTTAGAGTATGTTTTCTTTTATTCGTTTTTCATGGCTGTCATAAAAGGATTTTACATGCGTTCATCTTCGTCCTTTCGAGTAAATTTCATTTATCAAAAATTCAACCAACCATTTTGAGTTACATTGACCTTTTGCCATTTGATTTTGGTTGGGTTTTTACATGATTTTTGTTTTTTTTTTTTTTTTTTATTTATTTTATTTTTATTGCATATTCCATCTCTTTTACTGTAGCTCTCGCTCTCTTTCTTACATGCTCCCTCCATCTAGCTCTCCCTCTCTGGCTTGAAGATTTTAGTAATTTGCCTGATTTCGTTTATTCCGCCTACAATTCGGGTAATTTTCAGATTTTTTCGCACGAATTCCTTGGGGTTTGCCGTGTTTGGGCATTTTTTGTATGTTTTTTTTTTTTATTTTGGTTACCCTGTAACCTGTTGGGTTGAAAGGGCATATAATAATAAGCCGAAATGCATGTAGAAATTGTCAATTAACTGAGTGACATTAAATGACGCTAGGTGTCGCCAGTTTGTAAGAACCCTTGCAGATGTCTTGGTAAAGGATGACGTAATTTTTTTTGTAAATTCTTGTAATAAAATTTAAATGAAACTTTGTAACATGCAACACGGTATTGAAAGAGTCGTTGCCCCAACTTCATGCATGAAACGATTTTTTTGTTTTTTTTTTTTTGTATTGTGTGTTCTTTGCGTTTTCTTTGTTGCTTCGCCTCTATTGTGTTCCTATTGTTGTTGTAGTTGTTGTTGTTGCCAGCAACTTTTATTATTCATGTATGCATGTGTAAATACACATGTATATATCCATATATATATATATATATATGTATATGTATAAATGTGGATATATGTTTGCTTGTATTTAAGAAATGGTGCCAAAACAGGCCACTTTCAGTGTTTTGGATTTTCACTTTTATTTTGCATTATGTTTTATGTTAGCACAGACGATGGGGGGGAGGAGGCCGTGTGAATGGGTTTTCAGTTACCATGGCATTGCCTTAATTTCAAAATGTTGAAGTAGGTTTCAAGAGCAATGCAAAGATCTCTTAAATCGTTTATTACCTTTCAAGCGAAATTTCTTCATTTTATTTTTTTTTTTTTTTCTTGATTCAAAATTAACACGAAGTGACTAAACGTGGCCTACATGTCGTATGAGTTTATAAGGTGTTGAAAAATATTTGCGTCTGTAATCAATGCAAATTGTTCTTCTTTTTTATTTTTGGATTTTTTTTTTTTTTTTTGCTTTCTCTCTGTGATAATGATTTTGTGTGTATGTGTGTGTGTGTGTTTTTTTTCTTCTGCCCATTTCATTTGCATAATTAGAATAAGTGAAGCAAAGCAAACCGCCCACTGGCAGCTTTCCTTTCTTATTCCCCATGGTTAATTAACGTCCAATTTCGAAAGCCAACCAAAATGGCGAAAGAAAAAAAAAAGTTATATATTTAAGCCTAAAGAAAACCATAGTCAATGTCCATAATATTATCATTTAATTGCAAAGGAGATGTAATTTGAGGAACATAAAATGAGACTTGCTCAAATTTGCCACCAATTAAATTTTACTTTTGCTGCCACTTCACATAACTCTTCTATTCCCATGGGCTCTGATGATTTTTGGCAAACGAATATACATAAATACATACATATTCGATCTTATGGCAAAGTTAAGTCTACATAAAAAGTGTATACATATTTGTTTCATCCTTTAGCCTGAAGCTGGCAACATTTTTATGGCTGTATTAAAACCATTTTTCTCATGTACTCTTAGAGACTATAAAAACAACAACAACAAAAAGGGAAGAAATTCGAAATAAGTTTCCATTAAGCCATTTAGTGTCTTACGAGAACTACAAAACTTTATCACGTATATGTCGTTATGCATCCCATCAGCAAGGACATTGTGAATCAATCAATTGCTTCAACGCAGAATTAAAGAGAGGCAAGGAAAAAACAATTGGGAGCTAACTATAAAGACATTTGACTGCTAACAATAAGTGAAAGTGTTAAAAAATTGTTGAACTTTATTTATTTTTATATCTATTTAACATGTAAGTAATAAAGGTTTCATCATGCAGAAAAAGGTTTCAGTTAATTTTATACAATGGGTCGTATGCGTGATATTTTTTGTTATGTGTCATATTTTAGTGCTTCTCCTAATTCTATATAAAGAAGAACTTTATCAGAAATGTGTTGCTCTATATAGTTAAAATTCTCAACTAGTTTTAGCAATAATAATAATAATGGAATGGCCATTGCAATTTGAAAAATTCTTTAGCAAAGTCTAATCTGTTGATAATATGTACTTGGTTGTTTTTGAATTATCTTTACTTTGAATCACTTCTCATTACATTGAAACATGAAACATTAAATTTTATTTTAATAACATATTTAATATATATAAATTTCATTATGTTATTGCAATTTCTTTATGGAGTTGTTCTAAACAAAAATGATACAAATTTACATATTTGTTACTCACCTTACAATTGTTTGTGTTTTTCTTTTCAAACTATTGGCAATTATTCGATATTGTTGTAGCATCTATTATTAATTTGCTGCATGTCTCATGGGCCTTAGCCTGTCAACACTCTGAGAAGAATTGTGTTTCTCTGAATATTTGTATTATTTATTTTTCGTTTATTTTTTGTTTTTGTTTTGTGTTTCAAATTGAACTGAAAACGTTTTTACTTTTCGTATGCTTTTGGTGTTGATTTTGGTTTTGAGAAACATTTATTAAGAATGTTTGCATATATCTTCATCTGTATTTATATACATATATATATATATATATATATATATATGTATATGTTATAAATGTATTTTGTCTATACTTATATATACATAGATAGATTTATATCACTTTGCTGTCGGTTGTTGCTATTGCTGCTGTTTGTATATTTGTGTGTACATATATATGTATATGCACTTGTCCAAGCGTTCCTCATTTAATTATAGGAATTTGTTATGAGACTAACAAATTGCCCAGTAGTAAAAACGTATAATGAAATGAACAAAAATACATATGCACATATATACATACATGTATATAAGTACTTGTATATCTGACATATATGTGTATATATATTCTATATATGCTTTGGGATAAGCTGCAGCATTATTATGCTTTATAACGCGATGCACACACGCACACACTCATATACGAGCACACAGTCACACACAAACATTTATGAGAGGACATGGACAAATAACGTAAAATAAACACAAAATTTCGTCAGTGTCTGTGGCAGCAGCAGCAACAATAAAAAACAACACAAAAAAAAAAAATAAGACAAGAAAAAAAAGCGGCAAAAGGCATTAAAAGAAGCCACACACAATATTCTCATGGTATGGTGACAACTGCCACCAGCAGCAGCAATAACAACAACAATACCAACAAGAACTATAAGAGCCACGGCAAAACATCGACGCTTCCGAAATAGCACGCCGCGCTAAGAGCAACCGCTGTAGCAAACAGCAGAAGCAGCAGCAGCAGCAACGGCAGAGTATTACGTATACGCCGTGTGTTTTGCGTTTTGTTTGCTCTGCGACTTTACGTTCCGTCTTCAGCAATTGCCGTTCCGTCTTTCATGGAATTCCGTTAGAAACTGATTCAGGCCAGCAGCTCGGAAATCCTTTTTGGCCAACTGAGAAGCGCGCGCGTCACCGTCATCGTCGCCGTGCCGTTGCCGTCACCGACACCGACAGCATGTGAGCTGAAAGCAAAACAAGAAACCGTTTGTCCAAATCAGCTGATTTGCCGTTGCTATTGCCATTGCCTTTGCCTTTTGCCATTTTGTATGGCATTCGTTTTGTTGTCATGGAGGCTGCGCGGTTTGCACACAGTCCCACTCTCACCACAGCGAAAGAGAACGAGCTACACTGTCCAAAAATTAATGTAAACGAGCGATAGAGATAGAACCTAAAAGCTACAAAGAGAGAGAGGGAGACAAAGAGATAGTGAGAGCTCTTTTGTGTGTGTGTCCGTGTGTGTGTGTAGCAACGATGCAATGATATATGCAAATAGTTCATTAGCTCTTCGATTGGATGTATGGGAAAACGAGTGCTATTGCATTATTATCGAAACTATCTTGAATTTAAAAACTACAGTGATAACTCGCAAAAAGGAGCACCCTACTTCACCAGAACCTTACTTTAATTGCCTCAACATGATCTTTATTAGTCCTTGATATAATGATTTAGAATTTATGATTGCCTGAAAAGCGGATAAGTATTAACTCTTTAATAGGAGCAACCTATTTAAAAGTGTTTATCCTTCAATTTTCTCAAAGTAATCTTTAAAAGTCCTTACATTCCATTTAGATTTAGATAAAAACAAATTTGTTATAAGTTTGTCTTCTCCCTTTCGAAATTTGAATAGAAACCAAGCCAAAACTGCTTTGAAACTGAAGAGAAAAGAATTTTGAAGCGAAAGTATATATGATCAATCAATAAAGAATACTAAAGAATATCAAAATTGGAGTCATTTTAAATTTCAAGTGTACCTATATAAATAAAATTAGCCTGTTGAATCTTGTTTTGAATAAGTTTAATTTTTCAACTGTTGCAGCCAAAAATTAAAATATTTCAATTCTTTTTCCACCATTTAGTTTAGTTAACCCACTTTTTTAAGCTCTGTCTAAAAGTGTGTGTGTGTGTGTGTGTGTGTGTGTGTGTGTGTGTGTGTGTAGGAAGTTTGCTGATATTTCTGACATCATCTTTGGGGTCCTTGCCTTTGAAGCATGCTTTTCGTCATTCATTCCTTCATCATATAGAAAGTTGGTAGGTTTTGACCCTCACTATTGATTTTTGTTAACCTTTTTTGTTGCTTTTTTTCGCTTTGCGTTAGCTGCTACTTGGTATCCGTATCCTGTGTATGGTTTTTTGTTTTGTTATGCTTGCAAGAAACCCGGAATACCGGCTTAAAACCTTGAAAATCACGAAATCAAAACGGAAAGCCAACTCCCCCGCATTTCGAAAATATATGTAGGTCAGGTCGGGTCAGCACTTTAATATGTACAATATAACTGATTAGAAATGACCTAAAGTGGTAAATGGTCGGAGAGAGTGGGGGGAGGGGGAGTGGGAGTGGGAGGGCCGTATATACGTTAATTACGAAATGTGTTTTTATTTCTAGTGGTCGTGTAACAAATTGTACAAGTTTCCCATTTTTCAAGCCATTCAATGCAGTTGCAAATAAAGTTTCGACATCTGCATTGTCGAACCGAAAGAACTAGAAAGACAAGTCAAAGTTATGCATTCAATTACCGAGACATGAAAGCCAAACACGGCCAAGAAGAAGCAGAAGAAGAACGAGCCAAAAGAACTTAAGCCACTCCGGTTTGAGCTTCCTCTGCACGTACCACAGTGGGCCACGTGCTTTGCTTTACATAGGATACTAAAAACAAAATACCATACCTGGCACACTCTTTTTTTCATTTTCTTCTCTCGCCGCCATCTGCATCTTCCTTCAATCCAAACGAATCCATTCCACTCCAACCTTTCGTTTTCCCTTTTTGAACAATTACGTTTTGTCTTTTCCGCCAGGAGACGCTTGGCTGGAATTTTGAAAAAACATCCGTTGCGGATGGCTTTTGTAAATTACGAGTGTTCAGTATGCAAAACGGACTTAATTAGAATGATGGAAATGGCCACAAAGCGAACAAGACACAGCAATGGTAAACAGATGCCCCTCTTTATTTATTTACATAAATATAATTGGCAAAACTAACTAAATAATTAGAATGTTGAAAATGCCAACAACTTTCGACATATCTATGGCTATGACTTGACGGTCCAGAAGGGCTTTGACTTTTAATACTTTATATGATAAATTGATATAAACTGTTCGCATTCAGTCGAAAGGAGAGTATTAATCAGTCAAGTCTTTAAATTAAATCCTTCCTTCACCTAGTTCGTATTCGTAATCCTTCGCAATTCAAATAATAATTACTCCGCCGTGGCAGCTTTAAGTGAAAACTAATAGCATTTATTGCATTGTTGTCTATCAAATTGGATAATTGACGGTTCCTCTTATATAAATTCCTCTTAACCTGCACACGACTCCTTCAGCTATAATGATAAAGTAATCCTTCATCTATGCGAGTACCTGACCAAGTCACAATTAAAAATAATTGAACACTCAATACGTCGATGCAAAGATAAAGTAAATGAGAATGGACATGGTGGACAGGATACGGTTTTATTTCTACTAATTGCAATTACAGTCATTTTGAATGCTATGAAAATTCTACCTAAAAGGCTAAAGTCGAAAATTTAAAGTTTCAAATACATTTTCAGTGGCATGCCCCAGCCATAAATTGTTGCAAAAAAATGACAACAAAAAACGGCAAACCTTCAACCTTCCAAAATGACCCCAAAAAGCCGGTGTTTCTTTGTGTGTGGGTATACGTATGGATATATAGACAACCGGACAGAGCTGAGCCAAATAATGCTAGTGCTAGGTACATTTCCCTATTGCATGCCAACACGATATAAGTAGGGACACTGCCAATTGCTAGCATGCAATGCCAAAGTAACTAGTATGCAAAACAGTTTCGTATTCGTGGAAAATGGACACTACAGCTACGAGTGCCTGAAAAGAAAAGTGAATCTCCCAATGAATCGAAAGGACAGCCGACCATATTTCAATGCCCTTGCAATGATCATACTCTAAACTAAGACAATAGACAACTCGAATGCATCTAAAATTTGAAAAAAACAAGAAAAATTTCATTTTATCCTTTAACTTTCTGCCACTTTTAAAGGCCACTTCAAAGAAATCATTCGAACTCCCAGAGCTTCAAACGACTATATAGCCACTTAGGTAGGGCAAAATCTACATAGCTATACTTAACTACTGTGATTTTTGTTCATATATTCATATATTTGAAGTAAAAAATGTGCCAACAATTACTTAATATATTTCCATGTTACAAACTCGTGGACACCATGAATATATACCACTTTATAAAGGGTAAAAACCTAGCTTACACGCAATGGGTAATCCTTCTCATGTAGCAAACTCAAGAGTATAGTTATGATCATTAAATTTTGTCATTATGCAGATGAAATTAATTTTATTAAAACGACAACCGAATATAAAGTTATTATTATAATTTAATTTCTATAATGTACATGCAAATTTGTTGGAGTTTTTTACTTAATTAGTTAGAAAATAAAACTTACATTTAAATCACCATTCGATTAGAATAATGTTTTTTTTATGCAGTTAGTTTTTTAAATATTCGCATTATTTGTAAGTTTAATTTAGTCCCTCCTACCATAAGGCTAAATTATGCTCTGTTAATATATAGCCCAACTTTAGCTGATTGGCCACAAATTGAATATGAAACACACGTGGAACAAGAATCTATAAGAAATTTAATGTATGTATATATTTTTTCCCCCTAAACTCTGTTGTGAGAAATTTATTAAATCAAAAATTGATTTTGAACCGGGAAATTTTAAATTAATCGCACAAAAATTTGTCTAATTTTTTCAGTTCTTCAAAGTCTTCAGTTTATAATTCAAATTTTTATTTATCGTTTATTATCGATATCTGTACGATATTTTAGAAACCGAACGAACTATCACTCACGCACGAAAACACACGGACAAACACCAATGCACATTTTCGCGCCAAATTTCCATTTTTTTATTTGATGTTTTAAATTTCGTATAGCGCGAAACGTTGATGTTGACGTCGACGCAGCTGCATCATATTTATGTTTTAGTAACAGTTTCATCTCCTTTGGGGCTTCAATAAAAAATAAATCAGATGGTAAACACCACCACCATTTTGCATTTGGGGTTTCGTTTTGTTTTCCAATTGGGGTCCGTTTGAGTTTAACCAAACGAAATCCTGACGAAACTACGTAGAACTTGTTGATTTCACTTTATTTATTTTATTTTCTTGGGTTTTATGATATTCTATTTAAATCCAACCACATTTAGTGTTTGTCCACATAAAATCGTTGAGACACAAATTAACTAACAGCACAGCACAAAATTTTTTTTGGCGCCAAAGATTGCAAGTAACTTTTTCATATATTTTTCACTTTGGTTTATTACTACTGTATCAAAATGTCATTTCCAATTGTAAACACTTTATTGTCGGTCACGTTTTGATCAAAAACTTAAAAAAAAATTGCAGACAACTTCCGAACGACCGATCGCGACGAGACTGACAAAATTAGTGATGGGCAAAATTGGCGCCATTTCTAAAGCTTACTCAAAATTGTTAAAGTTCTGTTAACTCAACTTCTACTGTTAACATTCTGTTAAGTTTCTGCAAACATTCTGTTAAGATTCTGTAAACATTCTGTTAACTCAACTTCTTCTGTTAAGTTTCTGTAAACATTCTGTTAAGATTCTGTTAACTCAACATCTACTGTTAACATTCTGTTAAGCTGCTGTTAACTCAACACATCGGAACTAGTGTTGAAAAATGAAGGAAGTGGTATTTGAGTAAAAACAACGCAATTTTGAGTAAGCTTTAGAAATGGCGATAAATTTGCCCATCACTAATTTCGTCAGTCTCGTTGCGATCGGTCGTTCGGAAGTTGTCTGCAATTTTTTTAAGTTTTTGATCAAAACGTGACATACAATAAAGTGTTTACAATTGGAAATGACATTTTGATACAGTAGTAATAAACCAAAGTGAAAAATATATGAAAAAGTTACTTGCAATCTTTGGCGCCAAAAAAATTTTGTGCTGTGCTGTTAGTTAATTTGTGTCTCAACGATTTTATGTGGACAAACACTAAATGTGGTTGGATTTAAATAGAATATCATAAAACCCGAGAAAATAAAATAAATAAAGTGAAATCAACAAGTTCTACGTAGTTTTGCAGCAAGAAATGGAAAAGTCGCAGGCGCAGGTTCAAAGCGGTCAGCGTCGACGTCAGGATTTCGTTTGGTTAAACTCAAACGGACCCCAATTGGAAAACAAAACGAAACCCCAAATGCAAAATGGTGGTGGTGTTTACCATCTGATTTATTTTTTATTGAAGCCCCAAAGGAGATGAAACTGTTACTAAAACATAAATATGATGCAGCTGCGTCGACGTCAACATCAACGTTTCGCGCTATACGAAATTTAAAACATCAAATAAAAAAATGGAAATTTGGCGCGAAAATGCGAAGTGCATTGGTGTTCGTCCGTGTGTTTTCGTGAGTGAGTGACAGTGCGTTCGGTTTCTAAAATATCGATAAAATCGATACCGAAGAATAACCGATAAATAAAAATTTGAATTATAAAAGATTTAAAAATGTATTAAGATCGATTGAAGTAAGCAGATGCTTAGGTGAGTAAACTATTTATTTTGTTTGTTTCAGTTTTACAAACTTTCAAAAACATGAAAAAGGTAGAATCAATTTCTCAAAAGATATTTCTCTGACTTATTAAGTCAGTCCACTAACTGCTATATGCAAATACCTTTGAAGAACTGAAAAAATTAGACAAATTTTTGTGCGATTAATTTAAAATTTCCCGGTTCACAATCAATCTTTGATTTAATAAATTTATCACAACATAGTTTAGTGGTAATAAAAGTAATAAAAGCCATTAAGTTTCTTTGTTTTTTTAGTATGTTTTGTTATTTAATTGTAGGATTAATTTTACAATTAATTTTTTTTTTTTCAAATGATCAATAATAAACTTAAAGATTTCTACATTCATAAAAAAAAATATATTTCTATAAATATATATATATATGTATATATAAGTATATATATCGAATTGGTTAATGACTTCTATACTGAAAGAACTGTTTCTTTTACTCAAATCAAATTAAGTAATTTTCGATTTTGTTGTTGTTTTGTGTCCAGTTGGAGGAAGTCTTAAAAATATAATAAGTATAATAATAAGAATGGGATACATATATACATTACGTAACGGTAACTGATTCTTTGCAAAAGATAATGATTCGTAAAAACAAAAAAATATATTGAATTTCTTATAGATTGTAGTTCTATGTGTGTTTCATATTCAATTTGTGGCCAATCAGCTAAAGTTGGGCTATATATTTACAGAGCATAACCTAGCCTTATGGTAGGAGGGACTAAATTAAACTTATAAATAATGCGTTGGTTTTTATTTTGAACGCGAAATCCCGTCTATAAACTTAAAACATCATTTACATACGAAACATGTATCTCAATGTTTATATGTAGATATATGTATACATCATATATATATTATATGTATATGTCAAAAATTTAATAACAACTCATTGAGTTTATTGCAGCATTAAGTATATATATATAAATACATATATATACGCAATTGCTTGGGCCTTGTCCTAATGTCCAGCACTAGCCATATATAGTATAAATGATTGATGACTCTACTATTATTACTACTGCATGACTTCCCGGAAGCGTTTCTGTCGCTCCAAACTTTCCACTTCGGCCCAACAGTTGCGCATATTCCGGAAGAGCTAAAAAAAAAACACCAAGAAATTTGAATTAGAATTTATTCAGATATGAAAAATCATCTCATTTTCACTCACCTCATCGATCCAATTGTGTTCCGCCAGCAGGTCATTTAGTATTTCGGTTGAGGTTTTGCCCGGAAACTGTTGCTGCTGCTCGGTAACACGCTGCGAACAATTAATAAACAGATTGTACTTCTCATGTGCAATCTTATGGAAGAGGTCCGCCCGGGCAGCACATATGCGACAGAGAACAATGTCCTGTAATTTAATTTGTAGCAAAATTTAAACAATTGGCCAACAAAAACGCATTTGCTTTCATGGTCATTACCTTTTCGTAGACAATGCGTGGATCGACGGGTATCGTTTGCATGGTATTGGGATTGTACGGCTCTCCGAATAGCAGAAAGCGTACAGCAATACCCGGCTGATGGCAACCGGCACAATTCTTTTGTGTCAGATTATTTTGCTCCCATTCAGAGAATACATGACATTTGGGCCATGTTTCAATTGAGGATATAGTGCTACGAGTCCATGGTGTAATGGCCAAGAGTTTACGTTTACAATTCTCCATTATGGTATCAACAACACGTACACTGCTTAAGAAGTAATCATCTAAAAAAAAGAAAACAGCATAAATTTAAGATTAAGAAGTCACATTTTGGGAAGTGATCATACTACTCACCCTTCTCACGGGTTATTTCGGAAAAGAAACTGGGATCCAGAGCTTGTGAGATCATCGTTTGTATATAGATCTCAAAATTATCCCTGTACGATAAATAATCTTCCATTATTTTTTCTATAAACTGTTCCGTATCATCGGCCAGCAGTTCGGAACGCATAAATTCTACAATTGTCTCGGTATGAGAATGCAATTGTATGCGCACCGGGGCTTTGAGGTAGAGTTTTTTTGTTTCGAGATTCCAAGAGGCGTACTAGAGATTTAAGATAGTCAGTTATTGGTGGTAAAAGAGTTCATGTTCGATCAATTGCCCGTCCCTCACTCACCTTTGACATGTTCCGATAGAAAGTTTTGCCATTCTGTCGAAAAGGTTCGTACTTTTGCAATATACACTTTGAGTCCACCTGCCAAATGGTGGGCCAATCGTTAACCAAATCCGAGCGTAACACTATAAAATCACCCGTCTGTAAAATGTTTCAAAATATTATTGTAAAATTTATTAAGTAAGGAATTTCCCGCTATCGATTCCAATTTAATTTCGACCAATCAGAATCGTAATTAAAATTTCGTTCTGTTCGGAATCGAAAGCAGGAGAAAAAAAAAACGTATTTCGAAATTGAAAACTATGACATAATGGCAATTGCTATGGTAAAATCTGCCAGCGATAAGTGAGCCTTTATTAACTTATTATCCTTACTATGTGTTTAAAAACCTACTTTAAAGTTTTCCGTTGAGCCTGAGTTTCCGGTTGAGGCACTAGCGTATCCTACATCAGCCACGCCAGATAGATCCTGTTGCGGATTGTAACCATCGCCGGCTGCCTGAAGTTGTTGGACTTGTTGTTGTTGCTGCTGCTGCTGTTGTTGTTGCTGCTGTTGCTGGGATGCCTGCAATTGCTGCAACTGTGAATGGTGCTGATGCTGTTGTTGTTGTTGTAACTGTGACGGATCATATATATTCTTTCGTGGAGTACCCTTAGTGCGACGCGCTGCCTTGCGTTTTCCATAGCCCTTGCCAGCATCGTCGCTCTGTGGAGCGTTTGTGAAGTGATTTGTAGGTGGGGGGTGGGTGAAGGATAATTAGTTGTTGACTGTAGACACACACTCTCACACACACACACAAACACACATACAAAAAGACACTTACATCTTCTTCTTGTGGTGTCCAAACTGGATCCGTATCCGAATCTGTAAACTCGTCCGGCTCACCGACGGCATTGCCCTCCCCACTGGTTGAGTTCAAGAGCAAAGCGTGCATACTGCTCTGCTTGGCCTTGCGTGAGCATTGCTCCCGACGTGGCGGTATATTAAGTGGGTCTGTGGAGCACACAAAATCTTGTTAGAGACGGAAAACGCACTGAAGAAGGTTTGTGTGGGGAGAGGGATCATTGATTCTTTTTCTTTAGGGATGCAGATCAGAAATTATAAAATATATTTTTTTTCCTTAAAACAAAACAAAAGAAACACCAAAAAAAAAAGGACAAAATTTCTTTTCCGTTTTCTGATGATCTGCATCCCTATCTATTTATGGGACACGGGGGTGGTAGAAAGGGAGGCAAGAACATTTAAAGAGGGGCACAGCAGCCACGCACACACACGAAAACAACAACAACAACCATATTAACCCGCCACCGCACCGCACCACAGCACCGACGCACAGCACCAGCACCAGTAGAGAGCCTGCACCTTAAACGATCTGTGGATCTGCCGCCCTTAAAACCTTCTCTTCCGCTCCGGTTAGAAGGGCTCTCTTTTTCTTTCTCCAAAAGTGGACAAATAATAAAAATACACGGTTTATTTTTAGTTTTTTTTTTTTGAAAATTAATAATATTTGTTCTTCATCATCATTTTTATCATTCATCATCTTCTTTTCTTCATCTTCATAATTTTCATCATCTTTCTCTCTCTCTCTCACGTTCTATTATGATTCATCTCAAAAATACTTTATACTTTTTTTTCATTTTCATTTCGTTTACTCTCCTGTGTTTCATTTTAACAATTTAAAAAGTTTACATATGCACAATGTTCAGGTCCAAGTCGGGGTCGTCGTGAGTTTAAGTCGAGGTTTGGGGTCGAGGTCATGGGTCGATGTGTTCTGTGGTCTGTTCGGTTGTCATTTGTCGGATGGTTGTTGACGTTGTGGGTAAGGGTGTTGGTACGGGTACGGGTACTTGAATGAGTACGGGTACGGTCGTTTGGGTGCGTTTCAGTGCTGCCATGGCCAGAGCAGATTTATAAAATGATGAGGATTGGGCGGCGCTGCCGGCGTGGCGGCTGGCGTATGATTGTTGTTATTGCTGTGATAGCTGTGGCTGCTGTTGTTGTTGGTGCTGCTGCTCGTGTTGTTGTTGTTGCTGCTGCTGCTGCTGGTTTGCTTATGGGAACTATGTTGTTGTTGTTGTTGCTGTTGGTCAAGTGTCAACATACCTTGACCGCCCAATTGAGCGCAATGCTGTTGCTGCTGCACAAAATGTTGAGCGCCCATCTGCTGCGGTTGCTGCTGCTGAGCATATGGCCGGAAGGAGGATGACTCGGCGGGTGGTTGCTGTATGACCGAAGATGGCGTCGCCTCGGCTGCCGCCGCTGCAGCGACCATTTGGGCATGCGGCCTCTTTTTTAGGCAGTATTTGAGTTTGTGAGAGTATTTTAATGCGATGTCCATCATCGCCCACCACCAGGCCATGGCCCAAACCATCGACAACAGACGCCTGATTGCTGTCACCACCACCACCAGCCACACCACCGCCACCAGCTGCCGCTACTGCTGCTGCCGCCGCCGCTGCTGCTGCTGAGACGCCTACTGATCCTGCTCCCTGTTGCTGCTGCTGCTGCGATGTGGATGCTTCGTCTCCTGTTCCTGCTGCATTATTCTTGCCTTTACGTTTATACGGTGCTCGCGGATATGTCACCTTACGCGATGGCTTCACCACTGGCGGCGGATCATCATCCCGTTCGCCTTGCAAGAATTTCAAGTAACTGTCCATAAACTGTGTCTTCTTCTCACCAATGGAAGTACCCACACTCACTGGTTTGGGAGCTGCCGGACTGGGTTGGGTGGATGCTGACGCAGCATTTAGACCATGACCATGACCATTTTGTGGTGGACATGGGGCAGGCGTCGGTGGCTCTGGCGATGGCGTCTTATTGGGATTTCGTATGCCAAAATTGGTATTATTTGTGGAGGAGTTGGTGCCGCGGCCATTACTGGCCAATGAATTGGCATATCCCTGTTTTGAAGCACTCGATGCGTTGGCCAGAAAATCCAGCTCCTCTTCAATATTTGGCACAATCACCTTATCAGCGGCAGCAGCTGCCGCCGCTGCTGCCGCCTCATCCTCTTCGGCTTTATCTTGTTGCTGCTGTTGTTGTTGCTGCTGCTGTTGTTGCGACTGTTGCTGCTGATGTTGCACCTGTTGTTGTTGTTGTTGCTGTTGCTGCTGCTGCTGCTGTGGCACATAGGCAGCTTGCTGTTGTGTATACGCCTGCTGCTGTTGCTGTTGTTGTTGCTGCTGCTGTTGCTGTTGCTGCTGCATACACGCCGTGTACTGGGAGGCAATCGGCTGTGGAAATGCTGGATAATATTGCGCCAACTGGGTAAGATGCGACTGGGCCTGCGATGATTGCAAATGCGCTGGTTGTGGCAAATGTTGTTGCTGTTGTTGTTGCTGCTGTTGTTGTTGCTGCTGCTGGTGTTGTTGTTGTTGATTTTGCTGCGGATATGTGGGTATATTTATGGTGGCCGCTGGTGATACAGACGCTGCATTGCTTTCCGTTTTAAGTGGTGTATTCCATTTGCTATTGAAATCGTAGTACGTATTTTGTTGTTGCTGCTGTTGATTGTGTTGTTGCTGCTGCTGCTGTTGTTGTTGCTGCTGCTGTTGGAGTTGATGATGCTGCGGTTCCTGGGGACTACGCACTGTGCCATAATCACTGCTGCTGGCTATTAACGTTTTCTTCGGTTGACGTTTCCGCGGCGTCTTGGCAGGCTTTGGCGGTGGTTTGACCTCCTCCTGAAAAGGAGCAAAACAGAAGAGCGATTAATTGATGTTGGTGTTGTTCTTGTTGTGGTTGTTGCTGCTGGGACTCGCTTGAAATCTTGGCGGTTGTTTGGGTGGTTAGGCTAGGCTATATATATGTATATATAGTAGAGGTCGGGCGAGGAGAATGTAGGGCGGATTAACTCGAATCATCTTTCTTACTTTCTTTTTAACAAGACAAACACACACTCACATACGGACAAACTCACACACACACACACACACAATATTAGAGACTGAGGTGATCTCACATCTCAAAACACGTCAACAACGTCACAGTTTCAAATTGGCCCAGAAAAAGGCCAAACATTTTTTTGTTCGAAAAGCAAACACAAAATAAAAAAAAACAAAATAAACAATAATTTAAATAGAAGAAAAATAAAGCTTCCACCAGAATAATTGTACAAAAGAAAATATATGAATATATGTGTATATATACATATATATATATAAATAGATTAAATAAAAAGGATTATATATACATATGTATATAAAAATATCTTTGGCAATATTTATAAAATCCTCAAGAGATACAAAAAATCCGTTTGCGATTTTTGCGAAGATTTTTTCGGTACATTTAGTTTACTGAATTTCATTCAAACTTCAGTTAAAAAGGATTTAAATGCAGTATATGTATCAAGAAAAAGATTGAATTTTTTAAATCAAATCGGACTGTCGGTTCTTATAAGAAGCTGTTTACAATTTGCCAATCAGATATTGTTTATATATATACATTTAAAAGGAAGCGTGAAGAAGTAAGAGAAGGAGGAGTAGATAAACAAAGGAGGGGATATAGTAGTGGATAGAAATAATTGATTAGATAAAAACAAAAAACAACAAAACAAAAAACAAATGTGAAATGCAGAGGAAAAGAAGGAGAAACAAAATTAAAAATCAAATAAATAAATAGAAAATCAGATACAAACCTTTGGCACAATTTGAATCTGTGACGCCGCTGATGCCAAGGATGTTCCTGGCGACATTATCATGTTGGCTACCACATGCTGGCGTCGCCCAGCCTGTCCCTGACCCTCTAGATGCTCTTCAACGACGACTCCGACTCCTCCATTGTCGACGCCTCCAGTGGCCTGATAGAAAGTTTGTTTTATCTCCAAGCCAGGAGGTAAATTAAACACCAAATTTTCACTGCCAGATGTTTCAACAATTGTCTCGCCATTGCCGCCTCCACCGCTTGGATATTCGAGTTGACGTTGCTCTTGTTTCACGACTTGCAGCTGCAACACATTTTTAATATCCTCCTCTTGACCCTGATGATCTAGTTTAGTCCAGCAGTTGTTCTGTTGTTGTTGTTGCTGCTGTTGATGTTGCTGCTGCAGCGTACTTTGTATCACAGATGAATAGGCCACAGTGGTGGGTGCTGCTGCTGCTACTACTACTGATCCGGCTACCGCTGCTGCTACTCCTCCACCTGCTATTGGTGGTGTAACAGACGTACCAGCGCCTGCTGCACCTCCAGCCGATCCTCCTCCACCGCCTGCCACATTAACCACTGTGCGCCGTTGCACAGTGGGTGATGATGAAGATGCTGTCTTATAGACAATCACCTGCTGGGGAGTGCTAACCACATCAACGGCATGTAAATTCGTTATGGGTGATCCATCTGCTGAACTAAGAGCTGGACTAGCATATTGGACCGGATACGAGGTGGCAGCGGCGGCAACAGCTTCAGCATCTTTGCGTGTTAGCTTCAATTTTTGACCATCAATGGTGTAATAGGTATCTGTGGCTGCATCGTCAATATCTTGCTGAAGTTGTTGTTGTTGCTGCTGCTGCTGTTGTTGTTGTTGTTGCTGCTGTTGTTGTTGCAATTGGGTCAAGTATATTAAATCGTTGTAGGCTTTGATGTGCGCCTTGGTTTGCTGCATATTTTCTTGTTTGATCTGCAGTCGAGGTTGGGGGGAATCAGGAATGAGCACAGGATATTTTTTGTTGGTTTGTTTTTGGTTGTTGAGGTGGTTTATTTATTTTATTTTTTTTTTTTTTAATTTTTCAATTAAAGTTTTTGTTCTTTTTTTTGGCGAATTTGCAAACTAAACTCTAGCAATTCATTTAATTTAGAGGACACTAAATTTATTGCAAGGGGGCCGCTAGTTGCATATAATGTGAGGATGTGAGGATTTCTGAGTCGTTAGTTTGAGAGATATATATGCACATGATGGGAATATAGCCAGGGGGCGGGAGGTTAAGGAATGTAGAAGGGGAACAAAGCTATTAAACTAACTATATTGGGGGACCTCCTCCTAATGGAAATTGCGCCATCCTTGTCGCAATATTTTAATAAATATTGCCGTTCCTTTCATTTTGATGAGTCAAAACACAATTTTATTTGAACTGAGCCCCTAGAGGAATGTTATTCAGTTAGAAAATAGATGTTTACTCTATATAGTCCACATGCACACGGACTAGTTGGCTAATAACTCCATGCGGGAGGGCCAATACCAAGAGTAATCCTGAAGCACAAGAATCGCTGCCAAATTCAACCCAGTTTTCCTTAATTGTCAACTAATAGGCAGAAGGTACCCACAAATTCATAGAAATGGGGGAAATGCCCGCCGCCCCGTTTTCGTTGCAACAAAGTTTTAAAATCAAGATCGATTACTATTCTTTTCGTCACCCATAATTGATGTGTTTTCCCTTGCAACAAAGTTGTGATTTAAAGATCGTTTGTCTGTACGTTCCTCCAAACAGAAATCAAAGAACCCTCGAGAAGACTTTACATTCAAAAAGCGAGCGATGAAGTGTGATGAGGATGAAACTAGCACTGGAAGAGGCACAATGAGTGGCGATCTGCAAGCTCTTTGGGGTTTTTTGGGACATGAAGAATTTATAACTTTTAAGCTTGGTGTGGAATTGATTTGGATGTTGATGATTTTGGATTAGTAATAATGTTTAATATGTGGGAGGTGGGAAGAGTTTCCTCTCTTTGCAGATAAGGAGAGTAGTGGATCATGAACTTTCTGTAATTTTTTTTTTTTTTTTTTGGAATGGAGAATAGAGAAAGTGTGAAAGGATCTTACTCACCACCACTTTGTCTGCAACTAGATTAAGTTGCTGTTGTTGTTGTGCCGCCGCTGCAGCTGCAGCTGCTGCTGCCTGCTGTTGTTGTTGTTGCTGCTGCTGTGCAGCCTGTTGTTGCTGTTGTTGAGCCTGTTGCTGCTGTTGTTGCTGCTGCTGCTGTTGCGCCTGTTGCTGCTGCTGTTGCATGGCCAAAAATGTATTTGATATCATATTGGGAGCATTCCATGATAACGATGTTGATGTCAAAGCCACCGTTGTCGGCGAAGGCGATGCCCCGCTCGATGATGAATTCTCGCCATAATAATTCGATGCCACATTATTAACAACTGCCGCCGCGGCAGCAGCTGAGACGGCCGCTTGATTTTGAAATGTGCTCAATTGTTTGTCCAACGAACTGGGTAATTGCAACTGGCGATGCGGTGTATTCACTGCCGTTGAGGCATAATGAGCCGGCTTCGGTTGGACACTGGCGGCGGCTGCATGATGATAGATCTGCTGGAATACTGGATTATAGCTGCCGATTGGTGAGGGCGGCACAAAACTACCGCCACTTGCCGCCGCCGCATTAAAACTGGCTATGCTCGCTGCCGTAATGGTGGCCAAATGTGGATGCTGGAAATCTTCGGCCGTGCCACTTGTACTCGCCGCCGAGCCGGGCACAATGCGATTATAGGCATACGACCAGGGGCTAGAGTTGGGATCCATGTGTTGTACGTGGTGGGATTAATGATGATGGGATGATGCTGCAGATATGCAGGAGCAGGAGCAGGTGGCGAAGGTGGTTGAGATAGAGCTGGCTGCTGCTGCTCCGGCTGCTCTTGAAGGCAACTGCAAATGGAAATTGGGAAAAGCACCACATGGTTATATTATAGATACAAACTTGAATGCTTCCAGATACAGATACAAAAAAAAAAAAAAAAAGAAAAAGAAAAAAAAAACACACTCAACTCCAGCTAAAGACCTTTTTTTCTATCTATTTCCTTGCTACTCATTTTTTTCTTTTTGTATGTCCTTTAATTTGTTACACTTTTAACAAGCCGTATCTGTTGGTATTTTTTGTTTATTTTTAACAAATGTCCAAAATATACTATGATGTTTTGTAATTTGCAAGTAATTTTTCGATTTTTTTTTTCGTATATTTTAACACTTTGTACGTATGAGTGTGTATATGTATACATACATATGTATGCCTGCCTACTGTGTGCGAGTATGTGTGTGTGTTTGCGTGCGTTCAGGTTGAGATTGCAAGAGATACAATAGGTTTTTTTTTGTTTTCACTAACTTGTCGTTGTTATTGATTCCGTTTGCTCGTCCTGCTAGTGCCTAACATTATAATTGTTATGAATTCAGCACTTTTTAATATATAATCAAATTTTGATTGACTTTTTTATGTAAACTTTGTTAATTTTGATGCATAACTTTTTTTTTGTGGTGAAACAATCTCCAAAATGGCCGCTTTGGTGCTAAACGAACTAGTGGCTCGTTTCGTATAACGCCGTAATGATCTGGTTCCTCTCTATTTTTTTCGGCAAACTAGTGTGTTTATGTTTCATATTGTTGTGTTGTTTATGTATTTAAAGTAACATTTTCTTACTTGTTTTAAATTAATTTATCATTTTGTATAATTTGGTGAGTACAAAACAAAGAATTGGGCCAATAAGCTGTTGCCTGACAATAGACAGGTGGATCTTAATGCAAAGACATGTACATAAATGAATATAGTATGTATGTACATAATGTGAATTTACATGTGCTAGCTCTTTAAAGTGTTGTGTAATGACGTTTTTTTGTTTGAAATTAAGATATATTAAAATGAAGTAGTAAACTAAGATCATTTTTTGTAGTTTGTGTTTAACACAATATATAAAATAATGTAAATAATATGTTAAAAATAGCCCACGGATTGACATCGTATGATGTATGATTTCGCAAAACTATCGTATACTCGAAACCAAATGAACTTTTTTTATTTTAAGTAAAACAAATCAATAATTCATCCCAACAATTAAAAAAAAAACCCCTTTATATTTTAAACCAATTTTCAGTTCTGCTTTGGGATAAAAATGAAAAACTCAGAAATAAATACAACCGATAGTTTTTATACCATTGCCTTGTCACTGACAGTCGTTTTAGAACACTATGCTCGAAGAACTAGTTTCTCTGCTCCCTTTCCTTTCTATACAACACTGTTCGCTGCAAACTAGTTCGATAGCATTTTGTCATTGTATTGGTTCGCACAGTCATTTTTACGTATTTTATTGTTGTAAAGAAAATCAAAGGAATTTAATTCCACCAAAATTTCTATTGCGCTCAGCCAATTTCTGATCAATTTAACAGCTTCGACATCACAAAAGGTATGTGTGCATATCAATTTACTTCATTTGCACTGAATGCTTCTGAAACACTTGGCAAATGTTTTGCGTACGTGTTAATGGAGAGAAGACAGATAGGAAAAAAAAGACGCCCCATTTAACGAATACTCCGCCCCTTGCCCCTACATCCATATTTCAGAGTTCGCAATATGGATTTCGGTGATGATTTTGCCCCAAAAGAGGAGGTCGATCCTGCAGCAGAATTTCTGGCTCGCGAGCAATCCGTCCTGGGTGATCTGGAGGCGGAAATCACAGGTGGTGGTGGCTCAACAACACCTGCTCCCACCCTATTAGATGACGGTCCACTGACCGGTGGTGCCGATTTGGGTAGCGAACTTTCCACAAATGTCGGTGGGGGTTTGGAATCATCCACAGGAAGCTTTGAAGTGATTGGTGGCGAGTCTAATGAGCCAGTTGGAATTTCTGGCCCACCACCATCCCGTGAAGAGCCCGAGAAGATACGCAAATGGCGGGAGGAGCAGAAGCAACGTCTCGAAGAGAAAGATGTTGAAGAGGAGCGCAAAAAAGAAGAATTACGACAGCAATCCAAAAAAGAATTGGACGATTGGCTGCGTCAGATTGGTGAATCCATCTCGAAAACAAAGCTCTCCTCGCGCAATGCCGAGAAGCAGGCTGCCTCGCTAGAAAATGGTGCAATCGAACCGGGCACCGAATGGGAGCGCATAGCCAAGCTCTGTGATTTTAATCCCAAAGTCAATAAGGCCGGCAAGGACGTGTCGCGCATGCGTTCAATTTACCTGCATCTCAAGCAAAATCCCATACAGGTGCAAAAGACCGCCTAATTGCTTGCTGTGTCGCCTTCACATAGAATTAATTTATCACCTCCCACATTTTCAGTTGAATATATATGAAAAGGAAATTGTTTAATTGATTGTAAAAGTATTCGCTGTATATTCCAATTATATATATTATCTATATACTTTATTCTAACATATTATACAAATTATTGTCGCTGCTGAGAGATGTTATTCTTCTTTTGCTCTCATTGATTCATTCTAATGAATGCAATAAAGAACTATGCACACCAATTTCCGCCCTTTTTTTGGCGGGGTCCGGCGATTTAGACACGTTACATGGGTTTCTTTTATTTTTTTTTATTTGTTCATTTCAGTGTAATAAATATGTCTTTACCGTCAAATAAAGAAGACACTTCGTCATTAGCCAATGAATTGGCGATTAAAACAGAAACTACAGAAATAGAACCAAGCGGATCTTCGCCTAAAAAACGCCATAAGCATCAAAATTACTTGATTTGGGATGATTATTTCATGGCTATGGCTCTTCTGTCGGCTAAACGAAGCAAGGATCCGGTAACCCAAGTGGGCGCCTGTATTGTGGACAAACAAAATCGAATTGTGGCAATTGGTTATAATGGATTTCCGCGCAATTGCAGCGATGATGTGTTTCCATGGACGAAGAATAGTGAGGATTCCATGGAGGAAAAGAAACTCTACGTGGTTCATGCTGAGGCTAATGCCATACTCAATAGCAATAGCACCAGCCTAGTGGGCACTTGCCTCTACACAACGCTCTTTCCATGCAATGAATGTGCCAAACTTATTATACAGGTTAGATGCATTTCTCCTCCTAAAAAATTTCGGGTAACAACACCCATATTTCATTTATTTCACAGTCGGGCATCCAGAGGGTTCTTTACATATCCGATAAATATGCGCATAAAGCCAAATATCGGGCATCGAGACGCATGCTCGATGCTGCTCGTATTACATATTCCCATTATGAGCCAACTCAAAAAGAAATTGTCATCAATTTTACTGACATTTGAAGGATCAAAATCCTATATATTTTTGGACAAAGTCTCAAAGATTTATATATTATAATTGTAGTTGAATTTTTTAATGATGTGTGTTTGCTGTGCCAAGTTCAAAATACATGTGTAATCGCGTCTATCTATGTGTATGTATATACAATGATTATTAATCTAAGATCCCATGATGATGAGGCCAATGCACTCAAAAGTCTAATTCAAGGTCAAATTGAAACTAATCTATATACATATGTGCTAGTTTCTTTCTATAGAGTATAATACTTATATATCGGGCATTGGACATTAAGGGGACTATATATAGGGTTGTGTAGTGTCTATCCTGTGTCATTAGGTTACGTTGGGCTCTATTCAAAAGAGATTGATGTGTGTTTACTAAAAGTTTTCTCTTCGTTGGAAATTCAGCTTTCATTGTCATTGAATGCGAGAAGGGGACGGCCCTCAGTTGGGTCATTGAACCGATTTTTATTTGACCCACTTACCTAGTGAGCCGTCAACATGATTCCAAGACAAAAAATACTGCACTTTACCAGCTCTGAGTAATCAATTTTTAAAAAGAAAACTTCCTTTTGGAGAATACAATATGTTCATGTATGTATGTATATGAGAGGAAATTTTCTTCTTATTGTATCGCTTCGAAAAAAGAATTAAAGCTAATAAGTTTCTTCGTACAACTAATAAATGTTGTCGCTTCTTTTTTCTAAATACTGTTAACAATCACAATTACAATTGAAATAGCTTCTCGGCCATCTTGTACTTGATTATATCAGACACTACACCGGTCATTCGGCGTTTGAAAATGGGTAAAGTACGCTCATTTAGCATTTCAAACTCCTCAATTAGCTCTTGACACTTGGGAGCATCTTCGTCAGAGGATGTAGCTGATAGATCCTGAATGGCTTCGGATACTTTATCAATATTGACTATCTCATCGGCCTGGGAAACGAAAAAGGGCATGGAAAATGCCGCCATAATAAGACCATAGACACCAAAGTCACACAATTGCCGATCGAAAATGTGACGTGGATAGATATTTTCGATATCCAAGTTGAAGATCTTCAAATTCAGAGCCACTGTCTCATGGTAAATGTCCATAAAGCTCTCAAAGTTGATATCTCTTAATGGTTTCTCTGTGCAGGCAAATAGATAGTGAACCAAATCTAAAACTGGCGGGGCATATCGTGACATTTGAAAGTCAATTAGTTTGGCATCGATTGTTTTGCCATCATTAGTCGCAGACTGCATAGAGGAATGAAGGAGAAAAACAAGGAGTCATTATGGTATACAAAAATATGAGTATATGTGCTACATACTTGGTTTTTATAGAGGATGTTATTGTTCCAAAAATCACCATGACAAATAACTGCATAGGGTGATTGAGACGCCCCGTCCACACTGTAGAGTGCGAAATCCTTGAACTTATCATCGCAGTTTTTAATGACCCGCTGCATGAGCCGCGACTCCTCTGTTTGCTCCTCATCTTGTAACATACGTTGAGTGCGTCTTAACTGCGCTCTACCAAATTCGATGGACACAGCCTCCATGTGGTGAGTGAATAGATTATCATTTTTCACTTTATCGATCAATTCTGAAAATTTCTCAGGTTTCTTGTGCTGTAATGCAAATGAGAGCCCATGCAATTCGGCTAGAGCCTTCACCGAAGAGATTACCAAGTCACTTGTGGGCATAGAGCTACGAGCATTTCTCGTATAGCCTCCAACGTTTAAGTCCTCAAAAATTATGAACTCTTCCGGTGGCTGTAGGCCGGAAGTGATTAATGCCGGCGTTACATCAAAGTGATTTCCGGTTTCCTGTGCCAATTCTTTGTAAGCTCGAAACACATACTCATACATGAAGACTTCTCGCTTATAATAGTCCGCCACACGAGTGTGGGCACGCCTGGCTTCATTTTTTGGCGCCATCTTTACCACCACAGATAAAGCATCTTTCAGTGTAGGCCAACTGATGCGCAGAACCTGCCCGTAGATATTCTCACCCACACCCGAGGCGGCCTCTATGATCATCGGTTGATCGTGTCGCTTATAGATCTCCAATAAAGCGTTCCTGACATGGCTGGGTAGCTCAATACTCTCGCTATCGCTCATTGTGCGATGTTTGTGTGTGTGTGTGTGTGTGTGTGTGTGTGCGTACCGACTTCGACTGGTTTGTTGTGGTTTTGTCTCTCAGGTATTTATACGAAAGCCTTATGCAAGCGTAAGCTTTTTCTATACCATGCACCCAGAGAATGAAATGATATATGTATGTAGAGAGAAGGTTTTTGCGATTCCATGATGTAAATATATTTTTGATTAGCCAAGTCGAGGTAGTCTGTCAGTATGACTCACTAATTTTTGGACACTATAAATGCTTGAGCTTGAACCATACTGATTTTCTTCAGCAATATTAAAAATATCCTATCCAAATTTGGTGCACTATTACATTTTATCAATATCTAACGATCCACCGAATATTATATAGATCAAATTCAGAAAAGCCAAGACAGATAATCGTTTTTTCCTTTGTGAATGGAATAGTAATTTTCAATCAGTGCATGGTATAACAAGGTCGACACAACGACTTACCTACTTCATTATGGGAATAAAAAGCTTCTTTATATGAACGGTTCCCAGAGGATGGTTTGGGGGTCTGAACACCCCCCAAAATTTTGGGTCTCATAAAGGATTTTCAACTCTTTTCGGCTTTCTTTACGTCCAACCAGTAAGTCTTCCTAGTGCTCTTGTAATTTTGATAAATCTTTAAATTATTAAATTATTTAAAATCGAAGAATCATGATTTCAAAAAAATTATTTTTTAAATCAGTCTATTCTTCTCTTCACAGTAAATGCGTATGATAAAAGGTAGATTGTAGACGGGGAATCCTCAATACGAGGTCCTAGATTTTCCACTGCTTGGACGCCTCATCTACATATTTTCTTAGGCCAGCATCAGATTGTTCAAGAAGGGCTCCTAGCCTTTATCAAAGGAATACTTCAAGAAAGGTTTTCACCTTATAGACTCTCTAGGTCTTATAGCTTAACATGATATTCATCTAAACATGAAAGGGAAATCCCAGTAAGCTAAACAACTGCGTCACTATATGTGACGGTCAATGCACTTTTAAACGCTCGCCAAGGTCGTTCCAAATGCAAAAACATCCTAAGTAGTTAGAAAAAAAAACAAAACTAAAGCGTTCTATGACGAATTTCACAATTGAAGCTTTTACGTTTTGTTTTCCAGCATATCGGTCATTGAACTTGACATGTGGAATAGAAAATTGCCGTTTGCAAAATATAAATAAAAAACCTTTTTGCATATGCAATCCATTTCGAATTTACAAATTCATAATTATGACCAAGATTAGACGATAAAAAAAAAAAGGAGAGCGTATCAAAAGTGAGATTTTTGGGGGAGGCGAGGGAGTGTAAACTTTAGCGGGCTTTCATGGCCATTGAAAGCAAACGGCTCTCAGGTTTTGGCTTAGGTCGTTGAACCGTAGTTGTAGTTGACCCACATATACATACATACATATGAATGGGTATAGTAAATGGTAGTATATGAAATTGTTTTCTTTTGTTGCCCCATAGGAGTTACGACATAAAGGGCCAGAGGCCATTTGGGTATTTGATAAAATGAATCGTTAATTTATTATTTAATATGTGTAATGCATTAAAAGCATCTTTGGATGCTGTATCGTATTTGCTGCCAAAGATGATATTTAACTAATTTGTTGGGAAAGAAATCCAATTGAGGCATTTTTTTTGAGTTCGATCTTATTGCTCTTGTTTTTGTGCCGATGATGGTCTTTTAAAATAAATATACAAAATAAATGTAAAAAAAAACAACAAAAAAAATCTTTTATATATACAATTCATCATTTGTTTGTGTGAATTCCTATCTATAATAATAGTGTATGGTTTGTTGGGATTAATTCTAGTTTTTGCTTAATTCTCTTTTTACAATAACCTGAAATGCTTAACTTACTACAGAGATGGCTTTTATAATTGATCCTAAGTATGTAATTTGTTTTTTATTTTTTGGGCGAGTTGTATTTATTGAAGCTCCACAGAGTCGGCAGTGTTTGAATTGGAGTTCTCCTCTGATTTCTTTGACGACGGTGAGTCGGAGAGATTGGGCGAAAGGTCACGTAATTTAACTACATTGCCGACAGACACCGCATTGGCGGCCTCCACCACCGAATAACCAATATCGGAAGGTGTACCCTCCGGATAACCTAAATAATAATCAGCTATGCGACCAGCTTCCCGAAGACCACTTAAATAGGCGCCATGTACAGTGGCCGGATAATTGCGTATAGTGTGCTCTCCCGCGAAGAATAGACGTGGCAATCCATCCGATTCCTTGCTGGGATGTGGATGATCAACATTTGGAATGACTGGAGCAGCCAATAGATCATAATCACTGCCCGATGAGCCAACTGAAACGTAACTATACGATCCTCGAGCCCAGGGATCGCTGCGCCAGCGTGTTACTACCGTTTCCTTGGGCTGTGGCACCGAATTATTACCATAAATGTTTTTCAACACAGACATACAACGTCCAATTATGATGTCATCCGTCACACTCTCCACTATATTGGCAGCCATACCCGCTACTAAAGCCAGAAGCACTGGCGAAGAGCTTATACTCCAAAATAAAAACAATTCTCCTGCAAAAAAACAAAAACAAAATATGTACATTAAAATGGTGAGATTGTTTTTTACGATCTCTATCTTACCCCGACTAGCCGTGGTGCTGCCCACATGACCAAATAGATTGGCATTTGGATCCCAGAATATGCGATCGAAACAAAGTACGACCTTGTTGAGATTACCAAAACCCAGACGTCGAATTGCCTGCTGCTTCCAATCTGGCAATGGTGGATCAAATTTCACTGTATTCCCCTGCTGAGACTCTTCGTGGGCCACTGCCACTTTAAGGACGCCAAGCGTTAGAGTACATACAACCAAATCGGCTTTATAGGTCATCTGTGAATTGGAGGTCTTTAGGTTTTCCGCCACAATCTCAACGCCCTGGCTTCCGTATTTGATCTCTTTAACTGCACTATTCACACGTATGTCAAGATTTTCGGTTAACGCAACAGGTACACACGAGTAACCATTTCGCACAGTTGTATGATGACCGATGAATTCGAAATCATCATCTTGGTCCCAGTGTTTGAGTGATAGATTATTTAATCTTGTGGCATTGGCAAACTCCAGATTGGCAAAATGCCAATCAAGAATGAGACGATCGCGGGAGGATAAGTAGACATCACTGGAAACAAAAATGAGTTGATTAGCTTTTAGAATCGGTTTAGGATGAATGGATTACATTTCTACTTACCTAGGACCGTTTTGCTCCAGTTCATGAAGTTTTAGTTCTAGTTGTTTACTCTGTTGTCTTAGCTCGTCTAATAGTTGTCGAGTATCCTCTAGTTTCAGTTGGGTATTTCTTATGTTGTACTCCTGCCGCGCATAGCTGATATCATCGGTGACCGCACTTTTGGGAGCACGTTGTCTGAGCAACGCCTTATGCTCTGATCGAAGGGTTGCCACGGTCTGCTTTACAGCCTTTACCTTTTTCCGGTGTTCAATGATCTTGTTCTGCGCTGCTATAATCTCATGCATATGCATCGCCCGCTTTTGCATGGCATGTTTCTCTTGCATACTTATGATCCATTCCAGTGCATCGCCCAGCGAAACTGGACAATTGCCGGCGTAATTAAAGTCTAGGCGATGGGATAAATAGCTCGCTGATTCTAGGAGTCGATTAAATTCTCTCTCAATAACATCATCCTTCTCCTTGGGCACGGGTTTGCCATCGGGACCGTAAAGTGGGCAGGTTTGTTGTATGGGCACCAGATCCATGCCAATTTGTTTACTCAATATGGTCATGGGATTACCGTAGACACCCGTTACCACCATAGCACCCAGATCGGCAATATAGCTATTCTTGCGAAACGTGGCAATGCGTCCACCTACTCGATCTCGAGCCTCCAGCACTATAACGTCCATTCCAAATTGCTGTAGTTGCTGGGCCACAGCTAGTCCAGATATGCCAGCTCCAATTACGATAACTTTGCCCAATTTTTTGTTTGGTATTGGCTGCAGACGTCGGAATATTCCAAAATTTATGAAACCATGTCTCTCGAGAAACGAATGGACGCGACGTACTAAATTCGGTTCACTATCAAAAGGAGGCGGAAGATTCTTTAAAGCATTATCAAAGGTAAGTTGGATTTTCGGATTATCCACCCACATGTGGAGCAGACTATTCCGTATATTAAGGAATACGCGGTGGCCTAGTATGCCGGAGCCACTAATATCTGGAAAACAGGCCTCCTCATTGGTGGTCATTTTGCTGAAAGGCAGGCGGGATTGAAACACTGCTCCCTCCTGGCCGGCTAAAACGGTGGGTGTGCCCATATCTCGACCCGATTCACCAGTTGTCCCATTGCCAGTGCCGCTGGTGCTTGTGTTGGTACTATTGCCACCACCACCATTTGTGGCGAAAGTCTCTGATTTTCTCGATTGATGATTATTCGATTGGGATCGTCTGTCAGACATTTGGCTGGTGCCGGCTGAGGATGCGGAAGCGGTAGTGGAACTTGATTTTTCACTGGGCGTATTTTCGGAATTCGTATTTAATGTATTCGCCGTTGTTGTTTTATTTGTATTAGTATAGTCGACTTTTGGCTTATTTCGCCGACTCGTACGACGCTCATCACTGGTCGCAGTGGTGGGTGTGGTGGCATCATTAGAATCATCATCAAATTTTTGTTTACCCGAAGCTCCCGGTGTACGCTTGGGCGATGGTTCACCATCCGAATCATCACTAATCAGAGTCACATAGTCTATGGGTTCTGGGAGTTTGGTAACCACGCTCGAGCTCGTGCCGGCTCCATTTCCCGCTGCAGCTCCGAAACTATTACCACCACCGGCGACGCCGCCACCACCACCAACACCGCCGGCTTGAGTTGTTGGCTTCATATGAAGGACTAAAGGATTGAGACTTAATGTCGACTATGCCGCCGCCGCCTCTAAAAACAAAACACGAAAGGGAGATGCATTAACTAATTTTTTTGTCCCCAATAACTTCCACTTACGCGTCTCTTTAACCAAAAACCGAAAAAAAATTAACAATTAAATCCAGTTGGAAACTAAACTTTTAGTTGCTAGATTTAAGTTTTCTAGCATTTAACATTTAACTAGTTCTCATTTTTAAATTATATCTTCGTTGCTTGTTCCTTTTTCTTTCACTTTTTTGTTGTTGCTTAGCTGATATCGATTAAATATTTTTATATTCAACAGTAGTCGATTTTTAGTCAATTGACTTTCCTTACAATCGAAAATCGATTTTGCAGCGTGGTTTTATTAGAACGGTTAGTATTTTATAGGAAAAAGATTTATTTCAATTTATCATCTGGTCACTCTAATCGGTTTATTAAAATGACTAAAATTATCGATAAGCAAGAAAAGTTTGTCACCAAAGTTTGAAAAGGTTAGTTGCAATTTTTATTGAAAAACTGATAACTTTAACTACAGAGTATTGCCATTGGAGTGAGAAAACACAATTAACATAATTTTGACTTAAATTTATTTATTATTTAATATAAAAATTAGAACTTCTAATTGTGTTTCGTTCCCTGGACTAAATACAAATAAGAAAGCAAGTATGTATAACACATTTCTGTATTTATAATCAATCAATTAATTACATTTAATCTTGACCATCACAGCAACCGTCGTAGATAATTTTCGATGTGCAGGCCTGAATGGACTCATCGAAAAAAGTAATCCCAATTGCATGTTAGCTCTTCCGTTTCGAGACCATTTACACAACGGATATAATTATGACACTCGTTGCTACTGCTGGTCACCAACATAGTGCCGCGTCCGTCGCATCGATTGTGAGTGCATATCACGGAAGTTGCCGTGGCGCATCCACCACGCGACTCATCAAAGAAATATCCTTCGGGGCATTGGTACCAAGTGGGATTTAAATCTTCGACAGATCCAAGATCTTTGCAATGGAAATATCCTCGGCAAGTGGCGTTATCGGTTACATAGCCTGATTTAGGCTTGGAACCGTTAAGACAAACACCATCCTTGGGGTGAGCCGTACACGCCACCGTATTGGGGGCCACACAGGTGCCGGTCTCCACATCAAAGTATTTGGTTGCCTTACTCGTTGAGCAGGATTTAAGTTCATGGTTTCCATTTTTATCGCACTCATAGTATTTACTACAATCGTTTTCATTACGGAATTTTGTTTTGTCGGGTAGAATCTCACATATATTAGCCACATCCACGCATTCCGAATCCACGCTGTACACACATGTTTGTGAGGACTCTTCAAAGTGCTGAGTACCACTGCAATAACCCGATAGAGCTTCTCCATTCCGGCAATAGAAATACTGTTGACAATCGGTGGGATCGGAGACCCAAACGCCATCCAGACCTTCACAACGATTACCACAATATGTGTTGGTGGTCACAGCATTTACCGTGCTACATTTCTGCTCAGTGGGATTGAAGTAATTTTGAGTACTCGGACAAAATTGTAGTGTGCCCTCGCCATCTATGCAATCTATATACTCATTGCAAGTGCCAGGCTTACGGATCAGAGTTCCATTCTTGAAGAGACGACAGAGCTCCTCATAGTCATTGATGGCATACAGTGAGGGTGTCAGCCACAAGACCATTAAACAAATGCCCAAGATCGGATAACAACGCATCGTGATTTCTTTCGAATGTTTCTGCTTTGTCCGATTATTGCAGACTAAATTGAGATGTGCTAGCGTTTAGTGTTTATATTATTAACAATGAAATATGATTGCCTGATGTGTACTCATATTTGGAACTTTATTACCTGTCTATTAAACGGTTCAAATCTTATCAAAAGTTTCTTTCTTACATACATAAGTATACGTGGAGAGAAAAGTGTCGTTTCTTTACCAAAAAAAAAAAAAAAAAAAACTAAAACCGCAAATCCCTTATCATCTACTCATATGACCATTCAAAGAAAAGAGCTTCTCAAAATTTAAAAGAACTTGCAATAAGTTTTAAAGTTTTAAGTATTTAATAAGACTATTATTATTTAATAATGAATGATCTTTAGGCATCTAATACTGAATCTATGGAAATATTTAGTTTAAATTTCAGAATATGATTAAATTTAAACCCGTTTTAACTTTTGAATCAAATTTTAAAGTATAAAATAAAACGACATAGGTTTCTATGAAATCGTACTATCTTATATATAAAATATACATATATTTTTTTATACCTAGTGTATACTCCTATTCCAAATCATTTGCGACATCGAAACGGACAATCTATTGGCGATACTCCTCAATAACGACTTACGTTCACTTTTATCCCACAATCAATTGTCGGAAATCACAACTTAAGCCTTGCTAATTAATTGATCTATAAAAATATATACATACATAAGAACTATTCCCACATGTATATAGATTTTCTAGCCAATCAGTAGCAATCATAGAAGCAGCTGAGCGAGTCACAAGTTGATTGCGTATTTTGTCATCGTAAAATTGTCAAATTGATAAAAAAAAAAAAAACCAAAACAACAACACAAAAAAAAAGGAAAAAAAATTGGAAAAATACTATTTGATTTCAATTATATATTTGTGAGTCTCTTTTGATTTTTAAATTGTTATTTATGGTTAGTTATTTGGATGATTCTAATCGCATTAGACTAAACGTTCGATCGAATTGTATACCCTAACCGTAAATATGAGTTAGTTAGTTAATGTATTACAGTGGATTTGAAACAATAAATTTTCGTTTCCACATCTGAAGATCCTTAGTAAGTTGACGTAGAAACTCCTTAACTATATCTAAAGTTGATGAATGAAACATTATATATTAAGAAAAAAAGAAATCAAACGGAAAAAGTTTATGATTGAAATTTTATTTATGTTTATTTGCTGCTTTTTTAACAAATGTCAAAGGTTAAAACATTGGCCACACATGCGCCCTTCTCCTCGTCGAAAAAGTAATTGCCACAACTCTTTTCGTCTAGGGTGATGCCATCAACGCATCGTAGGTAGTGACGGCAACCCGTGGTGCTGCTCAGTACAAAACTCTTTGAACGTCCATCGCAACGATCCTCAGAGCATTTGACTTCATTGGGGGTACGGCAGGTTTCGGTAGTGCTATCGAAGAACTTATCATTGGGACACTGATTCCAGGTGGGATTTGCATCCGGAGTGCCATCCGCTTGCGAGGCACAATAGAAATAACCGCGACATGTGGCACCGTCCGTTACGAATTTGTTGGCATAGGGCTTCTTTGCAGTGCCACACACGTCCTTGGGCAGCGGATGGGCAGCACAGTCAACTTTGGCTTTAACCACACAACTACCCGTACTAGCCTGATAGTAATAGCCACTATCGCAGGTCTTTGTGGTCAATTTACCCTTGGTGCAGGTGTGATATTGATTGCACGCCTGAACATTGTCGAAGTTCACACTGTTCTTGACAATGCTGCAATAGTCAAAGCTAAGGACACTGCAAGCCGATTCATATAGACGGGTGCAGGCTTGTGTGGTGGCATTGAAGTGTGTTGCCTCCGGGCAAGTGCCATACATGGGTGTCTCCTCATTGGCGCAATAGTAGTAGCCATAGCAGGATTTGGGATCGGCAACGAATTTCTCACTGGCTCCAGCACACGAGACTTGGCAAGTTGTATCGCTCGATAAGCTCTTTACGCATTTTTCCGAGTCCTTATCAAAGAAGGCCGTTGATCCAGTGCAACTGCTATAATGACTAGTGAAATCAATGCAGGTTATATAACGGCTACAAGAGTCTGGATCACGGATGACAGTGCCATTGGAGAACAAACGGCAAATGTCCTCATCTCGAGCATCTACCCGGCTTGATAATAGGGCCACCAGACAGAGGCTTAGCCATACTATACGGATAAACAAGTACAAAGACTGACAACTTAAATCGGCAAGTAGTTAATATTTAATTAAAATTCTTACAATACGAAGCATTTCCCATTGTCGAACGTCGTTGTGTATAGTAGCTCAAGTTGATTCTAACTAAATGCCCAAGCAGACCACAACTCTCATTAATATTAAATCGAAGGATCAGCAATACTTTTTATTCAATTGCTTTTATTCCCATGTATGATAAGCGAATTGAATTCATACTTAAGAAGATAAGATTAAACACAAAAAAAAAAAACTTACCACATGTTGGTAAACAAAATTTGTTGAATTTATTTATTACTTTGGATTTGTTGAAGTTCATCTTGGGTCTATATGTATCTTAAGAATTGGATTTAACCGATACTTCTGAAATTCTTATGTAAATCTAATTTTTATTCTATTTGAAATAAATAAAGTAGACTACAAAAATCGAATCAGTATCGAACAGTATACCATTTATCCCATATATCTACATAATATATACATCTATCCAATCGATAAGCTGATTAGTCTTGACAAAGTCTTACATTTTTCCTAGCATACTTTCAGTGCCAACATTCCCGTTACTTGAAATAAATATTAATAAAAACAAAAAGTTAACTTTTAGGCGAGATTAAAAAAAATGAACAATTGCACTATGGGGAATGAGCTGTAAATTTGATTATACAACTTGAAATTTTTTAAAGGTAGGTAAATCGGCAAAGGAACAAACAATTGTTAAAAATACATAATTTTTTTAACAAAAAACATTGATTATTTAATGTAGCGAACTTTGTTTTGGAAGACTAATTATATTGCTGATTTTGTGAAATTTTACTTTGGGTTTGTGAAAGTGTAAATATGTATTAATTGCATTTCTTCTTCAGAAAAAATCTGTTGAAGTAAAATCTATTCAAATTATTCAAAACTATTCAAAACTTTGTTAAAATTCGTTCAGTATTATTTTTGTTTGATAAATTTTCCGCATTTTGAAAATAGTTTAAAATTTAATTGCTCAAACATATCTAAATAATGCCTAAAAGTATGCAACCATTTTCTTTTAAACACATGTAATTGTAGAGCGGTTGGGTGGAAGGTAACAGGCGTGGTCGCTTTAGAAAAAGAGAAGAAAACCAGAGGGCCGGGGCTAACTTTGACCGCGTCAAAGTTTGTATACCCTTGCAACTTTTTTGGTAACTCTTTCCTTACCTATTAGCCAATGTTTAATTTGAAAACAATCACGTTAAAAGTAACGAAGTTATTTACAAAAGTCACTGTTTTCGCCCGATCGTTCCTATGGGAGCTATATGATATACTCATCCGATCTTGATTAAATTTGGCACAGTCGTTAATAAGCGTAATAAACTCTCTAATATTAAGTTTCACGGTAATAACAGAGAAAATAACAAAGTTATTGAGAAAAGTCACTGTTCGTGACTTTGGTGTTTGTATGGGAGCTATATGATATAGTGGTCCGATCCGGCTGAATCCGAGATATACAACGCCTGCAGTATATACAAGCCTACGTGCAAAATTTCAGCTCTGTAGCTCTTACGGTCTAGGAGGAGTTTGCGTTGATCCAGACGGACGGACGGACGGACGGACGGACGGACGGATATGGCTAGTTGAACTCGTCTCGTCGTGCTGATCAAGAATATATATACTTTGTATGGTCGGAGATGCTTCGTTCTATTCGTTGCACACTTCTGACCAAAATTAATATACCCTTTTTGCAAGGGTATAAAAAGTGCTAACATGCTTAATTTGACAAAATCTAATTCCTAAATGCAATGGAAAGTTAATTTCATTCGGTGACAACATTTTTTATCTGTGTCGGAGTAAAGTTGAAAAACATTAATGCCTAAAAATCTTTTAGGGCATCCAATTAATTAATTAACTAATACTCCACATAACATTTAACATGTGTTGAATTCGAATTTAAGCATCATATATTCTATTTTTGTTTGAGTCATGTGTTAAAAACATGTTATCCAGTTTTCATTATTTTTGTCGGTTGTATGTACATATATGAATAGAGGAAATATCACCTCATACAAAAATGTATCACTTATTTTTTCCAAACTGGGCACTGACGAAACCAGAGCTAAATGTAGTTCGAATTGTCGATTTTCCCTTTAATGTTTTTTTTTTTTTGCCTTAGATGTCCTTTTACAACACTAATTGTAGGTCCTTTCCCTTCCATGTTTAATGAGATTTGACCAAGTCATTTTGGTTAATTACTTTTGGGACATTTTGTTACTCATCCCCAACCTAATTCACATTCAAGTGCATTCGAAAAGCAAACTTTATTTCGTCATATTCGAGTTCAAAGTTATGTATGAAAGCAAATGGTAAAGACAAATTAATTTTAGAATGCCCAAGAAAAGAACAAAGTGTCATCAAAAACTGTCATAAGGTACTTCAGTAAAAGAAAAAAAATGTATTCTATAAAACTGATTACCTCAATACCGGGAAACGCCATCAACAACAGCGACAACCGATCAATAAGTGCCATTAATTACCTAAAAAAAAAAAAACCAACAAAAATAATAATAACCATACACAATCAACTCGTGATGATGATGATCCAATATGAAAGGGAAAGGAAATCGCAAACATAGTGAGATATAATCATAGTTTAAAGTATTGACCACGTCGTTGCCTATAGGTAGTTACGCTTGAGATATATTTGGCTAAAGGATGATTTGTAAGTGCTTTAAAGGTTTTGATAGATTGAAGAATCTTATCTAACCACGACTTTTAATTACACAGTGTTTGTTCTCAGTGTGTTAGCAGTAGGGGCAGAAGGAGCTTATCTGAAAGGTTCTTCTTTATGATGTATGTGTATGTGTTTCTGTTTTTTTTTTTGCTTGTTAATTAAATGTTCCGGCTCTGGAGTTAGTATAAAAAGCCCTCGAATGGCATTTGTAGGGGTTAGTACTCAGTGTCGTGAGCAAGTTAGCGTACAATGGGAGGTACATATATCCAAAACCCGAACTTAAAGTCATCAAATAACAAACGGATAAACTAAAAGAATATATAATAATGACAATTCTTTTTTTTTATTTTTTTTTGTTTTTGTTTCTGTTCAAATTCCCTTTTGCAGCATTTAATTTAACAAAGGCCAGCTGTGGCTTGGCATTGGTGATCTGTGCACTGATGATCAGTCAAGCCAATTCATACTCGTACACCATGGATCAAATGTGCGCCCAATGGTGGGATTCCGGATACATTGGTAATCCTAGCAATTGCAGAGCCTGGGGATATTGTCAAGGTCAAAAACTGGTCAGTTGGGGAACTTGCAAAACTGGTCTCGTCTATAATTCACAGACTGGTGCCTGTGCCAATGCCTCAACGACAATTTGTTCCACTAGCATTGAGGACACCTGCCAAGCGGCCAAAAGCCCCGTCTATCTAGCCAATCCCAATAATTGTACAGAATATGCTTATTGTTATGGTAATGGTACATACGGCATTACTGCTTGCCCCAAAAATCAGATGTTCATGGCGAATTCAACAGCATGCAGGTATACATCGACATGTCCCCAGGACACTATTTGCCGTTTCATGAAATCGGACATTTTTGTTGGTAATCCAAATAATTGTGGAAGCTATTTGCAATGCATCAATGGTGCAGCCGTTCCTGGCACATGTCCCACGAAGTATCCAAATTATAACGCCGCCACTGGTCGCTGTGAATTGGAAAGTACCTGCAGTGACTCGGGTACCAACACAGATTCAACCACACATCCCAATGCAACGACAGTTTGTCAACAGTATGTAACTGCTAAAGCTCTAGAAGACACTGTTGCTGATGATGATGAAACTGCTGCAGATGATGATGAAACTGCTGCAGATGATGATGAAACTGCTGCAGATGATGATGAAACTGCTGCAGATGATGATGATGATGATGATGATGATGATGATGAAAGTTCCAGTACCACTGAGGCATCTACAACACAATACTTTACCGATAACACAACTTGTTCTGGTTACTATGCCTGCAAGTCCTATTCATCCGTTGGCCTTTGGAACGCTTGCAAACAGGGCACCCATTTCGATCCCTCTCTCAAAAGTGCGTTTCCCCAGCCGCATACGATTGTCCCTATAATCGTTGCAATAACATGGATATTACATTCATGACCAAATATAACTCAACATGCAACAGTTATGTAAACTGCAATACCCTTGTTGTCGGTCAATGCCCCTCTGATAATCCTTATTTCAATGAGGTTAAGGGCTACTGTCAGGCTAGTGACCCAGAGTATGCAATTTGCGCTAAGGTTACCACTAAAGCTGTGTAAAAACTTTAATTCATATTAACAAACTTTCACAATAAATCCATTAAGTGGCAAATTAAAAAATGTATATATATATATATCTTGTTTCAAATTAATACACAGTATACAATGCACATATACATACTTACGATGGGGTCTCTTTTGTTTTACTCATTGGGTTGGCAAACAGACGAAATGAAGCACAAGCGATCTTTCTTACTCCACAATGGACCTTAGAGGGAAAGTCAAGACTAATCCTTAGTAAATGTTTTATATTGTTACCAACGTATAATCGTTCATTCACTTGAGAAATACTTATTATGGAATGCAATTTAAGTAACAAAGGAACAAATTCAAAGACATTGATTTCATGAGATTCAGGATAATGATTGCTTTAAATTTTGTTCTATCATATGTTAACTTTTTATTGCTCATCAAACCAAAAGACTCAATCATAATTGCCTTAGCAACATGGCTATTGAGTACCCATATATGTACCTATTATACTTGTTGGTTTTTTTCCCCTTCGAATAAAGTAATAAAAAAGCTAGAGAGAGAGAGAGGGAGAGAAAAAAGAAATAAGAATTTCCAATCAATTGCTTGAAATGCATTTCATTGTGTTTCATGTGACAAACGATTTATATGTACGTAGAGAGTAAGTAGTCTCGACATGTAGACAATTTCCCTATCGGATGGGAATCGACGACAAACAAATGTAGAAACATGTTTTAGTACCTATTTTGTTAGTTCTTTGAAATCTCTTTGCTGGAGTGCCACGAACAAGAATGAAGACATTGATATTGCCGTGTAATTTACATGAATTGATATGAAAGGCAGCTATCAGAATGACTCGATCGATCTCCTTATCGCCCATTTTGGGCTCTGATTGGAGATTGGAGAAGAGACAGAGGCACCGCTCACCACAATCGACAACATCAGCATCATCATCATCATCTTTGGGTGTCGTTTGTGCCGTGTGTGCATTTTCCAAATTGTTTTTTTTTGCATATTTAAGGAGGCGTTGTCACCGTATCAGTCATCAGTATCAGTTGTGTTGTGGTAGCAAGCGGGCAAGCAAACTTAAAGGATATACATACATATACAAACATCTATCGAATTTACTCAAGGATATTGCCAAAAATGAAGCGAGGTAATGACGAACCTTCTTTGTATGAAGGGTAAAAAACAAATGCTGTTGTTGTTGTTGTTGTTGTTGCTATTTCATCATTAATGCCATCACCATCATCATCATTTCTAGCTATTACCATTCTGGCTGTTACCAGCTGCCTGTTTGCTGCAACAGTGGCCACCACCAGCAGTAAGACCCTGACCAATTTCAATTCGCTAACGGTAAGCGAGATGTGCGCTTTGATGCCATGGGATACAAGCTTCCTGCGACCTAGCACTTGCGACCATTGGGTACGCTGTCCAGATAAGGAGAACGCATTGGAGGAGGGATCCTGCGCCGCAGGACTATTCTATAACAAGGAACTGGGACGTTGCAATTTGGCTGATGGTGTTTCATGTCCCTATTACGGCGAAGATACGACAACCAACACCAATGTCTGCGCCAATGAGGTGGATGGCACTTTCATTGCCGATACCACAAGTGAAAATTGCCGTGGATATATACTCTGCCAATCGCATAAATCGATCAAGGCCAATTGCCCCAATGAATTGATCTTCAATCCAACTTCCCGTTCCTGTGTTTATTCCACACAATACACTTGCCCCGTGACCAACAAGAGGATCAGTACACCGGCTTGTCGTGCTGTGGCCAATGCTACACGTCTGGCCCACAATGAACATTGCGAGAAATATTACGTTTGCATCGACGAGATGGCCGAGGAGCATGAGTGTCCCGTTCAGATGGCCTACGATGTGAATCACGGACGTTGTGTCTCAATCAGTGAGGTCACTTGCTATGCCACCGCCGCCCTGCCCGAGCCGGAGAATACCTTCTGTCTGGATACCGAGACAGGCAAAGCTCTAAGCGGTTACTTTGCAGACAGCGAGTCATGCAGTTCGTACTACATCTGTGAGGAGCCCGTCAAAGGGGTACATGATAAGGAACCAAAGCATTTGGCCTGCGACCTTGGCCAGTATTTCGACTATGTGAAATTGTCGTGCCGCGACCGCCTCAATGTGCGCTGCCTGCTTGATCGTTGTGTGGGCAATACGTTGGACTATGTGAATGTTGCTGGCGACTGCCAATCATATGCCCGCTGCTCGAATGGCTCCACCGTGGGCACTGGCCGTTGTCCCGATGGCTATTATTTCGATGAGCGCAGTCAAGGCTGCACCACCACAAACCACAATTACATTGCCTGTTCAGCCTAGATAAATATATATATACATACTTATTTATATATGTATATATCATCATCACAGCTCGAGCAGTGTATAATTCAGCAAATAAAACTAAATCACAACAAAAAAACAACAAAAAAACACACACAAAAAAAAAACAACAAAAAAATAAACACAACTAACATACACTGTATCTTTTTACCCCCGTAATAATAAAAAGAAACTTCGTAAAATCTTGGTGGAGGTCATAAAAAGCACCACGCATGTATATTTCATTGATTGATTTCTATTAAAAGGCAAACGGGAAATGTTCGAGGGGCGATAAAAATTCATGTCTCCAAGAAGACGACTCATGAATGCATGTATTGGCTGCTTCTATCATGTTATTACACCATCAACCAACATATCGTTCCGTTTACCTAGCTTCTTTCTCATTCGTCTCATTTTTTTTATTTTTTGGTTTGATTTTGGCAATCTGTTTCTGTTGCGACAGTTTCAGAATGCCTGCCAAAAAATGTCATTATCAGTTTTTGGAGCTTTTAATTAAAGAAGCACCCAATATCAAGTTCGAAGAATTCGGTTTGCTGATTTTTGATACGGACCCACCCCAAAGAGAAATCAGATAAGCTTAGTTTGAACGTGCCGAAGTCTCTATACCCTTGCTGAAGTCCTTGTTTATTCACTTAATTACTTGCACCTACTTTCTGTCTCTTTCATATTTGAAGCATCTTGTACTTGAATACCTTATTGGGTTATTTCAAATCATCTTTCCGTCTTTCCCTTTCACATTCGACCTTCATTTGTTAGCCATCCATTTAAATACCAATTTAGAATCAACTGTGCATCTCTCTCACACACATACCTCTTATAGGAATTGGACTTTAGGTTTCTCTGCTTCATATGCATCGCATCAATTTTGTTATACCCCATTTAAGTGTATGAATGTGAAGAACAAGCGGGGAGTCCCATAGTTTCAGCAACAATGATCTATATTCTATATATCTATAGAGATGACTCAGGGATTTTCAATAGAAAGTGCACATAAAACAATATGTATATCCCATTATTCAAAGGTCTTCAATCATCACGAAATTTGTGTATATATGTATATGTATTTATAGAAATATGATAAGACTCGCCTGACATTGACGATTTGTTTGTTTATTTTTTTTCTTTCCTGAAACTCACGCTAAGTGAGTGTCTAATTAAAAACTAGTGCGTTATCTAGGATTAGGTGTCTGTCGACGATCCACTGATCGTAGTCGACGAACTTGCCTCACTATTCCCCGACGACGACGAGCCATCTGTCGCTGTTTCGCTTGTTGTTGTCGATGATAATGAGGATGATGATGATAGCTCGCAGGCTGGATAAGATATCACCTGCGTAGTACAGCGCTGAGTCATCTCATCGAAATACTCATCGGCGGGACAAGTGCCGCTGCCGATGCTAATGCCATCCTGGCAGATCAAATATCCACGACAATCATCATCCGACTCGTTGGCCAATTGAATTGTCGAATTGCCCAGATCGACGCATCTATCGTAAGGGCAGTTAACTTTGGACCGTGGCGCACAAACTCCGCCGTCGCCCGACTCGTAAAAGAATCGACCATCAGCACAAACGCCATGCTCCAAAGTAAATTCACCCGTCTCCAGTTCCCGGCAATAGTAGTAACCATTGCATGTGGCATTATCCGATATAAAATCACCAGCCTTGCCGCAAATCCCACTTGCTACAGTGATGGGTGGGCTCTCCGTAATTGTGCACTCCACACTCTGCGGATAGACGCATTCGGACTTCTGGGCATTGAACAGAAATGTTCCCGGACAAGTGCCGTTAATGATCTTGGTCTTCCAGCACATCTGATAGCCATTGCAATTATTTGTATCCTTTATAAAGACACCATCGGGCAATATATTGCACAAGCTATCCGGATCCATTTTCTCTTCGCATGGAAAGTCACGGATGCAATGCATTGTGGCAGGATTATAGTTCATTCCACCAGCGCAGGTGCCATGCGATCCAGTGCCATTAATGCAATAATAATATCCATTGCACGTATAAGGATCAGCGGCAAAGCCATTGGCTTCTGCCGCACAAGGTTCACTTGATATGCAATCAATACTACTGGAATCCACACACGTTTCGGTCTCTCTGTCATAGAAAAGATCACCGGTACAAGTACCTGTAATGGGCTTCTCGTCAATACACTGAACCCAGGCATTGCAGGCCCTCGGATCATTCATTTTTGTCCCATTGGCGACAAGTGTGCAGATCAAATCGGGATCAAATGTGCTGGTAGCCGTTGCAGCTCCAACCAATGCAGCTCCAATACATAATAGTCGCAAGATGAAATCTAAAAAAAAAAAAAAACCACAGAAAGAATGTTTAAAAATTTTCAAATTTTCTCCTTCGAAAAATGACTCGTTTGTCTCATGTCTGCCGAAGTGAACTACCGGAATTGCTTATCCCTAGATATAGTATTTCTAGCTTCTAGTTTATTGATAAAGAAGTCATTGAAATATTTAAAAACGAAAAAAAAAACCCAAGTGCCTAAATTTGATCGATCAATTAAAAATGTTGTATATATCAAACATATGTATCACGGTCGTTTATGTACGTACTCATGCTCTGCGGGGAAAAAAGTGGAGTTTCTCGAATTGAAATTGGTCAAAGAAAAAAAAATCACAATTCGAACCACTCGAAAGACCACGACCAACTGAATGGCACCCCGAAAAGGCGTTGTCATTAAATATTACAGGTGACGCTGCTTCTTCTAGTCTCTGCCTTTTTCTTGCGGTTCACCTGGGGTAGTGAATACATACATATTTAAATCCCTATAAATTACTTTTTGAGCCGACAAGTGTCGTCAGTTGTTAATTTTGGGTTTGAATACTATTTTCCTCCACGTTTATCAAGCATTTCGCCCATTAATGCCTTTAACTGTTTGACAATTGATAAATTTGGGAAATCCGACACGAGCGGCGAGCTGGTCTGGGCTCTGGACAGATAAGTCGATGTGAGAATGGCCTAAAAATATTCCCAAAAGGCAGCAGCCTGAAGCACAGTCAATAAATTTAAATGATTTCATTTTTTGATATCAGTTTTGATTTTGATTTTGATTTCAAACATGAACTTTAGTCAATTAAAGTCCATCGTCATGATCATCATCATCATCATCAGTGCTTCAAACTATTTCGAAACATTTGTCAATGACATTTCGAACAGGAAGTGCGTAACGCAATCTTTCTAAATGTTTTCTTATCTCACAGTCTCAATTTCTCGAATTCGGACTAAATAGAAGTATGTCTACATGATATAGATATAGATTTTATATATTTACCAATTACTTTTGTCTTTCTGTCTGTCTAGACTCTAGAGTGTAGAGAAATCACATGTCGTATACGTAACAAGAGAGTTTTCAAGGAAAACATCATTATTAAAAGGACCTTAAATCTTATATATAAATAGATTACTTATGTTTGTTTTTCTTCTTTTTCTTTATACTGTAAACAAGAGATACGTAAACAAGCATTTCACTTTGATGTTTCTTATCTATTGTGATTTATTAGTATAATCAGTTAAATTTCGTGTTTCTCTTCTGTGGTCAATATGTTCATTTGAATGGCCAAAGATTATAAAAAACAAAAACAATCGATTTATGATGAGGTTTTTTCAACTAGTGAAAGTCCATTCTATTGTTAGTGATTCATGTATTATTATTATCGCTTTATAATGCCTTCCATTATCAAATATCTAAGGAAACGCTAGTCTCAGCATTACGTTAAATTCCATTAATAGTTCATCATGAGTTCATTTCACCGCCGTCTTCAATAAATGTCATATATATCTTTTGACAGCGATACGAAAAGGAACATTCTACAACATTTTATTCAATGACATTATCGTTTTCAGTACGATCAGATGATTTTTAAGCCATTACTAGCCACTAGATGTCCATTTTGGCTATACCTAATTGATCATTGATTTTCCAGAAAAAAAAAATTCAAATTATTTTCCCCAAATGATTCATCCATTGCCAACTTCCCCGTTTATTATATTATTGTTTAACATCGAAACTCTATCGAAGACCCCATCGATCATGCGAAAATTGAAATTTTGCTGGAGGTACAGGAGGCTTCTACAATTGATCATGTCTTCTCTGCGATGGATCATCGATCAATTTCAATGCTAAGAGTACTCATGAGTCTATGATAAGTTAATAATGCCCAAAGTTCTATATAAGACCACATGGTTATTTTAATTTCGAATTAGTAAACAAAAATATACGATCGATGATCATGTTGGGTAAGTCCGATATTTTCGAAGACAGCAACGCGACATTTTGTTCTATTTCAATTACAATTGAAATTTTGTCAACTAGGTGGATCTAGCAATACAATTTGCCTAGTCGTGCTAGGGCTAGTGCTATGCGGGTGCACGGCTCCGGCTGCAGCGAATGTAAATATGAGTGCCCTGTGTCTTATGGTCACGGATGGGTTGTATGTGGCTAGTGAGACTGATTGCTCCAGCTACTATCTCTGCGAAGGAGCTGTGGCCACTTTGCAGACCTGCGGCAGTGGGCAATACTTTGATAAGAATGCCCAGCAATGTAATGTCGCCTCGCAGGTAGCCTGTTCGAGTGGCAGCAGCGCAACACCGTGTGCTGGCAAAGCCGTTGGAACCTTTGCCCCGACAAATAACTCCTGTACCGATTACTATTATTGCGGTGCTGCCGGAGCCCAGCGTAGCAGCTGCCCCAATGGCGAAAATTTCAATCCCAATACGATGTCATGTGTTTGGCCCAGTCAGTATCCCTGCTCCACGGTCACTGCCAGCGATGGTGTTAGCGCTGTCACTCTCAATCTCTGTCAAATGATCAAGGATGAGGTCTATTTTGGTAGCTCGGATAGCTGCACAGCCTGGAACTATTGCAATAACAATACCCTCGTAACCGGCATTTGCCCCAATAGCATGGACTTCAATGTGGCAAAGGGTATTTGCGATTACGCGGTGGATACTACATGCTCACAGGTCACCTACGATCAGTCATTGTCGACAACTGGTGCCGGCAACTGTGGCACAGTTGGGGAGACCAAGAATGCCACCGCCTGCAATCAGTACTATCTGTGCCAATCGAGTGGCGTCTACACTCTGCAGACTTGCTCCCAATCGGGCTATTACTATGACACCATTAGCAAGATCTGTGTGCCACGTATGAGTGCTCGCAACCAGTGCGATCGCTGTGTGGGCACTACCAAGACCTTTGTCAATGCCTATTCCGCAACCAGCTGCAGTGACTATCTCTACTGCGTCAATGGAGTCCAGCGTGGTGCCGAACAGCAGTGCCCATCCGGTTATTACTTCAACGAGGATTCGGGTGACTGTGTGGTTGTGGATCCTGATTATGCCTGCTGTACTCCCAGCACCGCCACAAACAGCACCACTACAGCTTAAAAGCATTATTAACACATATCCAAAATTCTTATTTTTTTTCGTACCTTTAAATTTGCAAATAAAATGTATCTTCAGCTTCAAAAATTACAATTAGCGTTTACTTTAATTTTACTATAATGTCTCTGGAAATCCTTTCGAAGTGGAAGAATTTGAACTCAACTCAATTAAAATCGTATCAAGATCGGACGTACGAAAGTTTTAGTATCCTTGTAAAGTATTTGTGTTACTTTTTCCCTACCTAGAGCTGTCAAAGTGCTATATCCTTTAAGGCAATAAAAATGTTTTTCCAATTCCTTATAAATAAATCTAGTAATCTTAATATGGACTATTGATCATGCTGTAAAAAACTGTAAAAATTGTTAATAATCGCATAAGAAACAAAGCTGATTAAAATTAAATTTCAGACCGATCAATTAATGCTATATGACATAAATTGTTGTGCGATCATGATGAAATTATTATGGCACAGTCATCTTCAAGTGTTTCAAAATGTCAGAAGTTGAATTTTTGTTGACAATCACTTGAAAAATAACAAAGATAATCATCTTAAACTTTAGACCGATGGTTCATCTACATATGCATATGTAAAAGTAAACCACAATCCTTTGTTGCACACTGTAGACCATAAGAGGATTATTTTCATTAAGACGGATACATAAATGGATATGGATATAAAAATTTGTTTCTTAGTGGTTCTATGGTCGATTAAGTGATCACAGCCTCCCTTTATGCTTTTTGGGTAGAAAAATCATTCAAAGGACTAACCAAATTCCAAATTTGACTCATGATTTTTCTTTCACTGACTATTATGCCATAATATACATTCGTAACATATACTTTTAATTACCAAATAATATATTTTATTGCAACAACCATTTGATAAAGTGTATGCTGATGGTTTTTTTTCCTGTTATTCATTTGGATATTTAATGTTTATAGCACACATTCGGAACCCCTTTACATTAGATAAAATCCAATAGCCCATTGATAAGTAGTAGTAGTGAGTTTGTTTTCGTTTTTGGTTTTTTGGGGATATGCCCATGAAAAAGAAAAAAAAATGGATATTGCTTGCCTTAATATACATATGTACATCATATAGTTGGTAGAAATATAATTCTCGTGATGGAAAATTATCACGTCATAAAACTGATATGAGCCGAACATTGATTGTACCATCGTTTGTTTGGGTTTTGGGTTAGGTTAATTGATTGATTGGTGGTAGCAGAGAAGCCTCAATAATGCTAGAGTAGTACTTACAACTTAAGTTTAATTAAAATTGGTAAAACAAAAAACCAAAAATTTACACTAAAAAAAGTCCAAAGCGAAATAGGCAACATGATACGATGATTAAGTTTATATAAAATTAAAAGTTGTTTCGGCTTGTAGAAACCTCCATAATTCTTAAGAATCGTGCGTTTCGCTTATCAAACTTATCGGCAGTCCCTCCAAAAAAAGAAAAAAAAAAAAAAAAAAACACCACAAGCACTAAGTATATATGATCTCGATGCGAAGACATGGAATCGAACTATAAAAGACGACAACCTGAAAACCCTGTCATTCAGTCAGTCTTTAGTCTTTGCTAAATCGTCAATAAGTTTATCAAACTGAGCGAGTAGACAAAAAAAAAGGCACTTCAAAAAGAAAACGAAAATGACGACAGGTATGTGAAATTATCATCAGCAGTCTTTTGTGTGCCTGAGGACCCCCACTTAAAATTTTATACATTATTGCTGATATGTCTAGGTAATTCTCGCCTATTTTTCCTCGTGAGCTTGACAATACTTGGCTCTGCCCTATCCGCTGATGTTCTTGAGGGCAACTACAATGTGACAGCCTTCTGCACAGTTGTGCCCGTTGGCACACTTCTGGGCAGCATTGTGTCGTGTGATTATTACTATGCGTGCACCAGCACTGGACCAGTCAACACATCCTGCTCGGCTAACTACTCCTTCGATTTGGCCAATCAGAAGTGCAATCCCACAGATCAGGTCACCTGCTACTATGGTGTGGAGAATGTGTGCGCTAGCATAACGGGCAAGGGTTGGGTACCCAACACCGGCACCTGCAATGGTTGGATATACTGTGAAAATGGCGAATACGCAGGCAACGGCACTTGTGGCAGCAACCAGAAATTCGATGAGGCCTCTTCAACTTGTATATATGGTAAATGTCCCACTGTACTTGCCACCACCGATGGACCCACTCTGACAAGCAATTGTGAGGTTGTTCCACCTGACTTTTACTTTGGCGATACCATTGATTGTAAAAAATGGAATTACTGCACAGCAAACAAGTCTGCCGAAACAGGAGAGTGCACCTCTTCAGTAAGTCATCAGAATGAACGAGGAAAATCGATCTCCATACTAAAATGACATTGTTTCATTTGTTCTTTCAGGCATTCATTGTTGAATCAGAAAGTTGTGGCTACGATAATAACAATGTATGCAGTCGCGTCACCGAAACTGAGCTCGGCACCGCCACAGGAGAGTGCGGCACAAATGGTGCCGTCAAAGGTGATAGTTCCGTATGTGGTACTTATCTGCAATGCGATGGAACATATTGGCAACCGTTATACTGTGCCAGTGGTTATTACTTTGATACTCTTAACCAGACATGTCTTCCTCGGCAAGAGGCTGTTGCTACACCTGGTTGCGATCGTTGTCAATATGCGACCAAAACTTGGGTTAATGCTGTAGATAATTCAACATGCAGCAATTACTTGTATTGCAAAAATGGAGTAGGTGAACCCGTCTCCTGTACTTCAGGCAACTATTTCAATGAGGAGAAACAGGGATGCGTTTCAAATTCAACCTTGGTGGCCTATGCTGCAGATCATGGTGCTTGTCATGGAGCGGGTTCAACCTCCGACAATTCCACAACAACTCTTTCAACCGAAGACAACGAAACCACCGAAGCAACTGAATCAGGCGCTGATGAAAAGTGAGAATACCACAAGCAATATAAATAATACATACATATGTGTATATATATTTCCTTATGTCAACCACTTAGTTTTCTATTAAATACTTTGATTTAATTGCATTGTATAAGATGACTTGCAAATTTGCAAATGGTTATACATAACTGACTAATGGGAAAAAAATTAAAAATATATATATTTATTGGTATATGTATGTATATCTACTCTGATTATCCTGTCTTCTTAAAAACTAGCAAACTTTGAATAATATTAGAAAGAGAATGACGTAAATTTTAAAAAATATGTAATATTTTTTTCGGTTTTTCCAAATATCTTTTTTCAAGGTTTGCCTTTTGGTATCCTGTCTGCTTAGAGCACACAAAAGATACATTTCTTATTGATATTCAAAACGAAAAATGTAGCATACTTTTAGGCAAACTGACAAATTTTCGCAAATATGCATACAAAAAAAAAATTTGAATTTTTTGTTTGTTCAACGTATTGCTGACTTTATACATACATATGTACTTATATTGACTAAAATATTATCTGCAAGAACAAAAAAGGGTAGATACATACATATATGGAAATTCAAGTATTTACATATGTATGTACATATAAAATACAAATGCAAAATTGTAATTAGAGGAGTTATATTTACACCAATATAATCTACTTATGTACATCTACATAAGTATGTATATACATATGTATGTATAATAGATATATGTAAATTCAATCCAAAATATAGGAAATATTTGACATTCGATCAGTTAAAGTGATGTCATTTCCTTAACGCAGTTGTCAAGAATGCCCATGAACTTAAGAGCATATTAATTCTATGTATGTATGTACATACATAAAAACATACGTGTACAAATGTGTGTAAGGTATGTATGTATATGTGTGTATTTTGTACTTTGGGTTGATTTGAATTTATTTTTTTAAACGACTGGACTCAATTCGCTAATCGGCTAATCGCGGCGTCTTGTTTAATAATTATATTCAACCCTCTCATTTTCGACTGGCGTATGGTGGTCGTTGGTCAAGCGCGTGACTCATATCCGAAAATGGTGAGAACCACCGAATATCCATAAAATGCATTGATCGGCTTTGTGATACCTAAAAACAGAGAATCATTTATATACATTTTTAGGATAATTTTAATATAATGCATTCAAAATGGTCGTTTAGGTCTATAAGAGTATATCGGAACGTATTTTTCTTATATATAAGACTTAAAAATTAACGTCGCCCAAAGTACGCAAAGGGCCTGTAGATACCCTGAGATTTTGAGCACAAAAACAGCTGATACTTCGAAGCCGCGCCGTCGCATTTTGCTTAAACACACACATCGACATTTCCTCAGCTGATTTGCCCTCTCTGTCACTGTCTCTCTCTTTGTACGCTCTCATTCTGTTAATTTAGCGACTGGCGCACGAGGAAATGTTAACAGTCACTCGGCGAGTAAAACACTCATTAACATTCTGGCGGTGATCAAATGTTAATTATCTGTTAACTGTGAAGAAGTAATGTACTTTACGGAGAAAGGGTGTATAGTTTCGGATGAAATTCGCACATTTTCATACCTATTAACAGTAAGGGTATATAGTATATATGTACCTTAAAGTCATTATTTAACATACATCTGTATGTAGCTCATATTGTCTTATTGGAATGGATATACTCATGTATTTAGAGTAAAATAAAACTATAAAACTAAAGCAAAATCATAACACATATAAATAGCAATACATTTTAAGCAAAAAGAAAAAAAAAATACCGACAACAACAAACATACACATATATAAAAACTTGTTTGCCTCTCTCGGCGATCAGTCGTTGAGTTGAGTTCTTTTTGCCGCGTCGTCGTCGTCGCGTCGTCGCCGTTGCCGCGAAGTAAATAGTTTTTTTACGTTTTTTTTTGTGTGTTTTATTTTTCCTTCCTTTTTTTTTTTTTTTGCAACTGACGCATGTTTGTTCAATTCAATTAAAAAGTTTACACATATGGTGCCAATGAAACTTAAAAAGCGTCAACGCACACCAAGAAACACACATGCACACATGTTTCAAGTGACCAACAGCAACAATTTGCAGCTGCATCATCATCATAATTGTTGTTAAGAAGAAGAAACAGAAGGTGGTCACAACAGCGGACGGGTACGGAGACGGTGAGAACGGGCAGCGGCTAAAGTTAGTGCTGAAAACCTAACGGTTATTTCAAATAAATATATATACAAATGTGAATACAAGTAATATAACAACACAACAGCAATAAGTAATAATTATTAAAAAACGGCCAGCAATCAAACCGAAACGTGCGAGTGAGAGAACAAGTGTAAGTGTGCCTTCCATGTGCGTGTGTGTGTGTTTATGTGTGTGTGTGTTAAAAATGAGACAGAGAGCGCGGGAGTATGAGAGAGAGTGAGAGTGTCACGGCCCCGCTCAGCTGTCAGCTGGTTGTCAAATTGCGCAAGAGGGAGTGAGAGAGAAAGAGAGAGAGAGCGAGTGAGAGAGCTAGTACATGGAAATATGTATTTTATTTTATTTGATTTAATTTTGTCGTTTTTTTTTTTTTTTTTTTGCATATTTTTTTTTGGTTTTAATGTTGATGCCGTATATATTTATTTAATTTTATCTAAAACGCAAACAAAGCGCAGTGCCTGCGATGAGAACTCGATGTGTGTCCAAGAAATATTATAATAATGATAATAATAATAATATCGAGCAAGGCTAAAAGGGCGCAAGCGTGCAAATGTTAATGAGAAAAGGCAGAAAAGCAACACAAAAAACAACAACTAAGTAAATATCATCATCACAACAATCACACAGAAAGAGCAAACTAAAAAAAAAAAGAGTACAAAATCGGAACAAATCGGAAACAACGCACAATCGCACAGTAACACATACAAACAGCCCTCACACTTGCACGCACATATACACACACACACACACATGAAATTAAGTTAAAAGCTGATAAGACTTGAAGGGTAAATATTGCTAACTCTTTTTTGGTGTCATTTTTTCTTGGTTATAGCTTTTTTTTTTTGTGTATTGTTTTCATTTTTCTGTTGTTATTCGCCTTCTCTTTTCATTCTGAGTTACTTCAAAAGAATATCACGAAAGCTAAAACTTGATGCATTTTTCATCAACGTTAGTCGATATTGAATATATGATTGTATGTATTATTGAAAACTTACAAGTTTAACAGATTGCAGTTTTTAAAACGAGATTTTTCGATATATATTTTCTCGATTATCTCAAATATCTATCCGATCTTTATATCTGAGACAATGTAAATATCGTTTAAACTTCATAGCAATCAAGATAAATTTCAAAAAATATTTGTTACGTACCTTTACAGGGTGATCTAAAATTACTCAGATAATGGGCAGAAAACATTTTTTTCATTTGTGACTTAGAGAGTTGAAATATTTTTAAGGAACAATCCTGACCCCTCCTATTTTTGAACTAGATCAAGCAACAAAAAACACTTAAAAAGGCAATTGCTTTTACTTTACGAATTCAGTTTCATTCACAATATTATATTATAAAAGATATCATTATCGAAAGTATGATTCAGTGAATCTCAAGATTCAGGACAAACTCTCAAGTGCAAAATTGAGTTCGTCGACCTAAATACAAAGTTTCTTCTGTAGGTATTTTGGATTCGTAATTACGCCAAAATCATATACGAGTAAACGTGACTTTTTTATACCATGACATCGTATAATATGTACATAACCCCATATTATGTCAGGATTTTCCCGTACTATTTCCTGTGCTACAATAGATCGATAATAAGGTTTAACTTTAGGTTTATGAGTATATGAATGTTTTACTCTTTGAATTGAAAGACTAATAGAATAAGAAAGCATTGTTTCTTACCAGTAGATGCAAGTTCGAAATGGCGTCAGACATATTAATCATTTCTATAAATGACGCCATTTTGTTCGATAAAAGAACCTTTTTTTTAAACTATTTAGCGTTCTGAAAAAAGTAAACAGTTTCAGTTCCGATTTAAATTTGATGAAAGATCTTTTTAAAGGATTTATTTCTGTCAAGATGATGAATTCTGCCTTCCTCGTACTATAGTTTATTTTAAAGTTAAATCATGGTTGGAATAGGGCTACCTTCTATGTATTTATGTACCTTCACTTGGATTTTTGTTTATCTGTCTAAATGGCAATCGTGTGAGAAGATGAACAAATGTTGTATGTGTATCTCTTTAATACCTAAGTATACCGATTTATCTAGCATAACTAAATCGTATGTATTAACTTGCCTAGATATAAAAGTCTCGCATCTTTTATATGAAATGGGTCGACAATAAAAAATGTAAACACAATTTTCAACAGACTATCTAGAGGTAGATATACGTACATACATATGTATGTACATATATGTATGTAGAGATTTATGTTTGTATTACTGCTTATGAACAAGTATATATACAAAGCTAATGAAAATCTCTTTTGATATATATGTATGAACATATATAGGAAGAATATTTTCAAGGTTAAGTGTTGTTGGTAAGGGAGAAGAGTGTTAATTTTGGATACAATTTCTTATAGTAGGCATATGTACATAGATTATATGTGTATGTATATATGTACATATGTATGTATGTATATGTATATTAGGCATTCCTCTAGCCACTGGGCTATGCACTGGCAATATACACACATACACAGGAGATGTTTGACCATAACAAAAAATTGAAGTTCATCAGCAATGGAAGCGACGACAACAATGAAACCATGAAAACTGGTTTTTCAACAAACAAACAAACAAATAAACGAACGAACAAGAAAACGCATAACAAGTCGTCGTAACGTAATACTATACATACATTATATACATATACTTGTATAGAGATGAAGGGACACCGAGTGGTAGAGACTGCAAAAAAAAAAAATATATATGTACATACCTATATACATATATTAAAAATGTAAGATCGAGAAACCAAGATCCTACATAAAATGAGGAGAGTGTGGCTACGCACAATGAAATTGAAACCATAATAATCCCAGCAACTAAATTGAAATCGATATATCAATACAAGTGCAAGACCAAATTGTGTTTCAAACTAATTATAGCCAAGTGCAGCAATGTCAATTGACGCCTTGCTGATGCTGCTACGGTGTGTGTGCACCTTGTCTAAATATAAACCCATCCAACAATACAATGCTTGGGGCCAAAGTATTAACTCTACTACTGCTACTGCTACCACTGGAGGATTGAGCTGAAGGTGGAGCAGAAGGAGAAGCAAAAGCAAGAGGGATTACACACAGTAGTGCCAAAACCAGTGTCTTTTGTCTGAGGCAATTTGCTTTTGCTATTAATATTCTGAACATTATGTCGCCACTTATATTCAAAAGAGTCAGTCGTCACTTTTCTAAGAGTGTTTTGTCTTAAGTCCAGCCAGTAGCCAAAGCCAGAGCCACAGCCAAAGCCAAAGCCATTTGCCATTGGATTTTGAGGAGTGCCTTTAAATACGACTCATATTTCTATAATTAAATTGATTTCTTTAGCATTGTCAATCCTTCAACAATATTTTATAATAAATATTTGTTTTATTCAAGTGTTTAAGAACATTTAAATAAAAAACTTTATAGGTTAAATCAAAGTTTTCAGTTTCTTAAAAAAGAAATTGAATATTTCTGTGCATTGAGTTAACCCTGTATTATGTTGGATCTGAAAGTGAGTACAGAGTCTGGATAATGAAATTGGTCAATTTAGATTTGATAGGTATGCTGAGGGTTAAGTACTGTATTGAAAAATGTTTTAAGGACCAAATTTAGAATTTCTAATGGCATCCCTTACCAAATAACATTTTGAGAGGGTACAGTATGACAGAGTTTAGTTTAGGCCACCTTGAAAATTGCACAATTTGATTGAAAGCCAGCATTTTGTGATATCTCTTGCTACACTACTACTTTGAGTGGAGTACATGGCAAAATCAAAGTCACATTTCTATTGTTAGCTGGCGTAATCATTCAATTGAGGTGGAGGTGCACCTTCTTGCTCCCCTTCTATCCTCATCAACATGCCAAATTGAAAACGGAACCCTAAAAAAAAAAGAATCGGCGCATATTGTCGGGAAAGTAGACAAGTGTGCGAGCTTGTCTGGTGCTTTTATTTTCGTATATTTTTTTCCATTTATTTTCTTTCAAATCTTATCATACCATACACATACAAACCACACAACAACTGCCTGTTAACTGTTGTTTTTGAGCTTTGGTAGGAAATAAAAAACAACAAAAAATTGTTTCAGATAACCAACCAAGTTTGGCCGTTTCATTCGTCGCCGTCGCTGTCATTGTCGAGTTTCAGCTGATGGTCAGCAATCTAGTGAAAATCCTTTTTTTTTAGCTATCAACAGACAAGAACGAGAACAATAATCAACACATTTGAATTGCATTGTGTTGCTTTAAGTGCAGAAAAGTGAATGTTGGCTATTATTATATAGTGAAAAGAAATCAAAATTTATTCCATATGCAGTCAGGGTTTATGGAAATGCGTGATTCTTTCTCCCTTTTATACTAGGCTATGCCGCAAAGTAGTTCTGCATGATGTGTGAGTATCTGTGTGATGGGTTGGTGGGGGGACGGGGAGGGGGAGACTGCATTGGACTCGGAGTTTATCAAATGTTAAGTGGACGAAACTGCCTTTCATTCCGTCATTCGTCGTCGTCGTTAGGCCATGATAAATTGGCGGATTGCGTTTTGTGCTTTTCGCTTTTTCTATCCATCACACATATGTACAAATGTCTGTCTCTGCCTATCTGCACATATGTATAGATAGATAGGCTGACAGATGAGAGTGATGAGGGGGCGGCGGCGGTGGTGGTAATGGTGAGGGAGGGGGTCACTGGCTCCCAATGGGAGCGAAAACAAAGACGGCACCAGCAGTTGGTTGGCATTGGAAAGTGGCATAAATCAAAGGGAAACTCTCTGCACAAATCGAATATTGTCGGCCTCTCCAAGAGGATCATTTTGATTGAAAGGAGATTTCAGCGAATGTTTGGATTAAAGCCCTACAGACAGCGTATAGAGAGCCTATTGACATCAATATGGAACAGGCCACATATATTTTCATCAACTATATGCTATAATTTTGGCAAAAGGTTAAATGCATTTTGGTGTGTGGTTTGCAACGCATAAAACGCATTTGGCAGCACACTTTTGATTAGTATTGGTCGACATCATCCCATTATGGAATGGCATGAGACTAACTACTATAAACTGTAGATATACATATATCTAAATTAATTCTCTTTGATTCTAATCTCCAAATAAATCATAGTATTCCACATTCAGCAAGATCAAACTAATATTGATAAATCGATAAATTATCGAAAGTCAATAAGAGAAGATGCAACTGATAACATATCGTATTAGTACATCTCTGTGAAACGTTAGTATGAATTTTGGCACATCAACCAAACAGAATGATATTTTTTGATCGAAATATCAGAATTTGAACATACAATATTCTTATAATTAAACTGCCAGTGGATGACATTTTTGTGAACAACTGTGAGATTATCGACTGCGGAAGTGATTAGAGTAACATTTGAAAGCTCAATCTCCAAGAGGTCTAAGAATCAGCGAGTCCGATTTTAAGTACCCTTGGATTGATCATTATTTGTATGAATTACTTTACGTTGTGCGTTGCTGTAGTTTAGTTCGAGTAATTGAATTTTTGTTTCTTGATATGAACGAAACACAAGAAAAATTGATTGACAAAGCCAAGAAATAAAAAAAAAGAACCGATAGAAATAGGTAAAGATATCTGCTAATACGAACATTGGAATGTTGATAGAAGCATTGTCTTGGTATGGTTAACTGTTAAGATATAGATTGGGCTATGAAATTCAATATTTCTCACTCTCTTACTCACATTTTCTCTTTTCCTTTTTCTCTCTTTCATGTTTACTACAGATTATTGGCCTGAACATGATTTCCAGCAAGGAAACGACAAAGAATGTGGGCAAGGCGCAAAAAAAGACACAAAAGGCAAATAAAAAGCAACAGCAGAAGCAACAGCAGCAACAACAACAGCAGCAGCAACTACAACAACAACAGCAGCAGCAGCAACAAAAACTAACGAATGGCAATAAAAATGGTGGCATAAAATCGCCAACGAATGCCAAGACTACTACTACCAATAACATTAACAACAACAATAATAATATTGTGCCAAATAATAATAATACAACTACTACCACTGGTACGAATGCTATAAACGTAGCCCAAAAGTTAAAAGATCAATACGAGGCAGAACGTCGAGCACTCGGAACTATCCCACAATCCACCCGACCACCACCTGGCTATGAGAATGTTCCCAAAATGGAGCGTTCCAATAGTTTCCTACGTAACAAACTGACAAAGTTAATCAATCATATAACGGGCAGCAAAGAGAATCTATCCCGATCTGGCGAAGATGAGGAAACCAACCTCAAGACGCCATTTACGCGAAGTCGTTCAATGATTATGCTACGTCGCCCGAATCGTCGAAGTTTTATTGAACCCCAACTGGAGCAGTTATCAGAAGAGGCTGAAAAATCCGGTGACCCCATGTCTCCAGCATCGCCGCGTAAGAATTCTCTTAATGAGAATAGTGAAATTTCACCGCAATTGCGAAGACGTGCGGATACAGCGAATTCTATGGTCAAGACCCCGGCGCGTCGTCAATCTGCACAGCCGTTCATCTCATCGACGCCATTAGATGAGATGCAGCCACCAGCATCGGCAACAGCGTCAGTCGATATGCAGAGGAAACCCTCACTAATGTCCCTAAGCCAAATACAGCCCAGTGACCTTCAGTTGAATTTCCAAAAACGACGTTCCAACACTCTCCTCGCCTCGTTCAAGAGCACGTTCAGTGGCCTTAATGGGGGCAGTGGGGAGAAGAAGGAGAAGAAAGACAAAATGAATCCCAAGTGGAGTGCCTCGTTGCAATCTCTGCAGGCCATTGATAATATGGTTAGCTATGCCAATATGTCTTTCATTGATTACGACAAATTCAATGGCTATGAAAAGCAACTGGAGCGTCAGCAATCCTTGATGAGTTTGGCCGAACAGCCAATGCCAACGACAACACAATTGCCATTGCCCCCCTACAGCCATTATACACTCCCATTCCCCATCACCATCGGCCCCTGGTGATTATATCATAAGTCAATCCTCGCCACGTACACCTGCCCAGGCGCATGCCTCATCCCTGGAGGGTACACCTCGTACGGTCGTAATGCGACGCAAACGTAGTACCACTTCTCTGACAGCACGTCAGGCCTCCCGCACTAGTCTTAATAGTGGCTATAATCTGGATACAGACTATGAGCATAATCTGGACAAAGTGCACAATGTCTATCGAGAGAGTTTGGATTCACGTACTCTTGAATTGTTGAATCAGCGTACACGAAATTCCTTTATACAGGATCAACCAGTGCTCTTTGATGCCCTCAATTTGGAAGATGGATCGGTTGGACGACGATGTGCCCTCTGCTCACATCGTGTCATCCGGACGGGGAGTATGAAACAACAGCGCGATATGGTCGATGGACATGGGAATCCAAAGAAACAGGTATGTGTCTGTATATTTACCTATATTACATCACCCGTGCAAGTTTATTTACTCTCCATGAATCCTAAAGAGTTTGTGTTGTTACTTAAAGTAAATATGTATTTGATGTTTTTTTTTCTTCTTCTTCGTGCTATTTAACCTTGAAATAGTCAAATAGAAGGTTACATTTGAAGCTAAACACAATCTACTACTTAGTATTCAGTGGCTTAACTCAGACTCAGTTGTGGGCAATTCGTTGTTAGGGTCTGCTGCTGCGCCCATAAACCCTAGTTTATGAGACTTAATAAACAATTATCAATAAATTTCTCACACCAAAGGCCATTTAAGAGTTACCTCTAATACCATTATATATGAATATTCTAAAAAAAATTTTTAAATCCAATGGCTTATAACTTTTCAACTCTTCAGTTTCATTTTATAAATTATCAATGTTTGTTTTGGGCACTCAATTAGTGTAACATTTCGAATACTTTGTTTTAGTGTTGAGAATGTAAATGCAAACATTAACACGACAAAATGTTTCTATCGATAACATTACCTTTTAATGGAAAGCTGCTTTAGTGAAAAAATGACTTGAAAATTAACCTTTATATTGTCCAAATCGAAAAAGGTAGTTAATTTTGTTTTTTTTTTTTTGTTGATTTATATTCTGGATGATTGAGAATATAAATACTTTATGATTGCTTTGATATGGAAAACAAAACTAAGAATATTTACTTTTGCAACCCTGGTAATGCATACGCTCTGTTTAGTGTTGGTTAATCACAAAATTCAAACGTATTTTTTCAACTTGCTTTAGTTGACAATGCTTATCACAACTTTTTCTTAATCAGTTTTATAACATTCACACACTGATAAATTAATACTCGCAGGTGTATAGTCTAACACACATATATATTTATCTAGAAATGATGTTTGATTTATTAAAAATGAATACCTTCTAGGAAAGCCTGCTTCATATGTTGTTTCATCTTTTCTCTTGGTTACAATTCAGACTTGTTTTGTCCATTTATCTGCCCCATCCAACACCCCAAAAGTAATAAATTACTGTATTTTCGTTTTGGCTTCGTTAGTTATTTGTATTTGCCAACTGTATAGTACTAAAGATTTGTGGAGCCAATTGAACAACTTAGTTAGATTAGAAACGATCGGGGCAGAGTCAGGTAACTGTAGCTGCCATGTGTTAACAATACAAATACAAAGTACAAAGTAAAAAAAAAAAAAAAAAGATACAAATAATTTTAGCGAAAAGAAATATTATATATGATATGTAAAACGACAAAACGACACTTAGCTTGAACTTGAATATATAAACTAATTTGCACTTAAAACTGAACTATCAGTTATCGACATATGGGTGTATATAATATGGTGTGGGGGGGGTGTGTGGTATGTGTGTGTATATTCGGCGATACAGACTGATCCTCAAGTCATCTCCTCCTACTGTGCGTAGTCGGTGTCACCCTTAGAGTAGTGTATGCAAGCGAGCACGGTATCCAGCAGATAGAGAGCACCCTCAATGACACATAGCGATCCCATGGCAATGCCCACTTGACGTTCAGAATTAACATAAAGGAAACCCTCGTCGGACATGTAACCCTTCCAGTAGTGCAGGGCAACTCCTCCCACGGCAACCCACATGAAAACACCAACCACATTCATAATGGTATCGCAAAGTTCACTATAAGAGAGAAATACAATTCGATTGAGTTAGGTTTTCGAATAGACAGATGTCGATCTGTTGGACTTACCCCTTATGCTTGGTGGTGCCAAAGGCATAGGCAATTGTATGGCAGCCAGTGTAGATAAGGAAACCAACCATAACACCAGAGGCCACAATTTCCGCATCGGCACTCTTCTCCTCATTCAGATTCCAGGTGCCGCCGATTCCCAAGAATTCACCGCCATCTCCCCAACGGTATAGAAAGATGATGACCAAATTAATGACCTTAACAAAACCAGAGAGAAGATCAAATGAAACAAACAAAAAACAGGATAAGAATGAGGTCACACAATAGCAACTATTGAGTCATCCATAAACCAACCACCATTAACCACGCCCAACATTTAAACACCAAGAGATCTTGTACACATGTACAAGGTATGAGTAATTTGTTTGCTGATAAAAGTGGAGTCTTATCACCACACGTACACAACACACTAGTATGTACCCCTAACTATGTATGTATGTGTTATATTGCCCAACATGCACAGGAGCGAGAACTTGTGTGTATCCTTTAGGATTGCTTCAATCCATAAACCGAATCGCTGATATAGTTTAAACTAACAATTTCTAGTTTACACATTTTCATTTTGAAATATTTACCAGTTTCAAGGCCTTGATAAAAATTGATCCGATTGTCTCGACTGATACCATTATGATTTCGTTGATTTAACTGCAAAAAAAAAAATTTCAACTGATTTTTAGAATATTTACAAAGTGTAATTCATCACACACACGCACACACAAAGACAGATACACACTAGAAGATATCACTTTTTTGCCCACCTTTTGGTTGGGTGATGTCTGAATACACAATAAGAAAAAAAAAAAAATAATGTGAAAATGGGAAATTATTCGTTTTCGTTGCGTTGTCGCTTGTGAACTGAACACTGAAATTTTCAACGTACTCATTCATTGGGCAGGTTAAAAAGAATTTCTGTAGCTTTTGCAATCATCGAGTATAGCGCAATACCCAAGATAAGATAAGCTTTCCGCCCCTGATAACAGGTGCGCTCCACCGAAATGGGTTACTAATTGTTAGAGCTGCGCATGCGTTGGGTGCCTCCCGTCGCTGCTCTATCTAATCTCCTTATCTAATCTAATCTCTGTTTACTATATGTGCCATAGCCTTTGTTGTCGCTATGTAGCTGCGATTTTTTCCAACATGAGCCATATTACTAAATTATTAATCATGCCAAACTACAAAAAAAAAAAAAAAAAAACATTTATGCGATGCAATGCCCGCCACGGATCGAAAGTGTCCATGTGTGTGTGTGTGTCTTTGTTGAGCTCCGGAAATGTACATTCTTACGTCATCGGCGATTTTCATGGGACTTCCAGTTGTTGTTGTCGTTGATGAGGCATTCCAAATACTTAGTAATTGATAAGCCTTCTTCTCTATGCGTATTAAGAATTATTGTTTCTTGTGGTCATTTTTTAGACCTTGAACGATAACCCCCACTCCGCCAAACAACAAAACGCAAACCAAGCCAACTAATTGAAATGCACGATGCCAACTGACTGAAAATGATTAAAAAATTAAACAATAATCAAATTGAAAAGTGTTGAGAGAATCAATTGAAACTTGAACAAGCAAAATGATATATCTATACACGCATATGTACATATGTATGTATGTATGTATATGGTTAGGTACATGAATTCTAATTGTGGTTGTTATTCAGGGCAAAATGTTGTCGGTTACCCGAAATACAGAAGCGATAATGACACTGAGTCGGAGCTAGAGAGTAAGATATTCCTTACTACATATATCTACACTTTTTCTAAATATTTACAATTTTCATTCAAGAACCGTTTAGAATTGTCTCGCGTATCTATTTCGCCTTAGTTATATTGTCATCTAGGCTATCTAGGTATCTCTATATATAGCAGATATATGTACATACATATCTGCGTCTCGAGATTCGAGAAAAGTAATTTGCATTTATATAGCAAATCAGTACTATGGCAATACACTCAAAAAAATAAGAAATAAAGAGTCCAGTACCCTCAAATGTATAAAACATATGTATCTATGTATATGTATATGTATGTATGACAGATGAATTTAATAACAGTGAAGTAACTAAGGGAGGAAGTAATTGGCTTTAGTATTCTAGATTCGGACTGTAAAAACTAAAGATGCTTGCTCGGATTTGATAAGATTTTTATTTGAGTGTAGAATCCCGCTTAAAACTACTCTCGAGAATAAATGAACATAAGTATGATGTACATATATATCTAGATACTATACATACACATTTGTTGTGTGTACATATCCATCGCATTAAGCTTACGTATTGTGCGGTTGTTGTGGTCAATTGTTTATTATAATCCAGTTTAGGAATCAGTATCTAAATATAGAGTTTTGAATGCTGAATAACATGGCCAAAGTACAGCTGAACTTGAGGTTATTTTAAGTACATGTCACACAAAGGAAAACACAATTGGAAGGAAAAATGGAAAGACAAAGTGCAAGAGTTGAGAAGAGTTATTTTTTAAATTGTTTCCCACTCTAGAGAACTTCCTTTTTCATCACATATAGAAACGTTTTTTGTATTTTTTTCGTTGCTGGTCTTGTATTCAGACAAAAGCGACTTTAATTTTGGAATACCAATGTCTGTATTGTTGCTTTGATCTCTGTATGTCACTCGATATGTGTGTATGTACATACATATACTTATGTATATGTCTGTAGGTATGAATGCTGACTTTTGGTTGACTTGTAGCTGGCTTGTGTATGTGCGCGGGATGGTGCGATGAATCACTGCGAACGCGCGCCGCAGGCTGTACTACTAAAACCGGCATGCAACCACACACTCACACACACACAAACAGTCACTCAAATACACACACACACAGACAAGAAAATAGCAACAACCATAGTCATCGTTGGCGATGCCGGGCATTAACGCCGGCGCAGTTCACAATGCCAATGTATGTAAGTGTGTGTGTGAGTATCTGTGAGTGTGTCAACTTAATGTCTGAGGCAAAACAACAGCTGAAGAGTGAGCTTTTCGTGGGAGTTTCATAGCAGGGAGCATTCGATTGGCACAGTCGCTTATGCCTAACTACCAATACATGCGCGCAAACTCACTTAAGAATCATTCTTGATTAATATTGTTTAAAAGTGATAATGATCCGTTTGACGGTGATAAACACAAACGACAGAAACTTGTTTCTCAGCCAAGTTTTTAAGCTTGAGTAACTGATATTTTCAAAAGGTTCAAAAGCAGCGTGTGTGTGAAAGGTATCATTCTTCATTGGTTTTGATTTCATTAGCAGGAGGCCGTAGGTAGGAGCTCCATACAGGTAGGGATATATACATACATATGTTGCAAATACGTTCGAACATATTCATTACAATTGTAATTTTGAAATACTTTTTACACCCAATTCCATATGTGGATCACATCCTTGCCATATTTGTACAGTCTGTGGCGTCGTTAATGAGGTATGACTCTCTGACTCAATAAACCACTTTTGAATGCTAAAAAAGGTCGTCGGCTCGCAGATACCCTGCCGATGAAAAATAAGTTTTAATTGCCTTGCTTCTTTAAGCAACTTTCTCATCTCGAAGATTATAGGGTAAAATTAATCATAAATGCAATTGCCAATTAGTGTGAGGGCGGGCAAGACCTGGTCTTGGACAAATACAAATTTGGCATTAGTCTCATTAGAATGAGTCACTCAGTAAGTCAGTCAGTCAGTCAGACAGTTACTCAGTCAATTAAATAGATGAACACATGGTATTGTTTTGTTGTTGTTATTGTTATTTTTTATATTTTTTAGGAGAGAGCTTTTTCGATTTTGTTTTGATTACTTTGATTTGATTTCATCTTTTTGTTGTTTTTTTTGTTTGCCCGCGCATTGCCGGCAATGGGTTTGTTGTTGGGGCTGGCCAGTCGCCATCCCGCCATTCGAGATTCGTTGTTGCTTTTTATGAATGAAAGTTTCGTTTGTTTACTTATTTCGATGCCAATGAAGAGTCCGCATTGTGCGCATGATGAGTGAGAGCGACAGAGAGAAACGAGTGAGGAGCTTCTACAAACAAAGAGTGAGATTGAGAGAGAGAGAGAGAGAGTGAAAGCTTAAGAGTGTGAGTAAAGAGTATATGGAATTTCCATCTAAGTCTTGCCATATGATATTATATTAAATCTATTTATATATATTATAAATTTAAATACAAAATTTGTATAAATATTTTCACAAAAATTTTAAACACTTATGAGCTTAAAATTTTAGTAAATTTCCTTGCCATTCCTTTGAACCTACTAAGTTAGTTTTCAGTGTAATTAGTTTTGCAGAGAATTTAGTCTTGATAGACATAGTATGTTAGACCCGTTTGCATGCATGTACAATATCCTTTGCGTTATCCTTATCAGAGCATGTGTTGTTTTTTGTTCGCTTGCCATTCTCATCGTGATTGCGATTGCGATTCGTTCGTCCTTTCTAAACGAGCCTGTCGCCACAGAAGTCGCGTTTAGTTCGTTGGGAACCGTCGCGCTGTGCGGATGACCCAACGGGAGAATCCAGAGTGAATAGCCAAGTTCAAACATTGCGAATTCCATTTTCAAACTAGAAATTCACTCCTTCGAACGTACGAAATTTGTTCATTCTGTTTTTTTTTTTTTTGTTGTTCTTGTGTGGTGTTTGACTTTTGTCGTGAGTTGTTTTGTTGTTGTGGAATGGATTGATTGACATCCTGAGCAAAAAACACAAAGTGTGACAAAAACCAAAAACAACATAAAAATCACAGTAAATGCAGTTAGTCCAGTTAAACACTTTTGCACTTTCCCCAAAGTCAGTGGCACGATTAACAAACAATCAAAGGATAGTAAATAAACAAACAAAACAAACAAAGACCCCAATTGTCGTTGTCGCTTAATAGTAATAATAAACGAACCCAGCAAAAAGAACACACCACACAGATATTGGAATAATATTTACCATACATGTATGTATGTTTGATGATCGCAATTGTAGATGTGCTTACTAATGATATCCACTGCAAGTGCAAGACTATATCAGATATCTAAATGTGAGTGATTAAATACCATTTCCAATAACAATCGAATTCCTAAGTGCATTGAAAATAATGCAGTATGTTTGGTTTCTACACAAATGTTATTTTAGAAAAGAAAAACGGATGTCATCTGTTTAAACTCAATCTACAAGTTTAATATAAACAATATTACTCATACGACCTGTGGTACAATTAGATTTTTTATCAAAACTAATGACAAGAATATTAGTTTTTATTTTTCGCTTGATCTTTTTTATAGAATGATGTTATCTAAACTTGTTTTAAGGTTTCAACAGAATCGAGTCAGTAAAAATTTAAAACTAGTCGAAAAACTTTATACACCGTTCTGTGACAACATGTCTTATGAGTGATCTTAACTTGGAAAATTTGGAAAAATGTTGCCTTGAGCCAGCAAGTGACACTTAATTTAGTTCATTCCTAAAACATGGCCAAAAAAAAGTTTTCCTTTTAAGTTATAATAAATAGTTTTAGTTTTATTGTCTATTTGCATCAGAAATTTAAGTTGTTTGGTTTTCTGTTTTGAATAAAAAGAAACGTAGTAACTTTTTAAATATTTCTCTCCTTTTTTCCAACAAAAACCCGTTTCTTGTAAATTTGTAAAGTCTTTTAATAATTCTCTGTTTAAAAATTGATATAGATATGTAAAATCTTGGACTAACTTAGACAGGTTTGATTGATTTGTGATATTGAAATGAGAATAGCAATGTCCATTTTGACATTGACATTGTTCGTGGCAATTGAATAGGATCAAATTAAATCTGATCTTCAATTCTTTTGCTTGGAGAGTAGAGAGTGGTCTAATTGTTGTTTTAAAGATAATTTTGACTAATTGCCTGTTTGAAGAATGCTGTTGCATACTTGGAACTAAGTTTACTGTTTAAATTAATTGATCAAAGTAAGCAGACTTTCTATGATTCTAAATGGCTATTTTCTACCACAAAAGCAGTAGATAGTTTCTGTAAAAGTACTTTAGTCGTTTAGCCGATATAAATAAATATAAATTTTATCTTATCTCTTTGCCATACAAAGTCATAAATTGTTAAAGTCCAAAAAACTTTTGGAAAACTTTGCAGCTTTTTTTATTGAGTTATTCTAAGACATCAAACTTTATAATTTCGTATCAAATGCAATTAAAAAAAAAAACTATTGGTAAACAAATTTGATCAATGAAGAAATATGTGTGGAAATGCTGCATGTATAATCAGTAACTTCAATTTGCATCTAATCTGCATCTTCAATATAATCAAAAAGTAAATGTAGCATAGTTTTAGGCAGATGGATAAAAACTTCACGTAATTGAAAAACACATGTGTGCTACATATATATGCAGATAGAGAGCCTGTTCGGTTGGTTGGCTGCTGTTTGGTCCTTTTCTCACGTGGGCGGTCGGTCCATCGAGTCGAGTGTGTGTTCATATGCGACTTCAAATATGCATAAACTAATTTCAGCTTATGCAACATACTTTCAACCTGCTTGCCTGTCTGTCTGCCTGCCTGCCACCACTTGCCATGATTTTCTTTTCTTCTCTTTTCTTTTGGCTGCTTTTTTTTTCTGTGCTTTCTTTTGCCTTCTTTTGACCCAATCAACCCACGCCTGTTTTGGAGGTTTTCCATTTTTGGTAGCAGCACGAAGTGGTGTGCTCTTGTAATATTCATTACCTGGCCAAGGCGCAATGTCAGGCGCATATGTGCCTTGTGCCGAAATATTTAAATGCTAATAAATTTCGTTTATGAGCAGCTTAGCTGGACAACATCTCATCTGGCCACCCACATCCGTCCGTAACACTGTTCCAACACTCATTCGCCCCGTGGTCCCCCTCTAACCTCTTCTTGTAGCACTACTTGTATATGTCCCCCGGTGATGTCGAAATTCAATAAAAGGTGCAAAGTCAGAGATGAACAAAACAAGAGCAGCAACAACAAAAATGCCAACGTAAAATTATTTATGAGCCACAGAACTTGCTCTCTAAGGCATCCGCAAGGCAATCGTTCGTGTTCTTGGACGTCAGCGCGGTCTTCGCTTGGCCCCTTCTTCATCATTATCATCAACCGTCAACATCTTCGTCGTCATCATCATCATCATCATTATTGTCATGGCCATCGCCAAAGCCATAGCCATTGCCTTTGCTATCGTCGTCGCCGTCGTCATATGGGTTCCAGATAAAAGCAAACACCAAACAAATAGCAGTAAAGATTTTCTTTTTTCTTCGTTATATTTTTTTTCTTCCTTTTTTTCTTAGCTTTTCTTGAGTTAGCCATCATCATAAATCAATTTTAATTTGAAAAATATTACCACATATTTTTAGGGGGAGTTGCAAAAACAACAAGCATTTTGAAATCCATTGAGAGTTCTTCTCCTTGGTTCTTCTATCCCCAGTTTACTAATTGCCTCACTCTCTTACTTTTCTTTTTGCAGGTAACTAGAAGTCTCTCTCACACATCAACTTTTACCATTTATTCTTGTAAGTTTAATAACCTTTTGCAATTATTATCCGTTTCTTTAAATGTTCTTTGATAAAAATAATAAAAAAAAACCTGAAGTACAAAGTTTTATGCAAAACTTTTTCAAGCAAAAACGAAGTTAAAAGATTCCAAAAACATTTGCCTAAAAACTTTCTACAGCCATTTTATGCTACTATATATGTATGTACATACATACATATGTATACATATGCTGAATACAAACATATGTACATACATATGTAGGTACCTACATATACGTGTAATTTAAAAATTCACTTCCTCGCCATATTTTTTATTTATATTTAATCCGATATGTGTATGTATTTATACAAATGTTTTTACAATTTCATTATTTTTTCATTTTTCTTGATTGCGCGGTACATTTGATTTGTTGAGGATTTAAATAATTGATTTTTGTCAAAATTGCTAGTTTGATTTTTCATTTATATTCTATAAATCCTTTTCTCGTTTGTTTCTCCAATCCATCATCATCACGATGCAAATCAAAAAACGTTAAGAAATTAGAGATACTGTACTGTGATGAAATGTTGGGGATGTCGACTTGGGGACACTCTTCTTCTATTCCAAGGGAACAACAAAATAATAGTCGAAGATGTCTCTATACGAATAGAAACTATCCTAATCAATGTCAAGATTAACTTTATTAACTTAATTGAATAGAATTAAGATGCTTATATTAGTCGAACTGATCGGAAAATGTAATAGCTAAGCTTATCAGTTATGAGAAGCTATCTACTCCAAGTAAGAGTAAGAGTATTGAAATGAATTTTTGTGGCCAAAAATATTTCCTGTTGGCCATTTGGTGTTTTTTTTTTTTTTTTTGGTTTCCTTTCATTATTTTATTTTATTTTTGTGTTTTGCTTTGCCCATCATAAATCTCAATACCCAAGTCAAAGTTATTTGCAAGTAATTTTCTTAGATTTATCCTCTATCCCCTCACCCACCAAACACACACACACACCCACACACACACATACACCTCTACAGATTGAAGGTAAATGCCTGGAAAATTTGCTGAAACCAATTTTGTCATTATCTCTGAGCCAACATAAATCAAAGACCATGCAATTAGCGCCAAGGTAGAAGTCCATTTTTAAAATTAATTAAAACAGAAAACAAAACCACAAAACGAACCACACGAAATCTACCAACGAACATTGTTGTACAGGATATGGGAAGGCAGATGCGAAGGCGGATGTGGATGCGGAGTCGGAAGACCCGGACATGAAACTGAAGTGAAAAAGCGAAAAAAAAAAAAACACTTAGTCAGCGGTAACAAGTGAATGAAATGTTTGTTTTTGGGACTGTGCTTTTATTTTTTCTTCATTGTTTACATAGATGAAAAACATTTTACAATTTGGCAACTAAATCTGTGCTGCAAACTAATAATGTTTTCATTGGAAAACTACAAAAATTGAATTAATAATCCTTTGGACAGCTAACTTTATTTCTTAGACAGCTATTAAAAATTCCTTTTTTAATTAAACCAGTTGACAATTATCAGGTTAAATGGTTTTTCTGCCTATTTTATTTCATTTCATTTCGCAACTTTTTTTCCTCTTTTAATTAAGTGATTTTTTTTTTCTTTGCATCATAATTTTATAGCATCATTTGCCATTCATAAAGTGGAATTTCAATTTGATGGTGATTTCTTTTTTTGTTTGATTTGATTTGTAATTCTCACAAAATTCAATTGCAAATTTTTTAACGGCTAGGCCATCTTTGTGATTATCCCCGGCAATGCTCTGCTTTTCTGTCTACGCTAAGGCAAACTGTGGAATTGAAATCGAGTTTTAATCAATATAAATTACGTTGAACATTCCTTTGCTGTTGGTTGGGGTCAGCTTCAACAACTAGATGGGCGCGTCAGGGGCATAGATTTCGTGCTCGCTGAATGCGAAGTGATTTATGCAGTATATAGAAGAGATAGTACAGACACACACACACACACACATACAGAGACTGACTGAAACATATATACACACACACAGACACACACACAATCGCCACTCTTTAGTAATTACAGCCGGTGCGGTCTGCCAGTTCTTAATTTGATTTGTGTCCTGGGTGCGGCAGCGGTGGCATCGGTGAGTATACCGTCGATGCAGGTTTTCAATTCGTTTTGGTTTGGCTTGGTTTGGTTTGGTTATGGCCTCTCTAGAATAGATGTTAAAGAGGTGTGCCATCGTCTACGTCAACAATAGACACTGATTATACGCAACGTTGCATAGTTTTTGGCGTCACAATTGGTAGGAGGCTTCGCCAACGGCATTGGAAGGGCTGTGGAACTATCTAATGAAATTTTCCAGCATACACTTAAATTCAAGTTCAATATAAACAGTGTAAAAATCTAAATGCTAACACTAATTAGCATGATGATGATGATGATGGGGCTAAGCAGCAGTAAATATTGATTAACACGAATAAATGATCAATTTACCAACATTAGGGATAATATAGAGTCAATTTCTTGTCGATTTCATAATGTCATTACTTCATTCAAAAAATGTAAATATATTTTCCAAAGTGCGTCAAAGAAGCTTAAACTTCAAAGGTCTAAAAGATTTTTAAAAGGGAACCTGAACTAATTATAATTGTTTAAAGAACCTTCGTTTTGGGGTGAACTAAGCTAAGCTCTTTTAGCCATGCCCTTGCGTTTGTCTATCTCAAAGTAGCTGACGGGTTAAAATTGCATTCGGCCTTTATACGGCTGCTCGGGCTAAGAAACGATGGGTCGATTGCGTGTGTTCCAAATGAGTCGACCATATCATTTAGTTCTATGTCATAGTTCAAATGTTAAATGCTGTAGTTAGGCTTGAACGAAATCGAATAAGTATTTTATGCCTGCCAGTTGGTGCCGTTTGACTGGGCTGCGTTTTAAGCAGATTTGATTTTTAAAGTTTTCTTCATTTCTTCCTTTTTTGTTTTATTTTTGTGTTTTCTGTGTTATTCTGAATGGCCCGAGGAGTTGAGTTGGGCCACTGGGGGCACTGGCAGCACCCTCGATGATGGCCTTTTTTTTTGCTTACTGAATCTGTATTCGGGTCAATGAAAATGAAACCAAGCCCGGCAGCTATATGTATGTATGTGTCTGTGTGTGTGTGTACTTACATACTATGTCCTGCCCACACTTAGGTTTTTTTTTTCTTTTTGCCGTTTTTGTTTTATCAAAATTTTATTTAGCAAATGAACTTCAAGGCACTTTTGCTTTTGTTCTGTTTTGCTGTTCGTTTCTTCACAGTTGTTTTGCCTCAGATTAGAATGTTTGTTGTTTCGTTTGCTTGTTTCCAAACGGAAACTGAATTTGAGTGGCATATACCCCTGGCATCGCCAGCCCTTCCCTTGTCCCAACCTTGGTGCTGCCTTTCCACAGAACAATAAAGGATAAAACCGCAAAAAGCGAAGCGAAACGAAACGAAGCATGCGTCATTTTCCGCTCACTTAAAACTCGGAAATGGCTGGAACCGTTTCGAGCCAAAGATGTGTATGTGTCTACCAATGTGTGTGCGTATGGGTGTGTGAGTGTGTGTGCCGGGTTAACCATTTAGTTTCAAAGATGACAAATATTTAAGGAACTATGGAAAGTAGCCATAGCGTTAAGCCAATACAAGGGGGACCCCATATATATTTATATAACTATAAATATATATCTATGCCAAAGCAGTGTCTTCCCTTTTCAACGACCTGGCTATATAGCCCGACTATTGTAAATTATTGCCTAGCACTTAAAAGCCCATTCTCAAGATGTTTAGGCTTTTGTGTATATCCCTCTTTCCTTTTACTTTCTTTCTCTGTCTCTGTGTGTGTGTGTGTGTGAGCCAGGAAATGGCCAACAATAAAGGGCCGGACTATTGTTGGCCATAATGTGCATGTGTCACCATTAACACAGTTTTCATAGCGAAACCAAAATCCACTCGACAAAGCTTTGCCATTTCCCCTCAACGTCGAAACGACGACGTCGACGCCGACGATGAGGACGACTAAGCAACCAACAATGGAAATCAAATTGATCAAGAGCAATTTGCTTGAATAAATAAATTTAGAAGTGCCATCAAAATGCCGCCAGTCCACTGCATAACCATTCATTGCCTATTGCCTTTTTGCTCACTTTTTGTTTTCTTTGTTTTATTATTTCTATTTCAATTTAATTTTTATTTTGTTTTAAATTTAATTACAAGCAAATGAGGCAAACGAGAGAAAGAAAGGAAGCAAGTCCTTATCCCATAAAAACGCACACACACACACACACACACACACATACATACATAAGTATGTCATTAAAAAGTTTTTCCGAACTGCTTTTTTGACATAACAAAGATAAAAGTCAAACATGGCATAGACAAACATCTAGTTATATATATACATACATATATTGTATATATTTTATCTCTGCATATGTACGATATAAGTACTTTTGTTTGCCACTTAAATTTAACCAAAGTTTGCAACTTTTATTAATACAATTACAAATGAAAATGGGCTAAAGACTTTGGCAATACGTACATGTGTTTTTTTTTTTATATGTCTAACTTAATTAGTTTCTATTATATTCTATTTTATTTCAAGGTAATTAATTTAATTATTTCATTTGGGATTCATTCATTAAAGGATATTTATATTTAATCTTGATGAATCTAAAAATTAACCACAAAAAACATATGTTCATCCCATATCATCAACTCAAAGTCCAATTCAAAAATATACACAATAACTTTCGAAAAGATTAACTCAATACCCAGTATCAGATTAAAACCTTTGAGAGTTAATTACACAAATAGATACATGCAACAATTTCAAGTGGACGGAAATTGGCCTAAATTAAACTAGAAATATATATAATTAGCCACACGAACATCAAGGTCTACTGAAGTAGGCTAGGATCAAATCCTGTTTGTATGAAAATAAATTGGGTTTCATTAGCGGTCTGGGCACTTGACTCAATTTCGTGTTGGTTAGATCGATTATAAAGAGAATGTATGCATACATCTTGTCTATCGACTATCCATTTATGTATGATTTCGTTAACTCTACTTTAATCAAATCACAGAAAACTATAACTTTTAGTTGACACTTCATTTGCATACATATATCCTATATAAAGGATATACATATATTTAACTAGATACGTTTGAATGATGGGAATGTGTGGGACTATAATAAAATCAAGGAAATGGTTTTGACATCAAATCTAGAGTGAATAACTTGCTGATTTCATTAGGTCTCTCTCTTTACACCTCGTTCCTCTCTCCGCTCCTGTTTTGTGAGGCAGATATTTGCCATTAATTAGTCTGCAGGTGTTATTATTAAAGGTTGCTGACTTTTGCTAACGTGAGTTGGGGGTGAGGGCCATGGGTCTGACTGGGGGTGTGTATGATGAGGCGTGTTAAAGATGAATGAGAATTTGACCGCACCGCAGGAGGAGCTGCTAGTAGAGGAGCCAAGGTGTGTGTGTGTGTGTGTTGTTTTGCGGGGAACGGGGGCAGAGGGGTGCGGCCCATAAAAATTGGCAAACAAAGGCAACTTTCATCGAAGGACACGCCAAACACGCTGACTGTGCGTGAGCTCAGTTTTTGGGGGGCAATGATGCAAGGTGGTGGGCGGAGAGGTGAGAGTGAAGGAGAGCAAAAGCGCGAGGGGAGATAGAAGTACCAGTTAGGGGGCAGCGGGTACGATTTACGTAAATTTTTATTACAATAATAACGCGAAGCTAGAGCAACACCACCACCAACAACAACAACAAGAACAACAAAACAAGCTAGCAAAATATACTTAATGAAAGAAACCACAGCGATCGATTTGTGTATTGGCAAGGCCTGCTGCCTGCTGCCTGCTACCTAAACCTGGCCAGAACCGAACAGAACCTTTGGCGGATAGCATGGCACGTGAGCCATGGCCGTTAATGATGACACATTTTTTTTTTTTTCTTTTCTTTTTTTTTATTTTTATTTTGAGGGGTCAATGATGGGGAGAAGCAGAGTGAGTAGGAGCGAGGGGCAAGCAAAGTGGTGGGATGAAGTTCGCCTCGAAAATTTGCTCAAATGACGTAAGAGGTTTGCAAAATGAACAACGCATTAAACACGCTGGTGGCAAACGGGGCTAATATTCAGTCGCCTCGTCGATGTGTTGCCCACTGACGTGACGTGAAAGTGACGTGACGTGGAAATGACGTGAAGCAAAAGTGGTCGCTGATATTTAGTGCTGTTTGTTAATATGCCATACAATACATACATCATTACCAACAACTAAAGACCCAAAATTAATAATGTTAACGACTTTGGCCCCTTCTCAAGGCATCAAATTTGTTAATACTTATAAATGCAGACCATTTAGGCCTCTACTTTGTGAAGGAGAACAACAAAACACAATTGAAAGTGTGTAGAGTTCAAGTTTATAACTTTATAGCCATTAGTTGGTAAAGCTTTAACTTGAAGACCGAAACTATACAAGGACATTTCACTAAGATATGCCCAAGAGAACAAGGCTGTTATACCTTTTAATAGCCATTCTAAGTTGTTTTTATTAATTTTTTTGTGGCATTTGAATAGATTTTGTGACTTTATTTTGGTAGCAAAGAGAGTTATTGGGTTTGGGTTTCCTTTTTTGCACTCACTTACTCACCCACTCACCAGGAATTCACCTGGCGTAAAAATGTTGACGACGTGCGTGAATTACGTAAAAATATATCTTCAACTCATTTGATTTGTGTGTTTTTGTATGTGTGTGTGTGTGTGTGTGTGTGTGTGAGGGGTGTGTGTGTTTAGGGTAAACTTTTTCCTTTCACACATAATTCATTTAGCCAGTTTTGTGTGCTTGCTTTTTGATGATATATGTACGAATGTATGTGTCATTCTAGCTGTCAAATCAGGCAGAGAACTAAGCCTATGCCAAAAGTTTTGCTAAGCTTGTCACATACGTGTCAATTGCGTTTGTCTGTAGATATATATGTGTGTGCCTGTGTGTCTGTGTGTGTTGTGTGAATCCCCCGAAATTCGCCTATACCGTTGATATGGACAGCTCCTGTCAGCGACACATATCATCCTGACCTGAATCATAGAAGACATCGCCAACGACATACACAAAACCACTGCCCCAAAAATTAATTTAGTATGGGCCGAAAGCGAAAATTGAATAAAAAAAACAAAATTTTCATTCTTAAGTATCTATTATATATACTATGTACATATGTATGTACATATATGTATATATATATATAGATGTGGCTCGCGTAGGTACAAAATGGCATTTGTATGTTTGCATGTCATCGTAAGAGTGAGTGAGTGAGTGTGTGTGTGGGAAAATGAAGAGGCACCACCTCGGTTGGGTTTTGGTTAAGAGCATTGCATGTATGCCCTGACATGGGGCCAAAGACAGGCCGAATGGCACGACAGAACGACAGACATCAACAGTTACAACTACAACAACAAGCAAACAAAAGTCCCTGCACGTATCCTTCGAATATTTTGTGTTGATTTCCTTTTTGCAACAATGTATGTAGGTAAACAAGTGCAAATGTCTGACAACGAAGCCAAAACATTCTTATGTATGCAACGGTCGGTAGGGCGTTCCGTACATCGCTCCGTCCGTTCGTCTCTCCCTCAGTCCGACCGTCCGTCTAGTGGGCGTATGGACGTGTATGTTGGCCGTGTTCTCACAGTTTGAGTTTGAGGATATTCAAACGATTTCCTGCACATTGTTCTCAATTATGAGTGCAACTCTTTATTTTCTTTTCCCACTCAAAGTCTGTGTGGATCTGTGCATCTTTAATTCTACAAAACACACACATACACAATATGTCTACATACATTGTATATTGTTCATCTTCGCCCGTTAGAAACGAAAACGCAACTCGCCTCGAAATCGAAACCAAATTTGTCGAAAGGTGCAATGGAAAGTTATCACGTATACGTAATGTGTAACCAAGACCAAAAAGGTGCAACAATTTATTGAGAAATATTGTTAGATTTTACGAGATGAACTATGAAATATTCCAGCCTTTTTAAACGGCATCCAACTATTGTTTTTGGGTCTCTTTGTTAGTTTTAAGCCCCTCAGTTCCATTGTTAAATCGAACCTCAAATGTCTGATCTCTGTCCATAGTTATCCATTATTGTATCAAACGATCAATCGATTGTTGCCAAACTAATGTGCAATTGTGTTATCACACTATATTAATAGTATAACAAGTAACAGCGTTAGTGGTTCACTATATTTGCTATATAATTTAGTACACTCGTTATTAAGCATACCCAGTTGTTGGCGATTTAACCTCCCTTCTTCTCTCCCATACATGTATAAAGTCTCTCTAGTAGTAGTTTGACATAATAGAGAAATAATTGACACTACAAAAGACGTGCAGGCAGACAAGGAACAGGAACTCCTTCATCATCATTGCGGCATCATGTGGACACTACGTTAGCGGGTTTGTGGGTCTCGTTTTTAGTGGCTTCTTGATGGTGTTGTTCTTGGGGTTGGGGTTCGGGTTGGGGTTGGTAGCTTTAGTTCGTTGTCCTGCCATGTCTTGTCTCTATGCCGCTCGATCTCTTCTCTTTTATGGTTTATCAAACGTCAATCAAAATGGTTCGCGATGTGGAAGCAAGGCAGAAGATAGATATATTTCTTTGGATGGTTGTCAGTATGTTTGTTCGTACGTTTGTAGATGCCGCCACGTGTCCCGGCTATTTAACATGGAAATTCGCTTTGTTACGAGAATAACCAGGACGAGACGCTAAACAAGAAACAAAAAATATAAACATAAAAAATGCAATACATACAAACATTCGAACATACATACATACATATAAAGGTAAAGAACTCTCGCGCGCTCTCTCTTTCTCTCCACATAAAAGCCTCAAGGTAACTCTGCAAAACACGCAAACTAAACATTTAAATCGATTTTGAACAGCAAACCGAACGGTGGTAACTCACACACACACGCACAGTCCCAACACACACACACACACACACACATATACACACAATCATAGAAAGAAAGCTTCGTGCAATTTATCTGACTGTTTTTTTGTTTCGCCTTTTTTTTTAAGGAAACCTTTCCCCATAGCCCCGACCCGCCAAACCATTTCAAGTCTCGGCCCCTCGCCACAAAAATGGCTTTGGTTTATTGCAATGAGGTTAAAGTTAATGCGGTTACTAGGTCTTTGAAATTTTCTTCTATCTCCGATGCCCTGTAATAGCCTGTAATGAAAAGAAAGATATATTCTAGCCAAACTCATAGGCATGATCATCAACATCCATCGACCAGAGTTCATTGATCTTTTTAATGTGTGGCCTGCAGATTAACTTTCTTGACAATAAACTCTTTCGTGTGTTTTTATTTGGCTATTAGTTGGAAACTCAAGCTCTTTAACGAGCCTAACGAGTCGAAAATGAAGGGTAATTCAAATTCGTTTCTTAAACTTTCTCCCATGTTCTGATTTATTTTGTAAAGTGCAGACTTTGTTTTTTTTTTTTTTTTTGGCCGGAAGTATTTTTGAGTGGACTCGAGCGGGCGTCTGGGGAGGGAACAAGACGTCGTTTGGTTTGTGTCCCTAATATCAATTTCTTGGAACTTCTGGCTTGAAAGTAAAGTTAATCTTTTTGGTTTTCTAGAAGCTAAAAAACCATCAAGTCAAGAGGGAGTTACTTGTCCTTCCTCGCTGCTGCTGCTGCTGCTGCTCTTGCTGTCGTTTTTGCTCTTGAAGTTCAAATCTAAAGGCTAATTGTGCAGTATTTCAAACCCCGGAACTTGCATTGCGGGCGCAGCCCTCTTAGTTTTCAGTACAAAATATGACTTCATGGTTCCGTTACCAAAAAGATAGTGACACACAACAAGAGACAGAGAGAGAGAGACAGAGACTGAGCGCGAATGAGAGAAGAGTTGTGGTGGGGTGGAGGGCAAAAGAAATAGCGCAACTGTCGAGCGAAATAAATGTCATATTTTGCAGGAAGTTTATTTCACAGACAGTGTTGCTCGTCCCTCCTACCCATCACAACCACCACCCCCCATCAACTATGAGACCCTTTCTAAGTACTTCACCCCATTTTTCCGCAGCAGTTTAATAAATTACGATGGAGAGTGAAAAAGGATACTTGTTCCGTACCCCAACGGAAATGCACAAGTGCCTGGCCATAGATTCAGTTTTTTTGTTCCTCCTTTTTTTGTTACCATATTTTGCTGCAAATAAACCTTAATAAACTTAACTATTTAAAAGGTTTCTATGCACATGGCTAATTGGCTACTTTGTATGTCAAGAGGATGTTGTGGTTGTTTGGTATCTCTATTCTGTTGTCATTGCAGATTTTCTGGTTTCTCCTTTTATTTTTTGTTGTCCGCAGGTGGAGCAATCATTTTTGTTAGCCTTCAACTTGAAAAAAGGATAAATTCAATTACTGAAACCAAAGTGCTTTCAAATTAGCCTGTGTACAGGACGACGAAGAAAACTAACATTTCCGCCAATCAACTTTTTAGTGGTTATTGATTTGCAAATTGTTTGTAGATTTTTTTCTCAAAAGGTTCTGTAAAAGTTTTCCCATGGCAAACGAATAAAGCAATGTAATGAGCAAAAAAAAAAAAAATATTATGGACAACAAACTACAAATAAACTAATGAAATTTTAAAAAGTTTCTAAACTAAAAGCAAATAAACGAAATGAAATGCAATGCAATCAGAATTCTTAAGTAAGTTTAGTTTAATACCTCAAATTCTCTGCTAAAGGAATAGTTAATTAAGGATGGAATGTAGTGTATTAGAAGATGCTCTCGAAATTAAAAATAAGGAAAGAGATAAAATTCAAAAAACAAATATAAAGGGGATAGAGTATACTAAATGAAATTATGCAATACCTATTAAAATATCATTCATCTTGTGACATCGATAAATGGGTTTAAAACAGTTGGATAGTAAAATCTTGTGTAAAGTTACAAGTAAAATTAAATATAAGAATGAACATTTTGCTTTGCTTTTCATTTAGCATTTCGTATGCCCAATTGGCCTTCTCCCTTTTGGTTTTGGTGTGTGGTTTCCTCAAGCCTTCTCAGCCAAGATAGACAACATTTGTTTACATTAACTATTTTCTGTCTGTTGTCTAAGCGTTGAAAAGTTTGTTCTGTTCACTTGGTATAATGCTTCCTGGGATGTTGTTCTTAATTTGTGGTTTTATCCCTCTGTTACCTTTAGGTTTAAGCAGAAAAAAAAACCAACTGCAACAGTAATTATAACTTGTCTTGTGGTTACACTCTCTCTTCCTAATCTATTGCCTGCTAAATGACATGGATTTCATTTCATCTTAAGTAAGTTTGGTCAGTAGCCGTTTAGCCGCTTTCCCCTTTCCGCGTCCCGCATTTGTGTGGCTGTTCATTCAATTGCCAAATGATTATCTGCCCTTTTGTCGTAGTCATCAGTCGCAAGAGCCGATAGCCCGAACCGAACTTCGATGTGGACGGCCTGCAAATGAGCACCGTGGCGATGTTTAGGCCCTGTTGTTTCGCCTTGATAGGACGGGATGGCTTATGCTGCTGCTGTTGATGTCTGTTGATTTGTGTGTCCCAAGGAATTTGTATGCTGGTAGGCGTATTCAATCTCTGTTTTGTTTGTGGACCCACTTCCGATGATGCCCACTCAACTGGACATCCACTGGACAGAGGGATGAAGACGTCTTTGAAAGAGTGTGAGTAGCAAATCATACGAAAATGACTTTTAAGAAGGTAAAGAAGCATTCCTTGGGTGGGTGGGTTTTGTTTGGTTGATGGGCAAACAAACAATGTCAGGTACATAATCGTATTCTAAATCCACAAAAAGCAAAAACAATTTGCAATCGATCTGCTGCTAGCAAACGAAATGCAATCGAGAATTTCTTAGTTCTTTCACTTTGACGACAAACTGCCGCATTGTCATTGAAATTGTTGGCAACTTTTTTTCCTTTCTATTTTTTGTTTGTTTTTGTTCCTCTCTACTCGGTTTTTTTTTTGTGGTGCCCAGTTCTTTGCAGTTTGGCTTTATCGAGACGTCGAGGCAAGGTCTCGATTTCATTTCACTTTTTTCACATATTTTGTGGCGCCAAAGAAAACCCAACCAACCACCCACCCACTCACTCACTCACTTACTCACTCAGTCAGTCAGTCATTGAGGTTCGAGGCACATCGGCAACTATAAATCAACACATTTGACAGCAAAATGTGCAAAGTGGTAAACAAAAAAAGTGAAAAAAGCAAAAAATACGGGACAAAAAAAAAAAAAAAAAACCAAAAAAGGAAAACAAAGTACAGCTCGAATTCCTTTTATTAAATTCCTTCGATCGACCTGAAGATACTCTCCAACAAGAAAAATACTCTCTAATATTCAAATCGCTTAAAATGGAATTTCTTTAACAGTGTTGTAAAATTTCACTCACATTATTGATATTAATTTTGGATCGACCTGTTTGAATATGTTGGAAAAGTTCGTTGGATGTTTTATTGAGGTGAATGCTTGCTACTGTTTACTATACCCCAATTACCTAAACTTGATAGAGTAAACAAATCGGATGCCGAAGCAGTTGCAAGGCAAGGACAATAGCCAAAGGCAAAAACAGCAGAAGCAGCAACCAACCATAGGGAAATGTTTTTTTTTTTTTTTTTGCCTGTGAGTCCGATTTGGGGTTTGGCTGCTGTTGGCTTTTGGCTGCTGGCTACTGTTATTGGTGGTAATCAAGCGTGATTAATTGAATTGAAATTGAATTTTTGTTTTGCATAACACTGTTGGACAGTCCAAGAACCAATGATATGGTCAGGTGGAAAGTAGAAGGAAAGGAAAGTAGAAGCTTAGACAGAAAAACTGATTTTCGACATTTCTATTATACATACGTACATAAAAATCCCAACGGATGAATAGAACGACGTAAACATCTCGTCGACTAGCCAAAGAATAAGGAGAACAAGCAAAACACGATAGAAAAGGGAAAGTAACAAACGACAAGGTAAAGTAAAAAAATAGTTAAATAAAAGGCGCCAGACGACATCGTCATCGTCATCGTCAGCATCCAGTATCCAATATCTCGTCCTCGACGGAGTGTGCTATGACCATTTTTCAAACTCAAGCACCGAACCGAATCGGTCGTCTGACCGTAAGGAGAATGGCGAGCCATTCAAAAAAAAAAAAAAAGAGTCAAGGTGCTCAATGAAACAGTTTGGTGAATTGAACTTCTTAAAAGATGTCATTGCCATTGCCGCCATCACAATATATAAATATGTTTATTTTCCTCTTTTTTTTTTGTGTTAGATGATTATTAAGTCGAGCAAAGAGCCAGAGCGTTGTGAGCAAACATCACCAGAAGGAATTAGGGAATGCAACAGTAACTAATTTTATTTCGATGTAAAACAGTTAGACAAAATAGAAAACTAGACAATTCTAGTGGAAGTTGAAGTGATTTTCATTGACCTTGCAGTCATGTACATAGTATCCTTTGGTGAGTATTACGAAACCTTTTGGCAATTGTTTGGCCCACGATAAATTTTGACTTACGGCTACTACATGGCTATTTAAAGAACAGTGGGTTTATAAATATATCAAAATGGACACAATAAATGCATGGATCCTAAATTAGTTACCCCCTCTCACCTTCTCCATATACATACATAAGTACATGTGTTTATTTTTAGATGTAGCAAATCTCATTACCACACAAAACGAAATAATTTAACTTTTCTATTTCTATTTACAGGTAACAATTATTGACTGCAAGGAGGGGATTATTGGTGTTGTGGCAATTAAGTTAGATACTAAACAAATACACATGCATATATCCACATGCATTTATATATATGTATGTATGTATGCCTGTATGTATGAGATAGAACAAAATTACGTATACGCAGTGTGAAACAGGTTTAGTTTCGTATAGTTTAAAGGGGTACGAGTATTTTAGGCTTGCTATGCATGTATGTGTGGCACACACTCACACAGACACATATGCAAGTACACACTGTGATGTGAGATAAACAAATATAAAAAAGTAAACAAAGGAAATAAAACAGGGAGAGAGTGAGGGAGAGAGTGAGAGAGAGAGAGAGATAAAAAGCCAAACAAAACCGTGAGGCAAACAAATTGCAAAAAATAAATGTGCGGTGAGAGGCAACAACAGAAACAACAACAACAACAACGACGACTAAACAAAAGAAAGAAGAAGACGCGCAAAAAGAAAAGAAAAGTCAAAATCGAAATTGAAATTGAATAGGTTCCTCCCGGTAGTAGGCTCCTCCTTGTCAACAACCAACCAACAAAACAACCAAAACAACCAACAAACAACAAGAAAGCAAACAGCAAACCAACAACAACAACAACAAACCGAACACCATTAATGAATTTGAATCTGAGCTGAGCTGAGCTAAGGTAAGTACTGCAATCAAAATGAATGGCAACCGAGAGTTATAGACATATATAGTGGGAGAGAATGTAAGGGAGAGAGAGACAGAGAAAGAAAGAGATGGAAGAAAAGTTGCAGTTGACATTTATGAAGAACACTTGAATGAATTACATTCTCAATGGTTTTTTTTTTTTATTTAACTCAATTTTTGTCAGTGCAAAATTGGTTTGCTTTAATCAAAAAGTTCGCTCAGTAAAATATAGAAAAACTAGCTTCATTTTGCCGACATCTGAGATACCCTATAAAATTAAGAGATATTTGAATGAAATCCGAGTATGACATTGCAAATTGATTATACTTAAATAGGTCGATCGCAAAAAAGACATTGTACATACTTTAGTTAGCTCTTGAAAGCAACTAATATGCCCTTCAAGCCTTTGTATACTGGGTATATGAAGAACCCCTTTTCTTTTTTGCATAAATCAAAATCAGAACAAATATTTATCTCCACCAACTGTCATTGGGAACCTTTCTGCCAATGCTTGATAAGTTTAAAATCAATTTTTATTTTTTTATTTTCGGGCCAGTGTGTCGCCAAAAAAGTTTTGCTTGACTGACTGCCAGAGCCCCGTATGTCGTCGTTTGTACGTCAGTCAGCCTGGGCCTCAGCCTGAGTCTGCCAAGCCTGGCTGCCTGCCTGCTTGCTTGCCTGTCTGTCTGTCAGGTTTTGAGTTTGCGAGACCTCGATTTGCTGCGGTTTGGTTTATCGATCAAACTCTTTCACTTTATGCACAAGGTGCGCACCATCCGCCATCCGCCACAATCTCTCTACAAACACGCCTCGTAGTCATCGGTGTTGTTATAGTTGTTGTCGTCGTCGTCGTCTTCTTCTTAGACTTCTTGTTCAGCCCCAGACGCCCGAGTCCTGGCCACTTGATTGCTCAGCAAAATATTATATTACATACATTTACCATAAACTAGTAGGTAAACTCGGTTAGCTCTGCTTAAATGACCATGGAATAAATTGTATAAATTTGCAGCAAGAAACCAAAATTCATGACAACAATGAAAGAAAGTTGTTACACTCAAAAAAGATAAGTTAACTTGGTACACAAAGGACATTTAATAACCCAGAAGCTTGAAAATGTTGTATCCTTTGTATAATAAACAAATTCAAATGCTCACATTTTAGTTAATGTAGTTTTCGCTCAGTGTAGCGTAAAAGGATGGCAAGGAAATCTGCACTTTACATTGTATTGACGATCATAAAAAGAATTTTTTGCAATTAAATGAGTAATTGCTCCGGGTCATAATCCTTTGAAAGTCCATAAATTTGCAATATGCTAATCAGCCGCAGCAGCAGCAGCAGTTATTGGCGGACTCTGTTAGATTTTGGGTGCACCTGAACGCATATTGGTGTGTGTGTGTGTGTGTGTGCGTGTGTGCGTGTGATACCTTAAGCGCGCGAGTGGCCCCAGAGACAATTCACGCATAAATCACAACCAGAGACTTACATATATAGAGTCAGAGTCCTTTCACTCCAATCCTCTAATCGTTGTCTTCAGTCTCCTGGGTCCTCGTCGGCCAATTTGTATTAGGCTCACGTTTCGCAGCTTCGAAAGGGCCTAAAGCAAAACCAGAACCCGACCAGTCAACCACCCACAAAAAACGAAAAAAAAAGAAAACAGAACCAAGCCGAACCAATGTCAGCGCATAGTCACTGGGTTCTTATGCTGATGACATCATAACAATAAAAATTAAATTGTTGCTGCCCTTCCACCCACCACCCAGCACCAACCACCCACACCCACCATTAGGCGGCGGCGGAGGCGGCATATACACCAGCCATCTGTAACAGCAGCGGAAATGACGGGCGGCTTGCTGTTGTTGTTGTTGTCGATGTTGCTGTTGTGGCAGGATTTTGTTTGCTGCTGCACTGAAATTGTAAAACTCCTTGAACTCATTCAGCAGCAGCAGCAGCAGCAGCAGCAACAACACCAACAACAGCGACAACATCCGTGGTGGGGTTTGAATATATAAAATTTTATCGTATGACACACACATTTAATTTAATTTAATGAAAGTCGGAACAACCTGCTCGCTTATCTTTAAACGCTCTGCGATGCTATTTTAACAGGCATCACCGTTGGCTGTCTTTCTGGCGTGACGTTCGCTATGTTGCCGTGATACAATCGAGTTATCAAAAAAAGAAGACGTCTCCTCTTTCCACACCCTCCTCATCCTAGGCCACCAACCTGCCAGGCACTAAGTTTAAAATAATGAAAAATATTTCAATTAACATGGCCCTCCACCTCCTGCGTTTCACGCATATTTCATTTTTATTTTAACAATCTATGTTACTCATACAACGTCATCTGTGCTTTTTTTTACGAGTTTCCCATTTCGCCAAACTCAATATGCATTCCACTGTGCCTTGTACACACAAAATAGCATTTAGAAGCAAACAATCCTTGTGCAATATGTGAATCAAAGCAATTTTAATCAAAATTCAACTAAATTCATACCCTCACATTGGTTCATTTAATAGAGCTTTAGGTTTTTCTAATGTTTTTTTTTTTTAGAACTATTCATACTATTTTCGGTATACTAACAATTTACATTGGGATTTGGGACAAATCTATTTCAAAGATATTTTTATGTATACTTGATCATTTTGGTCCTTTTTGGCTCTCATATACTCATCGAGGAAGTGGTATGCTTTATAGAATAAAATTGTATGTTCATTATTTCCTTGAGTACTTAATATGTTAATATGACACAAGGACAACGCACAACGTGGCAATAAGGGCACGCACGCACACCTATACATCAGGAGACTTTCACACAGACACACATATATACATATATGCACACGAGAGCACATAGAGCACAGAGTAAAATGTCTGAGGCGTTTGAAAACATTTAATTGAAAAGAACTTTGCCGCCTGCTTCTTGCCTGACTGCCTGTGTCAACCCTGTGCCTCTGACGACCGTCCAACTAGATAGCTATCCGCTTTTCGGAGCCTCCCCCAACTGCCTTTCCTCGCCTAGTCTATGCCTTTCTCGGCTCTGGTGTTTGCTTGCTTTCAAAAATTGCTGCCCCGAAATGTAGGCAACATAAAGTGTGTCTTGGGTTTCTATGTATTAAAGCTTATAGCCAACGCCGATGCACATGAATTGTGCCTGACCCCTTCAGCTTAATTATACGTACATACATTAATTTCGTTGGAAAAATATAGCCAAGCCACCTTTCTTGTTCTTGTTGGTGTTTTTTTTTTTTTTTTGTTGTTTTTCGTTTGTTTTTTTTTTTGGTGTTGCGTGCTTAAGAGGCGCCCAGGCGTATGCAATGATTTATTTGACATAACCAAAGGCGGGCGGTTCACAGGCAGGCAGCAGGCGTCGTCAGCCTGTCAACTCTCCTGTTGTGCATATATTTATTTAGATTTGTGTGCATGAGTGTGTGTGTGCAAATAATATTAATAACAATAAAGCTTTATGAGCCATTTTATGGCCATATTTCCATTGGTTTCTCTGACCATCGCAATCAACAGCAGAATTCAACGAAACAAAAAAACAACGAATGAAAGAAAGCACAAGAAACAAATTCAATTTCAGTTCAAATTCAAAGATCGACCATTGCATACCCTAGTTTACTTTAGTTGTATAGGCAAATTGAAAAAACTCATGAAAGTCATTTACTGTCTTCTAGTTTTTAATGGTCAGTCTTTAGAGGGGTTTCAATTTACTACGCCCATTCAACCATTCAATAAAAGGGTATAACAAAAGCAGTGAATTGCAAAGCTCGAGAGGGTTGCAGAGGAGTAAGGCGACAATGGTGGCGTACACGAAGGCGACGTCGAAGACAGAGACGCGCGCGCGTTTACGTTGCGCGTCCGTCTATGGTGCAATTTATTTAATGTGGCAAATATTGAAGATTTTCCTGTAGCATTTTTATCTACTGGCCAAATAAATGTGAGAGCATGCCTCATCATGTTTTTCTTTCACGCTCTTTTCTCCATTTTCCTATACTCTGTATTTTTTTCCATTTTCTTTTTATTTATTTTTTTTCTGTAGAGGAAAGCACTTTGTGTTGTGTGGCTGTTTTTAATGTTGTTTCTCTCTCTTGAAAAAAAAAGAACCTATATATGTATACTACTTTCCTCGGTTTTTTTCCCTACATACGGCATGGCAATTTAATTAAGGCTTATGTCGATTTCCGGTGTCAGCTGTGGCAAACATTTCACAGCATGATAGAGACAGAAGAGGGTGGTTAACAACAGGCAGAAGGGATATCAATTTGACCCCTAAAAGACGACCCTGACCATTTGCTAACTGAGCATTAATTAAATGTTTCATCTCTGACTTTGTCATTGATTTATCCATTTCAACTTTTCATATTTATTCTCGTACCATCCATTGGACAAATTATGTAAAACACACATAGAAACACATTGACAGAGAAGGTCAGACAGAGAGAGAGAGTAAGCGAGGGAAATAGTGAGGAAGAACGCCGGCCTCGCCTTTATTTGAAATGCTAACACGTTTTTCCATTTCTCCCAATCAAAAAATCGAAAAGTTCAAAGTTCGACCCCCGCCCGCCTCGAAATGATACAAAATTGCGAATGGGTAATAGCTGGCCAGCAAAAACGGTGACGCGGAGGTGCCATGAAAAAAAGGAAGGATATTTGTATATATATATATTTATGTATGTGTGTGTGTGTGTGTGTTTGTGTGTGAATTTCATATGCACAGCGGAGCATTGATTATTCAATATACTTTCAATGACATTGCTTCTTTCCCCCACCCATTCAATAAACAGACAACGAACGCCCCCAAAATCCACATTGACTGCTTCATCAACAAATTAGTTGAGATTTTGGTGGTGAATGAATTATGCAATGGCTTATCCCCGCCCTCCTAGTGAGGGCGCCCCCACACTCGACAAATTGACAAAACTTTCTAATACTCTATGCAAATCCCCACAGATTTGCCCTTAATCGCGTGCCCCTATCTTGTTTGAGTTGAACAAATTTTTCTCCGTTTACGAGACTATTTTTCATATCCTCCCTTTGGGCAAGGGTACGCAAATGTCGGTAATCAGTGTTGGCAGTAGACATCCATATAGATTGTAGATCTCAAAACAAAATTTAATTAACCACAAGTTACAAATCTTATGTCAACTTATCAGTTTTTTCTATCTTGTCAAGTCTTCTCTCCCACTAAGGTAAATTGTTCAAATAAAAACAAAGTACTTTTTATTTATTTACAGCAAAAGAAAACGTTAACAAAATAATAGGATAAGCAATAACAAAAACAAATAACAATTATTCATAAATTATAAATTTAGTTTAAAAAAAAGACAAAAACTATTAGTTTTTTGGGGAAAATCAACGCTTGAGAAAAAAAAAAATCAAAAAAAAGTATATAAATAAATTAAACAAACTCAAATTTAGTGAACTAAGGAGGAAAAGGATCTATCTCGAGAGAAATAGAAGAGAAAACTTAACAACTAGAAGATAAAGAGCAAGAAAACGGCAACGGCTGCGGTGGTTTGGCCGTAATGGGTGGTGGCTTTGCGGCGCCACCAATCATATTAGCCAGCAAGCAACAGGCATTAAGAATGCACGAGAAACTCCTCGAGAAAGAGGAGAAGACAGCTACCGTAGGAACAGGAGACGCATCAGACGACGCACCAAAGTCGCGCAAAGAAAAGACTGAAAAGGTCAAATTGGCAAAGCCATCGAAATTTGCCGAACGCCTGCGACGCTCATTTCGCCGCAGTGAGCATCGATCGTTGGAGATAAAACGGCACGAGCCAACGGCAGAGGAGCTCAAGGTGAAGAGTCGTCGAACACCGTCACCGCCTTCAGTGACAGGGCCAGCGGTGGGAACAGCGACAGCAACCGGATCCGCATCCGCATCGTCCTCTTGCTCCTTGTGGCCAAATAATAATTTGGTGCAATTACATTTGCCTGGCCTTGCATTGGGCGGGCACATTAATCCCGCCCTGCTCTTGGATAGCCCGGACGAGTGTACACCGCCAGAGTACGCCTATCAGCATTTGAGTAGTGTGGCCACTACCAATTCGAGTACATCGCTAGAGAGCAATTGCGAACAATTGAGTGAGCTGAGCAGCTCCCAGACGAGTGTGTACTATTGGACGGCAGCCGTTGTCACCACCAGCACCAACGCTTGCCCTATGGGTGGAGAGGTGAGCACAGCTGCTCCGAGCAGCAATCCAGTGACTGGCCCAAATGGAGCCACAACAGCAACAACTGGTTTAACAGCAACGGCAGCAGCTCCTCCACCAACATCTACAACAACGAATACAACCAGCAGAAGCTGTAGCCTGACCAGTGAAAGTAGCTCCGTTCGTTTGACCCGCCTGCAGAATTTCCTCTTCAAGAGCAGCAACGAGAGTTCACGCAGCTATTTGGGGCATTCGAATGAGGGTTTTACGGCATCCTCACACAACTCCTCATCTGGTGAATGGGAGCAATTGGGTGGCGGTGTTGGCGGGGGCAGCAGTATTGGAGCCTATGGCCATGATTTTCATGGCAGCTCGTTCCCAGAGGAAACAACACCCGATGAGACAGACACTCTGCCCGTGGAGAGTAGTGTTGGCACCAGCGATTCGGCAGCTGGACAATACTATCAATACACTCTGACCTCACCGAATAACCCCTTCTTGCCGGAGATTACAGCTCGAACATATCACAGCACGTACTCCGAAGAGCAGGAGCAAGGAAGTGGAGGCCATTGTGAACAACTTGAAGAGGATTCGCGTTCAGCGCAATTGCCAACGCCCGCCTATAGTCGCGCCGGTTCGCAAGAGTCATCCACTCATAGTGAGAGCGGCATTAGTTGTCCGCCTGGACCGACACCAAGTCCGGCGTCTAGTTCGTCATCCACTCCAGGTCGCCACAGACGCAAACTCTTTAGTCTGAATTCGCCGACACGTTTGCTCCATCATCAGAGTCCCACCAATACAAATGCCCCAGCCGTCTCCTCATCGGCCCCCACTCCAGTCACCATGGGTGGTGGAGAGAGTAGCAGTAAATTCAATTCGGCCACTCTGGTGCGCAGTTTGAATCCATTTCTACCGGCCAGCAGTTCCAGTGCCAGCAACATGACGTCCCCCAAACGTGCTCCCCTCAAACAGACAGCGGCAATTGTCACATCGCCGGGCTCTGTTACACCGGATCTAAGCACGAAACGCGAAGAATTTTTACGGGCCACCATGAAGATTTGCCTTGTGGTCTCACCGCCTACCAGCAAGCTGCAGGTGAGCCAAAAAAAAAAAAAAAACATGGAATAATAAAAAAAAAAAGAAAAACAACAAACACAAAAATATTCAGAGAATTATCCGCAAATGTTTAGCCTTAATCAGATATTTACTTTACAAAATGAGAATAAATATTCGTTTTTTCTTCCTTTCTGTATTTTCATTTCATTTTTTTGCTTCTTTCGCGTGGCTACTCATTTATATTTTTGTTATTTTTTTTTTGGTTTTTTACAGATTTCAGTTGAAAAAGCATTTCAACTTTAGGACTTTAAGTACAATTTAAATTTATTTAACTTTGATTAAATATTTTCAGCTCTCAGATTACAATTGTGTAATTATTTCATATCTCTTAATTTATTATTTGAGTACATTATTATGATATGTTTTCTGTTTTCTGGTTTGTTGGTCAAGCACAAAATTATAATGATAATATTCATTTTGCCAAATTAGCCACAAATAAGGGCTACTTTTAAAGTTTTTTTGGCTTTCACGTAGATGAAAATTATTTAGTATATTTTCCAAGTTGAGACTAGAATTGAACCAACTTATAGAACGAAAAAGGTGAGCATTTCGATTCCATTTTTCCGCTCGTGACTTTTCATAGAATCCCAGAAGTATGCAACAAATAGTTTGCTTAAACGCCAGCTTCCTGCTTCTGCAGAACCATAAATAAGTAGGTACTTTAACTTGAAAATGAACTTCTAATCATTTGAAGAACTAGCGTGCAAACTTTCTTTTTTTCTTCGCTTTAATTTCTCAGAAACTGCTGGCTAATGAAATTCATTAAATTCGAGATTAAACTCTACTCGGTTGATTTATCCTTCAATTGGTTTAAGTTTCTGCCCACTTAACTGTCATTTTAGCCTTCAGATGGATGGTTTGACTTTGCAGTTAATTTGAAAGTAAATGCTTCGAATGAATCTTGATTTGCAAAATGCACAGAATAAAGACGATAATTTAATACATTCGAGAGCAACTGATAATGTGACCCTCGTGAGAAACAAGTGCACTTTTACGAGCATTCTGTTGCAATGTGTGTTTGTTGCCAAGTGGTCATCGTATATGCTGTATGTTGAAATGACAACTGGTCGAATTTTCGGATTGAATGCAAGGATATATGGGTAGTCAATCAGCCGTGCTCTCAAATAAATTCAATTTGAATTTAAATGCATAAATTCAATTTGGCAATATAACCGCTTTCATGCTCGAATAGAATATGCAATAAAACATGTACAGTGACCGACATAAGTTTGCCCACTACACCGCCTTCAATTTGTGCAGTCGCTCGGTTATTACTTTACATACACGTTCATACATACAGTTATGTACATATTTGTATAAATATACATATGTACATATACATATGTATGTGTGTACAATAAAATAATAATAACAGTATAATATTACGCATACGAAGCGTAAATGCATAGAAATGTCTATTCAATTGAGAGATGTGGGCGTGACATCGTTCTAGATGATGAGATGTATGGTTGATATATATGTGAATGTGGGCTCCCCCATTCGCCATTCAATTGTTGCCCGAGGACAGACATTAAAGGGCATTAGCGCAAGTGCAGTCAAGCAATAAATTGCATTCACGACTTCTTCTTCTCCGGACTCTCCTCTCTAGGGCTGCGGACTGGGATGGGGATGGGAGGTGCTGCCCTAAATTCAAATAACTTGGCATGAACGACTCATGCATAACCATAACCATAGAGCCCCAAGCCCCATCGTATGAATGAATGAGCCAAAAGCGATATTAGCCTTGGGCCGTAAGTGGAACTCTTCTGTCTATAGACTTTTTGGTCATATTTTCTAGTATACAAGTAGTAATAGACCATGCTTCTCTCATCGTTTATAAAAACTCTCTACTGGATCGAATATGCCTAACTCATTTACAGGGTGCCAAGAAATATCTGCAATTCATGAAATTCTTATGATTTTCGCTTCAGCATAGCATAAAATATATCTAAATATAAATCGTTAAGCTTGAACAATAAGCCATAATCCGTTTATCGCTGCATAATGGCATTCCCCTCAGTTATTTTTCTTCTTCCAAGAAGTAACATTATAGAAATCGGGATTAAGACAACCAAGCCGAATGACAAGAAAGACAACCAACAAGAGAGAAAATAAAGAGTGGGAGATGGGAAATTTATATAATTCTCTTTAGATTATGTTTAATTCAATATGGATTTTAGGAATGACTCAACTACGTAGAATTCACCCACACGCACCTACACCTACACACACACACACATAGATCTACATATGTACATACATACATCAGCTCTTACCTGTGTATACATTTGGAATGCCTGTGAAATGTTTTCAATTTTTAATTTAATGCGATTTACTATCGCGTCGCATCGCATCGCGCTTTGATAACAAGTTTCATGTCAGTCGAAGCCAAAACAAATTGCATTTCACTTTGTTAGTTACAATGTTATTTCCAGGTAGATACAAATACACAGAACACATAGAAAAGGAAATGCGAAAACTATTTTTACACTCCACTCGGACATTCACATGCACTTTGCCATATGCAAATGCGTGACTGTGTCTGTGTGTTTAATTGTTGGAAAAGTTTCGCTTAAAAACAATTGCTGAAAGACAAACAGGGCAGACCCAAACAAAAAGTATAGCACACTTTTAAGGGCAAAATATACGTTCTCCCATACCTAATACGATATTTTAATTATATGCAACAGAAAAGAGAAAACCAACCAAGCTATCAAGATTGCATGACATAAATATCTCTTAATTGCTAGCTCTGAATCAAAGTGTATTTAACCATTGGCCGCAAACCACAAACAATTCGAAAATACCTGCATATGTATATTGTTTAATTAACAATTTGTTAAGCTTTTAACTCTCTTTTGGCATTTATAAAAATTCTAATTAAAACGTAATCAAAACACATACGAAAATAACGATATTAATTTCTTCATTTCATTTCATTTCTTTGAAAATGAATCTGTTGTTCAACATGTCGTATGGAGCATTTTAACTCGCTATTATGCATACGACATGTGTGACACTGTTAAATGTCTATAAATATAATTTCAGAAGATTATTTAAGTATATACTTGAGATTAAAGAAACCAATTACCACGATAATCCAGCCATATAAGTCTACCATATGTATGTATATCCTTGCAATAAGTTTTTAACACACTTTGAAAGCGCGATGGCAACACGACTATATGGAATGGATGGGGGGGGTGGAGAGGCCGTGAAGTGAGAACGTGAAAAATGCATTTCGTCTGTCTTTAGCAATTATTTTACGCGTTCGTTTGTTGTTTCAACCTCGTTGTGGGCAGAGGCAAAAAGCCTAGGGCAGACAGAGACCGAACCACTGAAAAGGACTTCACTCTGCGTGTGCACACAAGCGGACAAACACCCACAGAGCCACACACACACACACACACACACACACACACACACACACACACACAGAGTGTATACTAAACTAAATGTTTAATTTATTTAAATTTCATTTGTAATAAAAATTTGTTATACTACACAAGAGCCAGCCAGTTGATGTCCAGTTAATTAAATTTAAGGAAAAGGTTTCCAGGAAATTGGGTCACATTGAAAATCACTTGGAAGTGGCTAAAAATGAAAGAGGTCGGGTGGACTAATGGGGTTCTGCGGTTAGCAGCATTAGTTAAGGATATACATTTTTATTGGCTAAGCTCGAAATGAATTTATGACAACAGCTGTGTCAACTCTAATGAGAGAACATATGAAAATACGTTGCCAGGATGGGATTAGCTTTAAGCATAAGCTGCAAAGAAATCACAGAGAATAAATACTAAAGGAATACAAGAGAAAACAAAAACAACATTAAAACAAAGAACGACAACAACGACGACACTGACGAGACCCAAGACCAGAACTGAACAGAACAGAACAGCAAGACCAGAAGCAAGCAAGCAAGCAAGCTAAAGGAAATGGCAACAGAAATGTGAAAAAAGGGCAAAGAGCAAACCAAGCAAAGACTCAAGCTTGAAAATTGCCAAAACAAAATGTGAAATAATGTCGTCAGCATTGGGGGAAGAAAATAATAGACGCAGCACGCGAGAATCCTTGAACACACCCACGGGAGTCCTACATATGCTTACAAACAGATTTTTGTGGCAAATGGATGGAAGACGACGACGAAAAGGAATGAGGAAGAAACAACAGAAGACGCGCAAATAGTTCAAAGGCATATGACATTGACATGAATACCCTTTCCAAAGAGAATTTCGATATATGTATTAATTTAGTCAAACTATCTGACTAAGGGTTAAAGAAGATTTTGTTGCATACCCGAAAAATGAATATCTTCTCCAATCAAGTAATAAGTTTCTGTTTGTTTCCCAAAATCAACTGACTGCTTTGCTGTTAGGATATCAAATATGTTGAATGGAATTCATTTTTGTCGGGAATAGCTGAAACGGTCTAAGCGAAGGGAATGTTATTCATGCCATACGCATTACCTTAAGTGTATGTTGGCTGGGGTTTTTGGCGGGGCTCTTCAAGGATATGAGGCAAATGTTGTGTCTATTTGATGTCTCAACAACGGAAGTAAACGAATTAAGGCAAATGCTGGCATTTAAGGCAAATTCGCAAATATTCATAACGGCCCAAAGTCGCTTAGCCCATTTGATTAACTCGATTGACTATGAAATGGCACTGAAATGGGCAAATGTTTGGGCGGCGTCCCACTGACGCCATGGGGGAGCGTAGAGGAGCGAAGCATAGCGAATCGGACAAACACGGAGGCTGAGGCCATTGGCATTGACTTTGATGATGGCCCTGGCACTGAGCACTTGACTGATGTAATCACAGTGCATTAAGCAAGGCAACGGAAACCCTTCGAGAGCGCAACAACGACACGTCTAGGGTTCTCTTGAGAGAATGGATGGAAGTAGGGTGGCAAAGGGAAGGGCCAAAGGTGCAGCACGGTTCATTTTTTTCCTTGCCAGCTGCATCTGTGTGTGTTTTTGTGGCAGTTGTTCGCCTTCGTTGCAAGCAATTTACTTTTTCCGGCAAAGCCAAGTCTTTTTTTTCATTGTCTTGCAAGAAGCTGCACCATAGCCAGGGAAAAGAAAGAAGGAAAACGAAATGGGAATACACCGAATACAGCAGAGGGGAGTGTGGGGCAAACGAAGTCTAGCAGATTTTCTTTCTGCCTTAAGCCATTGAAAATATTATGCTTTGTAGTAAAAACCGCGAAATATTTTATGAATCGATGTCGTTTCATGGTCGGGTTTAACTCTTTGTTTTCTCTGAGTTTTCCTTTTTTTTTTTTTTTTGTTTCTTCTCCTTCAGTTTTATTTTTTTCTTGAACAAAGCTTAAGCACAAAGAAAATATTCGCGCACAAAAGATTTTGGAAAACTATGAGAAAATTGAACAAAAGAGGAAATATCACTCATCCAACATGTTGAGCGAAATTAAAGATATAGAATACTTGCATTTTTCCGTGTCGCTGCCAGAGAGCAGCACTTATAATTCAAGAGCACGAAAAGGGACTTTTCCAATTAATGTTGAGAAATCGTAAAAAATGATGGAGTCAATGGAATTCCCGATGAAATTCCGTGCAGTATCTTGAATATTTCTTTAATCTATGCACACACATATTTTGTTTTATTTGGCCATGTAAAAATTTGTCGCCTTATTATAAATATGTTTTCTTGTCGCATGGCTATTTGTTTTGTTTGTTTTTTTGTTGTTTTGTTTAAATTCGGACACAACATGAATGGAAAACCATTGTGTACTTTTCAATATATGCAAATGAATTCATAGAAATTTTAAATGGAATTTATCGTGGCGAATGCTTTTGACTTTACTTCAATTTATGGATGGCAATACTTCGTAGAGTATCAAAGGGCATATTGCCGATGCCGGAAAGGAAAATCAAGTATTTATCTAGTCTTTTATAAAACAAAAGAGGTGAGAACCTTTGTTACTCTTTCAAGGACATTGTTCTCGAGATGTTGAATTCAATTTTAATTGCTCGTACTTGTTAAGGGGTAAATAAATGTCTACATTCATTTCTTTGTTCAGTTACGTTACGTTTGATATATTTTTTTATTTAATTTTACAATGTGATCAACTTTTATTTACATGCATGTGACAATCAATAATAAAATAAAACTATCACTGAACACACACAACAAAAAATCAAAAGAGTGAGAGAAAAAAAAAATTCAACAATAAGAATAAAATTTAATTATGAATATCTGAGAAATGCGCTTGATTGATTTTTTGTCGACGTATCATACGAATATGAAATATATATGTATATGTTCGAGTACATTTTTTTTTTTTTTTTTGTTTCTTTTGGTTTCGAAACGATTGTGTTCATTTGGCATTCACTTTATTTCAGTTGAAATCGAAAAGCCTTACGCATTTGGATGGCCTCGATACGGTGGTGGCATGCCAACATGGAACAGCGACTACCACAGCAGCTGGAACAGCAGGTGCAGGTCCAGCGATGGCTTCCACAACAACGACGACTGCAACAATGGGTGCGGGAGCAGCCTCTCTGGGCAGGCAGTCTATTGTGGTAAGTGAAAATTCAAGTTGCAACCAAGATAAGCGAAGGTCATACAAGTATTGAATTGCATGCTAAACACAGTAGCACCTAAGCCTCTTAGCCCTTCACCCCCTCCTTGTTTCACTCTCTATCTCTCCTGGTGCACTGTTTGTAGAGTAAATAGTTTGGCACCTTTATCGTTACTTTACATTACTTTACTTAGCTGTGGTGATTCTATAAGGAAAATTGATAACAAACGACTTTTCTTTGTAAGTTTGCTTCTTTTTTTTTTTTGTTGTTTTTGTTTGAGTTTCTATTGGAGTTTTCTCAGCTGTCATTGATTTACTCTTCGTCATTTGTTTTACGCCCATTTTCTATATGTATCTATCTATCTCTCAAGATGTGTAAGATGTGTCTATACATACACACTTACATCAAATATATATATGTGTGTGTGGGTTTTTTTTTTTTGGTAGTTACTATTCATTATGAAAAACCTTTAACAAGCACCCATCATACAGCCCACCCCCTACCTCGTAGCCCCACTTTAACACCTCTCACCTCCTGTCCTATCCTACTACTGAATGGCCTTAGTCAACAGTACGTGACTTTTCAATGATTTTTAGCTTAGTTTCTATTCAGTTAAAGAATTGTCTTCTCTTTTTTGTGATTTTACATTGGTTCCAATGGATCCTTTTTTGTGTTTCTTTCCCTCTTATTTGTTGTCGTATTCGAAATGAAAATGTTGCCAAAAAATATGAAAAAAAATTCTATGATCAATTTTTGGCAAATTGTTGAGAGAATTAGACTAGAAAAGGGACACATTGGCTATTTGTGCTCTCGGTGGGCAACAGTGCGTATTACATAGAGATTTTTCATACACAAACATATATAATTTGCCTAAAAGGTTTGTTCTTGTCCAGGTTATAGCTCTGCCATTTGCTTATTGATGGCAAAACGATATGCAGTTCTATAAATACAACAAACTTTTTTAACTTTAATGAAGTCTTAGTTAGTAGAAGGCCATAGATGCAAGGTGATTAAACACTAAGTATGTAGAGCATCATCTACAGTAAGCAGCTTCATTTGAAAGTTTCCTTCAGTTTGTATTTATTTTCTATGACCTTCAATTTGCCTATCGCTTACAGCATTTCCTAATTAAATCCAAAACAACCTGAACATAGTATAGGGTAGTGAGAAAAAAGTTTGTTTTACTTATGATTTTCGATTTTTGCTTGGAATGAGTTGAATTTTGTAGTATTTTTTGTTTAATTTATTTTTGGACTAAAGCTTTTAAATGTTAACTCAATTCTAAACACTCTCACTGTAACTGTCTACGTCTCTCTCTCTTTCTCTTTCTCTCCCTTGCTGTCTTCTGTATATCTGTGCCTACTTCCTGCGGCTATATATCCGCCCACACACACGCACACACAACGCTTTGTCATTGCTCTTAGTTGGATAAAACCGAATCAGTTCAAATTTGTCAATCTCATCCGCCAACGATCTATACCCAAGCGCCACAAATTGTCCGGCGAACACCGTCACTAATGCTCTCACTGTCGCCGACGCCGACGTTAGATATAACAACCACATCCACTTCCACATCTGGCTGTTATATAGCTCGAGGTGCCACCAGTCCCTGTGTACACAGTAGTGTTAGCTCCGCCTCCGCCTACTCCACTCTACACCATCAGCACCAACACCAACACCAACACCATCCACCTCACTTCCACCCGTCTCACCATCCTCATCATTCAACACAACAGCATCAAAAGCAGCAGCAACAATTGGCTCCAACTTTAGCTCCAGCTCCGACTCATTCAATACCTTTGTCGTCTTCCTGCTCCACCACAACAAAACAGTTTCAGGGCTCTAGTGGCGAGGCGATCGTTGCGTCGTCGTCGTCGTCAGTGTCAGTGTCGGCAGGGACAAACAAACCAAAGAAGTCCTCGTTTATGCAGCGCAAGAAACCGTTATTGACACGCAGCGAGGTGAGTCAGCAAAAAAACCCAAAAAGGAAAACGCCCCGCCCACCCTTACCCAAACACACACACACACACAAACACACATATCCAACCCAAACCCGACACTGAGATAATTCTGGAAAATTGAAAACCAATTGCCACAAAGCAGTAAAATGGAAGGATATCACATGGAAAGAAGGAAGGTCGATCATTCTTTGTTTCTGCTTCTGTCAATCTTAACGATAATTAGTCCTAATTAGTCCATCTTTTGGATTCAATTACCGCATAAGGATATACGGCAAAAAGAGCATCTGAATTACGGTGCGTCATCCGTCTATCCAACTGAAGGTGAATCCGACTTGCCTTGGTCTTGTTCTAATTAATCCTGAAAGCCAACGACTGCTAACCTTTTGTGGTTGAGTTCGGTAACTGAAAGCAAAAGGGGTGAATAATGTACAAAACACGATGTCGGGAAATGAATAACTTAGAGTCATCAAGTTGTGTTTTTTTTAAATTCTTTTCTCCTCCCCCCAACTCCTCCTCCTAGAAACCCTCTCTTGTATTTTTCGTTTTTCGTTGTTGTTTTTTTTTTCGATTTGTTTTTCGTCGCTTTAATCAGCAAAAAAAGAAAGTAAAAAGTTGCTTTCGCCTGGCGCACACTTTCATTTTCACCTCACCCCAACTGTCACTGTCACCCTCACTCCCACTGTCACCCTCATGGCTCATTCATCTATCGTGCATCCTTCAGTCTTCGTTCTGCCATCCATTCGTTTGTTTTCTGCCATCACTTTTTCACACTTTCCGCTTTCTTTTCCTGTCACACAGCGAGGATTCCACTTTGTCTTCGCTTTGCCGCCTCTCTGGTCCGGGTCAAATACGAAAACACAGAGAATATGGTTTTCTTTTTTTATCTGAATATCCGTTACCCGCTACCTTTCTCCTACAACCTTTTTTTTTTTTCTGTATCCTTTTTTTTATTTTAAATATTTGCAGATGAATTTCCGTTTCCCTAGTTTCTATGGAGAAACACTTTTGTGTAGAACTTGTGTATTTTTTGTGTTACTTCTGTCTTTCGTCTTTCTTTCGCTTTGATTTCAGAGTCAGAGGGGTTAATTTAATAGCTTTGACTAACGAAAGCAGCGACTCTGAAAAAAAAACCCTATCGCCGTTTCAACTTCCCACTAAACTTTTAGTGATATGGACATCTCTTTGTCGCTCTCTGTCTCTCTCTCTCTCTCTCTCTCTGTCTCTCTGTATCTCTCTATTTCCATCTCATATGCAAATTATGTGATTTAATTAAAATACGATTATAAGACTATTCACCATCTTTCCTATAAATGTATATATAGGTATCGAGTTCCGAATTCTTTTCGGTATTATTTTGCCTAGAGTCAACGCAGCAGCCAGATGAGGAATTTATACCGGCGACCAAAGGTGTCACCTTATTGTAAGTAAACTGAATCACTCAAATCGTTCTATGATTTTCGAGGCTTTGAACTCAAAATCTATAGAATCTTCAGAGAAAAGTTTGGCAGTCTGAAGACCTTATTATGTTAACTTACAGAAATGCCCTGAGTCATGCTTTGCGTGTGCGAAATCTTAGCTTTAATCAGATCACAATAACGGACAATTATCCCACGCCAAGTTTTTTAGATGCAGGTAATGAAAAGAATGGTTATAGCCCTGGATTGTGCCCCCTGTATAATTCTCTGTTGGATTATGTTATGTTGTTTCAATAGGTCCTTCACCCTTGACAAGCTCATTGGATGAGCAAACGGATGTGGAGAATCTGGCTGGACATCATTTAATCATTACCGAGCGTGAAAGTAGTCGCAAGACCTTACAGAAGGCTGCCTCATTTGTAAGATTCTACCCAGTCTTTGAGTGTTGTTTTATTTGGCCATTCGCTTTATTTTCCCTTTCCTCCATCTCCCTCTTTCTCAAAGGGTTCACGTCAACGTCCACCTCGCCTGTTGTCATCCGCTTCCACCGAAGAGACTAGTGAATCAGCTGGGGCAGCGGGCAAACAAATCAAACAACGCTGGACTTCCATATTCGGCATTAAGAATCCACAGCAGAGTCAACTCTGTGAATTACTTAATAGTTATGCCAAAAATGGTGTTCCTCAGCGGCCAGACGCCTTGAATTTTGATCACCCCGATTTGGTTAATTCGTTGGCCTATCTACAGAATATGGACAAATCATGGTTGGATTTTGTCCATCATGAAGCTATGAGTGAGAGTGAGATTAAGATACAAACGGCCATATGGGAGCTGGTAACCACCGAAGTCTACTATATACATGCCCTGCAAACTGTCACAGATGTAAGTGAGATTTCAGAAAAGGAATGAAATATGAAGAACCCCGATCTTCATGCGTTATCTCTGTGCATAATTTTGTAGCTCTTTTTGGCCTGTTTGGAAGCCGTACAAGAGGAACGCCTGCTAATTGATGTCGATCAGCATCGTTTGTTCTCCAATATTAGATCCGTTTGCGAGGCAAACATAAAATTTTGGACTCTTTGGCTTTATCCAATGGTGGCCCATAGTGTTGTAACCCACGAACCGATGAGATGCGCCTTCTTTCAAGAGGGCTTCATTGCCTTTGCCTCGATCTTTGCACCATATAAGGTAGGAGGAGCGGATAATAATCGAGCTTACCATTAGGTTTATGCATAATATTGAATCCGTTTGTAGATCTACTGCGCAGAGCAGAGCACATGTCAGTTCTATTGCAAGGAGCTCAATCAAAATAATGCTCTATTCACCTCCTATCTGGCCTGGTGCGAGTCCCAGAAAATGTGCAATCGCCTTCGGCTGGCCGACATTGTTGTACGCCCCATGCAGCGATTGACCAAGTACAGCCTCCTGCTGGCGGCTATTAAGAAGCACATGAGCGATGTGGAGGAGATTGAGGCCATGGATGTGATGATACACAGTGTTGAGAATTTTGTTGGCAGTGTCAACAATCATCTCACCATGCGACAGGAGAATGAACGCCTTAAGGGTGTGATGGCAAGGATTGAGTCCTATGATGTCGTGGTAAGTTATCTGAGAGGGGGAATGGGATGATGGGGCCGTTCGATTTAATGAAGCAAAGCTAACGACAACAATTGCCCATGAATTGCTCTGCTGCTGCTTCGGCTACGGCTACTGCTACTACAGGATACCAACAACGAAGTACTCGACAAGCTTATCAAACACCACAGCCAGATGTTCGACCTTTGTGCCCCCATGCGTGGCTGTCCGGCGTATCCGGTGCGTCATCTTTTCATGGAGGGTGACCACAAGTTCAAGGACAATCTGGGCAAATCGGATGTACATTGCTTTCTGCTAACGGATTTGCTGCTGGTGTGCAAGACCATTGCCAAGAAGGGATTGGGCGCTCTCAAGGTCATTCGTCAGCCATATCTGACCGACCAGCTGATGGTTCATCTGGCTCCCAACAACACATTGAACTGTGTCTACCTGAATGAGTTCCAGGTGGCAACCACAGCGTTTACGCTACAATGCACCGAGGCGAAGAACTGGTGTGATGCCTTATGGCGGGCCAAAACCATCTACCAAAGACTGAAGCGCGGATCGGGAGGCGGCAGCAGCGGCGTTGGCGGCAATGTGGGTGATAGCTTCCGTTTCGGTGGCAGCGCTACCAGTGGCGGCACCGCCGACTCGCTCGGTGTGCGCAAATCCCCAATGAACTCCTCTATCTGTAGCCATGTGTCCAGTGCCAATAATAGCCATAGCGGAAGTGTCGAATGGAATGATTCGCGCAACATATCGGTGGACTTTGAGAAGACCAATTCGGTGTCCAGTGATGAAGGATCGAGCATTATGACGGGTAAGTGCATCACGCACACACATTTGATATGGATATTTGTCATTCGATATTTATCTCGAATCGTTTGGCTCTCTTTCTGTGAATGAATGCAGGCAACCATGGACTAGTCCTGAAGGGGAAGCAACAGCTAATTGGTGGCCTACACAAGGCAAAGGTCGGAACTATTGCCTCAACCTCGGCCAATACGCTTTCTGTTCAGCCTCTGAACCATTTGGGCCAGAGTTTACCCAATCTGAACATGCATCACAGTCACACGTAAGTTGAAGTTGTCGTCCTGATCCTGCCATATGACCAGCTTCTTACTAAAAAGCAAGCACACACACACACACACTCATTTGTCCAGTCACACACACACACATACTCTCACAGCGAGTTTAATTTTATTTGTAACATATTTATAACATAATTAATTTTTACAATTATTTTTAAACAACTCCAAAACAAAAACATAAACAAAGATTTATAAATTTACAAAACAAAAAACCCAAAAAAAAAAAAAAAAAAAAACAAATACAAAAATAAATCATTTTTTTATTGTGTCAATTGTATGGAACTCTGTTTGCCTGTTTGTTTTTTTTTTTGTCATATGCCTGCGCCGATATCAACCAAATTAAACCCACCACAACGCAACGCTTGCCACCACAACTCACCACTATCCACCACGAACCATCATATTATCGACCGTAATTGTCAACCGACCGACTCTCCTTAACCTGTCGTCGTCATTTTGGTTTTTCGGACTTTATTGTATTTTATTTACAATTACTTTACTTACTTATACTTCACCCAATTCTTTGATCTGGGCTTTTTAACTTTTCCGGCTTTTTGTTTAATATTTATTTGTTTTGTTTCATTTGCACATTTCTATCTGTCGTCTGTGGCGTCTCATGGGTCTTTTACAGTAACCTTTATCATACTTATAGTAACAATACATTGCTCGTGCCTGGTACGACAACTAGTCACTCGGGTAACCTCTTATTATCGCCCAGTCATCGTGGCATTTCATATCCACCGCCGAGTCCAACAAGGTGAGTTTCCCCCTGTCCATTCTCTATCCACTGTCTGTCCCTGTCAGTCTCCCCACACTCTCTCTTTCTCTCTCTGTCTGTCTGTCTCTTTGTATCTTTTGCACATTTAAGTGATTTATTTGTTATAAACCCACTACCATTCCTTCCAAAAACCTCCGCCTTATCAAACTAACCCATCGACCTTCTCTTAGAGTACCGTTGCGTCGTGGCATGGCCTTTTCCACATCGACCAAGAATCCACCTTTGCGTAAGACACGCAATGTTACCTCCCAGAACAGTATTAACTGGCATCAGATACCGGCCACACCCACACCGCCCAGTCCGCGATCACAGCACCAATCCCCCTCATCGTCCACTGGCACAGGCACCAACACGGTAACTAGCACTGGCATTATACCTCTCCAGAAATCGATGCCACTGCTGGATAATGCCAATGGCGGACCGCCGCCCATCTTGCAGAAGCAATTGTCCCACCAGGCGCCCTTACCCACTTCCAATCACAATTTAATGGAACTTCAGCGACCCTTAAGCAATGAGACAGATGTCTGATGTCCCATAAACAATAGCAGCAGCAGCAACCACAACAACAATAATTATAAACAATATACAAACATATAGCAAACGATCTATCCAACTGATGGATCAAAACTGATGAGAGTCATCGACAAAAGCGTCACAAAACTTTAAGATACAAAAAAGAACAAACAAAATCAAATCAAATAGAATAATTGCACTTTTTGGGTCCAAGAACAGACAAAACTGATATTGAAAAATCGAAAATCTTAAAGAAATTGCATTCCAAATGTCCCTCCTGTACACAGCCCCACACCTACCCCAACACCCAAACCACCCACTCACTAACAACCTAAACGTTTCCACTTCCACCTAATTAATTAACCGTTACATATAAAATATCCAACATAAATTAATAACATTCTTCCCATAGACGATATAAAGACAAATAATGTGTAATCCAATTGAAAACATTAAGATATAGTGTTATCTATATATAGACATACCTACATATATAAACCATAAAGACATATGCCATTTGGATGGAAAATAAACATATTTAGATTGAAATTGTTAGCTTTATGAATTCTGTGTTTCCATATATATACATAGATATATATATATACATATATTGTTAATATGTACTAAGATAGTTGCCCTGTCATCATACCTGTATATATTTAGTTATTGGTCGGAATACTGCACCCTAATAACCAAAACCCCTAAACACACCTCTAACCCTGTATATATGTACAGGTACATACAAACAAATTCAAGTACATATAGAAACGATCAATATCAATACTACTACATAGACATAAATAGGGATCAGCCATATTGCAGATAAACTCGGAACCTATCAAATATACGAATAAGTTTCCAATGTGTTGAAATCATCTAAAAATTGATGTCGTTGATATAATAATTATGCCATATCGTGTTACTATCAACAATCCTCACATGGAGACTTCTTCACATAATCAACTGTGTGTGGAGGAAGTTTAGGTCTTTTTGGAATAGGATTATTGGTATTAACACAATATATTGATATAGGAATATATCTACGATTATAGAATACACATAAATATAAATGGATATTTCTTTTAGTCTCTCTCTTTCTCTCTCTCTCTCTCTCTCTCTATTCCTTTTAAAGAACATTGTCTTTTTATCCGAATTGCTGCCCCCCTTTCACTTTGGTAAAGCAAACTTAATTGCACTTTACACTTTATATAAATTTAAACTCAAGGATTGGATCTACTTTCATGTAGTTCAAAATCAAACTATCCCATTTTCTTGTTCTTTTCTCTGTTATAGTAAATTGATGATATCTAAACATTTGCTCTGCTCCTATCTAAAAGGGTCTTGTTTTTGCTTCCACACTTTAATACACAACTTATCCATAGATGGAAACAGAATTCAACATTAAACTATACCAAAACATAAGTATATACATATAAAAAAGAAATATTTATAGTTAATCCAAATATTGTTAGCAAGAGAAATTCCCATAGAACTGTTTATTTGAACAGTTTAGCTGGAGCAAAAAGTAAAACCTTTAATTTAGGATGCTCCAACGAGTTGGAAATATTGTAGGACTAGAATCCGATATGTCATGTCGGATATGTAGTTTTGTCCTAGCCAATAAATTAGTTCAAAACAGTTTGATCTTACTGGTTAAGTATTTAATCAATTATTACAAAATGAATGTTGTCTTTTCAAGCGAATTGCTTCGGCAGTTTGTTCCAGTAAGATGCAAGAAGTTTTGTTAATATTTTTTTTTTTTTTTTCCTCTTTTGTTGTTGTCGATTATTGTATGTATTATATTGAAAGAGAGTGATTCTATGTAAATTTTGGTCAGTACTTAAGAAAACTTAAATAAAAATTTAAGAAACAGAAAAGTAATCCCAATTACAGTTCTTCCCAACCAAAACCAATTAAATTTCTTAAAAACAAAAATCAAACAAAACTCACTGAGAAAAAAAAACACCATTAAATGAAACAAAGAAAAAAAAAAAACCTGAAGATACATTTTTCTTCTAATTGTATATATTATTGAAATGAATAAAAAGCGTGACATAAGTTCTAAATTATATATATAGGAAGAATAAAAAGTTGCACCGATACACAAAGTAAAAAGAAACACACACACAAAAAATGAAATAAGGAAAGTTTGTACAAAAGAGGTGAACATAGTAGAATTATGTATACATACACATACCATATATGTACACATGTATAGGTATGTATAGGTTTATGCAGTTGCTATATGAAACATATAGTTAATACTTATCAAACACAACTATATATTTACTATATGTATTACTTATAACCAAATATATGGATTTCTTTTAGTTTTAGCCATAAAATACCTATAGAAAACTATCTATAAAACAACAAACAAAAACCATTAATGTTACATACCAAAACACACACACACACACACACATTGATACCTATTATTGTATATCCCTATCAAAGAACCATGTTTTTTTTTTTTTTCATTGACAAAAAAAAAAGTAAAAGTAAAGTGCAAGAAAGCTTTATTTACACACGCTTAAACAATAAAAAATAAACGAAACGATAAGAACAACTAAGAAACAAACACAAATTCTTTCTTTCTCAATCAAACAATTGGCTATAGTTCTTACTTTTAAGTCAAATGTGTTGGGAATGAGGGTAACTTTCGAAAAACAATAAAAAGTAAGGAAATATTTGAAGGGATTCGCCATAAGTGAGTATTATATATACATATTGAATGGGTCAATATGATGAGCTTTGATTCCAATTGATTGCGTTAAGAAATCAGGGCTTATGTTTCTATTCATTATTCAAAGGGCTTAGACTTCTGAGTAGACACATATGGTCTTCTTTATTACGAATTCTTTGAGTACAAGGCAATTCTTCCAATCTGTGTTTATTTTTAATTCTTCTTTATTAGGGTTGGACCTCCGTGTGGACTACTGATAATCATATTTAGTGGAGAGATGCCATTGACGAACATCAGGTAAGTTATTAACATACAAATGTAGGCGTTAGGTTGGATATGGTCAATTTTCATTAACGATATGCTTTTAAATGCTGCAAGTGGCCTTCCAACTTTAAAGCGAACAATATTAAGCCGATTGAATTATGTCCCCATCATAGTAATTGTATTCTCCTAACACTTTTATTGGAAACGGTTTCTTTTGAATGCCTATGTGGGAACAGGGTATTAGGATCTGGGCTAGTCTTCTACTTGACAATTTGAGACATCAATTTGGTTTAAAATATACATGAAATTCTTTTACGTCACAAGTTTTGAGAAATTTGCAGATATAATTAAAAATCAATTACTCTCTGGGTAAAATAGAATGGAAAGAAAAAGGCAAAAATATGAAATGGAAAACCATGACATAATTTCTCATACAAGCTCGTCTCTTCTCACTTTCTCTGGACAAGAGCAGCGTCTGCTTATTTAACCATTAAAAAGTTTTTTTGCCACAGCTGCAGTTACAACTACATAGACAAGAATGGGCCAACAGAGCACAGCACAGCACAGCAGTGCCGACCAAGCTAGAAAAGTCCTGTGTACAGGATGATGCCCCACCAGAAACGGGCAAGAGACGGGCAGAACGATTGCATCTAAATGCCATTTAAAGTGAGCCATTGTGAGAACTCAAATTTAATGATTTATTGTGCGAACAAACCGAATTTATACACACATATTTTGAAAATGCATTAAAGAATCAGATCAAAATCGCTGATGGGATTTAGGTGAAAACTTACTTTATTATACGACTGTCGGATGGTTGGTTGGTTGGTTGGTTTTCCGTTTCCATCATCCATGATGCTTACGCGAAGCCACTTTTTTTCTGTTTATTATATTTTGTTTATTTTTAAGAGCCACTCAAAACAGACATGGCATGTAAAAACCAAGTGGATTAAGTTCTCCTGCTGCTCCTGCTCCTGTTTCTGCTTCTGATCCGTCTACTAGTGCCCTACGCTTCCTGTCGTGTCGCTCCTAACGTGTTTTCAGGTTATTCTTGTTAAATAATTTGTGATGAATGTCATATAATTCTGCGATAATAAAAGTATTATGAGTGCCGCCTGTCGGTTTCGGGGGCAATCTGCAAACACAAAAAAAAAGGACGTCAACTGAAGGACAAATGCTGTGTGGATGTGGTTTATGGATTTTGTGGGCCTTTTTTATGCCCTTGCAAATAGAGTTTATTAATTCGAATCATAATTTTTTGCAACTTATCTTATTTATAATGCCATTCGTATTTCCATTCCATCTACCTGGGAGTCGTTTTCCCACTGCTGAACACGTTGTCGAAATATATTTGGGATCAAAATCGGATGGACTATATTATACTGAACAATTTTTACTTTGCCAAGTCCTAATTAGGTCGAAATTGTGCCGTTTTTTGAATGATTTTCGTCCTTAGTGTTCGTCAGTTTTCAGTTTCTATCTCTGATGATTCGATCACCAATCAAGAAAATGTGTTTGACAGATCGTAGAGAAGTTTAATGACAAGATGGTGTCTTGCAAATTGTTAAGGATAAAGAAAAAAGTTCATATTTAAAAAAAAAACAACAAAAAACGTTTCAGATGCATTCGCTGCCATTTAGTGAAATATTCAACGCAACGCTGCAATATTTAACCACTTCACCGCATTCCATCTGCTAACCATAAGCCCCACTCCCACTCCCACTCCCACTGTCAACCCCAACCCCACCTTGCCCCTTACCTATACAAGCGTCACACCTTGGCAGTTCTTTTCAATTAAAAAATAATTCTCAACACGATGCTTAAACGACAAACAGAACAGCAGGAGAGGCAGACAACGAGACATATAGACAGACAAACGGACAGACAGACATTTAGTCAGTCAGGTATGGGTATGTGAGTGTGTGTGTGTGTGTCGTGTGTATTTTGTGTCATTTTAACATATTACTCACGGGCATTATGAACCTCCCGAAGCAGGTTGCAAACAACGTTGCGTATACTTTATTTCGTCCTTGTGGCTGTCGTTCAGCTTTAAAAACAGAGAAAAAAATCAACCGCCGCCTGAGTCAATAAGAAGAAGAAGATTTTCAACATGTATTTTTGCATTTCCCTTTATAACTGTCCCGTTTGAGTTTAAGGTACGTTATTTGTGGCATCAGTTTAAGCAGAATGAATGAATAAACAAACAAAAAAACATACTATGTACACACACACACTCACAGCAACTGGAAAAATATCAGTAAACATAGAAAACAACTGGGAAACCATCAATTTTAATGCCAGGTGAAGACAAAAAAACACACAAACGATGGTCGGTTCAATAAGTATTGATTTGAACAAATGAAACCATTCAAATCCAATGAAGAAAACTGCAAGAAATTGCCCCATTTCGATGGATCATATGCCTTACACAAACAATTGCATACTTTTAAGGCGCTGTGCTTACAATACTTGCAAAAGCTCAAAGAACTTTTTAAACTACCCTCTCCAACAACTGTACAACCAACTATACTATGCGACACAGCGTATTTATTTGAAACTAGCCAAGGCAGCGTCAAATAAAAATTGTCAACCGCAATGACAGGACATTCTTTGGCTCAATACATGGCATATATACATACATACATATGTATGTATATGGCAGATAACTGTCTCTATCCATGTATATGGGTGTATGGATAAAATTTGTCTATTTGATATCCAGTTCAATTGGATTTGGTCGCTCTACAGTTTGATGTTTGTTTTCAGCCAAAACCATTTTTGGTTTTGTTCTTTTTCCTTTTATTTCTTTGCTTCGTTTGGGCCAACTTGAAGTTGGTGGCCATCAATAAAGTTAAAGAAGGCAACAAGAACAACTAACTGGTCAGTCACCTGACCGCCGCCATTTGCGGCCACCAAAAAGAGAAGCAACCTGAGTTCAGTTCAGTTGAGTTGAGTTGAGTTGAGTTTATTGGAGGTAAGCTGAGCTGACTCATTGGCCCCGTTGGCTGTGGGCCAAAATGTTTGCCAGCCGTTCGTCCGTTCGTTGGGGTCCGTCCATTTTGAAAAATGGCACTGCACCCGTCTGGCGCCTTGTTTTTTTTCTCTTTTTGCTTTCCCACTTATTGTTGGTTCTATTTGCCGCTTCTGCTTCTATAAATTACATATTATTCAGACACCTTGGCAGCTGGCATTCGATCTGGTCTTTACCTGCAGAATACCACCATTCAATCGCCACATTTTCCACTCCCCCACCCCCCTGACCCAGAACATCCCCTCAATTGAATTATTTCCGTTACGTTACGTTCCGTTTTTGTTTGCTTTTAGTTTTTGGCTCTCTCTTAACAATTTGTCTACCAGTCGTCTTCCCATTTATTTGGCTTTGTTTAATTTTCTAATTGTTATTGCTATCGCCCAGACCCATTCTTACCCATTCACCCATTCCCATTCACATTCCAATTCATGTGCCGCCCCCCTTGGCCCGTCGTCGATTTTCTGGGGGAAAAAAGGGAAGTGCCCTTTGACTCTTGGCAAGGCATTCAAGTGTTTATTGTTCGCTTTTTGAATTCGTTTATGCTTATTTAACATTTGTAAATTATTTAATCAGCAAATGAAGTGTATTTCAAGTGCCAAACACTTCAGGCACTAACAAGAAGTCAACAAAAATACAAACACATCAAAGTCCTTGGAAGATTTATGAAAGTGTTTATACCCTAGAAATTCATGTTCAACAAATTTGGCATTAGTTAGTTTCTACATTATTTAATTTTATTAAGCATGGTTTAAGAAAGGATTGTCCTACTCTAAGTTGATCCTTTTTGTTCAAGTAGTGTAAGTCAACTGCAAAGCCCATTCAAGTGTAACAAATTGAAGTCTCGCCTTCGAATGATAGCTGTTGAAGGAAATGAATGTTAAGGAAATGAAACTGGTCATCAAATTAAGCCTCTCTCTCTCTCTCTCTATCTCTCTCTCTCTTGTTGATACATTGTATCTATGGATACTTATACCATGTGCAACATTGTGAATTTCTGGGAAAAAAGACTTTGGGCAAAATTCCCAAAAGTACTTAATTCTTATTTGGTGGGTGAGGCGATTGTTTTTTTTTTTTTTTTCTGTTTGTTGTTCCTTTTCAACTAAAGTGACACCAAAATGGGAAAATTAGCCGGCAATGTCCTGAACATCATACGCTTGGTCAAAGCTCTAAATGCCCAACGGCCACCTGTCAACCCGTATTCCTTCCATTGCCCTCGCCCCATTGTCCTAGTCAAAGCAATTGCCATCGCCATCGCCGTCGCCATCAGTCGGACAGAGACAGACAATGCATGAAAGTGCAGCTGGAGCCGGAAATTGCGCTTCACTTTCAGCTGGGGCCATATACCACTTTTTTGCATAATGGCCTCTGGGGCCGAGTGACCTCTTGGTTCCTTGCTATTCTGCTCCTTGTGCCGCCGCCAGGCGCCAAGCGTCAAGTGCCAAGAGCCGGAAGCATCTGCATGATAATTCTTGCATACATTTTGGGGGCCATCTTAACTTTAAACTGCACGGCATTTCGTCTACGGAAATTAAGAAATTTTTCATAAACCAAATCCCACTGATACAACAAGAAAACCAAAAAAAAAATTAACAATTTCTATTAAACTTGCAGCCGAAAGAAAGAAGAAAAAAACAGAAAACAGAAAACAAACACGAACGATTTGATGTGACCTACTTAAAGAGGCATATCAACTTACTGTCTTGAAGAAACAGCAAAGAAATTGCTTGGGATTATTTGAGTTGGCGTTTTCACAGCTCGTGCTGTTAGACCATTTAATCCCTATGTGGGCCAAATGATTCCCAATGGAATATACGGGCAGTCAAGGCAACGCTCTAGCCTAGAGAAATAATTGAAAAAGAAAAATCATAGATGTACATAGGCAGAGATAGAAACCAAGTCGTCTCTCGCATTCATCAATATTGTGCTATATTAAATGAAGGAAATATAGGGACTTAAAGTTATATGCGACTCATCCAATCTCCAGAGTTCTTTAAGCATTTATAATTCACAAGTTCGTGCAGAAAGAAACCAAAGAAAATAAACTGCTCACATTGTATATACAGTTTTTTTATTTGCCATTGCTGAAATTGCAATGTAACCATAAAGGAAAAAAATCTCACATGTCAAATCGGTTATTTAATTACAGGCGAGAGAAGGAGAGACAGAGCCATGAACCTGGAGGATATGATATGATATCTCTATAAATCGGAGACAGCAGCTACGATTTCCGCCCCTCACTCTACAATCACGATATGCTGACATTTAATTATAATTGTATTTAATTCTTTTGATTGATGCTGTATGAGCAACGGCATGAGCCCATGGCAGGAGCAACAGAACTGAAGCTGGAACTGAGGCAGGAGCAGGAGCAGGAGCAGGAACAGAAGCAGCAAGGTGTGTGCACGGTGTCCTGGGGCAACCCTTGTCAAATTCGAATCGAAATATTATTTATGAGTTTCATTGATAAATATAATTTATTTCTCTAATTTTGTTAGGCTGGTCCTCAAAAAAATAAATGCAAAAACCTTTGCATACTTTTAAGCGATCGACTCTGAATGAAATGAATATTGACAGAAAATAATGCGAAAATGAAACCAACCCAAAGGCACCTGAAGGATGGATGGAAAAATCATATTCAACTGAATAGCAAATAATACGAAATGACGACTTTTGGATATTTATACTAAAGTAGTAGGTACTTACCTTTGATTAAGGTAAATTGTTTTCTCTTTTTCGATTAATTTCCCTTTTTACCGACGCCTTTTTTTTTTGTGTGTTTTGTTTTGCACATTGATTTTTTCGCGTCGATAAGAAAATGACAGTTAATATTTATTACCTACTGAGGCACACACACACAGACACACACACACAGACACACACACACAGTTCTAGGGCCTCGAAAAGTGCCTTACGTCAATGGCGACAAACATCATTTATCAATCGCTTTAAAGTCCAACCAAAACGAAAAGAAAACTAATTTCCTCTTCTATAATACATTTAACATTGCCTTAGCGATTAATTCTCACGTTTAATTCACCCAAAAAGAAAAAAAAAAAAACGCCAAAAGGAACATGAAGCTGATGTTGGCACTTTAAGAAATATTTTCGTGCCGCTAAATCATCATAATATCCTTTTCACAAAAAGTAAAGAAAACAAAAAATGAAAAGAAGGGCAAAAACACAACAAGAAAATGGAATTTGCATTTTTATTGCCATTCACATTGAAAATTCAAATATGCATTGGGCCCAGAGACACACAAATTTTGTATGGAAAATGTTATAAATTTGGCCAATTGGCCAAAAGAATAAAAACCTCCCTCCCCCAGAGGAGGCTCTGGTGGATGTGGTATGTACATCTTAAATGAGTTTTGTGGCAAATACATGTGGGATTAGTTATAATCTTATTCGATATATCGATATATAACTGAACTGTGTTCAGAAACATCTTAAAATCTCCATTCTTTATGATATTTGTTTCCAACTATTATATATCGTGTTTACTGTACATGAACTCAAATGTATGGCGTATGCGTAATATTTGACAACAATTTGAGCCCTTAAAATATAAATTTGAATAAATAGTAAAACATTTTTTTACACAACAAATACAAATTGTCATCTTATTCGATATTATTGATGTCTGCTTGCACTTAATTCAAGTATATACAAATACACAACATAGGACAACTATGTGTATGTGTGTGTGTGTGTTACGGCCTAAGGCAAAGCCACTTGAAGTGATTGTTGATGGTTTTGAAGGCTTTTTTCGGGACAGAGAGAGAAAGAGAGAGAGAGAGAGAGAGAGAACGACAGAGAGAGATGGCAAGGGGAGATGACAAATGGTGTGAAGTAGTTTATTTATGAGTTTTATGCGGCTCGTTTGAATACATTAAACTGATTGCATAAAAAGAGGCACCAACAGGCAGACGATAGAGAAAGGGGCAGACAGAGAGAGGCAAAACGGGCAGGAAATAAAATGAAATGGAATGTGTCATGGACAAATCATAACTTGCCATTTGTTGTGCGCCCCTGTAAAAAAGTAAGATGGATAGTCAGATGGATGGTGATTCACTCTGTCTGCTTGACAAAATATGCTTTGTGAAATATTTTCAAATGCAAAGTTTCAAAGATCACATGGCGTATGAGTTATTTTCATACACACTCACACAAATATGGATAAGCATTGTAACAGAAAGACAAACAAAGAGAGAGAGAGAGGGAGAGAGATACTTGAAGAGGTGGTTACTAGATTTTTTCTCTCTTTCTCTTCGCCTGTGTCTTCTGTACATATTTCCTTCACCATCTCGATTACCCATGGCTATGGTATGTAGGTGTGTAAACTCAGTGGCACTTAACTGCTCTCGAGGCATTGGGGCAAGCAACACATTCTCCAAGGTGCGATTAAACGTTTTGCCCAGTTCGTGTTAACTGCTGCTCTGGGGCCCCCAACAAGCCTTAGCAAAACGCAAAAGTTTGCTAGTCAATGCGTACATACAGCACACAATACACTTAAAATATGTACATTAGACTGGTTTCTATCGATATTGAAAATGCATATGTATATTTATGTGTATAAGTATGTACTTATTTTTTTTAATTGTCGTTACATTGAACACCTGTTTCTCTTCCGAAGAGGTGCAAATCTTTAAATATTTGCATTCTGAAGTTGGTCTTTCCTACAAACCGATGAAAGTCTCGAAAGTATACTTAGATATCTCTCGAAGTAAAAATGATTTATCATTTCTCTTTTTTTTTATATATGTATATATACAAATTTATTTATGTATAATTCTCATATGAGAAAAAAACCAGCCTAATGTACAAACACAAAAGTTCTTTCAACAAAATTGGCACGCATTCAATAATCCCCCCCCCTCCATTACACCTTCGAACCAAACACACTCCAGCCCACCTGCCCCCGTAAAAAGGTGAAGAAAAAGTGAAACAACAACAGAAAAGTTTCGTTTCAGTTAAGGGAGTCTGTCCAGGTTGCTTTTGTTGTGGCTGATATGATAAGTTTCCCTTTGACCCGTCCATCAAGCTCTCCGCACTGAGCATAATCGTAGTAGGCAACAAAACTGCTTAACTAAACGAATTATTTACGGACCCAATGATGCACTTTTAAGGTGAAAAAAATATATATAAAAAAATGTATTTTTATTTAGCAATTGAAGCGTTAACTTTGGCACTCTACTAAAGACATTTTAATCCTTTACTAAATCATTTGGGAAAAGCTCTTCTCTAGTTCAGTTTCAATCTAAATGGTTCGTTACTCTTTTGGATCAGTTTAATATATATTCCTACTAACCTGACCCATCAAGTATATCCAACGTATGAACGTATACGATTTAAGAGTATGGGAAACTACCTACAGTTGATCGAATTTTATTTTATTACAAACTAGGCAAATTTTGGGTTTCGTATGGGGTTCTTCCCTTCGGTTTCCTTTCTTTTCTTTTTATCCATGAAACGACTTGGGAATGGGATAATTAAAATGCCAAAAATAAATGGCAATTAAGCAAACTGCCTCAGAGCCTCGACCCCAGCTGCTTGCCCTTTCCCCCCTGCCCAAGGCCCCCTCTTGCCACATACCCATTCCCTTGATTGACACTTTAAGACACTTTGCCAGCCATAATGCCATGCCACAACATGTCGCCTTACGAGAGAGAGAAAAAGTCGAACCAGACACCGAGACCTGCAAAGAGTCAGAAAATGTGTCAAATTATCGATTTCTAGACGAGCGGCACAAGGAGCGGCAGACAAGAGACAACAAACACAGAGCTCAACAAGGCTTAAAATTGTGTTTCACTTTTCTTCCATCTTGATGTTGGTTTCTTTTTGCTTCATTTTTTTCGTTCTTCTTTTTTTCTTTGCCGAAATTAACAACGCTCATGATGTTTAAAGTTGGCAAATTCTTTTTGCTCAGTCTTGTGGTAGGCTTTAACATTGGAATTTTAAAAATTTCACTTCGTCATATGTTTCGTCTAAGATCCTTTTTCTCTGATGGGGGTCCTATCAATTGACATCAAAGAACACACATAGCCAAAGGGCACTAGAGAAACTTTTTGCCAGGACATAACATATGGAAATCGAAATTCATGAATGAAGATACTCTTGTCTACGTGGCACCCATGTGATGAATCATTTTGAGTTTAAGGCGAAAGGAGATTCATACATAAAATTCCATTCAGCTTTAAAGTCATTAAAGGCTATAAAAGACCTCAATCATAATAAAACCTGCTGACAAATTTCTTTACACATGAAAACAAGAAAGCAAAGAAGATACTTTTCAGTTTCCCTCAGTCCTTCAGTCGGGTGGGCCTCATTCGCTATCATTTTTCATACGACATTCTGCGAAGGAAGCCAGAGCAGACCAGAATAGGCAAGGCATTAGGGGGTGAAGTGGAACGACAGGGGAAAAGATATAAAGAGGGTGAGCGAGGGAAACCTGTAACAATAACATTAGAGGGACTAATTAATGACAAATTTCATTTCTCGCTTGTAGAACATACTTAATACATACTTACATATGTATCTATATATATAATATATATGTATAAGTGTGTGTATCCGTGTGTGTGTGTGTGTGTGTGTACTACATTTATTAAGAATCTTCTGATTTGTCGTCATGGCATTTGTATTTAATTTTATTAAATAAATAGTTGGCAAAACTTCTATGGAAATAGAAAACAAATTAAATAGTTTTACCCACAACTACAAACAATTAGCAATCACTGTATATATGTATTTATGTCTGTCCTTTCTACACAGACAAGACAGCAGCAGCAGAAGGATCCTACAGCGTTTCAGCTCCACTCAGTCATCATTCATCAAGCCGAATTCCCATTTGGCTTGAGCCATTGCCAAGGTAAACTTGCGGTTGGCATTTGCCATGACATTCATTAATTTGTGCGTAATCATGCAAACAGATTTTTTGTTTGTTTTTGTTTCTTTTCTTTATTTTCGGTTGCTCTTTGTTTATTTTATATAAAATAGAATCTATTAAATCGTTGCCAAAGAATCGGCAACTGCTGCGATTCTGATTATGTCTGATTCTGGTTCTGCTTAACCACAAGCCCTTATTTAGACGGTTCACCCGAAAAGACGATGATGATGCTGTTGTTGACAATGTCGCTGGGGTTGATGATGCCTTTATCCTCTTTTCACCTATATTTCAGTTGTGCCAAAGGATTCTGGCCAACTGCTGCGCGTAATACATTTAGCAAATTAATTTAACTCAGCGGAGCATCATTGACTTTGCATACAAATTGAAATTTATTCAAGCCAATTTATGGAGTCAAGCGTTGCTAAAATCAAAATTCTTCAAACTTACTGGCATTGGCAATGTTGAGCGAGCATCTAATATGTAGTCCAATTCAGTTCAGAGCGGTAGACAATCTCAACACAAAAATAGGAGTGAGAAACTAAATTGGAAATTTTACTTGGGGAATCTATCTATATCTATAGCTTGACTTATTGGATTCTCATTGGCCTTATTACTCGCAATCAAAACTTGAAAATGAAGTGATCCGTTAAATTCGAAATATCAAATGCCTATTTAACAAAATTTTTAAACCAGCCGCCTGCTTTTCAAAGGACATTCCAGGACATGAAGGTGTTGGTCGATGCGCAGGAACCAGGACTTGCAGCTGGCCAAAGGACGTCCGGCTCATCCCTAAAATGACCGAGTTATGAGTACTTTTCTGTTTAATTGTAAGCTAACATAACTTGACACTTTGTAAAGCATACTTTTAGGATGAATAATATGAATTTTTTAAAAAGTGTTGCCTACTTATTGGGGGTAAAACGAATATATTGAATATTTCGCCAGTCCTTGGACTGATCAGGACGAAAGTGGTGTCAAACGCATCCTCTGGTGAAGGAAAATAATCCGTGAAAAGGATACATCGAAAATCCTGCAGAGAGCTCAAATATTAAAGATTTTGCGGTTTCCTTATTTTGCTGCACACTTTTATGCCTAATTACCGTCTAAATTTAAAAATTCGAATGCCCAAAAGTCCGTTACACATGCAATAAAAATTTTAAAGCAGTTGCCTACTAAGTAATTCTGTTGGCCTGGTACTTCATATTTTCTCCAGTGCGAATTTCGTCATTAAAAGATCAAATTTCGCTGCCCGCCAAATTCAAAAAATCCGTTTGGCGGTTGAACTCAAAAATTCAAATGCCCAAAAGTCCGTTACACATTTAATAAAAATTTTAAAGCAGTTGCCTACTAAGTAATTCTGTTGGCCTGGTACTTCATATTTTCTCCAGTGCGAATTTCGCTGCCCGCCAAATTCAAAAATCCTGCCTGGCGGTTGAATTTAAAAATTCAACCGCCCAAAAGTCCGTTACACATTTAATAAAAATTTTAAAGCAGTTGCCTACTAAGTAATTCTGTTGGCCTGGTACTTCATATTTTCTCCAGTGCGAATTTCGTCATTAAAAGATCAAATTTCGCTGCCCGCCAAATTCAAAAAATCCGTTTGGCGGTTTAATTTAAAAATTCAAATGCCTACTAAGTAATTCTGTTGGCCTGGTACTTCATATTTTCTCCAGTGCGAATTTCGTCATTAAAAGATCAAATTTCGCTGCCCGCCAAATTCAAAAAATCCGTTTGGCGGCTAAATTTAAAAATTCAAATGCCCAAAAGTCCGTTACACATTTAATAAAAATTTTAAAGCAGTTGCCTACTAAGTAATTCTGTTGGCCTGGTACTTCATATTTTCTCCAGTGCGAATTTCGTCATTAAAAGATCAAATTTCGCTGCCCGCCAAATTCAAAAAATCCGTTTGGCGGCTAAATTTAAAAATTCAAATGCCCAAAAGTCCGTTACACATTTAATAAAAATTTTAAAGCAGTTGCCTACTAAGTAATTCTGTTGGCCTGGTACTTCATATTTTCTCCAGTGCGAATTTCGTAGTTAAAAGATCAAATTTCGCTGCCCGCCAAATTCAAAAATCCCGCCGGGCGGTTGAATTTAAAAATTCAAATGCCCAAAAGTCCGTTACACATTTAATAAAAATTTTAAAGCAGTTGCCTACTAAGTAATTCTGTTGGCCTGGTACTTCATATTTTCTCCAGTGCGAATTTCGTCATTAAAAGATCAAATTTCGCTGCCCGCCAAATTCAAAAAATCCGTTTGGCGGCTAAATTTAAAAATTCAAATGCCCAAAAGTCCGTTACACATTTAATAAAAATTTTAAAGCAGTTGCCTACTAAGTAATTCTGTTGGCCTGGTACTTCATATTTTCTCCAGTGCGAATTTCGTAGTTAAAAGATCAAATTTCGCTGCCCGCCAAATTCAAAAATCCCGCCGGGCGGTTGAATTTAAAAAATCAAATGCCCAAAAGTCCGTTACACATTTAATAAAAATTTTAAAGCAGTTGCCTACTAAGTAATTCTGTTGGCCTGGTACTTCATATTTTCTCCAGTGCGAATTTCGTCATTAAAAGATCAAATTTCGCTGCCCGCCAAATTCAAAAAATCCGTTTGGCGGCTAAATTTAAAAATTCAAATGCCCAAAAGTCCGTTACACATTTAATAAAAATTTTAAAGCAGTTGCCTACTAAGTAATTCTGTTGGCCTGGTACTTCATATTTTCTCCAGTGCGAATTTCGTAGTTAAAAGATCAAATTTCCATAAAACAAAAAAGTGCTAATAACTCAGTCGTTTAAAGGACAATTTTAATATCCTGTGGCATGATGGAAGTCCTTGTCATTGCGCATCTATTGGCATCGCCACGTCCTGGAATGTCCTTCGGGTAGCCGAGAAAAAGGACATTTTCAGAAAATTGCATGTCCTGCATCCTTAGATGACCCCAAGTTTTTTTAATGCCAATCGATAGAGGTCATCAAGGACATCCTAGGAAACCATGTCCCTTCGTCCTGCGGCAGGATTTGTAGATGCTAGATCTAAAAAACGAAAAAAAGGATAATTTTCTCGAAGCCATATCTCAGCAGGACATTGATCGATTTCCGCAGGACATCCTTTTTTAGAGCCTCCAGGATGTAAACTATCGATCTGCATCCAAGGATTTTCAATATCCTTCCAAAAATTTTGCTCGAATTTTTGTAAGGGGGAGAGTCAGAAAAATGGCAAAATATCGCAAAAATACAAGAAATATCCTTATTACTTAGCCATTTCAAGGACGATCAGGATGTCCTTTGGTCAGATGATAGTCCTTAATGAACTGCTTCGACTGACACTAACAGATCCTGAAATGTCCTTCGGGTAGCTTAGATAAAAGGACTTTTTTGTATAAAGAAAAATGGCGAATATCTCGCGAGTCCTTTGAAGGATCAGGACGAATCTGATGTCAAAAGATTCGACTCATCAAGGACTATAGGTGGTGCAAAGGACACGGCGATAGTCCTGCGGGGAGCGGAGATATCAAGGATTTTGTGCTTTTCTGCAGGTTTTTTGATCTCTTGAATCAATTTGGGACTTGGAAAAATTTACATTAAATTTGGACTTGGAAAAATTACAAGTCCAAAAAACAAAAAAGTGCTAATAACTCAGTCGTTTAAAGGACAATTTTAATATCCTGTGGCATGATGGAAGTCCTTGTCATTGCGCATCTATTGGCATCGCCACGTCCTGGAATGTCCTTCGGGTAGCCGAGAAAAAGGACATTTTCAGAAAATTGCATGTCCTGCATCCTTAGATGACCCCAAGTTTTTTTAATGCCAATCGATAGAGGTCATCAAGGACATCCTAGGAAACCATGTCCCTTCGTCCTGCGGCAGGATTTGTAGATGCTAGATCTAAAAAACGAAAAAAAGGATAATTTTCTCGAAGCCATATCTCAGCAGGACATTGATCGATTTCCGCAGGACATCCTTTTTAGAGCCTCCAGGATGTAAACTATCGATCTGCATCCAAGGATTTTCAATATCCTTCCAAAAATTTTGCTCGAATTTTTGTAAGGGGGAGAGTCAGAAAAATGGCAAAATATCGCAAAAATACAAGAAATATCCTTATTACTTAGCCATTTCAAGGACGATCAGGATGTCCTTTGGTCAGATGATAGTCCTTAATGAACTGCTTCGACTGACACTAACAGATCCTGAAATGTCCTTCGGGTAGCTTAGATAAAAGGACTTTTTTGTATAAAGAAAAATGGCGAATATCTCGCGAGTCCTTTGAAGGATCAGGACGAATCTGATGTCAAAAGATTCGACTCATCAAGGACTATAGGTGGTGCAAAGGACACGGCGATAGTCCTGCGGGGAGCGGAGATATCAAGGATTTTGTGCTTTTCTGCAGGTTTGTTGATCTTTTGAATCAATTTGGGACTTGGAAAAATTTACATTAAATTTGGACTTGGAAAAATTACAAGTCCAAAAAACAAAAAAAGTGCTAATAACTCAGTCGTTTAAAGGACAATTTTAATATCCTGTGGCATGATGGAAGTCCTTGTCATTGCGCATCTATTGGCATCGCCACGTCCTGGAATGTCCTTCGGGTATCCGAGAAAAAGGACATTTTCAGAAAATTGCATGTCCTGCATCCTTAGATGACCCCAAGTTTTTTTAATGCCAATCGATAGAGGTCATCAAGGACATCCTAGGAAACCATGTCCCTTCGTCCTGCGGCAGGATTTGTAGATTCTAGAGGTTAAAAAACGAAAAAAGGATAATTTTCTCGAAGCCATATCTCAACAGGACATTGATCGATTTTCGCAGGACATCCTTTTTTAGAGCCTCCAGGATGTAAACTATCGATCTGCATCCAAGGATTTTCAATATCCTTTCAAAAATTTTGCTCGAATTTTTGTAAGGGGGAGAGTCAGAAAAATGGCAAAATATCGCAAAAATACAAGAAATATCCTTATTACTTAGCCATTTCAAGGACGATCAGGATGTCCTTTGGTCAGATGATAGTCCTTAATGAACTGCTTCGACTGACACTAACAGATCCTGAAATGTCCTTCGGGTAGCTTAGATAAAAGGACTTTTTTGTATAAAGAAAAATGGCGAATATCTCGCGAGTCCTTTGAAGGATCAGGACGAATCTGATGTCAAAAGATTCGACTCATCAAGGACTATAGGTGGTGCAAAGGACACGGCGATAGTCCTGCGGGGAGCGGAGATATCAAGGATTTTGTGCTTTTCTGCAGGTTTGTTGATCTTTTGAATCAATTTGGGACTTGGAAAAATTTACATTAAATTTGGACTTGGAAAAATTACAAGTCCAAAAAACAAAAAAGTGCTAATAACTCAGTCGTTTAAAGGACAATTTTAATATCCTGTGGCATGATGGAAGTCCTTGTCATTGCGCATCTATTGGCATCGCCACGTCCTGGAATGTCCTTCGGGTATCCGAGAAAAAGGACATTTTCAGAAAATTGCATGTCCTGCATCCTTAGATGACCCCAAGTTTTTTTAATGCCAATCGATAGAGGTCATCAAGGACATCCTAGGAAACCATGTCCCTTCGTCCTGCGGCAGGATTTGTAGATTCTAGAGGTTAAAAAACGAAAAAAGGATAATTTTCTCGAAGCCATATCTCAACAGGACATTGATCGATTTTCGCAGGACATCCTTTTTTAGAGCCTCCAGGATGTAAACTATCGATCTGCATCCAAGGATTTTCAATATCCTTTCAAAAATTTTGCTCGAATTTTTGTAATGGGGAGAGTCAGAAAAATGGCCAAAAATCAAAAAAATACAGGAAATATCCTTATTACTCAGCCATTTTAAGGACGATCAGGATGTCCTTTGGTCAGATGATAGTCCTTAATGAACTGCTTCGACTGACACTAACAGATCCTGAAATGTCCTTCGGGTAGCTTAGATAAAAGGACTTTTTTGTATAAAGAAAAATGGCGAATATCTCGCGAGTCCTTTGAAGGATCAGGACGAATCTGATGTCAAAAGATTCGACTCATCAAGGACTATAGGTGGTGCAAAGGACGCGGCGATAGTCCTGTGGGGAGCGGAGATATCAACGATTTTGTGCTTTTCTGCAGGTTTTTTGATCTTTTGAAAATATAACAAGTCTAAAAAAACTAAAATGTCTGTTATTTTAAGGGTGAGCGGGATGTCCTTTTTCCAGATGAATATACTGCATGTCCTGCAACTTTAGGCCCTGTTTTTTGAGAAGGTAAGGAAAATATGTTCTGCATAAGTTTGTAAGGTTTTTAATGCCAACGTGTGTGCCTTCGTCCTGCGAAACAATTTTCCAAAACCCAAAAATATTACTTCTATTTACTAATGAAACAATTTATTTTTCAGGTATCTGGAGGACTCAACTACCCAACCACCGAACTACCCAGGGTAGACAATCTGCTGAAAGGACACCCAAATAATTATAATAATAAAAAGCCAGTTTTCATATTTATTATAATTTAGCAATTTAAATAAAACTAAGATACAGTTGTTGTATTCTAATTACACTTTAAATAAACCGAAACCATACAAATAAATTATTCTAAAATTAAAAATACCAAGAAAATGCTTTTTTTTTTTCATCTACGTAGGTCGACTTAATTTTAAATCATCGTCGAACGGATCCTTGAGTTTACCAGAACACAGAGTAGGCGGATTGCTTCAATTCTTCATGTGTAGCATACTTTTGGGCAGGCTTTAACGACGACATTTGTGCTGGGGAAAAAAGAAGATGCTCATTTTAATTATTAATTGATTTTCAAGTTTTCAATGCAAATTTTAAGGGAAAATTAAAACATGAGCTTTGAAAATCGGACAAAACGGCTGAATTTGTGGTTTTTGAAGCTCAGATGCAAAAACATCATAGCTAAATACCATTCTCTAAAAACTTCTAATTTCATTCATTTGACATTAAAATCGGTAAAATAAAACTTTTAACCCAAAGGTCGTAAATTTTCAACATTTCAAGTTTAGTTTAAGATCGATAAGAAAGGGTCTGAGTTAAGAGAGTTCAAATTAACCATATTTAATCAAATATTATTGAATTTAAAGAGACGAAAACAAAAACATTTAGTTATGGGTATTTATGCAAATATTCTGCACAGCTGCATCATGTTTATTCAATAATTTCGGGCTCACTGAATGTTTATTGATGTGTGAGTGGGTAAATGTTTACTATTACTACTCGGGCCCAAAACGCGCTTAAACTACATAATTTTGGTATCAAACGAAAGAGAAAAATTGCACGAGCACGACCTCAGGTGCGCCTTGGCGATTTATTTCGTAGTTTTTGAGTAATTAACAAAAGAAAATTAATATTTTTAGCGGGACTATAGCTAAAAGTAGCTTTTTCCGGCTAAAAAAAGCTGTTCAATTTTGAGATGGTGTTGCCGAATGCCGAATTTTGGATACTCGAATACGCGGGCTTTTTTGAATCTTTTGTTAGCACTATTCTCAACAAACGAAAATATTGTTGAGTTTACAATATTTCTTGATTTTATGGAACAAATATAGTTTAGAATACAATATTCGGCTGCCAGAGCAGCCGAATATTCCTCGACTTTTGAGTTTAGATTAAAATATTTGGCTACCAGGGCAGTCAAACAGCGCGCCAAATAAAAAATAGCGTTTGACAACACTGAAATCTAGCTTTACCCGATTTTTCCACTTTTCAACACTGAAATCTCGAGTAGTAATAGTAAACATTTACCGTGTGAGTGTTTATTTTTTTCGTGTGTACTTTAATTGTATGCAATTTGTTTTGTGACATTTAAGTGCAATCAATATTATCAATGCGTTGAGTCGCTTAGCATGATTGTATAAGCGCCTCAACGCATTGAAAATATGTTTCAATACCAATTGGGCCATAATAAATAATGCTTCAAGCTAAGACTGTGTAGAAATTAAAGATTAACGGAAAAATTCAAAGTATAATTTGATTGACAATTGTTTTAAAGATGTCTGCTAAATAAAATAGTTTGATTGCTCTTACCCCCTTCAAAGCTGTTAACTGGCCAAATACGCATCACTGTGGGTTAGCTCCAAACAAAGAGATAGGCAGCTCCATGGAGAGAGAAAGAGTGTGTGTGTGTGTGTGTGTTAAGTGCCTCCATTAACAGAGAGGGAGCGGAGCGATCAGCGGTGGCTGTGGATGAAATGGGAGGTTTTTAGTTGAATTTTTTAAGTGGTTCTCACCTACAGTGTGAGCACGATAAGGCAACAATAACAACAACAATAACTCTGAAATCAACTGAGCAGCACAAACGACAATAAACAACTAGTATAAATATGTAGAACACAATGCAATGCGTATGTAGATTTCGATTAGATTGAACACGGTATTTTTTGTATTGTGGTTTTTTTAAGTAGTTCGGTCCGAACGGAATTATTCATTTTTCGAAACCCATGAAAATTCAACACTGAATGCATTGAATTGAAGAAAAACTAAAGAAAGGAAAGAAGCAAACGGCAGATAGTCAAAATAGTTAGTGCAATGAGCGATCTGAAACCAGTTCTGTGTGTGGGCTGCACGGTCATCGATTTTGTGACCATCAACAGTAGTTTCCCCATCGAGGATACGGATCGGCGTTGCAACGATGGCTTTTGGCGGCGAGGCGGCAACGCCTCCAATGTCAGCACGGTTCTGCAGGTGCTCGGTCTGAATGTGGAATTCTTTGGCATGCTCAGCAAATCCGATGGTTTCCGGGTTCTATTGGATGATTTAGATCGTCGTCAAATCGATACTCGTCATTGTCCGCGAACAGAGCAAGATCCGCCTTTTTCGTCAGTCATTTTGGCCCAAGACTCGGGCACACGCACTATAGTCCATTGCAATAAGAATTTTCCACTAATTACCTATGAAGATTTTCAGAAAATTGATCTTAGCCGATATAGTTGGATACATTTCGAGGCACGCAATGCCACTGAGACCATACGCATGATGCAAGCCATTGTTGAGCATAATAATCGAAACCCAAATGAGCGCATTGTTATATCTCTTGATTTTGAGATTAGGTACGAGGAGAATCTACAACTCTGTCAATATTGTGACTATGTGGTCTTCTCCAAAGAGTTAGCCAGCCAGCAAAACTGGCGAACACCCCGGCAAACCTGTGATGAACTCAATCGAACGCTGGCCGTTCTAACGGGCAAGACCATACCCAATCTTATAATACCCTGGAGCAGTGCGGGAGCTGTGTGCCAGGATGCCGATAAAAATTACCATGAATTAAAGCCGTATAGACAGGCCAAAGTGGTTGACACACTGGGCGCTGGTGATAGCTTTATGGCTGGCTTCATATACGCCACCTATGTTAATGGTTTAAGTCTACCCGAGGCTGTTGATTTTGCCAATCGTGTTGCTAGTCATAAAATAGCCAAATTTGGTTACGATCATGTCGCAGAACTGACTGCTAATTAAAACTTTTGGTCACAAGTTTGAAATCACTGGTATCATGGTACTCCAAGAGGAATGCAAGGAGCTTATCTTAAGACTATTTCGTAAAAATAAATTATGTTAATAAATAGATTTGACATCACGCATCTTACTTTTAGTAAGGACTCAAAGCAATTGCATCCTTATCAATGGATTCTAACTGCAACATATAGGGAGTTTCTGATAATTCCGATTAGTTGATATCGTGAATTGTTTGAATAGTTCCCATATAGATCGACTAGACAGATAGACTTACAACAAAAGACACAATTGATAATTAAGGATTACTATTTTAAAAGGACAACCTGTTCTTTGGAATACGGTGCATTTAAACCCATTGATATTGTTAAGTATAAACGTCTCTTATTGCATGTTCACAGATTTTTATAAACTTGTCAAATTCATTAATAATAAAATGACGATTATTTCATTTTGAATCATAGGCGATTAATGGCGTTGGATGGTTTTTTTTTTTTTTTTTTTTTTTTTGTTGTAAAGGATGACTGCTGCACTTTCGGATGGGATAATAACAAAAATTATAATATTATATCTATAACATCTAACAAAAGAAACAAGTCATGAGTTGTTGTTGTCATCGTCTATGTAAATTTGGTAAAATCGACTCGCTGATCATCTTTATCGGCATTGCCACTTGCAGAGCTACTTTGCTGACTAGAGACTTGACTTTCCATTATCTATAAAAGGCACAACAAGAATAAAAATATTAATACTCAGAACTACAAATGTGTATACAATTTCAGTGATTTATTTTCCATTTTGTTTACCTGACAGCGCAAACGCTTTATCTTTCGTAATCGTTCTAGCCAATTGGATGCATAGGGATTCTTCTTTTGCACACTCTGATACACAAGCGAAGCGAGCTGAATGGATTCAAATATTTATATATAGTTGGAAATATCACAAGGGCGGAAACTTAACTTACATCCGCATGAAGCGCCATTTGACGTGCCAACAGAGGAGCACTTCGATCGGACACAATACGCGGCTCTGGATGGCATACAAAATTTCTGATCTCAGAGCGGGCCTTGACATAAATCCGATTTGAGTTTAGCTCCAATGGTTCAACAATGACGCAGGCAAAATTAAATTGACCCTATGGAAATAATGAAAAGAGAAATAAATGTGACGTAAATAGCATAAGATAAGCTCTACCCCCCACACTAAACAACTGCAATCCCTTCCCTGTCTCTCCTCCTCCTTCTTCTACTATTTCTCTTGATGATAATTGGTCAACGATAAGATCGATAAGTAATGCAGGGAATATTGTGATCATAAATTACCATCCTTATCTACTCTAAATCTAAAAAATTTCCAAATTTTTGATTTTCGAGTGGGTCATTCAAAGATGACCTCTAACATGGAAAGGTTATGGAGTTCCCATTGGACGGACTTTGAGAGAAAATGCCACTTAATACTCACAGAAATAGTGGTTAGGCTGCACTCCTCGCCACTGTCGTTGTAAATGATCTTCACGAAATCATTGCCAATGTGTTTCTTCTTTTCGTTGCAGTTGGCATCATCCACTAGATTCGTAGGCATTAATGTGGCCACATGAAAAGTAACCTAAAATTAAGACGATCAAACATTATTCGAGTACTTTAATATCAAAATTATGTTATTTCGGATCGAACCTGTAATATATCATCCTTCCAAATGTAGGCAAACTTCCCATCGGCCCCATTCTTGTCCAGGCCAATGAACAAATTATTTTGCTCCGCCTCCTTCAGGCTAACCAGAGTGCCAATGCTGCGCAAAAACTCCACGTAACGCGTGGAACCGTAGGAATTTCGTAAAATTTCCACTTCGTTATTGCACTGGCCCTGACCCACATATAGTACACCGATTTTGTGCGTCTCAAATGGCGGAACCAGATCCAGCAAAGTCAATGCGCTTGCCTGCTCCGGTCCCAATTTCAGAGGCATCTCGGCGCCTAGCTGAAAATCGCTATACAGCTGGAGCAACATGAAGCCAGGATTCATGCAGAGCTTGGCATTAATGGGCGGCTTGGCAGCCACACCACCAAAGCTACGAAAACTGGTCGCTGGCGGACGGGCCTTGCCGTTGTTAACCTCACGGACTACTGAGATCGTCTTGGAACGGCCACGCATCATGTCTCCATTGCCGTTACCATTGTTGTAGTCAATGGAGCTGCCGGCGCCTGCCCCTCCATTACTGCCACTGCTATTCGACTTTGCCAGGACGGGAGGTGGAACATATGGTGCCTGTGGCTGTGGCTGGGCACCAAAACTGGTGACCTTTGTCAATGTCTGTTTGGCCATGGTTGATGGCGCCTGGCCCGGCGACAGAGGTGGCTTGCCCAGCTTTAGAGTGCCAGCTACAACCTGACTACTAACATCGTCGGCAGAATGCTGCTTCGGGGGCAACATCATTCCACTTTCCGGCTGCAGAACCACCTGCTGGGTCTGCGGTGGCGTGGAGCCAGCTATCTCCTCTGGTATGGCCTCGCAACTGACTCGCATATCTTTGGTACTATACTGGACACTTTTCTTCTTGAGGGTCAACTGCAGCTGAGGCTCTTCGCCTGCCACTTTGGTGGGATTGCAGCTGCCACCAGAGAGATCTTGTCCAGAAAGCGGTGGGGGCTTAGCCTGAAGAAACGTCTGCCGCCAACTTGAAGTCATCTCTGGGCTGGAATTCACACGTCTCACTGGATTACGTGCCCGACTTTGAGCATCCTCGAAAGCTAATGTATCATCATCGGCCTCGCCATCGCTGACACTGCCTGACAGAGCCGCTTCCTTGCCGCGCTTGGAGGCCACTCGCGGTATAGGAATGGCCGCTGTCGGACCAGAGCTGCCAGTCGATGAGTGTATCTCCTCCTGGCGTTGCAGAGCCCGCGCCTTGGCCACCATACGGCTGTGCAATGTGTTCGATGTTAAAGCTGGAGCTGGCTCCGGCTCCACGGGCGGCTGCTGAGCTACCTGCAGTGTCGTGCTGTCCGGTCCAAATACTCCCCCATAGGCTGTGGGCAGAAACATGGATACCATATTGTTAAAGGGCAAATCCTGGCCAAAACAATCATTGGTTATGGGATTCTGTATGCGGGTTATCCACGATATATTCCCCGTTGGACGTCGAATCAAAATCTCAGCCCATCCTGTGCAAGCTCGCACACAGACCGGCTGCTGTACCACCATCGATGCCGCCGATGGACTCATACTTGTTGATGATTGCGACAAGGAGTTGCCCAACAGAGATGTATTGCTGCCCGTATGTGGCCCTTCGCCACCTAGTCCACCAGCCAAAGCCTCAGGATTGGAACCACGACGTGATAAAGCATCCAGCGAGGCCGTCGAACTATTGGATATCTGTCGATGAGGATGCTGGGTGGCCGCCGAATTGGAGGACGAGGATGATGTTAACTCTGTGCTGCCCGCCGACTCATTGCCGCTACTATGTTGCAGGCTCACCTTGGTGTAGCGGCGTTCGCGTTCGGGGGAAAGCGGCGGCACGGTGGCATCGCTAAGACTCTTTGAATTCAAGCTAATGCTAGGAGCTTTGCCCAATTGTGCACAACGTTCGCACAAGCCATTACGTGTGGGTGCTGATGCACAGCCGGAGGTAGTAATAGTGACTAGATTATGTCCCACCAGCCATGTTTGCGAGACTCCGTCCTTTAGCAGATACTCAATGGCAGGCAATCTGCCAATAATGAAACGAAACGAATTAAAAATGAAACTAGACTAGACAGCAGGACGAGGGGAGTTTCTAGTCACCTCTTGGGCATTGAGGGACACGGTGAAAATGTATGCCGTGCCAGAAAATCGTAACACGTCTCAGCCAGCTCATCATGGAAGTTGCGCAAATTGTTATTCATCGATGGACGCATCTCTGAGTCATTGCCACGAGCAGGGGCATTGTTGCGACTGCCACGTTCGGTTAAACTCGTGCTGCGTTTACGATTCGATGAATCCTCATTGAGAGAAACAATATCATTGGACAGCATCTTAGCATTTGATTGCATAGACTGTCAAAAAGAAATCATCAATAAACATTAATTGGCACATTATATCGATGGTATATCTCGCAGCTTACCGATTTGATATAGCTGACACAGTTTCTTCGCAACTCCAATTTACACTTAAGAAACCAGCCGGCTATCACATGATGGGCCAGGGAAACCGTGTAGTGATCGTACCGATGGGGCTTAGTATAGGGCAGTGTTATGGCGAAAACGTACATGTTTTGCTTGGGCGTGAAGTTGGTGAACAGGTGATTGGACAAATGGATTAACACTATGGAAAAGATAATAATATTTTATGGTCTTAATAGGATAGGCCAGAGAGTTAGTACACCTACACGATAGAAACTCAAGCACTGGAATGGCCACAGTTGTCGTATCGGACATCTTGCTCATCTGCAGCAGGACATCCGGCAGTTGGCGCATCAAAGCCTCTGGCGTTTCCAATATCAGGATGGTCATTGTGTTGATGCACATGCTTGCATTGCCAGTCAAGATGTATGAATTAAGCACCGAGATTATCGTATTATGCTGCGTAGACTGCAGACACTCATGATAAATAACTAGCGATGCTATGGCGGGTAGGACCAGGGCATGAAACTCATCGGTGGGCCGTTTGAATTTGTTATTGCTATACGAATTAATTTTGAACAACGTATTGGCCAGCTCCTCAATGTCATTGCCTTGGATGAGAGCCTTGTTGTGAAGGATTTTCGGCAGCTCCTTAATGACTAGCAGAAAGACTTGATAATCGTTATCATGGTCTAGGGATCGTATGATCAATTTGCAGCAACGTCTAATGGAAATTGTCGTCGTCTGCGATTGCGGTGGCAACGGAGAATCTATGCCCAGATAATGGCTGAACTTAAGTGCATCATTATTCGCGGCATCAGGATAACCAATGTGATATGAACCATTGGCACGAGCCTTCAGCATCCAGGCGAATATCTAAAAGAAAAGGGAGTATCCGTCTAGATTAAGATTAAATGGACAAGTGAAATTGACAAGAAACTGCTTACTTTATATCTTACAGTCGAGGCCTGTTCAAAGATCTTGGGGCGATCATAGTGAAGTTCGAGATGATCCATCAATATGTTAAATATCTTAATGGCATGGGTGGCAGGAAGGCGATGCAGTTTAATGCCAAATACTTCGATAAGGCCATCGACAGCTGCTATTATGTCGGCAATATCTAATTCATTTTTAATCACACCGAAACCGCCACCACCAATGCCTCCCGTGGCAGCGCCTCCAATGGCTATATCTGTTCCACTGCCCCCCATAGTCACATTATCGCCGACGACGCTGTGGCGTGTGGACACTTGCTCAAAGGGACGATTGATAATCGTTTCGAGGATATCCAAAAGATCCATACATCGTTTCGTATCGCAGTGGCTGGCGAAATTGGCCAAAGCGCAGGCAACAGCCACACGCACCTGAACACTCGGCTCCTGATGTATGGGCGCCAAATATTGTAGGACAACGCGATCAAGAATTTCCTCCTCATAGCAGGAGCGATTCAAATCCATTATCTGTACCAGCGATTTGATCGTCTTTATCCGTACATTCACATTGCTCATGCCATAATAGCGACGTACAAATTGGATCAACAGCTGTAGCCATTCAGGCCGCGTGGCAGTTATCCGACTTGTTCGATACTCGATGAGAGCCAGGACAGATGCTTCTGGACGTCGATCCGCCACACGTTCAATCAGATCATAAATGCGATCCACATTGCCCAATATCTGGGCACGCTCGTCCTGCAGCAACTTCTCAATGCAATCGATATTCTCATGGAAATTGTATTCCAAATGATGCAGCCGCTCCTTATTCACCCCGGACATGTCATAGTACTCAATGTTGTTTACAATGGCCGACATAATGTCACAGATTATGTCCCATATAAGTTCCGATAATTTGGTTTTATTAATCACCATACGAACACTTAAAATGACTTCAAATGTGACAATCAATTGTCGACTGTCCAAGGCCTGAAAAATCCAAAATCGAAACCAATCAGTTAAAAATTAGTCCACAATTAAGTGAAGTTTACTTACACGAAGAAATCCTGTCAGTACATTCGTTGCATAGATCATGGGAGAAACCTGAAAGATGATGTTCGAGCCAAAGATATTCATGGTTAAATGAAAGACAGCACCACGCAGCAATTGGGCATCCTCGTACAGACCCCGATCATTCAGAATGCTGCACATCATCTTCATGGAATGATAGCCCAACTGTGTACCCAACAGATTCTTCATGATCTGTAAAAAAAATTGAGAAAACGAATCAATATAGACAACCTTTAGCTTGCCTTTTTCTGGATGTCTAGGTCTATGTTACTTTTTGGATTAGTTTCAAAATTTAAAGTTCCAAATTAAAAAATAAAATGAAAAAACAAATTATCAAGGAGTTTGTGACCGTGAAGAAAGTTCGCTATCTACCACGAGATCCACCGCCGGAACCACCCCCACCCAAGCGACGTGTGCTAGTCGTTGGTATTGTGACTCTGGATATGATTACTGTGGTGGATGATCATCCCAAGCCAGGCGTGGTGCAGCGCACTGAAGAGGGCTCCTGGCGACGCGGCGGCAGAGCCTCCAATGTGTGCACTGTCCTGCGACGTTTGGGCACCGAATGCCAGTTTCTTGGTCGTCTAAGCAGTGCTAGAGCCTTCGAGAGTATAGTCTTGAGTTTTCAGTCGATGGGCATAGACATCTCCTCATGTCCGTTTTCACTGCATCAACCGGCTCATCGGAATATTAACATAGTGCGTGATCGTGGCACTCGCACCACCTTGGAATACTCAAATCGTCATCACGAGCTAACATATCAACAATTTTTAGGAGCTGTAGATTATCGGAAATACTCTTGGATTCACTTTGAGGCACGCAATGCCAAGGAGACATTGAAAATGATTCATGCGGTTCGGGATTACGCCGAACGAGCGGGTGGACCAAAAATTGTAACTTCAGTGGATGTAAATAATCTAAAGCCTTTGAATCTCTCCTTGGCAAACAAAGTTGACTATGTGTTTGTTCGGAAGCAGCTTAGGACTGATCACGCCTTCATGAATGGCCATGAGACAGTGTGGGCCGTAAGGGAGAAGATGCGAAATTATCGAGCTCGCTGGCAAACAGAACAAGTCAAGAAATCCCCATATCATGAAATAAATAAACCAAAAATAAAGAACGACGATGACAGCGACGAGAATTCGGATGACGATTGCTTGGAAAAGGGACCAAACGAAGCAGTTATATTGTATAACAATTATTTAGAGGGAGCCAGTTGCCTGTTACCCGATGACACCTACTTCAAGGTGGGTGGCCATCCAGAACAAAAAGTTGTGGACAATGTCGGCGAGAATGATACATTCACTGCTGGTGTTATCTATGCCCTGCAGGAGGCCAAAATGAGTCTACGCGATGCCATGGAATATGCTACTCGAGCTGTTTGCCTTAAAATATCCTATGATAGTTTCGATGGTCTTCGTTGTATGCCCAAAGATTTAATAGGATGCTATTATGCCTAATGTGATGGAACGGGAAAAGGGAGGAGGAAACACCACAATTGCGTTTCACCTTGATAGAATAGAAAATCATTGAGAGACTTTCGTTGGAAGTCATCGTCTTCGTCGTCAGTCAATGTGTTAATGGTTAATCATCATGTTTTCTTGTACGATTGATAACAAATGGTGGGACTGGGACAAATAATTGACAAGGCGGATCAGATAAGGGACTGAGGAGACATTCAAGAGACAATGTGTGGCAGAAGAAACCTCATTAGCATTAGTTGTTGCCTTATCTTCCCAATTCGGGGTGCAGATAAATCCCAGGCATAAAAGGCCAACTCCACTCAATTGTATGCCTCATTTCACGCGAAAATTTGTTTTTTCAAAAAGCCCCCCCACATAATAATAAAATTGAGAAAAAAATTTAACTATGAAAATTTGTGAGTTTGTCCATCGATTTCTCTAATGTGTTAAATGCATTAATTAACCCATCGATTAAGCGTTATTTGTAAACATATTTTTAACAGCCCGTTAAATTCGCCAACAAGGTGTTAATGAGCATTCAATTAAATTTTATTTGCAGCTCAGCAGAAAGGAATTTTATTATTTTGGTGGCTTCTATTGGCAGCAGGCGGCAATGTAAGCTGTGGATTCATCCAAAATCGGTATATATCATCATTATGCAGTGCAGCCGAGGCCTGGACCTTACTGGCCAGTGAACACGAGTGCCGAAAGTTTTATGTGTGCACGGGCAATAACGAGAGTGACTATGGGGACAACTATCAGGAATTTAGCTGCACATGGAACTACCATTTCAGCAGGGAGCAACAGCGATGTGTTTATGGTCTATGCAGCGACAATTCAACTACATCGATCATCGAAAGTAGTACCTGTTCTTCCAAGGTGGAACGTCAAGCAGGAGATTGCAGCAAATATCGTTTGTGTTCCCGAAATGGAGCTTACGCTCTGATTGGTTGTAAGCAGGGCACCTATTTTGATGTGAAGCGTAGGGCTTGTTTGCCCATCGCACTGACACCAGAACATCAGTGTGCTTGCCTCTTGCCAGAGTACTCCACGCTCAAAAATCCGAATGATTGCGAGACCTATTATCGTTGTGAAGGTGGCGAGGCTGTACTGATACAATGCCCCAAGGATCAGTACTATGAGAGTAGTGTGTACAGTTGCTTGTTGGACACAACTGGCATTTGCTTCGAAGAACCCACAATGCCGCCGCCAGCGGCGGGGAGAGAGTCCTTTGCTTTGCAGGAATGTACTAGGACAGGCAGCGATGTGGTGCCACACGCCAGCGACTGTAGTCGCTATTATGTGTGCCAACGGGGTCGAGTTCTTGAAATGAGCTGCCCCTATGGAAGGTATTTCAATCCTTTAAAACGCTTCTGTGCCTTGGATGCGGGTATGCAATGCCCAAACAACAAAGTAGTCGAGAGAAATCACGAAATTTCCGAGATACCAATAGAAAAGGAAAGTGAGACTACATCTACTCAGCGTGAAAATGCTTGGAAGCTAACGAGCTTTGATAAACTATCATCGAAATTTGTTTCATTTCAATAATCACTAAATTTTGTGCATAATATAAAGTAGTCACTATATCAACTTATAACAAGCTTATATCTCATCATCAAAACATTTACAAGAATATATTAAATTAACCTTGAGAGATCTAATGATCTAAATGTCAATTATGTTTTTAACTCATCTTTAATGGTAAGCTGGACTTACCTTAAAGGACGCCGGACAGTAACGTGAATGATTCACAGTCCGGCACAGTGTTATAATACACTGGGGCAGTGGTTCGCTGGGGAATATTGTATAGCCAATGACCATTTCCAAAATGGTAAGACACTGTAGGCCAATATCATCATCGGTTACAGTGCAACTCAAATCACAGGCATTCCTAGAATTTAAACAACATTTGATGAATATTTCAACAGTTCTAGGACATTATATGAATTTCACCCACTGTACAATGCCCACGAGTATATCCTTGTCTAAATGGGCGGCATTAAATTTAATTAGATTAACCAACATATCCAGATAGGGGCACAGCAGATCGGCATCTGTAATGGCTGGTATCCACATCAGCATGAATTTACCAATCTGTAAACAAAATTTCGAGAATATTAATTTGATTTGCCTTCTGGGATCAATCTGACTAATTATACTTTTTCCTCAAAATTGGTAATATCTTTGCCGTTGTCAGTGAGGGTGACCAGCAGTTCCAGCAAGTGCCGCAGATCTTCACGTCCCTGATGATTTTGTATGACCAGGAAGAACTTTTCCCGCATTAACGTCAAGTTTTTGTATTGTGTGTAGATGAGACGCTTATAGAAATGTAGCGCTATTTGTCTTGTCTCAGCTGGTTTATTATGCACAATGAGATCGTTGGTTAGATGCCACAACTTGGTAATGGAAGCCTGTAAAGTAAATGAATTGAAATTGGAAATGAGAATTAGGTTTTCAGGATAGTATGGTCCACCATTTACCTCATCTAAATTGATATTGTGCAGATGCATATCGCCCAATTCTTTAAGCATTCTACATCGTTGCGCCACTGGCTGTTCTGGTCGCAGTTCTCTCTCGAATTCCGGACGCAAGGTGCGTTCCCCGGCATTGCCTGTATGGGGAAAACAAACAGAAACGCAGAAATTAAGTTTTCCAATTCCAATTAGAATGTTTTGGCCAGTAGTTCTGATTCCTCCTCACCTGCCGTCTTTGTCGATTTCAAAAACATTTTGAACTTTGATTTATCTTTGGAACTCATGGTTGGCGGTGTGTGTTCTACTTGTCCTGAGTGTATCAAATTCGCGCGTTCTTTCCTATTTTAACATAAATTCACTTAACTTAGTCACTTAACTTATTATTCTTTGCCCAGCTAGTATTTTCTCGCTTAACTAGTTAAGCACCTCGCTCCTCTTCTGGGGCGAATTCGAGTTAATCGGAAATTTTGAGTAAAAATCGATAACTTATCGAAACTTTTGAGTAAAATCGATTACACTAGCTTACACCCAAAATAATTTGCAAGATATGTATTTTTGTAAATATATTGAATTACATCGTCGAGCAATAAAGATTACCAGCATTGTATAGCTTAAATCTTGAAAAAGGTCTTAAAAAACTAAACCAATCTCTGTTTTAAAAATATGTAATACAGTGTTATCTATCGTAAGTCGATGATATCGATGGTTTATTTAAAGTCGTTATTAATCGCAAGCCAATGGTATCGATGGTTTTCCAGCTCTACTTTTCGCAACGCATTCGCCTTGATAATATCTAGTTGCTTATATTAATTAAGAAAACGTTAAATGAGCTTTTGTTAAAAACTTGCAAAGGCACCCCCGCTCTAACTGTCGTGTGCCCTATCTCATTTCGCGTACTTAACTTCTTCATACACAGCGTTTTATTTTTTTTTTTTGTCTTTTTGTTGTTGTGTGCTGTGCCCGTTGCTTGGCGCTTGCTAATTGGCAAAGCAAATCACAGGAAGAAGCAGCAGGCTAAAGACGTAGAAGAAGGGTAAAGAACAAAAGAAGGAAAACAACAGTTAATCGTCAAATTTGACGCGTCCAAAAAACAGTGAGGTTGATGAAGAAGAGATCGTTGAATTTTCACACATAAATACATATATAATATACATATATCACGTAAGTGTGTGCTATCATGTATGTGTATATAAAATTGAAATAATATTTGAACATCAGATTATGACAATTTATATCGTACATATGTATATATGTGTGTGTGCGTGAGTGCTATTCGGTTGTGTGTATGTGTGATGCAATGCAACTTTTATCTTGGCATTTTTTTGCGCGCTTCTCAAAGCCAAAACCAAAAAAAAAACGAAGTTGCCCTTGTGACATTTATCATTTTCTCCTCGCTGTGCGTTAGCAAATTTCAACGCCATTTTAAGAATTTCTATAAATGAAGTATAATTCTTTAATTCTATTTATTGTTGTTGCCTTCCAATAGAATCTAACGCGACCGAAACACAAACAGCAATTCGAAAAAGATGAGCTCCACTGAGGAAAATAGCAATAACAGCCTGGCAACCACGCCGCAGGAGGAGACCAGCAGCGAACAACAGGCTAATCCCAGGGATTTGGAGAAAATCGAAGAGGAGAAATTAAAATCGAAATATCCCACTGGCATGCGTGTGCCCGGCGGGCACTCGGCTTTCCTGCAAAAGCGCTTGCAGAAAGGGGTAAGTAAACACATCCATCAACAACTTCAAGAGTGATCATCATGATGGCAATTCTGTGTTTCCAGCAAAAATTCTTCGATTCGGGCGACTATCAGATGGCTAAACAAAAGGGTGGCGGTGTTAAGCAGGTCTTTGCCAATAAGGTGACCACTGGTGATGCCATCCCCACGCCCGAAACTGTACCAGCGCGTAAAACATCGATTATACAGCCATGTAACAAATTTCCGGCGACAAGCTAAACCTTCTTTTCCTCTCAACCCATCTACCTAGACTCTCCCCTTACCAAGAAGATTCTCCTCGATTCCCCACACCCAATCCTCCCACTTTCAGATGTAAACAAGAGAAAAAAAGAAGGAACACCCTAAAATGCTCTGAAATTAATATTTAAAGCAAGAAGAAAAAAGAGTGGAAATTCTAATGCTAAGTTAACTGGCAAAAACTTATTTTCAAAAGGAACTAGTGGAAGAAAATTGTCCAATGAGAATTAAATCAGTCATTTTTAGAAGAGCAACTATTTTCTTCTCACTCATTCACCCCGCAAGAAAAACAAACAACAATTCGCCACACTTTAATATTTAAGCATTAACGTATTGTGTCTCCCTCGCTCCCCAAACCTTACCAGCAAGTGTATCTAATTATCTTTCTATCTATATATTATTATCTATGTAAAACAGTTGCCTGCTTTTGCCGCCAATCTCAATTAAATCTCCCAAATTAAGCCATTTTTTTTTGTTCTCTCATGGCCAGGTTAAAAAGCAGCACGAAATTGATTAAGCAAACATAAAAAAGAAAAGTTATATATAATATACAGTAAAATTAAAAAATGAAAACAAATATCTATCTCTTCTGTGTAACGTTTAACTGTAACCGCCTCCCGATCTGATCCCTATATCTATATATATATATATATATATGTTAACAGTGTCGGTAACGAATCTAAGATATTTGGTGTTATGGTACTTTTATTCTAATTTTACCAAATTCAGTCCCAGAATCCATTTTGGGTTCGATTAAAATTCAGTCTTATGTCAGAAGTTCTCATTCTACTCTACTAATAGATTGTAAAGTAAAGTATGTTTCTTGAACTACGAAAAAAAGTGAATGGATTAAAGAACGCGACACTAAACGTCTTAAATTCGTGGCCATTACTGTGTATAAATTCAAATATATATATATATATATATATATATATATATATATATTTAGTAGCTAGTAAGTATTGTGAGACCGTAGTTTAATACTTAAGTTGGAGCCATCAGCTCTAATAAAATTGTTCGTATGATAATTATAATACAATCGGAAAGCAAATATGAGGACAGGCCAGAGACCAGAGTCAATTCGAAATGTTCAAGAACTTTGTAACTCAACCGGAGCCCGAATGAGGTCGATCAATGGATCGGATCCTATTGTAAATTAAGCAATTCTAGCATTTCGCATTGTATTAAAATTAAACAAAAGCAACAAACTCATAATAAATTCGTGTTATATACTTACCTCAAGTGGTTAAGCGGGAAATTCCATTAGTCTAGGCAGCAGTCTAGCTATGTATCTATTCTGAGATAGAGGTTTTCCGTAGTTATAGCATTATACATATTGTATATCTATATGTATGTATATTTTATTTATTTTAACAGATTCACTAAATTCGATTCGAAGCTGATATATTCGCCATTTGTTCTTTGTTTGTGTTGTCTTTAAAGCAGCGAGATTTCAACAATAAACATTTGATTTAGTTTCATGGTTCCTATTTTAAAAAGTTTCTAATACTCCAGAGATTCTAAAACTTCGTTCGTTAAGCGTTTAAAATTTGTCATCGGCCTCAGTGGTGGACAATTTATAGTAGTTATTATAATTAATAATACGTATCAGGTCGCCAATTTCCTCTTGATAGCCGGAGGTTGCAACTTTGTTGCCCAAATAGATGAGATACTGCATGAATTTATTGAATTCCGTTTCCTCGTACACTAAACGCTTATAGCGTGGATGGACAAACTGATTTTCGGCATCCAAAGTGAATGTTTGCGTCTGCAAAACTCTACAAGAACAAACGGAGAAATTGGTTAAGCTAAAGAACGAGGATAATCGCATGAGTCTTATAATTACTTGCAAAATCGTAGAACTATCACTAGGATGCTATCAACAGTTTCCTTAATCTTTGAGCTGCGTCGATTTAACAGGGCCATAAAGGCCACTCTCTTTAAATAGGATACATGCTGCCTGTAGAGGGTCTCAATGGAGTCGGCTGTGTGCATTTCATCTTTAAATACCTTCCACGGTGCCTGCAACGCTGTCGAAACCAAATGATTTTGGAGTGTGGTCACAAAATGTGATAGTTTGTGCCGCATCATCTGCAAGTGTCGATAATGTGGGGCAATACACAATCGTCGGCCATGTAGCTTGCCCTGCTCATGAAGGAACTCATAAGAGCATTGGAGCACATAGTCAATCTGACGTAATTTAAAGAAATGCCGAAAGATTTCACCATATTTTCGAATCGTCTCACTGCTGATAACCAAATTAAGGGGCCAATCAATCTTGGTTTCCAGAGTTAACATCGATAGAATATCCAATGGCATGAGATCTCTGCCTTCCGGTACTTCCAGACAACTAAATGAGAGATTCTGTGAAATTGCAGTTTCATCTACATGGAGAAAGAGAGGGAAGTTGACACTAGCTCTGATGTAAAGATTCTATCTTGTTTTGATGCACTCACCCGTGCCACCCGCATTGATGGCATTATTTAATATGCCATCTAAGATGCCCCTCTGGCATAGCCGATGTGACTCCAAGCCCTTGTTGATGTGACCGAGAATACCCTGAGCAAGCAGCATACTAAACTGACCATCCAAGAGAAAGAAATAATTGCGAAGCTGACGGAAATGGTCATAGATTCGTAAGTCCTTAAAGATGCGAAAGATCTCACTGCGAAGCAGCGATAAATGAGTATTCAGGGGTATCATTATGGACATTTGCAGGCAACGTCGTATCATATAGGGATTGCTAGGTTTGGTCACCGTAGGCGTCTCCCTGTTATTTGTCTCGCTTCGCAATCCAATGTTTGAAGGAATGTGATAGCTTGGTCTTGCCTGTTCACGCAGCTCATGAATTGGAATGGGATTCGGAGTGGGATCCAAATTGGGTGCCGGTGTGGAAATGGGACTGGTGGTTTGAGATTCATGCTGTTCTTCGTTTCCTATCATATCGTAATTGTTGTTGGCCAGATCATCAGAGGAGCTTTCCCCATATTTTTCATCTATTTCCACATCTGATGTGGTGGACATTGGAGTGGGTAACTCTACTTGCAAACGATTAACATCAAGTGTTAAATTTAGTTTTTTATCATCAATCGATTCGATGCCGATATCGAAGTGGCTTTCCATCACACGACATCGGTTTTGTTGCAGATCATTGCTTTCAGTTCGTTTCCATTTTCCTGTTGCTTCCGGTTGACTCATAACAATATCAAACTCACTAGCCATCACCCGACGACGATTCTGGGCAAGCTCTGTTGTGGACTCTATTTGAAATTTTACACGATTGCTGTGCGTATCGTCTTCAGCGTTGAACTGGACAAACCCATCATGACACATGACACGCTCGCGATTGCGTTGCATTTCGCTTAAATTGTCGGTGCCCAATGGATTTACATTCATATTAAAATCTGCTGTTGCTGGTGATGGTGATGGCAGTACTACTTGTGTCGGTAAGTGGCAGTTCTGGAACTGCTCAGAGGACATTATATGTTGGCGATTCCGTGAGCTAATGGAATCACTGGTGGGCATGGCATCATTTGAGTTAATTACATCCGAGTGACTGCGTTGATATTCTGGAGCAGTTGCCTGCAATGGGATAGCCTCTGTTTCGAAATCCATTGGTGGTGGTCCCTCCAGACATGACACAAAACTACGACCACTGCTACTGCTTTGATCTGGACTAAAGGCCTCCTCTGTATCTGTTTTACCATCTGTTTCCGTTTCTTCATCTTCTGTGTTATTAACATCTTCCTTTAAATGTTGCATACCCTGCAGTTTGGCTATTTCCGCTAGTAGCTCATCCTTTTCACGTTGCAATAGAATTTCCTTCTGTTGCTCGCATCTTCGTTGCAGCGCCAGTTCTTGAACAATCTCCTGGCGACGTTGCTCAATGCGACGTTGGCGTTGTTCTTCCATTTGTGCATTTAAATCATCGCAACGTTTCTGACTCTCTGCGGTAGCCTTGAGGAATAGTTCATGCTGCTGCCTTTCCCAATTCATCAAATGGGCTTGCGTTTGCTCCACCATACGGTTGCCAAAGCGACGCTTAGAGACCACACGCTGCTCAAGAATGTTTTGCATGCTGCATTTCTCATAGCGCTGGAGAAGGGGTGTATAACTACATTGAATTGTGGAGCGCATTTTGTCCACTTGCTCCTCGGTTACACAGACAACTATGCTGGGATATTTCCATTCCAAGATAGGATGCTAAAAAAAAAAAAGAATTCATTCTTAGTCTCCATCTTTGTCTATCTCTTGTTCCCTCTGCCTCTTTCTCTTTCTTTTACCTGTGCATTATATGCTTTAAGCACTTGGTTATATTTTCCACATTCAAGTATGGCTTGCTGGCACCCATGTAGAAATCCTGGCACTTCCTCATCTTTTACCTGGTAACCCTTGTCAAAGAACTCCTTGCTACGCTCATCCAATTGCTCAGCGTCAAGAGTACCACGAGAAATGAAAAGCTCATTGAAGGTGTCATCCAATCTACCACGAAAGACCCAATTCTCTAATTGGCCATAGTATGTGATACAAATGGATTTGAATAAGTGGATAAGTAGTTGCAGAAATTTGCTATTGTTGCATGACTCAATCGTTGACCACATGAAGCTTATAAGAAATGCACCTGGAGTGCCCGTTCGCAAGTTTACTGGAAAGACAAGTGATAAGAAACTATCTTTGTGTTCAGAATGAATTAACTGAATCTTACTTACACATTGGTTGACTTTGAAAGAGTGCCTCCAGATTGTGCATTAACTGCATGGCAATTAGTGAACTTCTAACCAATTGCGACAATTCCTTGGCCGGTTGACAGAGCAAAAACTGACGATTGGTTGTCAGGAATGCGATAATGGATTTACGTAGGGTCTGTAAAAGGCAGAGAGTAATTAATAACACTGATTTAAAAGGCATTTGGATGCTTTCTACCCACTCTATTTAAAGGGCGTTCCATTAAGTGAGGTTTCAACCACTGGGTGTGCATGGTCAAGCGACGATAGCACCACCCAGATTCTAAGAAGGGTACTGCGAAATCTGCCAATACTTCCGGTAGCACTGTGCGCAGGGTGCAGTTGGGATTTAAATGGAAACGATCTTGTCCCAAGAGCGAAAATGTCTCCGACTGCAGGCCAGCTGCAACAAACTTCAAATGCTCAATGAGATCAGGTAATTTAATATATTTTAGCTCCAAGTTGGGATCAAAGTGCATTTTGATATCGTTGGTAATGTTTAAATCGGATATAAAGCTTTTCTCTGGCCTAGGGCCGCTAAAGGAGTGGCCATTCTTTGATTCTATCGCCTTGCGGGCAACTGCTGGTTTTATTGACAAATCCGACTTCGTGCAGGTTAGCGAATCAAAAGATGTGGAAGACACTTTTGATGCTAAATCATAGACTGCTTCTTCCCCATTGGTCTCTGTGAGGCGTTCCATTGAATCTTTACAAATATTGCCCTTTTTGAGTTCAACTGGGTCCTGTTCCTTTAGCTCATTGATACGCGCCATTGATTCTTGAAACATGTTGACACCGCCTCCGCCACCAGTGCTGGAATTTGAAGATGAAGCTTGTCCTTTGCCTTTAAGTCGCGGGCATATGGGACGTACACGATCTTTGTAGTCTCTGATGCGCGACACGGAGTCCTGAAAGACATTTTGAACTAACTTTTCGGCATCCCCCTTAGCAGCATTGACTGCATTCTGTTTCAAAGTCCCACGCAATGCATCCACATCCCCTGTAATCAGGGTCGACTTCAACTGAAAGTCTAAGGGCTTCGTTTGGGATCGCATGAAGCCAACGGATCTAAACATCTTTGGCTCTGTGGTCATTACCTCAATTTCAGGCTGCTCCTCCAATTTAAAAGGCTTTGGTTTTAAAAGTCTTACTTTTATGCCGGTTTTTTGGGAAGAGACGCCACTTGTTTCCCGGATTGCTTCCGCTGGCTTTGATAAAGTCAATAGCAGCTGGGCAATCTTCTCGGCCAGCTGCTGATCTACTTGATCTTCGATTAGTTTTTGCATTTCAAGCAATTCCGGGTTGTCGAATTGCTGAAGTTGGCTCTCTACACCATCCCCATCCCCGTTCTCATGATTATCCTTGCTCCCCCCTCCATTGCCAATCAATAGGGCTTCATAGATTTGTATTCGTCTTTTAGCTACATCGGAATTCGCAGTTGCATCTGTTGGCTCACAGTCGCGGTTTACGTCAAAATAGGCCTCGCCGTGGCACAAAAATCTGGCTAGTTGCGTTACTAGGCCAAAGATGCTGCTGGTGCAAACATCTGTTCCAGCCATTCAAAATATGGGTTAACCAAATCAAACAAATAATTTTGCTATAAACAAAACAAAAAGTAGATTAAATTTGCAGCAACTACACTCAACTGGTTCTACATGTAGATAATTTATCTACAAAAAAATTAAACAAAAAGCATGCTCAGTGGCGCCACTAAATCAGATATTAATCGATTACTAGCTTGGATATCCCTTTTGTCAATCGATAACAATAAATATCTCGCCATGAGTCATTTTGGAATAGTTTAAATTTATTTTTAGTTTTCTATATAGGAAGAACGCTGCATTTCTTGTATTACTTAAATTTGTTAAATTATTTCTAAATTGTTTTGTGATAGTTTACATTAATACGAATAATTAAAAATGCAGGTGACTGCTCAATAAAAAGATATTCTCTCACATGTTTATGTTATTAAATGCTTTTGTTTTTGGGGCTGTTGCTGCTGCATTTGCTTCCATATATGGTTCGCGCAGCAGAAGCAGCACGCCCAAAAGAAAACGCATGAGTGACTAGTGAGGGGAAACAATTTTTGAATAAAAACATAATACGCTCTTTGTGCAGGACCCAAATGAAGATACCGAGTGGAATGATGTGCTACGATCCAAAGGAATTATTGGTCCCAAACAGCCAAAGGAGGCGGAAATCACAGAAGATCAAATCCAGGCCATGCTGGACGATGCCATACAGAGGCGCACAGATTTGCCCCCACTAGAGGGTCAGCGAGATAAGAAAATCGATGACATGTCTTTGGATGAACTGGACGAGCTAGAGGATTCTGAGGATGAGGCTGTGCTCGAGGAATATAGGCGGCGGCGCATTGCGGAGATGCGGGCCACCGCGGAGAAGGCACGATTCGGCAGTGTACGCGAGATATCCGGTCAAGAATATGTCAACGAGGTGACCAAAGCCGGCGAAGGTATTTGGGTAGTCCTGCATCTATATGCCAATGGTGTACCGTTGTGTGCACTTATCCATCATCACATGCAAAAGTTGGCAGCCAAATTTCCGCAGACTAAATTCCTGCGCTCCATTGCCACAACCTGCATACCCAATTTTCCAGAAAAGAATCTACCAACGATATTCATTTATCATGAAGGCAGCTTACGCAAGCAGTTCATTGGCCCTCTGGAGTTGCGCGGCGACAAATTGACCTTTGTGGAGTTGGAGTACATGCTGGGTCAAGTTGGGGCAGTGCCCAGTGAAATAACCGAGGATCCCAGACCCCAGATTAGGGACAAACTGCTGGCAGACTTGGAAGATAAAAGTTCAGATTTCTACTAACCTCCTCTAGTTACCCCGCCCCCCAATTGTCACATCCTATTGGTTCAAATTGTCTGACATTTTACCCATGCAAAAGGGACTATATGTATATTGGGTATATATAGACCTGATAAGCAAGCAAATATGCAAGGGTACATAAACTTCGGCATTGTCGAATTAAGCGCGAACCCTCTTTGGTTATCAATTCATGTTTCTTCCCTGCAAATAAAGTCGTTCATTTTTCTTTTTTTAATGCACAATTCTTTACTTTTTCGATGATGCAGCAACAGCTGCTGCTGCTGCCGCCGCTGCTTTGGCAACGCTTTTGGGTTTACCACGGAATATGTTCGGATCTATGATATTATAAGGATGCTCACAAGCGGGATTAATAATGCGGCCACGACGCGGTTCATGCTCTTCCAGCAAGTGTGGAGCTAGCAACAGGAATAATTGTTCTGTCCACGAGGGTAAACCAAAACTGGAAAAACATAGCTCCCAGTAGGGTAAACCCAAATGGGCAATGGACATGCGAAGATATTCACTAAACGTTTCCGAAAGGAACTGCCAGCTAAGAGTGTTCAATTCTAGTAAATAAAATTTCGGATTATTCGAACTGGTCGACTCATACAACATGCAGACCTAAAAACGAGAATTTGGCATTGTATTTTATTAACTTTAAGGAGTTAATTTCTCCTACCTTGGCCATTTCGTTGATGTTGTTGATTTCAAAGATTTTCGATTTGGCCGTTATAATGGGAGTGGAATTGCCCCATTTATCCTTGCTAATAGAGGAGGCAGACACATCTGTTGTGGTGGCAGCGGCACTTGCACCGGCACTGGGCAGAGTCACCGGCGTATTCTCAATGTTCTCGCGGAGCAGTGTCACCTGCAGTAGATGTGGAAAATGTATGTGGCCCACACGTCGTACATCATTGGCTAGACGAGTTTTTGGATTAGTTGCCATACTCCCAATTGATCTACTTGCCATACTCACGTGCATATTGATAGCTCCAGTTGAGAACGAATCCATCAGTGGATAGATAGAATTTCTTCATATCCTCGGGCAGATAAACACAATGCCGCTGCTCCCAATTAACCACCTGGCAGGCATTCAATGGCTGACGACGCTCCAAAGTCACATTGCATACCCTTGGCACTGTGGCTGCTCCATGGGAAGAAGATGTGGATTAGTTTTACCCTAATGGATATAGCGTCTCACTTACATAGGGTTTTGATTAATCCCAGTGTTAAATTTTCATAGAATGCATCTTCTGGCGAAAGTTTCTTATTCATGATCAGAATCAATTTTTATCCAGCATAAAAAACAAAGTGTGTTAAATATATATTTGACGCACGGATTGCTACGTCAACCAGGCGAATAACCAACAAATTCCGTTGTTAAGGAAACCTGTATGAAAAAGTAGGAGGAGTAGGAGGAAAAGCCACCTACTAGTGGGCTTGCATCGACGCTGGGAGTTTGGGGCGAAGCCGTTAAACATTCCCCCATTGACCAGAATGTTATGGGTCGTTGGGTATACCTAATCAGATTTTAGTCGTAAGCTATATTTGAAAGCATTTAATAGATTGTTTCATGTTCATTAAAGAGATTAAATTATTTACAACCTCATGCAGGTCTCTCTCAATCGTTTACGGCAATCTATAACTAAGTGGAATGAAATTAAACAACATCCAAAAAACGTGATTTATTTACAAGTACACAAATCGAAAAACTATAACTTTACATTCAAAGAATTCATATCATTGCATGACTTGATCATATTGTACAATTGGTTTATAATAGTGCAGAATTCGTTGGGTATCATTGGGGTGTATAAACGATTTGAGTTGCTTTTCTCAGACAAATGTACAACCTACATACATACATAAGTATATAAATAAAATCTAACAATATGTTTAATTTCATTTATAAAACTGATGGAAAATTAGAAATACTCTTTAATGGATAATAAACGTAGGTACTTCTTCGCCCATACAAGATCTTTCTAACAAAAAACATATATGTTTCCGATAAACAACTTTTTGGAATACCTTATAGATATACAAAAAAAAAAAAAAAAAGGAATGAATAACAATTACAATTAACACTCGACGAATTCTAGAATGCGATTATTTTAAGATATGTATGATTAATGGAGTGAGAGTAAATTCATTCTCATCTCTTTGGTTGTTCAATATCATGGGCTTCGCTTTCGGCCTCCTCCTCGTGTCAGGAGACCTCCCAGACAGTTGACTCAACGGAGCGACGTGGACGAGCGGTTACCTCGACATGGGCATCTAAGCCATCACTGAGTCGACTGAAACGACGTGCCCAACTTCCACGAGCTGTGGCCTGACTACCGGCTATAGAAGTTCGATTGCTGGCATCGCGAAACAAGCTCATTATATCCTGATTATCACCCTGGGCACGTTTAATCCCATGCTGATATTTGGCTTCCTTGGCCAAAAGCTGTTCCCGTTGCATTTGCGTCTTCACCTCCGAGGGCACATCGGGTATAATGAACTGCATAATGCCCGTAATCACAAAAACAACGTGCTAAGGGATATAAAAGTAGTCGGTAAAGGGTATCTTTATCCAAAGAAGTCTTCACAAACCTCAAATACCACAACGAAAGCCAAACGAGCAGCAAAGACATGCCAATAATGAGGACTTAAACCGTATGGTTCCCAATCTTTGGGTCCATTTCTGCCATTAGAGAAATAAATTACCCAATAAAGAATTATACACTCAATATTTTCCTTCCTCACCTATAGCCACGATATTGACAGGTATCTGGGTCCTTCTCGCTAACCGAAGCTCCCCATTCTTCCTTGTAATCGGAGGTATTAAATATGGACAATGAATGCTCAATGTAACCAGCCAGCGTATGAGATTCTGAGTAGACAAACTTATAGACCATTCGTGGTATAAAATCACTTGTGTAGGCTATCACAAAGGCATTGGAAACTACGGCCGTATAGGTTATAATCCTTAGAATGCCATACCAAGCACCAATATCCTCAACACGTTCGGCCAGTGGACGTCGCGCTTGAGTTACCATTTTATAGGCATCCAAACGGATTTCAGCCACATTGTTGAGTAGAGCAAACAATGGAGCCAATGGAAATGCGGCCACAAAGAGAGTGACAAACCCATATTGAAGTACTGCGAGGCAATAAATCTCATATATAGTATGTTTATGCCTTTGCAGGATATATGTATGTAGATTACTCACTCATTTCCAAGTATTCATCGAAGAGAGCCAAACGCCCTGGGTCTTGCATATGATAGTCCTGTTCCCAAGCCATATGCAAATGAGATTCATCTTTGGTGGCCTGCAAAGGATATGCTCGATTATTACACAAGCCCATCTCCTTTTCCATTTTTGGATTTTTTTCACCTGTTTGTGCTTTCGTTGACGCCACCAATTCCAAAATTTGGGAAACAAATATTCCATAAAATTATTCCAACACTGTTTACCCACCATTATGATGGCCAATTGTATACAAAGCTCTGACAGACAACCTGCCGGATCGCATATATCGTTCTTGAGGCGAAAGAACTCACTGCGACGGGCCTGATCATCGCCAGGATAGTCAAAGAACCGACCCTTAAAGAAGGCTATATAAATAAGCGATGAATAAAAATTCATAAATTCAAAAAAGAATATCTTGAATGTATACGAGTCTTCGTATTCCGTATGGGTACGCGGATTCTCCAAATTAGTCAGCTTTATAGCCATACGATGATAGATCTGCAATAAAATATACGCATCCGCATTTAACGATTCATCTTTTAGTCCTATTCCTATTTTAACCTACTCTCGTGAGTATCATGATGACAACCAAATTGATAAGGGCAGCTGTGATGGTGGTAAACAGTTTTGCATGCTCCTTCACAAAGAATCCTCCGCCGCCATAAATCACCGAAACCAGAGATATGCGATACAGAATGGTGCCCAATACGGCGGATAAGACGACAGATATCTGGGGAGCAGATAGAACTTGGCTGATGTCTCGACAGTAATAGAGCATCCTTCCACTCACCATAAACAACACGGCACTTCCAGTAATAACAAAACGTATAGCCCGATTCCAGGTGGACATATATGGCTCCTTCTCTCTCGTAACCGGATTCATGCGAAAAGTTGTTGCATTCGTTTCGAATTCTGGCCTATTCTCTTCATCCATGTCCACATTATGTAGATCCCATTCCCAAACTATCACCGACTGTTTGCGTTTCCAAAGCTCCAGAAAAGTCGTAGCTAAAAATTTGAATTTGTTTTTTTTAAAGCTAAATTTTAATGAACTCCGATTTTTCCCTCTCCTTACCCCAAAATGACATGAATATTGCAAAGAATACTGTTGATGGATTATCAAAGAGATATGTTAGACGAGAGAAGAGACACGATTCTGACAGCCTTTGATAGCTGCAAGCCTTATCGCATAGGGGACAGAGAGTTATGTTGCCAGTGCCTGATTCATTGCATATTTCCTTGCTGGGTGTATTATCCTCCGATTCCAGTGTGGCCAGGCCATAGATGAAGCAAAGTGTACCCACAACCGATGGATACACAAGCATTTCGGTATAAAAGCCCAGCCAACAGAAATATAAGGCTATTTTATCTCCGAAATATTTGCGAACCAAACACAAAGGTTGCTTCTTATACCATTGTGATGGATGGGCCCAGGTCTGGTAGAGAACGCGTCGATCTAATGATACACCGCTGGAATGTGGTCGATCGTAACGACCTTCGTGCAGGGGAAAACAGCCAAGGTAAGTGCCATCATTTAGCAGTCGCCTTATTCCACTGCGATCGCTTTCATCGTATGGGGTTCGTATAAGGACCTGCATGACCATCAGCGAACGTTGGGCGCTTGTGTATGCCGTTGCCCGATCCTTGACAATGAACCTACATGGAGTGCAAGTTAATGAGAGAAAAATAGCTTTAGTTGGACCACCAACTCACTGCTCCTCTGGATTCCCATTCGCTGTGGCCGCCTTAAATGTCGTCTCACCCTCAAGCAGACTCTGATCCAATTGAATTTTCTTCGTCAATCTCTGCCAGACATCCCGCCAGTATTGAACATTTCGCATAACCACATTCTCTTCATCCTGCAAATGATTAAAATCCTCCAAATATTGAACTGAGTTTGCTTTCAGCTTGTTTTCGTTTGTTGCTCACCCATGATGGTTTTACGGAAATTGTTATAAATCTTTTGATTGGTAATTTAAGATTCATAACCTCAGCCAAACGGGTTTCTAGGCGCCAGGGTAAATGAATTTTAAGGAAAAATGTTTTCTCATTAAACGATTGAGATTTATCCTCTAGCTCAACTTCGAGACCTTCTTTAATTAGATTCTCCATGAAACAACGCCTAAGATCACGTCTTCGGGCTTCGGCCTCGGTCATAACACCCAGATCTTCCTCCTCCCAGGCTAATACCATGTCAACCTTGCGTCTGCCATCGCGGAACATAAGTGATTCCGGATCAAGACCTTCGCGATCTTGTTTACTAACACGTCGCTCATCCGCAGACTCGCCGGCAATGCTATTGCTCTTGCTGGCCTTACGACTGCTATAGTAACTTCCACTCACACTGCTAGCAGTATCGGATGCCTTTCGCTCTGTGGGCATTAGTTGCCTATATCCAAACTGATCGCTCATAATATTGGAGTGTGTGGAATCGACAATTTCATATGCCTGATGTACCTTCATTTGATCCTCGCATGTGGGTTTGGTGTGAGCTGCCAAATTGGCACTCAAATTCAATTCCAAATTACGCCGCATCGCTGTTCCGGGTATATCCTCATCATGATTGCCAACGATTTTCGGTCCGAAGGCTTGGGTGGGACTAGGTTCAGCTGATTCCGATTCCAGATGAGTGGGTAGGGGCATAGTTATAGTTGTGTTCGATTTGTGATAATATGATGTTGAATTGTTCGGTCGCATTACCGAGGAATTGAGCCATTTCTCCGTATACGAAGCCGAAGAACTTGAGCCGCTTGTGTTGGCATCCATGGCATGACTGCCGCTGGCTTTTGGCAGATAGGGAGTAGGTATTGGAGTGGGATTATGCGGAGGATTAAGTGCAGGAGTTGAAGGTTTCTGGACAATTGTCAAGCCATTGTCGTCCTGCATGGAATGCGTGTAATTGTATATATTATCCGAATTCTGAATGGGACGTTCCATCAATTCTAAGTCATTCATACCGTTGTCCTATTAGGACAATAAAAAACACACACACAATTAATACGAAAAAGTGTCAATAAAAGTGTCACTATGCTCCTTAACATAAACATAAAATCGCATATAGAAAAATTAAAAAACAAAAATAATGCAACAGAAAGAACTCACGTTATAGGATACCAAACGTCCTGCCACTATGCCACTATCCTGACTAAGTCTACGCGGACGAATTTTAGTTTGAGTTCGGCGTATCATCCGTTCACTTTTCGCCGGACTGGACACAACCTCACGCCGATTTGCTATAACAGAGCTCTGACGTGAGTTTCTTAGTGCAGGCACTGATAGAAATCCTGCAATAGAGGGGCAAAAAAGGAATCGTATCTTTTGTAATTGCCTCAATTAACAAGTAGGAGGAGTTTTTGTTTCATGGTCATGGCCACCCACTTGGAAATTGAAACACTAATTGCTCGCTTGTTGGTTCACTCTCCTCCTGGGCTGTGCTTTCGATTAGATCCTCACGTGAATTCGCCTCAGTAATGGGTGCAGTACTCTCATCATCGACACTATCGATGCGTATTTGAAATATATTTGATTTCTTGCGCGATTTCTCAGCTTCGTGACTGCTCATTTTTGGTTACAAATAATGACTAACGACGGCGTCACAGTCACAGTTGAAGTTAAACACACACACAGTCTCTCTGCAAGTAGAAAGGTAAATCGTAGGTCAATCATATGCATGGGAATATTTTTAGGCTCCTCCACACTTTAACCCCTTCTCCTTCTCACACACACACACACACACACACACACACACCCACACACCCACACACACACAAACAATTTAAGGCGCGAGGCAGCAGGACAGTATAGAACAAGACACAAACACCTGTTCATGTACCCATAATAAACTATTTAAATCTATCGTCAGTTCGATGACAATCGAAGGTAAACTAATAATAATACCCATACTGGTTATTGTCAAAGCTTTCCACAAGGAAATACTTCAACTTGCGCTCAATTGCAATCAAAACTTGACCATTCATACATATACATAAATACAAAGATATAGACATCTACATATACATATAGCATAGGTAGCAATAATCACTTATTTAGAAGGCATAGGCAATTGATTCTACTTTTTCTTTTCGGGAGCCCACAAATGTATGCTATGGTTTTACCATAGCCATTGTCCCTGAACTAGATTTGAATGACCTTTAAAAATCAAACAGTCTTTCAACAATTTTAAATGAAGCTACTGAAAGTAACATACGAAAAGTGAATAACACGTTTCCAATCACATAAATTATGTATAGCCATGCATACTTATATATTCTTGAACAGCATCCATCAATAAGGTAAACGAATTGTTAATTCACTCGGTGTGTGCCCTATTTTTTATTGCAGGTTGCTTATTCAGTACTTTATTCACTAAAATGGAATCACTATATCATATAATTGCTATTATTAAGTTCTCAAATTATATTTCATCTTATCTCTCCCTCTCTTTGATAAATAAAGTGTCAATTATCGCATGTGAGAGGGATATTTGACGGCCATTAATTGTTGTGAAACAAAGCTGAATATGTCGTAGGCTTAGATTTACATTTTACTGATATACTTTTGGGCAATGCCTAGGAACAATAAAGGACAAATCTGTCTCTGTATCTATAATTTTCCTATAATCATAGCAAAATACTAATATAAACATGATTTAGAAGTGGGTTGCTATAGATATTCTTCAAGAGGCGCCTAAAACAGAGTCCGTTTTGGATTGATTTTATTTATACAAATTTATATTCCCAGAGATATTTCGGTTACCATTGTTTATAAAATGCCGATTATTTTGGATTTTGAGTTGTATGAAGTGTATTGTATTCCACTTGAATATTATAGTGATAAATTATTCAAAGTTGTTTTTATGTACTATTGTAACGGCAGAAGGAACCAAACGCAACGCTAATTTGTATTTGTACGTTAATCTACAGACTTTTTTTAACCACAAGCCAAGGGCGTAAACACGCATACAACCAAAACATCAGACAGCATTTTGAAGAAGATATTGTTGAATGTATGTATACATATAGTGAAAAGGACAAAGTAAAAGAGACAGAGAGAGAAGGAGGGAGAGGAGAAGAGAGGAAGACAGGAAGAAGCAGAGGGTAAAATATAGCCCACGTAGAGACATTTTGCGCTTTTATTGAGCGCAGTTAATTTGAATTGTTGATAATGGGGCTAAGGGAATACCTTGAGGCATGAGGTTTTGTTGGTGGTTGAATATTATTGCCTAGCACAATGACCGTGCATTTGTATGAATTGGTTAAAGGTTAGACAAATAGGTGCGACTTGTTGCTGAATAGGCAGTTAGTTAGTTAGTTGAACTCCTTCCCAATGGAAGCAGGTCATAAGAAAAAGGACATTATGCTTGGCCCAATCATTAAGTAGGCCAAAACAAGTCATATGACGTCTATACATATTTGATCATTCAACGGAAAAGTGATTTCCAACTTCCTTTCAATTTTATACTCTAATTGGGCTAAAAAAAAATCAAATAAAAAGCTTACCCAGTTTTAGTTTTATAACCAAGATAATGCAACAACTGTAATTGGTAATTGAAATTTGACGTGGGTTCTAGTTGATGGTCATAACTGCAACTTAAATAAAAACTAGAACATCCATACATGAGCTTGGTAGACGATGGTTGGACAGGGGGACTTGATTTGTGATATGTCTGAAATCAAAATTTAATTTTCTATTGTTTATACCTTTTCCGTTTCGCCTTATCCTTGTTATACTATATATCTAGATAGATGGACGCCGAGTCGTTGGGATGACGTGCTGGGCGACGTGTTGATATGCTAACGCTTCTTGTTCTTGGCCAGTTGTGCAAAGTCCCATGCCATTAAAAAAATCACAACAATTGGAGGTTTATTGATTCCCACCCACTGTATAATTCTCATGTAGTATGTATGTATGTAGTACGTATAATTATAATCGATTATTGATTTGAAAACTCTTTTATACAGATGCACTTTGCAGTTGGCATATCAAAGAACGCATGATTTACCCGAGAATTTGATTGTTATGGTAGTGTTATTTATTTATTATTGATTTTGATTTTTGCCTTTTTTTTCTTACCATGTATGATGATGGTATGTGGTATCTGATATACCTGGATTGAATCTCATAATGTTTGTACTCTCAATTAAAGTTACTTGCATGTCGTTTTCCGTGCCGTCATTTGCGTTTTGTTGGCCTCTAATATATGTATATAATGCTATTATTATTAACACATTTCGTCCCGTATAATGGAATAGACACTAGATTTCTGGCTGTTCTAACGATTTTATAAATTTTTATTCAGTTTTTGTTTTCGAACCGATTTGTCGAAGCACTCGCGCACGAATGACCAACAATGGGACAGGTCTCTGTCCCCATTGCCCTGGGTGAATGTCGTGTGTACATATAGTACAGGTTATAGTACTAGTCATAGTAGGTTGGCTAATGGTACTCCTGCTGAATAGATAATCAGAGTTGTACTCTATATACATACATATAGTTCACATTTCATGTGTTGCTCTCTCTCTGTCTCTCTCTCTCTTTCTCTCTCTCTCTCTCTCTCTCGTTCTCCATCCATCCGTCCAACAAACTATTCATTCAATCAAATAGTAATAACAACAGCAAAAGAATAGAACAGAAAAAAAAAAAACAGTAGAAACAGAAACCTTGGATTGTCCCTGTTAATAGGGTCTCTGAACGTTATCCAGTCATGAGTGCTGCCATAGTAGTCGGTAGGTAGAAGGTGGTATATGGAGTAGAAACACTTCGCTTACAATATTAACAATAATAATTTTTCTTGTTGTTGGTGTTGTTGTTGTTTTTTTTTTTCGGAATTTTGAACCAATGTTAAAGTGATTAGTTGGGTCGACTCTTGTGACGTCGAGGTTATAGCTGGGGTAGCTATTTATGGCAAGTTTGTACATATTAATACATTCTTTTCGTTCTTTTCGTTTTTTGGACACATAAATGACGTCAAAAATAATACGTATGTTGCCATATATTACTTGATTTTAATACAAATACGTAAAACATACATATATCAAGTAGACCATTAAACTGAACTTGACATATTCATTTTGCTCCCAGATGACTTACTTAACACCATCATCATCATCGTCGTGGTCATCATCATTATTAACTATTTGTCTTGTTCACAATGATGATTGCCTATTTTCTATTTTCTATTTTAGGACGATTGTCGGGACGTCATTACCAATGGACGATGGGAAGAACTTCACACACACTCTGCCTGAGTCCATGCGTGACCCTTACCATGACTGAATTTAGGACAACTTTGCGTGATTATTATCAAATTGCACTTCAGGAAATAGAGTGATTCTTTTGACATTTCCCACACTATACACACACATACATACATATCTATTATCTATCTAGTGCGCTTAATATTATGTGTTCTATAATAGGAAACATCTTATAACCCTAAACAGAATGACGTGATTAGTTTGTTAAGTTTTAAATTCATTAGTTTTATTTGAAAATCCCACCACCAAATGAACTGTTTAAAATTAAATTTGACATCAGTTAGTTGACAATTTTGAGAGGATCTTCTGCATTGGCATTGCTGCATTGTTGCAGCACATCCTTTTCACAAGTATTGGTCAATCGATTGAAGTAATCACCTTGTTCGCATTCCTCCTCAATTTTCTGGCCATGCACACAGACAAAGTAGCCGGCACAGTTGTCCGTGTTCTGAGCAAACTGGCCATGCTTGCCATTACAAACGCCGGTCCGTTCGCCATTCTCCATGAGGCAAGTGCCATCATTTTGACGACAAATGCCCAAGAAACTATCGAAACTTTCGCCATTGCGACAACGTTGTGAAGTTGCCTCATTAGCTTCGCAGCTGGTATAACGACGACAATCTCCCTGTTCGGCCACTGAAGCTCCATCGCCAATGATTTGGCATATATTTGTGAAATTAGTGGGCAGATCGGTGCACTGTTGAGAGACTTGTTGTGCTGCAAATGGTTTCAGCGATTGCGATTCGATGACACTTTCGGTTGCATTTTCATTGGCTGCCGTATCATCTTCTTCCACAACATCATAGGCCTGACATTGCAAGAGAGTGGCATTAAAGAAGTAACCCGTATAGCAACATTCATGCCTCAATTTGCTTGAGACACAAATGTAAAAGTTATTGCAATTGGCTGGATCTGGCATTATGAGTCCATGTTTGCCCTCACACACAAGTGGATCGGGTGGCACATGCTGATTATTGCCCTCATCACTGTCATCCTCGGTATCCACATAGGGGCAGGATCCATCGTCGGCCACACAAAGCAATTGCTCGGCATCAAAATAGAAGCCAGTGCCGCAACGTTGGGCCAGCGCAACGCCTCCAGCACATATGAAATATCTAGTGCAATCCGTTCGATTGGCCAGATAGGAGCCATCGGCGAGGGAGCCACAACTGTAAGTATTATTGCCATTCAATTGACCATTTTCACACTTTTGCCACGATTCGTCTTCGTTTTCACAGTGTCCCAAGACGGGATTGAATTGCTGTTGATTGGGACACTCTACAGGTATGGCCAGACCCTTGACACAGGCATAATAGAGATTGCAGTAGATCTCATGTTGCAGGCGTATGCCGTGCAAGCCCGTACAGGGATTCAAAGAGGTTCTGTCATCAGAATCATCATCAACCTGCTCCTGATTGCGGCATTGGCCATGATCAGCACGGCATTGTGCTAGTATACTGTGGTAATATTCACCTTCACTGCAGTAAATCAATTGTGTTCCGTTTTCCTGTGAGCAACTGTAATAGGCTTGACAGTCCACCGGATGTGGCACTAAACTGCCATCATCGAGGCCCTCACACAATGGCAACTGACAGCTGCCATCGTTGGGCCGACAATACCCGAGATTGGCATCAAAAAAAGCTGCCTGAGGCACATCTCTGCAAAATGGCTGCTTCTTGCTGCAGACACAAATAGAATCGCGTGCAATCCTCCACATCGGCAACACTCTGACCATCCGTTTGATTCTGGCAACTGGTGGATAGAAATTTCACTTTAACCGCCTGACTCTGGCACTCGTCGCGAGGCAGGCATCTCTGTTCCGAATGCACAAAACTCTGCCCACGCAAACAGTTGCCAATTAACCAATTTTCATTCTCGCAATACTGGAAATATTGTAGGCAATTGGCAGCTTCGCTCACATCCGCAACAGGCAATGCTCGCAGTTCACCTGTCTGGCAGACGCGACGTAAACCATTCGCCTGACACGTATAATTGTCCGTGGGGACACACCCGAACATGGCCTCGAATTGTTCTCCTTGACTGCATGTCTGACGTATCCATTTGCCATCCAAATTGCATTCTTCATATGATCGGCAACTGTCTAATGAACTTCTTCGCTGGCCAATCGAACAGGTACTATTTTCCTCGTGTTTACAATGTTGCTCGCTCTCATCGCTATCATTGTTGGGCAGACAATAGTTATGCTGGAGACTAAAGTACATATTTAGGGGACATTGTTGCTGCCACCAGGCGTTGTCCAGGCACATAAGATAGCTGCCACAACCAACTGAAGCAGGACGCACAGACAAATGTTGGCAGTTTACGGCATCGACGATGGAGCTATTCAAAATGCTTGGACATAAATCCGACTCCATGTTCAGATCTTTCGGTATGGGTAGACAGGTACCCACTTTTCGGGCAAAATATTGTTGTTTGGGACAATTACGCAAACGCCATTTATCACCTGCACATCGGAAATATTGTAGACAATTGTTTCCACGAGCTGGCATGGTCTGGGCTTCGGTTTGATTGTTACATGCTGGCAAATGGGTGATTCGGGCATATTTGCATACCATATCATCCCTCGGCTCCAGGCAACGTTGCTGCTCCGGATTGTAGTAGCGATAGTCGGAGCAAGTGCGTCGTCGCCAGTTATCGCCTTCAATGCATATCTCATATTGTGAGCAATTGGATGGAACGGAACGTTTCTCATCTATCTCACATGAGAGCTGTGTGTAAGAATTGAAAACATATCTAATTAAAAATATTTGAATAAACTATTCACCTCCAGTGTAAGTATATGATATGATAATAATAGTTTGGATCACAACCTGTTCCATTCTATATGTTACAAATAAAAAGGCCAAAATTATTTAACATCTTTAAATTTGTTGAATTTATTTAAATGTTTTAGTTTTCTCTTTGTTTTTTTTCTTTTAAGTGGTTACAATATGTGTGGGATTAGTTTTTATATAAGATATACATTTTACATATAGAAATGGAACAAGCGGAATTTCATTTCATTTAATTGGAATAGGATGGATTATGTTAGCTTTTGAAAGAATCTTTTAAGCAACGAAATGGACCTTACTTTTTCCTCAGTTTCCAGTGATCTCTTCTCTCTGCTGTTGTTGCTTTCGAAGCACATGCCCAATTCGGATTTGAACGAATGTCCATTTGTGCAGGCATGATATGTGGCAATAGCCACACCACCATTGTCAACATTGCCGTCGCAGGAACAGAATCCAGCACTGGTGTTCAGGGCAGCAAATGGTTGATATTGTACACGGCTTTTGCATTCATCTGAATTGCACACCAAGGCACTAATTGCCGTTTGCAATACACAAGCTCCCTCGTTTATGTCAAAGATATGTCCGGGACTGCAATGATGATAGGTGGCTAGGCCATCGCATGAACAGAATCCACTGGTTGTATTCTTTGCTGCAAATGTTGCAAATTGTGAACGCTGACGGCATAGAGCCGAATCACAGGCTATGATCACACAGGAATTCAACTCGCTATCGAAATGATGTTCGTCCTCACAGCTATAATAGTTGGCCAATCCATTGGCATTGCACAAGCAATATCCATCTGTGGTATTACGTGCCGAGAATTTGGTCAAGAGGTCATTTAACTTGCAGATAGCGCTATCGCAGGCATTCAGTTTATTCAACTTAATTGCTTCGGATGACTGGCAACTGTTTACAACGGTATTGTAGATAGCACCATCTTCACAGGGTTTATAGAGTGCTACACCGCTTTCACATACACAGAAGCCAGAGGTGGTATTTGAGGCAGCAAATGTGCCGTACTCGTCAAGGGTCAAGCATTTATCGGCGCAGCAAACTGAGGCGGGAGCCTACCAAGACAAAAAATGGTAATCAAAATTAATCAGAAACAAGCAACTCGGCTCTATCGACTACATACCGGAACAAGCAGGCAAGCTTTAACTTTTGTATCGTATTCCTTATTTGGGGGCAATCCTCATAAACGGCTTCTCCGTCCTCACAGACACAGAAATGCGTTTTGTCAGTGGTGTCAAGTGGTGCAAAAGTGTCGTATTCGGGCAATGTATCGCATTTTGTGTCATCGCAAAGTGGTTCGGTGAGTCCATAGCAGGCTCTTATGGATTCAATGTACGTGGTATTGTCTAGACATGACTGCCATATGGCACATTCATCCTTGCAATAACAGAAGCCTGAGAGGCATCCATTCTTTGAGGGGAATGTATAGCCGGGATCGTCATTTACTAGACATTCAGAATGGTCACAGTTATTCGATTCATCACATTCCACCTGAAAGTTTTTCCGTAAATATAAGCAAAGCAAATTCTCTATGAATTAAGAGTTGCATTACCTGTGGTGCCAAGCAGGCTCCCACGTTATTGTCATAAATGTAATCATATAGACACTTTTCATATTTAGGTAACTCATCCACACAATAACAGAAACCTGTATCATCTCCATTTAAGGCGGGGAATGGCAAATTTTCTTCTTTACCCACACAATAGTTGCGACAACATCTCGGCTAAAAAACATTCAAACATCATTCAGTAATCCAGGACGGACCAGTGTAAGGCAAACCAACTTACATCGGGCTGGGGAATTAAAACACATTTATTTTCATCTGAACTGAATGTGTAGCCAATGGGACAGGGCACTGAAATTTGTTCACCGGCACGGCATAGACAGAAACTATCTGGATCATTATAGTCGGTTGTAACTTTGTATTCTGTTTCATCAGTGCAAACTGAGGGATCACATGGTCCGGTCTGTTAAAAATTCAAGTTAATGAGTAGAAATGATTGAGTGAATAATGGAGGGAAACCTACAAATTCGCAAGCGCTTATCACTTCATTAAATTCATAGCCTTCCAAGCATGATTCCAAAAAGCCTTCTTCAAATTGGCATATACAGAATGTGGTATTGTCATTGCCTAGAGAGGGATAGGGCTTGTTTTCATCGGCACCAATGCAAACGGTTTGATTGCATTTGCACTAGAGAGGAATGATGAGAATTAGTGATACGTTTAATTGAAATCTAGAGTCCTTATCCTTACACTGGGTTGCAATAGACATGCGCTCACGGCGGGTACATAGAGCTGGTTGGACGGACAGGAACGAATTGTGGTCTCACCATCAATGCAAGCATAGAATTTCGTATCATCATCTTCGACGGGATAGGTGGCACCGGTATCAGCTGTGGCACATTTCAGGGCACTGCATTCCACATCTGGGGAACATTGTCCTGTTGTTGCATCATAGCCCTGTCCATCGCAATCAACCACCTGGGGTGCACCTGTTTTGCTGCATTGATAATATTTGGAACAGATGGGATGAGGCTTGGTACCCGAATCACAACCGCTGCAAGGATTAATACACACGCCGGTGACATCGATCACACAGGCATCGCCATTGAACCATTCACCAGATGGACACGATTTCTCATTGGCCAGACCATTGTAGCAGGTGATGTAGCTCTTGCAATCACTTGGATCAGGAATGGTGTAACCATTTGGCAAACGACCGCACAACCAGCAACTGCCAGTTGTATCTGGGGCACAGATTCCGCTACAATTCTTAAAGAGGTTTCCAACACCACAAGTTCCAGGGATCCATTGCTGATTCTGGCATATCAAATACTTATCACAATCCGTGGAATGCGATACCATTGTGCCTTCAACGCAGACTTGCCCATCTTCCTGGTCGACACTACGCTTCGAGCGGGTGTTGTCACGCACAGCCCTATTCTCGGGACAAACACTGTCGTCATCGGCACGGCAAATGCCCATGGATTCATCAAAGTAGTAATCAGTCAGACAGGCCTCCTGCTGCCATTTGCCATTGATGCAGGCATAGTATTTCCAGCAAGTGGCACCGCTAGCTGTGGGATCAGCATCATTGCACTCGACCGAATTGGGGCAGATGCCATCCTCATCGATGGCACAAATTCCAAGAGTGCTGTTAAAGTAATAGCCGACAGAGCAATTGACGGTCTGCCAAACTCCATTCTTGCACACATTGTACTGGGCACAATTTTCCACCTTCAATGTGACATCATTTTCGGTACAGTCGGCGGCGCAGCTCTCAGGGCATACATTATCAGAATCCTTTACGCACGCTTTTAATTTGGAATCAAAGTAGTTACCCTTGAGGCAATCACCAGTGTTCAATTCACCATTGACACAGATCTTATATAGGCGGCAATTGTCCACATCTTCCGATAATTCACCGTCCTTAACTGTCTCACCATTATTGGAGCAATCACAGTTGCTTGATGCTGGTGTCGTAGTTTCCACATCGCAAGCTTCTGTGGTGCTTGTTGTGGAATCATCGCAGGACTCTGTGGTCGTAGAGGTCGTGGTGGTGTCAGAACATGAACCCTCTACACACGATTGCTTATAGACATCGAAATAATAGCCTTCATCACATGTGTCGATCGTTGCCGTCTCATTGGAGCACACATAATAGTTGGAACAATTGGCACTATCTGCCAACAATGTGCCATCTGTTTCATTAATACAGAAATTCTCCCAGCAGTGTGTATTATCCTCATCAACAGTGCAAACACTGAAGGTGGCATTAAAATAGCTGCCAAGATTGCAATCCTGGGGCGTAGGTACCTGATCCAGGCATATATAATAACTGGCACAATATTCCTTATTCTTAATGTAGACTCCATCAGCCTGGTTCACGCAATCGTTTTGCCAACATTCGGAATTCTTGTCCAACTCGCAAACGCTTGATGTTTGATTGAAAAAGCTGCCAGAGTCACAGCTCTGGGGATATGCTGTCTGCTCATCGCATATGTAAAAGTCACTACAATAACCCGATTTGGGCACATAGGCACCATTCACCTCATTGGCACATGGGTTAGCGACATCGATAAAGGGAGCAATCAGGCTCAGTTTGCACAGGCCTCGTCCAGCTGAACCGCATTTGCCTGTCTTGGCGTTGTACTCCTTTCCGGCGGGACATTTCACAGTACGCACCGAACCCTTGGTGCAACGATAATAGCTCGAGCAAGTCGATGGCTTGGGCCAGTGCGGCGTTAGACCACGTAGTCTACGGTAAACGCATTCAGGATCGGCTGCTCCGACTAGGGCAATTGCCACTGTAGTCAGTGCCACCACAGCTAGCAGAGTAACTAATGGCAAATGGAGAGATCGCTCGTTATCCTTGGTTATCCTTTAACTTTGCTCACACAAACTTACCTTTCATAATTTTTGTTTATAGCTGATTGCTGGAATATTCCAATTGAGTTGCTTGTTACAAAACTATGTACTCTGCACAATTGCCAAAATTCCATGGTTCTTATATATACAAGACAGAAAGTTTTACCATCTTTGGGAATGGCCTTATCAGCGATGCGATCAATGTCAATTGTGTAAAACATGCGTCGAATCTAGTAATTTTAATTGAGTTCCCTGAATTCCGGAAAATGGTGATAGCAAAGCAGTAACCACACCTCAAAAACTTCTATTCAAGTTTGAAGTGCATGTGAGTATCATAAAATAAAATGAAAAAAAAAAAAAAACATCAAATCAATGAATCAAACCCACACAAAAATTTCTCAAGTTTAAGTCAAGGTGAATAACTAAATACATTCATCCCGTTTTCATATTCATTTTGATATTATTTATATCGTTGCTCTTTCAAAAATTCAATTTACAATTGTGTAATTTAGGAAACTTTTAGGCACAAGCTTTATCGCATGTCAGGGTCACCGAATCCCAATACAGATTGTCTGGACAATTATGTATAAAGCCCCGTGTGCCATCGCATTGTATGAACTTGTGGCAATTGTATGGATGGGGTAGATATTGTACACCCGGATGATTCAGGCACATTGCATCGACATCCACATCGGGAATTTCTGATATGGTTGTAGTTGTTAAATTGACGCTAATAGTTGATGTTACAATAATTGGTACATTTGTTGGTGTTGTCTCACCTTCTGTGGTGCTTTCGTCGGAGGCTCCTGGAGTAGTTGTTGTATCCTTCGGTGTTTCACTTGTAGTTGTTGTTTTTTCATTTATAGTTGTTGTTGTTTCATCTGGTGCTGGAGACGTTGCTGTTGTAACACCTCCATCGGTGGTCTTTTCGGACGGGATTGTGGTATCTGCAGGATGTGTTGATTCCTCAGAGGATGAATCGGTGGTATCGTCGTCGTCATCATCATCGTCATCATGGGTTGTATCTTCTGTTGGTAACTCAGTTGTGGTGGTGGTTGTGGATTTTGTTGGGCATGTAGTTGTTGAAGTTGTCGTCACTGGTGGCCTGAAGCACCTTCTGGCACCTTCAAGTGCAGTTGCCAGAATAAGTAACTGCAAGCCAATGAATAGCCAAGAAATCACTGAGAACAAAAATTTATTCTTTTTGCAATTACAATATTTTAGAATGAGTGTTTCACACAACTTACGTTTCATTCTGTATAGCTTGGATCAAACTACTGATGAGTATACACCTAATGTTTCTGGTATTTATATCATTCTAATATTCAAATATTTCCCTTTATCATTATCTAATTAGCATACGACAAGAGACTAATGTGTCTCACTTTTATCAAAGAGAAATAATTTAGATAAGAGATCGATTGCAAAATCATTTACTACAATACCAATCAATTGGTGCAATTGCATAAGAATATTGCATCTTTGAGTACTTGAAAAAAATCCATATATGTATATAGATAATACCAATATACCTAAATTAATATATGAGGTACGCAATCGAAAAACCATAAATCAAGATAAAAAATCAATTTGTCAAAGAGATAAAATTACGAATCGTAAGAATATTTTCAATAGCATAGTTTTAGGCTGACTTTAGAATGAAACTAGGGACCCGGCCTAGTCTCGGTCATTTGGATTTTCAAATACCCTTTAATTGATTTACCTATACAAAGATCAGATTTACTATTCGAATTTTTAAGATCGCCCAAATAATTTTTCACTCAAATCTTCTGCCTTTACTGACCTTGAAGTCTCTCTTCTATCTAATCAACATCTAATTCATTCTTTTTCAAGTGTATTGATAAGGATACGATGGCTGTAATAATTCTAAGAATTTTGTTTTACAAATGTCTTTATGTGTTATTGAATTGAATTTATTGATTTTCTAAGAATGCAATTTTCTTATGTTTTAGCGATTTCATTCATTAAAAATAAAATTGTTGTAGCTAAAATTGAATGAACATTCATGACATTAAAAATGTTTCTCATTTTATATTAAACCATAAAGTTTACCATGAAAATTTCGTGTTTGATATTTTGGCAACCTTTCGTTATCTTAGAGGTTTCCTCATATACATATGTAAGAATATTTTATTAGTATCAATTTTCTTTTGTTCATTTGAACGCGCCACGCTACACTTCTCGGAACAGAGATATCAAACTTTTTGCGAAACAAAATGATTTTTGCAAGATAAATTTTAATTCATTATTTTTATGCCAAATTTCGCAATAAATAAATATAATTGTTTTCTTTATTAAGTTTACTTTTTTTTACACGAACTTTCTGAAACTATCTATATAAACTAAGTTTCAATCCAACTACTATAGGTATAATACAGAAAGGAAGTATTTTTAAGTGTATACTTAAAAATTTACAAGTATATGGAAACTTGATTATATTACATGATAAGACAAGCTACTTTATTTATGAGTGTTTTAAATTTTACTGATTGCAAAAAAAGAACCAAAAAAAAAAGAGGAAAAGGGTAATTTGGCGACTATATAAGAACACAAGTTTTTCTGCTTTTAGTCCGACTTGGCCATTGCAATTCATCCAACGTAAACATGAAAGGTATTATCAGATAGGCTTTCTTCTAAATTTCGATAAGAAATTTAATAAGTTGACTTCGTTTCTAGATATTCAATTGTTTGCTATATTGGGCCTATTCGTCTTTGTGGCGGCTTTTGCTACGGCATTGCCGTTTGAGGATACAACCTTAGTAACCGAAACGGATATCACCAGCACAATTGAACCAACTACAGTGGACTCTACCACACCAGAAGAAAGTACATCACCAGAAGAGAGCACCACAATTGAGGACATAAGTACAACGGAACCACCGCCCGTTCTATGTGATGCAGAAGTGGATTTCCTACCAGCTGCGAACTGTGAAGAATATTATCATTGCCTTCATGGTGTTGGTGTTTTGAAAGTATGTCCGGACAACCTGTATTGGGATCCCGTTCTTAATGTCTGCGGGTGGGACACCGTATATTGTCAATCGAGTGAAAATGACAAAGACGAGCCAAACAATCCAGCACTTGATTGCTCATTGGACGATGCAGAGTTCCTACCTTACGAACCTGATTGTTCCAAATTCATTCAATGTGTATTCAAGCAACCGATCAAGCAAAGTTGCCCACCAGGTCTTTTTTGGAATCAACCATTGAATCATTGTGATTATGTATGCGATTTTAGTTTCTAATAGAAGGATATGGATAATTCAATCAATATCTGTTTGTGTCAGGAAAATAAAATAAATGCAAGAAATTAAATGATTTGAGATAAAATACATTAAATTCCCAATGAAGTCTACATTTAAACATGGAAATTCAAATTTTAAGGCAAATCACAGCATTAATAAAAACACTATCTTATTTTATACCGCTCGAAATATATGACATATCGTTGAAGCCAGCAAACATATGGCAAACGAACAGCACAATCAATGTTCAAATTCGAGTTAATAAAAAAATTTAAATTACAATTTAATAATAAGCAACTTGTCTCATAATCAGGCAGACAGTGACCTTGGCGCGTGCAGTTCGGTTATAAGTGACACTATCGCCTATATATCCCGAATCGTTTGCCGAATGCGAAATCAATTAACTGATCCGCCCTTTTACAAACACCATCAATGTGACTAGTCAATCAATTTTAATCGTTCAAGTATCTTCTTGAAGATAACGATTTTGGGTAAGCGCAATACTTAATTTTGATAAGAAGTGCATTGTTCTATACCCTGAGGTATAAATATCATTGCGCATACTTAAAATAAGCATTCATTTATATTTTTGACGCACAGTAGCAACACCGTTCCAATGCAATGAGGGCTCCGAATAAGTTAACCAAATCAGTTATGGCAATATTAATTGCATTGTCAATTTCTTATATACTGGCAGTTGAGGCGAGGGAACTACCTAAAGATAACAATAGGAAAATTTTCGTATACTCAACATCTGAATCACCCGAAAGTACTACAGTGCTTCCAACGAGTAAAGATCCCGACAAAACCTTAACCACCCTAAGTCCGCAGCAAGAAAACAGCACAACCCTTGAGGAGGAGCCAACTACTTTAGTCCCTGGCAAAGACTCTACAAGTCAGAAGGATCAGGGGCCAACTACCTTAGTTCCTGAGAAAAGCACAACTAGTCCGCAGCCACAAGTGAGTTCAACTGACGAGGGTTCGACAGAGGGACCAACTACTTTAGTTCCTGAAGAAAGCACAACTAGTCCGCAGCCAGAAGAGAGTACAACTGAAGAGGAATCAACAGAGGGGCCAACAACTTCGGTTCCTGAGAAAAGCACAACTAATCTGCAGCCAGAAGAGACTACAATTAATGAGGCTTCGACAGAGGGACCAACTACTTTAGTTCCTGAAGAAACCACAACAAGTCCGCAGCCAGAAGACAGTACAACTGATGAGGCTTCGACAGAGGGACCAACTACTTTAGTTCCTGACGAAAGTACAACTAGTCCGCAGCCAGAAGAGAGCACAACTGACGAGGAATCAACAGTGAGACCAACTACTTTAGTTCCTGAAGAAAGCACAACTAATCCGCAGCCAGAAGAGAGTACAACTGATGAGGCTTCGACAGAGGGACCGACTACTTTTCTTCCTGAGGAAAGCACAACAAGTCCGCAGCCAGAAGAGAGTACAACTGATGAGGCTTCGACAGAGGGACCAACTACTTTAGTTCCTGAGGAAAGCACAACAAGTCCGCAGCCAGAAGAGAGCACAACTGACGACGAATCGACAGAGGGACCAACTACTTTAGTTCCTGAAGAAACCACTACTAATCCGCAGCCAGAAGAGAGTACAACTGATGAGGCTTCGACAGAGGGACCGACTACTTTACTTCCTGAGGAAAGCACAACAAGTCCGCAGCCAGAAGAGAGTACAACTGATGAGGCTTCGACAGAGGGACCAACTACTTTAGTTCCTGAGGAAAGCACAACAAGTCCGCAGCCAGAAGAGAGCACAACTGACGAGGAATCGACAGAGGGACCAACTACTTTAGTTCCTGAAGAAACCACTACTAATCCGCAGCCAGAAGAGAGTACAACTGATGAGGCTTCGACAGAGGGACCGACTACTTTACTTCCTGAGGAAAGCACAACAAGTCCGCAGCCAGAAGAGAGTACAACTGACGAGGAATCCACAGAGGGGCCGACTACTTTACTTCCTGAGGAAAGCTCAACAAGTCCGCAGCCAGAAGAGAGTACAACTGTCGAAGTTTCGACAGATGGACCAACTACTTTAGTTCCAGAGGAAAGTACAACTAATCCGCAGCCAGAAGAGAGTACAACTGATGAGGCTTCGACAGAGGGACCAACTACTTTAGTTCCTGAGGAAAGTACAACTAATCCGCAGCCAGAAGAAAGTACAACTGATAAGGCTTCGACAGAGGGACCGACTACTTTAGTTCCTGAGGATAGCACAACAAGTCCGCAGCCAGAAGAGAGCACCACTGAAGAGGAATCAACAGAGGGACCAACTACTTTAGTTCCTGAGGAAAGCACAACTAGTCCGCAGCCAGAGGAGAGCACAACTGATGAGGCTTCGACAGAGGCACCGACTACTTTAGTTCCTGAAGAAAGCACAACTAGTCCGCAGCCAGAGGAGAGCACAACTGATGAGGCTTCGACAGAGGCACCGACTACTTTAGTTCCTGAAGAAAGCACAACTAGTCCGCAGCCAGAGCAGAGTACAACTGATGAGGCTTCGACAGAGGGACCAACTACTTTAGTTCCTGAGGAAAGTACAACTAATCCGCAGCCAGAAGAGAGTACAACTGATGAGGCTTCGACAGAGGGACCAACTACTTTAGTTCCTGAGGAAAGTACAACTAATCCGCAGCCAGAAGAAAGTACAACTGATAAGGCTTCGACAGAGGGACCGACTACTTTAGTTCCTGAGGATAGCACAAGAAGTCCGCAGCCAGAAGAGAGCACCACTGAAGAGGAATCAACAGAGGGACCAACTACTTTAGTTCCTGAGGAAAGCACAACTAGTCCGCAGCCAGAGGAGAGTACAACTGATGAGGCTTCGACAGAGGGACCAACTACTTTAGTTCCTGAGGAAAGTACAACTAATCCGCAGCCAGAAGAGAGTACAACTGATGAGGCTTCGACAGAGAGACCAACTACTTTAGTTCCTGAGGAAAGTACAACTAATCCGCAGCCAGAAGAGAGTACAACTGATGAGGCTTCGACAGAGGGACCAACTACTTTAGTTCCTGAAGAAACCACTACTAATCCGCAGCCAGAAGAGAGTACAACTGATGAGGCTTCGACAGAGGGACCGACTACTTTAGTTCCTGAGGATAGCACAACAAGTCCGCAGCCAGAAGAGAGCACCACTGACGAGGAATCGACAGAGGGGCCAACTACTTTAGTTCCTGAGGAAAGTACAACTAATCCGCAGCCAGAAGAGAGTACAACTGATGAGGCTTCGACAGAGAGACCAACTACTTTAGTTCCTGAGGAAAGTACAACTAATCCGCAGCCAGAAGAGAGTACAACTGATGAGGCTTCGACAGAGGGACCAACTACTTTAGTTCCTGAAGAAAGCACAACTAATCCGCAGCCAGAGGAGAGTACAACTGATGAGGCTTCGACAGAGGGACCAACTACTTTAGTTCCTGAGGAAAGTACAACTAATCCGCAGCCAGAAGAGAGTACAACTGATGAGGCTTCGACAGAGGGACCAACTACTTTAGTTCCTGAGGAAAGTACAACTAATCCGCAGCCAGAAGAGAGTACAACTGATGAGGCTTCGACAGAGGGACCAACTACTTTAGTTCCCGAAGAAAGCACAACTAGTCCGCAGCCAGAAGAGAGTACAACTGATGAGGCTTCGACAGAGGGACCAACTACTTTAGTTCCTGAAGAAACCACTACTAATCCGCAGCCAGAAGAGAGCACCACTGACGAGGAATCGACAGAGGGGCCAACTACTTTAGTTCCTGAGGAAATTACAACTACTCCTAAGGCAGAAGAGAGTACAACTGATGAGGCTTCGACAGAGGGACCAACTACTTTAGTTCCTGAAGAAAGCACAACTAATCCGCAGCCAGAGGAGAGTACAACTGATGAGGCTTCGACAGAGAGACCAACTACTTTAGTTCCTGAGGAAAGTACAACTAATCCGCAGCCAGAAGAGAGTACAACTGATGAGGCTTCGACAGAGGGACCAACTACTTTAGTTCCTGAAGAAACCACTACTAATCCGCAGCCAGAAGAGAGTACAACTGATGAGGCTTCGACAGAGGGACCGACTACTTTAGTTCCTGAGGATAGCACAACAAGTCCGCAGCCAGAAGAGAGCACCACTGACGAGGAATCGACAGAGGGGCCAACTACTTTAGTTCCTGAGGAAAGTACAACTAATCCGCAGCCAGAAGAGAGTACAACTGATGAGGCTTCGACAGAGAGACCAACTACTTTAGTTCCTGAGGAAAGTACAACTAATCCGCAGCCAGAAGAGAGTACAACTGATGAGGCTTCGACAGAGGGACCAACTACTTTAGTTCCTGAAGAAAGCACAACTAATCCGCAGCCAGAGGAGAGTACAACTGATGAGGCTTCGACAGAGGGACCAACTACTTTAGTTCCTGAGGAAAGTACAACTAATCCGCAGCCAGAAGAGAGTACAACTGATGAGGCTTCGACAGAGGGACCAACTACTTTAGTTCCCGAAGAAAGCACAACTAGTCCGCAGCCAGAAGAGAGTACAACTGATGAGGCTTCGACAGAGGGACCAACTACTTTAGTTCCTGAGGAAAGCACAACAAGTCCGCAGCCAGAAGAGAGCACAACTGACGAGGAATCGACAGAGGGACCAACTACTTTAGTTCCTGAAGAAACCACTACTAATCCGCAGCCAGAAGAGAGTACAACTGATGAGGCTTCGACAGAGGGACCGACTACTTTACTTCCTGAGGAAAGCACAGCAAGTCCGCAGCCAGAAGAGAGTACAACTGACGAGGAATCGACAGAGGGGCCGACTACTTTACTTCCTGAGGAAAGCTCAACAAGTCCGCAGCCAGAAGAGAGTACAACTGTCGAAGTTTCGACAGATGGACCAACTACTTTAGTTCCAGAGGAAAGTACAACTAATCCGCAGCCAGAAGAGAGCACAACTGATGAGGCTTCGACAGAGGCACCGACTACTTTAGTTCCTGAAGAAAGCACAACTAATCCGCAGCCAGAAGAGAGTACAACTGATGAGGCTTCGACAGAGCGACCAACTACTTTAGTTCCTGAGGAAAGTACAACTAATCCGCAGCCAGAAGAGAGTACAACTGATGAGGCTTCGACAGAGGGACCGACTACTTTAGTTCCTGAGGATAGCACAACAAGTCCGCAGCCAGAAGAGAGTACAACTGATGAGGCTTCGACAGAGGGACCAACTACTTTAGTTCCTAAAGAAACCACTACTAATCCGCAGCCAGAAGAGAGTACAACTGATGAGGCTTCGACAGAGGCACCAACTACTTTAGTTCCTGAAGAAAGCACAACAAGTCCGCAGCCAGAAGAGAGCACAACTGACGAGGAATCGACAGAGGGGCCGACTACTTTACTTCCTGAGGAAAGCGCAACTAGTCCTAAGCCAGATGAAAGTACAACTGTCAAGGATTCGACAGAGGGACCAACTACTTTACTTCCTAGTCCCAAGCCAGAAGAGAGTACAACTACACGGGATTCGACAGAGGGGCCAACTACTTTGGTTCCAGGGGAAAGCACTACTAGTCAGCAGCCAGAAGAAAGTACAACTGATGAGGTTTCGACAGAGGGACCGAGTACTTTAGTCCCTGAAGAAAGCACAACCAGTCCGCAGACAGAAGAAAGCACAACTCGCGTGGATTCAACTGAAGATCCAACTAGTTTAGGTCCGAACGGGAGCACAACTACTCTGCAACCAGTAATGAGTACAACTCAACATGATTCGACGGAGGGTCCAACTACTTCAACACTCACAGAAAGTTCAACCACTCCGCAGCCAGAAACAAGCACAACTCCAGGACGTCCATCCTCTTGCAGTAGTGGTGCCGATTATTTGACTGTCGAGACTGATTGTCGAAAATTCATACAGTGCAGTAACGGAATTGAATACGTTATGGAATGTGGAACTGGAACTTATTGGAATGGGAAGAGCTGCGGTCGGGATTCCAGTTATTGCAAAAATAATGAGATTTCAACGAATCCTAATAAAGATGTTTGCAAGAATGGAGATCTTTTTTGATGTTCACGAAACTGACTGCAGAAAATACTATCAATGCGATGATGGTCAGCCAATTGAACGAGAATGCCCTCCCACACTATTCTGGAATGCAATACTAAATATATGTGACTGGACTTGTGTGCCACGGGTTGAAAATACGACATATTCTTGCACGACAAATAAGCAATTTGAAGCTATACCTACGGATTGTAAGAAATATGTAAAATGTATTGATAATCATGGCATAATAATGACCTGTGATCCAGGACTCTATTGGGACCCTTCAAACGAATTGTGCAGCAGTTCCAAACGATTCTGTCACTGAACTTTTTGTCTTTTATTTAGGTTTTAATGTTTTAAAAATCTATTGAAAAACAAATAAATACAATTTTTTTCCACATTAAATACAAATCTTGTCGCATGTTTTTAGTTCCGAATTCCAGTAAAGATACTGAGGGCATGTTTTTACAAAGGGTATATAATCGCACTGTATGAATTGACTGCACTGTCCAGGATATGGTATCAATTGGCCTAGTTGACCGGCACAGAGTCGCACTAAATCGATGTCTTCATTTCCAGGTCCTGCATTTTGTAATTCAACTGTATAAGGCGTTAATGTCGTGCAGTCAGCAACTATCTTATCAGCACATCGTTGCAACTCTTGGCTCCAATGAAAATCCGGAGGACATTCCAAAGTATCCACTCTGTAGTATCGATTGCATTCATTAGGATATTTAAAATAATTTGTGATTTGAGCACTGCAAAGATCTGACACTGCAGACAGCATAACAATTAACCAAATATAGCGAAGCACTAAAAAAATTTTGTGAACATTATGGAATTATAAAATAATGTTTTATTTCCAGAGATCTTACTCTTTTAATGACTGCAGTGATTCACACAAATGTAGATACATTTCAAAGAACGAATGGTTTTTATAGCCATCATGAAGCAAATATGGCATATTGGCATCTTATCAGAGACATTATCAAGTAAAGACAAATTGCAAATCACTTATTTGCTACATACGATGCGCTATTGTCCTTGAAACTGGAAACTTGACAGGTTAAGTGGAAACATTAAATATTTATTCAATTGCATGCAAGTAGCCATTTGTCAATTAATCATTACCAACTACATACTTGACGTTGAAATTCCTAGGAATTTTTATATTTATATATGGACCTATGAACGTAAGTATATCCGGTTGTTGGATCATAATAATAAAGTAGAAACCAAAGTAAACTAACCAAGCATTAAGTTTGTCTTAGAATTTAATCAAAGTAACTGTGAGAGAGAGATTAGTTGGATTTTTCTAGTTCAATCACCTATCAAGGTTTGCATTGCAGACTTAATTCTAATTGGGGATGTCTTATATTAAACAAAAAAAAAACATATTGAAATAGCAGGTAAACCTGCGTGGAATGCCAGGCGATTGTTACATTTATCATTTACCAGCTATTTAACTAAGAATGCGATAAATATATTTCAAGTACTTTTAACTGATAAGCTCATAATGGCAGTCTATAAAAGCCAATGCAATCTTTAGAATCCGTATTCAGTTTCATACCGGATAAAATTTATAAGTAAGCATTGAAGTAATTTAAAACTTTCAAATCATTAATCGATGTCTTTCTGCTTTCAACAGTGAAACAAATTCTAGTGTATCTCTCTCTAATTGTTCTTATAATTGCCTCGGCCAAAAGCCAGACTCCAAACAATGCCTTGGTATGTAGGTAAAAGAGCGGTAACATTTTTTTAATATAATGTGTTTAAATGTTTCCTTAGCTGCCAATTGGGGGAGATTTGGGTTTGCCGATGGCTCAGTGTCCACTAATTGACGATCCCAATCACCCCGTTATGTTGCCTTATCCCGATGATTGCAGAAAATATTACGTATGCTTTAGGCGTTTGGCATATGCCCGACAGTGCCCGTTGAATTTTTATTGGAGCCAAGTGACTTATCGCTGCGATTCAAAAATGTTATCAAATTGCCAAATAGATTTGCCAATTTACACAAATAATCAGGATTACGGGGTACCATATAGCCCATATCCGTATGACCGCTGTCCAGAGAACAATCAGTGGAATGCACGACTACAGCGTTGTGAGCCGCCCCAAGTTGCCAACTATTTGCCCTGGACACCACCAAGACCAATAGGTAACCCTACAGGAACTGCCCCCACACCACCGACTCTGCCAGCATTGCATCCAGATAACTATTTGCCGATAGATCCTGTTGCTGTATGCAAAGGAAATGCAATAAACACATATCAACCCTATCCTGGCGATTGCCACAAGTTTATCCACTGTGGACCACAACCAACTGTAATTAAGTGTGCCGGTGAATTGTTTTGGAATGTGCAAACTCAATCTTGTGATGTCACCCAGGTTGGCTGTCGATTGGGACAGTAAAAACGCGCGTGAAAATGCAATTTCACAATCCTTTCACATTTATAAATACATTTGTATATCTATAAACAATAAATGCAGAATATATAAAAAGAAGTTAAAAATTATAATACAAAGTTAGGTTTAATTAGTTTTGAATCCAATTTCCAATCGTCTGCAAGAGATACTTTGCGAATGTCTGTGAATTTTTGTTGGATTCAGCATTACAATTGGCCAATTCGGCATCCATACAGGTCAACTCAATGGGACTGAACTCCTCGCCTTGTGGACATTCATAGCCAACGGGTATGGGCTCTTGACAAATAATATATTTACTGCAATTATATGGATAGGGTACCAAAGCCTTATCAGCTTGATCGGCGCAAAAATTATCTGGCTGGGACGGTGTTATTTCCGTTGTGGTTCTTGCTGTTGTTGTAGATGGTTCTTCAGTAGTAGTTGTGATTATAATCGAACAATTGGCATACCATGGAGCCATACATCTTTCCAATTGAGCACTAAACTCCTGCCCCACAACACAGTTACCAATAATGGGATTGGGCTTAACGCATATTATGAATTTGGTACAATCGTCGGGATAGGGTACAAGTTTACCATCTTGGATACCCTCACACGGATCTAGTTGAGGTGAAGCTGTCGTAGAAATTGTTGAGGCAATTGTGCTTGACGTTTCGTCTGGGCTATAGGTCGTTTCATATGTATCAAGACATGCATCTGGTGATACATCGGCACCACATTCTCTCCTCCAGGGGTCATAGAACTCTCCTTTTTGTGCAAACCTCCATCATATAAACGTAATCATCCACACAACGTATATACCATTGACAATCCGCTGGATAGGGGAGAGTAAGCCCTGAGCTGTTTGCGCAGACAGTCGGAGATGGTGAGGGCAAAGGCCATGAAGTTGTGGTCTCTGATCCTATGTCTGGGCAATCACTATCCAGCCAGCTCACACACTTCTGTAGGCTCTCACTGAAATAGTAACCCGGAGTGCAATAAAATGCAATTGGCACTGGATCCGCACACACAATATACTTTTCACAGTTATCCGGATAGCTGACATATTCCCCCGTAGTTTGGCCCAAACAAATTTCCCAATCGATGGGATAATCCGTAGTAGCAGTAGTTTCATCAGTAGTCTCCGTCGAGAGTTCCGTGGTGGATTCAGTAGTAGATTGAGAAGTGGATTCAGTGGTGCTACTGACGTCTACTTCCTGACATGCTGTCGGTGACACATTCGGTCCACAGATGCCCGTTTTGGGATCAAACCAGGCGTTGGCTATGCATCTAACTATTACACTCTCTTCATTGGCCATACAAAGAATATATTTCTGACAATCGGTTGCCAGAGGAAACGAAGCGCCCTCTTTTTGACCAGAACAAATATTTTCAGGCTGTGCTGTTGTTGTTTCAGTAGTTTTAGCGACAGTTGTAGTACTTTCGCGACAAGCTAATGGGGAAACATTTGGTCCACAACTTCCACCTTGTGGATCAAACCACGCATTAGATGGACATTTGGCAATTGTTGATTGACCATTACCCAAACATAAAACATATTCATTACAATTTGATGTGAGTGCAAATGAGGCACCTAATTCCTGACTTTCACAAGGATTATCTGCAGCGGTAACTGAAATAGTAGTTGTAGCTTCTCGGCACAATTCCGGCGACACTTCAGGTCCACAGTTGCCCGTATAGGGACTAAACCAATTATCCGCAGGGCATGGGAATAGACTATAAGAACCATTACCCCAACAGTAATAATATTCCTGACAGTTTTCAACATAGGACAACGATGTACCCTGCTGCTCATGTAAGCAACCTTCAAACAGATCATCTATTGTTGTTGTATCCAGTTCAGTTGTTATTGTTTCTGCTATTGTTGTTTTTGTCGTCGGCGTTGTTGTAGTCATCGTAGTCGTTGTCCTTGTCGTGGTTGTTGTGTTGTCGCACCAAGTATCACTGGGATCATCACAAATGCGCCATTGAGGATTATACCACAAATTGCCAGGACACTCGTGCAGAACACTTATTCCATTAACACACTCAATGTATTCATTGCACTCACTACCCGCTGGCAGCAATGTGGAATTGGTTAGATTTCTGCAAATATCTGGCAAGATCGGATAGCACTCAACCGCTTCAGGCGTATCACATATATGTAATTGTGAATTGAAAAGCTTCTCATCCGGACAATATTCCAATTCTGCATGAGAGTCATTGCAGGATATATATGCATCACAATCGTAAGGATATTCATAGTAGCCCGTCGGTAGGGATATACAAAACTCTTCATCTATCTCGAATTCTTCCATTTTTGCTGCTGCAATTAAACATAGCCATATCAGCATAGGCAACATTATCCACTTGATTTCTAAAAGAAAAAGTTACCAAATTAGTGAGCTGAACCCTTAACCATCCAGTAGAAGTTTTCATATTTGAACAATCGGTCTAACAAAAAATATGTCTTAATTATCTTTTATTAGTTGTCGGAAACCTTGTATCAAAGTAAAAGGGAATTCGCAATTGTGTCCTTGATGTTTCATCTGTCGAATTTCAAGGAGTTTATTGAGGGGAAGTCAGCAAAAAATGGAAGTTAATAGTGAAATAATTTGATTTTATTATTTATTGCGAATTTTTGTACCGGTCCCCTCCCCATATGGGGCAAATCATTCTTATCACAATTCAATTCATTCGCAGAAACATTAACTCACAAAATTGGAGCCCAAAAAGACTCACTTTGACTTTACCTAACAGACTGGAACATGTCATATCATTAAGAACATCTTTTAATGTACATTATAAATTAATTGTCAGTCTTTGACTTATCAGTAATAGACCTCCTAAATGAATTTCTATTCTTACGTAACATGAACAAACTTCACGATATTAACTTGTGTTACTTTTTAAAATTTGGTAAATGGAAAAGTTATAGATAACCGGAAAATATCAAAATATGTAATAGTATTTAAGTTAGTTGAATTCTAGAGCAATTTTTGTTGGATCGATTGTTCAAATTGAGTACAGCAATTCTTTCTCAATATATTCCAAGTAGAAGAGTATTTAAGTCCTTTTACTACCTTTCATTATATCAAATGAATAAATTTATGTTTCCCGATACTTTGTATTATTTTCTCTCTTGTCTAAATATTAAATATTTTCACTGATTTTTCTATGCTTTTAAACAGTTTCACACCTTGGCAGCGACTAATTCGACTTGATTCAATGTTTGTAGAATTTTTTGGCAATTTCCAAAAAAAAAAAAAAAATTAATGTTTATTGAGCTGATAGACGCCCGCCAATCATAGCACAGATTAAACATATTCCCCACTGAGAGAGATAAGGGTTTCTCTATTGTTTATAGAAATTCCTCAAGGTAATAATAAATAACAAATAATTGTTATAAATTGGTCAAGTGAAAAGTAATCAAAAAAAATTGTACTACATAACTTCAGTATCTCTTGACAAATGACTAATTCTTTGATATTTTTTTGTTCATTTCACAATACGCAATCTTTTCCGTTTTCCGTACAAACGGAAAGCAATCCCGTTTCTACAATCAGTACAACACGTTTAATTCTTCGAATTGAGCCAATGTGTTATTTAGGTTTAATTTCTATAAGTGTTAAGGGACAAGTTATTGCCAATCTTAAAATTTGAAATGACTAAATTTAGACAGAAATCAAATGTTTACCTAATTATAGATTCCAAATATCTTACAGATTTCATTAATCAAGTCAGGAAAGTGAAGCACGTGTATGTGTTCGCGTTGACAACTCGGTTAACCAGCCATAACGACGACGTCAAAGACCGGTAGGCAACTTAAGCCCTATTAATCATGATGATATCGATGATGGCCGATGCCAAAGTCGATGTCGTTGGCGTACTTTCCCACCTGAGAGAGAAAAAAAAAAACTACAGACGCCGTTGAGACAGAACGACGCCCGGAGCCTTTTTTTTTTGCCTTCTTATTGTTTTTGTATTTGTCGTTTTCTTTTTCGGCTTTTTGTTGTTGCATGTGTTCTCTTTGTTTTAGTATTTTTTATTTTTTGGGGATATTTTGCATAATCTCTCGGCCGACGATTGGCTTTTGCGTACAAAACCAATCAGCAATAAGCTGAAGAGATCTTCCCCATATATCGGAGACACTTATATATAAATTGTGAATACAACAGTTGGTCAGTTGTCAGTTTACATTATACCATTTCCATCAATGGCCAACAGAATGAAGAGCGCGCTGTTCATTATTTTAGTCCTAAAAATGTTATTATTATTATTCATTTGTGGTTAGTGAAGTGAATTTATTTAGTAAATGTGCAATTGCCTCTATATACATACATATCTCTCTCACAGACTTAAGATTATGTGAGGCCAATCCTTTGCCGTTGTCTTCGTCATCATCATCAACATCTTCATCATCTGGAAAAGGACTCTCGTATCAAGAGCGGGAAGAACTCTATCGACAAACGCCAGCAGTACCCGATGAACGTATGGCCGATGCCGAATTGGATAATGCCTATGAATTGTTCAATTTGAAGCCTCAAAGACCAACAAAGCCCTCCACCATCTATTTGTATTAGTTGTCACCCAATAGAAATCATTTCCGTTTATTTTATTTTCTCCTATGGTTATGGCTATGTAATAATTAAGCTCAAATTTATAAAATAATAAAAACAAATACTGTTTTATGGTGAAACGTGCGCATTAAATGAATGTATTACTTTCCATTTTCATTCCGCCATATTATCACGTATCATATATAGCATATCCGCCACTATAAAGTTCAACGACAATTCTACCGAAGCATTCACTTCCAAAGTACTCATCAAGCCAAAATGTTCACATTCTATCAAATGGTCACTCTTCTTCTAATCAGCTCCATGCTGATAATTATGAGTAAGTATTATCCTATTCTTAGATAGAAGTTCCATTTGAGTTAATATTTATGTGTTCTTACAGCAAATGGCCTACCCTTCTTTGACTTTAGCAGAGAGGATGATCGTGATAATGAAATCAGCGGAGAAACCGAAAGGAAGATTGTGATACCCAGATTGGATCGTCTGTTTAGCAGTGCCGAGGTCCCAGTGAAAAGGAGCCGCAAATATGATGATTTACGCTTAAATCGGAATGAGAAACGTGAAGCTGCATCCACCACCACGGATAGTTCGAAACATGCCCACTCCATGATCACTTCCATGTTATCCTTTGTCAATAGTGTTGTCAACTTCGGCAGATCATTTGTACGCAATGAATAGATTGATCCTTTAGATAGATAATTTGTACTTATATATATAAAATTAGTTAAAGACATATTAAAGTTAATATTTTAAATTTATACAAAATCGTCTATGATTTTCTTGTCACACAGGAATAGAAACCAACAGAAGCTAAATCCGCAAAATTCTCATTAAGATCCTTGACCATAAGCAACAACATTCTGGTCATGGTAACACCTGTAAAGATCACTTTAGTTGAATCTAAAAATATAGTCTTGAAATGATTAAAGTTGTCATCAGTGCTAAAAATTATAAAATTAGCCCGAGCTTCTCTTTAGTAGCTGCCACCGAAGGACTACCTTCGCTTATACCCTTGACCAATATTTATAGCATTTTACCAATTTTAAATATACTTGCAGTATTCACTTTAAGATCGGCAAAAAATATCCTCAGTTTTATATATATTATGCAAATTTGTTCATGGCATAATTGAAGATTTCCATTGATTAAAAGCATTCTTCATACAAACCAAGAAGGCTTTTTATTAATGAAACATGAATTTGTATAGACCTGAATGTCTATATGGGTATAGTGTAAGGATATAGCTCTCAGTTCAAATTGATAATATTCTAATTTTCGCAATTCTGAATACAATATTTAAACAGTAAAGATCGTTGACCTCAAAATGTCAAATAATTTTGAAAACTTCATAAATTTGATTCAAATTGTGTGTGGAATGACCTGCCCCACTGATGTTATGAGAAGCTTAAGTTTATATAAACCTGATATGCGTAGAATTTCTTAGTTTCATCGGCACTTCAATATTCCAACATCTATTTATGTATAAAATTTTTGATAATTGGATTAAAATCAAAAACGCGATGGAACGCTTGACGCAAAATGCGATTCGCACGAGTGAAAATTCCATTATGTCGCACGAAAGACGTGTGACCCAGCGTATTATAATGTCGCATATCGAGACCATAGACAGATTTACATCAAGAATTGAAATAAATCATTGTCTTTTTTTTTTTTTTTTTTTTTGGTTGTTAATAGGGTGAGATATTCATGACGTCTTGAAAATGAGAGAAGACCGGCCATGCCTACCTTTTCGACGGGGGGTTTTTTGGCTACTTAAAGAAATTTGTTTAAGATGATTAAATATGACGACACACAAGAGACGACAACGACTAGGGAGGGGGGTCGACTGGGGTACACCGATGCGAAATGCTAATTTGTTTGTGTTGTTGCTGCTTTTGCTGGCATTGTTTATAGCCGGCTTTAATTGTAAATATTTGTTTGTTTGTATAATAAGTCATAATGAGACCTCGTTGGGGGCAAAAATCTACAGCGACTACTACTACTAAAAAAAAAGCCTAAATATATGTATTTGTGTATGTATATACACGCCATGTACTATGTATACACAGATTTCTAATTAAAGCTCTTTAAGAATATTATTAAAAATTCATTTTTTAAGGATAGATGAATGGGGTTTTTATTTTTTGTTTAATTGGATTAATTTTTTTTGGGGGAAATTCCGTGAATTATTACAAGTTTGTTACCTGCCATCCAAATAATTGCTAACAAAAGAACAAAATTCTCATTTCAAGGTTATTTTGTGTGCCTTTCGCATTGCAATTTATTAGCGGCTTGAACTTTAAATCAATTAATTATAGCTCAAAATCAAACACCGTTAGCTTATAAATTTTGTGCAAGTTTTTTTGCTTTGTTTTGTTTATTCTTTTTTTTTTTTGCGGTTTTTTATTGGATCACATAAACATAGAAAAAAAATGTATATACATATACATATATGTATATGAATGAAAACAAAAGATTTAAGCCACGAACTTGCTTTGAACTATTCAATCAACAAGTTCTACACGTTGTTTCCTTCTCCTTTTGCCGCTAGCTCGCCTCCAATAGATGATATTTGAACATTTTATTCAACGATGACATATTCTGGGATAGCTCATTGCAGACACGTATCACGCAACCTTTTTGGTGGAGAAGAAATGTGATTAGATATTATCCATCCAAAGCGGAGATAACATATCCATAATCTGATGGTCTGAAACTAACCCACTAAATATTTAATCACTTTCAGCAGCACCATGTCAGACAGATAGATTAAGAAGGAGTGCCGATGCACACGCGCCGAGATTTAGAACCAAATTGAACACAACTTCAAACATGCAATCATGAATAAGTGAAAACGTCGAGTGAACGGCGACAGAAGCGATGACGGCGACGACGACGGCCGCGTCGACTTCGACAGCGTCGTTGGTACTTGCACAGTGAAGCAAATTTGTAAATGATTGAAATTCATTCAGAATATTTATATCCTATTTTGGTATTTCTCCAAAAGGAAACTTAAGATCCGAAATTAGCTAGATTTCACTCTGATTTCTGTTTCTTTGTATAGTTATCTAATAACTTAATGATAAATCATATATAATTGAATAGAAGTCTCCATTATAAAAGAATATTTGCGTCAAATAATGTTCAAGAACTCTTCTCTAAGTTGGCATTAAATATAATATTGATCCTTTAGTTGAAATCAAACTAGGCACTCCTAAATCTGAATATCATTAACAGATTTGTAAATAAAGATTAATGGTTGAAAATCAAAGAATATATATTATATATGTATATTTATTGGTATTTTAATAAATTTAATTTCATTTTTTAAGAAATTGTATCACTGTTGAATCGAAGCATATCAAATTCGTATATTTTTTTTTTCTTTTTGGTGTGGGCAATAAAGCTAAATCAAGAACTTCTTGTCGATGTGATGCAATTCCCTGATTTCTTGTTGTTGTTGCTGTTCTTTATTTGTATTTCTTTTTCGGTTTTTGCTTGTTTTTGTTTTTTTTTTTTTAATACCAACAAAAATATGTACATTAACATTTTGAGTTTGAATCTTTTTTTTTAATATTTATTTTTAGTTTTATTTTTTTTTTTTTTTTTTTTGTTAGCTTATTCATTTGCGTGAATTGCATAAAGTTAAGCGAAATAACAGTAAACGATGCTGAATTACGTCATCAGAACTCGTTTGCATCTGCAAATTGAGGCCAAAATAAAACTTTGACCAAAAACTCTTTGAAATTGAACGGCTCTGACACTCAATTGCAGCCATTCAGCTGCGGCCAAATAGCAGGCAAAAGTCTCAGTCTCTTTATCAGTGCAATTATTTTTGTCATTGCAACCAGTTTCTGATCATGTTTAGTTTTTTTTTTTTTTCTTTCTTTTTGACTACTTTTTGGTCATACCCTTCCCAAAATGTTCATAATTATTTTCAACCCAAACTTGGTAACACACACAATCCTTGTGATGACTGAGAGACTCTTTTTAGACTAGGTCTATTACTATATCTGTTGGCCATTATAGACGAGATAACATTATACAACAAAGTGTTTAAGTAAGAACAACTTTTATATATCAATGGAAAACAATTTAAAAACTAAGATTAAGAGTAAACGACATTCAATAGGCGTATCATGGAAGATCAGACCGATCGCTTTACTACACAATTAATATAGAGTATAGCAACACCGGTTAAATAAAAACAAAGTCCAAGCCCTCTGATTTTTGTTTTTTTTTTTTTGTTTTTGTTGTATTTTACTTGTTAGTACTTTTTTTTTTTTTTTTTTGCTGTTCGTATTTCTTGAAGCATGGCATCAAGACCCAAAAAAGCAACGTCGCTGTCCACACGTTGGTCATGAATTTTGCACAATTTTTTGTGTTTTGATCGTGATTTTCAAAAACTCAGCTCTTTGGCTCTTGGCTCTTGGCAGTTGTCAGTTGGCTCTAAGCAGTTAGCTGGTTTCTTTTTTGTTGCTTTGCTTTATTTCTTCTCCTTTTGGGGCTTTAATCGTTATAGCAATAAACTTCAAGTTTCAGTGGGCTGAAACACTGAACACTGAAATGAAATTGCATGTGTTATTTTTGCTTTATCGAGTTTTTCAAAGCGAGTTTTTGTTTTTTTTTTTTTTTTTGTTTATGTTTTGTTAAAATCGAACATGTTATTCACCTTCGGTTTCATTTTACAGACACGCACACTTTTGCTTTAGACCGTAAGAACTTTAGGCGAGGCTAATTCCAAAAAAAAAAAAAAAAAAAAAACCGAAAAAAACATCTCCAAAAAAATGCTCATATTGTTCCACTTTTGGCTAAACGGAACTCAAAGTTGCAAGTGTTAAATGGTTATGCATTGTAGGTAATGCGTTTTCTATCGTTATTATTTAATTTAATTGGTAAAATAAATTGCATTTTAATTAAGCAAATATGCATAAGTGATTGGCCATATATTTTGAGTGGGGCAAATAGAGCGTTTCGAGAGCGACATCGAAAATGCTGAAAGGAATTTCAGAATTCGCGACAAAACAAAAACCGGGAAAGGTTTAATTCCTTCTCAAATGTGTGAATGTTTTAAAAAATATATAAAAAATAAATATAAATACTTTACAACAATTAATTTTAATTTTCGAAAATAACTTACCAAAAGTCAAGAGGAAATCTGTAATAGAAGAAAATAATATTGAGTTAAAATTGTGTGAGACCGAATAATCCATTACATATTATATAAAAATTACTTAAATAAGTTTATATTGTTGGATTTTTTTCTTAAAGTTTTCGATTTCAACACATTTATTTGATACTTATTGATATCTCCTTTCGCTTTCGTTTCCCGTTCATTTATTGGACTGAATTTATTCTCAGTGGGTTCCCCTTCTACATAAATGGAATCCCCAAAGTAGGCTATGAAAATTTTTAAAATATGCCAAATTCTAATCTTGACTAAGAATATCTGTTGATGGTTTTTGCCAATTTTCGCACCTTTTCACATTTCGCAACGAAGATCAAGAGACTAGTCAAAAAAGTGATTGATGTCAGACACTCAAAGATTACAAACAGAGAAACAAATCGATTGATCAATTGAAAGACAGGCAGAGAGAGAAAGAGAGAGGAAAAAGGGGGAGGGAAACCAGTTTTTCTCTTTTTTTCTTTCTGTCTGTTGAAAGCCGGCCGGTAAGGCGGAGATGGGAGAGACTGTAAAATAAACAAACGAGCAAAGCAAAACAAAAACCAAAAAAAATATCTTTATCTCAGCTGGTGATGAAGTAATAAATTTTTGTACGGGATTGCCGAAGATGAAAACGAAACTAAAGAGCCGAAACCGCATAGCCAGCTCCAGCAAATAAAACGAATCCATCAGATACTTTTGGGTTTGTGTGTGTGTGTGTGTGTGTGTGTATACATATGTATGTATGTATGTGTTCTTATGATCGAGGAAAACTTCCCGCTACGAAAAATGGACTTGGATTCAGTTGCTCACGACGAGCCATCCAGTGCGGTTGGATGGTCTCTGGAACAAGAAGAAGGAATCGAATTGAAAAAAAAGAAAGTGAAATCATAAACGAAGAACATATATGTATGTCTAGAAAAGTGATAAGAAAGTGGAATACATAAGAAAGAGTATACTCGAAAAGAACTGAAACCCGAACAACCGGAAGTGATCTTTAGACAGGACGTTTCCCCCGCCCCACTTGCACGGGATTGATTACGTGCGATGGGTTTGGGTGTGGGCTGGACCAGGGCTTTGGCCTTTGGTCTGCTCATCACATGTTGCGCAGCGGAATTGACTCCGCCTTACTTCAATTTGGCCACAGGACGAAAAATCTATGCCACAGCCACTTGCGGACAGGATACCGACGGACCCGAACTTTATTGTAAATTGGTGGGAGCCAATACAGAAAACGATCATATCGACTATTCGGTTATACAGGGACAGGTAAAATCGCCTCTACAACTTCTCTAACAACGCCCAAAAAAAAAAAAAAAAAAACCGAAAAACCGAAATTTCTTTTTTATGGTATACATACAGAAGAAATTTCCTCAACACATGTGCTCAACATTCAAATTGGAACTCTAAAAATATCCCAAAAATAAAAAAAAATTATCTCACAATTCTATTCTCAACATGTGTTGTAGGTCTGCGATTATTGTGATCCCAATACGCCGGAGAAGAATCATCCGCCAGAGAATGCAATTGATGGCACTGAGGCCTGGTGGCAGAGTCCCCCTCTATCTCGAGGCATGAAATTCAATGAAGTCAATTTGACCATCAATTTTGAACAGGTAAAACGAAGAATAACAAAAGAAGACAAGATCGAGAGAAAAAAAAGAGATGGGAGAGCGCATGAAAGATGTGGTAAATGGGATGCAACAGACACACACAACATGAATCTTTTTCCTTTGGACGATCGTAAAATTTGAAAACAATTTTAATGGGGTTTTCATTTTGAAAGGCGACACAGCAAAAAAAAAAAAATACAACATAAAGAGGAACAAAAATTTATGTTGCTGAGCTAGTCAAATTCTATAGCAGGAGTTGAGGTTTATCAGCTTGAAAATACATATATACATATGTATGTACATGTATATGTATGTACATACAAACATATACATACATATGTACCCGAAACTAAGTTTCAGCTTACAGCTTTTGCTTAAGAACGTGGAGCATTGACTCTGTTTCGATTTTTGTTTCTGTTTTCTGTTTTTTTTGTTAAGTGCGATAAGCCAAAGACGACCATTTTTTGTATTTCAGTTCCCCAGCATGCGACATAAATTGGTCTTAGTCTTTCCTTACTTATCAGCAGAACATAGTCTGAACGAAACGAGCATATAGCAACTATAGTAGTCTCATTCTTGAATGCTTATCTTGTGCTACATTTAATACAAAAACAATAAGAAAAAAAGGGGAACTTGTGGGGTCACACACAAAGCTGTTTCTTATCGCTTGTGCAACGGAAACGCTCTAAAAAAGATTTTTCTTAATTTCAATTCCGACATGACTTTAAAATTGTTGAGCTAAAATAACACCAAGTATAATGTGAGCTCATCGTTTCCAAAGAAACACATAAACCAAAACTGCAATTGTAGTCAAATTGCAATTAAGAAATGTGCATGATCTTAATATGTGGGGGAAAAAACAACAAGTAAACTATGTATAGTGTACATGAGAGCAGCATATGAACTCAGAATAGATTGCAGAAGTTAAACATAATTAGCATATATACATACATACATACATATGTAGTACATAAATGAACTTTATGTTTATGCAAAATGATATCATGGCGTAAACAAACCAAAGCAAAGCCAAAACAATTTGTATCTGAATGTACTCATGCATCCAGATGTGTGTATCTGCTTCGACCACATATGTACATATGTTGGATGCCATATAGTCAGGAGCGGTTCTTTTTTTTTTTTTTTTGTTCGACTAATTAACATCAAGTTGATTTCATTGTTGCAAGAGTCCAGCCCTGACTTCATGACTTTACCCTACATAGACGCAAGGGAATGGGGCATATTAAGGCAATTGAATTGGATGAGCATCTTAAATGTTATTGATTGGTTTTTTTATTCATCACACAATGAGAAATTGGTAACTTGCCAGCAACATTTTTGAGTTAGCAACATTTAGAGCTACCAACATTTTAGCTAACAGTGAAGAATTTGAGTAATTTTTATGGTTTCATTTTCCTTTTCAAGACTTTTATAGGGTATATCGAGGACTAGCTGATATTCTTCATTTTTAAATTTTTTTTTTCAATTATATTCAAATCAAAAAAGCAAACAGAAGAGTATAAACAAACATTTAGTGAAGACAAGACTAAAAATTTGTTTCTTAGATGTGTCCAGGGCACATGAACATGATGTTATTTGCTATGTCAGTGATCTCATACTGTCTCCCTATCGCATTTGTGTGTGTGTGTGTGTGTGTGTGTGCACACTAAGCTAATAAATTTCAATGAATTTGCTGCTTCTGTTGGAAAACACTACAATTAGGATGGTCTCTTTTAGAAGGGGCAGCCAAGATCAAGACAAAAAAAAATATAAAGGCGGCAATTTTATTTGATAGGAATTCCATGTGGCATACCTTTTTATACGTATGGGTAATTCACCCCGTCCTGGTCTCTGGACATTGGAAAAATCAACGGATTATGGCAAAACCTGGACACCTTGGCAACATTTTTCGGACACACCCGCCGATTGTGAGACATATTTTGGCAAGGATACCTATAAGCCAATAACCCGAGATGATGATGTAATTTGCACCACGGAATACTCAAAGATTGTGCCGCTAGAGAATGGTGAAATTCCCGTGATGTTGCTCAACGAACGTCCAAGCTCCACAAACTATTTCAATTCAACCGTGCTGCAGGAATGGACACGTGCTACAAATGTCCGCATACGTTTGTTGCGTACCAAGAATCTATTGGGTCATTTAATGTCAGTGGCTCGTCAGGATCCCACAGTGACACGTCGTTATTTCTATTCCATCAAGGATATATCAATCGGTGGTCGTTGCATGTGCAATGGTCATGCCGATACCTGTGATGTCAAGGATCCCAAGAGTCCGGTGAGGATTCTAGCCTGTCGTTGTCAACATCACACATGTGGAATTCAATGTAACGAATGTTGTCCGGGCTTCGAGCAAAAGAAATGGCGTCAAAATACCAATGCTCGTCCCTTTGTCTGTGAACGTAAGTGAAGCCAAAAGATTTTCCCCTCCCATTTTCCCACTTATTAGTTAATCCAAGTTGCCTAATTTCTCTATGAAACAGCTTGCAATTGTCATGGACATAGCAATGAATGTGAGTACGATGAAACGGTCAATCGGAAGGGTCTTTCTCTTGATATTCATGGGTAAGGAACTTAACAAAATTTGACATTCTAATTCCTAATTCTATAAATCACTTAATAGCAATTATGATGGCGGTGGCGTTTGTAAAAACTGTCAGCACAACACTGTGGGTACCAATTGTAACAAATGTAAACCCAAGTATTATCGCCCCAAAGGCAAATACTGGAATGAAACCGATGTCTGCAGTCGTAAGTTCTAGAAATCAAGACTTGAAATCTGGATAAGCATTCTAGTCTCTTTTCTTAGCCTGCCAATGTGACTTCTTCTACTCGACGGGGCACTGTGAAGAGGAGACTGGCAATTGTGAGTGCCGTGCTGCCTTCCAGCCACCAAATTGTGATTCCTGTGCCTATGGCTACTATGGCTATCCGAATTGCCGGGAATGTGAATGCAATTTGAATGGCACCAATGGCTATCACTGCGAAGCCGAGAGCGGAGAGCAATGTCCGTGCAAAATCAACTTCGCTGGACCCTATTGCAAACAGTGTGCCGAAGGCTATTATGGTTTCCCCGAATGCAAGGCCTGCGAGTGCAATAAACTGGGTTCCATTACCAATGATTGCGATGTGAATACGGGTGAATGCAAGTGCTTAACCAATTTTGGCGGTGACAATTGCGAACGCTGTAAACATGGCTACTACAGCTATCCCCAGTGTCTGTGTAAGTAGTTAGCAGGAAGAGGTGATGGAAAAGTAAAGTTAGTAGCAAATGATTTTACACACTCCAGATTGCGATTGCGATAATCAGGGAACCGAGTCGGAGATTTGCAACAAGCAGTCGGGTCAATGTATTTGCCGTGAAGGATTCGGTGGTCCACGTTGTGATCAATGTTTGCCTGGCTATTACAATTATCCCGATTGTAAACCCTGCAATTGCTCGGCAACCGGAAGTTCGGCCATTACTTGCGATAATACGGGCAAATGTAATTGCTTGACTAATTTTGCTGGCCGTCAGTGTACGCTGTGCAGTGCCGGTTATTATAGCTATCCGGATTGTCTACGTAAGTACTAGCAAACTCTCTTCGGTTATGGAATTTATTTCATGACTTTATGACTCTCTTATAGCCTGCCATTGCGATTTGCATGGCGCCGAGGGTGTCACATGTAACGACGATGGCCAGTGCCTGTGTCAGCCAAACTTCGATGGTCGTCAGTGTGATTCGTGCAAAGAGGGTTTCTACAATTTCCCCAGCTGTGAGGATTGCAACTGTGATCCAGCTGGTGTTATTGACAAATTTGCTGGCTGTGGTTCGGTTCCAGTGGGTGAATTGTGCAAGTGCAAGGAGCGTGTAACTGGACGCATTTGTGATGAATGCAAACCGCAATATTGGAATCTGAATATCAGTAATCCGGATGGTTGTCAAAACTGTGACTGTTGGACAGATGGCACCATCTCCGCGTTGGATACATGCGCATCCAAATCGGGTCAATGTCCGTGCAAGCCGCACACTCAGGGTCGCCGTTGTAAGGAGTGCAAGGATGGCACTTACGATCTGGATGGTTCGTCACTGTTCGGCTGTAAGGATTGCAATTGCGATGTGGGTGGTTCATGGAAAACCGATTGTGATAAGAACAGCGGACAGTGCAAGTGTCATCCCCGTGTAACGGGACGAGCCTGTACCCAGCCATTGACCACACATTATTTCCCCACTCTACATCAATTCCAATACGAGTATGAGGATGGCTCTCAGCCATCGGGAGCACAGATGCGTTATCAATACGATGAATCGGATTTCCCAGGCTTCAGTAGCAAGGGCTATGCTGTCTTTAACGATATTCAGAATGAAGTGCGCAATGAATTGACAGTATTCAAATCATCTGTCTATCGCATTGTCATCCGCTATGTCAATCCCAATGAACAGAATGTCACTGCAAGCATCCTTATACAGTCGGAGAATCCCCAAGAGGTTGATCAAAAGTAAGTGGAAGCCCTCTCTATCACACACAGATTCACTTACTCTCTCTTTCTCCCCCTCTCTCTCTTAACTTTTACTTTGCAGCGTTAAGGTATTATTGCGTCCAACAACTGAACCAGAATTTGTCACTGTGGCCGGTCCCAAGGGTAGTAAACCTTCAGCCGTAGTCCTTGACCCTGGCCGTTATGTCTTTACCACCAAGGCCAATAAGAATGTTATGTTGGATTACTTTGTCCTTTTGCCGGCTGCCTATTATGAGGCATCGATCCTCACTCGCCACATTGCCAATCCTTGTGAATTGGGCAACATGGAATTGTGTCGTCATTATAAATATGCTTCCGTGGATACATTTGAGCCTGCCACCTTGCTGAACAGCGATGACGATGCCTTGGAAGTGTACAGTGATCCAGAGCATTTTGAGATAATTGGCCATGTCGGTGAAATTCCGGTATTGAGTAACACCCAAAAGGAATTGAACTACAAGATCAATGTGCCACATAGCGGTCGTTATATCTTTGTCATCGATTACATTAGCGAGCGAAACTATGCGGATCCGTATTTCGTCAGTTTGCGTGTGGGTCAACAGGATGAGACTGAGACAACGGTATTCCTATATCCTTGTCTATACTCTACCGTCTGCCGTACACCCGTCAATGATGATGGACGTGAGAAGAGTTTCTATATAAACAAGGATGATGCTGTACCTGTCACCATTTACGTAAGTTGATTTAACAATAGAACGAATTGGATTTGAATTAATTAAACATTTCTATTTCAGGCCGATATCGATGACGTCTATCGCGTGGCTATCATTTCAGTTACAGCCATTCCAGTGGAGAAATGGTCCATCGATTATATCAATCCCAGCCCCGTTTGTGTTATACACAATGGACAATGTGCCACACCGAAATTCCGTTCGGTGCCCGATTCAAAGAAAATTGAATTTGAAACCGATCATGAGGATCGCATTGCTTTGAATAAGCCACCATATGCGGCATTCGATGAGCGTGTTAAATTGGTCAATTTGGATAGCAAAAACGAGGGCTCCATAGTGATTGAGTAAGTTAATCCTCAAATGATTCTATTTACTCTGGGTGGTTGATTTATTTCGACTTTGGCTTTCTGCAGATCAAAGGTCGCCGAACCAGGACGTTATGTGATTTTGGTTAAATACTATCAGCCCAGTCATCCCAAATATCAGGTGGTTTACACTCTAACAGCCGGCAAGAATCAATATGATGGCAAATTCGACATCCAGCATTGTCCATCGAGTTCCGGTTGTCGGGGTGTTATACGACCCAATGGTGGCGACTGGTGGTTCGATATTGATGATGAATTCAAATTTACGATTACGGTAAGAATAGCAAGTTAAACTAAATGTTAGTAAATGTTACTAAACCGAATCTTATTGGGTTTTTCTAGAACAATTATCCACAAAGTGTTTGGCTGGACTATTTGGTTGTGGTCCCTGTCGATCAATATAACGATGATCTATTGGTCGAAGAGACTTTCGATCAGACAAAGGAATTCATTAAAAATTGTGGACACGATCATTTCCATATTACCCATAATGCCAGTGATTTCTGCAAGAAGGCCGTTTTCTCCCTGACTGCTGACTACAATAGTGGTGCACTACCATGTAATTGTGACTATGCGGGATCGACTAGTTTTGAATGTCACCCATTTGGTGGTCAGTGTCAATGCAAACCGAACGTGATTGAACGTCAGTGTGGTTCGTGTAAGAGTCGCTACTATGGCTTCCCCGATTGCAAACGCTGCGAATGTCCCAGCAGTGCCATGTGTGAACCCACCACGGGTGAATGCATGTGCCCACCGAATGTGATTGGTGATCTGTGCGAGAAATGTGCTCCAAATACGTATGGTTTCCATCAGGTGATCGGCTGTGAGGAATGTAATTGCAATTATCTGGGCATAACCAATGGCAATACACAATGTGACATGTTCAATGGAACTTGCGAGTGCCGCGATCATATCGAGGGACGTGCCTGTGATGTCTGCGCTCATGGTTACTATGAATTCCCGCGCTGCGGTCAATGCTCATGCCATAAGCCAGGAACTGAGTTGGAAGTTTGCGATAAGATCGATGGCAGCTGTTTCTGCAAAAAGAATGTCGTGGGCAGGGATTGTGATCAGTGTATTGATGGCACATACAATCTGCAAGATAACAATCCGGATGGTTGCACCACATGCTTCTGCTTTGGCAAAACATCGAGATGTGACAGTGCCTATCTCAGAGTCTACAATGTCAGCTTGCTCAAGGAGGTGTCAATCAGTTCGGCGGAGTTCAATAATAATACAATTGAACTTGATATCTGGGGCATACCGCAATCAGAGTTGGTGATCAATGAGACAACCTTGCAAGCGGATTTCTCTTTTCGCGATATGACCGATCAGAGAGTGGCCTATTTCGGTGTCCTGGATTATCTACTCAATCAGAATAGTCATATATCTGCTTATGGTGGAGACTTGGCCTACACTTTGTATTTCACTTCAGGATTCGATGGTAAATCGATAGTGGCTCCTGATGTCATTCTGATGAGCAAAGATCATATATTGGTGCATCAGAGTTATGAGCAGCCGAGCAGTAATTTGCCCTTCCAAAATCGCTTGCAAATGATTGAGAACAATTTCGAAACATTAACAGGCAAACCGGTTAGCCGAGCTGACTTTATGATGGCTTTGAGGGATCTGAAATCGATTTTGATACGTGCCAATTATTGGGAACAAACATTGGTCACTCAGCTCTCAAATGTGTATTTGACCCTGGCCGATGAGGATGCCGATGGCACCGGTGAATACCAATTCTTGGCTGTCGAAAGTTGTCGTTGTCCACCCGGTTATTCGGGTCACTCGTGTGAGGATTGTGCGCCAGGTTATTATCGGGATCCCAATGGTCCATATGGCGGCTATTGTATTCCATGCGAATGTAATGGTCATGCCGAAACCTGCGACTGTGCCACCGGCATCTGCAAGGAGTGTCAACATGGCACTCGTGGAGATCATTGCGAGGAATGTGTGGCTGGTTATTATGGTAATGCCACAAATGGTTCACCGCACGACTGCATGATCTGTGCCTGCCCCCTGCCATTCGATTCGAATAACTTTGCCACCAGCTGTGAGATTTCGGAGTCTGGCAATGAAATCCATTGCGAATGTCTGCCTGGTTATACGGGACCACGTTGCGAATCCTGCGCTAATGGTTTCTATGGCAATCCAGAAAGCCCGGGAGATATTTGCAAGCCATGCGAGTGCTCGGGCAACATCAATCCTCTGGAGCAGGGATCCTGTGATACCCGCACTGGTGAGTGTCTGCGCTGTCTAAATAATACCTCTGGCACGGCATGTAATCTCTGTGCCCCTGGATACTTTGGTGATGCCGTCGAACTGAAGAACTGTCAGAGTTGCGATTGCGAAGAGGTGGGCACTCTGGAGTGTGATCCTCATGTGGGACAATGTACCTGCCATGACAATGTTATCGGTGAGCGTTGCGACCGCTGCAAGCCAGATCACTATGGCTTCTCTTCCGGCGTGGGTTGTCGAGCCTGCGATTGTGGTGCTGCCTCCAATTCTACACAGTGTGATGATCATAATGGCAACTGTGCCTGCAAGCCAGGCGTCACGGGTCGTCAATGCGATCGTTGTGCTGTCGATCATTGGAAATATCATAAGGATGGTTGCACACCATGCAACTGCAATCAGGGTTACTCCAGAGGATTCGGCTGCAATCCCCTCAATGGACAATGCGAGTGCTTGCCAGGAGTCATTGGCGATAGATGTGATGCGTGCCCCAATCGTTGGGTCCTTATCAAGGACGAGGGCTGCATAGAGTGCAACAATTGTCATCATGCTCTACTCGATGTCACCGATCGTATGCGTTATCAAATTGATGGTGTTCTGGAAGATTTCCAAAGTGTTACATTGGCTTTCTTTACCAGCCAGAAACTGAACTACTACGACTTATTGGCCGATGATTTGGAACCAAAGGTCAAGGCCCTTGATCCCACAAGTGTCAATTTGAGTCCCTCGAAGAAGGTCAATAGCGAACTGGAAGCGGCTACCAAAACCTATGCCAAGCAGGTCAATCAGACCTTGAACAATGCCCTTGATATACGTGAGAGATCAAGTATTCTCTTGAGCAATGTTACCACTGTCCATGAGAAGGCTCTCGAGAGTGTTGCCAAGGCTAAGCAGGCCATTGATGCAGTCGAAAATCTATCCGAAAATCTCGAAGCCACGGCCAGTACCAAAATTGATTCCGCATTAGAGGAGGCTCAACGCGTACTGGGACAAATAAATGCAACACAAATTGAGGTGGCCCTTAATGAGGATGTTCTGAACAAGGCCCGTCAGCAATTCGAGGAGGTAGACGCCTTAGTGGAACCAATCAAGAAACAAAACCGCATTTTGAATGCTCTCAAGAACGACATTGGCGAGTTCAGTGATAAACTGGAGGATCTCTACAATTGGAGTGAACAATCTCAAAATCAATTGGTCGATGTGGAACGCCTTAATGTGGCTAACAAGAAGTCATACGACAATTCCAAATTCGATACCGTGTCCGAGCAGCAACAACAGGCGGAGAATAATATCAAGGATTCGAATAATTATCTCATCAACGGTGACTTGACATTGAATCAGATTAATCAGAAACTAGAAAGTCTACGTGGAGCTCTCCAGGAGTTGAGCGGCGTCAATAAAAATGTCGACGAAGATTTGCCACTGCGTGAGGGACAGCACAAGGAAGCCGATGAATTGGCCGAGAAGGCTATACAAAAGGCGGCCTTCTTAACTCACAATGCCATGGATTTGTCACTGCAATATGAGGATATGACAGCTAGTGCTGATCCAGCGATGAAGGCAGCAACCGCCTATACCACAATTGTGGAAGCTGTCGATGCTGCTCAGCAATTTAGTCAAGATGCCATAACAGCAGCCGGAAATGCCACAAGTATAACCGATGGCATTGAAGAACGCGCCGGAAATGCCGATAAGCGTTCTGCTGATCTCTTGCAAAAGGCACGACAAAGCCTTCAGAAGGTTCAGGACGATCTTGAGCCACGCCTGAATAATTCAGCTGGCAAAGTGCAAGAGATTTCCCAATTAAATGCGGCCACGGAACAGCAATTGAAGGACATTAATATCTTGATTAAACAACTGCCAGCTGAAACCCAAAGGGATATGTGGAAGAACTCCAATACTAACGCCAGCGGTGCATTGGAAATCCTACAAAATGTTTTGGAAATCTTGGAACCTGTGAGCAAACAAACGCCCAAAGAACTGGAGACAGCTCAGGCCATCAATCGCGATGTGGATTTGACTCAGAAGGATATAACTCAGGCATCGAACCAATTGGACAATGTCGATACGAATATACCGAAAATGGCTCTACTAGCCGATAACATTGAGATCCAGCAACAGAATGCGGCCAAGCTTACACAACAATTGGGACAGGATATTGAGAACTTGAGACGCCAAATTGAGACAGCTCGACAGGTTGCCAACAATATTAAGGTCGGTGTTAAGTTTAAGCCCAGCACTGTACTTGAATTGAAGACACCCGAGAAGGCAAAACTGTTGGCCACCAAAACGAAAATGTCGACACTCTTCCGTACCAATGATTCGAATGGGTTCCTTCTCTATTTGGGCAACGATAATAAGACCACACAAAAGAATAATGACTTTGTGGCCCTGGAGATCCTTAATGGTTATCCCATATTGACCATCGACTTGGGTAATGGACCGGAACGCATCACCAGTGATAAATATGTCTCCGATGGCAATTGGTATCAGGCTGTCGTCGAGCGTGTGGGTTCCAATGCCAAGCTGACAATCCGCGAAGAATTGCCCGATGGCAAAATTGTTGATCATACGAAATCGGGTTATTTGGTTGGCTCTCAAAATGTCTTGCATGTCGATCGTAATAGTCGTCTATTTGTCGGCGGCTATCCGGGACCTTCGGACTTCACGGTGCCCGATGACATACGCTCGAATTCGTTCAATGGTGAAATTGAAGATCTCAAGATTGGCGATGAGCCTGTTGGTCTCTGGAACTTTGTCTATGGCGAGGAGAATAAACAGGGTGCCGAAATGCGTTCAGTGCTGATCGAGGATCAGTTGCCTGTTACTGGATTACGTTTCAATGGTAACGGTTATGCCCAACTGGATGCCTCCATGATTAACTTCAAGAGCCGATCGAGCGTACAATTCAAATTCAAGGCCGCCCAGGATGCTGCCAATGGCTTGCTCTTCTTCTATGGCAGAGATAAGAATTATATGTCAATTGAGCTGGTCGATGGCGCCGTCTTCTTCCGTTTCAAATTGGGCAATGAGTTGGTCTCACTGGGCTCAGATGATCGCTACAACAACAACCAATGGCATAGTGTTATTGCCGAGCGAGATGGTCGAGAAGGATTGCTCAAGGTCAACGATGTCGTGCTTTCCAAGGACAACGCTCCCGAGGGAACCGAGGAGCATATGCCCAAGCTGAAGGTCATGTATTTCGGTGGCCATCCAAATAGGCCGAATCATTCGGAGACTGTGAAACAAAACTTTGACGGCTGCATCGATGATGTAACCATTTCGGGCTACAAAGTGGATCTAACCAAAATCTTGAATAGCTCTGGTGTCGTTGAGGGTTGCCCCGACAAATTCTCCATGGTCGTATCGTTTGCTCCCAATGAGTATGGCTATCTGCGCACAGCGAATATCACATCCGATAATAGTTTCTATGTGGTCTTGAAGTTCAAGACCCGACAACCTGAGGGTGTTCTCTTCTATGCCACCAATCATGACCAGAGTTCGACTATCGGTCTGACCTTGGACAATGGTTATCTAACGCTACGCAGTCAAGGAAGTGAGTTGGTACTCCATGAGCGACAATTCAATGATGGTGAAGATCATGTGGTCACCGTGCTTCATAATGCAAATCAATTGAGACTTTCGGCGGATGATGATCTGCTGGAGGATGCTCGGTACGAATACACTAAGATTTATTGCACATAGAACTCCTCTTATTAATGTTTATTACTCTTATTGTTGATTTCAGCTTACCTGCTCCTCCAGCTGCATTGAATATACAAGGCGGAGATATATTCTTTGGTGGTCTACCCGATAGCTATCAACCACCCAAGGGAGCTCTCTCCACATTAGCTTACTTTGTGGGTTGCATCAGCGATGTGACTGTCAATGAGGAGATCATTAACTTTGCCGATAGTGCTGAAAAGAAGAATGGCAATATTAATAACTGTTCACCAGATATATTAGGTAAGTTAAATCTAGCCACAGAGTGGATATCGTCTTCATTGTCTTTTCTCTTCACTAGTATATGAACCCGATCAAGTGCCCATATTCTATCCAAGCGGCACAAATGAGCTAGAACCGTATCAAAGACCTCAACCTCAACCCGTGACGCGTCCGACAACCACCAGCAGTTCAACAAGCACCACCACCACCACCACAACTACAACAACGACCACTAGCACCACACCAACACCGACCACAACAACCACAACAATAGCAATACCAAATACATTTGTTGAAGAGGATCCACTGCCACCACTGGGACCACCGACTACAGAAAGAACTCTAGTGACCAAGCCACGTCCAACACCCAAATTAAATCTGCCAACAGATGATCGCTGCAAATTGCCCACAAATCCCAACTATGATGTGGACTTTGCCGATGCTGGCTATCGTTTCTATTCGCTAGTGGATCAGCGTCTGGAGATCAATTCGTTGCCGGTGAAATTACGTCGTCATTACGATGCAAGCATTAGCTTCCGCACAACCTATCCGGATGGTTTGCTCTTCTATGCCGCCGATGAGTATCATCAGAATTTCATTGCTGTCTATCTACTTGATGGCATTGTCTTCCATGAGATGCGTTTGGGCGATTCGATAGCAGCTAAAATTGTCAGTGAGGTGGAATTGAATGATGGCGCCTGGCACACTGTGGAGTTTGTGCGAACCAATCGCAAGATTAGCCTAAGCATCGATGGTCAGGAGCAAAAGGGTTCCGTTGATCTTGATGGCAACAAGGCAGCGCCCACATTTATTGTCAAATATCCAATCTATGTGGGTGGCATCAACAAATACGTGGAGCCGCAATTGAAGTTGGCCACATCCTTTGGTGGCAACACCTCCTACTACAATGGTTGCCTCAAGGACATCAAGTTCCATAGCATGCCTTTGGAAACGGAGCCGACCCGCGTCAATGTGGTTCCATGTAGTGAGCAGGTGGAGCAGGGCTTCTTCTTCCATCGGCCCAACTCATATGTGAAGCTATGGGATCGCTTCGCTGTGGGCTCTGAGATCACCATTAGCTTTGATTTCCGGCCCCGCGAACCGGATGGTCTACTCTTCTCGGTGCATGGCAAGAATTCGTATTTGATATTGGAGCTAGTCAACAACAGTTTGATCTTCACTGTCAAATCGGATTCCAAGAACTTATTGGTCACCAGTTACACTCTGCCCAATGAGGGCAGCTTCTGTGACGGCAAATGGCGTAATGTCCAGGCAATTAAGTCCAAATTCGTCATCAATATTGCCGTCGACTACATCAGCTCCACGCCAAGTGTGGGCACCGAGGGTTCCGTTATAACCAAAACAAATCGTCCACTCTTTATGGGCGGACACGGTGCCTTCCAGAAGGCACCGGGTATCAAGACCCGTAAACCCTTCAAGGGTTGCATCTCTAAGGTGGAGATTAACAAGACGCACGTGAAAATTACACCGAATATGGTGTACGGTGACATCTGGCAGGGTACCTGTCCACAAACCTGAACCCGCCCGAATGATGACGATGACAACTGCTAAACGATTTAAAGGACTTATCCCACAACGAACAAACTTAAAACGAACAAATCTATGGAAAATATCGACCTGGCATCGATCTAACACTGAGAGTACTAAGCTTCATACTGGCCCCCACCAAGAACTCTCAGTGCCTATGCCAGTCGTACATCAATTATCTATAAAATTATCTAACTACTTTCTTTGTGCCAAGCTCTTAAAGCAATTATCAAGTTTAGTCTACAATTTTGCCATATTTTGTTTATCATTTTAAATATCTCATTGTAACTTTTCAATTGAATAAAGTAAATATTCGAATCAGTAAAAATATATACATAAATAACAATCATGTAAAAGTAAAAACAGAATAAACAATTTCAGCGCTAGATGGAATAACACATAAAACTTTATATAATCGAAGATGTATTACACATTTCGGAATAAAGTTATTAAGACCCTTTTTGGAAGGCTTTAAGCAAACGATTAAGAAAACTCGTAAAACTTTGTTTTATAGTTTCATACTAAAAAAGAAAAACAATCCCTTAAAATTTCCAAACATTTAAACTCAATTAACATGAAAATATCCAAGCATAAGATCGGTTTAATAATTTTTGTGTAAAATTATTAAGATCCTTGGCCTCTTTGCTTTGATTTACTTTGTTGATTTTTAGTTGATAAATCGGCTTCACATGCCCATCACTTGGCCATCTTTGCTAACGTTTGCGTGTCCTTCGTTGCGAGAGTCCTTCGTTAGTTGATTCTCCATCGTTGATGTTGTTTTTGAAAGCCCTTTAAACGAAACCATTTGGAAATTGATTCGTGATGAAAACTCTTTTTAATTTAATGACATTTGAAGTATACATACATATTTATTTTTTGACTTATATATTTATATAGTCGGCTATACATATAAATAATATAGTTTTTTGTTGCCTTTGCATTTTGTTTTTGTTTACGCACAAGTCAAAAGTAGAATTTCATATGCTCATGAAAGTGTTTCAATAGAAAGTTACACACATTTTGTATATATATTTTATATGCATAAATATGAAATAGTCAACATTCTGACATAGATCAGCTCAGTGCTTAACTACGATAGTACAGTGGTGTGTGTGTGTGTGATTGAATGTGTTTTTTAAGGTGTATGAAGTTATACATAATTTTTACTTTCAATCTTCATCTAGATCTAAAATATATTTAAAAATTGGCTGCGTTTTGTGATAGGAAGAAGGTAAGGATAGGAAAGGGCTGCGATTATTTGAGAAGGGAAATAAAAGGAAAGGGATACAAGACAAAGAGGATTGGTCTGTCTGTGTGTGTGTGTGTGTGTATGCAGATTTTGTTGTTTTTAGAATTAAATTAAATAGAAGGATAATTTGTTTTGTTGCTTCGATTACTTATGTACGTATGTATGTATGTATGTATGTATGTATATATATAGATATAGGTATAGATATATGTATATATATATATATTCATTCTTTTTTTCATGTATATATAATGTAAAAAAGAATTCCCTAATTTCTGCACAAATCTCGTTTGATTTTTTGTTTTTGTTGGTTTTTTTCTTTTTAAATTTGTTGTCCTAACTTGACCTAAGATTTTGTAATGGAAAAAAAAACCTATACATCATAATTCTATATATATATATATATATATATATATTTATGTTTGCTTGTTTTTATGTATATGTATGTTGGCGTATATGTATATATAATCAGTGGTGTGTTTCTTTTTGTTGTTGTGTGTGTGTGTGTGTGTGTGTGTGTGTCTGAGTGAATATGTGTGTGTTTGAATGTGTGTGTGTGTGTGTGTGTGTAGTTGTAGTGTTGCTTTGTATTGTGGTTTTTGTTTTTACTGCTTATGCTCTAATCACTAAGATCACCCGAGAGAGATACAAACGCACGCGAACGCGACCGAATTCCGCGATGAATTCGGTTTAAGGTACAACGAAATCACGATATTTTGTTTTTGTTTCTTTTTTTTTGTTTTTGTTGCTTTTGCTTTGTTTGTTGTAATATCATTATTATTATTGTTATTATTATATTTATATATCTTCATCATATTATTGGTTTTAATTGTTTTGGGACTCGGGGGCGAGAGTCCCTTTAGTTTAGTTTCAGTTTAACGCGACGCGAACGAACGACCCGACGGTTTATTTAATTATCACACGTAGTTTCCCCCATTTTCAGTTTGTTTGTTTTTTCATTTCAGTTATAAATTAAACGTAAACATAGTTTTCTTTGTTGCATTAATTACATAATACTATTACTTAGATTTACTTGAGTTTTTTTCTATTCTTTCTTTTCCTAGCTTGCTTTTGTGTTTATACTCCATTACTTTTTATTAATTTTTTTGTTTGTGGGTTTTTTTTTTTTGTTTTATGTTTTTGTTAAGTTTTATTTGTTCCGCGACAATTTCAAAAGACTTTTCTTTTTTCTTTGATTTTCTTTTTTTGTTTGTTTGTACACTTTATACCTAAAAATTGTAAAAGTTTGCAAAATTTATTTGTTTAAAAAAATTAAAAAATATAAATTATAGTGGAAAAAATAATTTGATATTTAATTACAATTGTACCTATACAAAAAGCAAAAAATAATAATAATAATTATTTAAAAAAGTAGACAAAATATATAATAATACTTTAAAAAGTGATCAGTCAATGGTTTCAGTTGTTTTTCATTTATGTAGATTTAGTTTTTAGTGTAACGGAAATTGTAATCTCAATTTATTTATATATATACCTATATATTTATATATGTATATATAATTTAAAAAAAAAAAAAAAAAAACACTAATTTGTTGTACAGCATTATAATATTTATAGAATATCAGTAAGTTGTTGTTGTTGTATCAGTAATAGTTTTGTTTTTTGTGTTCTTCTTTTGTTTTATAATTATTATGTTTAATTATTCTTTTATTGCACGACCACAAACATTGCTTGAGATTTGGGGATTTCAGGATTCGATTGTTTCCCACAGAGAATCATTTCATTTATATGGCGGAACCCGTACAAGACTCAAGCAATGCCTCAAGTAGTCCTAAGTTGTTTTCGTTTTTACCCGAGAAGTTAGTTGCGACTATAAACGCGATACGAATACGAATTAACGAGTATACGAGAGAACGAACGAGCGACGAGAGAACGCGAACGCGAAACCGTTAGAACCCGAAACGCGACCGGAACCGATTTGAACGAGAAACTTTTCGATTTTGATTTTGGTTTTTTGTTTTTTTATATTATATTATTTGGAAATTGTTGGGTTCGATTGTGAAATTTATATAATTCTATATATAATATTTGTAGTAGCTGAACGATTTTTAGTTGAGGTTTACAAGGATTTATTTAGAGAGTTATTTTTCTTCTTCTTTAATGATGACTTGAACGGATTATTCATTTCAGTCTTTATTGATATATTTGTTTTTGGTTTGATTTCACAATTTGGCCCAACGCTTTCCGTTTTGAAATGAGTTTTACTTTAATGTTTTTTGTTTGTTTTTTTAACGCGACACGAGAACCCGCAATATCAGTTTAGTTTTAGTTTTTATCATTGTTATACGATTACGAGGAAGTTATAGAAGGTGAGAGAGAGAGAGAGAGAGAAAAGAGATAGTGAAGAAGAATAAGGTGAAGAAATAAATAACACCAACTTTTCGCTTTCTACTGTGTGTGAATGTGTATGTGTGTGTGTGTGTGTGTGTATGAATATGTGTTGTCTGTGTGTGTGTGGTTATGTATATGTCTGTGTGGCTATGTATATGTCTGTGTGTGTGTGTGTGGGTTTTATTATATATTCTCTATATGTAGCACTGGATCCGGTTTCTCTGCTTTAAGTACGGCCGGAACACACCTTGGCTCTTGGACATTTTCCTCTGCATACACGAAAAAATAATTCATTAATTAATTATCCAAGTCAAGCAGAAGAGGGATCTCTTTTACCAGCTTGCTTATTAAAGATAATATATGCATGTGTATATGTATATATATATATATATAAATGTATGCATATAAATCGATTATACAGCATACATTTATATATATGTATATTTTTATAAGACGTTATGCCTACAGCTATTTTTTTTTATGGTTATAAATTGTTTTCTCTACAAATTTTTTGTTTTTTTTTTTGGTTTTTGTTTTTTTTTTACATTTTTTTTTTTTTTTTTTTTTTTTTTTTGGTTTTAAGCTAAATTTCAATAACATTCGAACTCAAATCGAATTAACTTAAACATGCTAATGATTAAGACGGTGAAACGCATACTTGTACATAATTGTCTAGATAAGAACAAGAGTTCTATCTTTGTTTTTCCGATTTTTTGCTTTTTCTTAAAGGGGGACAGGTAGGAGCGTGTGTCGGCAATAGGCGATAGGGCGGTTGGTTCTAAGGGAGGGCGGTGGTAGTGCTTTAGCCTGACACTTAAATCTGGTACATGGTGACCAACCGCTCAGCCAATGTTGGCGGAAATTGCTCAACAAATCGACGCCAATTCTCCTCGCCCACTTGTGTCTTGAAGCCATGCAGAATCTGTAGAAAAAGTAGATGAATATATATATATATATTATATATATTATAAAAGTTGATGTGGAGGTATCAATCTTTTTCCTCTTGCTACCTTTTGTATCATTTGATGAAGATCTTGGGGCGGATTCACCCATGAAGCTATGGCATCGCAAAAGAATATGAAATCAGGCACCACTCCAGCTGGATTTACTGTTATCATATGACACATGCCACGAAAGGCCGAGTCCTTTTCATCATTGTCTCTTATATGACGCAAAGATGTGCACCTAAAAATTTAGAGACCGAAATGAACAAGAGCCGAGAAGAAGTACAATTCAATTAGATTATATATACACAAATATATATATATATATATATATATATATATATTCCAAAAACAAACCGACAAAGAAGAAGAAAGAAAAAACAAGTAAACCAACAAATTATGCAAAATACTCAATTCAAGTGAAGAAGTGGAAGAAGAAATAACGCGATAAAAGTTAAAAATTGGAACAAGGAGAGAGAAAAATAAATAAAAGTATATATATACATATATATATATATATATATACATATATTTTTTGTGGTTGTTATAGCTTGTTGTTATTGTTGCATTTTGAAGTTTAAAGTAAGGATAAAGACAAAATTTAATGGCTAGTTGTTTTTTGTTTTCTCTTTCGTTTTGTATTTTTTTTTTTTTATTACACACCACTGTCGAACAAATTCGGGCAAATAAGGAGCCACTTCAACTGGGCACACATAACCTAGACGACCGATTGTTATTGCTATAAAAAAAAAAAACAATAGAAAAAATGATTTTTTTTTTTGGTTTTTGTTTAAATATGTAAATAAATCAACTCAATAATACAATAAGTAATAATACAGATATTGGCACACACACTCACGCACACACATATCATTCACATTTAAATATCATTATACATATATATATATAGAAAACTTAAGTTAAGTTCTATGACAGTTATAATAATTAATTGGGTTTACATTAATTTTCACATTTAACATCCACACACACACACACACACACACATTTAAAAATGAATATGTAAATATATATACATGTAGGTACACTCACCTGTATTCTCAAGAAGCGTTTTTGGTGTATTTGGCCGATTAATAATAATGAATAGATCGGTTAGTACCAGATGTATGTACTGTTTAGTCTCCTCGCCTAAAATAGGAATTTTTTTTTAATTAATTAGCTTAGTCTGAAAGTTTTTGAATTGTTTTGGAACGTTAAACGATTTCATTTTCAAACCGGAATTAGAAATGAAATCGAGAAAATATAAAATTATAAAAATAAATGTTATAAAATTCATTTAACTGATCGATTAATATGTTAGTTTCATTTTTCAGATACTTACCCAATTTCATACAGATTTCGCCAATGGCCCATGTGGCATTATTACATACAGATATGAAATCTGGATTTAAATTTTGTCCCAATATTGGAAAGAACTCAGCCATGAACGGATGAACATGTGGAAAACAGGCTTTGGTCAAGTCGCCTAGCAATGCAAATGAAGATTGTCGAACCTATCAAAACAAAGAATAGATTAAAACGGATTTTATTTTTAGGCTTTGTATTTTACCTCTGGCAGTATATCCTGCATGCATTGATATAGAAGATGCATTATATTGCTATTAGCCACCAATGTTTCAATATGACGGTCTAGACCCTCAGCCAAGCCGGATAACAAATCTAAAGCCACAATCATGCGCTCTTTATCAGGATGATCGAAAGTGTGATTCTGTTTGCAGAGCTACAACATTAAGAGGAAAAATATTGAGATTTGTATGGGATTTCTGTTTAGATATTTAAGCTTACCATTTCCTGATTGATGGTCTGTTCAATGAGGGAGATGCAACGTCTGTAGACTGGATCGCAATAGGGTAGAAAGCCGGATTGTAAAGCTGTGGCAATGCTGGATAGGCATTCTAGTAATGGGAATAGATCCTTATCATCATCTTTCAATAGATTCCATTTTTCAATTAGTGGCGGCATTAGTATTTCAATATATTGCGGTTTATTCAAATGATGTCCAACCGAATCGGCCAATGTGCCAACAGCATCATACAATATCAATAGATTTTTATGCTGATATTTGGAGAAAGCAAAGACTAGAGTCTTCAAAATGTATTCCAAATATGGCACCAACTCGGTGCACGCCTCCTCTTCCAGTGTGGCAAAAGCCGAACAGGCTGCCTCTTGAACTCGCTTATTCGAATCGAGAATACGTTTCAATAGCTCCTCCATCAAGGGTTTGAGATATTGATCGTGCGGCTGATTAACCACCCAATTGGCATAACGTGACAGAGTCCAACATGTTATGGAACGAACCAATGCCTTCTTATCGGATAGACAACTAATCAAATATGGTATCAATTCGGGCAAATGTTGAATCATTCCCTGCATACAGCCTTCGGCAATGGCACCTAGAGCTAATACGCCACTCTCTTTGATGACCCACTCTTGATGGAACAGTGTATCCTTAAGTATGGGCAAAACGATGGGCAGGCAATCTTCACGGAACACATTGGCCAGTACATCAAGAGCCGCTGCACTACATTTGCGTAAATTCCATTCCGATAGCGAGCTATCATCGTCCAGACCATCATCAAAGTCATCATCATCCTCCTCACCACCGGCAGCACCGCCAGCAGCGGCAGCCTCCTGACCACTCTTAATGGTGTGTGTTCGCGATTTATGAAAACGTGGCCGTATATCCTCCTCACGATCCGGCACCATATCATCCTCCTCCACATTGCCCTTAAGTAAGATAATATCAATTTCTGAATAACGCATACCACGCACTAGCACCGGTGCCAATTGTGCCAAATACGGGGCTAAAACATCTTTGCAGATGCTCTGTTCGGCCAAAGATAACCAAAATTCCGAGGCCTCAAGTGCCACACCCTCATCCGAATCCTGGGTACGCAACATCATGTACTAAAATAGGGAGAACACATTAAACCATGATTTTTTACTTCATCAAACTGCAATTCACCTCAATAATCTGGGACATGTGCGGCATTAATCGATCCATTCGGACTTCCAAGAGCATAACTAGACCATGGCATACATTTTTACGCACCTCGTGATCCTCATCAGAGGATAAATGAAAAAAGATTTTCAATGTATGTATCTATATTTAACATTAATGCCTGCGAACGATTTATAATGAATTGATTGATACACGCAATCGCATGGGATCGTATCTTTGGACTGCTATGCTTGAAATATTGCAAAAACTTTGGAATCATAACATTTAATGGTCTATTGAGAGCAGCTGAATCTAAGATTTCAGCGGAATCTTCGCATATCTTTTGTAACGCACTGAACGCTCCCTCACAGACATTATAATCTTGGGCATCCAACATATCGCACAGCGATGGCAATAACTGTGGCCAATTGTGTAATCCACCATTACTGGCAATAGTGGTTATCAGTATGCCAACGGTGGCTCGTATTAATGGTGATGTATCTCCAACAGCCTGTAGGCATTCGTGTTTTATGTATTCAACAATCTCTGGTTGTAAAGTGCTACCATGCATTCGTATATTATTCTTTAGAATCAAACCACTCAACGATCGAGTGGGTTCATCTTCTGTTTTAAGTTTTGTTAGCACATAGATGAGATAGTTATTAAAATCTGGGTACCGATTGAATTCCTCAAGTTTCTGCAAATGGACAGAATGGAGGAGATGATGATTAACCCTTGGGGAGTGTGGGGCATGGCGGAGGGGTAGGGAATCACTTACCATTTGCACGGCCATTTGTGTGGCTGTATCGGGAGATTGAGATTCCTTTAAGATCCCAATGATTTGTTGGAGACCTTCGGCTTGTGGTTCCCACGTCATTTTGGCGAGTTCTAAGCGAAATATAAAAAAACTTTATGTGGTTTTTTTGGGGGGGATTTAGGTGAATAACCTCTTAAAGGGTAGCAAACATTTTGTATTTGCACTGTGAGAGAGAAAGACACTTTGTTCGAGGCCACGCACACACACACACAGAGACACACAGTTACGCACACCGTTGCATTAATTCGCGCACACGGACACTTTTCAGACTCGACTTTTTTTGTTTCTATTTGGCTAAAATTATGTAGATCTTGAGCCAACCAAAGAAAAGATCAGTCTTTGCGTTTATTTTAATGAAAAATCACTTTTTGTTTGTTAAGGTTTTTGCGAGGATTATACAGAAGAGCAAAAAATGAGTTCCACCCGCACTCGCGCGCGCTGCTCCCTTACTCCACCCGCCATGTTCTCACACATTCACTCACACTGCTGCTGCTGCAATCGGCAATCTTCATTTATTTTTTCAGTCTTTGTCTCTCACCTTTTATTTAACGTGTGTATTTAGCATTTGTGTTATAATTTACTAACCTTTATTTTGTGTGTGTTTGTTGTGCACGTATTCAAATAGATTTTGGATTGCTACTAGATTTTTTAACAAATTTTCATAAAATTTGTCACTTTTTTTATTCACTTTGTACACAGTGTTGAAAAATTTTGTCAGTATTAAGCTTAACAGAGTATGTCTGTTAAATGTATAACAGCATCATATGCGAATCTGTTAATTGCAAAATTGGTATTTTAACCGCTAAAAATTCGGATTTAATGGCTAAAATTATTGTATCCAACCCTCGTTTGGCTTGAGCATCACTTATGTTACAGGGTTGGGGCAAATTTCAGTTCAATGTTTTTGAGGGTTTGAGTGCCAGACAACAAAGGATCTGCATTTACGAGGATTTCCCCACACAAATATATACGTATATAGATATACTATATACACTAGAAGCCGACTTGAGAAGCGGGGTCAAACAACGTTAACCAGACGGTCAAGTGAAAGTTTTGTGAACTTGTCGCCTTTCAACAGCCCAAGCGACCAGACGCAGGCACGCCAAGAGCTCCATCAACATCAGCAGCATGAACAAACGGAATTTTGTAAGACAAATTAAATATAACTAAGAGAGAACGAGAGGAGAAGTGACTTTCGATTTAATTACATTCACAGATTCGTCTGCCGCCAGAAGTAAATCGTTTGCTTTATGTGAGAAATTTACCGTATAAGATCACATCGGATGAGATGTACGATATATTCGGTAAATTCGGAGCAATACGACAGATACGCGTGTAAGTTTTAAATGACTTTTTCAGCCTCCCATTCGTCATGATTGTTTTGAAATACTTATTAAAAATTTGCAGAGGAAACACACCGGAAACGCGAGGCACGGCCTTTGTTGTCTACGAGGATATATTCGATGCCAAAAATGCCTGCGATCATTTATCTGGCTTCAATGTGTGCAATCGTTATCTGGTTGTACTCTATTATCAATCGAATAAGGCTTTCAAGCGTGTAGACATGGACAAGAAGCAGGAGGAGCTCAATAACATAAAGGCCAAATATAATTTAAAGACGCCTGAAGCTCCCTAGGAAGGCCCGTCCACTCATCCTCCTCCTCCTTCATTTATTGGGAGGGGGGCAATCGTATCATCCAACCAACTGCAACTACTACTACTGTTTCTCGTTTTTCATCATCCTTGTCATTTTAGATGATGGAGCGCCTCTGACTCTTTTTCTTTATTTTCTTTCAAGACTTTCCTAAGACAACTCTTCAGCTTTCCCTTGCTTTTCAATTATTTCAACTTTGTATCATCATTATCATTCATTCATCCAATCAACCAATCAATCAAATAATCATCATTCCAACAAAAGCCTTCATTATTTTATAATTCATTTTCAAAACTCATTTTAACCAAATCACTCACTCACTAAACTCAACTCACACTCTCATCAAAGATAACAAGCAAGTAAAAGTAAAAATACAAAAAAATTGCAAAAAATTAAGAAAAAGAAACAAAATGATTTTTTAATTTTCGATTAAAATGCAAAAAAAAAAACCAAGAAGCATACAAAATGGGTGTCATTAGAGTTTTAGGGTTACTCATGGAAACTGGAAAGAATGGGAAATGTATTTCTTTTTCAACAAGCATCAACAAAGTCAGACAAAGACACTTTAATTATGTTTGGTCACAAGAAAAGAAGAAAAATACATGGCATGGAGAACAATGTCGAAGTTACGATTTTAATGCAGCGTCTGGGAATCCCCTTCCATAGGAAAGACTTACACAGACATGATATGCGTCTTTTGTGTTTTCCTAAGGATGCTCCATTTTGTAGGACAAACGTAGTTTTTTGTCTTTTTAAACTAAAGAGGGACAGCATATAATCAGAATACGCGAAATCGAGTATGACGGGAAGAGTTTAAGTCCGACTTTTGGCGGTAAACTTCAGATAAATGCCAAATGTATGTGTCTACAATCAAAGACAAGAAAATGACTCAAATAAATTAAACTGCTAATGTATTTTGAAGAAGTGTAACGAAAATAACATAAATATTATACAACAAAACGATAATTATTATTAACTACTTTACAACTAAATGGAAGCCGTCGCTCAAATTCTCCTCCATCATCAACTTAGAGCAGCAGAATCTGCGCTTGCTTTTGCTGCCGCTGCTTGTTTATATTGTTCGTAGGAATTCAGTTCCTTTTCCTTGGCCTTTTGTTTGGCCAAATCTTTAAGTTCCTCTTTGGCCACCTCGGCTATCTCCTGACGCAGGGCTTCCACTTTACGTTTACGTTCACATTTCTGGATTTCCTTTTCGCGTACCTTTTCTGTAATCTCTTTGGGCAGTTTGGTCGGTTTTGGGGGTTTCTCCTCATGCACTTTTTGATGGCGAATCAGGGCAGCCTCTTGACGAAAATGATTCCCACATGTCTTACAGGCATACGGTTTCTCGCCCGTATGGATCCATTCGTGTTGCTTGAGGGATTGGGAGTTGGCAAACCGGCGCGAACAAAAACGGCACTCGAAATCTTTCACCTTTTCGTGCACACTTTTATAATGACGTTTCATGTTGCCGAGATTATTAAATCCTTGATTACAACCAGGGCACAAATGCATTCCTTCTTTTTGTATGAATTTAGAGGGCGGTGGTGGAGGAGCTGCAGCAGCAGCGGATGCAGGAGGTGGTTGAGTAGAAGCAGGGACAGCAGCAACTGGTAGCGATATTGTGGATATCGGATTGATAACAGTGCCAGCCAGTTGGGACATATCGACACGCTCAACACGTCTAGGATCTCTTGGTATGGTGGCTACAGATTCGGCACAAACTTTAAGTAAATCCTTGGCATCCACTTGTTTCGGATCTGCTCCATTTTGCTCCTGCCTTTGGCGATATGTTTCCAATGCTCTTTCCACACTTTTCTCATGGATTTTCAAATGTTTTGTCAGACTTTCAGTGTAGAGGAACTTCTTACCACAGACCTGCACGAAAAGGACATGGAGTTTTATGCTCTTAAATGGAAGTATCGTTTCCTTACCTTGCATTCGCAACGTTTCTCTCCCGTGTGGGTCATCTCATGGATTTTGCAGGCATGCGATTTACCAAAGGTCTTGCCACAATACTGACAAGCGAAATTACGTACCTTCTCGTGGACAATCTTGACGTGATTATCGAGGGCACGTTTCGTGTGGGTGGCATGTTGACAGATATCACATTTGAATTGCTTCTCCTGTGTGTGGGTCAGCATATGTTTGCTCCATTCTTGCCGTGTCGTCTTTCCGACACCACAATAGGGGCATACATAGTTCTTGATACCAGCATGCCGGAGCAGATGATTCTTGAGGGCGGAATTAATGTGAAATCCTTTGCCACAAATGTTACATGGGTAGGGTAACTCCTCGCCCGTATGCTTATACATATGCTTCTTAAGGGCCACTTGACAGCGAAAGATTTGACCACACTCCCGACATGGCTGCTCTACTCGAGGAGGAATCGAACGGGTCAAATTGTGAACCTTTTTCAGGTGGATGGTGAGCAGACGTAGACGGGGAAATAGTAGTTTACAACTTTCCACTGAACATGGGATTTCGGGTGACTTGTTGGTGTGGGCATAGTCCACGTGAAGACGCAATGCACCCATGGTGGTGAATCCCTTTTTTGCAGGATTGCTCTGAGCATTGAAAGGGCAGGAGATCGTTGTGATGCTTCATATGTTCATCAAATTTTGATTGCTTTTTGAATTTTTGTTGACAAATCGGACAGGAAATGAGGCGAGCAAGGGGAAACCTTTGGCGTTTTGTTAAATCTTTCGTGTCCCCTAAACGGTGAGCCAAAGGTAAATCGTCATCAGAGCTTTGATCCTCCTCCTCCTCCTCCTGATGCTCTTCCTCTTCCTGCTGATTTTCATCCTCCTGTTCAACGTCTTCGTCTCTGTCTTTTTCTATCGCCGCCTCGTTTACAGCAACATCCTTGTCTACAGTTTCCAATAGTTTAATAACTTCTTCTTCATTCTCAATAATTTCCATTTTATGGTTCATCAAAGGATCAAAATTGGACGCCATTGGCTCGTCTGCCTCATTCTCTTCCGGCTCCTGTTCATCTTTTTTAGCCTCATCTTCCTCGCCGAAGAATCCAACACGGATAATTCGATTGTTGGCCACCATTTCCCTGAATTTCTTTCTGGAATTCAAGCAGAGTCGTTGGAATTCATTCACATCATTTAATCGGTCGAAGCAACCATAGCATAAAAGACGCGGCAGACCATCTTCCTGCTCCACTTGTACTCCCGTGCATGCAGAAAGTTTCTTAGCCAATTCGAAATCTGAAAACAAATCGTGGGCAGCTCCTGCTGCGGAATTGCTGCGTCCCGATCCAGAGGATCTTAATAATCCAGGGCTGAGACCCAAATAGTTTAAGCAAATCCGACATAATGAGTTTACCGGATACGGCTCTTGCTCACTGGGGCTCATATCCAGCAGAAAGCTTTAAAATTCATCAATTTCTCCTTTCTATTTTGGATGTTTGTTTAAAACAAATATTTTTACGCGTTTTCAGAGATGAGCAGGTGCGTTGGAATAGTGTTGGTCATTTTAGCATATAAAATAGCTATTTTTTTAGTTTACAGCATACTTTAGCGAGTGAAGACAAAAAAAAATTGCCAAACGCCCATAGTAAGGAATGTGCGTGAGTAACTATCGTGCCAATAAAATTTTGCTTAACCAAATGTATGAGGTATAAAATTAGCTGTGTTATAGCGTTTCAAAAAAATCAAAGAAGCTAACATCGGCTATGCCGAAGTTTGTATACCCTTGCAGTCCTTGGTAATAATAATTTTACATGTGCAAAATTTGTTTTTTGCAACTCAATTCATCAATATACAAACAAAACAATTTTACTCTCATATATGTAAATTTCATAGCATACTCGATTTTTATGAAAATGTTTCTTCTAGTTCTTCTATTATATAGTGGTCCGATCCATATGGTTTTCATACTTTATTTTTGCCGGGTAATAAAAACCCACGAAAAAAAATTTCAGCCCGATAGCTCTTAAGACGGCTGAGTAAAACGCGTACGCACAGACGGACGGACAGACGGACATGGCTATATCGACTCAGCTTCTCACGCTGATCAAGAATATATATACTTTATGGGGGCGGAAACGTCTCCTTCTGTGCGTTACAAACACCTGATCAATTTTATAATACCCTCTGCAAGGGTATAATAAAAAATATATTGTGAGTGCTTTCGAATGAATAAATCCATATATTAATAAGGTATAGGTATCGTTTTAATGAAATTTCTATAAATTTCATACAAATAAGTTCTCATTCAAGGTGTATTTGGACAACTACATTTTTGGAATGTCCATCATTGAGTACTAAGAGTAACCAAGGTTTGCCATTTGGAACCGTTTTAATTTTTAGAATCAAACCATTTTTTATATTCTCGGGGTAAACTATTAGTTCAATGCTGGATTTCATATGTGAGTCTAATTAGGTTCTAGCAACTATTCCATTTGGGACTCACGTTGCCATCGCTAAGGCCCAAGTATACACGTATGCTCGAGCAACGAATATGATACGTCGTGGGTGAGGAGAGAGCCGGGAGAACTCGTTTGTTTTTCTTATTACTTACTCGCCTATTTTCGTCCATTTGCTGACGAGTATACAAAAATTTGGCTAGCACAGTTTTTTTATTTTGTAGCACAGAACAAAAATTGGCTAGCACAGTTTTTTATTTTGTAGCACAGAATAAAAAGTCAACACACAAAAATAAAAAAGAAAGCAACGATAAAGCGAAGGAAGAAGCAGCCGAAGAGGAAGAAACACAGGCATTCTCGAGTAGTTAAGTTATTGAAGAGAGAGAAAGAAAAAAAACAACACACTGTCTACTCCAAGGAGGAAGGAGAAGAAGCTCCAAAAATGGATGTGTCCGGAACATATTCGATCCACTCGATGTGTCGGATATGCTTGAAACACTTGCAGAACGATGCCGCCTACGATTTGTATTTGGTGCCCGGATTGGCCAAGAAGCTTTGCTTCTGCACCTCCCTGTCTATCGAACAAAACGACGGCTTTCCCAAGAATCTTTGCACGAATTGCTACACGAAACTCAACGATTTGCATGATTTCCAAAAGTTGTGCGTGGATTCGGTGCAGAAATTTCAAGACATGGTGGCCAGTAATACGTTTAATTTCGATGTACTCGATCCCAGTATGGCCGGGGGAGCGGGCGGCGGTGTCGATGAGGAGGATCATGTTAATTTTGATCCATTGATTAATCACAAAATGGAATTGATTGAAAACGAGGAGGATGTCTTCAAAATGCTCGAAGATGTTGACAAAGAGGCCGAAGAGGTTGAGAAGGAAGTGGTCAAACTTGATAAGGAGGAAACAGCAGAAGACTTCGGCGGTAGTGGTGGCGGTGGTGGTGGCATGGGTGACGATGATGCATATTCCATGGAGAGCGGAAATGATAACGACAGAGATTTAGATTTTGAACCCAATAGCAGTGATGACGATATGCCGCTGGCCCAGAGGGTACGTGGAGCAGGAGCCGGAGGTCACGCAGCTACTACCAGTCGTCGTAAAGGACGCTCCAAACCAGCACCAGCACCCAAGCAGCCCAAGAAAAAGAAAAAGCCAATAGAAGAAGATGAGGAGATGTTGAGCGATGATGATGAATTTACTACTGATACGGATTCATCCGATACCGAAGGCGGCACCTCCAAGGGGGGCAAACCCAAGCGCAAGAGGATACCAGCCGACGAGAGGCATTTGCATCGCATCATCGATTGTCACATTTGTCATCAGAAGTTCAAAAAAGCCATTCGATATGAGGAGCACATGAAATATCACAATGACCTTTTGCCCTTCCAGTGCAAGGTGGAGACATGCAAGAAGGGATTCACCACGGCAAATGGTTTGCGCATTCATGTGGATCATGCCCATACAGAATTATCGGAGGTGCATTCCTGCCCAGCCGACGGATGTGGCAAGACCTTCCCACGTGTTCGTCTCTTGACCTTCCATATGAAGAAGGTGCATAATATATCAAAAGCAGCGGCACCATTGCGCGACTTTCCGTGCACCGAATGCGATACAGTATTCCGTTGTCCCACGGCACTCAAGAAGCACATGTATAAGCACACCGGCGAGGAGCTACCTTATCCATGTAATATTTGCGGCAAGCGTTTTGTCATCAATTCGGCTCTACGTGATCATCTAATGCGTCACGCTGGCATCAAGAATCATGTGTGTCCGTACTGTGGGGTTGGTAAGACTACTCGCCAGGAATGGAATGCCCACATTCTGACCCACACCAAGGAGAAGAAATTCAAATGCCGGCAATGCGATCATGCCTCGCACAATAAACAGGCACTCAGCAATCACGTCAAGGTTGTCCATGAGAAACGCAAGGATTTCGCTTGTCAATATTGTGGCAAGACGTTTGGCAAGTCGCATGCCTGCAAAGTCCATGAGCGCAGTCATACGGGTGAGAAGTGCTGCGAGTGCAAGATCTGTGGCAAAATCTTCCTATGCGATAAGAGTTTGACCAAACATTTGAAGACCCATGAGAAGAAGGATCTACCGCCAGTGGCACCGCCGCCTCCGGCAAATGTTGCTGCTGCCGTGGCCGCCGCCTCCACAAATCAAAATCAAATGCTTAACATTCCAGGGCAAGATCTAATGTCTCTACAAGATGATCCGAATGCAGTGGGAACAGTGGGAGGAGCTGTTGCTCCCCCATTAGCGGCGGTGGTTCAGAAACCGAAAAATTCAAGACGAGTCCAACGCGTGGATATATCCCAATTGGCTGGCACATCAGTAAATCCTATACCCTCTGTATCAGTGCCCTCGTGGTCGCCGCAAGTCAATTTCACCAAGAAGGAGGGTCAACACATCTGTCCTGGCTGCGGGCGTGGCTTCAATAATATTGGCAACATGAAACTCCATTATAAAATCATCCATGAGAAGGTCAAAGATTTTGCCTGTCGTTTTTGCCCCAAACGTTTCTCCAAGGCCCAAATCTTGCGTCATCACGAATGGATTCACACTGGTGAGAAACCATTCGAATGTAAAATCTGTGGCAAGCATTTCCGTCAAGAGACAGCCCTCAAGAAGCACATTAAAACGCATGAGAAACCCAATCGGAGGCATGTCCCTGAGCGTAGTGCACCGGTGCAGTATCATAAGTTGGAACCACCGCTAGATGGTTTCATGGAGCATCGCAACTATGATCAATTTCAGGATCCGGCTGCAGAGCGAGCGGCGGCCACTGCCGAATTGCTGGCTCAACAGCTCGAGGAAAATGAAACGAAGCGAAAGGCAGAAATCGAAAGACGTAAAATTCAAGAGGCTGCCCAGGAGCAGCTGCAGAAGCTGCAAAAGCAACAGGAAATTGTCAAGGCCACCACCTCATATGATGGCTATTATGCCCAGAAGGCCCAAGCTGAGGGCACCAGTGTCGATGCCCTCAAAATTGATCATGTCTAAAAGAAAAAGGACTTCATGGACATGTCGCAATATTTTATAATTAGATTTATATATCGGCGCATATACACCTATATATATAATCCCCCCAGGAAAAAACAAACAAAAAAAAAAAAAACGAAAACACAAAAAAAGTTAAAAGAAATTTTTACTACTTAAGCCTCGAATTGCTCTTGATCGATCCACATCATTTTCAATTGGAAAAAAACTTTTGCAAAACAAAAATCCTAGTGTTAGCATAATAATATTTGACAAAAAAAAAAGAAAAAACAACAAAAATAATTAACAAAAAAAAAAAAACAATCCCTTCGTCAACTGGGACAATTGGAAGGAGCACAGGATGGCTCTTTCTCACTTCACCTCAACAAATCTGATTAGTTTTTATATATAAAGATGGATAAATCATTTTTGCGATTCAATTTGACTTTGAACCCAATCAAACCCCCCCTTTGTCCCTCGCTCCCTTCCCCTACCCTTAACGAGTTTTATGTTTTCCAATGTACTAAAAATACATCTATAATGTAATGTGCTTATTTAGTAATTAATGAAATTATATATAAAATACATATATTAAATATAAAAACAAACGTTTTTTAAAATAATCTATTTCAGGGACCCCTAATAAGGGATATTCGGGGTTTTTTTTTTTTTTGGTTTGCTCACTAAGAAAAGTTTTGAGAAATAGATTTAAATAATTTTGGAATATCTATCCAATAAACCATCCAATTTTAATTTATAACTAATATGCTTAAAAAACCACCAAATATTTTTTTTTTCATTCTGTTTAACTAAAATTAGATAATAACTTTTAATTCATTTATCAAAAGATAGTCTCATGGGAACTCAGGAAACTAACATGGAAAACTCTTGAAAAAGAAATTTTAAATTGCTGAAATTTCTTTTGAAATAAATTGCAAACTTGTTACTTATAATAGTTTTTAGAATTACAGCAACAAAAAGTTTTGTCTGTACGAGGATAATAAGGAAAACTTGCTCTCATTTTCGTTTTATAATTCACAATGTTGAAATTTGTATTCTGAAAGTGAAAATATTTCCACATATATTTAAAAATATTAAATTAAAGGGGATATTTTTTCATGAACACTTGGATCTACATATATAGTTTTCGCAAAAAACATATAAGGCACACGAGAGATAATGAGATAAAAAGGACATGGAACTGGAACTACTTCTGATTAAAGTCCCAAGGTATGCAAACGACGCCATCGGTTGAAACGGAATAATAATGGGTTACATGCAATTTAATTTGCTGAAAATGCTGAGTGGAGTAACCTTTGGATAGTTCAGATAGTGCTGAAATCATTTTATCTGGCGTAATGGCATCGTCTTTGGTTAGCGATTGCAATTGAAGTTCCTTCATGCATTCATCCATTAGCTCTTGCTCAATGTGCTTATCTTCGGCATACTTCTTCATACGCTCTTGGGCCACTGTCATATTTTGGCTAATGAAGTCCACAAGAATTGATCCTGGACAAGTGGCTGGTGTTATGAATTGTCCCGTCGGACTGACCATTAATGGACCAGCCTCCGATTCGACTACAATGGTGAATTCTCTTAATGTTCCGGCCCAATCCTTGGGATACTTTTGTTTGCCCAGATAATCATTGAGGGATGTCGTCACTTTCATCAAGTGGCTAGCATAACCGCGTGCCTGTTGCTTGGGCATAAATTTCCTGCGACCAATTTGTATGCCAAGCAGAACTTGCGATAAAGTCTGCTCATAAATGGGCACCACCTTGAGATAAGCATCATGTGATGGAATATTTTTGATAAAATCCAGCCAATTGCTTAAGACATCTCCTGTGAAGAGCATTACATGACCCTCCAAGCTGATTCCCGTGAATGGGGCAAAAACCACTATACGATTTTCCAAAGGATGCAATTCCTGGCAATGGGTATTGGCCAGACGTTCCAGAGTTTTCAGGCATCCACGATAATGATCTATATTCCAGCCACATTCATAGCGAGCATCGCGCAATTTTAATTTTTCCACCAGAACCTTTTGCAATTTATCAATTTCGGCCTGCAGATTGGCTGTCTCTTTGGAACGCTCTTTGGCCTTGGGCGCGTTCTCCCCCAGCCATGTGGATAGCTCTGGACGTAAGCTGACACGTTCCTGAAATGGGAATCAAAGGGATCAGATTTACAAATTCTATATCATAGAACATATAAATAAGTTAAGTACATTTCTGAATTGGTACTCAAAGTCAGCAAATTCCGAGTTGTAATTGTAATCATAACTAGGTTTATTGACCATACTATCTCCAGGGGCAGCTCCAGCTCCTCCTCCCGCCCCATGAGGAGGTGGAGATGACTTGATGCTCTTTATATATTCCGTTGATAGATTACACGATTCCAAAAGATGCTGTATAAATGTCTTTGGATCTCTTGTGCTATTCCTGTCAAGGCGTATGTGAACCAGTTTGAACGAATCTCTCTTGTCTGCATCGTTGCTTAGCCGCACATAGAATTTTAGAACTTTCGTGCTGTCAGACGCATTATAGCGATAATTACGTTCGTATAAAGCACCCAAATGCTCGCTGAGCAATTTCAGGGAATCCTCATTGGTTCGACGCTCTTCGGGATGTTGGCCAAAGAGATCCGGATGGACAGCAAAGTAAAATGGACGCAGGGCAGTTGTCAAGTCTACAAAATTATTTGCAAGCACATAATTATATCATCTCTTTTATATTATATACAGTTTAGTTTAAGTCACCTTGATTTAAGCAGCGACGCACCATCCATTTTAAATTTAAATTTGTTAATTTTTTTGCGCCACTGAGCCAGACCAGGGCCATGGCCATTATGTAAATGTAGAAGTGGAAGAAGGGAAAAATGACAACAACAAGGGCGAATATGAGCAGCAGCAGCAGGAACAGCTGTGGCAGTTACAGCCGTACACTGCTCTCCGTCCGGAGGTGCCAACATATAGCTGTGGGGCTACCAATTTTTATTTGCACAAAATTTGATTTATAAACACACTCTCCGATCTTATCTTGTGATTAAGTCGATTTTCGATAGGTTTTGCTCCGGGATGTCGATTTTCGATAGGTTTTGCTCCGGAATATCGATTAACCGATAGGTTTTGCTCCGGAATGTCGATTTTCGATAGGTTTTGTTCCGGAATGTCGATTTTCGATAGGTTTTGCTGGTTCCGCGATATTCTTTAAATTTAGTGCTAAGGGTGACTAAATAATTTTTAGTGTGACCAACATTTCGCACAATTTCGACGGCTCGTGTTTGCGGTAGGCAAAAAACAAGAAAACTGCAACAAATAAAATTATTTGAATATAAATAATATTACAAACAAAAACATAATGACTGCTGTGCCGCCTCCCGCAAACATATCCACACTGATGCCATTGGGTGAGTAGTCTAAGCGAAAACCGGGAAATTCCGTGGATGCCGGTTCTGTTATTAATTCTTCTTATTTCATAGAGCTTGTGGACAAATGCATTGGCTCCAGGATTCATATTATTATGAAGAATGACAAAGAAATGGTTGGCACATTGCTGGGATTTGATGATTTTGTCAATATGCTGCTCGACGATGTCACAGAGTATGAGAACACACCCGATGGCCGAAGGGTAACCAAACTGGATCAGATTCTCCTCAATGGCAATAATATAACCATGGTAAGGTACATGTATTATTTATTAAGCTAATAACTAAAGATTTTGTTTTCATTTTGTTATTACAGTTGGTGCCTGGCGGCGATTTGGCCGAGTGAAATTTTCTCATATTTTTGCCAATTAAACATTCTTTCTATATAAACAAATTAAAAGAGCTTGTGTTGTTGTTTATGTTTCTGTTGAGCTTCTGTTAATTTACAGCAGCATTAACAGTGTGTTTGTCTGAATGTTGAACGGGCGCCAGATTTGAAATGTGAAAAAATTTTAAACATGAAATTTGAATTTTGAGAAGGACCCCAAAAGCTGTAAATTTTTGCAAACACGATACACAGTTGCAGAAAAGGGTGATCAAAGTTATAGATTAAATAATTGAATTTTGGTAATTTATTTGGATATTTTAAAATATGCGCCTGCGCTTTACTTGTAATAGAGAGACGGCGTGGTAACAGTCAACATGTGCCATAAATATTAACGGTACTCTCACGCTCCCAGTGTTTGTGAATCTGTCGTCTGCCTCGCGTTCACCCTGTCACCCGGTCGGTCAGGCAGTCGGCACAAAAAATAAAAAAAACGCTATGTGCCCCATTCAGTACGGCATTCTACTCCAACGGAAATAGAACAAACCAAGCGGAAACACGCACGACAAAATATTAACAAAAAAGCCTAAGTAAAAAAAAAAAAGAAACCCCAAAGCCCGAGAGCCGCCGAGAACCCAGAGAAACCCAAATCAAACATGAAAAAGTTTTCCCTTACTGCGAAATCAAATAACTAAAATGATAAGAAGTCTATAAAACATATATGACTAATTGAAATGAAATGTGCAAAGTGTGTATTGTGTGGGACGAAACGAAAGGACTGAGATTCCAGCAAACTGTAGACGCCAAGCGGTGCGGTGGTGCGGCGGTGCGTTTGGTTTACTACTTCTTGATTCTGCTGCTGGCTGTATTCAGCAAACATTTGCTGCCGCTGCCGCTGCCGTGTGGCCTCCACCACTCTTCTCTTTGCGAGCCAAGAATTATAATTTCATGATTATGATGATTGCTGCTTGAAGAAATCAATAGAAGGACAGGGAAATGGCCACGACAACAGGCAAGACGATGAGCAGCAGCTGTCAGAGCATAGCCACTGCAGCAAGTAGTGCTGCCACTACAGTGGCTGCTGTCTCAATCTCTGCCTCGAATGCCACTTCAGTGGGTTCCCTTATAGCGGCGCAACAGCAGCAGCACTCACACCCGCACCAGAGAGGTGAACCCATGTCTCAGCACTATGTCAATGGCACCGGCAGTTTGGGTCGCTTGAAATTTCACAAGAGTCTCGATGCCAGCGATGAGGAGCTTGATTATCCGCAGGTATGTATAGTTTTGGTTTGGCCAATATTACTTTGCCTCGTCTTTTTTTTTAATTGCAATTGTAGCATTCTCTCTAGGGGGGAGCCATTGATGCGGGAGAAGGTGGTTTATTGAGTCATAAATGAGGTCCTGCGGAGTGCTCAATTGAAATTGTCTTGCGGTGGTGGTGGGTTGTGTGGGTGGTTGCTGCTGGTGGTTGATTTTTCCTCTTTGTGTAAATGGTTAGACAAGGGGGAGAGGAGTGAGGAGGCATTGGCTGGATGGCTGACTGGCACTCAGCTGTTTAACCTTTGTCCACTCATCACCATGTCATGCATGCATGTACATATGTATGTATGTATGAATGTGTATTTAAACACACTACATATTTATATATATACATATGTAGGTACATATATATGTGTATGTGTATATGTATGGTTCACGCTTCGCCTGGCAAAAGCAAAAGTTGGCTTATATCGCGCTTCGTCGATCAACTGTTAATAATTCAATGCATTGTGCCCACCGTCCTCCCCAACCGTTCTCCATCTGTACGGTTTACCCCTCCTCAGTGGTTTTCCATGCTGTAGGAAATTGTCACACACACAACATTCAACATTACAGGCCTTGACTTTGAATGAGGCCAATTCAATACTACCATAAACAAGGGGAAAATGAATCTTATTTCTCTGTGTGCCAGCTTTTGACCGATTTACCATTTTATTATCAGATTTCCCACAACATCAAGTAATTGCCTTTTCTTTTATAAGCAATCTGTTCTTTCTTTTATAAGCAATCTGTTCTTTTGAGGCAATCTGTTCTTTATCGATCTGATAAACGGAATATCATTTCAATTTGTCTAAAATTCAAAAGGTTTCCGACATTGTTAGGGGATAATATCACAAAACCTATTTACAGTCATATCTCCATAATTTTAATACACAACATTTCGTAGAAATTACCTTTACATAGGTCATTGAACTGATGTTTGGACACATAAGACACAACAATTGTTTTTTTTCCGGATTATTATTTATCATATTTGAAGTAATAGACAAAATTGGACAGCCTTTGATGCTCGCAGAAAGCATAATTTAAAAGTGACAGCAAAGAGGATGAAAAAATGAAAAGCAGGTCCAGAAAAGGGTCAAATAATTTACGAATTTAAATATCTCAGGCAATAACATTGGAAAGCCAAAAAACATTCCATTGACCCTAAGCTTAAAGGGTTTGATATCTCAGGTAAATTTTCTTGAATTCCTGAGCACATCAGGCATCTCCTTACATTCCCTTGATTACATTCTTGGACAGAGAATCTATTTATCATTGTATTCTTCTTTTAAGCAAATATACGTTCATATATTGATTGTATGTACTATGTAGTCATAGGAACTAAACAAAGTTTATAAAATTGTCTCTATGCAAGAGTGTCTTTCTATGCATATCTTTTATGTTATTTGTTTTCCCTTTTCTTCTTTTTTGTTTTTTTGCCACTTTTACTCTTCTTTTATGAAACATAATTTCAAATCATTTCCATTTCCTTGTCTCGGTTTCTTTTTTTTCCCCCGTTTTCCGTTTTCTGGGGTTTTTTTTAATCTTTTTTAGTAGCCGCATTAAAGAAGCCCGGGAGCAGCAGCGGGAGTCTAACAGCTTTTCCTATGGGCCGCTCGCTTTTTATTACAATTTTACACAATGTACCGTTAATGAAAGCCCAGTTGGTTGTGTGTGCGTGTGTATCTGTGTGCTTGCCATTCGTTTACCCCTTCTTTTGGGTGTAGGGGTTTGGGGTTTTGCCTTTTGGTCAGTGAAAGTGTTTGGCTTCATCGGGTATTCATAGAAATGCTTTCGAACTAAAAGCAGGCAGGAAAGGACTCTCCTTCAAGCAGTCAGTCTGATAGTTGGGCAAACATCATCACCTGGCGGCTATTTGCTGGTTGTGTGCCACATTTTCTGTCTGAATGGAAATGAAAACTATTTATATGTATCTTTTATTAAGGTTTTTCGTGTTTTTTTTTTCTTCGTCAGCTATCGCAATCCACACATATACTGGGTCGTTATAAATCGGAACGTTTCCTGGCTGGCGTCTCTAAGCCCGACGAGGATCGTCGTCGTCGCACTATTATAGTGGAGAAGAAGGGCGATTCATATGGATTCACATTGCAAAGTTATGGCATTCATTATAAACGCGATGAGGAGCTCGAAATGATTACCTATGTCGATTATGTGGAATATGGCGGGCCCGCCTATCGTGCGGGCATGCGAGAAGGCGATGTGATACTCTCAATCAATGGCAGTGATATGGAAAAGGCCGATCATAAGACAATTGTTGAATTTATCAAGCAATGCGATACTAGGATGCGTATGGTTGTACTCTTCGAGGATTGTGTTAGAAAGGTAAGTAAAGATCCCAGCATATCTCCCAAATCTCATTATCTCACTGCTCTTCCAGGTGGATCTTCATATGCGTTATATACAACTACAAAGTATGTTGCAGCAGAAAATGAATGAACTGGAGCGGGTACATTTGCGGGAACGTGAACTACTGGAGGGCAAATGGAAGACACATAGTTTACCGGCACGTAAAAAGCAAAATGCCCATAATAATAATTCACCAAGTGATGCCGAAGGCATTTCACCCACTGAAATGGGTGGTGCTGGTGACATTGGCGGTGCTGGCGATGCTATTTACTATCGTCCTACATTGTCAACAGAAGATGTGCCCAAACAAATGCAAATGGCTGCCGGTGGTATAAGTGGCATCGGTATCAGCGGAGGTGGTGGTGGTGGTGGTGGGATTATACCACCACCAGCTCAATTCATGTTAACCTATCATTATCTAGATCCCACATATCGTTATGTTTTAAGACCACATCAACATCCAGCTGCTGCTGGTAGCGATGACTATTTGGATGCCGTCAGTTTGCAGCGTAGTCAAAGTGATCAAAATCAACAGCAAAGATTCATTTTGCAACGGGCTGAATCTATAGATACGAATACCCCAGCCAGTCAATATCATACGGTGGCAGGGCCAACGACAACAACCACCGGCGGTGGCAAACCACCTGAACCACCACCACGAACTTGTGAGAAACATAAGCCACCGGCAAAGCCACCAAAAATTGAAAAATCCAAAGGATCGAGCAAACATTGCCACAAGGGGCATTCGTGTAATCCATGTTTGGGTCATTTTCGTTGGAAATCGACAGAGAAAACTTCAGCTATACCACCTGGGGCTGGGGCAGGTGGTGGGGATAATGTTAGCTTGGATGCCTATGATTTGGCTAGTCCTTGCTGTAATACTGAATGTGTGCCTACACGTCGACGACATCATCATCATAGGGAGCATACCCACAAGCATAAGCATAGAGAAAGGGAGCGGGAAAGGGAGAAGGAGAAAGTGGAGCGCACAAGACCCAAGTCACAGTCCCATGCCTCACCCAATTCCAATTCCAATGGTGGTGGTGCAACAGCTCCTCATCATCATCATCACCATCATCATCATCAACAACAACAGCAGCAGCAGCAGCCACAGCAACAGCAACATATACACTACCATCCCCAGACAACAACAAATCAATCTCAATCGGGAAGCATGCGTTCACGTTACTTTGATTTGGCATCTGGTTTGGCCAGTCATTGTAGTCTACATTCCTGCACTTCCAGTGAGTTTGCACCAGCCGATTCCACTTCCTATACCACCTCAATAAGCACGGATACATTATTTTGGGATCCTAAGAGTGAGGCAAATTCACGTCAACCATCGACCAAATCAAGGCAGTCATCCTACGACCAACAGCAGCCCCAGACCCAGTCTCAGCAGCCCCAGCAACATCATCATCATCACCACCATCCAATTGGTGCTTATCATCATCGTTATCATGTTATGGCCACTCAAGTCCAACCATCGCAAATTTATCCAAATTTGCCTATGGCCTATGTACAAAAACCCAAATCATGGGATAATTTAGCAGCCACCACTGGTGGTAGTGGAGGTGGTGGTGGCGGTGTTGGTGGTGGTGCTGCTACATTGGGTGGTGCTGCTGCCACTTATGGTTATGGTTATCTTGATACTGTGGCTATTAAACCACCAGTTAAGCTACAAATTGCTCAACAACGACATTCTATGCCACGTATACGCAATCCTTATGGTCGTTATTCCACCTATGGCGATGTCGAAAACTATGCCCCACCACCCACCGAATTTGTGGGTGAATTAACCACAACGACAACGACCACCATTACAGCTAAATCAACGGAGGAGCTACTGACCGCCTGTGATTGTCTAACGCCGCAACAACAGCAGGCATTGAAGGCCGCCCAATATCAATTAAGTCAAAATCAAAAGATGACCCATCAGAATTCATGTCAAATGGGTTATTATTCACATTTACCGAGGCCCACCACAGACGTGGGCACGTCCACTACGACAACCACCAGTAGCAGCAATACCACCACCACCAATAACATGGGACAGCAGCATCATAATGGAGCCGGTGATGTGTCTACTGTCTCAGAGGCCACACGTTTGTAAGGTACAAAGAAAACGAATAGATGAGTCCTCCAAGAGAAGAATAGTCAACCAACCGTCTCGCTCTTCGAATGGAATTTTTGAGTTATGAATGCATTTCGTTTAGTTGGTTAGTTAAATGAGGTGAAATCAAATAATAAAGCAGATCAAGGAAATGTATTTAAATAGTGAATGCAACATTAGTGAACATATGTATATTACAAAAATATTCCATCAAAAATTGTTTGACTAGTGAAATGAATCATAATTCCATTGATAATTGAAATTTCAAGTCAATTTAAACTCTAATGCATTTATTTTCGATTATTTTTTAATTCCTTCTTTAGAAATTCTAGTTTGAGTACTTAGTTAATAATATTCTCAGTCAGTGAACTCATTTGAGTATTTTATTTGAACAACGAATCGTTGATTAATTCACTTTAAACCCGAATTTATTCACTTGTTATATGTACATATACATGAGAAGAAGTTTCTTAATGAATCAATTCTGAATTAGTATTTACCCAAATATCTTTCATAATAGAGGAGATAAATCTTTAGATTTAGTAAGTTTTTGGATTGGTATAAAGGAAATGAACTGAAACACATTCAATTTTATGTAATATTAATGCAATGAATATCAACTGAAACGTTGCTGAAGAATTTACAAAATTGAATGGATATTAAATTTACGAATATAGCAATTAAATTGTATAAAATGAATATGAATTATTTCTGCACAAGTTTTCAAATCAATTCAAATTTCATACTAATTATTGCACTGTGCACTGTGAATACCAAATGAATACCAATTCGAATCGATTCGTTTAAGCATAATATTAATTTTCATATTTAGGTAAAATTCTTGTGATCATTAAAAGGATAAATTTAGTTAAATTCATTAAACTATATATAAATTATTCAATTCAGGGTTTTGAATGCATTCATATTTCAAAATTCCATTCGATAACTAGCAATGTACACATCGAAAAAAAATAAATAGAACAACTAAAACAAGCCAAATTTTTAAAAAGAAAAAACCAAATAACTATATATATATATATATATATATGTATAACTTACTAGATTTTGATTTTTCGTTTAATTTAAAGACTGATGCTATGCGCGTAAAACATATAGTTTGTATTGAAAAAATGAGAGGGAAATCTGGTGTCTATATAATAACAATGATAGTTAGATGATTATATACATACATACATACTTATGTATATATGCACCATATATACATACATATATAAAAATATATATATATGCAATTACATACATATATGTATAATTATTGTATACTGTATCAGAACAAAAAGAAAAACAATGTAATTTATTTCATTGTGATAGTGTATGAAAAAAATGAGCAGAGCACTAAAAATCGCAACATTTTTAGTCGCAATTTAAACGCTTTTATGTAAAAGAAAACCAAATCTCAAAAAAAAAAAAAAAAAAAAAAAAAATAAAAAATGTGTTCATGTAGTAAAAAAAAAACCAAATGCTTTTTCCAGGATCTTCAGCGATTCGCTCGATCTTTGAAATGTGTGGTAATTGTGGGTAAACGATGTGACCATAACGAGAGTCCTTCGCTACTTGGGAAGACAAATAAGCGCATGCGCCAAATGTTGGCGAGTGACAGCTGTTTAATACATAAAAAAGGCTTCTCCTTCGATTACCTTGCCGTCATAAAAACGATATGAGAAATAAAAAAAGTACGAAATGAAGATTAAGTAATTCTGCAATTATTTTTTAAATATAGACTTATTATCTGTATGATGCAGTGGCGGATCCAGGAAATAGAATCGCTTAAAATTTACTCACGAAAGTTTGCAATAAACATTGTAGATTTCGCATTTCTAAACAAGTAAAGTAAATTTAGCTTTATTTGTGCTTTAGAAACGCTTGCTCAATGCAGTTTTAAAGAAAGAATAAAACAAATAAACTCTTTGGCATACTTTGGGGTTTGATTTTTTCTTCTTTTTATCATCCCTATATCCGCCTATGATCGAAGGAGACAAACCACTGCATCGTTTCACATGACCATGAAATGAATTCGCATGCCAAGAAAGGGTTGACTGACATCATTAGAATGAAATATTTAATTCATGGAGTTTCATTTTGTTGGTGGTGACTTTTGCGAAAGGACTCCCTTCTTTTTGGTTTAACGGTAGTACTTAAATTTAGAAACAGCTGTTATATAGATGGCGTTACTGTGAAAAACGGCCCTCTGCCGTTGACTTCTGGCAGCAAAAACTGTCAGTGGCGCAAAAAAAATCAATATCAACCCCCAACCCAACCAAAGCGAAAGCCAAACCAACCAACCAACCAACCAACCTCTCTCTTCCATCAGAAAAACCTCCTCGTTAAAAATGTAAATGCGAAAAAATTCAATACTGTGCAGCCATACGCGACGGTCGACCAACGACCAAAAGTGTTCTACTTCATACAATTTACTCACAAAGAAATAAAAAAGTTAGCTAAAAACAAAAAAAAAAATTTAATAAAATGAAAAGAGAAAATCAGCATAGAAAATTTAATCACTAATCACAAAAAGGCAAATGTTTGCAAACGCTGACAACAACAACAACAACAACAACAACAACAACGACAACTAACCAACAAAAAAAAAAAACACAAAAAAGCTAAAGAAAAGAACGCTAACAAATTAGCAAATTAACAAAGCCTTTTACCGCCAGGCAAACGTGGTAGTAAACGAAAATTTCGCGCAGGCAAAACCGGCAAACGACGAAACGACATACAAAAAATAAAACGAGAATAAAGGAAACGAAGAAACAAAAGAGGAAAAAAAACAGAAAAAAATAGAAAAGAAGAAAGTTGAAAGAAAGGGGAGCCAAAAAAAAGAAAGAAAGGACGAAAGAAAGCTGAGAGAAACGACGTGTGGCGCTATCCCCCTCTATCTCTCTCTCGCTCTTTCTCTTTCTCTCTTTCACTCTCTGTTTCTCTCTCTTTCTCGCGTAAGACTTCCGCCAAACATATGTCAAGTGCACTAAGTGTGGTGCACAATTGCTGAGGCTACAAAAAAAAAAAAAGAGAAAAAGAAAAAACGGCTGCACCTTTCAACCTTCCACGCAGCAGTGGCGGGCGGCAGAAGCAATAGTGCACCTCCACAACGGCGGCGGTCACGGTGACAACAGCAGCAACAACAACAACAACTAGAAGGACGGAAAGAAACTACAACGGCTCGGCGTGGCAAGGCGTGGACAGAAACAGAGACAGGATTCGAATTCGCAATAGGAACAGAAACAGGAACAGGAACAAGGACGTGGATAACAGCAACGGCAACGGCAACGGCAGCAGCAGCAGTAGCAGCTGGCAATATTTGCTAGCGTTGGTGAAGAGGAGGAGGAGGCTGTGAGATAGTGATTACTTGGTCCTTTATCCTTTTGTTGCTACTGTTGTTGTTGCTGTTGTTGGGGGAGGCGGCTGCAGCGGCGGCGGCAGCGACGACGGTTACAACAACAATGATAAGGTAAGTCAAAACCAATCAACCAACTAACCAATCAACCAGTTCAATGGTTTGTCTACCTCCTTTACAAAAACAAAAATTCCATTTTAATATCTTCTGAGGAATTCCAAACAATTCTAACGAAATCCATCAAAACGGTTTCCATTTCCAAAATATCAAGGTATTTGCACATTGCCAACCGTCTCTCTCTCTCTCTCTAGCTTCTACACCTGCCCCCTGCCACCTGTCTCCTTACCTACATTCATCATCTATACCCCAAAGCGCACATGAATGTGAATGCAAGTGAGAATCGAAGCATCCATTTCAAATGGAGGAGGTCAACCATAAATGAAACTTTAATGTTGAATGAATGCCATTTTGCTATTTCCTTTTTTTGCATTCAAATTTGTAATTGTTGATTGAAACGAGTTCTCTTGTTGATTATCTGTAATTGAAAATATCTCGTACTTGTTTTCTATTTCTCAATTCTATTCAGGTTTGGAAATGGCATATATGAAATTCTATAAGCTTGGTTCTTAATTGTACTTCCGATTTATTTTCTTTCACTCTTGATTTGACCAAATTGTCAATGGATTTTTATTTCGAGTTTTACCTTGATTTGCTGTTTTCCATTCTCCTCTCCTCACAGCCTTTTTAATGCTTGATCTCGCAAAAATTGCCAATTAAATGCAAAATGTAATTTGCCTCAAGTGAAAAGCAGAAAATATCGAGAGGAAAAAAAAAACGAAAAAAACCAAAAAAAGGCAGAAATTTGTGAAATGTCCGAAGGCCTGGTCAAAAGTTTCTTTCTATTTTGTTGTAGTTGCTGTTGCTTCAGCTACTGGTTGGTTTGTCTGACATTCACATCCTGTCTGTAATATGCTGTAGAGACAAAGTTTCTTTCTTTTTTCTTTTTTTTTTCTGATTTTCTTCTTCTTCTTGGTCGTCGTCATCGTCTTCTTCTTGGCCGTTGTCATTTGTGATATGATGTGTGTAGTGTGGAGCATCAGAAAAGCTCAAATTTAATATATCTACCCAATTGTTTAAACCAAAAAAAAAAAAAAAGAAAAAAAAAATACTGAAGCAACATGGAGAAATGACAGGAAGAGTTTATGAGCTGGAGTGAGGTTGATGTCAGTGTGGCCCAGTCAGTCAGCCAGTCAGTTGGCAGACAACTTGAAGTTTTGTTTAGCGGATGTAGTAGGAACAACATCATTATCAGCGTCAAAATGCCATTAAATGTGTAGCCTACAATGCCTTTGAAGGATTATATAGTACTACAACCCGCCCGCTCTGTAGCAACACCCGAATACCCTATAGCCCATCCTCCTACACACTACAACAAAACCCCCCCAGATTCCCCCCTCGGTCGGCAACCCGGCTTTAATGCTTGCTTGTTTACTCACACGCCAAAAACATTAAAAAAAGGACAAAAAAGTGCTCTTGGTAAGTCCTAGATATCGACTTGCACATACTCTTATTTCAATTCAAAAATTCTTAAAGTATATACACATTAAAATATATATTGTTTGATGTCTTAAATATTTGTTTACTCTTTCCATGCATTTATATACCCGTTTCTTGTGTAGGGTATAGAAATGTGGAAAAAAAGTGCAGCTTTGTCAAATAGCAAAGAGCGCGCGGAGTTACAGTTGTTGTTGTCGTAGTTGTTGCTGTTGCTGAAGAGCGGGCATTGAAAATATACTAACACACACACACACACATACCCCTTCTTCCCTTACTCTCACACCAATTTCTCTTATTCACTTCTTTCTCCTCCCATGAGTCTCTATCTCTGTCACACTCATTTAGACATACATGCAAAACGTCTGGCGCTGAGCAAAGTGCGTTGCATACTTTTTTTGCGCGCTTTTGTTTACTGGGATTTTTGCTGTATGTAGTTGTATACACACACACACACACACACACACACACACACACACACAACCCATCTACTAACTCATTCATGCTTGTTGTTGTTGCTGTTACTGTTGTTGTCGGTTGTCGTCATCATCGTATTGTCACATAGGCAACAACAACAACTACTGCTGCTTACTACAACAAACTACAAGCAATACGCACACACGCAAATGCAGGAACAAAAAAACACACACACACGTCAGTAGTAAAAAACAAAAAGTAAAGAGAAAGCAGCAAGGAAGCAACAAAAACAAGAAATACAAAAAAAAAGGCTGAGAGTAAAGGAAAAACCGTTTGTCACTACTACTGGCTGTCTGCCAGGCGACAAAAATGTCCTTGCCTATTTACATCTTTTTTATTCGTCTATATATGTGCTTTTAATATTCGTATTCCGATGCAAATCAAGACAAAAGCTATATTAATTTCAAGTTATAGGCAAATTCATCATAGGTAGCAATTATAAGAGAATGTAAAAACAATGTTTATTTTAAACTTACCAATTGTTGAAAACATTTGCTTGCGCCCCAATGAGTTAGCCTGTAAAGGAAAAAGATTCTTATTTTAATCATTGAAAATTAAACTATTAGGATACTAAATAAGCCTTATTAATAAGTGATTATACAGTAAGTTTTGACGTTAGTTCTTCCTGGCCTTAGTAAACAATTGAACAAGTTAGTTGATTTTCAAGCTCTCAAAAGTATGCTAAGCAGAATTTACTGAAACCAAAAACTGATTTAAAAGGTTACCTAGAACAAATAAAAGAGCAGCTGACACCAAGAGGCATAGAGTGATCCTTTTTTATCACAACATAATTTTAAAGGTTTTTTTTTTTTAAACAAATGAAATTTGTTACACTTGTGTGCTGTCTCAATTTAACTATATGTTTGCCGTCTGTGTGGGTGGGTGTGTGTGTGTGTATAAGTTGTCTGCGTTGGCGTGTGTGTGTGTGTGATGTTGGAAGGGGGAGGGGGCCACGAAGAGGGGGTGTTAATGAGCAGTGGCAGTGGCAACGACTTTGCTTCTGCCTCAGTATTTGTGTTTCTTCATTTCCGGTTTCCACATGTTGACATGCTGATGATGTTCGGTTAAGTTCTGCAGCTGCTCATCATCATAATGATGAAGTCAGCGGCAAAAGCAACAGAAGCAGCATCGGCATTAGCGGCAACGGCAGCAATAGCAGTTTTGCCTTTGTTTTCCCCCATGTCCGTCCTGTCTGCTTTCCAGCCTACCAGCCTGCCCGCCTATGTGGCGTATGCGTAATTTTCATATTATGTAATTTTAACGTGTTAAATGGAAACTTAATTTGATTAAAGGGCGCCATAAATATGCCAAGTGACGGTGACGGTGACTGTGACGCATTATATGGTGGATGGACATCATGGATATGGATGAAACGCAGCTTCCTATTTCCCCAACCAATCATCCCCTCTGGTTCCCCACCGTCCACTACTATATACTTATCAGCCCTCCGAAACTGTTGGCTGGCTGGCTGGCTGACTGGTTGGGCTGCTGTTGATGAGCTCATATTGAAAGTTTTTTTTTTGCTTTTTTTCGTGGATACTGAACCGACCCGACCCGACCTAGATTTGTCCAAAAGCCAAATCAATGTGGTCGCTGTGGCGCCATTTGCCTGAACCTTTTTGTGCATTTTCTTCTCGTTCGTTGTTCGTCTTCTTCTCTTCCTCGCTCTTCTCTTCATATCTATTCTCTCATATTTTTGTTGTTGTTCGTAGTTCAAATAATTTCACTTGGCCGCCACTTCGGGCGTTATTAATTGAGCTTTTGATGCATATAGTTGTCCATCCCTTTGCCAATTTTTCCTTCCTTCTCCTCCCCCGTGTCCCAGCTCACTCTACTCCATTTTCCGAGAATAACGATTGTCTTCCACAATTCCATTCATCTGATGATGGGGCACTTAAAAGGCTACATATAGTATAATTGTTTTTTTTTTTTGTCTTTTTCTTTCTTTTTGTTTCAATCAAATTGAAATTTTAATTGCATTTGGTTATGAATTCGGTAAGAATTGTATACCGCAAATGGTGACTAAAAATCAATTCACTTTGGTTATCATTTACTACTTAAAAAGTGCAATAAGAATAGGAATTTGAGTGTTTTTTTCTTTAAACAGAAGTTCTAATTGCACTTAAAACAGAGTATTGCTTAGTCGTTTTACATATTCATTGATTGCATGGCCTTTTGCGACAAAAATTGAATGAACCGACGCACATGAATTCTATGTGATTTATGTGACATAAAAATTAAAAATTTAAAAGAGAGGAATGAGGCTTAGGAGGGGCAATTCGGAAAAGCCGCATAGGCATATCATTTATTGTATGCAAAGTATCAGCAAGCAGCATCGTTGACATCATCATCATCGTCGTCATCATAGTTATTATCCACGTCAACAATGGCCCAACGAGCCGCCTGAATGAGTATCACAAGTGGTTGAGGAGACTGGAATGATGGACAGGGTGATGGGGAGAGTTCCCCTCCTTTCTTCCAATAGATACATTAGATTGAGATAGAGAAATTGCATGATTCAGTCTGTTTATAGTTTTTGTGTTTGTTTTTTGTTTTTATGATGAGCCAAGCGTCTGGATTCAATCCGCTCCTTTACTCAGTTAGTATGCCAAGTGTTGTCTGACAGTGAAGTGACTCAAAACAAACTAAGCCAACGATCTAGATTCCAATATTGGTATCTAATATATTTTATTTTGTTACCTTTTGTTGCAGTCAAACCGATTTACAAACATAACACATTGCGGTTGGCGGTTGAGAAGAACACGGCATGGTGAAAATGGAATCCACTGAAGAACAGGATAGAAAGTTGGTCTTGGAGTTTTGCCATTTGCTAGAGAAGTCCAAACAGCTGTTCAATGGACTAAGGTGAGCTTTCCGTAATCAAGTAACTACTAAGTATCTCTTAACACTTTTGTAATAATTTTTTTGTTTTTATTTTTTTTTTTTTTTTTTTATTATTATTATAGAGATCTACCGCAATATGGTCACCGGCAGTGGCAGGCCTATTTTGGACGCACCTTCGATGTCTATACAAAATTATGGAAATTCCAGCAACAACATCGTCTGGTGCTCGATTCAAAATATGGATTGAAACGCTGGCAAATTGGCGAAATAGCAAGCAAAATTGGACAGCTTTATTATCACTATTAGTGAGTAACTAACGAATGTTCTGATCAATATCATTAACAAAGATTAATTGATATCAATTTAGTTTAAGAACCAGCGAAACGAACTACCTGAATGAGGCGTATCAATTTTATGCGGCAATACGTGGTAGAGCTTATTACTCTCGTGCCGCCAAAGAGGATAGACCCGATTTGATGGTTAAAAAATTACGTTATTATGCCCGTTTTATAGTTGTCTGTCTGCTGCTCAAGAAAATGAAGCTAGTGCGAGAGCTGGTCACCGAATTGGAGAAGCAAATTCAAGAGTATACCAACACGTAAACACACACACACATTTAAAAGAGAACCAAAAAAAAAAAAAAAAGAAAAGGTTCTTTTAGTTGATTTTGTATAATAATTTCGTTCCTTTTCGTTTCCCATCTTTTCCAGTTACGAGCCGGAAGATCATATGGAATGGTCTTTGGTTTTAGAAGAAATTAAAGGATTCATTAAAGCCGAAGCGGCTGTGGCCGTTTTACATGCTGATTCTAATCCCATTATATTATCACACAGGTGAGTCGTTCATGGCAGATCTCTCATCGAATAAACGTCAATATAGCCCGTGCTTTCGTCGGCGGAGAAGGAGTTTGGAGAGCTTGTGGGGTTATTTGTTTGTCTTTGTGTATCTATGTATAAACTCTCTGGGTAGCTCTATTCTGTTGTTTTTGCGTAGGTATACAAGTTTTTCTTCAGTTCTCCTTTTTAAATTTTTCTCTCTATGTGTATTGTGTATTTATGTATTTTATTTTATGTTTGTGCTTATCACAGAAGACTTGAAACACCAAATGAAAAAAAGAAAACACTCACTGTTGCCATTTCAACTATTTATCACGCACTTCTCCATAAATCCCCCCTCATCATCACAACCAACTCAAATTCACAATTCATTACCATTATCACAGCAATCACAAATATTACAAACTACAAGGTTTAAAAAATACAGGCAATGAAAGCAAAATTCTAAAATTCATGGTTGTTAAACAACGATGCTAAAGAAAGCCTCAATATTATGAATCTCGCAGAAGTCCTTAAACTCGAGAACCAAAATTTCAATAGGTCATACAATTGTATTTTTTTCCAAATTGTCCAAATTCTCTTTTTAAATGCTTCAACCAGAATATGATCTAACTTATTTATGTCTTTCATAAAGATTCAACTTGCCGTATTCTATTCGACAAGGATCTAAAATCGATCAAAAGAAGCAAACTTCATAAAGATTCAAAAACTATATAATTTTCCAAAAAATCATTGCGTCTGAGAACCGTTTAATATTTTGTTCTTATCGGTTTAAAAATTGCCGCTTCACTGCCTGTTTTTTTGAACATGCCACAATAACAAAAGGAACGTTATCATTTCATGTGTTGCTCCCCCCCAAACAATTTTTCCATATCACACCATACCACCCACCAACACCAACACCAACACCCACACCACCACCCACCACCCTACCTACCCTCGTGTGTCACCTCATTAGTGCGCCACATTCTCAATTCTTCTGTGAAAGCACGGGCCCCCGCTATAAGCTTATGGATCAGCACAACTACCAACGACTGATGAATAGTGGTTCCGGTTCTAGGTTATCCCCACTCACAACACCGCCGTGCGAACGTTCACCGCACATGACGCTGAGTCTGCAAGAAATTCTCATTGTGGGCTCGGCATGTGAGCAGGCGAAATTTTCCGAACTCACAATGGATATGTTTCGTATGCTGCAAACCCTGGAACGTGAGCCAACGGAATCGGCAACAAATCCTTTAAGTATGTCACATGGTATGCATGGACATGATGCTAGTCCGGCAGCAAGTCGTATTCCACCATATGGTGTGCCCGGTTCAAAGGGTTATTTGGAGAATGGACGACATTATCGTGACAATCCGCATAAATATTTACTATACAAGCCATCGATAAGCCAACTGTTGGTGTTTTTGGCCAGCGGTTTTAAGGAACTGCCATTGGGTGGAGCTCTGCTATTGTATATGTCGGCGGATGGTTGTTTCTCCACCACCAAACATCCAGAGGATTGTGAGTTTGGTTTTTCAAAAACAAAAAAATTACATAACGTTGCAAATTGAGCAAAGATTAGCTAACATATGGTTTCTCTTATTAAAACATTTTTGTTACAGATGGTTATGAACTTGGTGGCCTGGCCACTAGTGTTAAACGGGATAGTGTCGATGGCGGCGGTTTGTCATGTCGGGGCAAATCGTATAAAGAAAATCATTGCCTTTATCCTGGTGATCTGTATCCGTTCACACGACGTCCCATGTTCATTATCATCGATTCGGACAATTCGTTTGTCTTTCAGCATATCCCACGTTACTTTGGACAACCTTTGGTAATACTCATGTCACCGCAAGATGTGCCGCCCGCTTTTCAAGGTAAACTTTCTACATTTACTTATGATTCTCAAGTACTTATGCCTTTAAAGACTCAAAAGGGGTCACACTTAAACGTTCGATCTATTGTCATTAATGTTTTGATGTATGTTTCTTTTCCTTTAACAGCCGATGTTCAGCATCATGGTTCGTTATTTACTTTGTTCCTGCACTCCCCGCTCACGGCTCTCTGTTATATATGCAATGTCGGTGATGTACCCATACATCATTGGGAACGTTGTCAAACCTATGTGGATCGTTTCATAACAGAAGCATCGCGTCTGGTAACGCGTTGCCGCATCGATGAAATCGAACAGGGCATTGGTTTTATAGGTAAGTGAACTTTGAACAGTTCCTAAAACATATGTTTTGGTCTTGGATTGTGTATAATGACACTTTGCTTTTTCTTCTACCCCTTTCCACCATTTAGACTCCTCTTATGTTCAGTTCTTTGGTGATGATTTTCTACGTACGCTCATTTTACGTTTTGTCTTCTGTGATGTGGTATTACGTTTACATCGTGGCTTCCGTGGACGCCATATGAGGCCACGATGTGAACCGCAATTACCGGCAAATGAGCTGCTGGAGCATCCATCGTTATCACACATTATATTTCAATTGGCATCGGCACTCGATGTGCGTGGCCATTTCTCTGAGGGGCCAGAGTGCGACTGATGATTTTTATTTCAACTACTACTGGCCATAATTGGAGTTGTTCTTCTTCTAGTCATAATCATTCTGTTCGGCTATACGATGAGGCAGCAGTTAAATGATCAGATCATTTCAATGTACTACTACTTTCCGTTCAGGCAGTGTTCATTTTCGGTGTACAAAATGGTTTTTGAAGCATGGAGTTGATTCGATATATATATATATACATTTTTAAATATATACATATATATATACATATATATATTTTTTTTTTTTTAAATTTAACTAAACATTTAAAGAACAAAAACGAAAAAGGAAAAACATTATATAATACCAATAGAAACATTTATATATATATATATATATAGATATAATATATGTATGTATATGTATATATGTGATAAAATATATGTGTATATCAGGACTGTAAAGCGATCTCTGCAGTTCAGGTATATCTTTATTTATTTATATACATATATACATATATATATATATGTAAGTATAAATATATTTATATATACATAATATGCCTATACATAATAATAATAATAATCAAGTAGCTAGATTTTCTTATATAGTGCGTCGCGCAATGGAAAGGTCCAATGTTAGTTGCTTAGCATATACCTAAATATAAAATAATTAACTATAACAAAAGCAGCAACAAACCACAAAACAAAATATATATATGTATATATATATATAAATGATATATACATATATATGTATATACATATGTGTATCTAAAAACATGTCAACAAACAAAAACTGCCAAAGAAAAAAAAAAAAAAAAAAAATAAAACATACAAATGAAAAAACCAAGTGAAAGATGATAAAAATCAAATTTAGTTGAAACACATTTTTTGTAAGACAAAAGGCAAATTTTTTTCATAAGCAGCGGAAAAGGTAACAAGTTTTAGCTTTTATACCAAACAAATATATATATATATATATATATATATATAAATGATATGATATGATATAAACACGACACACTATATAAGAAATGCATTCTTTTATGCATTAAGCACTGGGAGCTGCAACATCGTTGCCTGTTTCAATCGATCTTGAACCGAAGCCAAGGCAAACATTGGAAGTTGCAGCCCTTCTCAACACAAAGCTCATATTAAAACCAAAAAACAAATGAAAAAACGAACAAAAAAACAAAAATATTGTACGTATTGTATGTATTATTATGGCTTAAGCCAAAACTGCAAAATGCACTACTTATCTGGGGGTTGGGGATTCAATGTTCGACAAAATCAATGTTATAAGACTCAATTCAAATACTCTGCTATACTCCAAACCATTATGGGATATACTTTTTAAGCCAATTTTTTTTTTTACCATTACCCCAGGCAAGCAGTTCATTTTGCAGTTTTAGTTTGGACACAAACGATGACTGAAAGTTACTGTTTCATTAACAAGTTTAGCAAAAGAAAAGAAATCCCCAATAAAGGAAAAAAAACTAGTTAAGAGATGATTAAATAAGAAGCAACAATATATATATATATATAAAAATATATTTTGCGTATGTTATAATTATCCTTACAATAACAAAACAAAAAAAAAAAACAAAAAACAACCACATTTTATACGACAAACAAATTTATACTTAATAGAAACATTTCCAATCAATCATAAAAAAACATCATGAGAAATGGTTTCTCAAATGCTATGTGGAATGAAAAGTCGTGAGTGCTCGATTCGAAAACTTCGTTTCGTTAACTCCAATTGTGGTCGATGAATTCGGTTAACTTATCGCAGACTTGTGACTTTTTATTTCATGTAGTAATACTTCAAAAACAAAACAAAACGAAAACGAAATAAATAAATAGTTGCATATGAGACATACAAACAATATGATACATATATATTTCAAAATAGTTGAATGCAAAACGAAAACAAAAAACACTAAACAAAAACCAAACAAATATATATAATTTACTTAAAAACTACAAAAAATAAAAATATAGGAATTTTTTTTATTTTTTAATAAAAAAAATGAAACATTAAATTCGGAAAACCGGATGTTTATATACCCTTGCAGTTCTATGCCAGGCTCTACATTTAAAAGACTCTCCCCCATGCCCTTTTCCCCTTTCCAAAAACCTCCATATGATGTACGATTAAACAATCATACACAAAAATTACTTAATAAACATTTTTGTTTCCCTCACATCCTTTCTAAATTCTAAATTCTTGCCTTAGCTTTTGTTATCCCTCTCCATGCCGAGAGATTTTGTGGCCCAACTTTTGGATCTATTGCAAGGGTATATAAAAAAAAAAAAAATAACTTTAACAAATGAAATTCTATACAAATTGCAGCAACCGCCTAATAAATTTAATTATTTTATTCGAAATTCCTAATTCGCTTTGTTGGAAAAAATAAGTAAAAATAATAAAAACAAAAACCCTAAGATTAAAAAAAAAAGAAAAACCAATAATGAAAAATGTTACATAGCTTTTCCAAAGAAACAAAAATAAATTGTTCATTTTCATTTTTCTTTTCCTGTACATATATTTCTCTATATTCTATTCTAATGTTAAAAGAACCAACCAAAAAATAACAAACAAAAAAAAAAAAAAAGATATGAAACAAAATTTAATGAACAAATTTCATTCAGCAGCCGCCGCAGCTCAGTAAACATTTGTTTTTATCTTCGATGAAAATTGCATTTATAAAATAGCAAAAAAGTAAAAAAAAAAAAAAAAAAAAAAACAAAAAATGAACAAATTTAAATACAAATCATTAACAAATCAATCACGATTAAATCATTAATCACTTAAACGAAAGTAAACGAAATGCCCACAAAACAATGAAAAAAGCAACATTAAGTATCATAAATGACATTCAGTAACAGCAACAACAACAACACACACCGTCAAAGTCACAAAATAAACATTAAACATTAAATAAATTTAGCAACAAATAAAATTATGACAAAAAAAAAAAAAAAAAAAAAAACCAAAAAAGCTAAAAAAAAAAAAAAAACGAAAAAAGATCAAATGAAACGAAAGTGAAAGTGTATGACAGTTTGTATTGAGTAATAAGAATAAAGCACACGTTTGAAAAGAAACAAAACTCTATTACTAAATATTCTATTTACATATAGACAAGGGGGATGGGGGTGGGAAGGTCTTTGATCCTTTTTTATTTTTTAAAATCAAAAGGTGTTCTTAATGTTAAATTTAAAAAAAAAATCTTTTCGAAGGTAATTAGCACACTTAAGTATGCAATACGTAGGCGAAGTATCCTTTCCTGTGTCACTACGTCTACTTGGCGAATCACCTATGCATTAAACATTTCTCTTAGACAACTATCAAAAGCACATGACATTCCAAAAATGTTGTAGACTCTATGAAAAAGGGTTTTCTTGACTGCTAGATAGAAAAAAGCCTTGCATAAAAAGGATAATGGAATAATGAAGGACTTTAAAAAGGTAAAAAATAAGATTTTACCATAGTTTGTTTATTTAATCAATTTGGCAGAGTAATTTTATATTACGTATAGCTCTAATACATAAGTATGTATTAGTATTATTTGCAATTTTCATACAAAATTGAAAATATATTTTTGAAAGAGTGTTAAAACCAAGACACACAGAAACGAGTCCATACTCGTCAGTGAAAGATAATTGTTGATAATTGTTCTTCAATCCAATCGAAATAATAAGGCAAACTAATGAAAACCAGGGCTTGTCCATGACCTAAAGGCTGCAAATTATTATTCGGTCCACCCACAAAACCGACAACGAAATTTGAATTATTCGCATTGATTAAAGCACCTCCCGATAGAAAGTGGAGATGTTCGTGGCTCCTGTTATTAATGCCACAGAGTAACGAAGGTGTGGCAAAAATATTAGTTATATACTTTTTACATTCACTAGACGATATGATTTTCAGAGAAGAACTATGAACATTTGCTGGCTGCCAGTTGGTTATATTCAACGTAAGATCCGTTAAGCTGTCGTCCTTTAAACGTTTGTAAGGCAACGTGACTGGAGAAATGCTCTTAGTAAACATCATATCTGTAGGCAATTTAATTAGGGCAATATCGTTAAGCAGAGTTACATTCTCTAGATGCCTAACATGCACATAATTCTCATGTATGATTATATATTTGGGTATATTAGGCAATGATATAGTTTGCCATTCTGAACTTGAGACACTGCGATCTATTATTGCAAAATCAATGGTAATATATTCTCTGCAATTAAAAAAGAAAGACCATTTTCTTTAAAAAAAAATCCGAATATTTTGTTTTACGTCAACTTACTTTTTGGCATCAAAGCAACTGGCTGCTGTTAATATGGCATTTTTAGTTAATATAGTACCACGACACCCTTCTATATATACCTCATGGGGTAAATCCTGCACATCGAAACTTTGTAGGCCCTCTAAGACCACACTGAGCAATAATATTTGAAGAAACTTCATTTTCAACTAACTCAAATGACTCTTAAACCGTCTTCTTTTATACCCAATGTGAGGCTAAAACACTTTCACCACGTTTTGTGTACTTTATCATGTTGTCAAGTTTATAAGACTTCAAATGAATCGATCTATAAGTTTTGTATCAAGAATTACATATTTTTATGACTTATTGCTTTGAAAATTCATTATAAATACGATTTGTGTGTGGGTGTAAAAATCAATGGTTGTAATTCAGTTTGTTATAAGTTTATTGTTTTTTTCTTAACCCAGTTTTGTTACAACATATACCCACGCATTTCTTTGGGATTAAACAAAATTAAAAAGGTTTATCGTTTTCCCTTAGTCATTTCGGTAATCCAATCTAGAAATGACGAGACACGCGTGAATATATCCGGGACTTTCATAAGGCATTTTTCATCATAACCGTGTGACACAATTCCAATTAATGTACGGGAACCATCATCTAGAACCAATGGACCACCTGAATCACCGCGACAAGGTAAACCATTCTTAGATTCGATGCATATAAATGAGCTCAGCACAAGTTTTTTGGCCCCATTTTGAAGTTGATGATTCCATTTGATCTCGCATTGCTCGTTGCTAATGACCTTAGCCCTTTGATATTGAAGACTGTCACTTGCCTGCTGCTTGCCAGTTAGTCCCCAACCAGAGAAAATTGCTGTTCTATTGGTGTAGTCATCATTTGCGTCTGATGGCAATTTGATGGGTTGTATCAATGTATTGAATTTTAATTGTCTGGGCAACTTTATAAGTGCAATATCATTAGCCACAGAACGACGATCGAACTTGCTGTGTACTCTAATGTCACTTATATTAACGGCAATTTCCTTGTTCGCCGACATTTTTGATCTGCCCAGAAAGACAGAAACTTTTACTCTAAGAAAAAATAATACTTTTCAACTTCAGCACACGACAAAGATGCAAAAATGTATAAGCTTTCTTACAGTTTAGTATCTGGTTCTTGCATACAATGGGCAGCTGTGAGTATCCATTGGGTATTCAAAATACTTCCACCACATAAGCTTACATCGTTTAATGCAATATTAAAGTAACTAATTATACCCACTTGATAGGGTAATTGTCTTTCTTTGGCTCTCAAACCGTTCATTATGCGTAGATAACCAAGGCTATGACTACAGCAGATACTCGACAATAATGCGATGACTGCAAGAGAATGATACATTGTAAATAAATAACTGAGCCATAAGTTAAACTCTTTTTATATATATGACAAAGAAATATCCTCTAGCAAAAGTCGTGCTTTGCTATTTATTAAAAAGTTTTATTATCCAGTCGTGTGATGGGTTCACTTCTAGTTAAATATTCGTGTATTTTCTCTACCCTTTCTAAAAGGGTCCATCAATTGAGTTTGCAGCACAAAACATCTTCAAAAACATTAAATTTTAGATTTATAATGTATGCTCCCCTTATGGTTTACGAGTACAAAAGGTTTTTACTCATAATTCACAAAATTTGTGGACTAATAATCACTGACCATTCAATTAAGTGTATTTACTTTGAATATGATAACTTGCATACATTTCCATCCGCCGGTTAATTACAACTTTACGAAATGAAGTAAACGATTCATTATTTTGATAACATCAAAATGCAATTTTATTTATGTATAATCACAAGATAATGTTTAAGTGTTTTCACATTTTTGCACAAAGGTCACTTTTGAGGAAATACGACACCGAACTTGTAAATGATCTCATGATTATATTGCTCACCAGGTCGCACAATGGTATTGGGAAAATTGGAATGATTCACGGAATCGGGATACTTTTGAGTTTCTAGACAAAAGGCACCATGCTTGGCATAGGCAGCATTATCCTTGCCCGGTATAGGCACTTCACCACGTTCTACATCGGGCATAAAATTGGAGGTATAAAATTGAACACCCGGCTGATTGCTAACGACTTCCAGCCAACGCCCTTTGGTTGGATGAGAAACACGAGCAACCAAATTATACGGTTGCGGTGCTTCAAACTTTACACAATAATTATCATCGAAACCCAGAGCAGGATGGATCAGGGCTAGGCGATCACCCAAATTAGCAGCAACTTGCAAATTGTACGGACTACCCTCGAGGGGTGTTATCACGCCGGTTGGTATAGAATCGGTATCGGTTTCAGTTATGCCATAGGCATTTATTTCAACGGTATGCTCGTAGAGACCTCTGGCACCCGATTTATGTCCAGCTAAGTTGAAATACGTATGATTGGTGAGATTAATGGGCGTTGGTTTGGTTGTCTCTGCCTGGAAACGAACATACAGACAATTGTCTTCGGCTAGCCTGAATGTGGCCAGCGCAGTCACTTGGCCTGGATAACCTTCGTGTCCATCGGGATTGATATGCTTGAGAGTAAAGCCATCTTGAAACACTTTCTCCACCTCCCAGTGCGCCTTATCGAAGCCCACAAATCCGCCATGAAGTTGGAATTTATTATCACGATTCTTTGATACTTCAATTACTTTGCCATCCAGTATAAATCTTCCATTGGCCACACGATTGCAGACACGTCCCACAGTGGCTCCAAAATATGGATTTCTCGTACTCTGATAACCGGCCAGATCATCAAATCCAAGAGTAACGTCATCTATATCACCATTCACATCGGGGTATTTAATGCTTGTTATTGTGGCTCCCAATGTGATGATCTGCACGGACATTCCAAAGTCATTGGAGAGTGTGAATCTTGTAATACTTTCCGTTTGCTTCGTAAGCGGATTTAATGCCGATGTGGCAAAAATATCCTGCTTCACATGAACCATAATGTAGAAAATTAAAACTGAAACTGATCCAGCTAACTCAACGGGCTTGGCTTTTTATCACTTAAATTGTATGCCTTATCCGTCCTATGTAGAGGTCGAATTGCTCTTGATTTATAATGCATATGTATATAAATGGTGGGAAATTATATAGTATACATAGGTGGAGGCTTTCTCACTTATCGCACGAAAAAAGCCGCAAGCAAACCACTTAATTAAACAAAAACAAAAAATTTCATCTATAGTGGGTAACGAACTTGAAATACTCTTGATTTAATTCTGCCAGTTAATATGGCAACAATTCAAATTCAAAGAATAATACTATAGATAATATTTTGATATAAATGAATATATGTTATTAAATAATATTAATTAGTAGTTGTTAGTATGAAGAAAATTGGTAATAGAAAATATTTTTCCATATATGTATTTTAACCTTTCAGTTCTTAATTTCAATCAATTTAGCATGATCCATTTTTTCTAATCAAATCTATTTATTTTTCTTAACCAGTTGTCTTATAATTAAATAAGTATAATGATTATTCATATTATCTTTAAACAATAATAGACTTTTCTTTGGGAGAGAGTAGATATGGAAAACATATGTTTATATTTGTTATCGCCCCAACTAGGGTTGCGGTATAATTTGTAATAAGAAACAAAAAAGGAAGACTTGTTTTTGAAAAATATTAATATTTTTAAATACACAAACGCTATATATTATTTAATTCAAAAATAATACATATATAAATTTTGAATCCCGATTTTTTTTGGCTAATCCGGTCACATCTTTTTACGAATTTATAAAAAAAAAATACCAACAAAATACCAAAGAAAAGTGATTGTAAAGGCCAACTTGTTAAGATTGCCCAACCCGGGTTGGCAGCACGCAACAGGTTGGTTATTGTTGTTGTTTATTGTGCAAACATATCGTTTATTTAACCATTCAAATTGTTTATTTGTCAAATAGAATACAAAAATTGAGCCCGGCTAAATATTTGGCTAAAAATTAAGCCATTTGATGTGAGAGAGTGAGAACTATATAGTTCGAGACCGAAACGCACAATTCGAATATAAATATAGAGAGAAAGTGAGGCTGAGACACACCGCGGAAAAGATACAAAAATGAGATTGACGTGGCAAAGAAGAGAGGATGGATTGAGCATTTATCTATTGTTGACAATTTGTTTTATATTATGCGGATATTTAATCGATACGAGTTGCGGCCAAGAGGCCCAACAACCATGGTATGAGAATTTACCAGCCGTGGCCATGGACTACAAGGTATAAGATGATGGGGATTGAGAATCTCTAAAGGATCACAAATTTAATTTGACGCTCATCAATTTTAACTTTCAGGTCCACATAGATGCTGGCAAGGAAGACTGCTATCATCAGTATGTCCAAGCGGGTGCAACATTCTATGTGTCATTCAGTGTAAGTTGAAGATTGTATTTAAAATCTTTAAATCTCATCACATCTCATTTTGCATATCTATTTTGTTCAGGTTGTTCGTGGTGGCGATGGCATGGCTGGCTTTGCTGTGCGTAATCCCGGTGGCGAAATCGTCAAGCCCTATCAATGGCAGGCCACAGCCGATTATACAGATCAAGTGTCACCGGGTGGCTATTATTCCGTTTGCATTGACAATCAATTTTCGCGATTTGCCGGCAAATTGGTTAATATCTATATAACCGTTGTCAAATATGATGCATGGGATAAATATGCCAAGGAAATTGAGCAACTTCAATTGAATATGCAAAACTTTACGGTAGGCAAATTGGTCAAGATTAATAGTATTTAAAAAAATAATATTCTCTTGTGTCTCTCTTTAGGCCACCATTGGCACTGTAGAGCGTAATATAAATGATATGCTGGGCTATCAGGCTCATAGTCGACATCGGGAAGCCAGAGATTATGCCTTACTATTGGATAATAATTCCTATATACAAACATTCTCTGTTAGCCAAATTGTTGTCATATTGATCACTTGCTCTATACAGGTAAGATCGCATATGAATATATACATAATTATGTACAAATATATAATTACTTTCCCCTTCTCTTTCTCTCTCTCTCTCTCTCTCTTTTACAGGTGTTCTTTGTTCGCAAATTATTTGATGTGAAATCGAATTCCAAGAGTCGCATTTAAATTGATTTTGTATGCATTTTTTTTTTACCAACCCAACAAACTACTTTTACTTTCCACTCCACCCGATTCCAAGACATTTCATGAATTATTTTTTTTACTACATTTTGTTTTATACTAACCTGCTCAAGGTTTTATGTAGATTTGGCAAACAGAACAAGTGCAACAAACTAACTAGACTTTTTCATTCAAACGTAATGTGATAAGTGTACATTTGTCTGTGTAAAGTTTTTTTTCTATTAAAACGAACAATTGATGTTAATTAAAATAAAATAATGGATTTTCATTTCTTTAAGAGTTTAAATCTGATTAACCGCAGTACAGAAAAGCATCTTGGCAAGTCTGAGAAGGTTATATCTACTTAGTGATTTTAAAAATGTTGATGAAACTGATATGAAATCGGTTGAAAAAAACGATTAGGAAGCTTTTCAAGGAGCAGTTTAACAACTGAAAGCTTTACGAAGCTTTGAGGATATGCGGTAAAAATATGTGAATATAAAATGCAATAAATTAAACTTTTCTACAAAGCTTAAAGCTAAAAAAATAGATTTCGCAAAACTTTTCAGATTTCATATGGCATTATTTTCATTATAGATATATAATCGGGTAATATTCCAACTATTTTTTAGACAGATATACAGATTTTACAGATATTGGAAAAATATGACTGAATCCTCCAATTACCATAGACCTGTCGAATGGGTGGAGATTCGTGTGGGGCTTGGAATGTCCTAAGCGACTTGTTAAGAAAAATGTCTTGAAAATGTAATGTCCTTGCATTTTCTGCTTTTGCAACTATGACTGTCCTACCAGTTGAGTTTCCCCCTCGAGGACCATTTTTTTCCATTTTCTTTCATAACTTGTCAAACCCTTTCTTTGATATTTACACCGATGACGAAAATTTCTTTACCAAAAGATGGTTCAAATTTCGCCGTATTTTACATGGGTGTGACCAAAAGTAATTCCTTTATTACAGACTCGTGTCGGTCGCAGATAGCACAAAATCACAAAATTGGTGGCTAAAATCTTCAAATATGAACCAATACCAATATAAACCAGAAGGTTTGGTGAATGAAATTGGTTTAAAGTAAGGAAATAGATCTAACAATAAGCTAAAATAAAGTCTATTATATGTTCATTTAAGTAACATGCAAAAAGGCTATGTTCGCACCAATTATAAAGATATATTTCTTATCAGAAATTATATAAATATGTATGTACATACATACATATGTATGTTTTTAATCAGTTCGGCAAGGTAAGTTTAGATAGCCATATAAACATAAATTCAAATTAACAATGGATACGGTCCTTGACGGTCTTCTTGGGCTTTGGGTCGTCGTCAAAAATTCATTTAACTGGCTAACAATTGCGAATAGGCGAAATTTGAAATTTTTAGAGTTTAGAAAATATCAAAAAATCTATAATAATATTTATTGACCGTATATTTAAAAACCAATAACCTCCTTGACAATTTACCGTGCTGGGATGAGCTGGACGGCCTTGAAATTCTTTTTTGTTTTCGTGTTGAACAAGAATCATCAATATTAGACCCATAGCTCAGTATAATTCCAAAATTCTAAATAAATATGTTTTATTCCTTAACGTTTTTATTCAGTTTGAAGAATAATAACATTAAACTGGAAAACTAATAAATGTCGAATGACTATCTTAAAACCTCGAGTTACAGCTTAGTTTTTAAATCTTTTGATTAAGTTTAAGTTAAAATCGAAAAAAGTTATGTATTTGTCTAGGAGATAATGTAATTAAAACGGTTGAGAGTAGTGCCTGGGCTAAACATACTTTTTACCATAAAAAGATTGCCAAGTTTTTTGTCTACCTTTTTCAGTCTCTCCTTGTTACTCTACACCAAATTTTGGGGACCATTAGAATTATTTATATAATTATCTCATTTAGATTTAGTAGGCCAATTTTCTTAATCATTATGCTCATTATCTGCCCACAAATACACACACACCATTTTGTTATTGTCGTTAATCACAAATGCTCATCACTTGAAATGAAGACCTAAATCATGTTGAAACTCAAAATCCAAGGATAGAGAGAAGCTTATCTAAAACTCATTTACCACACATAAACAACACATCACACATACATACATCGCTCTGCCTCTGTCCGTGTGTGTGAGTGAGTGTGTTAATTATATCCTTTTTGGGCGAAAATCTGTAAATCGCTTGTTTGAGGGATGCCATTGTGGCCACAGAATATATATACATATACACACACACACAGGGAGAAATTAAAATCAGTCTTTAAAGTACGAAGAAAACTAAGAGCCTAATGGCCTCACACACACATACACTCACATAAAAAAAAAAGACACATACAGATAAGAAAAAGAAGACTTTATATGTGTGTAAGTGTGTGTGTGTGTGTGCGCTCTTTAACTGTTTTAAACGCCATTGTTAAAATATTGCTCATACGCACTTCCGACCAGCAAAAATGGGGTCTCCAGCGCACTAATGATGCTGCCGTGCTGCTTTATAGCTATCTCTGTTTCTCTCCCTCTCTGCTCCACTCGACTTCACTGTACTTCACATCACACATCCAGCATGCCGCCGCACCGCTTTATTTTTTGCCCCCAGAGATTTTTGGCTAGCTCCGCCCTCAAAAACAGCAGCCGATGACTTTACCAGATAAAAAGGAGACCAAAAACCAAAACCACGTAAAGCGCCTGCGCATCAAACCACAAGGCAACAACAACACACACACACACAGAAAAAAAGAAGACCAAAACCCATTTACTAAGGATGGGGTGACAATAGCACACACACACACACATAGCTGTGCTTTTGTGGGAGGAGTGTGTCGCCATCTTTGGGATGATCTCTGGTTTGGTGTTCTTTGGCCACATTAACTTGTAGTAAGCGGTACCGTGCAACACGTCGCGGATAGCCAAATCGTAGAACCAAATTTACTACTCCTATACCTATACACATAATACTAAAACGGAGACTATTATTTGCGGTAACAAAACGGAAGTTTTCAAAATCCAAATCAACACAAAAAAACAAAAAAGGAAAGAAAAATATATATCCAGAGCTTGGACACGGATACAACAATTTACCCACAACTATTGTTCCTTTCCCTCTTCCTTTCGGTCGCTCTCTGTCTGTCTCTGTGTCGGTGTCGGTTTCGGTCTCTGTCCCTCACTCACATGTGTGGCGGCAATTTTTTGTGCGGAAATTATTGAAATTTCGCTTTTTCGTTGATTTCATTTTCGTTTGGTCAAGAGTCTCTCACCACCTGTAAAATGTTCAAGGTGCAAACGCGTGGTCGTTGTCTACGTTAGCCACCTCTAGGTCGTCGTCGTCGCCCTGGTCCTCGTTCTCGTCCTTTCTGTTCCTTGTAGTTGTTATTGTCGCCGTGGTCGTTGTTGCTGCCGCCGGTGACCGTCGCCTTCATTGACAAATTTTCTTGCATATCCGTTGTCGGTGGGGGACAAACACTTTTGGACAAACCTCCACAACTACAAAAAACCCCAAGGAACCCCTAAACTAAAAAAAAATTAACCCTAATTGTAGCTGCGTTGACAATATTGCACAATCTTTTTTTATTGGTGTGTGCTCAATGTGAACGAAATTAGAAAGTAAACATATAAAGTAAATTGGATTTTTTTTGTGAATAACGCATTTGTTTTTGGATAAACTTTAACACACAAACAGGCATAATCCTGAGGTAAGTAAATGTTATATAACCAAAACTATTTGACACTTATTTTTAGTATTTTTGTAGGCACTATATCTAAAATACAGTATTATAAGATTAACTGAACTTTTAATATCAAATGCAAAGATTTAAAATGCATTATAAATTTTAATTAAAACTCTAGATATAAATTTGGTTAGACAATTGAACTTTCCCATAGCGCACTTCTATATAAATAATAAGGTTTTCCTGAGAAATGGATTGGTTTAAACGCAGTTTATTCTCTTTGTTTTGAGTAAATTCATTTATAGCGAATAAAAGTAATCACCAGAGAATAAAAATTACGACAAAATCCCTTCATTTACAATTTACAAAATTTGTTAGTTCTGCTTATTGGATCATTGCTTTTGTGCATTGTTGCCAAAAGACGTCCCCCTTTTTTAGTTTTCGGTTAAGCTTTACCACCAGTTTTGGGTTAAGAATATGTCCAAACTCTCAATCTATGCATAAGACTAAGCAAGCATACAACCCTGCATTGGGTATATTTAGGACTGCACATATATAGGGCCAATTATTAAACTATTCATTGACCAATTGATTGCTTATTCTTGTACATGTGATCTTCCGTAAATTTGATTGATGGGGAACACAGTACATAAACACTCATAAACAATAATAGATAGCTCTGCTTGTAAACAGACTGATGTTTAAATTGTTGGCATTATAAAATAATGTTTCAAAAACCAAAACGCTTTTTACAAGTTTGTTCATCAAATAACAGGTTCATCTTTAACATTGAAACATTTCAACAATATTCAATAAGATGGGTTATGAACGTAATGAATGCTAATGGGCAAATTTTGCCGTTTAGTTTGCTCTTGCGACGGTTTAACGCAATGCTGAAACATTCTTTATGCATTTAAGATTATCTCCAGCACTCTTAAGCAAATCTTCAAGACAAGAAAATCGGGTATTTCATCTATTGTTTAAACGGTTTATAAAGATTTGAGAATAATATTGGAGAGACTCACATTTGTATATGTCAGTTTTGAGCATCTCTCATCAAAAGATAATGAAAGAAAACAAAAACTGAAAAGTGTATTTGTTTGAAATAAATCTTCGTTACGATAGTGATTTCAAAATTTCATATTCTACGTTTTAGTAAGAACTTGTTTTTGGCAATGGTAATCTCAAAGTGTATACCAAGTTTAATGTAGCTGTAGGTTATCTTCCTAACAATCCTAGTGAGGAAGGGAAAATGGATTATACGATTGTGGACTCTCTTCTGGAATGGATCCCAGGAATTGGAGCCATCACCACGTGCTTACGGTCGTGATCAAAGATCGGCGCACATTCTTTAAGAGTCGAACGTTCCTGGAGGTCAGGATGTAATCATTAATACTTAATACACATCTTCTAAAAGTTAATGCAATGAATAAACTTTGAAACCACCCAGAAAATTAAAAGGGTTATTATTAAGAAAACCCAATGAGATTTTCATAACTTCAACATAAAAATAGGCAAAGAGTTTTGCGAAAACAAAAGACTTGATCTCTCTATGGGTACATAAATTATGTATGTTCAATGATGTTTGAATAGTTACATGGAAAGCACTCTCTCTCTCTCTCTTTCTCCTTCATTTTCCCTCTCTACCTACATATTTCACGGATTTTGCTGTCGTAATCAAATTAGCAAACTAAAAACGGAAGTATTCATAAACCATAGTTGAACCTCAGCTTTTGAGCAATTAAAAGAACAATAGTTCGCTTAGTTTTCCAACATAGTAAAAACGAGAAGCATACAAAGAAATAAAAATAAAATAATATCAGAGCAAAAATTCCATTAAATCCAATGCCAAAAATTCAAAGAATCCATTAAAAATGGAGTCAAAGAGTCAGCAAAGTTGTCGGAGAGTGGCGTGTTAATTAAAAGCTGATACATACGACTATATATACATGTACATATGTATATGTGTGTAGTCGATAAGAGGGGAGGATAATATCATTAGCAAAACCCAACGAAGAGATGATGTTGTTTGTGGCAATCTTTTTCACTCGACTAACACGCGTCATTCTCGAGACCAACATCCTGGCATCCTGCTCGTATTTCCGGTTGTGCGCGCGTTCCTGGCAATTGTGATAAAAACGAGAAAACAGAAAAAAACGATACGAGACGAAACCGAAACCGAAACTCAAACCGAAAAAGAGAAAACCCCCAGAAACTGAACTGAAAATTTGCTTACAAGCCAAAGTAGAATAATAATAAATAATAAATGAGGCGTGTGCAGGCCGTTTATAATGTCTGAATGTCTGTCTGTCCGTCTGTCTATGTTCATTCTACTCTGATCATAATTTGTAGATAACGAAAGAAAATTTTTGGTTTGATGCTGCTTAAAGCAATAGAACTTTAAGGACCAAAAAAGGACCAGGATAAGGACTTCAGTTTTTCGTTGGCATAAATTTCGTTGGCATAAATCAAAATTCAGCAACTTCCGACGAAGTACAAAAATTTGCATGGAACAATGGTGCAATACTGCAACTGCCCTCCTATTGCCATGACGGTCTAACCGACCTTCTCCCTCCTCTTCCTCCTTTTCCTCTGACATCAGACCCCCTTAACTCTAACCAAGCGGGCACGCTGAAAATGACCAACACCCACGCACAGGACACGCTCGTACGCAATAGACATCCAACAAACTAGAAATTTACCACGAGACTGTACAGAGAAAACACCAACAACAACAACAAAAATAAACAATCTATTTAGAAAGAAAGCAAGCCCATAAATAACCAGGCATAAGATAATTATGCACTTTGGAGAGAGGGTATTAATTATGGCCCTTTTCACTACTACAACTAACTTGAAAGAGTTCTCTGGCAATTAGAGGTTGCCAATTTTGTTGCAGAAATTGCAGTCATTAGATGTGGGTGTATGTGTGTGAGCGTTTTGTTTTAAAACGATTTATGATATTCGAAGACTATAATTGGCCATGAGGTAAGTGAAGAAATCCCGCGAAACTGTATTTAAAATGTATACAAAATTTTATCAATATTTAAAATGATCTGGCATTTTCTCCAATTTTATATAAAACCTCCTTTTTATCCTTTCTTATTGAGATGGTAACAAGCTGTAGTCAATATATTTTCAAATTGTTTGTCTAGGCTCTCTGTCTTGGACAATTTGAGAGTGAACCTTCAGGGAACTAAAGCTTTATACGAAATCAAGATAGCATGTATTTATACCTAAGAAGAAGAAGCATCTAATGGTTTTCCAGAGCTTGTCCTTTTAATCCTGAATATTTTCTATGACTTGTATTGTCAATGAAACTCTAAAAAAAGAATTTTGCCTCTAAAAGGACATATAGATACATCTTGAACATTTCTAGTATTCAGTTTTTATAAGTTTTAGCTGCATTTAGAAAATCTTATTTGTCTGGAAATCATTGAGTCGTTGTTTAGTCTTAATTAATATTAAGTATTTACTTGCTTTAAAGATTAGACACTTTGCCTGCTTCTAGATATGTAGATGTAGAACTTATTATATATAATTTATGAAATTTCTTACCAAGATTATTATTAACTTTCTTTGTTTTCATTTACTAGAGTCAAGTGGAATCCCTTGTTTAGCCAACAGCCAACAGGTGGCGCCATGTACGAGAACTCGTGTTCGTATCAAACGGCGCTTGACCTGAAGCGTGTCTCGCCTCCAACATTGACACAAGTGAAGACCGAGGATTGTCTTACACTAGGTCAATGTTCACCAGATTGGACATCATATCGTTTCCATCAATCGACATTTGAACAACTCAAACAGAGCGTCGAGAAGGCCAAAGCAGCTCTGCAGGATCGTAGTAGTTTTTTTGGAGCCACAAGTGCTTTCAGGTACAGAACAATCTATCTATTTTCTATTTACTACCTGAATAACCAATTTCAATTTATGTTGCAGTGACATCTATTCCAGCCAACGTTTGACGGATAGTTTGGATACATTGCCCGTTCAAAGTGGAAATGGAGCTGGCAATTGTCTGGGATTGCCTCACAATGCTGGGGCGGGTGTGGGCGTTGGTGTTGGCGTCGGTGTCGGCGTCGGAGTTGGCATGGGTGTGTTAAACTATAATGCTGTCAGCAGCAGCAGCACTGGTAGTGCGGGAGTTCTGGGCTCGAGTTCTGTACAGCGACATCGTTTGGATACATTACAGCCACCCGCAGGTTGCTCACCCGCCGGCGGCACACAACATGGTGTCATAACTTCTAGCGCTGCTGGACATTCAGTTACTGCCGCATCTCCATTGGATGCGGTTAGTGCGGCGCCATCTTTAACCGCATCTAGTTCAACGTCACATGTTGATCATAAAGTTAGAGGTATGTACAGGAAAAATATAAAATATGTATATTCCTTTTTGCCACTTGAGCATGTTGAAGGCATTCATTACGCTTTTTTTAGGATACTCTATAGAAAGGTTTTATTAGGGGTTATTTACTTTGACAAAGAATTGTCTCTGCTAGTCGTAGAATTATTCTTGCCATTTCTGATGAGATCATCGACAATGTTCTTTATATCTATCAGTATCTGGGTGTGGTGTCTAATACTAGACACAGTCGCAAAGGTGCTCTTTTGGTAAATAGTTCTAATTTGGCTAATCAAGACTGACTTGTTATCTCTAATCCTGTAACCCTCTTAAGCCTCCCACGTTTACATATTTGGCTTTGAGTAGGATCATCTCGATCATCTCAGTATCCAATAGTGTTCTAGAATACCTTTGCTGTAAATCCACTATCCTTGGAATCATTTTTTGACAAATGATTGCAAAAGCAAAGCAAAAAGGATTTATCTCTGGTTCCCTTAAAAACACAAACAAATTTCGCTAAAAGCCTAAATGCAAGCTAATGAAAAAATTGTGTTTCTTTAAATAATGTCATTTGCTGAGAGATTCGAGTAGAGCTATTCTTCCGCTTTTATTTTCCATGCCAATTGGTTGTCTCTTGTTTTTTTTTTTTTCTCATTTGGCTATCCATCAGGTGAATTCCACCCAATGACCTTCTCAAAACAAAATTGCTGTCTAGCAAACACACACACACATACCCACACGCCAAAAATGTCCAACGAAAAATGGCGGAAAAACAAATCCTGGGCTTCCGCTTGAGGCAACAAACCCAAAAAACCAACAAAAATCAAATAAAGAAGAAGGAGAAAAAAAAAAACAAATAAAAATGTTATTGTCCTACAAATGTGGCGAAATTTTCGCGTATTTATTTAAACACATTCAAAGCTGGAAGAGCATATGTTGTTGGCCCACCACCGGCGAAAGCGAACCGTAACACACATGCAAAGCGTTTAGTCCAAATGCCAAAAATGTCCAAGACCAAAGTCCGTTACATTTAATGGCCAAAAACCGCGACCAGCCATGTACATAATTTTGCCTTGTCCACCAAAATATAAGAAGAAAAAAACAAAAAAAAAAAAAAAAAAAAAAAAAAAAACAATAACGAGAAGGGAGAAGAGAAAAATTATAAAAACAAAAAATTGAATTATCCATAAAAACGTTTGTGGGGAGGATTTTTGGGTCTTGTTTTGCTTTGGTTTGGTTTTTTTTTTTTGCTTCTGTTCTGTTTTCTAGTTGTTGTTACATATTTATCAATTTAAGCTGGCCCAAAAACGGAAGTGGCTTATAATGTGACCCGGTCTAAGGACGAACCTCTCTCGGGGGAGGGTTGTTACTTGTCCGAAGGAGTTTTGTAATAGAAACATCAAAACTGTAACTGGAACTAAGAACCTGAAACAGAGAACTGAGAACTATCGCGTGCCAGGCAAGAGTTTGTTATGCTGCCTCCGCCTTAAGTCAAGTTGTCCATGTCCATTTACTTTTTTTTTTATATTTCTTTCCTATATGAGAATACGGAAAAACGTTCTTCTTTTTTTTTTGCCAAATTTATGCCTCACATTTTCAATTAGACAAGTGGGAGAATAAGTTAAGATAGATAGATAGAAAAAAAAAAAAACGGCGGACGTCGAGACTGACAGTTTAAAAAAAAATTATTTAAAAATCCTTTATATGGCAATTAGCTAAGTAAATAGCCTCCACCAACATACATACATCCTTCGATCCTAGAAACGAAGCAATTTGCTCCACCCACACAATTTTGCAGCATCAAGGCAATAACAAAATGGCTGCCAGGCCAAAATTCAACTCAGTTCAAGCCAAGTCAACGCGCTCAAGCAAATATGAAATGAATCCTTTTTAGCTGTCCTTTTTCTCTCTCTCTCTCTCTTTTCTCCTTCTCTGCTGTCATTTGCTATCTTTTTCTTCTTCTTCTTGTTTGTGTATGTATATGTATCTGTGTGTGTGTGTGTGTGGTATCATGAAAAGATTCTCTCATGCGTAACTCATTATTTTTGTGCTTAAAAGACGTTTTGAGACTCACAAAAGCGCATATAAAAAATAATTACGTTCGTTCTTTGGTACTGACTTGCTTATTATTTGAACTAAAGACTTGATTAACAATAAAGAAAATAATCCTTACATCAATTGCAACAATTAAAATGAACTTTAAGTTGAAGAAATTTATATATAAATTTCATCAGAGGGTTTTGAAAAGCCTTTTTCGTAGAGTTTCCAAGGAACGACTAGAGAAATTAACATTTGGCCAATTATAGGTAAATTAGAGAGAAAACGAATTGTTTTATAAGAAAGCTTTGAGAAATATGTAAGACATTTGTCAATAAGGCTTGGAAAACGTATAACAGAGCAATCTGGCTTAAAGTCACCAGAAAACATGTGTGGTTAAGAAGAGTATTGCAAGAAGTCTAGGCCCAAGTCAATAATATTGTGATTTGTTCTTATGGAATTGACCCGGGTCTAGGTCCTAAACAAATGATTGCCATCAATAATATTAGAATGTTCATATGTATGTATATTTAATGATTCTGTTTTGAAAAGTATATACTTTATGGGATCGAAAAACTTTTCTTCTCTGCGCTTGAAGCATTTTACCAATTAATAGAAAGAAAGGACTATTCTAGTTTACCTTAGAACTTCCGAAATGAAAACGTGTCCACAATAATCATAATTATTACAGAACTTTTCTTTAATTAACTAAAATAGGTAAGGCGTTGTTTATGATGTCCTGGCAAATGACCATTTCTTAAGAATGTTGTTTTACCTCTTCATCTGCTAAACTTTCGATAACCAAGATCGATTTATTCTCTTTTATAACCGGCTACATTCACCTCAATCCAACTATATATCTCTTTTCTCTCGATTAAATTGCTTCATGTAGGTGCAAGTTGTTTCCTTACAGTTTTAAGGTTTAAAGATTAGCTGTCTCCCCAAAGTGCAATACAACTGTGTAACTTTATCTGAACATACTCTTACAAAATTTTGTGTTATTTACATGGACCGGGATGATTTAGATCCAGAAAGGTCGTGTAAGGTTATTCTGCCTAGGGAACATAAATGCACCAATGTATTTTAAGAAGTAACAGGTTAAGAAGGGAAAGTATATCTAGGTTCTTATAACGGCTAAACAGTTCCCACAATTTCCGAATGAATATTAGATTGTTGATCATCAATCTAGGACTCACAATTCGCATTCCCTTCAAAATGTTTGTCATTTCTTTTGTTTTTTTGTGAAGGATATGCAACAATTATAACACACTCTCATCACAATTGCAATCGCAATGTCAATCTCTCAATCGTCCTCTCATCTTCATGCTGCTTCCCATCTTCATGGTTTATTATTATCATTATTATTATTATTTTCATAGTCTGCGTATCATGTCCGGTTTAACATGTCAATTGAAAGCGTAGCAAATTCTTTTTCGAGATTTTTTTTTCTTATATGTATATTCATTCGTTTTTGTTGTGCGTTCGTTCGTTCGGTCGTTCTTTTCTTTGTTTACATCAAACAAAGATTTACGGCAATTAAACATTTTTGTCTGACTGGTGACAACCCTCGCGATTATGGTCCTTTGCGGTTCACAGGATCTGTCACAGGGAGCGCAATGCCGAGAAAGCAACGTTGCGTGACCATTCAAGGGGGTAAAGAGGGGTAAAGTGGAAGAGTGAGAGAGTGGGAGTGGGAAAGAGTGAGAGCAGCTATAAATAAAAACCAGTCAACAGCCACTATGTGTTCTAGCTAACAACCGATGGCAATTATCTATGCGAAGATTTATGATTTTATTTTGTCTTTTCTCTCGCTCGCTCGTTCGGTTTTTCTCTATCTCTCTCTCTCTCTCTCTTTTGTGTGTTGAGAGTGAGTTTGCTAGTCAAAGAAGCGCGCGTGCCGTCGACATGCTGAGTGTGCAAATTTGTGCTGCCCAGGCAATTAAAGTGTTTTTCATATTTTCATTTTTCCTTCATGTTGTTTGCCATTTCATTCTTTTACTTATTTCGTCTTTTTTTGCGGTTTTTTCGGATCTTCTGTTTTTCACAGACAAATCCTCACTGGATTGTTCGACAACATCCTCACATGCGGCTCTTCCCTCATCTTCGTCATCAAGCGAGCAGGGAGGCGGTGGCGGTGCCGGCAGGCATGGTGGCAGCAAAAATAGCAGTACTAGTAGTTCTGGCACTGGAATTTCAGGCGCAGGAGGTACGGGAACAGGCGCGGGCGGTGCAGGAGGAGGCTCTGGCAGCAATGCACTATGTAAGTCCTAGTCAATAAGTCCTTTATGTAGAGAGCTTTGTGTGACAGCTTTCAGTCAGGACATCAACCCAAAAAACAAAGTGTCAACGTTTTGTCATTTACGCTATAGATGGCGCTAATGTCTGCTATTTGAGGGTGCATTTAAGTTCACAGTAGAATATTTTGATTCATCCTGCATTCCCAGTATATATCGTATCCTCCCTTTTTAAAAAACCTATAGAGAATTCGCTAAGGCTACTCGCCTCTCAATGTAACACTTTCTTATTCTGTTTATAAGTTCAACATATTTATTCAAAAATAAAGATTTTAATGCTTTCTTATAATATGTACTTTTAATGTACATACATAGCTTTAGTCATAGTTTCTATCCTTTTCTATACTGCCAATGCCTGCCATTAATCATGGCAAAAGCATTTTTATATTTTTCGCTTTAAGATAATGTGATATTTATTGAAATTGTCTGACGAATGAAGCTCTATATCTGTCTTTTTATAGCCTTACGAAGGGTAATTAAAAACTTGCCCAAGCAAATAAACTAGTTTCTCAATTTCGTTTTGTTTCGAAACTTCATCTTTAGTATTGTGTTATATATTAGCATCAAATTTTAAGCAGCACCGATCGAACATTTAATCACCCAAGAACTAAAATATATTTGCACGTGTAAGATAGAATGAATTAGACAGATTGAGATAGAGGGTCGACTTCGGTCAAAGGCTGCAAGAATCTAAAAAAAACCTACACTTATATGTATGTCTTATTTTAAGTTTTCTTTCAACACATGAATTCTATAAGAACTGTATGTACGTACATACATATGTGAGAGAGATAGACAGAAAGATTTGAAAGCAAAAGTCAACCTGTTTGTGCAAAATTAGTCGCCAAAATGTGAGAACTTATTTTCGCTGAAAACAATTTGTCTTTTTCGACTTCTGCTTTATACCATTTCGAAAACTTTTTTAATTATGAATGAAGAATGATAAGAGATTGCTTAGACATGAATCTATACGCATCTATCCAGTTTGTATCAATACGTATCCAGTTTATGTGATTATATAGATACATACATTGGTAATCATTTATTAAGTTCTTGATTCCAAAAAATATCTCTACTTATGAATAGCCCTTACGCAAGCTATCTAATGTTGAAGTGGATGAGCGGTAATTACAAATTATAGCCATTTAAACTAGGTATATCAACAAACCTAATTATCAAGACTATAATACAACTTCTGAACGAATAATTTAATTACGTTGTCTCAAGATGTCCAAAGATTCTGAATAGAATTTTTATAATCCTTTAATTGATATACGATTAAATTTGGCTAATCAAACAATTGTCACTCACTTGACCGTGATATTTTATGATGTCACGGTGGTCCCCGTGTCCCTTCCTCCTGCCTTGCCTACCCCTTTTCATTTTCATTAACCACTCAATTGACTATGCCCAAAAACGAAAAAAAAGAATCCCACACACACGCACACCCAGTCAGTGGCAATAGCTACCCTTCGGAACTGTATCTCTATCTCTACCACGCTGTCAACTATGATGATGATGACGCGTGCCTGTGACTGAGAAAGAGACCGAGACTATTCCTTTGTGCCTGAAATGCGTTTCACATAACATTTTGATCATTTTATGATCTGTCGATTAGCCTCATTGTTGCAATTTTTAGGGCTCATCCCTCAAAACTGGTAGCACTCGAGGATGCTCAAGGGCTCGGGGGTTGTCCTTGCTCTCTCTTTATTTGTGTGTGTGTTGGTTGAGCGTGTGACTAACACGCTTTAATAGGATTAACTCTGAAGAGCACTTAAGAGTCAAATTATCAATGGAGGTGAGGACGAGCAATATACCAGGAGCAGGACCAGTAAGGACTAAAGCGGAGCTAGAATATACCAATTGTTGTGACTGTTGCGTTTTGTATGTTTGCACAGTGAGACAAAAGGACATCAACAATTGTTTGCCAACATTTTCCCACTCTCTCTCGTTCTCTGCTGTTCCTCCTCCTTTTACCACTCTCTCATCGTGTTGTCATAAATAGTTCCCAGAGGGATAAAATCAGAGTGTACCCGAGATTACGTGCATTAGTCAGGCTCAAGGCATTAAATCAAGTGAGCAATTGAGTTATCATAATTAGTTAGAGAGTAGACACAAATTTTTCAAGTACATACATGTAGATGAGAGATTTGTAATGAAATCGTAATAAGAAAATGAGTTAAAGGATCTTACTACCTCACTTTGTTCTTTTGAAACTTCTGACACGAATGAAAATACGAATATAATGGATGAAAGAATGAATACATTCAAATTGTACTTATTCTGAACAACGAGGATCCGGGTTCGAATCCCAGGCTAGTGTATGGATGTTTTTTTCGTCTAAGCCAATGGCTTGAGTTGCCAGTGCTTGTAAAATATAGTTAGGTTGATAGTTTACAACTATATCCTATACTTATAATAATGTACTTATTTATTTAAAATCGAAATTTCAATACAATTTCTTATTGTAATCCATTTAATTCAAACACTATACTCAGCTCTAGGTATGTATATGTCATCATAGATGATTTTCCTTAAAATATACAAACAGCCAATAACCTTGGCCCATACTACGTAGTAGTAGGCTTTATTTTATTAACAATAAGTTTTAGGTTAACACAAGGTTTTACTATAAATACGAGCATCAAGTTTTAGTACCTTAACTGGAGAATTTCTAATTCTAAATTCCTTTTCGAAACTGTGCTAACAAAAAATACTTTCATCAAAATTTAGAAGACATTCTTGATCTTTACTATATTGGTAATATACTTTATCGATTAAATGAACATATAATCCCATGAACTTTTCTCTCTTTACTTTTCAAATTAAATTTTAATAAGAAACAACAAATATAGAAAAAACTGCAAATTGCTTAAATTCTTCATAATGAATTTTTGCTGTTTGTGTATCTCTTTGTCATCATCTGTCGCGCTCGATGTTTTGCTTTGCGAGTTTGTGTGTCTATGTCTCCGTAATCGCATAATCTGCCAACATGTTGCCACACCCACTTAACGCCCAGCGGGTGTTTTAAGCAAACACGCCCAGCTAAAATACACCCACCCACCCAACCAGCCCCCAACTCTCGACTCCCATCAGTCTCCCCCTGCCCATTCGTGGCTCTACTACTCATCGTGTTCACATTGTGTGAGCTGAACTGAACGCCGTGTGTCCATGTCCTCGTTTTTGCGCCGTATGTTTTGCTCACTTCAAATTTAATTTCTGATTTCATTTCATTTCGTTTCGTTTTTATTTATTTTTTTTTTTGCTCGTTTTTCGTTTTGTTTGGTAATTGTTTCAGACTGTGAAAATAAATTGAAAATGCCCGAGCAACGCAAACGCAGAGGCAAAGGCATGGCAAGGCAACCAACTGGCGCCACATAGAACCACACTGAGGACCTTTTTGACAGCTTCGCGGACTGACGCTTGTGTGCGAGTAAAGTGCAAAAATTTCACGTTATTTATGAATTTAAACAAACGCATGAGGGGAAAACGAAAGAATAAAAAAATAAACAAACATACCGGAGTCTCCGCTTGGCCTTACTTGACATTGGCCGACAAAAAGCCAAGCGAAAAGTAAGAGAAATTCCCAACTTGCTTTTCCCAGGCTTTTCTTTCATGTGTGCGCGATGCGCTTTCCATTCTATTGATGTCCAAATATTTTTATTCATGGCCCTTTTTCGCGGTTCACTTAACTGCCAATGTTCGCCAAATCATTATTGGGCATTGAGTCAATCTCCCTCAAACACACACACACACATTTTCCCCCCTTGTTGCTTATAAGACTCATGGATTCAGTCACGAGTTGCCCATAAATCAAGTCATTGTTATATATACTTGTATTTCCCCCCCTTCTCTTAAAGCTGCTGCTACCATCAACCAACCCCCTTCCTTCTCCTATTATAATGATGATGATGACGGCAACAAGCTGGAAAATTTTTTTGCTGCTAATTTTAGTTTTTGATTTTGTGCATTGATTTCGCTTAGAAGATAATCAAAACAAAACAAATTGGCCCACAACTTGGGGGAGTAGTTAGTGGAACCCATAAAAATGTCGTGAAATGGATAAAGATTATACGCTTAAGAAGATAAAATTAGACCATAGATTGCTAGACGTTATCAGAGGTATTCAAGCAATCTTTTTGTAGAATTGGGTTTGATTCATGCAAGACACTTTAAGAATTACCAATAATAATCAAAGATTCGTGATTATAAATGATGAACCATAATCTTAACCGTAATCTATCATTCTATTTATCTATTATCCAGCATTAATGATTGCAATTGGTTGATCCGTTGCAATAAGCGCCTATTTTAATAAGACTAAGAAAGAAGAAGATAAAGTCTCCTATTTTCAACAATAAACACTTAAGCCTTAATGGATAGAATTAAACTTTGTTTCTTTTTAAAAGAAATATTTAAACAAAATTTTTGGGAATACTGAGAGTTATTTGTTAACAACAACTTTTTCTAAAAGCATCCTTTGCTTCTGATTGTCGAATGTTTTGATTTTCCATTAGTGTGTGGTCTTGAGAGTCCTACGACTTCTTTACCACAACTGACATCATTTGCTTCTAAACTTATATCTTTTCTATCAACTTTTATTTTGGGCCTTAACTAAGGTCTATTCTATTTTAATTCTCATATATTAATTAAATTATTGTTATTGTTTAACAATTATTTCTGTTCGCATTTTGTTTGCTGATTCTTTTATAGATATTTTCAATTAATTTGCCTAAGAATCTGTATAAAACAATTATAAAAACTAAAAAAAAAAATGGGGGAAAAAAATCAAACCTAAACTTGCAACAGGTTTCACTTCCTTTTTTGGGGCCACCTTCTGATGTTGTTGCTGTTGTTGTTGTGATTTATGCCACCTGCTGGAAATGACCCGCTTCCGACATTGTCGAGCACTTGAAAGTTTTTCTCGTGCTTGTTTTTTTTTTTTTTTCGTTTTGTTATTATTTTTATTTTTAGAAAATATTCTATCCATAGAAACCTCCTACAACGGAAACGCATCGCCCATTTAGAAAGCCAGAGAACGACAGAGACAGAAAGAGAGAGATAGAAAGAGAGCCGGAGGTGACTGTGTCGAAGCGTCTCCGGCAAAAGTGCAATTTAGTTGTCAATTGAATTTATGAGTTCGAATGAAATTTATAGCCACAAGGTTACCCATTCATTTTGCCTTGTTTTTTTCAAGAGAGAGAGAATCACTTGAGACCCGCGACCGTGAGAGAGACAGCAATGGACTCGGACCGACCGAGAGACCCAAAAAGTCAAACCGCAGTAATTTATAGCAATGACACGTGAACCTTCAACCATCAACCTCACCCAATCTCCATCCCCTCCTCTAGGTGTCCATTCAATGTTTTTTTTTGTTCTTTTTTTTTTTTTTTTATATGTTAATTGTTTGTTTGCTGTTTGTTGTCATTGGCTCTTAAGTGAGTGAAGGGCGGGGGTGATGAGGTCGACGTCGTCGTCGTTGTCGAGGGTGAAGGTGAAGGGTAATGGCAAGGGGGTTAGAAAGAGGGTGAGAAGAGTGGGTTGGTAGGTAGCCAGTATTTAGCTGCCGTGTGAATATGCTAGCTTTCAGTTTACAATGACAATAAACGAGCTCTGACACTCTTTCTACGAGCAATTATCTGTACACTCCGCTCCCAAGTCAAATGGTGGTAATCGGAGTCAACCCGGAATTGTTCACCCTTCACTAGCTAACGCACAGCGGCTACGACCTGCTACGTACGACCTGCGACCCGAACCGCCGACCATGTACCCCTTATCAATTGCACAATTATTGCTTGCATTGTTTAGTTTCGGCGACGGCAGCGGCAGCGGCACGAGGACATTTTCAATATGCTTTTCCATGGGTCTCTTGGGTTTCCTTTGAGCCTTACGGTTTTTTTTTTTTTTTTGGTGTTCGCTATTTTCTTGTTGGTGTTCGTGTTTGTAATTTGTTTTTATTACAATTTTCACTTTTTCCCTTTGTTTGTTATTTGATTTGGTGTGTTTGTTGGCTGCGTTGAGGTTGACATTATAATTCGTGTTTTTTTTTTTTTTGGTGGGAAACTTTTATAAAGGTGTCAAACTATGACATTGAAAAAAATTATAGATTGCTTGTAGAAGGGGCCGTGAGTGCAGGGCGGTGGGAGGAAGTTGTATTTCGAATTTAAACCGATTATTAGGATTTAAGGTATCTATATAAGTTCTGAACGATTGTGTCGACTTTGTTCATTGTAATTGTGATTTTAGACTTGGCTTTATTGAGAGTTTAACTGAAAGGATATACAAATCGTTGCCTGAGCATATAAACTTGTGATTTTTATCGAACAAAGAGCCGCAAATGTGGGATTTACTGTTATTAACAAAAGTTAAATACTGCAAAAAGTCTCTGATCGTAGTTGCTCCTTAGCCTGACTCAAGACCCTTTCTTAATTTCAATATATCTTTCTTGGCTCATTATTTGCTTAATATCCCAGTTCATTTGCCATCACACATAAATGCTCCTCTTCTTCTTTTCACACTCAAATATTCTCATTCTCAAATGTACTCTCATTTAACTCTCGATTTCCAAGCAGTGTAAAAAAAAAAAAAAACTTTTCCAACAAGCTGGCTCCAGTCTCCTTCAATGTTTCTTTCTCTCAAAACTCTCCGCCGCCCCTGCCCCTTAAAGAACTTTCTCTGATTTATGGTGGGCCCCGCCCCTTGGATTAGCAAATATTGAAATACCAGCTATATATGCATAATATATAGAAAAAAGATTTCTATTGTATTTTTATGATGATGATTATAACAATACGCCTGTAAGAGAGAGAGACCAGGAGAGGTAAAAAGGAAGGGAAAGTGCAGAATATGCCTGGAGCAAAATGAGCAATCTATTGGTAACCATTTAAGACCCGTAAAAAGGAGCAATATTTGAGGGGGCACGGGAGATGGAGGAGGGACATTTGGCCTGTCATGACGAGCGAGAGTTGGTTTTTTTTTTTTTGCCACGTGCCGCTCAAGTCAGGGTTGACTTTCGTCGCGTGTTACATCATTCATACGTCATTAATGGCCACGTGTCTTGGGTCTTGGTTGTAGACCGTTCCATGTTGTTGTTATTGTAGGCAGGACTATTTTCAGTGTAGCATAAAAGTAAAATATTAGCCACCGCCGGCCAAATAAGAGAGTGCGAGAGCGAGAAACAAATCGCAGCGTTGATTGCGTTTCTTATTATTAACTGTCGGTGGGTTCTATTCTCTGTGTGTGTGTGTGTTTTTTTTTTTCTTGTCTTCCATCGGACAATATGCTGCCTGTCCAAGCTCCTCCATAAATGCTACTGCTCCTTCTGTGTCCTGTTCTATGTGCTGTCCTGTCCTGTGTGCGGTGTGTGTCATGTTTGTCTTGACGCTTCGCTGCTCTTTAAGGCAAGCGCGGAGAGTTGGAGATTCGAGATAGAGGTGGTTGAATGACTCAAGTTGTTGTTGGCTTAACTTAAAGCCTTGTCTTTGTTTTATTCACATATATGTACATACATGTGGGCTCTGCTTAGGGGGCGTAGTATTTTGACCACAAGCCTTAAGAACGGAAATGTTAAAATGGCGGAAATCGCCTAACAAAAGAAATTAATTTAAAGTTTTTTTTTTCTCTTCTACTTTTTCATTCTATTACATTTTTTTTCTTTTTCGACTTGGTTGGAAAAGCGTGAAAATGAAATTACATAATGAATGCAATTAAAATGGTAAACGAAACACACACACACATACATACATATACAAATATACTAGAAGAGAGCAAACTTTAGTTTTCCTTTAGAGCAGAAAGCAGAAAACAGCAAATTGCTATTTAGCCATTTTAGATGCCATTAGCACTACATACACACACACACACACACATGAACGCACACACACATTGAAAAGTTGAGAGCCAACCTCAATTCGCCCCCATCCAACACTCTCCAAAGACCCCCACAAACTAAGTTTATTAAATAACTGCGTGTCAAAGCCAAGCACAAAACTCGCCCTCGGCTGCGTCTCCACCTCATTCACCGCCCTCACCACTGCCTTGGCTGTGCCCCCAAAGTATGTGTGTGTGTAAGTGGGAAAAAGCGAAATTTAGTTTTTAACTAACATAGAAATAAAAGTTAGCACAAAGAAAATTGCAAAGAATATGCGACTTCTAATGTCTCTTACGATTGAGGATCAAAGCCGTGGTTTAATTTGTGCTTTGCTCTGCGCTTACACAGCAACAACACCAATACAAGTATTTAGAAAAGGATAACAGATAAACCTCATATAAAATTATAAAACTGTCATATTTTCCGTATTTGAAATCCAACAAGTTAGTCAGTAAAAGCAAAAAAGAAAGGGAGAGATTATTACAAGAACACCGACGTTTTAATTTTTTAAAATAAACTAAAGTACATATGGGGAAAGAAGGAGATTAAGAGAAACCTAAATTATATTTACTGACCGACTTTTATTTTGTAACATAATCAGAACGGACCTTCAATGCCTTCTAGTCCGGTTTGATATAAGTAGAAGTACTATGAAAAAAGGCTCGTGGAATATAGCATACTTTTTGGGGCTAAGGGGCTAACTTATCACATGGGGTATTAATGCAATGAACAATATAAATCGGTTGTAGAATCTTTTATGTTAGTTAGATTTGATGTTCAATGAAGCAATTTTATATTTTTTAACACAATCGGAATATTCACTAAATGAGCTAATGGATAACCATTAACAATGAGTAAGGGCTGATAGCATAATGCAATACCAGGTAATAGTGAATAAGTTAAAGTTTAATGAGCAGCAGGGTATATAAAAAATCGCAAACTTTTGGCATGATTATATATATATATATATATATATATGTATGGTATGTGTGTTTCTATATCAGTAGCGTGTGTGTGTGTGTGTGTGTGTAGAACTACAATTTGTTCGTTGACGCCTGTGAATTAGCCCCAGCTCCAGCCACCCAAAAACGGGGCACTCACAAAGAGAAAAAGAGAGAGAGGGAAAGAAGACCCACCGCCGCACATAACCAGAGGGCTCCAAAAAAGGGGCGTGTGAGAGAGGCGGCAAGAGCAAAAACAATTTCAATGAGAATTCAAAAATTAATTAAGCCAGAACCAAAAGGCAGCTTCATGCATACACACATCTCTGCTTGTATGTGTGTTTGTGTGTGTCTGTGATTTTGTATAGCCTGCTTCAAGGGGCAGGCCATGCCACCACAATTGCACTTGAGCCACCGCCTGCAGTCGACGTCGACTGCACACAAAAGGACTAGGGACCCTAGAATCCTCACCTTACTCTACTTCACTTCACTTCACCTATACCGCCTGCTCCTCCCCGTGTCTTTCGTTCCACCTCCCTGTTCACCCACTTTAGTCAGTAGTCAAAGCCTTTTACAATCAACTCTTAGTGATTTCTCTTGGTAAAATCCTGGCACATTGTTTTCCTACCTTCTGCCCTCTCTCTCTCTTTCTGTCTTTCTATTTCTCTCTCCTTCTAACTCGCTGTGTCGCTTAGTATCTTTTTCTCACTCTCACTCTCGGGATAGGTCTATGTGGATGTGTGGGAGTAGTCGACGACGACGACGACAACGAAACGGTAATATCCTTGTGTTTGGTGGAAGGAAAAAGGAAGTGGATAATACATCCGTCCTTGTTGCTTCGTGTCACCCACTAAAAACGAATCGCTGCCTTGCTGCCTTCGCACTTCTGCCAGCTGCCATTGAGTCCTTTAGGTGAAAAAGAGACAAGACATCCCATTGGAGTACAAAAGTGGGAGCGAGAGAGAGCGAGCGCATTGAAGTTTGTGGTCAACTCCCACAAATTTTGCGACAAGAGACAAAAGCTTTTTGTGCCCGCACGTAGAGCTTTTCCCTACGAAGATACTTTGTTAGGCAAAAATTTCACTTTTACAGTCAAATGCTGGGCAAAGCTTCGCCTAAAAGCTCAAACAGAAAGCTTCACATGGCGTAGCCACACCCAAACTCAATGCTGATTGGTTTAAATAAGAGCACAACACAAGGGTAGAAATGGCTTGTGGGATTAAGGACCTCGAAAATATATATCCTTTGTCCATATGACGAAAAGAGATAGCTCACAATCAGAGCGAAAGAGAGAGAGAGAGAGAGAGAGACCAGACAGATACGATGACGCGTAGATACAAACACACATATACACAGAGGACGGACACCAACAGGACTGAACCATCCACCCAATACTGAACAGAAACCACCCAGCCAACCACCAAACTCACTCACACACACACACACACACAAAATGTCCTTTATTATGATTTTGGTTTTTTTTTTTTTTTGTGGGAGTCGGCAGTCAAGTCAGGATATGCGCGATTTGACGACGGAATGAAATCAATTGTTACGCTGCCGTTCTCTAGATCGGACGCAATACGGTGAACATAGACGTGCTAAACTCCAATCATTTTTTTCCTTAATAAAAGTGAGCCTATATAAGCCGCACACACATATATACACACACACCCGTACACACACACAGCGAGTGTAGTGACACATATAAATCAGTTGGACGGACACACGCGAGAAAAAGTGCATTGAAAAGTTCGCCAAGGTCCGGAAGTTGAGGTGTCCGGTAAACGGTAAACGGTAACCGGTTCCGATCGTCACTTTTCCCGTTCCCGTTCCTGTTCCTTTTCCTGTTCCGTCGTCATCATCGTCGTCGCGAAGTAGTCATCGAAATTCAAACCCACTTTGGTCGTCGTCTCTCTAAGCGCCGTGTTATTAGTTTCCGTTTAAATCTGACCAAAAATAAAACAAGCAAACACCAACAAGAAAAAAAAAGAATAGAAAAACAATTTCAATTTGAAATTCATTGTCTTCTTTTGTTTTGGTGACGGCCGCCGCCAGCTGCCCTTGTGCTGCTGTTGCTCCTGCTGCTCCAAATAACAATCAAATTTTAATCAAATAACTAAAATGCTTGACATCAAATCTTCGGCTGATTATTTATCACGCTCCACGGGCAGCTTTAGCAATTTCTCAATGCTCTTCGCAGGTGAGTGGGCAACCATGTGCGGTGAATCGAGCAGACCAACGGCAACAGCCGCCACATGGAATCCAAGTAAATAGCAACAAATACATATATATATATATATTATAAATCTCTCATATCATGCATATATTGCTTTTTTAATAGTTCTCAATTAACTTCCGTCGCTAGTTACCATCGTTTTTAAACAAACATCCTTTTCTCCTTTCATTTTAGATTCCTCGTACAAGTCGTCGTGGGGTTCCCATAGTTCAACGCAATCACAAGGTAAGTTTTCTTTTTTTTTTTTTTTTTTTTTTTTGTTTGAATGGATTGCCAAATGTGTCAAGTGACAAAGTGTTTTAAGAAATTCTCTACAAAATGAAATTAGGCAATCGGAGATCTGTTATTTAGAGGCTTTCAGTGTGTTTTAACTAAGTCTTATTGTTTTCCCGCCGTTAACATTAAAACCATCTAGAGTGCGTTTCACGTGCAAAGAAACTACAACTTGGTTGAGTCCCCCCTTTTAGAAACGTTCCTTTTTTTGTGACACTGTGTGAATTATAAATGGGCAGCTTGTTAAATTGCACGTAAATCCTTCAAAAGGCATTGCGTATAAAGCAATTCTTAGTGTTTTTTTTTTTTTTGTTTTGTTATTAATAAAATCCCTACGTTATTGTAGCCTATACGCATTTGCGAGGCTCAAAATTTCAAGGAGATTTCTTCCTTGAAGCCTCAGTAATTTAAAAAACATCAATTGGCGCGTCCCGTGTATAGGATATTTTAATATTCTTAGAGACAACGCTTTCATTATTGAAAATTTGTCGTATTCTATAAAAAAATATATCAATGCATGTATTGAACAAGAGAGAATAAGAAAAATAATTTAACATGTTTAATATCTTCCAAATTTACTTAAACGAAAGCCCAACATATAAAGACTTGTTCTCATTCACGATTTTACTTGTGGGTTCCAAGAAATCGAAATGAACGTAAACACTATATTAGATCTTACAAATATAGACAAAACTGAGAAAACTGGAATATCTGTCAGTTAGTTTACCTTTAGGAAAAACACATTTAATCTTTGAGAAGTAGTTGATTACCACTGTTTGATGTATCCTTGGTAAAATACAAAAAGTGTTTATTTGATTGACTTGAAATTTAACTAAATTCCAAATTCCTGGCTACTCATAAAGCGCGTATTCACCTACGCGGCAAATCTTACAGATTTAAACCATGCAACGACACGTAATGATCCCAACGAAGTGCATTTCTTTCACTCGTTTTCATTTGCATGCTAGGGTCGTCACGAAACTATTGTGAAACATTGTATCCTTTGCGTTGATATTCTAAAATATACCGATTAAAACAATCCTGCAAGAATTATATACATAAATGAGTTTAGCTAGTTTGCTAAACTAAAACTAAATAATTATTCAGTTATAAGGTAATTAAACTAAATTAGCAAACTAGCTAAGAATTATAATTCTTTAACCAAAATTCAATACATTAAACTCGAAAGTCAACTTGAATACCAGCAAATTAGCAGTTCTTAGAGAAGACTTAAACTTTTCTCAATAGGCACTTTCAGTCAAGAAAACACGAAATAAAAAAAAAAAAATTGATACCAATCAAAATGCCGAAGATACTTACCAATAAATAAATATGCAAAACATAACCAACAAATTGTAAAGCAAGAGGGTTGTTGCGCAGAGGGGAAAGGGGAGAAAAGAAAAACTCATTGAAGCATGGAAAATGTGTGTGCTGTGCTGTGATGTGAAGTGATGTGATGTGATGTGTCGGCTGACTGACTGGATGTCTGACTGGATCGTTCGCAATCAACAAGCATCAATGGAAATAGATAAAAGTGGTAAAGGTGTTGACTACACGTGTTCCATGCCACAACCAATGAAGCATGTTAAAATGTCGTGTCCTTTAATGCACGACGAATGGAGGCGGGCAGGGGTAATAGATTCTCCTCATAAGTTAAACACTTAACTGACTTAAAGTAAAAGAAGTGTTCTACTATTGACCTCGAGACATTTAACTGTGCTTGGTGCAAAATTTCAGCTTGGTTTGAGCGCATTTTTCTCTCCTGGTTTTTCGATGTCATCAAAATCGTGCAAAGTTAAAGTTGTTCTTTTTTTTCTCTCAGAAACACGCACACACACACACACACACACAGAGAGAATCATTCTCTGTCTTCCTTTCTGTGTGTTTCTCCTGCTCTTGGTTTTTCCCAGAGTAAAATGCAATCGGTTGCCTTTTGTCCTCTTTGCAGTTGAGTGGCCACCAAACCCAAAAAATGTCATATGAAAAGTTCTCGTTGCTATTTTGCACAATAAGTGACAACGAAAACAACAGCGGGAGGTATCACCCCACTCCGAACCCTCGTCCCACTTTCTATATGTAGTCACCCTGTGTGTTGTCCATATCCTGCGGCTTTAATTTTATATGAAAGCGTGAAGTTTTGTGAACAACTTCAACGCCGTTTCAGATTATTTTGCCAGCGGCATTGTTTTCGCCTCAACTCGACTCGCTTTGCAATCATATTCCATTAAAATTGAAGAAGAGAAGAAGAGGTGGTCCACAATCACCCACTTGAGCCTTGGATGCTCATGTCACAGTCTGCCTCTGGCTCTGGTTCACAGATTCTTCCTTTGATGACAATCTCTGTCTCTGTCTCTATCTATCTGTGATAATGTTTGTCTTGCGGTTGAGTTGATGATTGCCTTTGATTGTTCAAGTGAAGCTAAAGATCGAGAGTGTTAAATTTGACAAGTCCTGGTTAAGTTTTTTTGACAGGTTGTTGGTCCCAGGGATGATTAAAAACCTCTGACGATAAGGGCCAATATCTTTAAATCTTTGTTGATTTAAATTGAGCAAAAATTGAATTTGCTTATGCGCCGATTAAACAAATCACCTAAAGCCTTTGCCATCGCTCTTATCTCTTATGTCATCCTCAAAGCTGTATCCAGTCCAATTAAGTGTTTTCCGTAAAAAACTGTACCCTTAGCACTGACGTTCTCTAATTTTCGGATCTATTTGCCCGTAAAGGCACTTTGATAGGTTGATTTGATCAATTAACCGACCAAGTGACTGTTTGTAGCAAAGTAGGAGCGTTATATAGACATCTATCTTATCATAGAAATATTTTCCATATAGTTACAAACAGTCACTTGGTCAGAACATAACTCTTCTAGACCCTTAAATACTTATGAAGCAATGTCTTAACACGGTTTCTTGAACCAAAGCAAGCCAAGTAACATTAATCATTTTGAGCCAAAGTGAAAGGCTCTTACCCACAAGTTAAACTGGTTGATGTCGTTTTCTTTTTTATACGCTGAGAAAAGAACAAGTACAAGCAGCAAAATATCGATATATAACGCTGCGACTCCCACTTGATCTCCAATCTGCATATCAAATATAATTTTGATGATCCTGCGACGATCACATTAGAGGGAGAGTTTTTTATACGCCGAGAAAAGAACAAGTAAAAGCAGGAAAATATCGATTTATAACACTCCAACTCTCACTTGAACTCCACTCTGCATATAAAATATAATTTTTATGATCCTGCGACGATTACAAAGTTTTCCTCTGCCTAGAATTGCCTTTCCTTTTGATTTATCGACATTTGAGAGAGTTTTTTATACGCCGAGAAAAGAACAAGTAAAAGCAGGAAAATATCGATTTATAACGCTCCAACTCGCACTTGTACTCCACTCTGCATATCAAATATAATTGCTCTGATCCTGCGACGATCACAAAGTTTTCCTCTGCCTAGAATTGCCTTTCCTTTTGATTTATCGACATTTGAAAGAGTTTTTTATACGCCGAGAAAAGAACAAGTAAAAGCAGGAAAATATCGATTTATAACGCTCCAACTCGCACTTGTACTCCACTCTGCATATCAAATATAATTGCTCTGATCCTGCGACGATCACAAAGTTTTCCTCTGCCTAGAATTGCCTTTCCTTTTGATTTATCGACATTTGAGGGAGAGTTTTTTATACGCCGAGAAAAGAACAAGTAAAAGCAGGAAAATATCGATTTATAACACTCCAACTCGAACTTGTACTTCACTCTGCATATCAAATATAATTGCTCTGATCCTGCGACCATTAAAAAGTTGCTATCTGCCTAGAATTGCCTTTCCTTTTGATTTATCGACATTTGAAAGAGTTTTTTATACGCCGAGAAAAGAACAAGTAAAAGCAGGAAAATATCGATTTATAACGCTCCAACTCGCACTTGTACTCCACTCTGCATATAAAATATAATTTTTATGATCCTGCGACGATCACAAACTTTTCCTCTGCCTAGAATTGCCTTTCCTTTTGATTTATCGACATTTGAGGGAGAGTTTTTTATACGGCGAGAAAAGAACAAGTAAAAGCAGGAAAATATCGATTTATAACACTCCAACTCTCACTTGACCTCCACTCTGCATATAAAATATAATTTTTATGATCCTGCGAAGATCACAAAGTTTTCTTCTGCCTAGAATTGCCTTTCCTTTTGATTTATCGACATTAGAGAGAGAGTTTTTTATACGCCGAGAAAAGAACAAGTAAAAGCAGGAAAATATCGATTTATAACACCCCAACTCTCACTTGAACTCCACTCTGCATATAAAATATAATTTTCATGATCCTGCGACGATTACAAAGTTTTCCTCTGCCTAGAATTGCCTTTCCTTTTGATTTCTGGACATTTGAAAGAGTTTTTTATACGCCGAGAAAAGAACAAGTAAAAGCAGGAAAATATCGATTTATAACGCTCCAACTCGCACTTGTACTCCACTCTGCATATCAAATATAATTGCTCTGATCCTGCGACGATCACAAAGTTTTCCTCTGCCTAGAATTGCCTTTCCTTTTGATTCATCGACATTTGAGGGAGAGTTTTTTATACGCCGAGAAAAGAACAAGTAAAAGCAGGAAAATATCGATTTATAACACTCCAACTCGCACTTGTACTTCACTCTGCATATCAAATATAATTGCTCTGATCCTGCGACCATTAAAAAGTTGCTATCTGCCTAGAATTGCCTTTCCTTTTGATTTATCGACATTTGAAAGAGTTTTTATACGCCGAGAAAAGAAAAAGTAAAAGCAGGAAAATATCAATTTATAACACTCCAACTCTCACTTGACCTCCACTCTGCATATAAAATATAATTTTTATGATCCTGCGAAGATCACAAAGTTTTCTTCTGCCTAGAATTGCCTTTCCTTTTAATTTATCGACATTAGAGAGAGGTTTTTTTATACGCCGAGAAAAGAACAAGTAAAAGCAGGAAAATATCGATTTATAACACCCCAACTCTCACTTGAACTCCACTCTGCATATAAAATATAATTTTCATGATCCTGCGAAGATCACAAAGTTTTCTTCTGCCTAGAATTGCCTTTCCTTTTGATTTATCGACATTAGAGAGAGAGTTTTTTATACGCCGAGAAAAGAACAAGTAAAAGCAGGAAAATATCGATTTATAACACCCCAACTCTCACTTGAACTCCACTCTGCATATAAAATATAATTTTTATGATCCTGCGACAATCACAAAGTTTTCCTCTGCCTAGAATTGCCTTTCCTTTTGATTTATCGACATTTGAGGGAGAGTTTTTTATACGCCGAGAAAAGAACAAGTAAAAGCAGGAAAATATCGATTTATAACACTCCAACTCTCACTTGACCTCCACTCTGCATATAAAATATAATTTTTATGATCCTGGGAAGATCACAAAGTTTTCTTCTGCCTAGAATTGCCTTTCCTTTTGATTTATCGACATTAGAGAGAGAGTTTTTTATACGCCGAGAAAAGAACAAGTAAAAGCAGGAAAATATCGATTTATAACACCCCAACTCTCACTTGAACTCCACTCTGCATATAAAATATAATTTTCATGATCCTGCGACGATTACAAAGTTTTCCTCTGCCTAGAATTGCCTTTCCTTTTGATTTCTGGACATTTGAAAGAGTTTTTTATACGCCGAGAAAAGAACAAGTAAAAGCAGGAAAATATCGATTTATAACGCTCCAACTCGCACTTGTACTCCACTCTGCATATCAAATATAATTGCTCTGATCCTGCGACGATCACAAAGTTTTCCTCTGCCTAGAATTGCCTTTCCTTTTGATTCATCGACATTTGAGGGAGAGTTTTTTATACGCCGAGAAAAGAACAAGTAAAAGCAGGAAAATATCGATTTATAACACTCCAACTCGCACTTGTACTTCACTCTGCATATCAAATATAATTGCTCTGATCCTGCGACCATTAAAAAGTTGCTATCTGCCTAGAATTGCCATTCCTTTTGATTTATCGACATTTGAAAGAGTTTTTATACGCCGAGAAAAGAACAAGTAAAAGCAGGAAAATATCGATTTATAACACTCCAACTCTCACTTGACCTCCACTCTGCATATAAAATATAATTTTTATGATCCTGCGACGATCACAAAGTTTTCCTCTGCCTAGAATTGCCTTTCCTTTTGATTTATCGACATTTGAGGGAGAGTTTTTTATACGCCGAGAAAAGAACAAGTAAAAGCAGGAAAATATCGATTTATAACACCCCAACTCTCACTTGAACTCCACTCTGCATATAAAATATAATTTTTATGATCCTGGGAAGATCACAAAGTTTTCTTCTGCCTAGAATTGCCTTTCCTTTTGATTTATCGACATTAGAGAGAGAGTTTTTTATACGCCGAGAAAAGAACAAGTAAAAGCAGGAAAATATCGATTTATAACACCCCAACTCTCACTTGAACTCCACTCTGCATATAAAATATAATTTTCATGATCCTGCGACGATTACAAAGTTTTCCTCTGCCTAGAATTGCCTTTCCTTTTGATTTCTGGACATTTGAAAGAGTTTTTTATACGCCGAGAAAAGAACAAGTAAAAGCAGGAAAATATCGATTTATAACGCTCCAACTCGCACTTGTACTCCACTCTGCATATCAAATATAATTGCTCTGATCCTGCGACGATCACAAAGTTTTCCTCTGCCTAGAATTGCCTTTCCTTTTGATTCATCGACATTTGAGGGAGAGTTTTTTATACGCCGAGAAAAGAACAAGTAAAAGCAGGAAAATATCGATTTATAACACTCCAACTCGCACTTGTACTTCACTCTGCATATCAAATATAATTGCTCTGATCCTGCGACCATTAAAAAGTTGCTATCTGCCTAGAATTGCCTTTCCTTTTGATTTATCGACATTTGAAAGAGTTTTTATACGCCGAGAAAAGAAAAAGTAAAAGCAGGAAAATATCAATTTATAACACTCCAACTCTCACTTGACCTCCACTCTGCATATAAAATATAATTTTTATGATCCTGCGACGATCACAAAGTTTTCCTCTGCCTAGAATTGCCTTTCCTTTTGATTTATCGACATTTGAGGGAGAGTTTTTTATACGCCGAGAAAAGAACAAGTAAAAGCAGGAAAATATCGATTTATAACACCCCAACTCTCACTTGAACTCCACTCTGCATATAAAATATAATTTTCATGATCCTGCGACGATTACAAAGTTTTCCTCTGCCTAGAATTGCCTTTCCTTTTGATTTCTGGACATTTGAAAGAGTTTTTTATACGCCGAGAAAAGAACAAGTAAAAGCAGGAAAATATCGATTTATAACACTCCAACTCGCACTTGTACTCCACTCTGCATATCAAATATAATTGCTCTGATCCTGCGACGATCACAAAGTTTTCCTCTGCCTAGAATTGCCTTTCCTTTTGATTCATCGACATTTGAGGGAGAGTTTTTTATACGCCGAGAAAAGAACAAGTAAAAGCAGGAAAATATCGATTTATAACACTCCAACTCGCACTTGTACTTCACTCTGCATATCAAATATAATTGCTCTGATCCTGCGAACATTAAAAAGTTGCTATCTGCCTAGAATTGCCTTTCCTTTTGATTTATCGACATTTGAAAGAGTTTTTATACGCCGAGAAAAGAACAAGTAAAAGCAGGAAAATATCGATTTATAACACTCCAACTCTCACTTGAACTCCACTCTGCATATAAAATATAATTTTCATGATCCTGCGACGATTACAAAGTTTTCCCCTGCCTTCTGGACATTTGAAAGAGTTTTTTATACGCCGAGAAAAGAACAAGTAAAAGCAGGAAAATATCGATTTATAACGCTCCAACTCGCACTTGTACTCCACTCTGCATATCAAATATATTTGCTCTGATCCTGCGACGATCACAAAGTTTTCCTCTGCCTAGAATTGCCTTTCCTTTTGACTTATCGACATTTGAGGGAGAGTTTTTTATACGCCGAGAAAAGAACAAGTAAAAGCAGGAAAATATTGATTTATAACACTCCAACTCTCACTTGACCTCCACTCTGCATATAAAATATAATTTTTATGATCCTGCGAAGATCACAAAGTTTTCTTCTGCCTAGAATTGCCTTTCATTTTGATTTATCGACATTAGAGAGAGAGTTTTTTATACGCCGAGAAAAGAACAAGTAAAAGCAGGAAAATATCGATTTATAACACCCCAACTCTCACTTGAACTCGACTCTGCATATAAAATATAATTTTCATGATCCTGCGACGATTACAAAGTTTTCCTCTGCCTAGAATTGCCTTTCCTTTTGATTTATGGACATTTGAAAGAGTTTTTTATACGCCGAGAAAAGAACAAGTAAAAGCAGGATAATATCGATTTATAACGCTCCAACTCGCACTTGTACTTTACTCTGCACATCAAATATAATTGCTCTGATCCTGCGACGATCACAAAGTTTTCCTCTGCCTAGAATTGCCTTTCCTTTTGATTTATCGACATTAGAGGGAGCGTTTTTTATACGCCGAGTAAAGAACAAGTAAAAGCAGGAAAATATCGATTTATAACGCTCCAACTCGCACTTGTACTCCACTCTGCATATAAAATATAATTTTTATGATCCTGCGACGATCACAAAGTTTTCCTCTGCCTAGAATTGCCTTTCCTTTTGATTTATCGACATTAGAGAGAGAGTTTTTTATACGCCGAGAAAAGAACAAATAAAAGCAGGAAAATATCGATTTATAACACCCCAACTCTCACTTGAACTCGACTCTGCATATAAAATATAATTTTCATGATCCTGCGACGATTACAAAGTTTTCCTCTGCCTAGAATTGCCTTTCCTTTTGATTTATGGACATTTGAAAGAGTTTTTTATACGCCGAGAAAAGAACAAGTAAAAGCAGGAAAATATCGATTTATAACGCTCCAACTCGCACTTGTACTTTACTCTGCACATCAAATATAATTGCTCTGATCCTGCGACGATCACAAAGTTTTCCTCTGCCTAGAATTGCCTTTCCTTTTGATTTATCGACATTTGAGGGAGAGTTTTTTATACGCCGAGAAAAGAACAAATAAAAGCAGGAAAATATCGATTTATAACACTCCTACTCTCACTTGAACTCGACTCTGCATATAAAATATTATTTTTATGATCCTGCGACGATCACAAAGTTTTCCTCTGCCTAGAATTGCCTTTCCTTTTGATTTATCGACATTTGAGGGAGAGTTTTTTATACGCCGAGAAAAGAACAAGTAAAAGCAGGAAAATATCGATTTATAACACTCCAACTCTCACTTGACCTCCACTCTGCATATAAAATATAATTTTTATGATCCTGCGAAGATCACAAAGTTTTCTTCTGCCTAGAATTGCCTTTCCTTTTGATTTATCGACATTAGAGAGAGAGTTTTTTATACGCCGAGAAAAGAACAAGTAAAAGCAGGAAAATATCGATTTATAACACCCCAACTCTCACTTGAACTCGACTCTGCATATAAAATATAATTGTCATGATCCTGCGACGATTACAAAGTTTTCCTCTTCCTAGAATTGCCTTTCCTTTTGATTTATGGACATTTGAAAGAGTTTTTTATACGCCGAGAAAAGAACAAGTAAAAGCAGGAAAATATCGATTTATAACGCTCCAACTCTCACTTGAACTCCACTCTGCATATAAAATATAATTTTTATCATCCTGCGACGATCACAAAGTTTTCCTCTGCCTAGAATTGCCTTTCCTTTTGATTTATCGACATTTGAGAGTTTTTTATACGCCGAGAAAAGAACAAGTAAAAGCAGGAAAATATCGATTTATAACACTCCAACTCTCACTTGAACTCCACTCTGCATATAAAATATAATTTTTATCATCATGCGACGATCACAAAGTTTTTCTCTGCCTAGAATTGCCTTTCCTTTTGATTTATCGACATTTGAGAGAGTTTTTTATACGCCGAGAAAAGAACAAGTAAAAGCAGGAAAATATCGATTTATAACACTCCAACTCTCACTTGAACTCCACTCTGCATATAAAATATAATTTTTATCATCCTGCGACGATCACAAAGTTTTCCTCTGCCTAGAATTGCCTTTCCTTTTGATTTATCGACATTTGAGAGAGAGTTTTTTATACTCCGAGAAAAAAAAACAAGTAAAAGCAGGAAAATATCGATTTATAACGCTCCAACTCTCACTTGATCTAAACTCTACATATAATATATAATTTGTATGATCCTGCGACAATAAAAAAGTTATTCTCTGCCTTTCCTTGAGATTTGTCGACATTTGTTTGGCCGAATTCAATTGTTTTCTATTCCAAAGTTTATTTATACTTTTATCAAACTAATGAAATGATTTTTGCTTGTTTTTGTTTTCTATTTTCCACAGGCTACAGTTCGAATGCTTTGAGTATTAAACATGATCCGCACTCACAACTACGGCAACCTGGTAAGTGCCTACACTCCATATCATTCATAATATAGTAGTTATTAAGAGAATGGAAGGTCCTTGAATTTTTTCAAGTATACCACGTGCCCAAATCCCAAATATAAACAGGAGGGGGGCTATGCAAGAATAATGTGTGTGTAATGTGTTTGCCAACACTAATAAAGTTCGTCGCCGTTCCCGTTCCTAGTCCCAATCCCAATTCCATTGCCATTCCCGTCATTCGTCATTGCTCACGCGCTTTAAAAGTGCCCACTTGAGTTTTTGGTTTTTTAAGTATTGAAACGAATGCCTCTTGCGCCTGAGTCTGAGTCCTGAGCCTGTGTATGTGTTGCTACCCTCTCTTCCTCTTGAGTAATTTTCAAAAAATACTTGGAACGAAATACTGTCGCCAAAAAAAAAAGAAACCAAGAGAGAAACCCGCCGTAAATACGCCACTTGAACAAGCTAAAATGGAAACAAAAAAAGGAGGAATTGAAGCGTAATGGAAACAATTGAGAATGCCAGAAAGGATTCTCAATTATGGCAAGAAAAACGGAGAGAGGGGCAGGGGCAGAGTTTTTAAGTCTGATTTTTTGCTTTTTTGCGGCTGTCAAATTTGACGGCCATGAATGAATTGAAAGACGCGTGCCATTGAGAATACAATTGGAAAGCAAAGAAATGTTTGCGTCAAAACAATGGACAAATGGAAACACATAGAAGAAAATGTGCTTCTGCTCCACCTCCTCTCCTTACTGGCTCTCCCTCTCCCTTTCTCTCCATCTAGATGATGCGAATTATGAGGAATTGTCTAGGGGTAACCCTAAGTGAACACACACACATTTCTACATTTTCTACATTTCAAGTGTAAGAGTGCTCTCCCTCTCATACTCTCGAACCAAAAATGCAACCTAAATGAAACAGGCAAAGCTCATACTACATGCATTTTCATCAACGGAAACTAAAAACTTTGCTTTCCTGCTTTTTTCCACCACTTCATTAACATTTGCATAACACTTGAACTAATGCCTTTTTTTCGACATGGTTGTGTTGTTGTTTCTTTTTACAGATCCATATCAAATGTTCGGTCCCACCAGCAGCAGACTGGCCAGTTCAGGTTAGTATACACACAAACATATTAAGTTAAGGTAGAATTCACAAAACCATAAAGATTTCAAAAAAGCAGGTGCCCAGATTAGGGTTTTTGCGCCTGCATTTCATTATCATATCAATTTTTCTATCCGAGATTCCAAAAACTTAGTCATTCCAATCCACTTTTATGGCGGGCAGGGGGTTGGAGTGAGGTTCTCTTTTGGTAGATTGTTCCTGTATTTCGACCCTTAACAAATTAACCCATTGCATGCAAGTTTAACCCTAAAGCACTACACACAGCTGAAATGAAGCGAGGGGGTGGTGGGGTATGGGGTTGCACTTTTCTAATTTATGCGAAAGGTGTTTTTTCGGTAAATTTATACCTATGTATGTAAGTGTGTGTGGGGCGTGTCTGGGCAATTGTTTTTTCACTTTTTCATTGTCTCCTCGACGGTGTCGTGTCTTTCGCTCGGGCACGCGCCTTGAAAACCCATTAAAAAGTGGAAAAGTTAAAAACACCGAAACCAGAACCCAATTTCATTAGAATGAGTTAAAAAAAAAAAGGGTTACAAAAAGTGGGCGTGATTTTATACATTTGATAAATTGTCTAAAGAAAATGACAATAAAGCGTTTTATATTTTTTCACATGAGATTGTGAAAAGTTGACGAAACTTAAATTAGATAATACTTTATGTGCTTATGACAGCTCCATTAAGGCAAAATGAAATCAAAATTCTCACGTTCTGTATAACTACATACAGATAAAAGATATGTGTGTATATATTTTAAGCAAGATCGATATTAAAAGACGAATAGATTTTAAAAGAATTTAAGCGTAGAATATTTGTATGTATGTATGTATTTACAATTACGTATTAAACTTACGTGTTTTCCAAAAGGCGTAACATCTTGCAACGTAATATTCAAAGGCTGCTGTTATGGACCTGTTAATTAACATAAGATACAAAAGCAGCAAAGGAAAGAGTGAAACAAAACATACCTTTTCGCTAATCCAAAGCGCTCCACGCCATCTATTGCTATTTCACTTACACACTTTACTTGTCCTTCACTATTTTCAATCACTTCAATGCACGCACTTAAAGAAAAAAAAACAAAAATTAAATGAAAAAAAAAAACATATGCGACTAAATGGCTTTCACTTAAAATATTTAATAACATATTAACATGGCATTTTCATTTGATTTGCATAAAAAACAAACTAAACCGATCACATTACGCACGGCATCTCGCTCTCACTTTACATTTTCACCGATTCCTTTAAGCACACACACACACACAGCCACACAAACACAAGCTCAAGTCAAATTTTTTTTTTTTCCGTCTCATTCTTTAAAAATGCAAATAATTTGTATAATTGTTAATGGATTTTCATCTGAATTGATTCTTTCTACAGCATTTGTCCTTAACTTGACATTAGCACAGTTTAATTAACGCAAAACAACGATAGAAATATTATTTTCAATTATTTGCCAAATTTTCACAAGCAAGACGAGTAACGCACGCGGCGAAGCAATAATAAAGAAGAAGTAGAAGAATAGATAAAGAAGAGTTGGCAACGCTGCACTGTCAAGTTTACAGCGCAGAATTTCAAGAATCGGATAAATTAAGCTTATCGGAAAATTTAAAATTGAATTTTAGTTTGCTTTTTATTCCAATGAATGAAAGTCACTAAAATCAAAACTTTATACGCTGAGTTTAAACAAACAAAAATCAATAGATTCTATTGATCCAGAACAAGCCTTTGGCCGCCATTGCTGCTTGTCCCCCATTTGCTCCCCATTTGCCATACCTTGCGTTGCTACCACATAAAAAAAAAGGAAAAAACATGGCGCTTTTGAACGGAATTAGCATAAAAACCCAGACGCCCAACATTTTCCGGCGCGACATTTACACGAAAATCCCCCCCAATCAATTGCCATCTCTTTCTATATTTTCTCTCTCTCTCTCTCCCACTCACTCATACTCTCTGTTTTCTCTCTCTCTGTATCTCCCTCTTTCTGTGTGTATGTGTCTGATTTAGATTTTAGGCCGAGTTGGTTGGTTAGCTGGTTGGGTTGGTAGTCGGCTCTTTGGGGGTAGGTGTGGGTGGTGTGGGGGTCTCTTTGGTCTTTGGTCTTTGGTGGGGACTGTGATTCTAAACTTCAACTTGAAGTTGGCTAGAAAGACTGCGCTTTCGCTTTTTGGGTGGCAAAAATGCTGTTTTTGATTAATTATGGCTTCCTTTCGACACGGAACCGCTTTGTTAGCCAAGTCCGGTCTCATTCTCTATACACTGTGTTTCTTTTTAGACTGGCCAACACCAACACTTTGCCCTAGCCTAGCTCATTTGCATGTGTGTATGTGTGTGGGTTTCGCAAGTTGCATGCAAAAAACAAAAACAAGAAAAACTTCACCACATAGGAATAGTGGGGCAAAAAGATTGCCTTAGTTAGCTGTCACATAATTGCCAAGCTACAAAAACAAACAGAAAAAAATATAAAAAAAAAACTTTTCATAATTAAAAAGGCTCAAAGAGCAGTTCAGTACATCAAAGACATTTTCCCTTTATTTTTCCTTCTTTTTTGTTTTTGTTGTTTTCTTCCTTGCTTTGGCTTGACTGCTTCTGCTAATTACTTCCGTTTTTTGCCATCTTTTTTCGACGGTTTTTATTAAATTGGCATATATTTTTTTATTTTCTATTTAACGCCATTTTGGGTAAGCTTTTTAACAGCACGAAAAGAGGCTCAATAGAAATTTCCCCATCAAATTTTTAAGAAACTTATGATTGAAGTAAATTTTATACAAATTCAAATGTTTGGTGAAAGTAAAGTATTCAAATCCATTCGAATCGCCTGTAGTTTGTGGATCAAAAGGTTTTAAAAAACCTTAAAACCCATGTCCTGTTTATGGATAATCTTTTGTTAAACAAGCCATATTAAAAGCCGTTCTAATCCTTCCTTTTTTCTTGTTCCTTTTTTTTCGTTTTGTTCAAGTGACAATTGTTCATTCTCTGGTCTGTCCAATGACAATGTTGTTAACAGCAATCAAAAGAGGACAATACCAAAAGCCTTTTGTTCTTGAAGTTAATAGCGTGTCAATTGCCCGGCCCAGCAGCCACGCCCACGCCCACACTTACACCCACGCCTATATATTCTTTATATACATATAGACACACAAACACACACCCAAGTCGTCTCTAAATGTCTTCTCTCGTGGGCCACGTCAACAATTATCATTCATCATCGTCAGTCGTCGTCATCATCGTCGTCGTCGTCGGTGTTGGCACTTAACACATTCACTTGGCCATGATTTGCAATTAACGCAATATTCATGACGTTCTCACACATGAGCAGAGTTAAGCCACCACCACCCAAGCCAAGCCACTACCAACAAATGTTTTCCAGACTTGGGACAGATTTACTGTGTCGTCTATCCTACTATATACTCTACAGCTGCCAACCCTCGAGCCCAATGGGTTTCTGTATGCGCCCTTTTTTATGCCTCGTGGCAACTACATATATACAGTAAAATAGAAATAACGTTTTGAGGGGGGATGTGGCGGAATGGTGGGAGAATTTCTTCCCGGCCTCTAATTGCCAAATGATTAAGCGATTTATGATGTCTGCGTTGAATGCGTGGCGAATTTGGCTCACAATATATACAATAATAATTTTGTAAATGTTTTTAGCACGCACAAAGGAAAAAGAACAAAAAACTAAAGAAATTCGGGGGAGTGCCAAAAAGTCATAGGTCAAATCAAAGAATGAAAGAAAAGAAAAAAAAAACAACAGTGGAAGGAAGCTAAGATGGTTTCATGCTCTTTCTTCTTTAAATCAATTCAAAGGTCCTTCTTTTATACATCATTCATTTAAAGCGCTTTCAGAGCTATGAATAAATAAGTATTACACAATATTTATGAAAAAAAATTTTAAAAATCATTTGCTTTTGTATGAGGATTGCATCACAAATCTACATTTAATCTAAATGTGGAGTTCTCATAAGGTTAGGTAACGATTTTTCTATAAATTAGGGGACAGCCATCATAAGAGGATCTTTAAGACAATCGACCTCAAGATTAGATACATATCTCTTTAGCTGAAACTTGGCAAACATTAGGAATGAATCTTGTAATCTTCGACTCTACAGTTGAGTTTCTAACCAACAATGAAAAGTTTTGGATAAAGAACTTTAAAAACATTTGGAGCAAGAGAATATTTTTCGGTCATTTTTGGTATCAATGAGTGGTAGTGTCTTATTTCTGAAACCATTACACTTACATGCAATGCCATTTCCGTTGCGCTACAATAATATCTTGGAAAGGAGAAAGAAAGAGAGAGGAAGAAAGAAAACCCCCTAAAAATAGATTACTTTAACCCCCGTCGTGTCTACAAAACTACTAAAACCAGCCAAGAAAGCAAACCATCAAGCCATCACAAACCAGTCAGCAGGATTTTTGGGTTTTTGGTTTTTTTTTCTCTTTCTTTTTTTGACCAACTAAAATCGCAGCATGGCTGAGAAGGAAATGGTTTATGGCTCGTTTGCATGCCACAAAATGCTTACATTTTCTGACCACACACAAAAACTAACACACACACTCACTCATACTTGATATTAGTAAATATATTTGTATATATGTATGTACGTCCCTTGATTTGGTAAGGAGGATATGCTTTTTTGATGGACATTTAAGTTTTTGTTTCCAAAAGACTAACATTAAATATTTGACTTTGATTTCTCTTTTCCAGGTTCTGGACAGATACAATTATGGCAATTTCTGCTCGAACTGCTGTCGGACTCAAATAATGCCACCTGCATCACCTGGGAGGGTACAAACGGTGAATTCAAGCTAACCGATCCCGATGAGGTGGCCCGTCGTTGGGGCGAACGTAAATCCAAGCCAAATATGAACTATGACAAATTGAGTCGAGCCTTGAGGTAAGTTTCAGACACAAAATGATTTATGTTTCAACCTTGCGATTCAATTTGAAGGATATAAGCCAACTGGTTTGGGACTAGTCAAGTTGTTGGGGAAAGTTATCTATATTTAGGTTTGGTTTTCTGTGAGGCACTGTAAAAGGAATGCAATACTATCCTTGTTCCTATCATTAAGAGCAAAAGATAAAAGAACTTGTAAAAACAGTTGATCCTTGCTGTGGCATTTTCCGGGGTGGCTAATCTGTGCACTCGACTGTTACCTAATTAGTCCATACAAATACTGGCATATGGGCAATCGAACTCATCAACAACTGATTAGCCGCCGATGTTGACAACAACCAACAAAAAAAAACTAACAGAAATTACCCAAAAAAAAAGAATATATATATATGAAGGAAAACCGACCATAAGTAAACGTTTATTGAACTCAATTTGATGGGGCGTGGTTTAGCAACAACAAAAAAAAAAATTCAATAATAATAATAACAAATAAACTTGCAATGATTTAAGAGAGAGATAGAGAGAGAGAGGGCTAGGCAATCAAACGGAATTCAATACAAATATAATTTCGTAGATGAAATTTGATTTAGGCCAAGTGCCACATAAAATTTTCCTTTATAAGCCAATTCGTTCAACGTTTCAGCGAATTGTCCACATAGATTTCCTGTTAAGCGTAACACAAAAATTGCAAAAACAAAGAGGGAAAATTTACAATGCACTCAAATTAGCATAATGCGTGCAGTTTTACCATTCCTTTTGCGCTTTTAGCCATAAATTATGCCAATTAAAGCCATAAATTACAACAAGAAAAAAAAAACAAACAAAATATACATATAGGAGAGAAAAAAAGAGAGGAAAAAATTTTGAAAAACAGTTGCAGAAACAAAAGGTCCTGTTCGCTTGTTTGTATGTGTGTATGTGTATGCGTGTGTGTGTGCAAGTATATTTTGCCCATTCAGCTCAAACAATCAAAGCCAATCAATAGGACACAATCAGGCAGGCAAAGGCAGGACAACAAAGATCGAGTGTAAAAAGGATTAAAGTAAAACCATTTCGAGTCTGGGCTTTGGGCTAACAAAAGGCCAGCAGTTGGACTGGGCTGTGTACAAACAAGCCAAATGAAGCATTAAAGCACTTGTGCTTGTTGTCTTTAGAAGGATAATTTACACACACAGACACTCACTCATACACGGACACACACTCACACATACATATGCACATCTGCAAAGAGTAAACATGATGAAAGCCGAGTCTCTTGTGTTCAATTGAGTTGAAATGCGCATAAAAAAAAAGAAGAAAAAAAAAGAAAAAAGGACATGACTGAGGCTTCCTGCACACACATCAAAAAGGATTTCTCTGCTCTGATTTTGGTTTTTCACGTTTTTTCTTGACATCTTTTTGCTTCTATTGTAGACGTTTTAACATTTATTTACATGTGAGAAAATTGGCTAGCAAATGGTGAGAATGGATTTTTCCACTTGAATACGCTTCATTGGCAAGACAGAAAGACAACATCAACGACGACGACGACGACTACGATGAGTTGCTCTAGATGATTGCAAGTGACAGTTGACAAGATGAAGAAGCAGCCAGCCAGCAATGGTTAAAAGGGTTGCCAGTTGTGCATATATACATAAGAAAAGGATGTGGGATGTAGGATGGTTGTCTAAATAGAAGCCAATTCCAATTCCTAAATGGTTGTATGCTTAGCAAATTGACCGTTGAACAACTTTCAATGAATGCATATGACACTGCATAGGTTTAGAGTAGTAAGAGCGGATTGCTAAAGTAAAACCATATCTTTCAACATGCTCAAAAGATATAGTAGTTTAAGGAAAACCTAGCAAGTTTTCAAAGTATTTTACTCTTCACATTATCATAGAAATAAATGGATAATGGGATAATAATCCTTTTCGTTTGTTTTGGCTTTTCCCTTAAAGAGGAAGAACTCTTTAAAACGATTTTCAATTAAAAACAAATCAAAATATAATTAACTTTTTAATGATGATGGTGAAGTTTTAATTTTTTCTATGACTTGAAATACCTTTGAATACCGTACACAAAGACGAGGACAAAGATATGTATACAAAGCATTTCCTTAACTTTGAACATTTACTACTTTAAGTTTGTTTACATTCTAGTAGTTTATACAATTCTTGTCTTAGTCATGATATAAATTATCCGCCCTTGTATAATTGGCCGTGTGCCCAAAAGAGAAAATGAATGGAATTGAATACATGGAGAAGACGAATTCTCAATAATTTGCCAGGCAAGCAATATAATTCTGTACTATTTGACTTTGGGCGCATGGACGCATTTTAATTGCTGTCAGGGGACACCAAGACCACGACCGAGACCGTGCCCGAGCCGAGAACACTAAAATCGCTTAATGTCATCAAATTAACTTAAAACGCATAAAGCGTACATTATTTTGTAATTATTTATTGTGTCCACAACCGAGAAGAGAGAAGAGGGGAACAGCAGTAGCTTTTGTTTGTCTATTTGACTTTCTCACACATTATCAACGCCCCCCCCCGTCCAAAACAGAAAAAAAAAGCATCCAGAAAAAGACATTGATTCCCTTGAGGGAGGATTTTTGCTTTTCCCGTGATTTGTCTAACGTTTCGTTTTTGCTTTTTCATTTTGATGTTCTTGCAGATATTACTACGACAAGAATATCATGACCAAGGTGCATGGCAAACGGTATGCCTATAAATTTGATTTTCAAGGTCTTGCGGCGGCCACACAACCGGCGGCTAGTGATCCCACCTATAAGTATCAGAGCGATCTATTTATGACACCATATCATCATAGCGCCAAGTTGAGCTCCTTTATGAGTCCACATCATGGCATGACATCGTCATCGGGTAAGTGTGCAAGCTCGCTATCTCGTGATCTGCAGTGGGACTAAGAAACGTTTATGCATTTCAGCCTCAATCTTCCCATCGGCCGCATCTTGGAGCAATTGGGGTAATCCGGCAACAAATTTGTATCAGCCGCATTCAATGGGTCATGTAACGCCCTCGCATGTGGCGCCGCATCTGAGCAGTTATCCACACTACGCATGACCATCATCGTCTGGTGGGGCCTTCTAATATGAAAGCAATGCCATCGCCACGGCCTCAGCAACAGGCATTGGCGGCGGCGGCGTCGGCAGCGGTGGAAGTGGCAGTGGCTCTACAACAACAACAACATCTACAGGTATGGGCAGCAGTGGAGGAGGCACAACTGGTGGTGGTGGAGGAGCAGGTGGTAGCGGAACTGTAGGCGGTGTAGGTGGCGGCGGCGGAACAACATCGGGAATGAGCGGCTTTGCCTCTAGCTCCAGCAATGGCAATCTAAATACTGGCTCTCTGGTCACAAGCAGCTCAGCAACGGGCAGTGGAACCGCAACACCAACAGCACCAGGCTTCGGGTCGATTGGTGGCCTGGCCAGCATGGGCGTGGGTGTTGGCGTCGGAGTGGGAGTGGGTGTTGGCATGGGTGGCAGCAGCTCAACACTCAACTCCCTGGTTGTCGGCAATCGTCTAATGAATTCAAGTTTGCCGACACTTCTTAAATGATGCCATCTGGAGAAGTTTGGGCTAACCATGAGCGCTGGTCCATCGCCGCCGGCGGCAGCTGCAGCTGCAGTCTCAGCGGCTGTCTCTGGACTGGACAATTTATCGCCATATCCGCCGCATTCTTCTCCATTGGCCCCACAAGTAGCGGCAGTAGCTGCAGCTGCTGCAGGAGCACCAACAGCAGCACCAACACTCCCACCACCCCATCATCTTCATGCATCGCATCCACCACCCCCCCAACTACCGCCCCATCCGCCATCTTCGGTTGGCCATAATTATGGCTCTAGCAATGAGCGGGCTCTTTACGATTACTTGGACATGAAACAAAGCGGTGAACAGGCAACGTTTTTATTGTAAAATAAAAAATAAAAATAAAAAACAACAAAATAACATGTAACCAAAACCACCAGAAGAACAACAACAACAAAAACATGTATCAAAAAACTACATGAAACCAAAAACGAGAAATTTTTTTTTTTTGTATAAGAAACAACCCCAAATGAAAAAGACAAACCAAAATTGTATTTTAGGTGTGAGACTGTGAATTTCAGTGTATTTGTGTGACTGCATGTGTGTGTGTGAATGAGAGTGTGGCTGTGGGCGTGGGTGTGCGGTAAGTCTATAGTCTAGTTTGTCGTTGTTACTATTAAGAGTTAACTTTCTAATAAATCAAAAACAAATAAAAGTAGATATAGAAATTAGAAATACTTTTCTCAGTGTCTAGCAAAAAAAACTTCCCTAACAAAAAAATATAAACAAAACAAACTTCTTTCTCCTTCAATTGGAGCCATAACTACAACTTCCTTTCACAAGAAACAAAATAAATGAAAAACTTAAACATTTATATCATTGTCGCAAAAAAAGCAAAACAAAACCAAGAATTAAAGTAGAACCAGTGGACAGATTTTCTATGTATCCTTCGCGTTTCCACCGATCGAGTCCATCGGAAGCTAATGAAACTTTTTTTTTAAGTAGTATGGAAAACAAATTCAAATAATAAACAACAAAAAAAAACCTTCTTTCGCAGCTAAATGATGCAAAGTATATCAAAACTCATATAAAATCGATTTTTTTTTTTTAAAGATATGAGAGCTCGTCATATAGTTATCTGATTTAAACATTTCCAAAAACTCTTAGAAATTCTTTCATATGAAAATTTTGCTAAATATTTTGTAAGATTTTCAAGAGTTCTAACAAAATTGACAGTGTCCAATATTATGAAAAGCAAAAACAAAATCTTTCAAAATTTTCAATTTCCCTAGTAGATTCCACATTTTGCAGCTCTCATTCCTTTTTGTATGCATTAAGCGTACTTGATACTTCAAATAAATACAACATAATACTTTTGTTTTAAATAAACAATTATTTTAAAGTGCTCTCGACAAAGTAGATTTCATATACATACTATTTTTTTTTTTTTTTTTTTTAGTATTATTTGTTTTGTTTTCAAGATGGTTGACTGTGATAGTTGATTGTACAGTTAAAACTCTTACATATACTTTTAAAAAATAATGAAAAACATCGTAAAAAACCAGCAACATATATACATATATATATATATAAATGTATGTACAAGAACTAATCAGAAAAGAAAAATTATAAGATACAAAAACAAAAAAATATAAAAAAAATTAAGAAAAAACTAGTGAAAACCCAAAAACTCTGTGTGTAAAAGGAAAAACCAAAACAAAAAGAAAAAAAAAATCAATTTTAAGAACTTGAATATTTAATAATACAAATACACTTTATATATAAAATCAATGTAAAACTATTTCAATTTGTGTGTATTTGAGAAAACCCAAAATGAAAAACTAAAATCTAATGAATCTAAATGTATACACTTTTTAAATTCTGAATGTAAACGTTTTTTTTTTTATATATATTATATATATATATATATATATATATATATAAATATATGTATATATATACATACAGGCCAGGCATGCCAGTTTTATGAGTAATTAATGAAATAGCAAAACAAATTAACATCCTATCCTACAGGTATTCGATTTGTTTTTATGAATGTAACTTAAAAAATACAAAAAAAAAAAAAATTAAAAAAAAAAACAACATGAACAAAACAAACCAACAAAATAATTAAATAAGAATATTAAAAGAAGACAAAAAGAAAAATAAAGATAAAAAACCAACACACCGAAAAATCCCCCCATAAGAATTTAGTTGATTTAAGTCGAAAAAGCGAAACAAATAAAATCCAAAATTTAAAAAATTCGTTTCCCCTTGTCTTGTTTTTATTTCTTTCTTTGTTTTTTTTTTTTTTTTTTGTATTTTTATTATTATTATTCTTGTACGAAATATTACAAAAGTTGGTTTAGTTATTATTTATTTACAATTTAATTTGTTAAAATTCTTCATTCCGCCTTGTTGAACCACTTGAACTCGTAGTGTTTGAGGGAATTCTCCTCGGGCAAGGCTTGGGCATCCTTGGTATCCAATTTTTGCCAACTGACATGAGGTTGGTAGCCAAACTCATTGGCTATATACTCAATCGTCCTGAGCACGGAATCCTCGCCAATGGCAAAGTAATTGCCCTGTTTGTCACCATTGCGACTGCCCGTCTCCTCGTGGCCATTGTAGTCGAGCAAGTATTTGAATTTATAAAGATCACCGGTTTCATTGGATATGGTGCCACTGGCTCCACGACTGCCACCACTGATTCCACTTGTCGGCCTATTGCCTCCTGCTGAACTGATACCACCACCGCCCAAGTGATTTCCATTTGCTCCACCCACAGTACTGCCTCCATTCGATGGACCACCATTTGTTCCAGCACCAGGCTTAGTTCCACCCAATGAATTTCCACCACCCAAACGACTGCCACCCACATTTGCTGGACTTCCTCCACTCAAAGGACTTCCAATTCTGGTTGCTGTCACTGCTGATGGGATTGGTGTCTTGGCTGCGGTTTGTGTATTCGCTATAAGTGAAAGGAAAAGCTTTTGGCTTTAGGATATCTGCAGCCAAAGAGAATAACCAAAGGACCTACCGCCCACAGTTCCAGTTAATGCTGGTGCTGCCACACCAGACGAAGATGGCTTATCTAATTGAATAATAATGAAAATTATATAAGCATCGTATCACAGGTATTACGCCTTTCTATGCCAAGTATAAAAATAATCTTCGAAATTCACAATTGATTGATTGACTTAATTAAAGGAGATAGGAAAAAGTTACCTTAACTACCCAAAGCATAGTCCATAAGCGACAAAAGATTGACGCTACTTATAATTGTAATCCCTACATTTCATACATAAGTACATATATATCTAATAATTTGACAATTTGTGGCTTACTCAAACGTTGACTTTGTTGTTGATTGGAGCTCTGGGTTAGCTGTGTGTGTGGTTGGTGTTGTTGTGCTTGTGCTTGGTGTATTGGGTTGGGATTGTGCTTGGGGTTTTGTGCAGCAGCAGATACCGAAAGTGGATGTAGGCTAAGAACTGGGGAGGTGTGACTAGCCAAAGGTTCATGCAAATGTCCAACAACTTTGCCAGGAGCAAAAGCATCCGATTGAACAGCAAATATTGGCACTTGATTTGCTGCTTTTGTGGCCGGTTTAATATTGGATTGATCTTTAAGGTCAACCAGTGATGACACTGCGCCATTATCGATATATTTGCCAGCATTTTCAACAGAATTCGCATTCAATTTGATGTGAAGGGGCGACAGTGTGGTTTGCTCTTGATGCTCCTTCGAGACATAGTTGAAGGCATCGGGTAGACCATTCGTTGGATGGCTAACACCGACAGCATAGTCAACCATGGTACGGCGACTACCGCCGTTAGCCTCTGATTTATGTAGGGTCTGACTTTTCACATAGCCAGTGACTTCGGCCTTGGTTTGAGTGTAGGTTGTCATGGCCAGTTCTATGCCCTGGTCAATGCGCTGCTGCTGTTTGGGTGTCGTTTGTTTTGTGTTGTGTTGTGTCTGTGTATAGGGAAGACCACCACCCAATCGTGTGGCCACGTCAATGGTCTGAGCTATGGATGCTCGGAATGGCAATTGCACATTGAGACCACGATCCGTTTGTTGTTGTCCTTGTGGCAAATTGGCCGCCAGCTTACCTGGAAAATCATCTGTCTCAGCTGATGGTGACAGCGGTTGCGATAGCGTACGAATTTCGGTCTTAGGCACTGCTGTTGGCACTGGAGTTTTCTTCAAGAAACAACCTGAACAGGCTTCCGTATTGAAATTATATTTAGGTAAACTAGCTTTAAGTGGTGTGGCCTTTGTCGTTGTCGAGGTACTTGTTGTCGTTGTTATAGCCGGCAATGCTATCTCTGTGAAAGGAGAAATGTAAATAAAAATCTAAATTGTAAACGGAGGACTCCAATGTAGATAAAGTTAACAGAGAGTAAAAGTGTGAGAAAATTTGAGACATAGTGGCGAATGAGAATTCCCATTTTACAGCTGAATATAAAGATGAAGAGTCGAGACACTGGGCCAGTTGCTGTTTAGTTTCAATCACAAGAGACTCAATCTGTCTGTATAGATCGGAAGATTTACTTACTGGGCGTTACTGGTCCCGCATAGGGATAACTTTTCATTGATAATATACGAAATTTGCCATCCTCATCTGTGGCATAGACCGTAACATGATAAATGCCATCGGCAGTGATGAATCCAAATTCACCCATAACAATGCCTCGTTCATCTGTTAAAAGCAAAAGCAAAACAAACCAGATTAGATTTAAGAATCGTAGACGTATGAATATTTGGCTAAATATCATTATGTTCACTTTCATTATGAATGCGAATTCGAATTATGCCGAATATTTTTACTTGCTTGTATTCTATTCAATAATAACCTGCTGGGCCGGGCCCATAAAAAGATTAAGATCTAATAAACTGTATCGATAATGATGTGTATATGTATGTATGTATGTATAATTTTGGTTTAGCCAGTTCCCCTCCCCCTCTAAAGCATGCCTTTGCTCTTTTATCATCATCATCATCATCATTGTTATTATTAAAATCAATCTCAAGATTTTTAGCTACCTACGCAAAAAACATAAACATTTTTATGTTGGTCTATAAAAACTGGTAATAAAATGTTCCTTATGGTCAGAAAGAGGTCCAGGATGTAGCCTTCGATATGAAATCAACCACCTCCACCTCATCAAACACCATTAACTTTGCCGCCTCCACTCGTTTGGCCTTTGAAGAAATAAAAACAGGGAAAGAACAGGTTATACTTAGTCGCTTGCCACTTGTTAACACGTTTCGTAACGGTTCTCGATTGTTTTATATTTGGTATTTGCCAATTATACAAAGTGAGTTTAGGGTGTGATCAATTTTATTTCAAATATGTATTTATTATATATACTTTTTTTCTTTTTGCTGGCATTTGTCAAGATCGATTTCATTTAAAGTGTTTCAACTTTTTTCCAATTTTTTTCTTCTGTATTTTAATATTATTTTCACACAATTTGCTCATCGATAAAATTAACCCTACTATCAAGTTTATGGAGCCATTAAAATGAAAAACTAGTAGAAAGACAAACAAAAGCAGAGAGTTTCAACAATTTTGTCGGATCATAAATTAAAACTCTATAACATTTTATACGACTCAAATTCAGAAGTATACAAAATAGATAGCATATCTAATTTAATTTGAAATGCTAATTAATAATACATTTAACAAATAAGTCGATGAAAAATGTCAAAGTTATACGAAGCTAAAGGAAGATACGTTCTGTTTTTTGAGAATAATATGAATTACTGGATTGGCTTAAATATTTTTTGAATTTCTTGGATCAATTTGTTGTATAACTTAAAATTATGTAAATGATTACTTTAATCACTAGAGTCAAAACTTTAAAAGGCTCTCCTGTAACTACCAAGGTATTTATGTATGTGGTTGAAATGATTTTCCCAGTCATTAAGGAATTGCCCATAGATTTTTGGCTCTAATCTTAAAGGACGCAGGTGAAATGAGAATACGATACTGTAAACATATAAGTAGATATTATCTCTATAATTGTCTTGAAAGCTAACTAATTGCCATATTTAACCATAATATCTCGACATTTCCTTAAGTGCATTGCAAAATGAGGGGAACGATCATTATGATACAATGATACATAAAGAAAAAATAAAGAGAGATATCGGTTAATGATGCTAATTAGAACCATTAGACATTGATGCGTTCATTCAACGTTATTTATATTGACACCAAAAGATACACAGTGAAGATGTATGTAAATGAGAGATGCCATGTCACCTTAGTCATTCGAGACAGTCAGCCAGTTAGCCACCTAGCAAAACTACATAGTAACCAAACAAAAAAAAAAAAAAAAACAACCAACCAGTCAACAAGTGGCAGCTGCTGCTGCAACTTTAGCCAAAAAAAGGCAACAAAATAATAAATAACTTTTGACTTTTGTTGCAATGCTTATGCAATTGCCAGCAAAAGCAATAACAGCCACAATATCAACATTAAAACTGACCATCAGGGGTCACCAGCAATTGAAATGCTTAAGATTCTGAGCCATCTGCCAATTAACAATTAGACAACAGCAAATGAATAGCATTTTCAATTCTTATTATGGCCAACGTATTTGTACTCTCTAGGGCTTAGATTCTTGTTAAACTATCTAGGACTATGAAACTGAACATACATAACCTTATCTTATCTTACTAGGATATTACTTATTATATTTGTATATATCCTTTGTGGTACGTATGGCCTCGAGTTACTCACTGCATAAAGGATCTAACTTCACTCCAGCAAACCAGGAAGCATAATTTTGTCATCTTACTTGTTTAGTTTTAAGCTTTTATTTTATGACTATACCTTACAATCAGTCGAAATTGCTATCCTTAGTAGTTTTGGGTTTCATAAACGCACATTAAGCTCCTTTTAAAGGCTTTTGATCATTGATTTCCTGCTTCTTCATGATAAACAACTGATGACAAATAAATGTATATACCCTTTTCGACAAGGGTATACACATTATGAATAGAGAATCATTTGCTCGTTATGTTTGCTGTTTTCTTGTCGCTTTTATGCTGCTAAATTGGTAATAAAGTTTTCAAAAGAAAAACGTAACGACTATCAACGCAACGAAATTATAATTAGCATAACATGTAGCTTGATTTTGATTTCTGAATTCTGATTTTATTTTTTTTTTATCTTTTATTTTTGGATTCACGTTTGCCTTATTTATGGTTTTCCTTTCTTTAAAATATTTCAATATTTATAAGTATAATATTCTGGGCAATATAAAATGCCAGAGTTGAGGTCCAGATTTCAAATTATCACAACAACAACTACAAAAACCACACCAAATTGAGCAAGTTGTTGTATGTGCAAACAAACAAAAAAAAAAAAAAAAAAAACAAAGCAACCTCTGCAAGTTGGCTGATTGGTTTCTAGTTCCTAGTTAATGCTGAAGATCGTAAATATTGTATACTATATGTATAATACAATTCGCTAAACAAATATTCAAAATGGCAAATGTTTCACTAAAGTCTATCTGTTTCAAATCCTAGAACTTTTTGTCAGTTGAAATTACTTTGAAAGCTGGAAAATACGTTGGGGATATTCCTTGGTATCTTTTATTATCCCATCAAGTACTTTAGATTTAAACAGCTATCTTATGTAGACCTTTCCACAAAAATAAAGGGTATTAGGAATCGACAGATTAGACCGACAGTTTTCTTTCGTATCTATATGAATAATACATATACAGTTTGGTCCTTTCTAATATTAGATCACACAACTTACCTCTCTTCTCGGCCCGATGCTGCTGCTCATCGATGGTAAAGCCAAACTTATATGGACGCACTGTGGTAACTGCCGACTGCACCTCGCCCACAATTATGGCCAGAAGCTTAAAATGTTTAATCATAATCATAATCAATTTGTATAATAATTGCATTTTAATTTGTTTAAGCACTTTGTTATTTGTTATTCACTTACAACACAATTGATGGCTATCAATTTTAGGCTCATTTTCGAATAATTTATTTTATTTAATTCACGTCTCAATATAAACAAAAATAAAAACAAAAAAAAAAAAAAAAAAATCATATAAATATTATATTCAAATTTTATTTATATTTATTTATTTATTTTAATTTTTTTTTTCTTTTTCTATATATATTGGAACACGACGACGCGTTTCTCGTTTCAAGAATTATTTGTTGTTGTTTGTTATTGCTTTTCGAGCAAGCGTCCGTGTGTCTGTGTGGGGAATGAAACACCCTCCACGATGTTCGGCAGCGAATTGACAATGTTAATAATATTAGTTAAACATTATAAAACATTAGAAGCATCGGCAAAACGGCTCGACCAGTCCAGTCATCAGAGTGTTGTGTATGTGTGTGCGTTCATGTCTGTGTGCAAAGTCTGTGTTTCCACTCAACCACAAAATTTCATCCAACTTGCCTGACTTATTTATTTGCTTATTCAAATTGTTTGGATCAAGACAGTTAAGGAATATTATTTGCATCGATAAAATGATTTAAATTCTCATAAATTTATTGGAAAATATCAAAATTCTTTGCCTTAATATTCGCATAGCAATTAATATGAGATTTTAGTGAAGAATGCAAAGTATTGTGTTAAATATTGAACATTAAATGATTCTCATTGATTTGGCATAAGTAAAAATCCAATATTTAAGTAAAACTGTTTTAAGATTTTTCGAAAATCAACCCAAAATCTATATAAAATTAACTTTTAGAAGAGTTTTCTTTAAATTGATCATCATTTACAAGACCAAAGTTAAAAGACCAAAAAATTTATTATTCAAAGTTTGTCAAACGTGTATATAAAATTAAACAACAACAATTAGTTTGAATTAAATAAACCAATCCTTGTAATAATCCTTAAAGAAAAAGGCTGTTTCTGAATGTTTCAATAATACCATTGGGAGATATTTATGCAAAGGCAAAACTAATAACTTAAGTTTTCATATGCAGATAAGCGTCACGTTTGCTTGTAGTGAGTGTATGGAATAGTCGATTTGTTTAACAAACAAACTCAATGATATAATAAATTCGTGTATTAACATATTTATGCTTATGCATAGTTGACTTTTGGATTCTTTCAGTAAAACTCTATTGGATATACATTTATTTTTTATTTTTTTTTTTTGCTGTATATGTGTCGATTAAATAAGCAAAATGCATAAATTGTATATCACTTGACACCTGCAAATCGGATATATATATGTATGTATATATTTTGCGTGGGCTTCATGTTTCATTTGTTATTTCAGTTGTTAATTAAGCTTTTAAGGGGGGCTAGGAGCTACGAAATTGCATCATTTGTCAGTTAACATGTTGAAACTAATCAATTGCCTTATGATCTGCTTGATTAAATTCAATCAATTGTAATTGCAATGAGGAAGAATCTCTAGTGATATCGATCGAGAGACTGATGATGTATTCATATTTATCTCTATCTCCCTTTTTTCTTACTCTATCGTACTGTGTTGCTCATCTGCCGGAAAATTGAATAATTGCTGTCAGGTTTTGGCCATGACAAATTTGCATATAAATTGCTATAACAGTATTTATTTGTTTAGTTTGTGTAAAACGCATAATTCATGTTGTTAATGTTAATGAAAGAAGCATTGTATAGGCAATTAGGAACCAATATGGAAAATAATGTCGGAAATGAAAATTGGTTGATCATATGGAGTAAAACCAATAAGCCTAGAAGGGCAAGCTTACAAACAGATTTTGAAACTTTTCATATCAATACAATAATAAAATCTTTTCACTGGACTCTAGCTAAGAATGGTTTACCTGTTGCCCCTTAACTATTGTCTTACTAATGCAATGAACAAATATTTAAAAGATTCTTAACATGCTTGGCTTAGATGTGACATATACACATACCACTTTTAATCCGTATCTATGGGGACACGGGGATAGCAAAGTTCAATAGAACATTGAATATTTGTTTACCTAACGCATTTAACATGGCAATAAGACAAGACTCCAATAATCGTTGAAAGTACAAATAAAGGAGACTTTTGCTCAAACTAAAGATTTGTCTCTCTTCTTACTTAGATTTTGCACAAATGCAATTCCATTTTGGGCCCAATGTCCGTGTGTGTATCTATGTACATAAGTATGTGTGTGTGCGTGCACCTGCGTTAATTATTAGTCTGGCTCTGAGGTCAAGACCATGCACATTGACCTCAAATAACAGCTTTCGGCAAATGAAGTTGTCATGTATGGCTCTATCGCACAGGTCGCTGACACATACATAAATAAAAATGATAAGAACTAAGTCGAGTTGTGACTTTCAGACCGACATTTTATTTTTCATCACATACCATAAATTCTTCTGTTATTATTCAAATTTTTTGCGATATTCTCTGTTAAAGCTTTAAATTGAAATGCTAGATGGATTATTTGTCAGGTTCTCTTATCTCTTCCTGTGCTCGTTTTTGTATTATTTTTAAGACTCATGTTTTAATTTTGTTAAGGATCTCAGCTGTTTACTAATTTTTGAACAAAAAATCGTGATAAGTTTTACTCGACTCACATAAACAGTTGAAAACTTTACGGCAAGTGAAACGGACGTCAAAAGTGTATAAAATTCACAGACAATATTTGATTTGTTGTCATACAAACATGAAATGGAATTGCAGGCTATATATATTTTTAGTTTGTTGCAAATTATAAATAATTTTGTTGTCCACTTTGCAGCATAATTTTAAAAGTTTGTTTTCTAAGTCATTTGATTTGCGCTAACAATCAAATGTATGCAATGTTTTTATCCATATGACAAAAGTCACCACGGGGTGACTAAACCACAGTTTGAGAAGCTGTTATTGTACTTTATTCAAACTAAAATAACCATTTTTAACAAAATTTCAAAAGTTGCTTTTTTAAGTCATTTGATTCGCGCTGACAGCCTAAATATATGCAATGTTTTTGTTTTCTATTTAACAAAAGTCACCACGTGGTAACCAACCAATAGTTTGAGAAGCTCTAATTGTAAGATTATTAATATTTAATTCAGAATTTAATACAGTTTTGCTAATTTCTATTATAAAATCAAACTCATAATGAAAATTAGTTAGCAATAATATTCAAACGTAAATTGTTTTATTAATTGACTATTCAAATAATATGACTTAGCCTCTACATAACCGAAGTTAAGGTATAACCAATAACAAATCTTGTGTAGTTTGATTTACCAAGCTATAAATAAGCTTCGTTCAAATAAAATATGCAAAATACCAACAAAGCAATTTAAATATTTGTGACTTTTTTTTTTTAATTTTCTCAATTTAAAGCCCTTTTGGGCTTGTTAAAGCAAACACGTTTTGTCCATAACCTACACACATAGGAAACTGATTGTCTGCCTCTTCAATAGCTTAGTCCGATCGCCCTTGAAGAATTAGAATTGCTAAGAATTAGATGCTCTAAGAGGTAAAGCCTAAAAGAAGAATACATAGTTTTATTTTTGTATAATCAAAGTTTTTTTTTATTTTCGGATATTTTTTTTCTTCTTTTTTTCTTCTTTTTTTTCAATTTTAAAAATTAACAATTTGCATTCGACATGCACTAGACAAGGATCAAGGACTAGTTAATCTCAATGGTTAGTGAATGGTCAAGGCAACTTAAGCCTCAGGGGCAACGGGCAAATGAGCGCCCTGTGGCTGGAAACCGTTCTCATCAGCAATATAGTTCACTGTGTAGGTCTGACCATCATCAGCCACAAAGGAGAAAGAGCCACGGACAGCGATAGCTTCATTTTCGGCACCAGCGTTGATCAGTTTTCCCGCAGCTTCATGTTTGGTACCATCAGAGGTCTCAAAACTACATATAAAAGGATAGATAAGAATCAGAAGGATAATCCACAGGAATAAAATCTTTAGTCACTCACCCATATTTGAAGTCCTCAGGTCCAACATCGGATTCGGAGCGGAGGACAGTAACATCAGAAGGAGCGGCATAAGCCAAAGCGAATAGGGCAACGAAAACAATGACGAATTTCATGTTGAAGTTTTTTTTTGTTTTCTGCGGTTCTTGCTGAATTCACGACGACAAATGATACCTTCTGATGGCTGGAGCCAGCTCTTATATACGTTAACAACACATGGTAGATTATGTAAATTATTCTCTTCATGTGATACTTGTCAAACTTGTAGGAAATATTTTAATCGTTTAGGCCTAGCTCAATGAAAATTCACAAATTTGTTTCAACGGCCTATTTTATGCATAATGTATTATATGTAAATTTATGTCTAGTTTTAAGACAAAAAAAAAAAAAAAAAAAAATAAAGCAAACAGTAAAACAACGTTGACCATATGAGAAAAATAAAAATAAATCTAGGGCCATAAATATTTTATTAATTAGTTTATTTATATTTGGGTTCATTTCTCGTTCTTTTAGTCAGTAATATTCTGATCATTTATACTGAACATTTTAGAAGCATTATTAAAGGATAATAGAACCTTTATCATTCATTCTTTGTAATGCGAAAGTGTGAAAAAAACTTGAGGGTTCTCTGTTATTAATTTAAGAATATTAATAGATTTCGATCTTCCCTTTAGAAGCAACGGCTGACTAAAAAATTGATGGTACAACCACTGGGAAAGCATAAGTAGGCTTATAACGGTAAAGGATATTTAAATACACATACAGACGAATATACGGATGTATGTATACGTATACGTTTATACATACCTACATGTAAATACATATATGTATATAATAGATCCATTGTATTTTACTAGTACTTTCTTTTCATTCCATCTTCTTTTGCTTTTTCCCTTACTTTAACGCATGCTATCTTAAAATTCCCTTTTTCTTCATCATTTTCCACCAGTCTTTTAGCCAGACTCCCAATGCATTGAGTTAATAAACAGTTTCTTTATATAAACCTTTTATTATTTGTGGTAAAAAATTAAAGCATAAATCAAAACGGTCCAAAGAATATTAGTCCTTGCCCAACAATGTTTAACATCTTAGTTTACCGTATGAATATATGTATGTACTTATTTTCGTATGTATCCGAGAGTTGCAACATACAAACGTTTATGATCAATCACAATATAAATAAATAAATATAAATGTTTATGATTAATCATATCAAGTGAAAAATCAATAATTAGACCACCAATAACGATAACGATTTGAATAAAATCAATTCGAAGATATTCTATATATGTATATTCCTAATATGTATTAAACATATATATTTTATATAAAGGCTTGATAATGGCCTTTCACTTTATAATGCAAGGGGTGGGATATGCATTATGGCTAAAATTTGAAACACTGGAATAAATGTACATAGATGAGTTCTCTAAAAAAATTTCATAAAATAAACGACAAATGAATTATTCTTTAATAACTTTTTTTTTTATTATACTCGCATTTTTTTCTTTTTTTGTTTTCTTTAAAATAACCTTCTAGTAAAAATTAACAATCTGCATTTGACATGCACTAGACAAGGATCAAGGACTAGTTAATCTCAATGGTTAGTGAATGGTCAAGGCAACTTAAGCCTCAGGGGCAACGGGCAAATGAGCGCCCTGTGGCTGGAAACCGTTCTCATCAGCAACATAGTTCACTGTGTAGGTCTGACCGTCATCAGCCACAAAGGAGAAAGAGCCATGGACAGCGATAGCTGCATTTTCGGCATCAAGGTTGATCAGATTTCCCACAGCTTCTTGTATGGTACCATCAGAGGTCTCAAGACTGCATTTAAAGGATAGATAATGATCAGAAGGATAGTCCACAGGAATAAAATCTTAAGTCACTCACGCATATTTGAAGCCCTGAGGTCCAACATCTGATTCGGAGCGAACGACAGAAACTTCAGCAGGAGCGGCATAAGCCAAAGCGAAGAGGGCAACGAAAACAATGACGAATTTCATTTTGATGCTGTTGTGGTAGTTCTCGCTGAGTTCACGAAGACAAATGATACCTTCTGATGGCTTTGTTTGGTGCTTTTATACATGCCAGTTAGTTGGCTGCTATTTGGTTGTGGCCAAATATTCAAATTAGTTTTTAGTAATTTTTATCTGTGTTCCAAAACTTGTTCAACATATTATTGAGAAGCATAAAAACTAAAGGCAAGCTTCTCCAACTAAGAGCTTACATATAATATGCAAATTTTGTATTCTCTATTACCTTAAAAGCGACCAACGTTTGTTCCAAACAATTTAAAAAAATGAAGCGAATAAAATTAAATAAAAGAACTAGTTTAGAATTGTAGTAATGTAAATAATAGTAGTAAATAGTAAATAATATATTATTTATAAGATTGTTATAGTGATACATATTAGGTTTGCTTGGTGTCAATCTATAGCACTAACTATTCTTGATGACCAAAAAGGTTTCAATTTGAAACTCATTAAATGAGAAAATTATAAATTGAATCCTAATTTGATTTAAAACTGAAAGACATTTTTTATAAATTTTTGCGTCTAAAGCATTTATCAGAGGCTTTAAAGGTCGATCTGCAATTAAAATTGTAAAAGGCTCGCCTACACTTCATTTGAGTTTTTAAGAAATTAAAGCCCTTTCTGGACACATCACCCCTAACAAGAACGAATTATTTTAAAATTCCAGCGATTCCTTTTTTTTTTTTTTTTGTTTTTAGGTAGATAATTTTCGTAAAATTTTTAGAAACCCACTACAGAGTGAGGGCTAGTTTATGGCGGATCCCCATATATCTTATATCTTTGTCCTTTATCCTTATAATGTGTGTTAGCTTTTTATCAACCTTAAGATATTTAACTATGTATATTTAAAATCGATTTTCCTTTGTTGATTCTAAATAGTAAATATTTTGTTGTAACCAAAATAAAGTCACTTTAGATGAAGTAATGTTACAATCACTATGAGATTTTTAAACTTTTAAACTCTATATAGTTTTTTAAATGCACAATGTATTTAAGTTTTGTTTTGTTAATAATTTTGATGATATTGATTATTGTATTTCCTTTAGATTCACTTAAACAAAAACAGAAAAAAGAACAACGTTATATTGAATTTTGGTTTTTTATATATTGATAACAATTTTATTTGCTTGGAACTAGTCGTTTGTTTTTCACATTTTGCATATTTTTTTTAAACATTTTTTTTTTGTTTGCACATTTTGTTTGCTCTTTTTTAGTTTAATACTCAACAATTATTTAAAACCTATATAGGTAGGATCAAAGCTGATGAAAAGCTCTTCAGAATCCCTTTAAGCTACGGGAGCGACTGGAATGTCTTCGCCCTGTGGTTGGAAGCCATTCTCATCGGCCACATAGGTGATGGTGTGCTGGTGTCCCTCAGGATCGGTATAGCTGTATGAGCCCTTGGATACGACAGCAGATTCCTCAGGTCCAAGAGTTTTCAATTCACCAGTTGCCTGGCCAGAGATGCCATTGCTGGTCTCATAGCTGATGTGGAAGATGATGAAAATAAAATATCTTCATATCTATGAGATCTTTGGCTACACTTACTTGAAATTGTATCCCTCTGCATGAACATCAGCTTCCTGACGCACAGTCTCAGCAGCCTGATCGCTAGATGAGGCAGGAGCAGCCAGAGCCAGTCCGAAAAGAGCAACAAAAACAATGGCGAACTTCATGATTGTTTGGTTGGGTTTTTTGTTTTGTTTTTTTTATTGCTTGGATGTGCACTTGGATAGGTAGTTGTCGAATGATGGTTCAATAATGCTGGAGCAACCTTTTTATAGTCCAAACCGAAACGAAGTGCCTGCAATTGCCGAAGTTTTCTCAATTTTAATGCCGAACCTTGATTACATAGTAGTTTGCATCTCGTCTGATCGAACTGGAAACAATACAACAACAACAACAACAAAAACAAAAAACCCAACTAAAAAGTTCATAATTAAATCATATAAGTATACACATACACACATACCGATGGGTGTGTGTGTACGCATCTTTATGTATGTAAGACACAAGCAATGTGCGAAAAATTCATTAAATTTTTCGTCCCTCCCCCTTTCATTGTTTCTGTTCATCTTGCTCTTCTTTTTATTGAAACTTATTATTAACACTTGCCACATCTTAAACTTTAGTTGGTTTAATCAAACAAATGAAGTGGACAATGAAGAAATCTATAATAATAAATTAATTTAATTTGATAGTAAAATATCTAAAATTCATAAATCTATTTGTGAAAATTTAATGCAACTTTTTAAGCTCAAGTGTTGACGTCAAAAGCATTAAGATTTAAATCTATTTTAATAATTTTGTAGATAATACATATACATTTAATATATGGGAAACTGGTTATCATTGTATAAATTACCAAACAAAAAAAAAAGAAGAACTAACTATATTCATATCTATATAGATAGTTTTAAATTTGAATGTTTTCGGCTGGACTATCTAAGCTCTAGGACAGAGTTAGTTAGCTAAAGCCCTTTAGTTTGTTTACAGTCATTTTGAAACAACCGATTTCAATCATCTCTAAGTTGTTCATGCCAAAAAATAGTTAGATAAACACATACATAGATAATAATCAATAGAAATCTGTGCAATTAATTTTAAATGTTACTTTAATTGGTGATAAAAAAAAATGTCAGATCACTTAACTACATACAGTAGAAAGCCTCTAAAAGATATAATTTTTTTCTATTCTTTCATTGTTTTTGTTAGATTCAAATATTTATTTATACATACAAATATATATAAATAAAAATGCAATTTACTTAAAGTGCTTAAGCGAGTTTCTTAGTGGCATAAAACACAACTTTTCAAGTTTTCTGTCTAAAAAAACTATTTTGAATGAAAATGAGAAAAACAAAAACAAAATATGCATATCATGATCATCATCTTTAGCAGCATCATCTAACAAATTAGTTAGGAAGTTAACCTAACAACAATTCAACAAAATAAACTGAAACCGAAACCAAAAACCAAAACTTATTCAACATGTATTCAAATTTCTTTACAAAAACCAAACAAAACTATCAAAGATTAAAGAAAAACGTGCGAAAAGTGGAAGCTTCTAATGCTTAACTAAACTTTGTATGTACATACATATGTATATAATTATGTATGTATGTATATAATTTATTTTTTGTTCGTTTTCCAATAATAGACACATATGTAAATGCGGAGGAAAGATACATTTTTTTGGGCGTTTGGCATCGACGTCAGTAGACGTCAACGGATCAGCACATTTTCGATGCGGTTGTTCATCTTCCTTTTTTGTACATGCAAATCGAAACTAGTTTCCGATCATTTTATGCATATTAGGTTAGTTTATGTTAGTCGTCGCTATGTGTACATATATTCGTTCATACATACGGATCTCTTTTATTGTATTTGTATATGTGAGATCGCGTGTGTTTGTTGTATCTCGGCTTGTCTGGGCATCTTCCAAAATTTCATTAGCATGGCATGAAATTTAAATAAACGCCTGAAATTAACCTTCAAAAAGATTCGTTTTCATTCGTTCGCACACATATTTCAATATGCGCGACTTTAATTATGTATTAATTACAAAAAAAAAAAAAAGAAACCAAAACCAAAAAAAATATATATGTATATATATATATATTTATATGTATGTACATATATATAAAAATAAAAAAAAATCAAACAAGTTTAAACGCGCTAAAATAAAACGAAAAATTGTATTTTGTTTTTTTGCAAAAATTTTATTTAATTTTTTTTTTTTTTTTTGTATTTTATTTCTTTGTGCACCGAAGGTCGCCCAGCAGCAAAGCAGCAAAAATTCAATAAAAGTACCAAAAATAAAACTAAATAATAAACAAGAGGAAGAGATGAGATGAGCTGAGAAAATAAAACAGGCCGTTTACCTGAAACATCTTTAACTTCTTCTACTCATGTACATATGTCTAGTCTAGTCCACTAACTATTCTTCAAATGTATCTACCGACTCTAGTTTATTGCGTCAGAATTTGGCTACTTACTTTTGATTTCATTTCGGTTATTGGACTAAGAACATGTTATGCAAATTTATTCAATTCGGTGAAACGATTTCTTCTCTCAATGATTTTAATATACATACATACATGGGCTTGGTAACATAAGTATTTGTTTTACAAGGATCCGGGTTCGGATTTGGCTTAAAAGTTCAGTTCCAAAATTTGCAATCTGACCAAAGAAAAGGTCAATGATTTGTTAAACGTAGTTTCGCTACCTAAGTAAATATAGTCCCGAGACAATCTTTATTTTCGGATAATGTTCCGTATGAATTTTTTATTCAAAAATTGTACTTGTAAGAACAGGAAGATAAAAGAAGGCAATACGATTTAACAAAACATTTGAAATGTTTCTATTGTCATTTTATCTTAGACATTTGTTAGACATTTGTTTTGATCAATTTTAGCAAAATTGTGTAGACTTTTTATGAAGTTATGTTTAATAAATAATACTATTAAAGTTTCAGTTTATTTTATGCAAAATAAACTGTTCAAGAAGAAGGCAGATATGTGTTATTTTGTAATAGTTTTTTTTTTATTATACTCGTATTTTTTTTCTTTTTCATTTCTTTGAAGTAATCTTCTAGTAAAAATTAACAATTTGCATTTGACATGCACTAGACAAGGATCAAGGACTAGTTAATCTCAATGGTTAGTGAATGGTCAAGGCAACTTAAGCCTCAGGGGCAATGGGCAAATGAGCGCCCTGTGGCTGGAAACCGTTCTCATCAGCAACATAGTTCACTGTGTAGGTCTGACCGTCATCAGCCACAAAGGAGAAAGAGCCATGGACAGCGATAGCTGCATTTTCGGCATCAAGGTTGATCAGATTTCCCACAGCTTCTTGTATGGTACCATCAGAGGTCTCAAGACTGCATTTAAAGGATAGATAATGATCAGAAGGATAGTCCACAGGAATAAAATCTTAAGTCACTCACGCATATTTGAAGCCCTGAGGTCCAACATCTGATTCGGAGCGAACGACAGAAACTTCAGCAGGAGCGGCATAAGCCAAAGCGAAGAGGGCAACGAAAACAATGACGAATTTCATTTTGATGCTGTTATGGTAGTTCTCGCTGAGTTCACGAAGACAAATGATAACTTTGATGGCCCATCTTGATGCTTTTATACAAATTAAAAAAATATTCAAATTTTTGTTTTTTTTGCTGTTTTTCTATTTCAAACTGGTTCAATTGAGAAGCATAAAAACTAAAGGCAAGAAGCATACATTAAGAGTTCACACACATAAACAGAAAATGCAAAAATTTTATTGCCTGTATCTTTAAAAGCCAACCTTTTAACACAAAGCTTAAGACAAATATAATTAATGGATTTGTTGATTTGTTTAATTTTTGAAAACTATAAATTGGACAGGGGAGAAATTAGAAAATTCATATATTTCGTTTTAAATTTTTCATTTGTTGCGATATTTTGCCATGAAATGCCATGTGACACAGTCTAAAGATAGATCTAATATTAATAAGTATAAGATATAGTTGTAAACTATCAACCTAATATTTTTACAAGCACTGTCAACTAAGGCCTTCGGCTTAGACGAAAACTAGACTGAGATTCGAACCCGGATCCTCCTTGTTCAGTTGCCTAAATGACTGGGCCATTTGGACAACTCATCTACCAAGGACTGCGTTTTTAAATTATTTCAGCTATTGCATCTAAACAAGTTCTTACTTCGTTATTTCATATAATTTTCTAGTTGAGTGTCATGGTTACATGTTCCTTGAACTGATATTGCCTTTCTCCTAAATGATACACATTTCTATTCAACTTCCTTGTAATGAAAGGGATATTTATATAAGTACATACATATTTGGTTTCAAAGCCTTTAGAGTCGGGGATTTTCTTTGTGGGCTTTATCAACTTATAGAAATTACAAAATAGAGGCTTTGTTTTTGTTTTTTTTTAGGAAATGCGTATTTTTTTTATTATTTTTTGTGTCTGAATTTTTAAAATATTCGATAGAATTTCAAGAAAGTTGCTTAAATCGAGGACGATAACCGTACTGATCAGCATTATATTGTATCAGAAATCGTTTGCCTTCCGGAGATGTCCATTCCGCAGTGCCTTCCACATTGATTCCACCTTGTTCGCTGTCAGCGCCCTCTGCAATACGACCCTCCTGGGTCTGTGAAATGCCATTACTCGTTTGATAGCTAAAAAAAAAGGAGACACAAACAATTTAATTGGAAAAACACAGCACTGATCTAATAACTTACGTATATTTATAACTATCGCCTCCTTTTTCGTTCTCATAAAGCGTTATATATGCCTCTGAATCTCCTTCATCGGCCACAGACAAGCAAAAGACAAAGGACAATAGCAAAAAGCTCACACAGGTTAAGGATTTGAATTGCATTTTCTTGTCGCGTCACACTTAAAATCAACTACCTTGTATGAATAATAGTGATTAGTTATGGCAAAAGAACGATGGTATTTATACTTTTGACTAGCCTATGTGCCTAGCCTGTGCCTGGTTGATTGGTCGATCATAAAATCTTCATGCCGCTGAAGAATGCCAAGCCGATAATAAAAAAAAGTACAAACTAAAAAATCATTAAAAATCTAACAAAAAAAAAAAAAAAAAGAACCCATAGACCAAGAAACGCATTTAATTACACACTAAAGCCAAATCTTTGTTGTCGCAACAAACGAAATACTTTGTAATTATCTTTAATAAATGTATTAATAATAGATGTTAGTAGAAACTTTCTCAGAGTATATAGCCCTCTGACACATGCATACATATGTATATGTAGCATCTGTCTGTACATTGTATATACTATAAGGTGACATAACGTTAATTGTAATTATCCATTGCAAATGCCAATGACTGGGGAAACTTGTTTTCTTTGTAAAATGCATTAACTTTTAAATGTTAATTTCATTTTCTGTTTCTTTATTATTGTTATTTTTAATACTCCATACAAAAATCAAAAAACAAACAGAAAAAGATAAAAAAAAAAAAAAAGTAAAAAAATACTGTTTAAATTAAGCTAAAATTGGCTGAGCCATTGGTTTGCCTCCCCTTTAGTTATGTGGCAAGTGATCACCCTGTGGCTGGAAACCATTCTCATCGGCTATATAATGGAGTGTGTAGGTCTGGCCATCGGGTGCCACCCAACTAACCGAGCCACGCACACTCAAAGCCTCCTGTTCGGTGCCAGCATTCTTAAGTTCGGCCTGCTCTTGGCGGGTAATTCCATCACTTGTCTCGTAACTGCAAATGAGAATGAAGAATTTGTTTACATCTGTATCGAAATTGGATGTAGTTGAAGAAATCAGAAAGGAGCTCGGTCCGTCAGGAACTCGGCCTTAAATAAAGGCTTATCTTGTCAACTTTATATCACAACTATCCTTAATACTATGTGTATTAGAGTGTCTAAGAATCAATTAATCCTTCTACCAAAAATGCTTGAAAATAGTTCTTATACGTGTGCCTCTTTTTCACTGTGTAAAATGACTATATATGACTATGACTATGATTAAGTGAGAATCTTTCTTAGCAAAAGCCAATTTCTCAAGACTAACAGTGGAGTATATCCTTTGACGACTGCAAGGCTTAGAGTTGACTTCAAATTGATAGGAATTGAGTGCCAGAAAACAGATTTGATGTTACAAATGAATGATTCGGACCTGTCCAAGCTGAGTTTAATGTAAGTTCCCACGCCAAAAGCTTTAAGGATCAGTTAAAGGACTGAATACTTAAAGGTATTGGGCAGTTAACTTAGTATCCTTTAATTCCATGGGTAACGCGAAGGTTTGTTTACTTACCCAAAATTGTAGCCATCGGTTCCAATGTTATCATTGTCGTAACGCAGAATTGTAGCTTGATGTGAATCATCCAAAGGAGCCGCCAGGCTAGAGGACACCAAAACAAAGGCGCACAAGGCAAAAGCGAACACGTTGAAGGACTGCATATTTATTCGATTTTTTTATTGATAATGTATTGGAAGTGATAGCAGGTTGGGAAATCCTTAGTTAATCCTTGGTTTTCGATTTGTTTATTGAGGCACGCTCCGCTTGTGCTTGCAATTACGCTCGAATGAATTATGTGACGCTCTCTAATGAGTCTTGGACTATTTATAACTGGCCGAGACAGGCCAAAATCGGGCCTTCCAAAACGACTCATACAGAAAACCCACAATACAAAAAAAAAAAAAAAAGTACACACAAAAAACACACAAAAATACCATAACAAACACCTCAAATGTTCACATAATTATGTGGCCATATAATTGAAGGCATCTTTTTAGCTGGCGATGAATACAATTGAATGAGTAAATGAGTGTTCGTTTGGAGTATACATGTATGTATGTATGTGTGTGTGCGAGTGTGTTTTTTATTTGTTCATGAGTGTCTTAAGCTTTTAATTGAACAAGCCCACAAAAAATTCAAAAAAACACCTTAAAAAAGGAAAAACCATTAAGCGTTACTCTTGAGATCAGCTCAATCTTCAATTGGCCTACGCCACGGGAGCTAAAAACTTCAACTCGATCAACATGATAACGATCATCATCATAATGATCTCGGTGATGATGATCATGATGAGGCAAGTGATAATGAAATTTGAAATGTTTGACTGAGCTTACAAACAAATATTTGGCCAATGCGCGTGTATAACTAAGTGTAGATATACATATATGTACCTACATACATACATACATGTATATGTATATATGGGTATATATGGCAATAGGTCAATGGCTAACCAACGTTGGAATTAAAATTTGAAATGGTTTTCTGTTTACCCATCTTTGCACTTATCAACAAATTATTGTGTAAAGCAAATTAAAACAAATACATATATGTACCAATACGTACACACATTATGAGTATAGGTACATATAAGTATTTAAGTCAACTAGCAGCAGCCATTGGTAGTAAGGAAGTAAAGATTATCTTAAATTGTTTGCCAAAGTGGCAACAGGAAATAAACAATAAACAAAAAAGCGCAAAAAGACACAAACTAATAAGAATAATAATAATGCTCGAGTACTAGTAATCTTGAGAAATCAGTTAACCAACCACGTAACATTTTTTTAATTAAAATTACTTATAATATTTCAAGTTTTAACTTTTCAATGAAAATGTATAAATTATTTTAAAAATGTTTTTAAAGTAATATGTACGTTTTTAAAAAGGAAAATGTATAATTTTTGCGCTTCATATTAGTTTCAGTAGTGAAGATGCTATATACATATGTATGTGTGTATCTATGTATTTATTTATGTTATTTTGTGTATCTATTGCATCTTTCTTATATGCAAATATACAAGTCTGTATTACTATCTATCTATCCCGAATTAACTAGTCTGATAGATAATTACTTAACTGCCTAAATATTTAACAAACTATGTATGTATGTACATCTAACTATACAGCTAATTACTTGCATTCTTTAAGGGGCAAGGCTCCCCCAATTCGCACCTCTAGATTCGCTCATGTTATATTTTATTTGAAATGAAGTAACGATTTTCAAGTATTAATACGGGGACGATGGAATGAAAGCAAAACTGGATGTTGTTGACCTTTAGAGAATGAAATGATTTCATCTTGTCTAGGTCTAGTTTGGGTAAACAAATTAAATATTAGCCAGACTTTTATTAGAGTCTAATTAAAGTGTATCTAAAGGTGCCATGAACAATGATTTTGGTGGAAGAAGTGTGAAAAGGTAAGGGCAAAGACATTTGTTAATGTGTGTGTGAGTTTTTGCGTGGACAATGGAAAATTTCAAATAGTTCCTAATATATGTATATAGCTCGAAAAACCTACTTGCCATATTTAGGCAAACAAATCAAAAGTTATGACGCTAAGATGGTAAATGGAATACGATCGATGTAATCTTATCTATAAGATGTTAACACATACAATTTATCTCTTACGTAGAAACTAAAACTGGGCGTTTTAACCTCCAAAATAAAAAAAAAAAGAAGAAAGAAACAAAAACCAAAAAAAAAAAAAAAAATTAAAGCCACGTTGAAAACCTCAAGCTGCTTGCATTTGCTGTTTTTTTTTCTGATTCAGAGTGAAGATGCTACACGAGATACAAGATTGAACGGTCTGTGTGTTGGTTGGTTAGTTGGTTGATGACCTTAGTCAATAAAATGAAATAAAATAAAAAAAAAAAATGAGAGAGAAATACAAACATGAGATACAATTTTTTACCAGTCAAACAGTTGGCTTCAAATTGCTGCCCTACAATCTAGAGTTATTGTTAAAGGGCGCGAAGACAATCAATCATTTTGGAAAAAGCAAAATGTTTATGCTGCTGCAGATGCTGGGAGTGAAGTAACCCAAGTGTGGGATCCAATTATTTTGCATTTACCATTTGATAAATGACTGAGAGATCATCATGAAGTTGACGTTGACGATTACGATGACGACGATGACGTAGGTGATGATGAACATACATACATATGTATATCCATTCGTTTGCTAATTGTTAAACAAAAGACTTTTTGTATAGTTTTGCTTGCCCTTTTTGTTCAAGTTCTCACTTTCATTACTGTTTTATTTTTCCACTTTTTTTTTTTTTGGTTTTTTGGCAATTATTGAACCGGTTGGTTTTTTTTTTTTTTTTTTTTTTTTTTTTTGGTCATCTCCATTAAACTGGTTTGTTTCTTTTGAGAGGCATATGTATGTATATGCTAATTTCTTTTTAAATACCCTTGTACCCAAATGGGTATAATTCATTTGATCTACAAGTCTTTAGGCGAAAAGATTTGCACAGAATAGATAGCATTTCTAATCAATTTAAGATCTAAAATACTTAAAATCTATTGATCTAAAGTGTTAAGACTTATAGTCAATGTCTGTTTGGATAGTATCCTGTATAAATATGGGGTACACAATCGTCTATATACATAGATGGATACATGAGATGAGAGTAAGGAGAAAAAATACCAACTCCGATAAATTCTAAAAGTCACGCCATCATAAATTCTCCAAAATTTTGATATATTTACCTCAAATATAGGTCTAATATCTGTTGTATATTGACTCTGTAATCTCAGCTTGATTGTGGTTTCAAATTTGAAAATTTGGTTTTAAATACACATTCTTCCGAAAGGGTATTGACAAGGCGACATGGCCCTAGTTTTAACTGGCCTCCAGATTTCGGTTTTTAAGTTTAGAATACATTTTCGTTTTCGTTGGTCTTAAAACACAAATTTTAATTTCTATTTCAATATACACACAACAAAAAAAAAAAAAAAAAAAAAACAGAACGACTTAATCCGATCACGTGATCAGTGCTCTTTGGATCAGTGATCAATTCGAGCAGTTTCCAATTGCGGTAAATGTTCACCTTGTGGCTGAAAGCCATTCTCATCGGCCAAATAATTGAGCTTATAATGTATGCCATCTGGTCCAATCCAATTCACACTACCCTGTACTTCTAAAGCCTCCATTGGTGTACCGGCATGCCTTAACATGGCCGATTCCTGTCTAGAAATCCCATCGCTTGTCTCGAAACTAAACAAATCGACAAAAGAGAAATTGTAAAATTAATATTCTTAGATGACACAAAATATAATTAATTAGATTTTTCGACATACTTACGAGAAGGCATAACCTTCGCTATCCATATTCTCATTTGTATATTTCAATATCTGAGCCATATTTAAATTGACTGCCAAAGCGGTGGCGTTTGTTAGATACAAGCAGATGCAGCATATCGTTAGAGACCAAATGAACATTGATTGAATCATCTACTTAAACTAAGCTGCCACTGTCTCTGGGTACAGGGTTTCAATTCGCAACTCGTCTGCGACTAACTCAGATTGCGCAAAAAATCTTTATAATATAACAAATGCAGGTCTCCAATTAACAGTCTGTGTAATAAACAAAAATTTCGAATGCGAATGCGAATCAAAAAACATACACACACACACACTCAAACACGCACATACGAAATGAAATTGAAAGCATCGAGCAACCAAAAAACTCCAAATATTTCGATGCGACCATAAAACAGAAATGCGAGAAAAAATATATCTAAACACAAAAGCGAAAGATGTTTGCCAAAAAGTTCAAATGGTGTTTGCTTTGAGATGTTAAGTCGATTCAAATGATTATATAAGTAAGCTAAAGCTCCACAAATTGGCATTAACATGAGCAAACCTATGAATATAATTACATACTTAGCCGAATCCAAGTCCTTCTTATCCTTCTTCAACCTAGCCGCTCTTTGTAATTAAGTCTACTAATACTTGGTTGACTTTTTAATCAACCAAAAATTGCACTCGTTTGAAAGACATTTATTGTATTTGATTTGATTTTAATAAATATTATTTGTATACTTTAATTGTAACTATGTATATCCATGACACAAAAATTTTCCAATATTTCTTCTAATCATTTAAATTAATGTATAAAATGTCGTTTCTTGATCCATATGAAATCTTCATTTTTTCTAGAAAACATTATCTTAAAGATGATCTAATATAGTGTTCTTTGCCCGGGTAAGGAGCTAGGCGAGAGCTTTAATCATATGACTAGTTAAGTATCTGGAATTTGTAAACTTCCTGACACATTTCACTTGAACTTGAGCTACTTTAATATACATAGTTTAGAAAGATAACTGTAAATGTACATGATATTATTAGGTGCAAGTGACCCAATTCCAGCAATTATGCAAATAAACGCAAACTCATGACTATTTGGTTGTAGTTTTTGTAGTTGTTGTTTTTAAAAACAATTGAAAAGTGTCTGGCTTGACTTGACTTGAATTGACTCTGGGCAATCAATCAATTGCTAAAAGAGAAAAATAATCACAATCGACTTAACTTGGTTAAGTAATTGGCAGCAACAGCAGCCGCACCAGCTGAGAAAGAAGAAGAAAACTGGTTTTTTGGGTCAAAAGTAAATTGTCGGTTTTTTTTTTTTGTTTTCTTTACAGGAGCAAAGAGCTAAATTACAGGCAAGTTTCCAGATAACTTTTTGGTCTTTTTTTTTTTTTGGTTTTTTGTCTCTGGGTAAGTTGGTCAAGTATAAATTGGCCATTGCAATGGCTTATGGCAAGCATTAACAATTGCGTGTTCCTTGACCAAACATGAAGTCCAATCTTAACTCCTGGTCCTGCTCTTGCCTGGTGGTGTTCGTGTTGGTGTCGATGATGATGCTAGCCCAAGCTGCCCCTCCACAGGAGACGGCTCAGGTGCTGCGTTACGATTCGGATGTGCAGCCTGAGGGCTACAAATACAGGTAAATACAGATGCTGCGATGATGATGATCAAACTTAAAACTGCGTTTGAAATTTGTGTCAAGGCCATTTTACTTATTGTTGTTATTGGTTATTTTTTTTTTTTTAACTTCTCTCTATTTTTTCGGTATTTCCTCTGTCTTGCAGCGTGGAGACAAGCGATGGCAAATCACATCAGGAGGAGGGACAATTGAAGGACGTCGGCACCGAGCACGAGGCAATTGTTGTCCGTGGCTCCTATTCCTATGTGGGCGATGATGGTCAAACCTACACCATCAACTACACTGCAGATGAGAATGGCTTTCATCCAGAGGGATCGCATCTGCCCAAAGCAGTTCAATAAAAAATGAAACTGAATGCAAAATAAAAACAAACACACACAAAATGTTGTAAATGTTACCTAGGTTTAAGTCAACGTCACTATCAAGCAAATAAATAACAAAATAAAAGACAAACACGAAAGAAAGACCCAAATAAAACTTGCTCTATTAACTTACAAATGAGTAAAAGAAAAAAGCGACATTGGCGAGGGCAACTAATTTACTTAATTTATTCCAAATCATTTGACCATATAAAAGACCAAGCCATTTGGTTGAAATGTCACACACATCAGTTGCACTTTGCTTCAAAAGCATCTTTAGCAAAATATTTTTCAAAGAAGCTTAAACTAGTAACCAAATACCTCATCATGAAATTCATCATTGTATTTGTTGCCCTCTTCGCCTTTGCTCTGGCTGCACCCAACAGAGATGCAGAGACTCTGCGTTATGACACCGACATTGACCCTTTGAGCTACAAATTTGGGTAAGTTTATTGCCATAATCAATGATCTAAATTAAATATAATAATCCTCTTCTGTCGGTATATTTAGATTGGAAACAAGCAACGGCATTAGGACCAATGAGGAGGGACAAGTTAAAGACGTCGGAAGTGAAGATGAGGCTATTGTAGTCCGCGGCTCCTACTCTTATATTGGTGACGATGGTGTCACCTATTCCGTCAATTACATTGCCGATAAGAACGGTTTCCAGCCCCAGGGCGCTCATATTCCTGTTGCCTAAATAAATGTATAATTACTTTTTAAACCAAAAAAAAAAAAAAAAAAAACAGTTTTACTCAATTGTAAATGTAAAGTTGGAAAACAATCTAAAACAATTAAAGATTCGTTAATTGATTAAGCTAGCCAAAGTACTGAAAAGTGTAGCAAACTTGCCATCAAACCATGCATAGCGATATATTCATGATGGGCAAATAATAGACCAATTCTTATAAAAATTTTCAACAGAAATTTTATAATGTTAATATTGTTATATAAGTTAGCACACGCTTCTCTTCACGATACGCCGCATCCGACAGAAAAAGTAGAACCATGTCGTGCACCCCGCCCAACTATGATGCAGCGAGACGTAAATGGAACGCAATACCAGAAACCGCTTGTGACGCGTTTCGATCCACACTATCCACTTGTTCCATTATTAGCTACCTATACCAGGAGTAAGCACTTTAACGCTTGACCCAATACGAACTTCGCATCACATAGCATAAGCACTTTAAGCCTGTATCTGCTGACTTGAGCGCAATAGCGACCTACTCTCAAGATCGGCCACAGTACGATTAATAAGCATTCCCCCGATATCCGGAGGGAAAACAGTTTAAGTCTTGATCTGGCCTCGGAATCAGAAGTACAATCTAGTGATTAATAAACGAATTTTAACTTTAAATTTACACAGAAGTGTAATTAGTTTTATAGTAAACGAGTGGTTAAAGGAGTCTTGTGTGTCATCTTCCAGGTGTATCCGAAGGATACACCTCGTAACTGGCGCCCGAGCATGGACAAGAGTTGTAACTTATATGTTTCAAAACTGAATAATTTCATTACTCCTAAATTTTTATCTGATGAAAACAAATTTTTTTAGAGTCGCACTAATACCTAAAAAAGTATATTAACTCATTATGTCCTGCATCAAATGAAATGAAGATCATAAAAGAAGCAATGGATGAGCATGGCGAATTTTGTTTGGTTTAGGAAAACGCCTCAGGATCAGATAAATGTTTTGGCACAAAATTTGCCTAGATATTGATAACAAATGTTAAAATACTAACAAAATTACTAGAGAAAATATAGTTTTTTTTTTTTTCAATTACGTGGTCAGATGTGGCCGAATGTAAAATAAACTTAATCTGAATACCATTAATTTGGTGGCTCTGGCTCTTAAAGTGTCTTCAACTGATCATCCACTGGAATTCGCTAGTTTCAGCATAACATTTCACCCTCTACAATCCACAGTAATATCCAACAATTATTTGAATTTATTTCATTTATTGTTTTTCTTAGGGAATTATCGTTTTATGTGAGATCTGAAACCATAAGAGTTCCTTAACATTTTTACACCTAACTATAGTACATAGTACCAATAGCTTAAATGTCGGTGGCGTACAATAGCAAATTAAAAATAATACTTTTTCATTGGTAATTCACTGCTTTACAACCCGTTCAGTCTGAATGCGCACGTTTTTATGCCGGTATGTCGATGAACTACCCAGTACTCACTTGTACACATACTGGCATACATTTTTGGGGCAAACAAAAGCTTACTTGTTCGATAAAATGATTGGGCACTCTTAGATCTGAGGTCCGCTTTAAAGTCTTTCCTTTTCCCCACGTGTGGCGTGGAAATAATTGTTGAAATTGAGGTTTTCCTACACTGAACCGTGTCACTTCTACAAGTACATATATTTTAATGATATTTTGATCAAAATATAGTGCAAACAGTTGAGCAGGTTGCAGAGGTTTATGTGTAGCTTTAACAAGTTGGGAATCATAATTATGAAATTTCTGTTTTCCACCACCTGATTTTATGTCTATAAGGAATCTCCAAATATATTCGTATATATCTCAGATAACAATGACATACCCATCTGTTGATTATAATCAAAAGTTTTTTTTTTTTAAATATTTTGTGCTTTTTTTATTTTGTGAATTGTCTACAATAAATTCGTTTGCTTTTTGATTGATTCACGAAAAATGCAAATGCGTTGTAGATGATAATGACTATGGTAATAATGCTCTTGCTGCTGATGATAATGATGATGTGGATAATGCCGATGATTATGATTATAAGGTATTTCCTATAAACGGCATTGATTTGTTTACCTTAGAAGTTTTTTGTTTTTGCTTTTGGTTTTTTTACGTCTTTTCTTTGCTTCTTCTTTTTATTTCAAGCCAATTTGTTAGCTTTGGCTCTTGGCGTGTAATTAGTCATTTTTATTTTTTGACTACAACATTTTCATCATAGTCAGTGCGACCACTCGACTATAAAAACGCCTGGACAATCACCAGAGACCAACACAAATCAAGCAAACGTGCACAAGTTCAAGTCGTTATCCAAAACATCAAATCCAAATCAATCCATCACCATGAAATACACAATTGCCATCGTTTTCGCCTGTCTTTTGGCCGTCGTCTTGGCTGCTCCTGCTGACAATACTGCCGAGATCTTGCGTTTGGAATCGGATGTACAGCCCGAAGGATACAAATTTGCGTGAGTTTTGATTACTGTTGCCCACATTCCAAAAGTCATGATAAAAATATACGTTCATTCAATTTTGATACAGTTTGGAGACTAGCGACGGCAAGACCCATCAGGAGGAAGGTCAATTGAAGAATGTGGGCACCGAGAATGAGGCAATCGTCGTCCGTGGCTCATACTCCTTTGTGGCCGATGATGGACAGACCTACACCGTCAACTATGTTGCCGATGAGAACGGTTTCCAACCTGAGGGTGCTCATTTGCCCAATGTGCCAATTGCCAACTAAAGAAAACAAAGAAAAAAAAATCAACGAAAACAAAACCAAACCAAGAGCTGTTCTATTTTTTTTTTTAAGTTGATTATGAAATAAACGCGGCAAGCAAAACGTACATGCATATATTTAATTTTGATATGATTTTTTGGCACTTTTTGGCCTGTGTTTTAGTTCCAGTTTCACTTTCCAGTTAGACCGGAAGACTGACTGCATTATCTTGATATAATATTCCAAAAACAAAAAACATCAAATGCATAAATATCTCAATGTGAAATTAATTTGCTTAAACCATTCATATGCTCTCAACTTTGACTTTTTCCATCTGTGGATTACTATATAAACGACGATCCACAATGCATTTGATCATCACAAAGTAGTGAGCTTCTCAAAGGAATACAACATGAAATTCGTTATCGTTCTCGTCGCCCTTTTCGCTCTGGCCAGCGCTCGTCCCACTGATGACGTGGCAAAGGATGTCCGTAATGTCGAGCCCGAAAACTACAACTACGAGTTAGAGACCAGCAACGGTATCTCCCTAAAAGAAGAAGGAGTGCTGAAGAATGCTGGCTCCGAACATGAAGCCATCGTTGTGCACGGCTCATACTCCTGGGTGGATGAGAAGACTGGCGAGAAATTCACCGTCACCTATGTTGCCGATGAGAATGGATTCCAGCCATCTGGAGCTCATTTGCCAGTTGCCCCCTAAGAACCTGAATCAGGATCCAAACTCGATTGCGACATCAACAAACAACAAAAACTGAACAAATTGCTAAAATGTTTTTTTTTCGAAACCTAAATAAATAGATTCTTAAAAGCACAGATTTCGGGTTAATACATATGTACATCACCATATTTATATGTACATGCATTGCTTGCAATGGGCATACATATACATACATAAATTAAGATCTTGCAGTAATTTAAATAGTCAACATAGAAACAAACTATATTCACTCAACTGAGAGAGTCAATTTGAACTAAACTTTGGTAGTTCAATACTTACTTACCTTGAAAATATTTTATTAGATTTTTTACGTGGCCTTACCATAGTATTCAAAGTTTGTGGTAAAACAATCTTAATATTAGATGAAATTCGAAACGATTCCAATTCATTTAGATCCCAATAAATCCTTGTTTATTTTCACTCTCACTTGCCATAGGTATTACAGTTAAAAAAATTTACTTATGATCCGCTAAATCAAAACCTTATAACAAATAATTTCTCATCCAGCACATTGTCTAGCCCCTGAAAGTATGCTATACTTATAGATTTACAGGAGTTTGTTGGCCTTATCAGCTAGATCGTTGAGATTATCTGGACCGTCACTCTGAAACACCTTAAAGTATGATCAAAGAATATTTTTTGCGGAACATTTTTATGATATAAATAAAATTGAATCAAAATTAAAAAAAAAAAAAAAAAAAGTTTTTACTTGTGGCTATAACCTTCTAAAGGGGATACAGAATCATATCATTTATGAATTATTATGTGTATATTCATATAATATATACAGATGTATACATAAATGTAAAATCATATATTTTTGATTTCACAAAAAGTTAAACTCATATGTCATCGTACCAAATACTTTCACTACTGTAGCACTCTGTAAGTAGGTCCTAATCCTTTAAATGCCTTCCTATATGGAAACCGAAGAGATCGTATGACTTCTTAAAAGTAGTTAACAGTAATATATTTAATATTAATTTTGACTTTTTTGAAGAGCAGACAATCTAATCTTTGGATCGTCTATTTTAACGGATTATGATTTTTGAAATTTGCATTCAAGTTTAATTTGTTTTTGTTTTCTGTTTTTGTGCGATTTCCTATGCTTATTGTGAACTAGTTAAGTTGATGATGATGCACACTATAGTGACTTCCCCAACAGGTTTCGTTTGACAATAGTTCATTTTATTTAGTTTCATTTTTGAAGCACATTGTGTATGCAGTTAAGATATCAAATGAGATATTTTAGTATCCAGTTTGACCGGAATAAATGCAAATTATAGTTGCGCTTATAATATGAAATGAATTTCATTTGCCAAAAATTAACTCACCTTTGACTTTTTTTTTTTGATTTGCTGACTATATAAACGACGATCCACAATGCATTTGATCATCACAAAGTAGTGAGCTTCTCAAAGGAATACAACATGAAATTCGTTATCGTTCTCGTCGCCCTTTTCGCTCTGGCCAGCGCTCGTCCCACTGATGACGTGGCAAAGGATGTCCGTAATGTCGAGCCCGAAAACTACAACTACGAGTTAGAGACCAGCAACGGTATCTCCCTAAAAGAAGAAGGAGTGCTGAAGAATGCTGGCTCCGAACATGAAGCCATCGTTGTGCACGGCTCATACTCCTGGGTGGATGAGAAGACTGGCGAGAAATTCACCGTTAACTATGTTGCCGATGAGAATGGATTCCAGCCATCTGGAGCTCATTTGCCAGTTGCCCCCCAATAAACTCAACGCATGAAACAAAAAACAGAATAAGCAAAACCGAAATAAATGAATTTCATTAAAAAATCAATATGATAGATGATTTTAATTTTTGTTAGGGAGTTTCAAATAGAAATGATTGCCAATAGTTTAAAAAAGCATTAAACTTAAGGATTTTAAATGCTATTTATAATATTTGGATTATCCGAATATTTCCTTAGTTGTAGAAAATGAATATTGCAACAATTTAGCTAACTACATTTAGGTAACTGCATTTCTTCTAAGAATCAAAATTATATAATTTCCGAAATAGCATTTTTAATTTTAGCTTATTAGTTTTAGGAAGCTGACTTATTTAATTCAAATAAGTTGACCGTGGGTACATTTTCTGGGTGGATAAGTGTGTCAAAATATACATATACATAGATGTATGTACATATATACTCGTTTTGTGTGAATGTTTCAATAGATATTATATACATAAAGAGGTTTAAAGAATTTGTATAATATTTTTAAAAATATCTTTATCTGCACATTTATATAGTGTCTTCTAACACAATGCAAAACCTTTAACACAAAAAAAAAATATATATATATATATATATATATTCTCCATCCACAATTAACTAATACAGTGGGTATCACATAATTAATGCATTTAAATAAATGAATTTAATGTAAAGTTTTTAAAAATTGAATCAATTTTCGGATCCAAAAGCCGTAAAGAGTAAACAGACGTATAGGGTAATGAGTAAACAGCTAGTAGTTTACTTCATCAGTCTTGTATTAATAGATCCTTTATCCTCTTGTCCAACTGCTTTACCAATATATTCCGACTATTAAAAGCAAATGCCTGTGCATCTGTTTGTTTTTTATATCAAGGCAATTTTTTATTAATTTTTTTTTTTTGTGGTTTTGTTTATTTTTTTGTGTAACGAAATTTATAGCTCTACAATTGAGGGATATGTTCACCTTGGGGTTGGAAACCGTTGTCATCGGCAATATAGTTTATAGTGTAGGTTTTTCCATCATCGGCCACAAAGGAGTACGAGCCCTTGACAACGATTGATTCGTGATCGGTTCCAGCATTGATGGCTTGGCCGTCTTCGAAGGCCCTAATTCCATTGGATGTCTCGTAGCTACAGAGAATATAAAAAAAATGTTTGATATCAATTAATTAATCCTTTTTTGAAGTGTCCATTTGTCCGTACGCAGAGTTCCAAACATCAGGTCCAACATCGGATTTGTAGTTCAAGATCTGGGCTTCGCCATCAATATTGCCAGGAGCAGCATAGGCCAGAGCGAACAGGGCAACAAAAACGATGACAAACTTCATATTGAGTTGGATGTGATTTGATTGCTTCAAACTGTATTTGAACTATAGTTTTTGCATTTGAACCGCAGCGTATTTATAGTCAGATTGTTCGTCTAAAAATTCACAAAACTAAAATATTTCAAATTTGCATAAAAACTCCAAACTAGTTTAATGTCCGGTCAAATGAAAAAAATTTGCTTATTTATTTAAATTTAAACTTGAACAAATGTTGGCATATACAAACAATAAAAAACAAAAAAAACAACAATATAAATACATACATCTGCATAAATATGTTGTTTCTATATACTTGTATATACATATGTATGTATATATAGGAAAGATAATCAACATTAGTTAGCATTTAGTTGACATTGTTAGCCAAGATATTATCAATTTGCAAAATTGATAAGAAATCGTTTTATGGCATTCAAACAAAATTCTCAATCTCTGACATTTAAAATTTATCTAATTTCATGGAAAACATTCAACAACATGCACATATGTAGATATATTTACTTTCTTTTGCAATAACAATAAAATAAGTCCTCAATATAATTTAAAGTTCTTTTTGCTAAAGTTATGGGCTTTGATAAAGAAGCAATACATCTTAAGATGGGAGTATCTTTTCTCTATATAATAAAAATCGATCAAATGAATCAAATTAAAAATGGTATTTTCAACTCAGTGACTACGAATAAACTAAAATTATTAGACTACAGTACATCCATAGATAAACTTCATTTCTAAATTATATGCATACCTACAAACATATATACAAAACGAATTGAATGTAAAATCAATCAAAATCGGACTATGAAATGATATATGTACACTCCCATAGGAACAAACAGCTTTAGCTTTATAATCCAAATCTTTTCTCATCGAGCTTCCATTTCTTTATGGTAATGCTTGTTAGATGATTGTTATGTGATTACTTTTGATGTTTCACTTTATGTCTGTTACTTGGCCATCACCATATTGTTCTGCGAAATTTGTCTGACTTGGATCGATTATCTCATTTGCTAATTAACACCAATTAGCATAATCATAATGTGTTAATAAGCATGACAAGCCCAAGTCATAAACACAAATAACTACATATGTACATATGTATGTAGATAATATTTTTATGTTGTGTACATGGTAAATAAAATAAAACTATATCCATTTCGACAAGACGAAAAAAAGTATATTAAGCTTTAATGCAACAAATCAGATTAGAGTTAAACAACGAAAAAAAAAAAAATCATGGTACGTGACTGACTGACTGACTGACAACTGACTGGAAGCAACAGCACTTCAACCTCACTTCATCTTACATTCCTTTTCCTTCTATTCTTGAGCTGATCCTTATGGTGAAAGAATCTATTTGGGTAAATGCGCTCCCTCCGGCTGGAAGCCATTCTCATCGGCCACGAAATTAATGGTATATGTCTGGCCATCGGGGGCAACCCAACTAACCGAACCACGTATCGATATCGATTCATTCTCTTGTCCAGCATTGTTAACAACGCCCTCCTCTGTACGTGTGGTGCCATCACTTAGTTTATAGCTAAATTTATAGCCACCAATGCCAATGTTATCCGATTCATATTCCAATACTTCAACATCATTTTGAGGACGGGCCATTGTGGTCTGTACCATGAGCACTGTAGCCAAGAAGCCAACGACTAGCATCTGGATATAAGCGTGTACAAGGATTCACTTTAGTTAAAGTAGAAAAGGATTATGTTCACAAATATTACCAATTTCATCATGTTGTTTCGGTTTTCTAACACCCGGTCTAACGATTCAGAACAAATAAAATAACTATGCGTCTGGACAAACTACCGATTGTCTAATGGTGCAAGTGCATCGCAAGCCACTGCAATTTATACTGAAACTCTTGGGCTCTGAATTTGCAAACATCATAAATTTGCACAATTGTATTGCCATGGCGATGTCCATTGGCTCTGCTGTCGTCAATGGCCGCTAAGCATTTCTAAGTAATTTTTTAACCCAAACGATGCGCCATGCACCAAAGTCGCTGCGACAAGTAACATTTAAAGCGAATCCACAGATCCGCAACATCTCTAACTTCTACAATTGCAACAACAGGGCAATATCAACTATTTGCTTAAGTTAAGCACACTTCTTGGCCACAAATTGGCAATGGTTTAATGGCAAAATGGAAAGATTTTCTCGTTTTTAATAAAACTCAATTGAAAACTTAGGCTAAATTTAACATTATTTTGTTTAACTAGCCTTATTCTTAAGACAGTTAAGCTAAGATTTCTTACAAAACTGTAAGATTCTTTTAAATAATCATCTTCTGTTCTTCTTTATCAGATAGTATGCTGAAAGCATGAATTTTTTTATGAACTCTTTAAGGGAAACACTCGTCATCTTATTTTCGTCAGCAAAAAACTCAATGTTAATCGCTACCAACGGTCAAAAAAAAAAATCCAATACCTGATTAATAATATTACGAGACCTACAAAGACTTTAAAAGTGTTTACAATTTTTACCTTAAGAGATTTATTTAATAGTCTACCAAGTTTTCAGAAATATCTACATCTTCAAAAAACGATTCAAAATTAGAGCAATTCATATTTGGAGTTCAAACTGATTCGTTATTTTATGATCATTAGAACTTTATAGTTTTGTAGGAAATATTTCACCGAGTAAAACCACGGAATTAAGATAATGACCTTCTTGAAAATAATTTTGGGCTTTCCCATCTCAAAGTCGACAAAAAAACGGATTGCTTCCAATATATGTATGTATGTATGTATGTACTTGCAGCTCTATTGATAGATTACCTTAAAAAATGTATCAACCATAACTTAAAAAACAAGCCATTGCTGTTGAGAGTATAAAGAATTCACCTAAGAGATTCATTTCTTACTTCTTGTCAGTTGATGAATGCGTAAATAGTTTGGCATTTATACAAATTTATGAAATAGACAGAGAGAGAGAGAGAGAGAGACAGAAAAAAAAACTGTAAACGAAAATTCTGTTTAATCCTGTCCCATTACAATAGCAATTACAATATATCTTTTATGAATAGATGATGGGATGGGGAAATGTGTTAAATATATGTACAAATATATTTTTTGTTCATATATGTTAGTTAAAGACCTTGTCAAAAGAAAAAAAATTTTTGCTTTGGCAAATACTGGCAAGTTCAATTTTTGGTCAAGCTAACCCCAAGAAGATGGAGATGAAGATGATGGTACATCGCGTTGCTAGCCAGCAAATTTTTTGACTTTTGGCATATGGCTGGCAACGGCCTTTGTAGCACTTTGTGTGTGTAAGTGTGTGCTTAGTGAAAAATCAAAAAAGTTAAAAAAAAAAAACAAAATAGAAGATGACGAACAAATCCAATAACCTAAAATATGTATGTACATACGTAAACGTATCCATCGTATGCATTTGAAATCTCTGCAAGTTTACCCCATCATATGTACATACATGTATGTATATACCCACTCCCCTCCCTAATCATCATTTCCCCTTCTTATATTTGCCAATTTATTACACCTTTATTGACCGCTAGACGAGGCCTGAAGAAGCGGTAACCGGACAAACAGTTGATTCAAGCCGGTCAATCGAGTTTTTGGTCATTTGTCGGCCTTTACATATTGTTATATGCATGTTCGTGTTACCATCTCCACCCCCATGTCCCGCTTGCTCTTATACATATATTATTTTTAAATTGTGCTAAACAACTTGATTTTAAAGTATTTTTAATCTATACGATACCCACATGTTAATATTATTTATTTGACAATTTCTAAATACACTTCTTTTCCTATCTTTTGGCATTTATTAACCAAAAATACGTTTGCCCTACAATAAGTTAAATAGAAAACAAAACAAGAATAACAAAATTAAAAGGATCAACAGTTGAACTTTTTAGAAGAAGCGCAAAAACTACTATAAGTGATCCCTAATTGCCCCTATGACTTTCGTCCGAGTCAAAGGCCTAAAAATTTTATTCTACATAAATTTGGCATTTAGAAAAATAAATAGTTAATCCTTTAAAAATCTATCAATAAGTCTTTCGATCTCGATTAGTTTGACCTACTTCAAAGTTCATCAATTGCACTCCATTCATTTGGACACTTACCCAAAACACTTTTGATGATAATCCAAATATTAAATCCCCTCGAAGGGGTAAACACACAACAAAAACAGAAAAAAATGCTTTTTTTTTTTTTTTTTTTTTGCACGAATGTATGTCATGTTTTTGTTTGCACACATGCACGTGTTTCACGTTTCACTCACATAAAAAAAATTTTTAAAAAAAATAATAATAATAATGACGAAACATGGTAGAAAATGCATGGCTACTGATAATGAGAAACCAAAAGAAAATCACTTTTCATCATCAATTTTCTTTAAAACAAATTTAAATTTATATTTTTCATTATTACAAAAAGAAAACAGACAACATCTTAAGCCACTGGGGCAACGGGCAAATGAGCGCCCTGTGGCTGGAAACCGTTTTCGTCGGCGATGTACTGCACTTCGTAGGTTACACCATCATCAGCAACAAATTTGTAAGATCCCTTAACAGCCAAAGATTCATTTTCACTGCCAGCATTGTTCAGTTGTCCCTGAGCCTCCGCAGCTTGGCCATCGCTGGTCTCATACCTGTAAATTAAAGGTATGTATTAATTCCAATGTCCTTGATGTCCTCCGATTGTCATTCACTTACGCATAGTTGAAGCTTTCGGGTCCAACATCCGAATCTTGTCTAACGATAACAGCATCCACTTGCTGTTTAATAGGACCAGCATAAGCCAAAGCGAAGAGGGCGACGAAAACAATGACGAATTTCATTTTGAATGGTTGATTGTTTTTTTTTTGTGTATCGCTGAGGAGACTTGAAAGACAACTGATAGTTTGTAGGGCCAATGTTTATCGTATTTATAGCAACTCATTGACGTTTGGCCTAGGTCGAAATTATGTTAACATAAATGGTTAAAACTAAAATGGCGACTAAAAACTAGTTTAACAATTCTTTTTTCGTTCAACTTGTGGGGAAATTGACAACTCGATCCACTTTTTTGAGCCAATTCGATTTACTGGTTAACTGTGACATTAGCAATTCTGCCATGTGACAATTTGGATGTTATCATCCAATAGAGCGCTTCTCTGTCGACACATTTTTTATGAGATAGTTCAATTAAAAGAACTGCAGAAAAGTGTTAATTAGCTAATAAACTTTACTTTAAATACAAGTCCCAAGCTTTCAGTTAAGAAATTGGTTTGGTTTTTGTTTTTATCAAGAGCATGTTTCAAATTACAGTAAGGCATTCACATCGAATGTTATAAATCTCGTTAAATTAAATTTCATTTATTATCTATCTGAAGTTAATAATCCCCTCTAACACCTCTTATCTATTAGCAATTTTCTTTAGAGCATTGACAATAAATAAACGTCTATTATACTTTAAACTATAGTTCATATCACGTGTACCTTCTTAGTATGTGTTAGTTTAAACAGTACTTTATCAAACCATCTTTCACCAAACCAAATAAGGTCGACCGATTTGTCCGCGTTGAAGTACGCCAAACACATCCTTTGTTTTAATTTTTAGATATGTTTATACATATTTCATGATGAGGTTAGTCGCCGGCGACCAGAGCGAGTAGGTTGTCACTGTCGTCCCGGGGACCAGACTGGGCGCCGGGACAGTAGCGACAGTACCCACAACACAGTTCTTGATTGTCTTGTCGTTCGGCAAGACATTTGGACATTTGTCTTAGTGACGGGAGGGAAAATGTCGCTAGGTTGCCTTTCTTGTTTTGAAAACTAGGACTTGGAATGTTAAATTTAGCTGCAATTTTAAAGGAAGTGTCGATAGATTGTCCCTGCGACAATCGACATATCCCCGCATATTGCCTCATCTCTCTTAATATCATCTTTCTCAGTTCTTGCCATGCCTTAGTTTAAATCTTTATTTCTAAAAACAATTTCAAATGGAGCTGGAACACAAAATCAAGGTCGGAAGAGAATACCATGGAAAATTTCCAAGAGAAAAAAAAAACCAATACTCTAGCTTTGACAACCATTTGCATATAAAAAATAAAGGGTATTTGTAAGCATTACAGAAATAGGTTTTGAAATCAAATCATATCTTTATGTCATTGCATTCTAAAATGTAAACTAATTATAATTTTTTTAAGGATATTCTTTAATTTGTGTCCTTGTGCTTAGATCTGTAGATAAATTTCAAAACGTAATCTCATTTCATCCAATTTAGATCAATCTAAATAATAAGTACCAAGATAGTTTCATTAAAACAAATTCAATTTTTTTTTATTTTCCATTATTACAAAAAAAAAAAGAAAAACAGACAACATCTTAAACCACTGGGGCAACGGGCAAATGAGCGCCCTGTGGCTGGAAACCGTTTTCGTCGGCGATGTACTGCACTTCGTAGGTTACACCATCATCAGCAACAAATTTGAAAGATCCCTTAACAGCCAAAGATTCATTTTCACTGCCAGCATTGTTCAGTGTTCCCTGAGCCTCCGCAGCTTGCCCATCGCTGGTCTCCCAACTGAAAATGTTAGGTATTAATTCCAATGTCCTTGATGTCCTCCGATTATCATTTACTTACTCATACTTGAAGCTTTCGGGTCCAACATCCGAATCCTGTCTAACGATTACGGCTGGCTCCTGTTCAGCAGGAGCAGCATAAGCCAAAGCGAAGAGGGCAACGAAAACAATGACGAATTTCATTTTGAATGGTTGATTTTTTTTTTTTTTGTGTATCGCTGAGGAGACTTGAAAGACAACTGATAGTTTGTAGGGCCAATGTTTATCGTATTTATAGGCATGCATGCTTCGCCTAGGTCCAATTTAGCATAAATAACTAAAACTAAAATGGCGACAAAAACTAGTTTACCCAAAAAATCTTTTTTAAATAGACGCAATATATTTATGTCGTATCAAATTTTAAATTTGTCTTCAGATATCATATATGAATGTCTGTATGTATGTATGTATATGTATATTAATCTATTTTTTCCTCTTACAGAAGCTAAGATTAGTTTTTATGTTTACGACTTGTATTTATCTATCATATGTATACTGTTGCTGATATCAACAAAAGAACTTTTTACTCTTACAAGTTCATTATTATTCTCTAAACTATAGTTTCACAAAGCTTTTAGTTAATGTCATCCTGGTACATTTTTAATGTTAAAATTCTTTAATTTTAAAACGTTGAACTTCTTTGTCTCAAAACTGCATTTGTCAATTCTGCTGACACGATAACTCCAAAATTATTGGGCCCAACATTCTGAAATTTCGCGCACTGCTTCTTAATAGTAATTTAGCGCAAAATAGTAAGAAATCAATAATTTTTTTATTAGGAAACACAACAAATTTTTTTTTTTTTTTTTGTTTGCTTTTCAAAACCACAGAGGATTATTTGTATTATACAATTAACCAAAAACAAAATTATTTCTTAAACTATTTAAAACTTCAAACTTATTTTCAATATTAAAAAAAATCAAACAACTCTTTTAATTACAAAATCATTTTTTTTTAAAGAAAAACCAAAGAAAGATTTATATACGTATATATGTACATAGTATTTTTGTTTATTTTTGAGTTTTCAAAACAATGACCTGATAGTTTTCTTTTAAAAAATAACAAAGTGATTTAAATCTAAAACCAGAGGGCGGGGGGCTAACTTCGACCGCGTCAAAATTTGTATACCCTTGCAAGTTTTTTGTTACTGTTTCCTTACCCATGGTCTTCAAAGTGGGAAAAACGTTTTAAAGGGTTTCTGTAAAGTCTAATGTTTGCGAAACGGCTTACATACGAAAAAACGAAGTTATCAATCAGAGTCACTGTTTTCCGCCGATTGTTGCCATGGGAGCTATAGGAAATAGTCGCCCAATCTTGATCAAATTTGGCACAGTCATTAACAGATACATATGTAAAACTGGCAAAACTTTAATTTGAAAGCAATTACGTAGAAAGTAACGAAGTTATTGACAAAAGTCACTGTTTTTGACCGATCATTTCTATAAGAGCTATATGATATACTCACCCGATCTTGATCAAATTTGGCAGAGTCGTTTATAAGTGTAATAAGCTTACTTAAATCACGACAATAACACTGAAAATAACGAAGTTATTAAGAAAAGTCACTGTTCGTGACTTTGCCGTTTGTATGGGAGCTACATACATATATGATATGGTGGTCCGATCCGGCTGAGTCCGAGATATACAACCCCTGCAGTATATATGTACAAGCCTACATGCAAAATTTCTCTGCAGCTCTTACGGTCTAAGAGGAGTTTGCGTTAATCCAGACGGACGGACAGACGGACATGGCTATATGAAGTCGTCTCGTCGAGCTGATCCACAATATATATACTCTATATGGTCGGAAATGTTTCCTTCTATGCGTTGCATACTTCTGACCAAAATTAATATACCTTTTTTGCAAGGGTATAAAAAACATAACGCAATAAGCGAGAGGAAAAGATATCGCCACAAGGATACTTCAGATTCAAGTTCTACAACATTTAAGACACCTAATTTTGTCTAATCGAGATGTGTTTGGCCTAACTTAATCCAAATAATATTTCAATTGAACACAAAAAAATAAAAAACTTTAAATAGATTTTTCAGTAATTTTATTTTTTGTTTAAATTTTTTTAGTTAAGATAGACATTTAGGCAATAGGCAAATGGGCACCCGATGGCTGGTAACCATTTTTGTCGGCAATATAGTCCACTTGGTATGTTATACCATCATCAGCAACATATTTGTACGAGCCACTTACAGCAATGCTTGCATTCTCCTTGCCTTCGTTTTCAAGGTGTCCTTGAGCTTGGATAGCAGTTCCATCATTTATCTCCAAGCTAAATTACGGGATATTAAAAAAAGTTAATATAAAAAAAAAAAAAAACACACACACACAAGCAGATGTGTTATTTGCTGCTGCTTACATATGACTGAATTCAGAGGGGCCCACTTGGGAATCCTGTCGCAAAACTTGAGCTTCCTGGCTGGGTGGAGCAGCATAAGTTAGGGCAATTAAAGCTACAAAAACGATGACGAACTTCATATTTGATATTTTGTTTGTTGTTACTTAGACGTTAGTCTCTTAGATTCTGTTATCAAATGCTTAACTGCCAGCTCTTTATATATGTTTCAACAAAAAGTTCATAATGTTTAAAATTAAAAAAATAAAAAAAAAAAACATTGAGGCTCATACTATAACCGTAATTATTGACTATGACTAATTTCAGCTATATATGTGTGTGTGTTCAGAAATCCTGCAACTGGTGTGTGACCTTAACATTCGTATGTTTTCCGAAAAAGAAAAAAAAACTAAATTAACCAGTTAAAGAAGAAAAATATATATAAAGATTCAACGATTTGTCATTTAAAGTGCGCGGCCCTTGACTTTAACTTGACTTCATTCATTTTTAAGTTTTGTGTTTTTTTTGACTCTTGTTATTATGATTGTGATTTTCTGGCTGCATACGTATATGTATTTTTCTTTTATTTTTAGTTTTTAGTTTTTATCTTTTTTTTTTTTTTTGGAGGGCATTTGCATCAAAATGCATTTATCATCGGAGATTTGCATAAATTTTATTCAAATCGATGTCAGTGTGGGGGCGTTGTCAATTAATTTTATATTTTATTTTGTTCAATAATAAATAACACGTATGTATATTAAATTTCTTGTCGGAAATCTATTCCAAAGAGTGAGCAAACTAATATCAAAACAAGAAAATCATAATTATATGAAATGTATGCATGTTTTAAGTTGTTTATTAGAATTCAAGATATTTTTCAGCCTTACCATCGCCAACCGCGTTATTTGGTCTTTAGACAAGTCCCTGTCAAGGGAGCAAAGTTCATCCATGCCAAAGCTTTAAAACCCTTGCAGTCCTTGGGTAGTGTCTCAATATTAATATTTAGAAGACACCCTAAAACTCCCACAATCACTTTACCTTCTTTTAATTCGCTAAGCCCAACAATTTTTTTTGACCATGCCATGCTTACATTTTTGTAGCTTTTCGTCTATGTATGTATGTGTGTAACAATTGGTAATAGCCGGCAGCTCTGTACCAGCGGTTTAACAGAGCTTTAACTAACCATTTAAGTTGTTTATAACAAGACTTTGCTTATCTGATCAGATTTGAAAGTTATCGATTATATCAGATTAACTATAATATTACTACGCAAACTTACACATATACACTCTTTCTCATTAATTTTATAATGCCCTTTATTTAATTTTTTATCTAAATCATATGTAACAAAAAAGAAAAGAAAAGAAATACATCTTCCTGCTTAGCTGAATATTCTAGGAGATCTTAGATAGTTTCGCTTTCAATAGACAATTTTCAACCGGCCAGTCAATAGTAGGCACATTTACACATACAAAACAAACACACGCACACATAAATATGTAGATTCATCTTCACATTTTACGTCTTCAAGGTCAGCGCCAGATAATGCTGTTGTTGCTGTTGCTGCTTCTTGTGCTGCTTAGTAGCAGCAGCAGCATCAATCCAAGTCCAAGTCGAAGTCGAACAGCTGCCGTTTTTTCTTTATATATTTTTTTAAATTGTTTGTCTCTGTCTATCTTACGCTGTGCGAAACGAAAACTTGGCTGGCCAGACCGGCTTTTGGCCTGTACCATCTTCAGTTTTGTTGTGGCTGTGGCTGTTGTTGTTGTTGTTTTTTGTTTTATATCTTATTTCAAGTGTCTATAGGTGGACGACTGGTGTCTCTTCTCTGCAAAATTAGCACTTAAACGTTAATGGCAATGTTTTAATATCTTGTTTATCTTATTGTTGTTGTCGATATTGTTGTTGTTGTTGTTATAGTTGCTGTTGCTATGTAAATATGTAAATGTCATTTGGGTGTTTCATTTCATTTCTTTTTTATCACTCTGACTCGGGTGCGTTGCCTAATAATTGCATACAAGTCATGAGTCGAAAACAAACGGAATACCCAACGTTATATGAAATCTTCTTGAAGTCTTATATTTGTTGTTGGTGTTGTGTGTGTTGTTTTGGCTTTGTCCCCCTACATATTCCGTTTTGCCTTTTGACATTAAGAATTGTGCCTATTATTTAATTTTATTATCGTTGGGTTGTTTTTGTTATCTTCATTGCCTTTAAGATTGAATTTTTGAATAAAAAAAAAGATCGATTACTCTCAAATTGGGCCAAATTGTTTTTTGTGACTTGAAAAACCATTTCTTAGCAATCAAAAGGAAACATGGTTTGTGTAAAAACGAAAAACTTAAGACACAAACTTGATTGTGGTAATACAATTTTTGTGTGGCATACTTTTAGGCTTAGGTGGAAAATAAAAATTTGTAGTCTTTAGATTTTTAATTAATATTAAAGGAAGGTTCCGCCTTCGCCCCTTGTAACATTTTTTCACAGTTTGTTATTATTATTATTATCTTTTTTTTTTGTTCAATTTGCTTCTCAAAAATTAAATAAAAGAACAATTTTTATTATTTAACATAATTACTATGAGTTACGATAAATAAAACCTTTCCCGATCAAAAAATTAAAATTTATCTACGTACAATTTTTACTTCTGTTTTGAAATTTAAAATTAATTGGACATAAAGAAATCCTTGGGTAGCTCCTTTACTGTTCCCAAACAAAAAGTATTCATCTAATCTGAAGGATTCCCAAGGGAAAGAATCATTTTTCAAGAAGTATAATTAAGTAGTGCAGTAAAAGATTTATTCGAACAATGCTAAAAAAACCGGCTTTTTCACAACTATTTGCAAGAGAATTCAATTCTCGAAATTCCATTGTGTATTGACAAATAAACAAAACATTTGCATTTGGATGCCAATTTTTTTTTTTTTGCAGTTTGAATGTTAAATGTCTTAATTATTTTTAGATCCCCCTCTTTCTACTCAGTCTACATACATACATATGTATGTATGGAAAATGGTAGCTTATGTAATTTTTATATTGTACCTACTTTTGGGATAAACTGGTTTTTGAAAGTTACAGGCATAATTATAATTAAATTTCAAACCTTCCCCTGCCTCCTTCACGCAGCATCATCATTCTCATAATCATTATAATAATTTGTTTGCTTGTAACTTTGTTGTCTTTTGGTTGCCCAACAAACGAGTTTTCAAAACACAGAAAGATAGATAGAGCAAAAGAAAACGATCATCAAGAGTTCAATCATTTTTGTTTCTTTGTTTGTTTGATTTTTTCTTTTTTCTGATTTTCATAGTTCAAGAGAACTATGTAGGTAACTTATAAATATAGAGAACTAAAACATGTTAATAAATTCGATGAAAAAATATTTAGCAAAAAATTGTCATTTAACCAGCCAACGAGGATAAAGATTTGCCAGAAAGTTTGCGGTTCTTCAGACCCTGGGTACGTGAGGGGCGATGATTTCTAGCCAATTCATTTGCATTTTCCAGATCCTTAGCTGCCGATGTGCCACTAAGAACTTTGGCAACCTCATCCCGATGAGCGCCGTTGGGAAGAGTATAACTAGTGGCAGTTAATTAAAGTTGAAAATCATGAATGCTTTAACTAAACAACTTTTGGCCAGCTTACCCAAATTCATAGCCATCTCGCGTTGGTATATATTTAAATTGTTCAACTTCGGCTTCGCCCAGTTGTATGTCCAATACGGTCCCAGGTGCATAGGAGGCATTAATACGAGCACAACCCAATAGAGTGCAGGCCAGAATAAGTATAACAAACTGCACATATTTGTTATTAAGATCGTATGGAATAATGTCCATTTCACCACCAGTTGACTTATCTCCACTGCCATTGCCTTTCCTTACCCATTGTGAAGGCATCTTTTGAGATTCAGAGACAGTTGAGCACGCACACACAAAGAAAAAAATGCAGAAAAAAAATCAAATCCAATCAAAACACACAACTGTTAACCAAGGCGGCCGAACAAGAAATGAAGCATCTGCATAGTGCGGAAGACCTAACATAGATATTTTGTAAATGGGGGGAAAAAAATGCTACGTAAGTCTCTCTTCAATATAGTTGCAGATTGCTCAAACACTCCATCTATGTATTTGCATAACAAAACTGGAAAAAGGTTGCTGATGATGATATGTAAAATAAAAAGGGAAAAATAAAAAACACCTACAAATAATATATGAACTTATATATATGTATGTGTGTGCATAAATGCAAAAAAAAAGGACCACAAAAACAAATTTCATACTCTTTCGATTGGCATTGCTAATGTGTATGTGTTTGCAATAGATGTAAATTGCCAAAGAAATTAGAAAACTTGACTTGAGATCGAAAGAAAGTTATAGAAACGAATGACCAATAAATGCATACCCTTACTCTTAAAATTGAAATTTGCATCATGTACAAACACAAATTGGAGAGTCATAAAAAACACAACTAAAACAAAAAAGCAAGCTGCTTACATAGCATATAAGCATGATTCGTTCTCGAATTAAAAATCATTCTATACGGCTTTATACTTGAGACAAGATCCTGAAATGTTTTTTGGGTTCTTCTGACTATATTCGGAATGATAACATTTCCTCAGCACTTCGCAACAAAAGGACTCTGAATTGAGATCAGTTAGCCAATTTTCTTATGTGGTATGGATATTTTGTCAGTTCAGATGGAATTTTCCTGGTTTCCACTTCCTGTTGAGAGAAGGTGCATTAAACATTGAAATATAACCAAAAACCAACAATACATTCTCCTAGTAAGATATATACTCCGTGCCATTTATAGAGTATACACGTGTTTATGCCTAGCTCATTAATATGCTTATGTTGCAACAGATCGAAATAAATCAACTTGATTAACACAGAGCATAACCTAAGCTAGAGCTTTCTTTAGATAGAGCTTTTTTCGTATTTCGAACGTGAATATTATGTTTAATTTTGTTTACGGTATTAAAGTTTTATTTGTATTCTCTGATTTGCCACCAATTTTATGGGCTGTAACATATGGCTGAAAGCCATTCTTATTAGCCTTGTATAGAACACGATATTGATAGCCATCGGCCGAAATGAAGCTATAGCCGCCACGATATTCAACTGGCTTGGGTGTTTCCGTCTCCAATGCTTTCGTTTCATCCGTTTCGGGACGCACAGTGAAAGTTATATCTTCAGTACGCTGATGACCATTCTCGGTATGAAAACTAGCAAAACAAAAAAGTCAATAGCTTAAAATCACTTTCTTTCTTTCGGCCAGAGCAGAAATGGTTGCTTATTTACCCAAAGTGTAAGGCCTCTTCGTGCTCTCCGTTCTCCAGAGCAGGTAGACTCGAGATCACAGGAATCAATAGAATGACAAATAGCCACATGTTTTGAATTAACTGTACCAAAGGAAATTAAGAGTTGAGTTAAAGATAAAGTTGAATGAATAAATTAACTTGATGACTAACCACTTTCATTGCAATTTCGTTTTGTTTTTGCTGTTTACGGATATCCAAAAATATATTCTGGACGTTCTAGTTCTGTTCTCTGGCGTCTCTCACTGCCAACTAACTGAAAAAATTAGACAAACGACTTAATGAAAACAAATATATCTGCGCAGTCCGCTATTAAACAATGAATGGAATGACCAAGACTCCAAGTCTCTGGATTACGTCATTATAATTTGACTTTTTTGTGTTCTGTGTTCAGGCAAAAGAACTCTCTGGCCTGAGAAGAAAGGTTGCTTATAACGAATTGGCCTTTGTCTAACTTTTTCATACTTTTTGAGATGATGATGAACAAGAAGTAATAGAGCAACAGGAAATATAAATTTATAAAATTCAAATGAAAAGTAACAAACACAAAATGAAAAAGTCACATGGTCGCCTCAGAAAAAAAGGGGTAAGAATTAAAAATTAACAAACTTAGATAAACCAAAAAATGGTTTGAATCGTTTATCGGCTGCAATCACAATCATGCTTAAGTTTATACAAAACCTATTTTTCCACATTCTTTCATATCAAGAACTATTAAACTTGGCTCCATTTCCAAGATTTTAATTAAAACTATTAACGCATTAAAGAAGTCAAGTCAAGAACGAGAAATGTCTATTTATTAATTTTAATAAAATTCATTTAATAGTTTATCAAAATGCTGACCATGGGCAAATATATACATAAGTGACAACAGTTGCTTTCATTCCCAGTTCGATGAAGTGCTGCCAGCACCCTGTGGCTAATTTATCATTGAAACTGCATCGCGAAAATGTTGATTTAACACACACACACACGGACAAAAACAGCGAAGAACTTAATCGGGTCCCAACCCCCTCGAACCACACGAAAAACACAAATCGCAATCAGATCATCTCCGCTCTGTCAAAAATTGTATATACTTTATGAATGTTTTGCCGAAATGCGGGTGAATTGGCTGCTGCTAGGCTGCTAGAATGATGGGCAAATGGGCGAACAGGGCGGGGCTATCCGTGGAATATTCACAATATGTGCGTAGCGAAAAGTATACTAAACCAAGCGGAAGGACCATACAATTGTTGGTTTATGCAGCCGGTGCAGCAAGTGAATCTGGGTGGTGGCTACAGCTGGAACAGGTTCAAAAATCCACACACACACACACACGGAAAACACACTGAAATCTGGGTGAGATGACTATGGGTACGATGGGAGAACGTCAGCTGGACGCCAGCACATTACAAGTAGGACAAGCTGCAAACGACATTGCCATTAGCTAGCTAGCTTGGGCATCCCTTATCCCTTATAGTAGAAGGTGAATATATATTAGCGGCATCTCAACTCAACCCAATTCAACTGGCTGGCACAAGCTGAGCTACCAAAATGATAAACACACGAGGCCCACAAGCAGGCACAGTAGTTGAAAATCAGTCAAAAATGAGAGAGCATCAAACTGGTAGATTTAGCTATACGTCCTCTCAAAAAGTTGTCAGTTTTTCAAAGCAACTCCCCTTATTTACTCAACTGTGGTCCATAATTAAAAGAGTTCGATTTTTTAAGGAAAAGAAACAATTTTCCTTAAATTACGGTAAAGAAATTTTTATAATGAACTCTTTGGACGATAATTTCTATTCTACAGGAATATAGTTCTAGGAGTTCATTAAGGATTCTCTAGTTAAAGTTTCGACCGATTAAGCTTAAGTATCATAAAAAAAACTTTATTGAAACTTATCATTTTTTTTTTATTCTATATAGATACAAAGAGAGTACAATTTCTATGAATTTTTTTGTCCCACTGTGCAATGAAAACTCGAAAAAACCCCACAAAAACAAGAACTGGCTAAAAAGTTAATAGACGATTGACTAAATCCGACATCGAATCGTTGATGATGTTCATCTTACTGTTGTTGTTGTTGTTGCACTCCAAGGGTCTCTGTTTTGGGCTTAGCACCCTTCACCCTCATCCTACGCCACACCCTTGTATGTATGTGTAGTTGGGCAACAGGCAAAGTGCATTAAACACGAAGGACAACCAAGGACACCAAAAGCATAAAGGGGATGGATTTTGGTGGTCATGCAGGTGTTGCCACTGATTCCGGTTGAAAATTGCTTTTGAATTAAAAGTTTTCCTCCTCTCATTTTTCACATTTTGCTTGTGGCCAAGCGGGTTTTGTTGTTTTTGCCGATTAGCCTGAAAGAAGGATCAATGAGGTAGAGCAAGAGACAGAAGAGGAAGGAGGAGTAGGCTGAATGGAAGGAGAGACAGAGAGAGAGATTGCACACTCAATTAATCAGCATTTTGTCATTGGACTTAGCCCCCCGGCCTCAATGGACATGATGCCAATGTTGAGATGATTTTCTGACCCAGTTTTTACGATTTTTCAATTTCATTTCCATCATCATCATCATTAGAGAGCCTTGAAACGTGTTGGATCGACTGGGGTTAGATGTGTGTTTGCGTGTCTATAAAATCATTTGCTTCAGTATCCAGGTGCCACAGTGAAGCCAATACAATGAGACAGGCAACACAAATAATTCTACTGCTACTGGGTTTGGGTTATATTGGAGCCCTGCCAGCTGGCTATCCAAGTTCTCGTCCATCGTCCACTTACTTGCCGGCCAAGAATGGCAATGGTAAACCACCAGCACCACCCAAAAATAGTTATGGTCCTCCAAAGAATGGCAAACCGGCACCACCAGCAACACCACCAAAAACTAGTTATGGGCCGCCACCTGCAAAGCCGCCAGCTCCTCCTCCTCCTAAACCGCCCAAGACAAGCTATGGACCGCCTCCAAGTAATGGCTATTTACCCCCCAATGGCAACGGCGGCTCTGGTGGCAGTGACTCTGGTAACGGTGACTCTGGTGGTGGTGAGATTATACCCATTATTAAATTGGAATCCAAAGTGAATACTGATGGTTCCTACAAGGTAGGTCCAATTACACTTCTATATCAAATCTAAATCTCAAACAGAAAACCAATTTCAGTATGAATACGAAACTGGCAATGGCATAATGGTCGAAGAAATGGGCTATATCAATGGCAATGAGGCACAAACGGCTGAAGGATCATTCTCCTATACCAGTCCTGAGGGTCAATCGATATCGGTTACGTATATAGCCGATGAGAATGGTTTTCAACCGCAGGGCGATCATTTACCCACACCGCCGCCCATACCAATTGAGATCCAAGAGGCTTTGGATAAACTAGCCGCTGGCGGAGGTTGTCATGGTTGTGATGACAATGAAACTGCTGATGGAGATGATGGAGCATCCAATATGGGCGGGGGATATGTCTACAAATGAATTGAAAATAAAATGAAACGATATGTGATTAAACGACAAGCAAAACACCAAACGAAATACCAAACTAGAAACTGGCATCTTCTCTTTCTTTTTGGGTTAGTCTGGTGGTACACCTTGTGCTTCTCTGCCACGACCGAGGCAAGGAAGGGTCGTCAGTTGACGAGCGTCGGCTGTGTGACTGGCAACACATGTTTTTGGCTATCGCTTTATCCTGTTGATCGCTAAATGATGAAGGGGCGGGATAAGCAAAAACTGAGGATGAGGGTGAATGTTGTGTCGCAATAATGAAAACATTAGCTGAGTGGCATATTTGTCAAGTGAACAGGAGCGGAGTTCACGTTCACTTGATGCATTATATTATTCACTTAGATTCAACATTTTAGAGGCATGCATTCAGAAAAATAAAATAACTAAAGAAATTTATTTAAAAATAGAGCCAAAACGGACACGCAAGTATATTTTACATTGATCATTTGAAGATCGTGTAATAAAAATTATCTATTTGCCTATTCAAAGCAGATAATTCCAGTTTTTACTAAAAATTTAGATCATGTAAAGTTTGTTATTTTATAGTAGTTAATAGAAACGGCCCTATTTGGGCCGCAATGAGCGATTTCACTACCCTCGATGGCAAAAAGAAATCACGACCCACCCTAAACCACAGAAATAGTTGTAACGATATATACGGCCAATATTATATTAAAGCATTATCGAAGGGGTGGGCCCTGATATGCCAAATGGAAAGGGGATGCATGTGCGACAAGGACACGACATGAGACGATAGCGAATGCGATTTGTATATGGTGGCATTACAACAATAGCAACAACAACAACAAATGATCGTTTAATTTCAATTAAAAACATTTTGCCAAAGCAAAAGCCAAACCATGAGCATGAAAGGTATGGTAGGGGAAGGGAAAGGGAATCTGCACACTTGCCACAGCCAGTCAGCCAGCAGCCAGCAGCCAGCCGCTTAGCTTGGCTTAGTGATTTGCGAGGACATGATGTTGCACTTGCCGGAGCAACCACCCAAGGACTACCAGGGAGACACCAGGCATCAAGCCAGAGACGGGCGGTCGGGGTGGTGGTCTATCGTGTGGTCTATCGGCCAAAGTGCGTAGCAATGTCAAAGAGCCGGTGCCCGCTTGGTCTGGGAATTCTTGCACTTGTTTCTTTTTTTTTTTTTTTTTTTTTTTGTTGTTTTTTCCGCCGTCGACTTTGGTTTCGGGTTGGAAATAAGGGAGCATCTCGCAGTTTCCACATATAAAAGGACGAGAATACTTCCAATTGGCATTCAGAATCTAATTCGAAATCGAGCAATGCACACGCATACGCATCCGGAAAATCAGCAGCGGCAACACCATCACCATCTTCATCACCATCATCACCATCATCGTAGTCGGTTGGACGAGCTGGAGAAACGTACAAGTAGCAGCAGCAGCAGCATGATCTTTCGCATTGAGCAATTGCTACCCAGCACCAGCAATACCAGCAGTTCCATTACACAAGCTCCAACAGCAGCAGGTGGAGTTGGAACCGAAACCGGAACGGTCGCCACTACTCCAGCAACGGCAAGCACAAACACCACCACCATGTTGACAAAGAGAGGTCGAAGAGATGCACTGCGTCCAGGTGTTTATACTTTACAATATACAACAAAGGATACTTACTCCAATGCTGTGGCCACATCAGATTTAATTAATTCATCGGCCATGCCAACGGATATTACTAGAAGTCATTGCCAGATCTCTGCCAGCAATGGCGAATTAATCATGTCGGCCAGTCTACTGCGTCAGATTAAACTATCCGAAGATATATATAGCTTCAATGCCATCTTTGAGTTGAGTGGCGGACAAGTGCGCATACGTCTGGTCCGTGATGTGGCCAGGGATGATGAAATTGTGGCCTGGTTTGGTGAAGAATTAGTTCTACTAATGGGCATACCCTTTCTGACGCCTCTCAATATACAAGGTAAGCGATCAGCAAAAAACTTTTCGATCGCATTGGAATATTAATTAAAGTTTTGTTCTCTCCTCCTCTTCTAGGCAATAATCGTTATACATGCCATTTATGCCACTTAACCTTTGAGACGCCGCATCCTTTAAAGATCCATTTGGCCTTGGGCTGTGGTCGCAACGCTATGGATATATTATGGATGCGTTTGCATTATGCCTTGAAAGCTGCCACAGCACAGACCACCACACAATCGGTTCGAGGACAATTGTCACCCAAGCCGACAGCTTCCTCAGCATCGTCATCGGCCTCACCGACGCATTCACCGACACCACCGCAAATGCCTGTGACTACCACAAACATCACCACCAGCACCACCACCACACTATCGCCACAGATCCAACGCTTCTCAGCCTTTCGTCCTATATCCGGTTTGCAGACTTTGACTCCACCACCACCACCGGCAGCTACCGCCGCCACGCTCTCGTATCTGCCATCAATTTCCATGGCTGCCACATCTGGAGCACATCATTCGCATCTTAATGCTGCTGCCCAGATTGAGGCAATTGTCAGCAATATGGGTGCCTCCAAGCAGGGGCATTTGTGCATATATTGCGGCAAAGTCTATTCCCGCAAATATGGTCTTAAAATTCATATTCGTACCCACACCGGTTTTAAGCCACTGAAATGTAAATTTTGTCTACGCCCCTTCGGTGATCCCAGCAATCTCAATAAGCATGTCCGTCTCCATTTGCAAACTCAGCCTAATTCCAACACAAGTGGCCATAGCAGTGATGTCGACATTGAGGGTGAAACTGATGCCGATCGGTCAGGTCATCAGTGTCGTTTGTGTCAAAAGGGTTTTGCCCGTCGTCGTGATCTCCAAAGGCATATGGAGACCAGACATGGTGGTGGTGGCGGCAGTTCCTCCATGCAATCACCTACAACTACAAGCACTATAACCGGCTCAACTTCCACATCATCCAAAACGAGTTGAGTAGAAATAATAATCCTGATCCCATTTAAAAAAGGAGAAGCGCTTGTGTTCACTGTGATAAAAATTAAATAAATTTTTTTTCAAGAAATTTTCCCTTGTTTTTAATTATAATTTTTTGCTTTTTTTGTGCCTTTGATGGAAAATCATAAACATATTTTGTTTACATTTATAAAGAGTTAAACAGCAGAGATGCAACATAAAATGCTAAAAACTATTTCAAACTCTTCAAGTAGCCATAAGTCAAGAAAGAAAACAATTTTTTTTTTTTTGCACAAACTGCGGAGCGAAATTTTTTTTTTTAAGGAAACAAGAATATTTTTTTAACATTTGCCTCCTTGCCAATTTTCTTAATATTAGTAAATTGATAATTATTTTAATACCAAAGTGCCCAAAAAAAATAGATATATGAATGTATTTATGAATAAAAAAAACTGAAGCATATATTTATGGGCACCAGCACTCGAATTTCGTGAAAAGACTAGGGGACTAGGGGAATGTCTATAAATCACGTAAACTTCAAGATGGTGGTAATTACGTAGACTTCGAGAGGGCGTGGAGGAGGGGTCCAAGGAAATCTCAGGAAATCTTACGTTAGAGGAGGACTCAGAGAGAAATATATGTAAAGAAAAATCCACTTACCTTGACTACATCACATTTAAATTTGGTGTACTTCTTCTTTTCTCTTTTTAAAAGAACCGCAAGCACTTAAAAAAAAAACAACACAAACACACACACTCATTCTCTTTCCCTCTCTTTCTCTCTTATATTCTTCATAGACTGTGGCAAAAGTGTAGGCAGCAGAGGTAAATTTGAAATCAGAGCATTCACACACACACACACAAAAAAAAGCAAGCACTTGAAAAAAAAAACAAAAAATGCATGGAGATCACTTTCTGACAAACACACACACGCACGTAAACGGGCTTAGCTCTCTTGCTCTCTGACGCGAAAAAGTCAAGGCCGCGTAGTCAAATTTTTCTTATTGTCTGTCTCCTTTTTTAATTTTAATTGATCAAGAAAAATAAAAGAACGAGCAAACCGATTTAAACGCGAATATAACCACTTGAAAGATAATTTCAAAAATATTATATAAATGTAATTATAATTATACTTCCGAACGATTTTCAAGGCGAAAAAATATATGTAAATAAAATACAAAATGCCAGCGCCAAGCGAACGCGGCGACCGGTAAATTAAAACTGTTGCAAAGAGAGTGAGAGTGGGAGAAGGAGCTGAATCTGAAAGAATGGGAGAAGAAGGAGCACAGTACGCTGTATGTTAGAGTGGGAGAAGAGAGTGGCCAGAATAACGGAAAGCGAGTTGCTTAGATTCTTTTACATTTTTTTCACCTATTTATGTATTTCTGAAATAGTCTGTCGAATTTCTTTTATCTCAATAAATTTGAAGCTCCCCTTTATTAAATTAAATTTAAGTAAGATATAATAATCAAATTGTTGTATCGCTTTATTGATAAATTTTCATTCAATTGTTTTTTAATGCTTTTTTTTTGTCATTTTTTCACGAATTCAAAGTGAATTTCTATCGTATAATGCACAAATTCTTATTGTTAGACAAATGTTAATGCTAATTCTTTATATCTCATTTGTTTTTTGTTTTGTTTTTATTTTTTTTTTATTTTCTTTTGTAATCTCAATTTAAATTATACTTACATAATTTCTATATATTCATTGTATACTCTATAAATGTCTGGGTACATGCAAAACAATCACAAATTGTATTTCAACTGCAGTAAAGCGGATGTGTGTGTGTTTGTGTGTGTGTGTGTGTGTGTGTGCGTAGTTAAAGGAATAAAAACACTCACAAAAAATGCAATTTACAAATACAAGTTCGAAATGCCATAAGTAGTAAGATATATGTATAATTATGTATATATAGTATATATATATATATATTGATAGATCGGAGCATAAAGTTAACTATATGGTTTAGTTAATTCCGGAACTACAGTTAGTTGCTGCTAATTTGGTTGGGTAAAGTTTCGAACAAAAACAGAAACAGAATTTCCAACTTCCTTAACACAAGTGCATTTTGTTTTGTTTTCATTTTTTTTTTTTGTTTTGTTTTTATTTTTAAGGCACTTACTCAAGAAATTATTAGATTCCAGAGTACTCCCTTTGGGTAAGTTTTTATAGATTTTTTCTGGCTTTTCTTTTATTTTTCATGTGGCAAGCAAGCGATTGTGAAATAAACGTAACTCGCTTTTACATTTAACTTATTCGGTATACATATGTGTGTGTGTGTGTAGGTGTGTGTGTATGTGTAAAAGTAACCTTCTCTAAAAATCGCTTAGAAAGAGATCCTTGACAAAAGTAGCCAATGTATAGGTAAAGGACTTTTTCAAATAGCTTTCCTAGCCGCAAATACATTTTGTTTAGTTTTATTGAAAGAAAAATACAAATTTTCTACATACATATGTATGTATGTATGTATGTATTTAAAAATGTCTGCATAAAATCTTTGAATCATGTTGAAAAAAAATAGTCGATTTGATCTAATTCCCAACTGGTTTTAACGTTGGTGTATTATTGATATCGCACTTTTTTGTATTCAAAGGATTAGAACGAAAAATTTGAAACATATTTTTCATGAAACTTGGTTTTCCATGATCTTAGCCCAAAAATCTCAAATTCTCAATTCTGCCAATTGACTTAAAATTTGTTGAAAACTCTAAATCCAGGACCTTTTTAATCCTGGCTACAAGAATGCTCCAAACATTTTAATAGAAGGAAGAACCCTCATGATTTTGGTTACATTTAACAACAGAAGCCTTAGTAAAAATTTAAAGTGTGTGGGCGTGTGTGTGTGTGTGTAGTGTATCTGTTTAGCTATCACTTGTTATCCTTAAAGTAAATATTTTTAATTACGTTTTTTTCACTTTATTGCAAATATGTTTTGGTTTTTTTCTCCCAAATTTCGTTTTCGTTCTCTTAACTTTCTCTTGGATATTTGACGATACGTTTTAGCTTGTTCTCAAAAAGTCTGTAGTTGTTTTTTTTTTTTTTTTTTTAGGTTTTTTTTTTTATATATATAAAGTATAGTTCTTTATAATATAGTATGTATGTATATGTATATATAGACACCAATAGTTGAATTATTATTAAGAGTAATATGCAAATTCTGTTTGACAATTGTTAATGGTTTTTCTTTTTTCGTTTTCTTGTTTGTTTTTTTTTTTTCATTTAGTTTTAGGAATACGTTTTGTGTTCATCATCTTGTTCTTTATTTATCGGTTGTATTTCGGTTTTTGTGTATATATCTAAACATAAATTCATACATGAAGCACACTTGGGTTCTGTTTTTCTTTTTTTCTTTCATTTAATTCCCTCTCGCTCTCTCTCTCTCTCTGTCTTTTCTCTATCTCGTTTTGTCACTCACTCATTATCTGTATTTCACCATCTTTCTCTGTCTGTCTGTCTGTCTCTCTCTCTCTGTGTTTGTTGGTTAGTAAGTTTATTTTGTTTAACAAAATATTTTGTAAGTTTGTTAACAATTTGAATATGGTTTACTTATTTCGTTTTTTTATTTTGTTTCATTATTAATTTTTAAAGTTGTATTACAGTTGAATTCATCCTCGTTGTTGTTCCCGCTGGTTGTTAGTTATTTTTTTTTTTTTTTTTTTTTTTGTTTTTTGTTTTTAATTTTAATTTTTTACAAGTAGAGAGATTTTTAAATGATTTTTATTTTGTTGTTGTTGTTGTTGTTTGGGCTTACATTGTTGGAAACCTTTTTCATGGAGTTGTGGGTTAGGGAGCTAGGGAGAAGGAGCTAGGACTTAACTTGGCTTAATTGAAATACTGAACTTGCTTGAACACACACAGACAGAAAAATTTACGTTTTTTTTTGTTTAGACTTAAAAAATACAAACTTTATGTCTCTTTTTTTTGTATTTTTATTATTATTTTATAGGTAATTTTTTTTTTTTTTTTTGTTGTGTTTTGTAATTGCGCCACATAAATTACAACCTTGCTTAATTTCTATATATTATTTTGTAGAGCAAATTTTTTTTCTCGTTTTTTTATTTAAATTTAGTTTAATCTGAAGACTTTTGTTTATTCACAATTGTTGTTAGTTTTTTCTGTTGTTTTTTGTTTTTTTTTGTTTGGACGTTTGGTACATATTTTTGTTTTTGTTTTATTGTTTGTTCTCGTAATGAAACAATTACAATGCTTAAAGCTGCCTACAAGACTTTGTCTACCAATTTATATATATACATATGATCGTATATATATATATATATGTGTTTGTATGTATGTGTGTATATATGTGATACGAAGCATTTATGTATGTATTATTTGTATGTATGTTAGTTGGCCTTAATATTAAAAAGACACACAGTATGTAAAAAGTGTTTACTACTACTTCTATTATTATGATTATTATTTCATATTCATTATTACGAATTTTCGCTCAACACACACAAAAACTCGCTTTATTTAGGTTTAAGGCATATGCACATTTAGGGAAGGACTCGATTTCAGAAAAACAAAATACATACGGAAAACAAACTTCGATACAATCCGAAGCCTATATACATATACATATACATATATAGATTGAAATTAACTTCCTTTCTATGATATCTCCATATTATCCGAAAACAAAAAGATAATCACAAGAGTCACTAATACCAAGTATATCCTAGTTTATTTCAAAATTACTATTGTTTGTAATACATTCAGGACTAAAGGATACCTTTTTGAAACCATTCGGCTTACTTTCCCTATCCACAGCCTAAAAACATTTACTAATCATAGATAACAACTATGGAAACTGATGATGTGTAGGCAAATGACATTCAGGTGTTAAGTTGAATATAGGAACTTAAAAAATAGGCTATAGAAAGTTTGAATACTGGGATCCCATTTCAATTCCTAGCCAAAGACGATTCATACACAGACAGACGGGCAGACATTAGATAGCTAACGATATACTTGTTTAGTAATGCTGATTAGGAGAACAAAGCTTTAGGATAGGATCATTTGGTGGTTTTGTGGTGACGTGTTTGGTTAACGAGGGGCTTAGTAGGAGCAGGGGAAGACAATATATACATATGACGAAGGTTTTATAATTGGCTGGTTCTTGATATGAGTATTTGTTTATAAACTTTAGCTTTAGATTTTTGTTTTTGCATTTTTGTTTTGGGTTTTGTTTTTGTTAGTTGACAAAGCCGTTGTAACTCAATTAATTTTTTTTTTTTTTTAGCAAAAAGATTAAGTTTATCAATCTCTGGATCGTACTTAAAAGTTTAATTCATTAACTTTATTACAAATGTAGTTTTGCGTTTTATTTTTGTTTTTTGTTTTGTATTATTAAATATTACGAATTCAATTGCAGTTAATATTGCTGTTCAAATATTTTTTTTGTTGTTTTTTCTTTTTAATTTTTTTTTTTGTTGCGTTAATTATTTAATTTTTTCTATGATGATTGTTGGGGTGCGTTTTCTTTCGTTTCGTTTTTCTTTTTTAGTGTTATATTTGTATGTGTGTGTGTGTGTTTAAGTGTGATTCAACGTGTGTATGTGTGTGTTTTGTTTTAAATTTTTTGTTGTTGTTGTTTATCAAATACCCTGCAACTTCATTGAATTATCACAGTTTTTCATCAGAGATAGTTAAAACACTTTTTCATTTTATTTTTTCTTTGCGTTTTTTGTAGTCGTTTTTTTCATTATTAATTTTTTTTTTTTTTTAGTTTTTGCAAAAATAAAAGCAAGCTATTTGTGTAATTTTTTTGTCGTGTTTTTTTTTTTTTTTCTTTGTGCAAACAAAACAGTTTTATGTATGTATTAGTATTATTATTATTTTTGTTTGTGAAATCTCAAATGAAACTCCTCGAAAATCGAAATCAACATTTTGCTTTATCTTTTTTTTTTTTGTTTTTTGGTTGATATGCTGATATAGCCCTTGGTATATATAGATACATAATTGGTTGTATGTACTTCTTTTTCAAATATTTATTGAGCAATTTGTTATAAAATAAACATTGGTTTACTTTTTAAGTAATTCTTGATATTTTTTTTTTTGTTTTTGTATTGTTTTTGTTTCTTCTTTATTATAACATAATTTAAAATGTAATTATATTTGGAAGCAAAAGATGGCATATTGGTATATCTCTTTCTATTTTAGGTTATCTTTCTCTTTCATTTTAGGTTTCTTAACGTTTTTTTTTTTTTTTTTCAATACACAAAACATGAAAAATTATTACTGATATAATATTTAAGAAAAAAAAAATGTCTTCTTGGAAAGTCTTCATGAAGCATAATAGTAGAAAACAAAAAGGGTTTGATGTTTGAATGATCAGATATATGCATATATATACATACATATATGTATCTGTATTCGTTTCGTGACAAATGCTTGTTAATTTTCTTCTGTTTTTTTTTCTTCTTCTAGTTTTTGTTTTGGTTTTTGTACTTTCGACATTGAATAATTCTTGTTTCATTTGTTATTATCTTTTTGGTTTAACCGATTTTGTAATGGCATAAAGGTCATGCATATCAACCTTTCATTAATACATGATGCGTACCTCTTTCTTTGTGCTTTCAGCATGTGTGTGTGTGTGTGTAGGTGTGTGTGTGTGAGTGTCGGGCCGTAAGCAGGTTAATGTCTTATAGGAGGGAGGGGAAATGTTCATAATCAGCCAGAACATGAAACATTTTTTATGCAGAGCATTTGACAAACATAAATTAATAAAAAATTAATAGTTTTGAAGGAAACAACAATTTGAAACGCGTAATTTAAACACTTTTGATAGACATTTTTTATGTAGATGAATTTAACAAATTACAAAATGAGAACTAAGTAAAAGTTTTTGTAGATTTGTTTATATTTAAAAGGATTCAATCGGTAATAAAAGTAACTAGACTACTAAAAACCTTTCCCCACTGGGGCACCTGGGCACGGCCCTGTGTGTGTGTGTGTGATGTATGTGTGTGATAGGTTAATAAATACAAGTCTCCAATTAAACAAAAAAAAAAAATAATAATAATAATACAAAATAAACTAAACTTTAAATAATGCTCATTTTTTTTGTGAGTATTCAAAAATGATAAAAAAATAAAATAAAATAAACGGCAAATTATGTGTGAAGAAAGGAAAAAGTACAGTTTTACTTAAACAGTTAAAACATACACACACACATATATATATATATATATATATATATATATATACATGTATATGTAATTGGCAATACGAGCGAGGAGCAGAAGGAATCATTAACAACATTTCAATTTCACTTTTTGTTTCGTTTTGTTTTTTATGCTTTGGGCGGGTTTCGGCCGACAAATTGTTTTCTTGTACTATGCAGCCTATTAAGATATATATATATACGTATATATATATATATATATATATATATATATATATATATAAGTGTATGTACGTATAAGTAATAGTATGTGGTAGGTATATATATTTCATATAAATATGTTCTGCATGATTATGTGTATGTATATAAGAAATGACCAAAGAGCAAATCAAAGGCATTTTTTTTCCATCTCCATCTCCATCAACAACAATTTTGCTTTCTTCTTTTCCGCTTTGCATTTTCTTCGTTTTTTTACAAATTTTCCCAATCCACACACATGCTCTACATACATACAATATTTTCTCACATCTCTTTCTTTTTTTCCTTTTCTATGCAATTTGCAATTAATTGCTTCGAGCTGTGGGTGTGTGTTCTTTTGTTTTTTTTTTTCAGTGTGTGTGTGTGTTTGGGTGTGTGTGCCTGTGTGCATGTGTCTATGTGGTTGTCGTTGCTGCTGCTGGTGTTGGTGCTGGTGGTGATGGTGCAGCTGCTGCAATTTCCACATTGTTCGTATTGGTTGTAACTGCATTTAGCTTCTGCTGTTGCTCCGTTGATGTGATGTTAACGGCTTCTGCTGCCTCATGGGCACCCACCGTGTTGTTGCTGCTGCCGCTATTATCGTTTGTATGATTGCTATAAATAATTTTTAGAGAAAGAGAAGACAAGTGGGATGAGAAGAGTGAATCAAAACTATTTGTGGTAAAAATAGAACGTGTTTCTATTCTAGCTGCAAGCTGCCTGCAAGCATTCGCAATGGAATCCATCTTGAATCTAAACCCATATTGATTACTATCTAATGATAGAAATGATCTGAATCATAATTAGACAGGCTTACACAATAACACATTATTTTGTTACCCTATGCTAATAAAGTTGTAAAATTATGGACTTAAATGAATTGTATTAAGGAATTTTGAACTAGTATTGAACTAATTTATAAATATATATATATGTAACTATGCAACTATAAGTGATAGATATATAAAAAATTACATTTAAGTCAGAACATTCGTCTAAGAATCATTTGAACATTTAAAATATTTAAAATTCTTACAATTCATTTAGTTTGCTGTTTGGTCCATTTGAAATGGGAACGGTTTGCTGCTGTGGCGATATTGTCTGACTGTCGTCTAATTGATGATCTGCACTACCGCCAAGAGGTTTAGTCCACATGCCCTCATCATCTTCGTAATCATCTTCACCGCCGTATAGAAGAACCGATTGCAAGCGTGTGACAAGCGAATTTGCCGCATCCGAGTTCAAAATCTTTTGACTGGAGGCTTTCTCCACATTGGCATTATTATCATATTCGGCTTTCTGATGATGATCATCAATATCTTGGGTAAATTGTTTATCCAAATCATTTAATTCAGTTGATGAAGATTTGTGCTGCTCATCATGATGGGCATCTTGCTCAGTTTGGGTCACATCTGTGCCTGATGCGGCTTGATGGGGTGTTGATGCTACATCGTCCTCAGTTTCCTCAGATGCAGGCGGAGGCGGTGATGTGGTTGGCATACCCAAATCGCTGCCAAATGTGCTAAAGTGAGCATCAAAATCGGCAAAATTATCACCACTATTGAAATCGGTACCCCAATTGGCGGTTCCAGTATTTGATTGGGTTGTCGAAACGCCAGCCATATCAGCAAATTGTACTTCCATATCCCAGGGATCAGCAGCCAGATTATTTAAAGTGATGGAGTTTTTAGTGAACATGCCATGACCGGGACCAAGACCATCACCGCCACCATGCTGCTGTTGATCATCATCGTCGTCATCTTCATCGTCAATGTTGCGGCCGAATTGAAACAAATTCTGATCATTATCCATGGTAAACACAATGTCCTGCAGTGTATTATCCAAATCGCTATAACCCATATTGCTATAGGATAAGGCACCAATATCCCAGGCATTTGTTTCGCTAAGGAAATCTTTGGCTCCACCGGCCGAATACTCATTCTCTTCATGGGGATTACAATTGGCCAGCAATTTCGTTTGTTGCTTAACAGCCAAAGAGAATTCACCAGTTTCTGCATCGATTAGAGATTGCCAAAGCTTCAAATCCGATTCATCCGTCATTTGGGATGCAATCAGTGAGCCGATATGTTCAGATTCTGATATACAAGATGTAACATGACGTAGAATTTTAATTAAATGACCCATATAACCCAAACGTCGTCCCTTTTCAGCCGATCTGTAACAAAAACAGAGAAAGAAATTAGAGTTGCTGATTAGATACGCAATGGATGGATCTGATGATCACTTACTGTGCCTGTTGATTATGTTGCCAATAGTCTAACAATTTCGCCACCAAATTACAGTTGACAATTAGCTAAAAATTTAAAAATTCATTACTTTGAATCAATTCTATCATTTTACGCTGCTGTTTCTTACATGTGTTTGCATCTCTGTGGGTGGAGCACTGGCTTGCTCTTTAGTCTTATCCAGATCATTGAGCGTCGACTCTTCTTCTGTCGCCTCATTTTTCTCATTATTCTCATTCTCAATATGATTCTCAGAGATCTTCTCTTGATCATTATCATTAAGAGAGGCTGCATCCTTTTCTGTTTCGTTATTAGCTGTCGCTGCCTCGGCTTCAATAATCTTGGACTTTTCATTTTCATCATCGAGATTAGCATCAGTATCTGATGCATTGTCCTGATTGACATTTGGCTTTAGGTCTTCTTTACCACCCTCGGCACGCTTTACATCGTTCAGTGCATTCTTCAATTCAACTTCATCGTCTTCATCCGTCTTGAGAAATGCATTAATTAGAAAATCGGCTGTAAAATAATCTGTGCCCTCTGTGGTGGCCGTATTATTGTTTGATAGCTCATTATAGAAAACCAAATGTAATGCTTTCTCCAACTCGCTATGCAAGAAATTATTCCAACAATATTGCTTAAAGTAGTCCAATAAAAGACTAAAATATTCTGTCGAGCATATACTGAAATCGAGAAGGGAGTACAAAAATAAATACATGTATATTTCACCGAATCACCAACATCAAAGTGATCAACTTACGCCTGTTGTATAGTCTCGTGTTTAGTTTCCAAAAGTGCTGTAAATACACGACAGACTTGAAGCCGCGTCTTGCCAAAGGGCGGCGTTAATATAGCCGCTGTAGTCTCCAGTGTGGGTTTCTGTAAGCAATGCGTATACATATTAAGTGACGAGTACAAAATGGATACAAGAGACTATGCTCACCTCGGGCGGGTTCTTGAGCACATGAACAAATTCCTTAAGGCGTGGCGCCATCACATTAATCACAGTCTCCTGCACTTCCTGATGGAATTCACGTTCACGCTTTTGCAGCAAACGTTGCCTATCTGAGTTGGGCTCATCACTGTTAATAAGTAAAATATGAATTTTGCAATATAGAAAACAAGAAACAAAGAGATTTTGTTTGTTTTGTATGTACATATGTGTTCTAACTTACGTGAATGTAATTGGCTTGATAAGCGTAAGTACAACCGATATTCCTGATAAGATCGTGCTCTCTAGAGCATTTGGTTCCAAAATCACATTTAACAAGGCTTCAATTGTCTCAGCTGATTCAATGCATTTTAATATGGGATTTGAGCCATCGAATGCTGGCTCAAATGAATCATTCTCCTGTTCAGTTTGACGCATTAAACGCCCTTGGTTAATAAGATCACAGAAAAAGTCGGCAACATTAGCATGTTTATCGAATTCTAAAGGATTACGCAATATTGCAATCAGTCTATCAACAATTTTATCTTCAGTTAGCCACTAGAAGAAAGATATACAATAATTTAAATAAATGTAATAATAGAAACAAAAGATCGTCTTACTTCATATAGGTTACGTTTGAGTTGACCACCTTCGATGTCCTTCATCATTTGCATTATCAGATCGGGTATAACTGGCGTGTCAAAGTGTTTACAAATGTAATCCAAAAATGTTTTCTGCGATTTAATATACTCGAGGAGTTGTAGGCACATATGTTGATACAGAAACCAATCCTGTTCTGGTTTCTTCATGAAGAGCATGCTAAATGTTTTGCTAAAAAATGATGATAGCAATGGATTTAACGGTGGTTCCTTTTCAAGATATGAATAAAGCAAATTCAATGTGTCCGCATCGGTTAATAGCTTCTCATCTAAGGACGGCAGGCCTCTACAAAATAGATAAAGAAAAGGCAAGAGCCCGAAAAGAGACAATTTTAATATATTTTAAAGATCACGCCTTTAAGGTTTTAAAAAGAAAACCCCTGTTAGAGCTTGTTGGAAAGTCTTAAAATTTCAACGAGCTCTTGGCAAGGGTTAATAATTTGATAATTTAATTTATTTTACAATTAGCACATCGATCGATCGATCCTTTTAATCACTTACAGTGTGAGTATCTCACATGACATATTGGCATAGCGAAAACGCTGCACCATGGGCAAATCCTCTGATGGTTCGGTTGTAATTAACTCGACCAGACGTCTTATGACCTCGGGACGTGTAAAATAGTTGACCAAATTTTTCTTTTGAGTTTTACATTCTTGCAGTATATCCTCCTCATCTAGAAATTCCTCCAGCCGTGAATTCTACAATTATTTATTTACATATATATAAATATGTGTATGTGGGAAGTTGCAGGTGATTTGGAAGGGGGTGGGGGTCAATCACTCACCTCCTTTTCTAGTAGCGCCTCTATATTCGCTGAGGGCGCATAACCCTTGTCCCAGAACATTTTTCGGACGTACGTCTTGGCGGTGACACTTTCAGGCTCTCGTTGGAAATGGGGGGCGGGAGGCGGTGTGTGTGTGTGATGTGTAAGGGGGAACGGGGAATGTTTGTTCTTTTACTTGGCTGTTATTATCCCGTTTTATTGCAATTAATTGTTGTTTTTACTTTGTTTCCTTTTCTTCTTGATTTAGTGTGACTTTTTTATTATTTTATTTGTTTTAAGCAGTTGTAGAAGAGGGGGTGGAATAGTGGGGCGGCAGCAATGAGTTGTCGTGTTGTTGTTGTTGTTGTTGTCAGGGCAGGCGGGCGGGGGAAGTCAATTTCAGTTCAGTTCAGTCAAAGTCAATTCAACACACAACGCAGCAGCAGCAGGTAAGGCGTAAAAGGTTTGTTGTTTGTTTTCGTAGGTGTTTTTGCACAGTTTTTTTATTTTCCTTTACTGCTTTGCACACTTACAAGGCTATCGCTTTCTGGCTGTTGTTGAGTTATACCACAAATTGTTGCACTTTTCTGGTAGGTTTTTTTCAATTGTTTTTTATCAACCACGCTGCAGAATCGATTATCGATTGTAAGTCAAGTCAATCGACTACTGTTTAGTATAAAAAATATAATCGATATCAGCTAAGCGAAAATGTTAGCTCACTGTGAGTTGCCCTAAGCTCGATAGCATTAAGCAACGACGTAACGTAAAACTGATCTATGTTAAATGCAGTTATAATACCGTATGGGTCCCATCCCAATCATTTCAATATTTAATAACTAAACAAAAAAGAATCTGATTTTTGACTGCTTTAAGTTATATTTTGCTTGATGACAAGAATCCCGTACACCTTTATAAATAAAAGATATGCTATTTCGCATGGTATCATCATCAAAATTGCAGTGGACAGATTACTCCTTTAGAACTTGTGCAGTTTTTAGAGCTTCGAATGCATAAAGATCTTAAGTTTTATCTTCGGAAAGTTTATATTTTTTTGGTGGCTCCTCATTGGGGGGCTTTTTAACTGACGGCTCTTTATCTTTGACTGTTGAATCATCATCTTCATCCTCTTTGGTCCAGGCATTGTAAAGCATCAAAATTGCTTCATCTTGCTCAACTTCATCAATCTGTTAAAAAATGATTTATATTTATGAAAGCATCATATTGAGTATTTCTTACCTCATTTTGTTCTGCTAAATTAATATTGTGTTTTATTTTAAAGCGATTTATCCAACCATCCGAACAGTTGAAATTATAAATTTTTAACTCCTTGGCAAAAAAATTGGCCATAGCTTGAAGCTCAAGACCATTTACGGGAACCCCTTGGTTTCGTTTGAGCCTATACCACTGAATAAGAGATTCGTCGATTTCGTCGTCCATTTTGGCTCTCCCTCGTTTCGGTTTCGCGACATTTGAATTGAAAAGATGAACTATTTTATTTTTGTTCTTCTTGATGGTAGATATTGTTGAATGGCTTATACCAAATTCCCTAGAGAGAGATGCATTTGAATCGCCCGACTCCAAACGCTGGATTAACATGATCTTTTTTTCAATCGAAAACCTTTTTTCTTTTTAAGCCCGACATCTTGTGTAAGTGTTAGTTTAATCTTAAAAAGCAAGAATTCTTATGCTTATGAATGCGGTAATTAATTCCGCACTAAGCGGGATATTAGATTTTCAATTGCGGAATAATAATTGTAGCTTTTGATACCTATTTCAATCTTTGAATTCTTAGGGAATGTCCTCTTTACGCAGAAGTTCCTTTAGACAGGGTTTTCTTTAACTATATTTATGCGAACTACAAGAGTTTTGGTTTAAGTTAATTTAGTTCCTGCTCACAATATTGACGTTTCCTTTTTTTCAACTATTCGTTTTGATTACCGATAATGAGCCGTGATTATCGATCAAAATCTGACAGCTCATGTTAACTCAAAATGCTTTACTAACAGCAAATGTATAAGATAGAACATGTAAATACATCGCTCGGTGTGACGTCATGAATGTAATTTTATGAATTTAAATCAAAAAACTTATGTAGTAGGATATAACTCTATAACTTATAATTCTCTATTTATCAGTATTTAAAAAAGGTAAACTATGTACAAAATAAAAAAAGTGAAATAAACATTTGCATTTATTTTAATACAAACATAGTTGTAAATTTTGACTTTGCGCAATCTTTTTTGTTTGTACCCTTGGATCAAAGTGAGTAAATGTCATAGTTTTGTTGTGAAGTTCAAAATATGAACAAACAGAGATTATGGCAAACTGGATTGTTTTATGCGAAATAGCCAGTATTTGTGGTCCAGATGAACCAGAAGACTTCGCAGTTTTTACCTATAGAAAGAAGCGATATCGTTTGACGGAAGTTTTGGTTAAACACGCCGAATCAATAAAGCATTGCCTCCAGAAATGTATGTAAATAATTGCCGCGTCCAAATTATACATATGTATATCTATTCCGCTTTCATGTTCCCACACTCATTTTGACCAGGTGAAGAAAGTCGACCACGAAAAATTAATTTTAAAGCATCTGCCAGTGGACAAGAGTTGCTTCTAATACATTTACAAACTGCCAATCAATCTCGCCAGGTGGATTTGGAAATCGCTGATGAAATACTACCTATAATCTTTTTAGAGTATATACCTAGCTTAGAATTTGAGGTCGCCAAGCAAGAGCACCTGCATCAAAGACCTTTAAAGACTTATGTGACAGCCAAACTGTATGACGCCCTCTATGAGAGGCATCTCCAGGCCAGGCAATCCAATGAAGGGAAATTGCTCAAAATTCCTTCTTCGTTTCAATCGAAGTTAAGAAAGTATCAAGAGAGGACAGTTCTTTGGATGGTGGAAAGGGAGCAATTGAACTATGAAATACCCGCCAATGTTCGACTGCTCCAAGCTATTGATGGGAATCATCGAGTCCTAAAGCACAATCATTGTTTGGAGTTTTATCCATACGATGGAGAATTACCACGCATCCGTTTACCGCCCGGTGGCATATTGGCGGATGAAATGGGCCTTGGTAAGACGGTGGAATTTCTGGCAATGGTTTTGCTAAACCCACGAGATGAGACCACATTTGATAATAGATATTGGGTAGATATGTTCGAACGTTTAGACGATGAAGTGCCAGTAAAACGTAGAAAATATCGAGATGCAGATACATTATGCATCTGCACTAGAAAACGAGAGAAAAAAGTTCAGTGCAGTAATTGTTGTTTATGGCAGCATACAAAATGCATGAACATTGCCAATAATAATGACATTCACTCGAATCACATTTGCCCCAGTTGTTGGTCCAAATTCACTTCTTCAGGGTCGCCAAATTTGATAGAATCGAAAACCACATTTATTGTATCTCCCACTGCCATAAAAATGCAATGGTATCATGAGATACAGAAGCACATATCCCCAAGCCTAAGGATTCTTTTTGTACAACGGCCTACATTCCGGCTCATGGATAAGCCCTTTGGAATTATCTTCCTACGATGTGGTTCTCAGCGATTATGGCGTATTGCGACAGGAGATTTATCATACGACAGAATATAAAAGCGATCGCCAACTGCGTCATAGTCAACGTTATATGAGACCATCGTCGCCGCTTCTTATGGTCAATTGGTGGCGCGTTTGTCTCGATGAGGCTCAAATGGTTGAATCCTCAACATCCCAAGCAGCTGAAATGGTACGCAAATTGCCGGCCCATAATCGTTGGGCTGTCACTGGAACCATTGATGATTTGCCACCTCTAATGGAGTTCGTTGGCTCAATGGTTGCCTGCGGCCCACTAGATGCTTGGCAAACAGTGGATAAAGCATTTCAATTGAATCACAATCCCGGACCACTTTTAGATTTGCTGCAACATATTCTCTGGCGGACTTGTAAATCGAAAGTTGAACATGAATTGGGTATACCACCGCAAACAGAGATTGTTCATCGCCTAGAATTGAGTAATGTAGAATCATTGTATTATCGTGAAGAGCACTCCAAGTGCCAGGATGAATTTTTCTCAGTTTTATCCAAACAGGAGCGCTACAATGTGATCAACAATAGCTCCTGCTTGGCAACCATTTCGTCACAACTCTTAAGAAACATATTGAAGCCATTTCTTCGTATCCGTCAGACATGTTCCGTACCGGTGCGTAGCACCAATGTATCCTCAACGGATTATCTAAATCCCCATGACTTACTAATGCATTTAAAATCGAACAATGAAACCGAATGCAAGGCTGAACTAAGAACTTGGGCCTCCTCTTACAATGGATTGGCTGCCATATATTTTATAAGAAAGGATTACTCACAGGCAATAAGTCATTATAAACTGCTGTTGAAATTGGCACAGGATTATCAGCAAAAAAATATATCGTAAGATAAAGTGATTAGGTTTAAATTAAATATCGATTTTCTCAAGTTTCATTTAATTTTTAGAGTGGACAGTGTTCTCCAAATTCATGCCATATATAATCTACTGCAGGCAAGTGATTTGGCCAAGCCTCCGATTAAATTATCTACCGAATCATATGACCAAATGCAAGTACAATTAAAAAAACTGGAATGGAAATATCTGGAAGATAATACAAAAGTTCTACGTAATGCCTGCCAAGCATATGAGAACAAATTTCAAGAATTGAGAGAATTAGAAACAGAATTTGATAGTACCATTGTCCAAGTTTTTTCAACTCTGGTTAGTCAATCAGCCAGTTCGTTTGATGCGATTCGTTACAAAATCCACGATGAGTTCCTCCGACGGAACTTAAGTCGTGAAAAAAATGGAGAATGTTAGCTCTGTGTCGGGTTTAATTTTTATAATTGATATTTGGTATAAACGTTTGAAGAAATTGAAGCGTAATTTAGAAAAGGAATTTGATTATTTGAAAAATGTAACCAATCAGGCCTGCGATGCGGTACAAGAAGGAGCTGCTGTTGGCCAAGAGGTGGTAAATTTTATACATATCGTGTCCGACTGCCATTTGGCAGATATTTTGGTAAGTCATCCTTAATTCCCCATGTAATTCCTAATATTATTCCTATTATTTCTGCATTGTAGGATACCAAACCTTCAGATCGATCCGAAGAAACGCAAAAGAAGCGTCGTAATTGTCGTCTTTGTATAATCCGAGATACTCTTAATAAATTTGAGTGTTTGATCTTTGACAAGGAGCTGGATCTAGAGGCAGCCGTAACTGATGGCCTAGAAAAGCCCAGTGTGGAAATCAGTATAATTAAAAGTGCGTCTAATCATTAATCTCAATGTTATTCAGTTATTTATATATATATATTTTCTACTTCTAGTTATATTTGCATTTCTTAAAACGAAACCATCATTTGTCGAACTTCAATCGGAATGTCAAAACAAATTGGATACCCTAACATGCTTACAAAGTTTGGTTAAAACGCAAATTAAATATTGGATTGAAGTGGAATATATTGTTAAGGCCTTCGATGAATTGGAAATGTCGAAAATGCGAATATTGCTTACCACTGATCCGGAAGAGCAATCGAATTATCGCCTCTTGGAGTGCCAATTGGATGAACAAATGGAATTCAATGATATGAATATGAGAGAGGCTCAAATGAATTTCACACGTCTCATAGGAAGATTAAAATATTTAAATCACTTGAAAGAGGATAACAGCGATAAATTGTGTCCAATATGTCAGACGCAGGATGATGAGAGGGTAAATAATGATGAGTAGACAATTGTGAAGAAATAATTAAATTAAATATATAATTTTGCAGTATGTGATGATGGTTTGTGGCCACTTTGTGTGCCAACACTGTTTGGATAACATGCGCAAGAAGTCGTCACGGGAAGCGGTTACTAAATGTCCATTATGCCGTCAGGATTCACCACAGTATGCATTTTATATATATGTAGATGGAATTATATTATATATTTAATTCCTATCTTGTTACAGACTCTACTATTCAGTGCGTCCAGGTCAACGGAATTCGATAATTGGTGATTACTCCAAAAAAATAACCCATATAGTCGAATTGATATTGAAAATAAAGAATAATGACGATCAGGAGAAAGTTCTGATTTTCTCCCAATGGCAAGCCATATTACTGCAAATAGCCAAAGCCCTATCCGACAATGGCATTGTCTATCGCAGCAAATGTCATAATCAGGATATTGTTGATTTTAAAGATCCAAATTTGAAAATCACCTGCCTCCTTATGCCTCTATCCCGTGGCTCAAAGGGACTTAATTTGATTGAGGCCACTCATGTCTTTCTGGTGGAGCCCATTTTAAATCCCAGCGACGAGCGTCAGGCAATCGGACGTATTCATCGTTTTGGTCAAAGCAAGTGGGTATTAAATTTAAAATTTTTCCTAAACATTTATCACTAACGATTCCCCAATTATATTCCTATAGACCCACCACAGTTCATCGTTTCATTGTAAATGACACAATTGAGGAGAACATTTTATCGCTCATTACATCGGATGATGATAGAAAAACTTTGTCCACACACTGGGATCTTGAGAATATGACTTTGCACGGCTTAAAGAAATTGTTCATACTAAAAAATCAATCATTTTAAAAACACATTCTAATATAGTACATAGTTGAAATCAGGTAAATCATTTGAATTCCAGAGTATTCATATACATTAATTTTTTTTTTAAGTTATAAAAGGTTGAATACCTTTTGTAAATAGTAACTTTTAAAAGACTAATATTGCTGCTATATGCACAACTATATGTATTCGTACTTTGGGCTTGATTAAGAATTAGAAAAAATAATTAAAATTACTTTTTATTAAAGTAAATCAGCAGGAGTAAATGTTTTTGTTTACGGTTTATCGAATTGCCAGATCCAAATTACTTAGATCTCTGGTTTTATAAAAGAAAATCCAATTGACAAAAATCAAGCTTCGATATCGGAATAATCAGGACTTCTACCTCATGCCCGTCCGTAGAATAAATAGCTTTAAATAAAAGTTTTTTTTTTTTTTTTTGATATTTCAAGCAAAATTTGGGTAACAAATCAATTTTATTTTAATAAATGTTGTTCAGTATCAGACTATATATGATATAGCTAGTTCTGAAAAGATCTATATATGTATTTGAACATCAGCGCATAAGTTTTTTTTGTAAAATCCAAATCCATCACTTTAATTCAAACTGGTTGTCATAAATGGAATCGAATCAAATACCGATAACCATTAAAAATGTATATATACACATATGTAAATCTAGTTTCTTGTGTTCTGACCCTGTCCAAAAATATGTCCTATCTATCTAACATAATTATTGGTAAACGCGTTAAACGCATCTTTTCTCCGTCTCCCTCACACATGATCAATTTTGAGAACATCCAAATTGGTGCCATCGGCATGAGCCTTCTGAGCATAGTAGCCATCGTAGGAGCTTTGAGCCTTATCGATTTCCTGCTGCTCTTCCAACTTCTGCAACTGCTCAAAGGCAGCCGCTTGAATTTTGATGCGTTCCTCATCGGCCCGTCGCCGGACTTCGTTCTCCTCGTTCTGTTGGGCCTGAAGTTCAGCGGTGGCAGCTGCCCGCCCTGCGGCAGCCTCTTGATACTCATCATAGGAATGCAATTGTTTGTCAATGGACTCCAATTTATGTAAAGTGGATAATTGCTCCTTGGCTGCTTCGGCGATCTCTTTACGTTTGGCATCCGCCTTGCGTTTGGCCTCACGTTTGGAGCGCTCTTGCTCCTCCAATTCCTCGCGAGCGGCATAAAACTTGGACGAGATGACGGGCGGGCGATTCTCATGGGTGCGCTGATGCCGTTTTAGGGCGGTCTCCTGGCGGAAATGTGTGCCGCAGGTTTTACACTCAAAAGGCTTTTCGCCCGTATGGATCCATTCGTGATGTCGGAGTGTCTGCGCCTTGGCGAATCTTCGTGGGCAAAAGCGACACGCGAAATCTTTGACCTTCTCGTGTATGATTTTGTAATGACGTTTCATGTTACCAATATTATTGAAGCCTTGACCACAGCCAGGACAAATGTGTTTGCCCTCTTTTTTTGTAAAGTTCGTTGTCTGGGGTGACCACGATGGCACTGAGACTGAGGAAATGGGATTAACCGCTGTGCCCGCCAACTGAGAGATGTCCACACGCTGGACACGACGCGGATCTTTCGGTATGGTGGCCACAGATTCAGCACAAACTTTAAGCAACTCATCGGCAGCATTCTGGGACATTAGTTTTTCACCTACGCCGGGTTCGGCTATGGTCACAGCGATACTTCCCGTGGGATTTGGTAGACCAATGTTTACCTGATCCAGTTGCTGTTGATCCGCTTGACCTGATGTTTCACCCATCTCCACTTGACGCTGACGATACGTTTCTATGGCACGAAGTACGCGCTTCTCATGCGTCTTCAAATGCTTCGTTAGACTCTTTGGATAAAGGAACTTCTTGCCACAAACCTGCAAAAAAAAAAAAAATTTTGACATTGCGAGTGGGGATAACCTTTTGAAAAGTGGTTCTTACCTTGCACTCGCATCGTTTCTCTCCCGTGTGGGTCATCTCGTGGATTTTACAGGCATGAGACTTGCCAAAAGTCTTGCCACAATACTGACAGGCATAATTCTTAATCTTCTCATGGACAATCTTGATGTGATTGGCCAGGCTCTGTTTGTTGTGCGAAGCATGTTCGCATATATGGCACTTGAATTTCTTCTCCTGGGTATGGGTTAGGATATGGGTATTCCACTCTTGACGTGTCGTCTTGCCCACACCACAATAGGGACACACATAGTTCTTGATTCCGGCATGACGCATTAAATGATCCTTGAGGGCAGAATTGATAACGAATCGCTTGCCACAAATATTGCAGGGGAAGGGTAATTCCTTGCCATCATGCTTATACATATGCTTCTTCAGGGCCATGGGACAACGAAAGACCTTTTCGCATTCCGAGCACGGGTAATCCCTTGGCGGAGCTGCCGCTTTCGAAATGTTGTGGACCTTCTTCATGTGAAAGGTGAGCAATCGGACACGAGGGAAGGTTTTGCCACATCCCTCGACCGAACATGTATGTACCTCTGATAGCTCTGTGTGAGCATGATCTATGTGGAGACGTAGGCCGCCGGCTGTGGTAAATCCTTTGCGACACGTCTCCACCTTACATTGGAAGGGTAGTAGATCATTGTGATGCTTCATGTGCTCCTCATACCGAATGGCTTTCTTGAACTTCTGATGGCAAATATGGCAATCGATGATACGATGCAGATGACGTTCATCGGCTGGTATCCTCTTGCGTTTAGCCTTTGATTTGGAGCCACCTTCATTACCACCATCATCGTCATCATCCTCTTCTGCATCATCATAATAAAAATCTTCCCCAGAGCCTGAGAGGAACTCTTTTTCTTTTTTGACTCTTTTCGACCGTTTCTTTTTCATTCGCAAACGTTGAGCTAGAGGCAAGTCATCATCGTCACCAGCATCGCTACTTAATTGAGGTTCAAAGTCCGCATCATGATCATCGTTATCATCATCCTCTTCAAAGTCATCCTCATCTGCATCATCATCCTCTTCTTGTTTCTCCACATCTTCCACTTCCTTATCGACATTCTCAAGCATTTTGAAGACATCTTCTTCGTTCTCAATCAATTCCATTTTGTGATTGAGTAAAGGATCAAAATTAAGGCGATCATCCTCCTCACCAGCAGTGGCAGCCCCCCCCACCACCACCACCACCACCAGCCACAAGTGGTGGTTCATCTGCCGGCACATCAGTATGGCTGGTGGTCATCACATTCATCAAATCGAATGTTGCAGAGGAGGAACTGCTGCTAAACATATTCTGGCTTAACATCATTTGGAATTTCTGCACCGAATCGACGCACAATTTCTGAAACTGATGCATATCATCCAATTTGGTGTGGCAGGTGCAGCATATATTGCGGGGGAATCCATCCTGCTGCTCCACCGACAGCGATGTGCACACACACAGCTTCTTGGCCAGCCCGGGTATTAGGAATAGATCGAAAACGGGACCATTTTGCAAATGATTCAAACAGATGCGGCACACCGAGTGAATGGAGTACGATGATAACGCACTCCCCTCATTCATTTTGGCTTGATATGTTCGAGATTTCTCCAATTCCAAGCTATACGCATCAGAGAATTAGAACCGATTACAAAAAAAAAACCAAATCAACAACAACAAATATTTGTCCCCCGTATATGCGGATAGTGTAACCCAGTATTAATGGATAATGTGTTTTTATCCGAATACTATTATTTTGCTACCATAATTTTTATCCGACTCCCCACTATTTATTATCCCTGCAAGGCGCCAAAAATTCAAATTGACTTTTTCTTTATCTCTGATTACCAACATCGAACAATAACCGAAAGTATCGCACTGTGGTTTAAGACAAGGCAACAACCTATTAGAAATCTAGAGAAAAGAACGCAGTCTTAAACAAGTTTATATGTGTATATGTATTTTAATTGTTAATCATGTAAAGATTAAATGTAAAATAGTGTAATTATAAAATAATAAAGGTTATATTATATATAAAATTGCTAATTGTTTAACCCCATTTTTTTTTTGAAAATAAATTTAAAATACATATGTATCAAAGTAGCGACCAAAAAAAAAAAAAAAAAAGTGTATACATTATTCCTTCGGTTCTTTCAAAAAATAAAAAAGAATGTGAGAAAAGGTTTTTAACAAAATACGAAAAATATCATTTACAATCGACAAATTGTGAGGGTAAGGGGAAACAAATTGGGTTAAACGTATTACCATATACAATTTTAGGATATATATGTATATATATATATGCTATGTGGGGGGATTGGGGTGGGGGGGAAAATCATCAGACACCTTCCCGCCATTTTAAAATGTAGTTAAAATTACTTAATAAATCTAAACTAAATAGCATATAGCTGCACATTACTCGTAGATATCCCAACAAATCGTCTAGCTTTAATTCCAATTTTCCATCCTCTTACACGTGATCAAACTTAAGGGAATCCAAAGTCGAGGAGCCCTCCTCGGCGTTCTTTTGGGCATAGAACCCATCGTAGGTATTTTGTTGCTTTTGCAGTTTATTTAGCTGCTCGAAGGCAGCCTCTTGGATCTTCTTTAGCTCAATTTCAGCCTTGCGTTTAGCCTCATTCTCTTCGATTTGGAATGCCAACAGCTCAGCTGTGGCAGCAGCTCGCTCTGCAGCCGGATCCTGATATTGCTCAAAGTTCTTCGGCTGCTGACGTTTCGTTGGCTGATGATCCGATTTGGGTGCACCTTCTTTGCTTGATTTACTTGGAGGTTTTGGTGGCTTATCGTGTACCTTCATGTGCGTTTTGAGAACTTGTTCCTGACGGAAATGTTTGCCACAGATCTTGCATTCGTAGGGCTTCTCACCGGTATGGATGTATTCGTGATGTCGCAAATATTGTTTCTTGGCAAATCGTTTGGGACAGAAGCGACAACAGAAATCCTTAACCTTCTGATGGACAACTTTGTAATGGAGTTTCATATTGCTGACGTGGTTGAAACCTTTGCCACAATCGGGACAAATGTGCTGGCCCTCCTTCTTGGTGAAACTGACCTGAGGCGACCATGACGGAAGATTCACCGATGGTATGGGATTGACTACAGTGCCAGCCAATTGCGAGATATCCACTCGCTCGACGCGTCCCGAATTATTGGATTTGTGTTTGGGCACAGTTTGAGAAGTGGTAGGGGCAGCAGGTGCTGCGAAATTCGATGCTGCCGTCGCATCGGCAGAGGTGGAGGCCTGATTCTGTGTCTGATCGGGTATATTAACGGGATTTGTTTGTGTTCGGGGCAAATCACGTTTCTCGTGCGTCTTTAAATGCTTGGTAAGACCTTTCTCAAAGAGAAATACCTTGCCACAGATCTTGCATTCGCATGTCTTTTCCCCAGTGTGACTGCGCTCATGTATCTTGCAGGCATGCGATTTGCCAAAGGTTTTGCCACAATACTGGCAAGCGAAATCCTTTCGCTTCTCGTGCACCACCTTCACGTGATTGGCCAGAGCCTGTTTGTTGTGCGATGTGTGTTCGCATTGCCTGCAAGCGTACTTCTTCTCCTTGGTATGAGTCAGGATGTGCTTATTCCATTCCTGGCGAGTGGTCTTACCCACTCCGCAATAGGGACAGACGTGGTTCTTGATGCCAGCGTGGCGGAGCAAGTGATCTCGCAGAACACTATTGATGGGGAATCGCTTGCCACAGATTTCACAGGCGAATGGCAGCTCCTCGCCGGTGTGCTTGTACATGTGCTTCTTGAGTGCTGTCGGGCAACGGAATACCTTTTCGCATTCAGTGCAGGGGAAGTCCCGCTGGGGAGTATTGATTTTGTGGACACGTTTCATATGGAAATTGAGCAAAACAGGGCGGGCAAAGCTTTTGTTGCATCCCTCAACGGTACATGGATGCATTTCCGATGTCTCCGTATGGGCGTGCTCTACGTGAACTCTAAGACCGTTGGCTGTGGTGAATCCCTTGCGGCATGACTCGACCGTACACTGGAAAGGTAAGAGATCATTATGATGCTTCATGTGCTCCTCATAGCGAATGGCCTTTTTGAACTTTTGATGGCAAATGTGGCAATCGATGAGACGATGCAAATGCCTCTCATCGGCTGGTATCCGTTTGCGTTTGCCCTTCGATTTGGAATCACTGTCACCATCCTCATCATCATCGGAGTCAAATGAAGAACTGCTTAGTTCATCCTCATCCTCATCGGCGGCATCCTTTTTGGCCTTTTTAGTTTGTTGCTGCTTTTTCTTTTTCTGTTGCTGCTGTTTGGTCACCTTTTTGGCCTTACGGGTTTGAGCTGGTCGAGTCCGCTGAGACAAGGGTACATCATCATCGCTGCTATTTAATTGAAAATCTGCATCTCTATCATTATCATTGCCGCTTTCCATTGAGTAGTCTTCGTCATCATTGAATTTGTCCATACGATCATCATCGTCGTCATCATCATCATCCAGTGGCTTCTCTACCTCCTCCACTTCCTTATCCACAGTTTCGAGCATTTTGAACACATCCTCTTCATTTTCAATGATTTCAATTTTGGAATTCAACAAGGGATCAAAATTAATATGATCATCATCCTCCTGCGCTGGCATATCCTGAGCCGCCACACTGGGGTCCAGCACATCGAAGCTGGTCTGGAATGCATTGTTGTCCAACATCTCTTTGAATTTTTGAACCGAATCGACGCACAATTTCTGAAACTGATGCATATCATCCAATTTGGTGTGGCAGGTGCAGCATATATTGCGGGGGAATCCATCCTGCTGCTCCACCGACAGCGATGTGCACACACACAGCTTCTTGGCCAGTCCGGGTATTAGGAATAGATCGAAAACGGGACCATTTTGCAAATGATTCAAACAGATGCGGCACACCGAGTGAATGGAGTACGACGATAACGCACTTCCCTCATTCATTTTCGGTTTTGTTGGAATTCAGATGCAGTGGCAAATGCAGATTTTCAACAATCTTCTCTTTTTTTCCTCTTCTTGATACTAATAAAACTATACTATGAAATAAAGGTCTAAATATCGAGCAAAGGTCTCAATATCGAGCAACTATCGAAAAATCGAGCAAAGGTTTAGGTATCGAGCAGCTGAAGGAAGATTGAGCAGAGGTCGAAAAATCGAGCCAAGGTACTAAAAAGAATTTGAAAATTTTGTTTGATTTAAAAACAAATGTATACTATGGCTCCATGATTGGATTTATTGCTAAACAATATAAAATTTGGAAAAATTTTGAAAAAGAAATCTAATTAGTTTCCATTTTGCAACACATTTGTAGTTATTTTAATTTTAATACTTTAAATACAAAGTTTCAATTAAAGTCTTGATTCCTTTTTTTTTTTTTATTAATTTAATTTCGACTTTTTGAATAGATGAAATTTAATCAAGATGTCTGAAAACATTTAAAGATATTTAAATAATTAATTCTTAATTTCAAATACATAAGTTAATTAAACGAGAAAGTAAATTTAATTTAACCATTAAAATACCCGCCGTACTAAGATCTAATTACAAAACTACTATTTAAAGGAAGCCCAGTTCACACATGATCCAATTTGAGGGCATCTACTGTAGTTCGTTCCTCGACAGACTTTTGGGCATACAAACTGCTGTAGGTATTCGCCGGGGCTTGTAGTGATTCCAGTTTGCTTAGCTGCTCCAATGCTGCCTCATGAATCTTGCGTTGCTCCAACTCTGCCTTGCGCTTGGTTTCGTTCTCCTCGATTTGATAGGCCAAAAGCTCGGCCGAGGCTGCGGCTCGCTCAGCAGCTGGATCTTGGAATTGTTCAAATGGTGGTTGGCGTTTATTTGGTGGATTCTCAGATTTCGGCTTGTTGCTCTTTGGTTTAGCCGGCTGTTTGGGTGGTTTTGGTGGCTTGTTATGGACTCTCATATGGATCTTCAGCACACATTCTTGACGGAAACGATTGCCACAAACCTTACACTCATAGGGTCTTTCACCAGTGTGAATATATTCGTGCTCGCGGAGATAATGCTTCTTAGCAAAGCGCTTGGGACAGAAGCGGCAACAGAAATCTTTGACTTTTAGATGGACCACTTTGTAATGGAGTTTCATGTTGCCAATGTGATTGAAACCCTTGCCGCAATCGGGACAAATGTGTTGGCCTTCCTTCTTACTAAATGGGTCGCCACTTTGTGCTGGAGACCATGACGGTAGAGAGACAGAGGTTATGGGATTAATAGCTGTGCCAGCCAATTGGGATATGTCTACCCGCTCAACGCGTCCCGAATTGTTGGCTTTCTTCTTGGGTTCAGGTTGGGTTGCTGGTGTGGTTTCATCGCTAGCAGCACCTGACGGCTGCTGCTTGGGTAATTCGCGTTTTTCATGGGTTTTCAAATGCTTGGTAAGGCTCTTCTCCAGCAAAAAGATCTTGCCGCAAATCTTACATTCGCTAGTCTTTTCACCCGTGTGACTACGCTCATGAACTTTACAGGAAAAGGATTTGCCAAAGGTTTTGCCACAATATTGGCAAGCAAAATCTTTGCGTTTCAAGTGCACAACCTTGACATGATTGCCAAGAGCTTGCTTGTTGGTGGAAGCATGATCGCAGAGTTTGCATTGGAATTTCTTTTCTTTGGTATGGGTTAGAATGTGATTGTTCCACTCCTGGCGTGTGGTTTTGCCCACCCCGCAATAGGGGCACACATGATTCTTGATTCCAGCATGGCGTAGTAAATGATCTCGAAGAGCACTATTAATGGGGAATCGCTTGCCACAGATTTCACAAGCAAATGGCAATTCCCTTCCCGTATGCTTATACATATGCTTCTTAAGAGCAGTCTGACATCGAAAAACTTTTTCGCAATCCGAACAGGGAATTCCCGTGGGGGTAATTGCAATTTATGCGTTCGCTTCAGATGAACATTGAGAAGGGATAGACGAGCAAAAGTTCGGTTGCATCCCTCCACAGTACATCGATGCATTTTGGATTCTTCGGTGTGGGCATGCTCTATGTGAACTTTAAGACCATTGGCTGTGGTGAAGCCCTTGAGACAAGATTCTACTGTACATTGATAGGGTAAGAGATCGTTATGATGCTTCATGTGCTCCTCGTAACAGGAGGCCTTCTTGAATTTCTGATGACAAATATGGCAATCGATTAGACGATGCATATGACGCTCAGCGGCTGGAATCCTCTTGCGTTTGGGCTTATCTTTAGCAGTAACTTTGTTTGAATCGGTTTCACTGGAAGATGCATTGTCAACCCCCTCCTCTTCTTCCTCGCCTTTCTCTGCGGGCTTCTTGCATTTGTTTTGTTTTTTTGTTGCCTTTTTTGGCATTTTACTATCTTTTTTTGCTTCGCTTTGATCTTTGCGCTAATGGAAGGTCATCTTCGCTGCTATCAGGATCATCATCATCATCATCATTATGATAATCATTGCCACTATCCGCCGCAAAGTCATCATCCTGAACGTCATCTTCATCGGCAAATGCATCAAATTCCTCCTTGTCTTCTGGGTCTTTGTCTACCTTTTCAAGCATTTTAATAACCTCCTCCTCATTGTCCATGGTCTCCACTTTCGAATGTAGCAAGGGATCAAAATTGATGTCCTCCTCCGCATCGTCAGGTGGGACATCCAAAACAGGACCTCCAATTGAAAATGCCTGGCTAGCGACCATATCCTGGAACTTCTGTACCGAATCGACGCACATTTTCTGAAACTCATTCAAATCGTTTAGCTTGGTAAAGCAATTGATGCAGAGATTCTTCGGGAAACCATCCTGTGACTCCACCGACAATGAAGTGCAGATACACAGCTTCTTGGCCAATCCTGGGATAAGAAACAGATCGTAAGCCATGACGTTCTCCAAGGTGGTCAGGCAAGTGCGACAGACGCTGTGTATGGAGTATTCGCCACGTCTCAGATCCATTCTAAATATGTTTTAATTGCAAAAATTTGATCAGTTTTATTTTTGTCAAGAAAAACGAAAGTTACTAATTTCGATATCAATAGCGATACTCCGATTAACGATAACGATTAAAATACTCGATGGCCTGGCGTTATACAACACTGGCACATGTTTTCACACACTTAAAATATTAATAACGTATTTTTTAAAATTTTGTATTTTAAATTTGCCATAGGCAAAAGGACATAGCTTCTTTCTCTTCTTAATATATGTGTTCAGTAATGAAACAAATATGTAAATTTTCAAATGCTTCATAAGTTTAAGTTTTATTTTCATATATAAATATATAGATATAGTTTATCTATGCTGTATCACTGCAATTCTCCACTTTCCAAGTGCACTCATTACGATATCTTTGATAGTCGGTTCCATTTCTGGTATACACATGATGCTCAATACCATCCCAATGTGAGGGATCACCGCCACATAGAACGGAAGTACGATTGGAAGAATCATATAGAACCACACCATCGTTTTCAAAGACCACATGCCACCAATAAATATTGCTTTTGCTATAGACGTTCTTAAAAATGACATCGCGCCGTATGGACAAAGAAGTTGTACTAGAATTCTGGGCTACAGCGGTTATTGGGACTGATTCCATTACAATATAACGATTGTTCCAAAATGCATTGAAAAAGGCGAATTGCAAACCGGCTGAATTATTTTGATCACTTCGCTGTATGCTATATGCTGCCCTCTTGGGATCACTGGCATTACTACTACAGATCAAATAGGTTTTCGGACATTCATAAATATATGAATTTGGTTGCGTCACATTCCGTAGACATATCTTTTGAGAGCTATAGAAAATGCGCTCATCTTCCGAAATATGTTGATAGAGCTCCTGACGCAAGGATATTCCGACATTTGTCTCGAAATTCGTTTCTTCCAGCAATTGCCGAATATTATACTGTATACATTTCTTGGCATTTGTTGCACTTGCTATCTCTGGCCTCTTAAACAATTGCAAATTGGCCAAAGTCAATTGAGTTAGATTTGCTGTAAAATTACCCAAACGCTGAGCCACACTTTCCGGTGATTCTAATGCCAAAACGATATCGTAGAGCAGATCAAAGATATCACGTAGATAATCCAATTTACTAAATGTCAAACGTTGTAGCAAGGAATCAACTAAAGGAAAATTCGCCGTACGACTGGACGTATGAAAAGGAGCCGCCAATAATTGTGCACTACGCTCAATAAATGCCCAATAGACAGTATCAAGTAAATTCGATGGCACATCCTTATGATCCTTTAGTTGGGTGTAAAAATCTAAAATTCTTAAAGGATTATAGATTTGTTTAGTTTGCTGCAATTCTTGCCACAATGCCTCATAGATGGCTAGCTTTAGTTCGTCAGTTTTGGCCCGATTAGTTAAGGACAAAATCAATTGGCCACGTTGCCAATCGCCAGCCACCTCGGAACGTATTATGGACTCCAGATCGTTAGTTGGCAGTGAATCATCAGCTGTTGTTGCTGCTCCTGCTGCTGGACTTTTTCTACCCACAGACGTTTCAATATGCATTAGGACATCCAATGCTGGTGCCGTGCCATTAAATATGGCCAACAGTCGACTATCCCTGATGATGTTGTGCAACCAGGCTCCTTGTGGAGCCAGGAGTACGAGAAGTGTCACTAGAAGATTCATCGAACCCTGCATGGTTCTTTCTTCAACTTCAACTCTGATTACTGCCCAGATGGCTGGCCTTTTTATAGATAAAATTGTAAAAGCGGTTTCTATTTGTAGTTAATTGGCTGTTTATTTAGATATTAAGATTGTTTTCACGGCTGCCGATTATCAGAAAAGAGATATGTGTAATTATGACTATAAAACGTCGGAACAGCTCACCCAATTACAAAAGTAAACATAAAAAATCTGGCACATATACCCTATATAAGCAAATCCCCAACAGATGGAGCCACCTCTTCCTCGATAGATGGCTAAAAACAGAAACGTTTTTAAATGTTTTTTAGGGTCAACAACAAAAAGTTCAGTTAACATTTTCAGTATTTCTGGACAAAAATGAAGAGTACTAAGAGTACTCTTTGGAAATGGAACAACTGTCTAATCATTTTGTCTATTTGAATGTTTATTAGTTAAACACAATTGCTTAAATCTAGTATCACAAAATATCGTGTGGAAAGAAATGCTTTTGTTTTTGCTTATGTTGTTTCTGCTAACTAAATACTAAAATTGACAAGTTACTTAAACAAATATATTTAGTTTAATTGATTTACAGTTTAGTAGAATGGCGCGATTGCACAGATCTACGTAGGATGCTTGAACGTAATTCACCCCTCGTGGATGCTGTCAGAGAGGCACCCGTTTGAGTGCCACGAACAAAGGCGGTGGAACGGACTTCCTCCACATCGTGATCCCCCTTAACATTTCTCTTATCATCGTCATGATGGACGTCATCATCATCATCATCGATCTGTTTGGCCAGACATGGGAAATCCCAAATGCTCTGGCCACGACCAAACTCTTCGCCATCGCTTAGGGTTTGCGGCAAATCATGATGCAATGTCTCGGGCAAAAGTAAACACAATATGCCACCAAGAACTCCAAGTAAACCCAAAATGATAAGGGGCAATGCCGTCGATATGTTTGCCAAGTATACAACAAATGGAGCTATTATACTAGCCACATAGCCCATAATGTGTATAAAGGCCACGGCTTGAGCTCTCACCACAGTGGGCAAAACTTCGGCAGCCCATTGTAGGCCAATGTTGTAGCTAATATTGACGAAGAATCTACCCATTATGGCCAAGGCAGCGGAATAAACACCCACCGGGACGACAGTGGCCAGGAGACTGAAAATGCCACTGGCCACCATGGAACCGCAGGCCAACCAGCGACGTCCGAAACGATCTAGGGTGAAGGTAAGCAATGTATCTGCTGGCAATTCCGTAAAACTGGCCACCGTGAACGTAAAGAATATATCCAGACCCAAGGAGCCAACATTCCTAACATGACCATCGAACACCAGCGAGATGGCCATCCAAATAACAATTAGCAGCAAAGTTGTGCGACGTAGACGGGGTGATTTGAAGAGATCCAATACCGAATAGCTGGCATTTTGGGCCATCTCTTGATCACGCATACGGCGACAGCTATCACCGAAATGCTGATACGTTTGCTCCGGCACTGAGCGTCCATTACGTTTTTCCAATCTCTTCAATATGCCAATTGCCTTATCCACTTGACCCTGTGAGACCAGCCAACGTGCCGATTCGGGTACTATGCAAGGCGTTAATATGGCCAAAAACAATGGGGCAGATGTTATAATCGTGAGCAGCTTCCAATCGGCCACATAGTAGGCAATCCAAGGCAATAAACAAGCCGCACCCGTAAAGAATATCGCTATCGACATATTGGCCACAAACGTGCGATATTTTGGACCCACATATTCCAAGACTGTGAAACAGAAACAAACAACCCAGTTAGCCAAAAGAGAACTACGAAAACTTGCAACATCAACTCACCCAAAATATACATCATTGTGAAGCAATTGTCGAAAGCAAAGCCCACAAAGAAACGCATAGTGGCAAATTGCCAGAAATTGCTAACAAATGCTGTACCCACTCCGGCGACAAGGCCCATCATATTGCAGCCAATCAAGGCGGGAACACGTCCAAAACGATCTGCGACCCAACCAAATAGAAGCCCACCCACAATGGCTCCCAAAAAGAATATAGATTGAGCATAGGTGGGCAAGGCGGCATTATCACAGACCCAATTCTGTTCAGTGGCCACTGTTGAGTATGGTATTTCCGTATAATTGTATGACCAGCCATTACGGCATTTTATTTGCGGCCATTTGGGATCGGCCATCACCTTGCCCTGGGCAAGCACTTCGGTATAATTCACATCGTACATGTAACAATTGTTATATTCCCCATTTATCATGGGTATGGAGAGTGCCAGTCTGCGAAGGAGAATAGAGAAAATGTATGAATGAATGAATGAATGTGAATGTGAATGGTTAGCTTGGTTAGTTGCTTAATCAGTGTGTGTATCTGTCTGTCTGTCTGTCTGTGTGGGTTATTAACTCATCAGGGTCAGGTGTGAATTGTCGTAAAATTCAGTAGCTGTTCTCAGCCATGACGAAATGTTGGCCACTTCTACTTGAATATATTACTATATACATATGTGCATATGTATGTATATGGGTAAGTAAGACATTGAGACAACATAATTATAATGATCATGATCTTAAGTTTTTGCAATTGAATTCGTTAACCACCGCAGCAGCAGTAGCAGCTGCAGCAGCACCACCAAAAACAAAAATTGTCTATTTCGATTATGATTGATCTAGGACCACTAATCATGCCACCTTCAACCAGGTAGTAAAAGCAACAATAATACATATAAGAGAAAAAAAAAACTATAAATGTCTGTCATTCATTTAGATGTATGGATGTTTGTTTGTGCAAAACTACAATTAAGTTATTTAACGTTAATAATCCCATACATTTCACCATTATTATTATTAACGTTTTTGTTTAGGCCGATGTCTAACCAAAACTTCTCCTCTCCAAGAAGACAAATCTTGACCTTAGCTAATGTCTTCCATGTGTGTCACACAGTGTGGCACGTATTCACTCGGTTTATTCATGTGTTTAAGGTTTTAAATCGTGCCTTCGTTTTAAACAAAAGAAACCATACTAAAGTGACATACTAAGTATTGAAACTTAGTACAATGTTTGTATACCCTTGCCATGACTATTTTAGTTCCAAAGACTAAGAAAGATGTTATAGAGTTTTTATAGAGCAATTCTTTGATCTACACGATTTGGATCTTAAGAACTTTTTTCATCATTTTGATTTTAAAGTATAATCATAATCATTTAATTTTTAAACTTTCTACACATAGTTTAGTCAATTGTATAACTAATTTACAGTTTTATTTGACATTTAACTTATACTTACAGTAAGTTTTTTGTCATTTTTGAAATGAGAGAAGAACTTAAGATCAAAGGATCTGACTGAGCAGTAGAGGAACTGAGCAAGTGAACAACTGACAATGAATGAGTGAATTGGTTCCGCTTGATTCAACTTACTGCTTAATTTTGATCATAATAAATATACCCTCCATACATATTTGAAGAGTATAGAAAAATTATAGTAAGTATATGGTAAGAAACTTCATAATCATCATCATCATCACCATCGTCATCATTATCAACATGATGATCATTGTCGTCTCACAACATTAGTCTTCTTGATTGTATGTAGTTGTTACTGGCTGGCTACTTGTATTGCGCCGGCGCACACAGTTGTTGTCGCAATCGGAGTGCTTGCTTTGCTAATTAGTTAGTTAGATTGCCCCCTCGGCCCACCCTTTGTCTATCGTCTACTTATCCCCCCTCCCCCAACACTTCCACCTTTCCCTTCAATTTACCTGCTTATCTAACTTAATTTTTTTTTTTTTTTATTATTTTAATCGCCCCTCGCCCCTGCAATTACACAAAATAGATACATAAGTAGATGCCCGGTAAGGTTCTTTGCCTTATTAAGCCGTCGCTTGACTGGAAAAACCAATCATGGTACAAGGTTAGTTGGTCGTTCTAAGCCAACTTTGTGTGTGTGTGTGTTTTTTTTTTTGTTTTTCGTTTTTTCACCAAACGGATTAATCACTCTTCGGTCAGAATACTTGACTTGAGTTTGAGAAACAAAACAAAAAAAACCAAAAAAATTGGAAACTAAAGCAAAATAATTTAACTATTACTTAGAATCGAGTTGGCATGGATTTGTATCTATTGTCCCAACTATTATTGGTGGTTTTTTGGCTTTGCACGCAATTGCCAAAACCAGTTAATCTCAAGGTGAATGTTTGTTAGTTATAATAATTGAACGACCAATCAATCGATCGGCCAATCGATACGATCCCCCAAAGCCCGATCTAAACCGCTTGTGCCTGGGCCTTTTGTGAAAGTTAACGGAACCAAATACCAAAACACTTAATTGCCATTTACGCACAATGATTTCCGTATGGGGACGACGACGACGACGACTAGGAATGACTCACTATGAGTTGGCCAAAGAATACTAGGAATGCAGTCGATCGAAAGTGTTAACTGAACTGAACTGAATTAATTGTAGGACTTGCCAATAAGTTATAAGTTATTTAGTTCCTGTAACATTCGAAATAATATCAGTTCTGTGATCTCGAAAGTTATTCAAACCGAAAGCAAACAAATAAGGTTCATTTCATATCCTTTCTATTTTTTAAGTAAATAAAGTCAATATGAAACTAAAAGCTACTTAATTATTTATAATCGATTAAATGCATTTTAATGCCTCTAAAACTCCCTATTTAACTATTTACTAAAGGCCAAGAAAAACTTACTTAATTCCATTATATTAACTTTTTTGTAAAAACCTAAAAATGTTTCGACAAAAGGCGGAAAATTGATACCAAAATTGGCCATCTATAGCCCTTATAATCCTGAGAGATCTTGGTGTCTATCTTAGACTTCTGATAATTTTTGGTATATTTTGAAAAAGTTTTTGGAAAGAAATTAATTTGGCAACAATTTTTCAGTATTTTCTTTTTAACTATTTTCAGTTGATGCTTAAAACAGAAATTAAATAGTGAAATGAGGAAAATTTTTCAAATAATTTTAAAAATTGTTTCTATGAAATGTTAACAATATTTTATTTCAAATCAACCAAATCGAAAACTATTCAAAATCAATCTCAAGAAAGGTTTCCTTTTTGTCTTTAGATATACTAAATATCTATTTAAAGTTCTGAAAACTCAAATTCTTTTTTATGGAATTAATCTATGAATATCTTAGAATTGTGATTTAAAAATACTTAAGAATTAATTGAAGTAAAAGTTTTGTGGCAAATGGAAATTTAAATTTCTTAATCTTTCAGTTGATGTAAAAAGTTTTCTAGAGATTTGCATAATTTGTTCATCACATGGATACTTAAACGGTGTAATCATTAGAATTCAGACACAAACTAACGTGTTCTCATAACTACTATTAAGTGATATTCATAATGGTTTCAAACACTTGCATTAATAATTGTGACTTGGCTTAGAAATCAACTTTGATTTTTTATTTTTTTTTTTTCTGTTTTTGTTTTTCGAAAATGTTGCCAAGTTAGTTGCCTTGGTCTCAGTCACACTTCAACCTCCACAGAGATAAGACGTGTCACAGCAAACCAAACCTCGCTCTACGCAACAAAAAAAACAAACAACAACAAAATTCAAACTCGACAAACAAAGTTTAAGCACAAAGCAAAACAAAAAACGAAAACAAAACACTCACTGCTAACCGTTAAGCCGGGCTTGAGCCCGACAACACCAACCATGCGAGAACCACCAGACATTCAACCCAACAACAAACATTTGGGCGAACCAACATACATAATATTAAAACGAAATGATAACTGTTCATTTGAAAAAGTATCACCGTTCATAATTAAAAAAACAATTGACTACACTTGCGGAGGCGAAGTCGAATCTTGCAAAAAAATAAGGGACGGCTCACTTCTAATAAAAACAAAAAACAAACTGCAAGCATTAAAACTATTAAAACTAACAAAAATGACTGATATCAATGTTTCCGCGTCAGAACACAAAACATTAAACTTCACAAAAGGAGTAATCTACTGCAACGAACTTCGAGGCATAGATGAAAATGATATCCTACAAGAACTAAAGACACAAAAAGTAACAGAAGTAAAAAAAATATTAAAAAAACAACCAAATACAACACAACAAATTAACAACAGTCAAAACAACAACGCCATACTTATCGAAACCGGACTCATCACTCTAACATTCGCGACTCCCAAACTACCAGAAGCCGTCAAAATCGGATACGAAACCGTACGCATCAGGCCTTACATCCCTCTTCCACTCAGATGTAAAAAGTGTCTTCGCTTTGGACATCCTACATCTGTTTGCAATAGCCAGGAATCATGCAAAAACTGCTCAGAGCCAAACCATACAGACGAGATCGAATATTGTGCAAACAATAAAAAATGCCTTAACTGCATTAATAACCCAGAACTAGACCATCAACACTCACCCCTCGACCGCCAATGCCCCACATTCCGCAAACAACAAGAATTAACAGCAATAAAAATCACCGAAAAGGTAGACCACAAAACAGCACTTCACATATACTCCACAAGACACAGCCAGCAATTGGGAAACACATACGCCAACACGCTTAGACGTCCCACTCCGCGCACAACTAATACCCCAATCGACACACTACACAGGAATATTAACACACACCCGCAAAAACAACCCACCCCCGCATCAACCACCGGACACAACCCACCAGCCAATTCAACAAGAGTAACAAAGTCTCCAACACTACAACAAGCGAAAGATAAAATGCAAGACACACCAGAGGACATGGAAACCGACGGTAACCCAAATACATCATACTCATCACAACAAACTAAAGATTTAAAAATAAGAATTTTTGCCAAAGACCCCAAGACTAACCCCCTTTCTACCAATTTCAAACCCCCCAAAAACAAAAACAAAAACCATACCCCCAACCAAAAACCAACAGACCAACAACAGCGACAGCGAATCCACATAAGCAACAAACTTCATTAAACTAAGCCTTACTTAACATAAAATATGCTAAGAATAATACAATGGAACTTAAAAGGGTACACTAACAACTACATCGAACTCCTAACCATAATAAAAAAATACTCACCACAAATAATATGCCTTCAAGAGACACACTATTATAACACACACATACCCATACCCATTCCAATTAACTACCAAATTTTTACCAACACAGCCTCCAACAGGTTTGGCGGCACAGCCATATTAGTTCACAAAACCATCCAAAACACCCAGATAAACCAAACCGACCATTTTGAATCCCTTAGAGTTGAAATAGAATCTAAATTAAAAATCCAAATTACCTCAATATACCTTTCCCCTAACAAGACTTTCTCCCTTAAATCCTTAAACGACAACCTCAACCCAACCAACAACACAAATCACATTATCGTAGGTGACTTCAACAGCTGGCACAACAGCTGGGGTTCACCTCACCCAAACAGAAGAGGAAAAATCCTTCACAAATTTCTACAAAATGCTAACCTCCACATCCTAAACGACGGGTCCCCAACACACCTTTCAACACACAACACATTCACACACACCGACCTGTCACTATGTTCTCCACAGCTTACCCCATTCACTAATTGGGAAATTATCGACGACCTCCACGGAAGCGATCACTTTCCAATCCTTATCTCCTTATTTTCTCAATCAAAAACAAATAACTTCTTTCGTCCTTTTTTCAAAATTAAAGAAGCCAACTGGTCAACTTTTACCCAATCAACACACGCTTTAAGTGAGAAAATACCAATAAGTCCAAATATTAACAAAGAAACTGCAAACATTTGCAAAATCATTATTCAAACTGCACACCACAACATACCACAATCCTCTCCCAACCGCTTCAAAAAAAATACACCATGGTGGAATAAAACTCTCACCGAACTCAGAGCCAAAAAACAAAACACATGGAAAACTTTCAAACATAATAGTAACACTGATAATTTAATTAATTACAAAAAAGCCAACGCTCTCTTTCGGAGGGAACTTAAAATATCCAAAACCAGAGCTACAACCGAATTCACCTCCACAATACGACATAACACACCCTCCCACAGAATCTGGGCCAATATCCGACGCTTTTGCGGACTCAACCCAATCAAACAAATCCACTGCATAAAAAACCCAACCAACAACTTACCCACAACAGATACATCCTCCATAGCCCAACTATTTGCCCAACACTGGTCAGACCAATCCAAAGACATCAATTTCAATCCAACCTTTATTACAAACAAACACTCTAATAAACCATTGAACTATATACCCCACCCCTCAGCACAAATAATAGAAGCCGACATAACGCAAATTGAACTCCTATCCGCACTTCACTCACTTAAAGGTACCACACCGGGCCTCAATAGAATATCCTACCCTATGATAAAAAACACCTCTAACACAGTCAAAACAAGAATTACCCACCTCTTTAACAATGTATTTAAAAATTTCATCCCACAATCATTTAAAACCAGTCTAGTCATCCCCATTCTCAAACCCACCTCCAACAAAACATTTATAACCAACTATAGACCAATCTCCTTAAACTGCTGCCTATCAAAAACCCTCGAAAAAATCATAGCCAAACGTCTTTGGTGGTTTGTCACCAAAAATAACCTAATCCACCCCAATCAATCCGGATTCAAACGTGGCAAGTCGGTTTCAGACGGTCTGCTCACAGCAGACTACCTAATAACCAAATCGCTGCGTCAAAAAAAGCACTGTTCTGTCATTGCCCTTGACTTCTCAAAGGCTTTCGACAGAGTCGGAGTGCATTCCATAATTGACCAACTAATAGATTGGAAACTGGGCCCCAAAATTATAAATTTCATTAAAAACTTTATGTCCAACAGGAAAATTAAAATAAAAATCAACAACACATTCAGTTCTCCCTTCCCACTCCTTAATGGCATTCCCCAAGGTTCACCAATATCAGTTATCCTCTTCCTAATTGCCTACAACAAACTTGCCAATATAATCAGCTTACAAAAAGAAATCCATTTTAGTGCCTATGCAGATGATTACTTCCTTATAGTCCCACTCAATAGAGAAAAAAACCAAACATTCAATCTAGATTCCCTTTTTGCAAACATCCAAGAATGGTGCTCATACTCTGGAGCATCATTATCCCTTAACAAATGCCAACACCTACACATTTGCAGGAAACAAAACTGCAATTGTACCCTATCCTCCAACAATATAGCAATCCCCCTAGTAACCCAACTCAAAATACTAGGACTAACAATAAACAATAAATACAGATGGGACTCACACATTAAACACATCCAACCATCCCTTAACAACAAACTGAATATAATAAAATGTTTAGCAAGCCCCAAGTTTAACTGCAACACCCATACACTTCTTAACATAACAAAGGCAACACTCATAGCCAAAATAGACTACGCCATATTCATTTATGGCCACGCGCCTAGATCTACACTAAACAAACTAAAAACAACATATAATGCTGGAATACGCACAGCCCTTGGCGCTCTCCCCTCAACACCCATCCCCAACCTACTTTTCGAAGCCAACCTACCTACAATAGAGCAAAAAAGAAACCTCATGACAGCCAAAACATACAAAACAATCCTCCACAGTGCTAACTCTCCAATCCATAAATTCACCATTCAAATAAAAAATCAAACTAATAAGAAACTAAAATCCACACTAGAAAAAATCATTACGCTTTGCAAAGACCACAACATTCCCTACCTTCCACCACCCAACAGACAAACAATCACACCTCCATGGCTATTTCCACCTTCCACCATCAACACTTCCTTACATAAGTTTAATAAACCTGACACATCACCAGAAATATATCAAAAAATCTTCCTAGAACATAAAGACAAACACAAAGAACACAAATATATATTCACAGATGGCTCCCTGCAACACAAAACTGCCACATTCGCCATAACCACCGATATAACAGTTCTAAAAACAGGCATCCTACCACACTACTCCTCCATCCTCTCCGCAGAAACAATAGCCATTCTTGAAGCAATAAAGCTAACAAGAACCAAGAAAGGTAAATTCATAATTTGCTCCGACTCCCTGTCAGCTATCAAATCCATAAGCAACATCAACAACAATAATTTGTACCCCACTTTAATAAGATCCATCTTAACAAAAACCTACACCAAAATAAAACTCCTCTGGATCCCCAGCCACTGTGGCATTAAAGGTAACGAACTTGCCGACCAAACCGCCAAATCGACCATAAATATGCCCCTCCACTACACCCCAAACTTTAATTGCACTGATATAAACAAATTCCTTAAAAATAACTTATCCCAAAAACTTAAAAACAACATAGATAGCTGCAACACATGGTACCAACAGTTAAACAGCAATCGAACACACACAGGAGACTATCTCAAAAACACTTTACAAAGAGACATAACAAGGATGGACCAAATAAAAATTCTAAGACTTAGATTAGGACACACAAGATTCACTCAACAGCACTACATCAACCCGAACGACATAACACCCTGTCCAAACTGCAACTCAACATCCGACCAAAACATAGAACACGTACTAAAAAACTGCCCTGCAACCTCCCACATTAGGGAAGAAATCTTTGAACAAGTTTGCCCCCATATCAATCCTTGCAAACCCTACTCCAACAAACCTCTTAATGATTATAAACTACCTCAAAAAGTCAAACTACTACCACATCCTATAGGTTTAAATTTATAAAATATAATTAACCAAACAAAATGTAAATAAATAAATAAAATAGGTTAATAAAATAGGTAAACTAAATATGTAAATATGTAAATACACAAGCCGAAGGCCCAAGCAGCTAGCGCTTAGTAACTAAGTTCCGACTACTTTGTAATTAGTCCTAACTCTAAGATAAATAAATAGTTGCCTTGGAATGTGTAAGTGTAAATGTGTGTGTGTGTGTGCGTTAGTGTGTGTGTTAGTTAGTATGTGTACTCACCTAGCCTCCACATCCAGGCCATCTAGTTCGGGCACATGACACCAATGTTGTTCGGGTATTAATGTTAAAAATATTTGCGAGAAATACACAAATGCCACAAAGAACGAGAATGGTATCATGCATATGAATAGAAACTTTTGATATAATCCAAATTCACCAATTAATGGTAATATATCATCAAAATCCATATTGCTCGAATTGTTATTATTATTATTATTCATATTGTTTCCTTTTTTATTTTGCTGATAGCCATGCATATCCAATTGTAATTCTTTTGAATTACCACTTTTACGACGATGCACTGTATCGTGACCACTGGCACCACCGCCTCCATGCGTTGGTGGTGTTTCTTCGTGATTGTATGCTTCATTAACGAAGTATGCTTGCTTGGCCTGACCTTCCATTATATATATGTATATAACTTATGACCTTGTCCACTACTACCGAAAAAAGAAATTTTCCAACAACAAACAGTAAACCAAAAAAAAAAAAGAAGAACAATAACAACGCCAATTGAGATCACAATAAAGACAAAAATGGATATCGGTCTTGTGTCTTATTGCGGGGGGAATGCGACTTCCAGGGTGGGGGTAATGGAGGGAAATGAAAGCGGTAATGTTGCACACGCGCGCGTTTTCGGCTGGTTGTCGTATCTGTATCTCAACTGTTCTTCAACTGACTGAAGCACGCGCACCGGATGGTGTTTTTATATAGACGGCCAGAAGTCGGGCTTAGTTAGCTGCACTTGTTGCTGTTGCTGCTGCTGCTGCTGCTGCTGTCAGTAGTCGGTTGTTGGTTGTCGTTGTTGTTGCTGTTGCTGCTGCTGCTGCTGCGGCCGACGCTAAGAACAAACGGCAGCGAAAGTTAAAGCACACACACAGCTGGGCAGAGCATGGTTCACACAGCTGGCAAACCGGTCAGAGGAAGGCTCGACAATCGTTGATGCTGCTGCTGCTGCTGTTGCCGCTGGCTTGTCTCTTTTGGCTTAACACTTATTTTTAAGCCTGACCAAGGTATGACTCCTCCTGCACCCATTCAGGCTCTTAAGCGCACAGCTGGGCAAAATGATCTTCTTTTTTTTTTTTTTTTTTTTGTTTTTTATTAATAATCTGGGAAGCTACTGCACGCGTGAATCATGCCCGAGAAATTAAGGAAATTTGCATAAAAACAAATTTCTGTTATGAATGTATGTAACTCTCTTTTCCTCGTCAAAAAGCCATTCATAAATTGTCCAAATTGCAGGGGGATTAACCTCTCTATTGCCATATACAAATGTCTTAGTTACAATTTTTGTTTGAAGTGACTCATCAACTAGTTCAATTGGGGTAATACGAAACCCCCACGAACAAACAAATTCAAGTCAAACAAATACCAGTTTGAATATTAAGCTATAGCCTAAATATACTATTATGCGTTTTAATTGTTTTTATTGCCACATTAAGCAATAATTTGATAAACGAACGAAACATTTTCTAATGCAGTTTTAATATGGATTGATGTTAAAAAGTAATAAACTATGATTTAATGATTACAACTTGGAATATAAAGAAACATATGAACATTTTCTCTAGATGTTCTTTCTGCTTTTTCTTAAATTTTATTAATATTCAAGGTCAAAGGAATAATTTCTCAAGTAAATCTTTTTAAAGCGAAGCTGTTTTTAGTCCAAGTAATTTGAAAACCAAAAAGTTTGATGATTCGAGCTGAAATACTTATAATAAAATAGATCAAATATTTTGTAGAGCAGTTTTTGGCTGTTTTTGGTATCTTTATTGTTTATTTATGTTTTAATGTAAAACATTTTTTACTGATAAAAAAAAGATGTAACATTTTTTAAAGACTTTTTACTATTTTTTGGCCGTTTTTTCTAGTCCTGTTATTTAGAAATCAAATAAATTTGAATTAAGTAACATGTCTGAACTATTGTCGATAGTTCAGATACATGAAGTTCTCACCGAAGCTATAGTTTATTACACTTCAAATTTCATTGGTGATTCACACATTCAATTTTCCTTTCAAAGGACTAGACCATTCTTCTCTTTAGCTAAGACCCTTTGAAGGGACAATTCAGCTAAATGTATCTTTAGGAATGCCAATGATAATAAATTCAAAGCCATAAAATGGATATTTCGGGCATGAAAAGATCAAGATCAAGGAGCGGCCCCAACAAGAATTTGCCAAACAAATTGGGCGCGGTTCAGCAACATTTTTCTTCTCTTTTTTTTGGTGTGAACTCTAAAGAAGAATCGAAAAACTCAAACGGATCATTTCATATTCATTCAAACTCTGATCTGGTGAGTATATTATTTAAAGGAATTATATATTTGTTTTAATTATGAAGTTGCACACAAATGTGTTTCAATATATGTATGTATGTGTATGTATGTATGAAATCGAGCCGAACGAGTACAAAATGCGTTTATATTCACCTTAACACAATCCAGTTTGATCTTGTTTTATTAAATCATTTTTTGTTTTTTGATTTTGTTGAAATTACAATCTCTCTCTCTCTCTCTCTCTCTCTCGCAGTATTTATCGTTACGCATTTAATGTTTTAATTAGCACCACTTTAGACTTGTTCCAAGGACAATTTGGCATTTCGTTTAGATTTTCGATAGACAACGTTAAAGCTAATTTGATTTTTGTTTGTTTTTTTCGTGTTTAAACTGTGACAGGTGTCATTTAATTAAATAATATAAGTATATACACACATATGTACATATATAGATATACATACATATATCGCATATAATTTTAGAAAGTTTATTGGTTTTTGAATTTCATCAAGATTGGCAAGAAAAATCTGTTAATTATTAAGGCAAACATTGGTAAAAAAAAAAAACACATACAAATGTAAGAATCTAAGTGAAGTTAATTAGCTTAACTTATGATTTTTATTTAGGGCTTTAGTTTTTTGTTTATTTTTTTGTTAAAAACTAATTGAAATAGTTTCGTCTTTATATGAAATTTTTGACTTTCTAGAAGTTGAAATTTAGTCAAATTTTTCAACACAATGTTTGGCTAATTGAAATACAGTAGAATCCGGTTATAACGACGCTCAAGGGACCAACGATTTTCTTCGTTATATCCGGAAGACGTACTAACCGGAGGCCCTTTCATATAAGTTTGTATGGGGACCAACCAATCACTGAACGTTATAAGCGGAGTCGTTATAACCGGATTCTATTGTAAATGAATTTTGGTGATTATTTTTTGTATTTTATCTTAATTCGCAATTGTTGTTATCAATTATCATTATCATTATCCTGAATATATTTAATTTAAAGGGCAGTCATTGCGTATACGTAATTTCCTAAGTTTGCTTTCAAAGAGATAACAAATTCCATCGATTCTTTTAGTTCATAATCTTTAGTATTATTCTTTGTTGTTGTTTCTTGTAAATTAAGCAAAAGTAACAAGATTAAGGATTTAAATCTTATTGAGACTTTTGTAATGACTAAAATTCAATTCTTAATAGAAAACTCAAAACTCTTTGGGTTAGTCTAATGGATTAAAGTCTCTCTGATTTAGAAGGTTTTGGTTTCTGTGTGTACAGGGAAAAGTAACTCAGTTGGCAAAGTGAATGATTTTCTCGTCGCAAACACTTGTTTATAGTTCATTAATTTGAAAATATGCTTTACTGCACATAAACCTAAGCAAAGTAATTGAGCTATTAACTTATTTCCAAATCAATCATTTTAGGTTGTAAAATCTAACTCTCAGCTCTTTTGAGACAAAGGAAATTTGAAAAGTAAACTATAGATATTACTTGCCACACTCGAACATATATAGATTCTAATGGTTTTCTGTCGGGTGTGTGTGTGTGTGTAGCTTTTGGCCGTTTTCAAGTTGAACGCCTTTTGTCTCAAATGTCTAAATTCAACCTTCAATTGAACAAACAAATATGTATTATGGGTATATTAAATACATTTCCGTTTTGATTCTTGTTATGCATGGTTTTTGTTTGCTTTGCTTTTGGTGGGTGTATTTTTAGTTTCTGTTTTTGTTTTTGCTTGTTTTTGTTTTTTAACATTCAATGAGCCTTTTAATTAGAAATGAGTTTGTTACTTTGCGTTGCAGCAAATTTTGTGATGAGGCAAAAAATAATTTCATAGAAATTGTATATCATGTAGCTTTAAAACAAAATAAATCAAAAGTGATATTTCAGTGATAGACACTCTATCTGTGGACTGTGCAAAAACCTTGGCGATAAGAACTTGGCTAAGGAATCGAATTTAGATGGCATTTCGAAACTTTTGCTACCGTAGACAAAAGAACAACAAAAAAATGGCAATAAAAATGTAAACCATTCAATTTAATTTTTGCGCTTAATTGTGAAATATCCAGGTATCCAGGTGCTAAAAGATAAACAAAAGCAAATCATTTAGTACTGGAAAATTCCAATAAAATATGTTTCCTTTGATTTATTCAATCAATTAGTAACAGTTTGTAAGAATTTTCTGGTACCCTTGCCCTTGAGATTGTCACCAGCGAGTCGAATCTAAACAGACTATGAATATAATCCATATGTACTTGGCCTCGATTATTGAGTAGGTAGCATCAGGTGGAACAGAACTGAACAGAACAGAACAGAGCATTATCAGTAATATGTGATAGCAGTGATTGTGGTTAGTTAGTTTTATGATTGGGTGGGAAAAATTATGATCGGACAGTACGACGTTACGATGGCTGGGTGGGGTTGGCTACGGCTATATAAGTAGCTTACCCCTAGCACGCGCCCAAACACTTCAGTTAAAATGAAATTGGCTTGTACAACGGTTCTGCTACTTGTCGTGGCTGCTCTAGGCCATGCTGCCCAATCCGCCAGACCAGTGGACTGGTCGTCGGTGAAGAATTTGAACATCGAGACGAATGCAGCACCCACAAATAAGCAGCATTTGCCACCGACGGGACGTATCACGAATGGCGTGATAGCCGAAAGGAATCAATTCCCCTATCAAGTTGGTCTTATGCTCTACGTGAATGGTGGTGCTGCCTGGTGTGGTGGCACTTTGATCAGTAATCGTTGGGTCGTTACGGCAGCCCATTGCACGGATAGCCTTACAACCGGTGTGGATGTCTATCTGGGTGCCTGGGATCGTACAGACAAGAAGGAGGATGGTCAACAGGTCATATTTGTGGAGACCAAGAATGTGATTGTCCATGAGAATTGGATTGCTGAAACCATTACCAATGATATATCTCTGATCAAGCTGCCAGTGCCTATTCAGTTCAATGAGCATATCCAGCCAGCCAATTTGCCAGTCAAATCAAACTCATATGAAACCTACAATGGACAATCGGCTATTGCCTCCGGCTGGGGCAAGATCAGCGATAGTAAGTTGAATGAAAAAAAAAACCCATTTTCTACTTAGTCCTTTAGCTTAACTTTTCCTTTGCATTCTCTCCCTAGGCGCCAGTGGTGCCACCGATCTTTTGCGTTGGGCTGAGGTTCCAATCATCTCGAACACCGGCTGCACACCCTGGTACTTTGGCATGATCGGCAGTACGAATATCTGCATTAAGACCACTGGCGGCACATCCACCTGCAATGGCGACTCTGGCGGTCCTTTGGTGCTGAACGATGGCAGCAACACTCTGATCGGTGCCACATCCTTTGGCATTGCTCTGGGCTGTGAGGTGGGCTGGCCAGGTGTCTTCACTCGCATCACGTCCTACTTGGACTGGATTGAAGAGAAAACCAGTGTGGTCAATCTAGGCAACTAAACGATGTTTTATGGCTCTTGAAAGAGAAATATAAATAAAACTGTTGATATATTTCATAAACTAAATTAAAGTTAACTTACTACCTTTATATTAGATATCGGGATAAATGATCCTTGTTGATTCGGGTCTCCAAGACTCAAAACTATTTCTTGCATTCAAAGGAAGAAGGAAATCGATTGTGATTAATACAAATCTTATTAACTAACTTGAGTCATGAAGATTACAACTTCTTGGTTATTAAATTAGATTTTCCAATAAACAATACCTTAATTATTCTATTAGCCCTTCCTTAATAGTCGAATTTTTAAGGCAGTTGGTAAAAAAGTTTAAAATTTTAAGTGGAATTTTTTTTAAAACGTTTTCTTCAAAATTGGTGAGACTAATTTTTTTATTAACTGTTTCATCTCAAACGGGACATAAGGCTAATAAATCTAAAGGACTGGCAGGTCAAAAGATGATTCGTAATTGAAAATTGCGCTACAATCTTAATATAACTAAAAAAACGAAGAAAAAAAGTTGTAATTGTATTTTGTTAACAATTTTCAATGTAAATGACTGTTCGAATGAAAAACAAAGAAACATTCATATAATTTATTAGTTTAGTTATAAAATTTATCTAATTTTTTAAAAGAACTACCTTCAAGCGACATTTTATACCATTTTCCCATAAGATAAAATGGTATATTAAAGACGGAAAGGAAGTTTCATTAAGTTTCTAACTGAGATATTTTTATGGTTTCGAAATGCCAACAAAGGAAATTTCAAAATTTCATCTCAGGTTTGGAAAATCTCAATTAAATCTGTATATATTTTGTTTTTTTTTTTTTAACTTTTGAGACAAATAAGGTCATCAGAAATAAATGACAACTGAAAGTACAAATTCTCAAGATTCAAATCAGATATTCATTTTTGAGTTCGTCAACAATTTGACTGAGTTGGAGAACCGTAAAGTTAAGGGTTTTTTGACCTCGATTTGGCATTTTTCCCCAAGTTATTATTTTGTGCAAATCATTTCAAATGAAATTATAAATTTTAATAAATTGCATATAAATCCATTTTGGACATATTCAGGATAGAATCCAGGGGCATTACCCGAGCCTATTTTGGGAAAATTGGGAATAGTATGAAAACATTCGTCATGAATGACGAAATCTATCAAAGATTATTTATGTAATCTAAACGCAAACAATACATGAACCGATAATCGTATCACATCGGGTTGATATTGTGATTACGCTTTATCAATCATAAATCAAGATTGAATGGATTGGGTTATTCTAAGACTCTAGTCTGGATGCGATAGTTGAAGATATATGATCGGACTTTGGGGTGGGGGTGACTATAAAAGAATTGAGTTCCTTTTCTGCACTAATCAGTTATTCAACATGAAATTCGCTTGCACTACGGTCTTGCTGCTGGCCGCCGTCCTTGGCGCTGTCCAGGCATCGGTGGATTGGGCCAATGTCAAGAACATGAACATTGTGATCAATCCGGCCACAACGCGTCGCCAATTGTCCCCCGAGGGACGTATCACTGGTGGTGATATTGCCGAAAGGAATCAATTCCCCTATCAAGTTGGATTATTGCTCTACGTGAATGGTGGTGCCGCCTGGTGTGGTGGCACTTTGATCAGCGATCGTTGGGTGGTTACGGCAGCCCATTGCACGGATAGCCTTACAACCGGTGTGGATGTCTATCTGGGTGCCTGGGATCGTTCCAATAGCACAGAAGACGGCCAACAGATCGTTTTTGTCGAGACCAAAAATGTGATTGTTCATGAGGATTGGCAGGCCGAAACCATTACCAATGATATTTCTCTGATCAAGCTGCCGGTGCCCATTAAGTTGAACGAGCATGTTCAGCCAGCCAAATTGCCAGTGAAATCGAATACATATAACACCTATAGTGGAGAGAATGGCATTGCCTCCGGCTGGGGATTGATCAGTGATCGTAAGTAGTCTATGATTAAATATCAATCTAATTTAATGTCGTCGCTCTCTATCTCTCTCTCTCTCTCTCTCTTATAGAGGCCACCGCTGTTACCGATAAACTGCGTTTTATCGATGTGCCAATTATGTCCAACTCTGGCTGCAGTCCCTGGTACTTGGGTCTGGTGGGTAGCACCAACATTTGCATTAAGACCACTGGCGGTACATCCATCTGCAGCGGTGACTCTGGCGGCCCATTGGTGACCAAGGATGGCTATCTGATTGGTGCCACATCCTTTGGCATTGCTCTGGGCTGTGAGGTGGGCTGGCCAGGTGTCTTTACTCGGGTCACTTCCTACTTGGACTGGATTGAGGAAAAATCTGGTGTGGCCAACTATGAGAATTGAACGATTAATGCATTGACCACAAAAAATCTTAAATAATAAATTTTTATTCCAACTGGCTACTCCTACTACTATTGCTAATCTAGTACTATAGAAAATAAAATTCATATTCAGACTTGGATCTGGCTGGTGGACGCTCCTCCGTCGACGATGATGATGATGAGGATGTCACATCGAGTTCATCCGGCTGATCATCATCATCTGCTAGCTCAACCTCTTTTTCACGTTGCTTTTCCATTTGTTTGCGACTCGATTGCTGGCGCTTCTTTTTACTATAGTCCTTGATGTATTGGTCAAAGAAAATGGCTTCTGTGGTGTCCTGATAGGAATGTACGCCGGTCTCATCGCTTATCCAATCCAAATAGGAGGCCACTTTGGTGAAGGCCGCCGGATAGCCGCGATCGCAACCATAAATGCTGCCAAATGATGTAATGCCGACAAGGACACGTTTCTTGGAGTGACGCCGTTGCAGGACCAGAGGGCCACCAGAATCGCCATTGCAAGTGGAACGGGAATTGCGTCCACTGGTGCATATATTTGTGCCACGATATGACAATGGAAAATTATTCTTACATGTCCTTCCATCGATTATCTGCAGCTGGACATAACGCAAAACATTGCTAATGGCATGAACTCCTGTGGCATAACGACCCCAGCCGGAGGCAATGGCTAGTTTGTTTTTAAAATTTCGATACTCATAGTGACGCTTTGGCAGCTGTATGGGATGGATGCGTTCTGAAAGTGAATGGCCATGTAAACATACATACATACATACATATCTATATTTGGTGACCCCGACCCATCACTCACCATTAAAGCTAACAGCATGTGGCAAACGTACTAAGGCAATATCATCCTTCAAACGTTTTGGATTCCATGTGGGATATATATGAAAATTGGTATTCGGTACCATTAATCTAACTTGACCCTTTTCCTTGGCATTTTTAATTTCATTGGCGCCCAAAAAGACAAGTGCACGTTTTGCCCTGCAAACAGAGACAAAGAGAGAGAGAGAGAGAGTGAGTTAGAGGGACTAGAGGCTTTAAAGATGGTCCAGGATCAAATAAATTGCCATACATATCCACACAATGAGCGGCAGTCAAAACATATTGCTCCGATATAAGTGAACCACCGCACCAATATAGACCTTTGGGTCTCTGCAATAGCATGCCCACTTGATAGGGAAAACAATGCGGATTTCCCACATTGCCACCAAATATACGATCCATGGCCATGGCTCCCTCGGGTAGCATTTGCTCCATCAATGGTGTCGTTTCCAGATTCAAGACCAATGGTTCGGGTTCGTCGCGATCTGTGGATATATCCTCATTACTGGCCAGCATGTCCATGGCATGCTCATGCTCATGATGACGACTCTCGCTAACTTCCGCATCTTGTTCCAGCGAGGAGAAGGCTGACAGTGAAGTTGATTGCGTTGATTGTTGATGTTTTTGATGCATATCAAACGACGGATACATGGAGACCAGATACATTGGCTTAACCTGTTGCCAGTCGAGTGAGCCAGCCTCTGTTCCGGCCATGGCATAGAGGAGTAAAAGGAGCAGGAGCAATACCGATTGGCATCTCAGTCGAAGTCTCGGCCTCTGCTGTGTTAGCACATTGTGGACACTGACCGATTGTTTAAACATTTGCGTTGATTTTTAATTCGTAAACGCATTTAATTTACGCCACAATGTTTATGTTTATTTCACTTTTGATTTGTTTATTAACAGCAGCAACAACAAGAAAAAAAAAAAAAAAAAACCTAAGAAAAACGTTTGTAATTGAAAAACTTCAATTGAAGCCGTTACGCGTTTGATTTGGATTTGCTTTTTTTCGTTCGTTTTCTTTGCTTTTCTCCCTCGGATTTGCCGGTGATCGTTGTTGGTGGCTTCTCCTCCATGCGCTTTCAAAGACTCGTTTACGACTGTGGAGTCGCGCGCTTGTTGGCAGCATTTTTATAAACTCCTCGGAAACATTTGGAATTATTTCATCTAGTTGGGCATTAATTTGACGTGCGAGTAAAACTAAAAACATAAGTGAAAAATGAACAAAGCAAATGCAATACGCCGACTTTGGTATACTCTTTGAAAAAATTGTATATAAAGTAGCAGAGAATTATATTTAGGGGAATCCCCAGAAGCTAAGAACTAATAACAAAATTTGAAAAAAAAGGCTTGAGACTAAAAATTTAATGACAAGTGTAAAAGACTTTGAAAACTTTTAATGAAAGTAACTGAAATTGGCTATTTTTAGACTAGATTTGATCCTCAGTCATCATAAACGGTTTTAAAATGCTAGCCAAATCGGTTTTCTATATATTTTAATTTTGTAAACGATACGATTTTGAAATGGATCTGATTTAGTTTTGGTTAGATATGTATATAGAATTATATTATAAGCTTTTCTTTTGGTCTTCATCAGCAAGAAGCGCTAAAGGAATTCCCTTAAAGCACTTTGGCCCTTAATGCTGGATCTTATAACTCTTTGGTTTTAAATTCGATTTCTATGAAATTTAGAAGAACAATAGATAAATATATTAAGTATAAGTATAACAAATTTAACTATAAAATGTTAAAAAATGTGGGAGGATATGCATTTTGTTTTTTTAAATTACGTACAAAGGTAGAAATAAGCTTCGTTTGCATAATTTAGTGTGTCTAGCTTTAAAGTTTTCAAGGGTTTAAGGACAGAACAGAATTAAGGCCATGATTAGACCAAGTTGTCTATTAAGTCTGATATATAATTGGACGATTGCCAATGCGAGCTTAGTATACCTATAGCAAATAGAGTAAAGGGTACAAAAACGTGGTAAGAGTAAGTGTATTGTGGCAGTAGCAATTGTACGAAGTACCCCAACTGAAGTTGCATCAATTTGCATACCTTTGAACGTTCAACGCGACTTTCTGTCTCTGTCACTCACTCACTGGCAGCAGCTATCTGTTTCTTCTTCCCACTCACGTGTGTGTGTCTCATCTTTTTGGTTATATATATCAACTTTGCTAGTTGTTTTAACCATATTTAAATTGCATATAAAGTTGTAACTCGAGTTACTATGATCGCACTAGCGTTTGGAGCTATTACATCATAGACACACAGCGAGAGTGTGAAAGAGATAGAGATAGAGAGAGTGTGTGAGTGGGGTGGAGATAGTGAGAGTCTTTCATTCAGCAAATTTCACAGTTGAGGCAAAAACACTTGACGACGACGGACGATCCATTTTCATTTTCATTTCCATTTCATATTTGCACTTTGTCTTTTCGCATGTCAACAATTTGGCCTTGTCTTTTGTTATGTCCCATAGTTAGAGAGACCTACAGCTGGATGATGGTCGCTGGTGGATGGGGAGAATGTGGGGATGTGGAAACATAAAAAGTTGTTTTCCTTGATAGCCTCTCGCCCCCTAGCCCACCCAGCAAACTACTCTATAGTCTACCACTCTGGTAATACCAGCCAAGCCGGCTTTTAATCTCAAATTTGTCCAGTGGGTCAAGATTTGCTTCCTTATTTTCTTTTTTAAGCCAAAAGCCGATTTGGCGACACATTTCATTTATGGCCATAAAACGAAATGTAATCAGTTAACAAACGTTTTACCTATATTTTGTTTTAGATATTCACATAATATGTGGGAAATGTGTATATATGTATATAGTAAGATTGATAATGCAAACTAATTTCAAAAATCATGAATCGGTTCAATATAAATCTAAGTAAAATCGTTTAGGAATCGGCCAAAAGATTTCGAAAGTAATTTTCTCTACTTCAAGAACTACCAAGTTCTATCATCAACTGATTTTGCAAAAGAATTCAGAGTTGTAATGGCGATACTATATCTTCAATGCTACAAGAACGGCAAAGCTTGCATACCCTTGGGCGCCATCAGAATTAGTGTAAAGGGGCTGCGCCTTAAACAACTAACCGTCACGCCCAAATGTATTTGTTATAGTATATTGGACTAAGTATTCTTAAAAACCCGCGATTAAACAACTTGGACTCAGCATAATCCAAAGACTAAAATGTAAAAGTTTAATCCATTTGGAAGATATAGTAAAATGAAAAGATGTTGCCTTAACAACTTGAAGTTGATTAATTGGGCAAAGGGGTGGGGCGGTGGTGGTGCCGGCGGAGTCTTCGTTGGCGTCTTCATTTCGCTGAATCTCAATGCTCAAGGTTATGGCCGGGCTCAGTGGGTGTGGCGGATTTTCTCATAAACAAATTAACAGCAAGTGGCATTGGTTTGCACACACTCACACACACACTCCCCTCTGTATGTGTGGGTGTTGCATGGGGTGGGTGGTTGTGTGTGTGTGTATGGTGGAGGTATGCAACTGTTTGTTTGTTGCATGCTGCCAAATTGATAATTTGCCATTTGGTATTCTTACAAGGAAATAAAACTCTCGCTGAGTGCATTATAAAAATATTGGCGTATTTTTTTTGGTTTTGGTGTTTTTTTTTTTTAATCTTGTTTTGTATTTTATAATTAAATTAATTCGTGCTGTGAAATAACAACAATACTTACATTTTCTATTATTGTTTATATATATATTTCTTTTTTTGGGGTGTTGAAAGTATTTTCTTTAGGAAATCATTTGTGGTATAGTCTGAGTCTGAGCTCATGCTGGTGTCGTGGGAAAGGGGAATGGAAGGGGGGAGGGTTGGTGTGGGGGGCAGGGTATTGGGGCGTTGTGGCTAGCGAAGCAAATAAATCAAATCGTCTCGTTGGCTCTCGATCGGCTGTACGGTGATATGTATGTTTGCGAATCAAAGAAATGTAATGAGGCTACAACAACAACAATAACAACAACAACAACAACAAACAACAATCAACAGCAAAAAGTAGCAAGTTGTGGCGCCTGATTATGCAAATGTCTGTAACAAATGCCCCACGCCCCATGCAACACCCCATACTCCACACCACTGCACCACCACCCCATCACCTTTATGGTTGTTGTTGTTGTTGTTGCTGTGCGTCGATATTCAATGCATAATCGCAAATTATGAATTAACCAACTCTCCAACTCTAGTTGCATGTTTATCCACAACTATTTACGTATTTATGTATGAATAATAATCTTTTTTTTTTTCTTTCTTTCGTTGTTGTTGTTGTTATTTTTTTTCTTGCACTATTATTTTATTGTTGCACTTGCTAATGCATTTGCCGTTATTTAATTTAGCACCAAGCAAATGGCTCGCACTATTTACCAACTTATTAGTTAGTTGGCATTTCCCTCTTGTTGCTGCTGCTGCTGATGTTTTATTATGATTATTGTTTAATGTTGATTGTGCGTTTTACGATTAGTTATAAACTCGTATGTGTGTTTATTTACAAGGGGGAGGGGGCCAATGCCTCAACAACATATTCAGTTCCTACTTTCCTAGCAAACTGATGAAATGCCAAGAATCATCGTACTATTCGGAATACATTATTAAATTATGCATTAAGACAATGGGCAAAGTCAACAAAGAAGGTAAAGTTTAAACAAAATATAAATCAGTTTAATCAGATTTTGTTGAAGCAAACGTCTTCGTTAACTTAGATTTTCTATATATTAAGATTTCTTTATAGTATTCGTTTAAGATTATTGGCCAAAAGCTTCTAACTTCATTGTGGAAGTCGAGGAGAAGAAGGCCTTAATCTGCAGATCAAACAATTTTTATCTACGAGCTTTAATTTTAAGTTTCTAAAGATATTCTATATACTAGAAGTAATATATACTCAAGCCATGTTGAAAAATGTTCTATATACATATGATTGAAGCAAATACAATTGTGAAATTATGAAATAAATTGAAATGTTTTTTTATTTCATAATATGTTTCACATAAAACTTAAAGTATTTTTCGTGTATTTTCATTCAATTAAACGTATTTCATGTAAAATCTAGACTTAGACCTTAATTTTTCTCGTTGTTCATATTTACAGACTTGATTTGAATATGGTGAATAAATTATTAAATTACTCTCTGAATTTGATGTTCATGGTATCAGTTCAATTTGCCCACCGCCCCCCACTGAAATGGGGGGAGGAGGGTTATATTTTTAGATGAATTTTTTTCAATATGGTGCATTTGATTACAAATTATCTTACTTAAGTTAATTAACTAACTAATTGATATTATGAGTAGGCGTGAAGCAAAGAAAAAAAATTTACATATAAAATTTAAATTTTTCAGAAGATGAAAGATATCCAAAATATTGCTTAAAATAATAATTAATATAAGGAAGAAAAAAAAAAAAAACTTAGACAGGCAAATATAAAATAAAAATAATAAATAGAAAAAAAATGAACAAATTTTTTATTTTACTAATTCTGATTGTTCTTTGTTTGGACTTTTTAAATTGCGATAAAATAATATGATTTCATGGTAAAATGCAACTCACAATTTTAACGCAACATAATATTTTTAAAAATAATCGAACAATTTGGTTTTAGCAATAGAAATTACTTTGGAAATATGTATGTATATATTCAATACCCCCTCTTCAATTTCATTAATCTTATGTCTTAACCTAGATAAAGTATTTGATTTGAATTTGTCAGTCTCTCGTTAAAACGTGTTGCTGCTGCTAGCTGGCAATGAGATGGCCGGCAACTGCATATCATCCATGGTGGACTTGATGTTAACATTTGCCAACAGTTGACCCTCTTGCTCGTCCTCGTCCTCTTCATCGACCATAGCACTGTCCAAACTCTTGTTGAGTCGATCATGAAACTCGGTCATAGAAATTTTTTTGAGAGCCAGCCGCTTGCCAAAGGTCTTCTTGACCTTGAGTCGACGCTTCTTGACCAAATTCTTGTTCTTATTGAGGCCATCGTTGAACGAGATCGCCCGTCGTAGTTTGCGAGAACCGAATTTCACAATACGAACTTGCTCGCTAATGGATGCAGAACCCTGCTCCTCGCTATCATCTTCTGCATCGGCGGCATTCTCATCGCTGGGTTCTTCGAAGATGGTTTCCAAATTGGATGGTCTGAATTTTTTCATATGCTGGCTGTTCATATAGATTTTCTCAATACTCTTTATTGTCTGGACATTTGTGCTCAGTTCACGTCGTTGCTTCTTCTTCAAGGGCTTCATTATGGCACTGCTAATGCGATTGAAGTTATCCTTGGCTATGCGTGCGGGCATGCGACGACGCGAGACACCGCCACGGCTACCTGGTATTGTGGATGATGATGTGGTTGCCGCATAGCTGCAACTGCTGTGAGCGTCACTCACATCTGCATCGGTATTTTCCTCATTGTCGTTGTAGTCGCTGCAAGAGTCCTGGCTGGAGATGCTGTCCTCATCAATTGAGTGTGGAGTGTGTGCTGTGGCCAATAAAGCAGTTGTTGCTGCTGCTGGTCGTGGTGGCGGTGGTCTCGAACAGCCAGCCTCCTCTTCAGTGTCCGACATAGCTATTGGCTTGCTGATACTCCAGTCAAAGTTGGTGCTAAGAAAGGAAAGAAATTATATTGCAGTCAGATGGAATGAAAGACAAGCGGCGGCAATCGCACACTAATTACCAACTAGAACTAGGATGCGGAGTAAATGTTATTTTTGCAAAATTATAAACAATATTTTCCATAATTATTTGTTGGTTGGCTGTCTGCCAAGCATTTCCTTTTATTTATCTTTGATGAATTTTCCGACTATAACTCAAGAATTATTTTCTTATTTAAACAAAAACAAAAAGCAGGGTTGCTGTTTTTATAAAATCGATTGTCCATAATGTTAACATTTAACAGTGAAAATGCTAAATTTAACAGATCGGCGCCATGGCGTATGCCGCGAAATTTAAGCCTACTGTTAAAGTTTGAGAGCCATTGGAAAGTCACTAGGAGGCAGAGTGGTAAAATTATGTGCAAAGATAGAAAATAGAGATGATGTGTATCTAAACAAAAGATCACCTAACGTATCACTGCCAACACATTTCAAAAGACAGCAAAACCATAAAGCTTTTTATCTCTTATCTTGTAGTAGAAAATTTCACTTTGAAATATCAATGATAATAATAATGAATGTTATTCCAAAATGCAAATGTATTTGTTTTGGCAATTTTATTCAAAAAACAAATTTTCTAAGTCAATTTCGATTTATTTCTTTTTTTCCTGATCAACACTGTTAATGTTATCGAAAGCCCGCGTATCGAAAATACTAAGAAAGCCAGGATCAAAACAGAGTTGAAAGTCCGGTGTAAAGCTAGAAGCGAAAATGAAAAGTGTACGTTTTGAGATCTAAGGATTGAATGTAAAAAAACTAATAAGAAACCGCAGCTGCAGTTGAATCGAGTTGCTGGATCAGCTAGAGAACATTTGCCCCCCGCTCTGTTATTGTAGTGAAGTGAAACGAAATACATACATATGTGCAAATATATTTAAAGATGTGCTGTTATGTGCAAACGGTTAAAGACGTAAAAACTATTTTATTAAGCATAATCTAATTCCTGAAAACTATTTAAACAAGCAAATTCCAATTGGTAAGTAAATTTATTAATATACGTTTCTGTTTATAGCTTGTCTTTGCTTTTGTCTAGAAGCACTTAAAAGCTGAAATTGCTTATACATGTATGTATGTATGTGTGTGTGTTTGTTTTTAATGAAATACATATACATACGTATTTATATATCTGGCAGACCACACATTGATAATACCTACATATGCATGTATGTAGATTTGATTCTTGTGAGCCATTATCAATTCGAATTGCTGGCATTCCCATAGATAGGAAATGTGGTAGAGAGAAGTACCTTACCACTTTTGCACGCTCTTCCTTGATTAGGGACTCTGATGAAGAGATTTTATTTGAATTATTTTAATCAGTTGACGTGCCAGAGTTGGCCACAGAATTCGCTATAAAAGGGCTGGCTGTGACCAGAAGCAGTACGAGTAATTCATTCATTCGCCATGAAAGTGTTCGTTGTATTGGCTCTGGCTTTGGCCACAGTATCCGCTGGCACCGTTGTGCCCAAGCAGGTGCATCCCAAGGATGTCCCCGCCGACAACAAGATCAATGGCAGAATTGTCAACGGCTACCCAACCTACGAGGGCAAGGCACCCTACACTGTCGGTCTGTACTTCCATAACGGATGGTGGTGCGGTGGTTCCATCATTGCCAACGATTGGGTTCTGACTGCTGCCCATTGCACAAACGGAGCTAGCGCTGTGACTATCTACTACGGTGCCACCTGGAAAGATAATGCCCAATTCACCCACACCGTCAGCAGCGGCGACTTCATCCAGAACTCCAAATGGCCCAATGATAATGGCAACGACATCGCCCTCATCCGTACCCCTCATGTGGACTTCTGGTCGAATGTGAACAAGGTTGAGCTGCCCAGCTTCAACGATCGCTATAACATGTACGACAACGCTTGGGCTGTTGCCTGCGGCTGGGGCTTGACCACCTCTGGCAACCAACCCGACTGGATGGAGTGCGTTGATCTGCAGATCATTAGCAACGCCCAGTGCTCTCAGACCTATGGCTCTCAACCCGAGGGTATTCTGTGCGTCTCCACCGAAGGCGGTAAGTCCACCTGCTCTGGTGACTCTGGCGGCCCATTGGTTCTCCACGACGGCGGCCGATTGGTTGGTGTCACTTCCTGGGTTTCTGGTGCCGGTTGCACTGCTGGTCTTCCATCTGGCTTCACTCGTGTTACCGCTCAATTGGAATGGATCCGCGACAATTCTGGTGTTGCTTACTATTAAACCATTTCTTCAACGAAGGAAATAAATTGCAAATAACTATAAAAACTTTCTTGATTTCTAAATTATTATTTCGATTGTGAAAGCGATTGCCAAGGGCGTAGTCTTTAGCTCTAGAAAGTGTAGATTACAAGCACGATTACAAGATTTAAAATCGAGTTCCCCTCGCGCTTCTATTTTTAAAACATTTGAATAACATTTTCATTTTTACAGATATCAGAGGAATTCGGATCTAGTTCTTAAAAATCTCTTCCTTAAAAGTTTTATTCATGTCAAGATCTTAGGGAGATTTTAAATATTTCTATAACTCAAATGAATCTTTTTTAATCGAATTAAAATATTTTGCTTTATTTAAATCACGAGTTTAAGCCACAACTTGATTATAAAGAGCTTTACATAATAACGACTTAGGGTTAAGTAATAAAAAAGGCAAAGCAAAAGGGTTGAGGTAAAAACAAGGACAACATTTATTTGGTCGACCTAGCAGACGAAAGGATATTTCTTTTAAAAAAAAGTTTCGATATATGTATTTTCACATAATCATGTTATATGAGAAAACCCTTGAGAGAAGCTACTTTTCAAATAAACGACTGCATAACTTATTAGTAAGTAAATAAAAAATAAACTATTCTTTATCAATTTGCTTTTAACGATTAATATATTTGAGGTAAATGAGAGCATTTTAGTAGTAGGCCACGCCAGAGTGATCGCGGATCCATTCCAATTGATGGGTGACACGAGTGAAGCCTGCTGGAAGACCAGCAACGCAACCATCACCGGCACCGAAAGAGGTGATGCCAGCCAATTTGCCGCCGTCGTGGAGAACCAATGGGCCGCCAGAGTCACCAGAGCAGGTGGACTTGCCGCCCTCAGTGTTGACGCAGAGGATGCCATCGGGAATGCTGCCGTAGGTCTGAGCGCACTGAGAGTTGCTGATGATCTGTAGATCAACGCACTGCAACCAATCGGGCAGAGATCCTTCAGTGGTCAAGCCCCAACCGCAGGCAACGGTCCACCAGCCATCGTACATGTTATAACGATCGTTGAAGCTGGGCAGCTCAACCTTGTTCACATTCGACCAGAAGTCCACATGAGGTGTACGGATCAGGGCGATGTCATTGCCATTCTCATTAGGCCAGTTCGAGTTCTGGATGAAGTCACCGCTACCTACCCAGTGGGTGAAAACGGCTTCGGTACGCCAGGTGGCACCATAGTAGATGGTCACAGCGCTAGCTCCGTTCGTGCAATGGGCGGCAGTCACAATTGGCAATGATGGAACCACCGCACCACCAACCATCAGCGAAACCCAAACCGACAGCATAGGGCGCCTTGCCTTCGTAGGCTGGATACCCGTTTACGATGCGTCCATTGATCTTCTCCTTGGGCTGATCCTTGGGGTGAACCTGCTGATGAATGCCAGTGCTCTTGGCAGACACAGATGCAATAGCCAGAGCGGCTAGACCCAATACAATGACTACTTTCATAATGGCAACACAATTCACCTCAATCGCAATCATGTTGGCCAACGCTTTTATAGGGAATGACTTTATCATATCATTCGCTCTTAAGTCTGTATTTTTCCACTTGTCGGTTAATTAGTTTTACGCTTTAAGTGTTTCCTTCTGACCGAGATTCATTTAAGCTATCGCTGAGCAAAAGTATTGAGTACAAACTGATAAGCAATTCATAAAAATGTAGTAGGTTTTCCATATGAATAACTTGAAACGTAAATCAAGATTTATATAATCAGAATTTATCTTAAATTTATTAATTCTTATATTTTATTAGTGTCTTAAAATAATTGTGGAAATACCCTTAAAAATAACCAAACTTTAAGCTAAAATTTCTGAAACTAAACTAAACTTTGTACTTAATCATATTGAATACCACCAAAAGGTAGACCAGCCTTAACCAGAGTGACCTAATAAACGCTCGAGGGGGATTCATGTAGTTATGTATCTGCAAACCACTTAAAAGTAAAACTATTGAATTGCCAATCTGATAGTTTATATTAAATTCTCTTTCCGCTCTTAAGTGTGCCACCCAGTAAAAGAGAAATAATTAAAATGTGTTTAATGTTTGATCAAGTTCATTCCTTTTCAAAAAACATTAAAGTTCCTTTGCCTTGCTACTCATTGATCATTTAATGAATGGTTTTTCTGATAACTTATACATTGTTTATTATCATCCACAAAAAGCTTATCTGGGGCCCCCATGGTGTTCAATGGGCAGCAGTTTAATCTTTTCAATCGATGAATGGAATTGAAATCGAGTGGACTGAACTTTTAATTAAAGTGACTGGGCTATTTGTAGTTTGAAGAGGTGCAAATTTGGCACGCGTGGGCAATTGGAAAAACAATGAGAGAAAGTTAAACTTATTAAACTGATTTTGAATACTTATCTAACTACGTAAAAAATGATAAGACTAGACGAGTTTTCAAGTGGAAGTCTTCTTATAGCATGTCCTATATAAATAACTCACAATGTAGACATTGGGTCAGTCCATTCGTACAAAATGAAACTATTCCTCAGTTTGTTGGCTTTGGCTGTGGCCTCAGCATCGGCCTTTGAATCTGTCGTGCCCCATAAGGACGCTCCCTTGGGTAGCGGTTCTAGCATTGAGGGTCGCATTACCAACGGCTATCCGGCCTATGAGGGCAAAGTGCCCTATATTGTTGGTCTGGGTTTCAGCAGCAGCAGCGGTGGTTGGTGGTGCGGTGGTTCAATCATTGGCAACACTTGGGTGGTAACAGCTGCCCATTGCACAAACAATGCTGAGTCCGTGACCATCTACTATGGAGCCAGTTGGCGTCTACAGGCCCAATACACTCACACTGTCGGCAGTGGCAACTTCAGACAGCACTCTAACTATAATACCAACAATCTGAACAATGACATCTCTCTGATCAATACCCCACATGTGGACTTCTGGTCACTGGTCAACAAGGTGGAATTGCCCACATACAATGATCGTTACAACAACTATGCTGGTTGGTGGGCTCTTGCTTCCGGCTGGGGTCGCACATCCGATGACAGCACCGTCTCGGACTACTTGAACTGTGTGGATCAACAGATCATCGAGAACTCGCAATGCTCATCTGTCTATGGCACAGATGTGATCACCAATGATGTCATCTGTACTGCCACTCCTGATGGCAAGTCAACCTGTGCTGGTGATTCTGGTGGCCCATTGGTTACCCACGATGGCAACCGTCTTGTCGGTGTTACCTCATTTGTGGCTGCCAATGGCTGCACAGCTGGTCTACCAGATGGTTTCACTCGTGTCACCAGCTATCTGGACTGGATTCGCGATCATACTGGTATCTCTTACTAAAGAATTCCCCCAATAAATTAATAGTTTCTATCGAAATATCAATTATTTCTCTGTGGTCATTGTACTAAATGGAGTCTTATCGTCTGGCAAATTATTTCAGACTAGACGCGGCAACCCGGATTGAAAATTTCGATCAATGAACTTATCTTCTTATCATCATTTCTTTCCGCACTAGCTTTTTGAAATTTTGTTTTGGTTCTTTTGCGGCCAAACTTTTAAAAGTTTATACATATATGTATGTATGTATGTATATACATTTGTTCTAGCTGAATCGGTTGTGGCATATCTGTTTGTATGTCCATTTCAGCAATGGCTTTTTTGTAGACTTAAAAGCTTAAAGAAGTCCCAAGCAGGGCAAAATCAACACATTTGAATTGTAAATACCAAAAATATTTGTTGTTGTTGTCTTGTTTCCATAAATATGCAATAGGATGGACCATAACCACACGAATTTTCGGATCTACAAAATCTTCAGCACTCGGTGTTCTGTTACTCCTCTTTTGGAATACAAAAACTTAATTTTAAAATATGAATTAACGATCGACCCTCGGAAATCGAGAACAGATTGGAAGTGCTGACTTCAATAGTAATTCTCAATTAGTTTTAAGAATTTAGCATACAGAAAATCTGCTTATGATTTTGTGCTCTTCGAATATTATCGAAAATATTATTTAATTAGCTTTCACACTGTGCGTATACGTAATTGTTTACTTAATGATTGTATGTAACAAAGGCGGCTAATGAGGTATGGCCTATGCCGGCGATGACTGTAAATTCATCATTGCATTCGAACCGCAGGGACTGAATTGGCCGATAGGGGCGGTAAAGTGCAAATCGTATTTACAAACATTTTAATTTTATATTTTGAGTAATTTTAAAGTGGTTTTGGTGAGTTTCAAGTTTCTTTTAAGTGCAAGTTTTACCCCGAGCAAAGCTTTTGGTTGATATTTGTACTTAAACATGTTATAAAGTGCTTGTTTAGATTTGTTTGGAAGCACTATATGAAGTGTGAAACTAATTTACAACAGGTGATAAAGCCCTTTGTTTGCCACAATTAACCACTCAGAGTGTTTTTCAGCTGATTATGAATATAAGTACGCCCCTTTTCAAACATTCTCCCATAACCCTATAAACCCTCCTCCTATAACCCATTCACTATAGAAATGGAACAGAAAAACAAAATATTTGAGTTTGAAGTGCAGATTAGATATACTTGGTTTATATCTGTTTCGTTTACAAATGTTAGTAGTAAGCAATGCCAGTGTGATCGCGAATCCAGTCCAAGTAGCCAGTGACACGAGTGAAACCAGCCGGTTGACTGGCAGCACAGCCATCCCAGTGTCCAAAGGAAGTGATGCCCACCAATTTGTTGCCATCATGCAAGACCAATGGGCCACCAGAGTCACCGTAGCAGGTGGAGGTAGCGCCAACAGTTGAAATACAGATGGTATTATCGATGACATATCCACCGAAGATATTGTGGCATTCATTGTTATCAATAATCTGGACATCAATGCAATTCAGGTAGTTGGACATGCCGTCACCATCCCAGGTGGCACCCCATCCTGAGGCAAGAGCCCACCAACCAGCGAAGCTGTTGTAACGATCATTGTAGCTGGGCAATTCAACACGATCCACCAGAGACCAGAAATCCACATGGGGAGTACGAATCAGAGCAATATCATTGTTCAAATTATCTTGATAATCAGGATGACGAATAAAGTCGTTGCTGCCTACCCAGTGGGTATACTGCGCCTCATGACGGAAACTGGCTCCAAAGTAAATCGTCACAGCTTCGCGTTCGTTGACACAGTGAGCGGCAGTCAGCACCCAGGTATTGCCAATAATAGAGCCACCGCACCAGGTATTCACGCCATCCTTGATAAAACTCAAACCAACAATATACGGAACTTTTCCCTCATATGCCGGATATCCATTGGTGATGCGTCCTTGGATCTTATTGGACTGCAGCTCCTGTATGGGAACAGGCTTCTTCGAAAGAGTGGGCACAGCACTAGCGACAGCCACACCCAAAACTAGGAACACTAATAGCTTCATGCTGAATAAGCAACTAACGAAAATTCGCAAAATATCTGTTTGTTATATAGACGAGTCTTATCAACCAAGTGACCGAATATTAAATATATGTCATAAATTAACATTTGAATGGTGATTAGTTTGTCGACTCGAGGTGGTTGTAAATACATATATATCTTTAAAACTCTTGAGGTCGTATCTGTACGTGCAACAAGGCAACTTTTCTGGCCGTTTTTATAATATTTGTATACTCTTACAAAAGAGTCATATTTATTTAAATCAAAACTACTCAGCGCATAGAAAAAGGTATCTTTGCTCAAAATATATTTGATCTACACAATGAGACGAGTCCTTATAGGACTCTGAGCCTTCCATTTACTGCATAAATTGTTTATAACCGATCGAAATCACTATAGACTAATGTTCTTGAAGGATACGGGAACATTAATTCTTTTCATTAAAGTCAATAGATATATTGAACTGATCCAAATTTATCAAGCTCGAACGAACATATCAAAAAACTTCTAGAGGAAGGATACTGTCATTGCGTACAAACTTGAAAGTTAACAGATTTGTATTAAATAATAAACTTTTAATTACACGAAAAAAACAGAAGAATCTAGGAATTTGGGAATACAAACATTGAAGTGCCCGAAATTAACTCTAACTTAAACTTTTTTTAACTTTATCTTAAACTTCTTGAATAAATTGATTGCATATAAAACACGAAGAATTGCATATCTTATCTGAAATCTATACTAAGTTTAATTAAATTTATGTCTTTATTTGGGTAATAATAAAATTCAAGTAATTTTAAACGTCAAAAGGCCTGATAACACACAGCAGAGAAACACTTAATGATGGCAAAACAATGAATGAAACTCGAAAGTTGCTACTTGAATGAAACTCGTCCCTAGCCCCCATACTGCACTGCCTCATTAAAAATTATAGCCCAGTGACAGAATAGTTTTTCATAGATATTTTTATTGCTTTTTAAATTTAATAAGAAATGCCAGTGTTGTCGCGAATCCAGTCCAAGTGGTGGGTAACGCGCTGGAAGCCAGCTGGATGACCAGCTTGGCAACCGGATCCAGAAACCCAGTTGGTAACACCAATCAATTTGTTGCCATTGTGGGAGACCAATGGGCCGCCAGAGTCGCCACCGCATGTACCCTTGCCATCGACGACGCGGACACAGATGATGTTGGTGTTCACAATGCTGTTGCCATAGTAAGATTCGCACTCAGAGTTGCCAATGACCTGCAGGTCGACGCACTGGAGCCAGTCGGGCAATGGGCTGCCATCATAGGTGCCACCCCAGCCGCAGGCAACAGCCCAGTTGTCCTGGTATTGGTTGTTGCGATCGTTGTAGCTGGGCAGCTCAACCTTGTTGACCATGGACCAGAAATCAACATGAGGGATGCGGATCAGAGCAATATCATCGACCCAGTGATCGATGAAGTTGCCACTGCTAACGTAGTGGGTGAACTGGGCATTGGTACGCCAGGTGGCACCGAAGTAGACGGTGACACCGTCTCCACCAGTGCAGTGAGAGGCAGTCAGAACCCAGGTGTTGCCAATGATAGAACCACCGCACCACCAACCGCCGCTGAAGCCGAGACCAACGGTGTAGGGAGCCTTGCCCTCGTAGGCTGGGTAGCCATTGGTAATGCGACCCTCGATTTTGTTGTCGCTCACGGGCAGGTCCTTGGGATGGACAACGGCCGTATTAGGAGCAGCAGCTGCGGAAGCTACAGCCAATGCCAAAATAGTAATGAATACCTTCATGTTGCTCAAACAACTTGTGCATTGGTTTTTCGCTCAACGGGCTTTTATACCTACAAAACCCCAAGTGCAATCTAAGGATCATATATATGTCCACCATCTTCGGCATTTACGAGCACTCCGAGATAAGAGCCCTTCAATTGGAATTTGTAAAATTATGGGCCGAAAGTGATTTTTTTCAAATTGGCGTGCGCGGACATAGTTGAGATTAATTAGATTTATGAGTCTGTGGTCAAACTTTTGAGTACTTTAATATCAGATCACTGCAGGTTTATCTTTGTTTATAGAAAGGAACTAAGCTTCACAGCGGGAAATAATTGGTATACTTATACATAGAGTGCATTTGTGTCTTAGGTATCATTGGCTGGTACATTGATGCTGTATCGACTTTATATGTAACTGATTGAAGATTTTAGATTCTTAAATATTTGCAACTTTATTCAACTTTTGCAAAGTTTCTCAGAAAATGTAAGCTGTAAATTTGTTTTTTCACAAGAGTTTAATTGGTAATTTGCCATTCGATGTGAAGAGGTACTCTTCATATACACATACAGAAGTGATATGTATACTTCTTTGAAAAGTGTTCTGTGTGCGAACTTTCGTTTTTACAAAATACCAAAAGAATTTATATTGGAGATACAAACCATGACTGGCAATTGAACATTTTATATAATTGCTGAGGTCACATAAATAATTGCAATCTTTCCTTTGGTTTACTTAAGGAATGAAAATATTTGTAATCTTTCCCAGACTGAGTATCGCAAAAATAATTTGTAAGGGCCTTATCGCAGTATATACCAAACAAAACAAAGTAGTGAAATATATATGATCCTTAGATTGCAGCATAAGATATGCAGTCGGGTATAAAAGCCGGCTGAGGGAAAAACCAAAGCACAAGTTGTTTGAGCAACATGAAGGTATTCATTACTATTTTGGCACTGGCTGTCGCCTCCGCCTCGGCTTACGAGAGCGTGGTTCATCCCAAGGACATCTCCAAGTCTGAGAAGATTGAGGGTCGCATTACCAATGGCTACCCAGCCTACGAGGGCAAGGCTCCCTACACCGTTGGTCTCGGCTTCAGCGGCGGTTGGTGGTGCGGTGGTTCTATCATTGGCAACACCTGGGTTCTGACTGCCTCTCACTGCACTGGTGGAGACGGTGTCACCGTCTACTTCGGTGCCACCTGGCGTACCAATGCCCAGTTCACCCACTACGTTAGCAGTGGCAACTTCATCGATCACTGGGTCGATGATATTGCTCTGATCCGCATCCCTCATGTTGATTTCTGGTCCATGGTCAACAAGGTTGAGCTGCCCAGCTACAACGATCGCAACAACCAATACCAGGACAACTGGGCTGTTGCCTGCGGCTGGGGTGGCACCTATGATGGCAGCCCATTGCCCGACTGGCTCCAGTGCGTCGACCTGCAGGTCATTGGCAACTCTGAGTGCGAATCTTACTATGGCAACAGCATTGTGAACACCAACATCATCTGTGTCCGCGTCGTCGATGGCAAGGGTACATGCGGTGGCGACTCTGGCGGCCCATTGGTCTCCCACAATGGCAACAAATTGATTGGTGTTACCAACTGGGTTTCTGGATCCGGTTGCCAAGCTGGTCACCCAGCTGGCTTCCAGCGCGTTACCCACCACTTGGATTGGATTCGCGACAACACTGGCATTTCTTACTAAAAAAACGTCACTTTTGAAAGCAATAAAAATAATTAAACAATTTGAAGTTAACATTATTCATTTCAACATGGAATAGTCGAACACAGCTGGTCAGTTAATCTTTGCGCCTCCAATGATGGAAATTCCTCTACTTTTGTATTAATCTAACGTCAAAAATTTGAACAATGTTTTGGTAAAGCAAGTTTTGGGGAGCAAGGTCTTGCAAAAATTCAGTCGGTCGCTATATTTGCCGACGTGCTCCACTGTATGCAGGTTGATTTCAGTGTAGATCTGCACACCATAAAGCCGGATGGAGCAATGAAGTTTTTGTAAACTGCTCTTTTGGCCCATGTATTTCCTGTTGATCAGCCACCTTAATTGCTGCATCCTTTGCCCACAATTTTCTTTGCCGTATCTTTAAGATGGTGACCAATGTAAGGCGTTTATCGAGCGTGATGCCAAGATACCAAGGGTTACGCCTTCTAATTAAATAGCAGGGGTGTGGTCGCTGAGCCTTTTTAGTGTGTAGCAGGGATTTATGGTCTTCTATTCGTTGACCTTTTGGTTCCATCGCTTGCACCAAACTCAATGTTGAGGTTCCCTTGCATATCTGAAGCTGCCTCAGAGCGACATTTGGTGCTATATGGTAGTGCGCTATCGTCCGAATAAGTAGCAAGGACAGCTTTGCCGGGGGCAACCATTTGGTTTTCATTGGGGCGGTATACACTTGATCGTGAGTAATAATATAAATTGTTAATGTTTAATTTTTTTTTCATTTCCTACGCTAAAAAGTAGGCAATAGAAAAGTAAGCAGATTTATATATGTGACGACAATATGAATTTTGAAAAGCTCACTGCAAAAATTGAGCTTACAAACAGTTTACAGTTTAAATAATTATATAAATATATAGAATGTTCTCAACTAATCAAAAAATTGCGTACTTCGCTTACTTCTTCGGTCAGTTGATTGCATTTAAAACACGAAGTATTATCTTATCGTAAGTCTTAGCTGAGTTTAATTAAATTTATGTCTTAATTGGGTAAATAAATTCAAGTAATTTTAATCGTCAAAACGCCTGATAACACAGCAGAGGAGAACCTAATGATGGCAAAACAATGAATGAAACTCTAAAGTTGCCACTTGAATGAAACTCGTCCCTGCTGCACTGCCTCCTTAAGAATTATAGCCCAGTGACAGAATAGTTTTTCATAGATATTTTTATTGCTTTTTAAATTTAATAAGAAATGCCAGTGTTGTCGCGAATCCAGTCCAAGTGGTGGGTAACACGCTGGAAGCCAGCTGGATGACCAGCTTGGCAACCGGATCCAGAAACCCAGTTGGTAACACCAATCAATTTGTTGCCATTGTGGGAGACCAATGGGCCGCCAGAGTCGCCACCGCATGTACCCTTGCCATCGACGACGCGGACACAGATGATGTTGGTGTTCACAATGCTGTTGCCATAGTAAGATTCGCACTCAGAGTTGCCAATGACCTGCAGGTCGACGCACTGGAGCCAGTCGGGCAATGGGCTGCCATCATAGGTGCCACCCCAGCCGCAGGCAACAGCCCAGTTGTCCTGGTATTGGTTGTTGCGATCGTTGTAGCTGGGCAGCTCAACCTTGTTGACCATGGACCAGAAATCAACATGAGGGATGCGGATCAGAGCAATATCATCGACCCAGTGATCGATGAAGTTGCCACTGCTAACGTAGTGGGTGAACTGGGCATTGGTACGCCAGGTGGCACCGAAGTAGACGGTGACACCGTCTCCACCAGTGCAGTGAGAGGCAGTCAGAACCCAGGTGTTGCCAATGATAGAACCACCGCACCACCAACCGCCGCTGAAGCCGAGACCAACGGTGTAGGGAGCCTTGCCCTCGTAGGCTGGGTAGCCATTGGTAATGCGACCCTCAATCTTCTCAGACTTGGAGATGTCCTTGGGATGAACCACGCTCTCGTAAGCCGAGGCGGAGGCGACAGCCAGTGCCAAAATAGTAATGAATACCTTCATGTTGCTCAAACAACTTGTGCTTTGGTTTTTCCCTCAGCCGGCTTTTATACCCGACTGCATATCTTATGCTGCAATCTAAGGATCATATATATTTCACTACTTTGTTTTGTTTGGTATATACTGCGATAAGGCCCTTACAAATTATTTTTGCGATACTCAGTCTGGGAAAGATTACAAATATTTTCATTCCTTAAGTAAACCAAAGGAAAGATTGCAATTATTTATGTGACCTCAGCAATTATATAAAATGTTCAATTGCCAGTCATGGTTTGTATCTCCAATATAAATTCTTTTGGTATTTTGTAAAAACGAAAGTTCGCACACAGAACACTTTTTTAAAGAAGTATACATATCACTTCTGTATGTGTATATGAAGAGTACCTCTTCACATCGAATGGCAAATTACCAATTAAACTCTTGTGAAAAAACAAATTTACAGCTTACATTTTCTGAGAAACTTTGCAAAAGTTGAATAAAGTTGCAAATATTTAAGAATCTAAAATCTTCAATCAGTTACATATAAAGTCGATACAGCATCAATGTACCAGCCAATGATACCTAAGACACAAATGCACTCTATGTATAAGTATACCAATTATTTCCCGCTGTGAAGCTTAGTTCCTTTCTATAAACAAAGATAAACCTGCAGTGATCTGATATTAAAGTACTCAAAAGTTTGACCACAGACTCATAAATCTTATTAATCTCAACTATGTCCGCGCACGCCAATTTGAAAAAAATCACTTTCGGCCCATAATTTTACAAATTCCAATTGAAGGGCTCTTATCTCGGAGTGCTCGTAAATGCCGAAGATGGTGGACATATATATGATCCTTAGATTGCACTTGGGGTTTTGTAGGTATAAAAGCCCGTTGAGCGAAAAACCAATGCACAAGTTGTTTGAGCAACATGAAGGTATTCATTACTATTTTGGCATTGGCTGTCGCCTCCGCCTCGGCTTACGAGAGCGTGGTTCATCCCAAGGACATCTCCAAGTCTGAGAAGATTGAGGGTCGCATTACCAATGGCTACCCAGCCTACGAGGGCAAGGCTCCCTACACCGTTGGTCTCGGCTTCAGCGGCGGTTGGTGGTGCGGTGGTTCTATCATTGGCAACACCTGGGTTCTGACTGCCTCTCACTGCACTGGTGGAGACGGTGTCACCGTCTACTTCGGTGCCACCTGGCGTACCAATGCCCAGTTCACCCACTACGTTAGCAGTGGCAACTTCATCGATCACTGGGTCGATGATATTGCTCTGATCCGCATCCCTCATGTTGATTTCTGGTCCATGGTCAACAAGGTTGAGCTGCCCAGCTACAACGATCGCAACAACCAATACCAGGACAACTGGGCTGTTGCCTGCGGCTGGGGTGGCACCTATGATGGCAGCCCATTGCCCGACTGGCTCCAGTGCGTCGACCTGCAGGTCATTGGCAACTCTGAGTGCGAATCTTACTATGGCAACAGCATTGTGAACACCAACATCATCTGTGTCCGCGTCGTCGATGGCAAGGGTACATGCGGTGGCGACTCTGGCGGCCCATTGGTCTCCCACAATGGCAACAAATTGATTGGTGTTACCAACTGGGTTTCTGGATCCGGTTGCCAAGCTGGTCATCCAGCTGGCTTCCAGCGTGTTACCCACCACTTGGACTGGATTCGCGACAACACTGGCATTTCTTACTAAAAAACGTCACTTTATAAAGCAATAAAAATAATTTAAAAATTTTTAATTTAGCATTTTCTTTTCATTTCATAATGCATTTATGTCTTCAGGACAACTTCTTTATTTTTATACTAATTTAATGTTAAAAAAAAATTTTTACTATATTTTGATAACAATTTCCTGCAACTACATATGTAAATGTGTATGTAAATTTAGGAACGATTTTCAAAATTAACGTCGACATTGAGTTTTCAAACTATCAAGTATGTATGTACATACATCATTATGTTGAAATTTGCTAAATTTCGATTAAAGCGACTGTTTAAATCATTGGTCGGCACGGCCCATTCCCCGGACTAAGGCCTAGCTCTGCCGCAGCGCTGCCGTTTCACATACACTGTAAATGCTTGCATAGGTTTGGCAATGGCACTTCGGAAACAATTCGACTTGTGATTGTCAGAAAAAAATGTCAAAAGTCCACTGAAAAAATGGTTTGTTGACAAATGGAACAATTTATTTATTCCTTATTGAAAATTTAGATTCGATGTGCAATGCGTTATTTGCTGTATAATTCCTTTAAAGCAGGTTATACTGCATTAAATAATAACATTAAATTACCTTTATTACATAATTATAAAGCGTGTAAACATTTTAAGAAACATTTTAAACAATTTATTTTAGCTATTCAGTTTTTTTTAGTGTAAAGCAATAAAAGTTCTTCACTTTGTGTGTGTTGCAACATACATTTCTGACTGTATGGGTGCCGACTGCTGGTTGATACTTAAAACTTTTTTAATGTATTCGAAGATATCCAAAGATTGAATTTATTTAAAGCTGACTTAATAACTATATAAGTTTATTATCCTTATAAGAGAAGCTAAATTTCTCTGTCAATTTATGAAGCGCATCGAGAATGATATTAAAATTTTTTTTCTAATACAAGAGTGACGAATTCACAGATATTTTACCTAAAAGCTTATTTTAAGAGTTGACCGCTGTCAGAAGGGAAAAATTTGATTGGAAAGCAGTTAGGAAGTTAATTTAAAATTTTTTTATTGCTCGTTTAATTCAATTCAGTTGTTTTAGTAGGAGATGCCAGTGTTGTCACGGATCCAGTCCAAGTGGTGGGTGACACGCTGGAATCCAGCTGGGTGACCATATTGGCAACCAGAAGCAGAACCGAAGTTGGTGACACCAATCAACTTGTTACCGTCGTGGGAGACCAATGGGCCACCAGAATCGCCCTGGCATGTTCCCTTGCCGTCGGTGACGCGGACACAGATGATGTTGGTGTTGACAATGGTGTTACCGTAGACGGAGGCGCACTCGTTGTTGCTGATGACCTGCAAGTCGACGCACTGGAGCCAGTCGGGCAATGGGCTGCCATCATAGGTGCCACCCCAGCCGCAGGCAACAGCCCAGCTGTCCTGGAATTGGTTGTCGCGTTCGCCGTAGCTGGGCAACTCAACCTTGTTGACCATGGACCAGAAATCAACATGAGGGATGCGGATCAGAGCAATATCATCGACCCAGTGATCGATGAAGTTGCCGCTGCTCACGTAGTGGGTGTACTGGGCATTGGTACGCCAGGTGGCGCCGAAGTAGACGGTGACACCGTCTCCACCAGTGCAGTGAGAGGCAGTCAGGACCCAGGTGTTGCCAATGATGGAACCACCGCACCACCAACCTCCGCTGAAGCCGAGACCAACGGTGTATGGAGCCTTGCCCTCATAGGCTGGGTAGCCATTGGTAATGCGACCCTCGATTTTGTTGGTCTTCACCTCATCCTTGGGGTAAATGATGCCAACGGTTCCCTTGGAGGGAGCAGCAGCGGCATAGGCCACAGCCAAAGCCAGAAAAGTAATGAAGACTTTCATGTTGCAGAAACAACTTGTGATTCAGTAGCTTTCTTCAGGTCTTTTATACATAATTGCTCCACCTTAATCAGGAGATCATAAATTCTATAAAATGTTCTTCTTGATACCACGATAAGAGTTTTGCCATACCTTCATGCAAAATAATCCATTGTAGAATATAGTTTCTCAATATCTCCACGAATCGTACCAATTTCGTATACATATTTATATTAGTCGTGCTAATTTTATTTACTTCTTTGATTTACCTACAATAAGTTGAAGAAGTATTTTATAGTTTGTATACTAAATGCGCAGTTTGCTTTAGTGTGATTAATTTAATCACGTTTCCAATTTTATTTGTCTTGTTTTATTTAGATACTGATAATGTTTTCCCAATTTATGACTAAATTATTGTTCAAATTCGCAGTCAAAACTAACAATAGACCCTGTAAAAAAGGAGCATATGAATTTCGATCGACATACAGGAATGTATATAAAGCATATTTTCATGTATATATTTTGAAAAACGATTATGACTTTTATTTATTATTCCAGCTCATATGTAATGTGTGGCTGTTGAGTCAAATCAAGTATGTATTTGTAGGGTATACACACAATGGCATAGCCGATTTTTCAGTAATATTTCAGTTTTTGGCTCCTATATATCATTTGTACGCATTATTATTCGAGTGAATAGATTAGGTGATAACAATAAAGAAATTTAAATTGTAGTTTACATTTTCTGATTCATAAATGTGTATATAAATCTTAAATGGATTTCGATTAGATAGAGACAAGTCTATATTGAATATAGCCTCATAAAATCTTGGACTTGGAAAGCTGCTGGTACCTTCGTGTCAAATGCCATCATATAAATAACGAATAAGATACGGTATTCGAACATTTTTTACGATATTCAAGTACAAAAAAGAGTCACTAGTTGTTTCTTGCATATTTTCGGGGATAGGAACTTGTATAGCATTTTCCTTTTACCTTAGATTATTTTGAAAACGAAAACGAATAATGTTTTGCGTTGATCTGGAAAATAACAATTAGTACACAATTTGTTGAAACAGTCCAAAGCAGTCTATGAAATATTACACAACTATAAAAAGGAGCAGCAAGAAGATCTGTTTAATGTTGATCATTATGGGTTTATTTATTTAAAGATAAAATTAAACATATGATTTTTTTTTGTATTTTTTCTTTCATAAATTAGTACGAATAAAAGGGCATAATGCAAAATTTGTAAGACTCCTTAAAAAAACAGCATTCGCGGTAACAGAAACAATGTCCTTACAAAATTATTGTAATTAAAAAGGCTAACAAAAATGTTAAACACAATACTAAAATTTTAATTATGGTATTTTATTTTGCCTATAAAAAAAGACTAAGCAACGAAGACTCCCATGACCTAGATAGGGTTCTGTGTAGAATCGTTTTTTAAAACATTTAAAATACTAACAAGCAAAATTGTTTTTCCAAGCCCTTAAAGTGAAAATATTCCCTTAAGTTGTCATTATGTTTAAAATCCTTTCCTGTTCTATAATGGGTTCAGATTCATCGCAACAATGTCCTTAAAATGGTTTTAAGGCGTCCTGAAGCTGCCTTAAAGAATGCCCATAGTCGAATTAAAGCGCTCCTGAGGCGTATCATAAGATCAAAAAGCCAATGGAGATTATTGCAAATGTCTTTCTCTAATGTAAAAGTTGTGAAACTTATGAATATTTTGAGCTATTTTTGATAGTTGACCACGGTCAGAGGCAAAAAAATTGACTGGAAAGCAGTTAGGAAGTTAATTTAAAATTTTTTTATTGCTCGTTTAATGAATTCAATTCAGTTGTTTTAGTAGGAGATGCCAGTGTTGTCACGGATCCAGTCCAAGTGGTGGGTGACACGCTGGAATCCAGCTGGGTGACCATATTGGCAACCAGAAGCAGAACCGAAGTTGGTGACACCAATCAACTTGTTACCGTCGTGGGAGACCAATGGGCCACCAGAATCGCCCTGGCATGTTCCCTTGCCGTCGGTGACGCGGACACAGATGATGTTGGTGTTGACAATGGTGTTACCGTAGACGGAGGCGCACTCGTTGTTGCTGATGACCTGCAAGTCGACGCACTGGAGCCAGTCGGGCAATGGGCTGCCATCATAGGTGCCACCCCAGCCGCAGGCAACAGCCCAGCTGTCCTGGAATTGGTTGTCGCGTTCGCCGTAGCTGGGCAACTCAACCTTGTTGACCATGGACCAGAAATCAACATGAGGGATGCGGATCAGAGCAATATCATCGACCCAGTGATCGATGAAGTTGCCGCTGCTCACGTAGTGGGTGTACTGGGCATTGGTACGCCAGGTGGCGCCGAAGTAGACGGTGACACCGTCTCCACCAGTGCAGTGAGAGGCAGTCAGGACCCAGGTGTTGCCAATGATGGAACCACCGCACCACCAACCTCCGCTGAAGCCGAGACCAACGGTGTAGGGAGCCTTGCCCTCATAGGCTGGGTAGCCATTGGTAATGCGACCCTCGATTTTGTTGGTCTTCACCTCATCCTTGGGGTAAATGATGCCAACGGTTCCCTTGGAGGGAGCAGCAGCGGCATAGGCCACAGCCAAAGCCAGAAAAGTAATGAAGACTTTCATGTTGCAGAAACAACTTGTGATTCAGTAGCTTTCTTCAGGTCTTTTATACCCAAGTTGCTCCACCTTAATCAGGAAATCATAAAGATTAGAATTTTGCCCTACTCAGAATTGCAATATATTTAATTTCTGGTGTTTGTAGAAAATAATTCAAACGTCTGCAATCGCTTTTAAGGTTTGAGGCCACCATAAGCAAGCCTTAAGGCTAAGTTAACCTTAAACCGATCTTAGGGCAACATTATCTCATTTTATAGACGTTAGCCCATAGCTGAACAAATATTTTTGACAGTGGATAGGCTGACTTTTTGTTCCTTTATTTACCAAGAACATAAAAACAAACATAAGCAAAATAGGTAGATTGGCCAAAATTAAGTATAATAATTCTGTAAATTCTTAAAAACTCTTAACTTATCATAATTATAACTTGAAATATCATTTTAATGTTTTTATACCCTTGCAAAAAGGGTATATTAATTTTGGTCAGAAGTGTGCAACGCATAGAACGAAGCATTTCCGACCATACAAAGTTTATATATTCTTGATCAGAACGACGAGACGAGTTCAAATAGCCATGTCCGTCCGTCCGTCCGTCCGTCCGTCTGGATCAACGCAAGCTGAAATTTCGCACGTAGGCTTGTATATACTGCAGGGGTTGTATATCGCGGATTCAGCCGGATCGGACCACTATATCATATAGCTCCCATACAAACCCCAAAGTCACGAACAGTGACTTTTCTTAATAACTTCGTTGTTTTCTGTGCTATTATCGTAAAACTTAATATTATTATTATTGAGTTTATTACGCCTATAAACGACTGTGCCAAATTTGATCAAGATCGGATGACTATATCATATAGCTTCCATAGGAACGATCGGTCGAAAACAGTGACTATTATAGTTATCTTCGTTATTTCCTATGATTGTAGGCCATTCTTTCGCAAACATAAGCCTTTTTAGATAAAACGTTCTTCCACATTGATGGCTAATAGGTAAGGAAAGAGTTACCAAAAAAGTAGCAAGGGTATACAAACTTTCACGCGGTCGAAGTTAGCCCCGGACCTCTGGTTTTTTTATGTTTTTATGCACTTAAATTTTAAAAACAATTTTTTGCATTTTCACATGAAGTTGTTTATTAAACATAATCGTTTTAAAAAAGAAACATTATGTTTGCGAATCCTTTCTAATTGATTTGTATTCACATTTGACCTCGAAAACTTATATATTTTTTTAGTTGATTGCCATGAGTCAATTTTAAATACGCATTGTGCATTATTTTGAACTGTAAATACAAGTCCTTTATCTTAATCTTGCTTCATTATTTATTCATAAATAAGTTAAATCTATATTTTTAGTTTTACAATTGATATTCGAAATCTCAAAAAACAAATGCCCATCATTTTAAAATTGTAAATTTTCATAAGTTGATTAGATAATGAAAAATCTGTTTTGAAGAGTTCAAGTGAAGTGGCAAAGGAAGTTATAAATATTGATAAAGTTTCCTCAAATCGTACTTGTACTTTGATAATATTTTTGCTTGACAAATGACTTAAAAATAATACTTACTATAAAAGATGTCATGCAGTCTATTAAATTTGATTTGATTTGATTAGGTTTACTTTATCAGCGCTGGGTACAGTGCCGCACTGTAGGCAGGAACCTGTTGGGCCTTCAGTTAATGGTAAAATTGCAAAACCAAAAAAACTTAAACAACAACAAAAAGAAATTTTCAACATTAATTTTAAAAGAATAATATTGAAAATATTTCTTGAAGACTAATACAGATAAAACAGATTGGTTATTTATGACTTAAAATGTTTTTTGTTAAGTTTTTTTTTTATATTATTCAGGTTAGTACAACTTTGAATAAGATTCCGCTACTGCAATTGTTGGCCTTACAGGTAAGACAAATGCCTATCGACCAAGTACTAGGAGCTTAAGTTCTTCTAGAAACATGAAAGCGTTCATAGCAATTATCACGTTGGCGGTGGTTGTCGCATCCGTTTCGGGTGCTGTCCTACCAATGAAGCCTGTTCATACAAAGGATACCCAGGGTGGCATCGCCAACGGTTACAGTAGGTTTCAGTTTTAACGCCGGCTGGTGGTGCTGTGGTTCCACCATTGATCACACGTTTATCCTACTGCCAAGCGTTGCATTGGAGGTGCTACGTCCCTGACGGTTTAGTTTGGTGGCAGGTTTGGTTCGGCTTTACGATGCACAAATAATTTCTCGCATCACCTATCACTTGGATTGCATTCGTGAACATACTGAACCTACATTTTAAAACCAAATTAGAAATCCATTTCATTTTTTTGTAATAAAAACTGTTTTAACTACTTTTGTGTATGTTATAGCAGGAAAAAAAGACGAAGAAGTTTAATTAGATTTTAAAACAAGTAAATTGACATTCTGAAAGCCTACCAGAACTTATTATCAGGAATGCAGACTCAAAGAATATTCCTGAATATTGGAAATTCGTTCCGGCAATTTAGTTCAAAATACGGAAAACAACAACTCTGGAAACCAATTTACTACAGATTTAAAGTAAGATGACTTAATGTAAGATGCATGCAAAAAAATTTGCCTGCTATCATATGTATAAGTCTCTGTCTTCCATTTGATACAAAAACTTAGCTTTAAGCGTTTTATATTTATTTATTAGTAAGAAATGCCTGTGTTGTCACGGATCCAATCCAAGTGACTGGTGATACGGGCAAAGCCAGCTGGACTGCCTGCCTGGCAACCAGAGGCACCCACAAATGAGGTGACACCAACCAACTTAGCGCCATCGTGTGTGACCAATGGGCCGCCAGAGTCTCCCTGGCATGTGCCCTTGCCATCGACGACACGGACACAGATGGTTGAATCGGAAACGATACCAGTGCCATAGGTGGCAGCGCACTCAGAATTGGCAATGATTTGCATATCGACGCACTGGAGCCAATCGGGCAGTGGGCTACCATCATAGGTGCCACCCCAGCCGCAAGCGACAGCCCACCATTCGTTATAGCTCTCATAGCGATCGTTCAGGCTGGGCAACTCCACCTTGTTGACTTGTGCCCAGAAGTCCACATGAGGAATACGAATCAGAGAGATATCGTTAAGGATGCCATTATAGTCGGGATTACGGATAAAATCGCTACTGCTGACAGTGTGGGTATAGACGGCCTCCGTACGCCAGGTGGCACCAAAGTAAACATCCACCCTTTGAGCATCGGCAGTACAATGAGCTGCAGTTACGACCCAAGTGTTGCCAATGATGGAACCACCGCACCACCAGCCGCCGCCATCCTTTGCAAAACCTAAGCCGACAGTGTAGGGAGCCTTGCCTGCTTCAGCTGGATACCCATTGGTAATACGTCCCTCAATCTTAGTACCCTTCAATTTAGCCAGATCCTTGGGATAAACAATTGCCTCATATGCCGAGGCAGAGGCAATGGCCAAAGCCAGAATAGTCAAGAACACTTTCATCATGGAAGTGAAATGAAACTTGCGTTCTGACACTTCCAAATGTTGACTTTATAGCCCTACTGTGAGTGGTTTTCTACCTACACCCACTTAAGTTATCAATACAAAACACAAGCCACATGCATAAATACTTCACTAAGCCCTCAATAATAATTCTATTTAATTTACTTGCCAAAGAGCTGGAAAAATTTAAACTCAAAAACTTACGTAGATATGCTCGTAAAAAATATATGACATGGTATAAGTGATATATAGGAATTAATTATTATTGATAAGCCCGTAACGATGGCCGATCGAATGGTTCAGACTTAAGCCGTAATAAGGGTCCTTTCGACCCTTATTTTTCCATTTTAAAGTTTATTATTAATAAAGAAACTACTCTTTCCGATACACGTGAATTCCCTGAATGTTTGATGCTTTCTCTTATCTAATCTTGCCAACAAAATGTGCATAGGCCCCCCATTGAACTAAAGTAGGTCTTTGCTACTTGAAGATTGCCATTTATTGCTAATATCAGAGGTTAATTGCACCACAATATTCATAAATCACAGCATTAATCGATAAGATTTAAGTGTGCCAACTCAATGAACTAAGAAATATAAAAGGCCATAGCAGTCCGAATAGCTTCAGTTATTCGCTCACAATGAAAGTGTTTCTAACGATTTTGGCTCTGGCTGTGGCCTCAGCAGCCGCTGCTCCAAAAGCAAGCATTGCTTACCCCAAGGATCTGGCTAAGGCCAACAAGATCGAGGGTCGTATTACAAACGGCTACCCCGCCGAAGAGGGCAAGGCCCCCCTATACCGTTGGCTTGGGCTTCAGCGCCGGCTGGTGGTGCGGTGGTTCCATCATTGACAACACCTGGGTCCTAACTGCCGAGCATTGCATTGGAGATGCTGAGTCCGTGACCGTTTACTTTGGTGCCACCTGGCGCACCAATGCCCAGTTTACCCACTGGGTCGGCAATGGCGATTTCATCAAGCACACTTCGGCTGATATTGCTCTGATTCGCATTCCTCATATCGATTTCTATCACATGGTCAACAAAGTTGAGCTGCCCAGCTACAACGATCGCTACAATGACTACAACGAATGGTGGGCTGTTGCCTGCGGCTGGGGTGGCACCTATGATGGCAGCCCATTGCCCGATTACATGCAGTGCGTTGATTTGCAGATTATCCACAACTCCGAGTGCGCTGACTACTATGGCCATGAACTGATTGGCGACAACCGCATCTGTGTCCGTGTTGTCGATGGCAAAGGTACATGCGGCGGAGACTCTGGTGGCCCATTGGTCACACACGATGGCTCAAAATTGGTCGGTGTTACCAACTTTGTGGCTTCGGCTGGTTGCCAAATTGGTGCCCCAGCTGGATTCCAGCGTGTCACCTACCACTTGGACTGGATCCGCGACCACACTGGCATTGCTTACTATTAAATGATTCAAATAAATTGAAATGACAATATAATATGGCTTATTTTACTTATTTTCCTTTGAGCTTTTATGTTTGAAAAAGGGTTTACTTATCCTCGTTTCCCAAAGTATTCAAGGGGACTTGGTGGAGGCCTACATAAACCTGTTTAGCTGAAGCAGCTGAGGCTCTAGCAAAGAATCCCAACTAAACCAAATAGTTTCACCAGCATTTTGCTCAATCGATTTTGCCTATATACTATTTGGCTCTTGATTATGAATACCATTAATGGGATGTTCGATTTTCTGCGAAATTAAGTTCAGACACTTTTTCTCACACACATTTGATAGCCGGACCTCATGTCGTATGAGTTTTACGTATTACGCATACGACAAGTGGTCCTTAAGTAGTTTTGTGTCTTCCTTTTCAAAAAGAATTAAACATGAAATTGTTGTGTAGTTATAGATATGATTATTTTATATAAGGCGTCGATCTCTGTACATGTGTATTTTTTACACTAAAAGCAAAAAGCTAAATGATTAAATGGTAACTTCTAACAAGTGCAAATGTTAGAGAATGCTAGAAATATATAAGAAGCACGATAGGGATATAAAGTATTTTGCTATTTCATTTGCAGTGAGAAGTGATGGGGTGGGCCAATACATTGTCGGGCAGTGCATCATGAATATACGAGAATTCGCTTCACAATATTTCACAATATTCCAGGTCAACCTCTACACAAAGACAATGAACTAGTTCCCCTGATTGAATTTTAGTTTCAATTTGGAATTCTGTGTTGATTTCATTTATTACTTATGTTCAACCAGTTTAAATTGTTCTTTCGTTCTATAAATTGGAACTATAATCTGAAATGTTAGTGTTATCTTTATTCTAAAGATTTAAGAAACAGGCCTTAGAAAGACGAACTTCCTCCTTCTTATCATTCGCTATTATAATTAACGACGCAAACATAAATGTATAAATATTATATACATCATTAATTATTTATGGTTAAATAATTGGAATACGAGTAACGAAAATTGGTATAAAAGCTCGGGCGAAAATTACAAAATCAGCAAGTTGTACTTTAAACATGAAGGTGTTCATTACTCTATTGGCTTTGGCTGTAGCTTCCGCTGCTGCTGCTCCTAAATCGGCCGTTGTCCATCCCAAGGACCTGCCCGTGAGCGACAACAAGATCGAGGGACGCATTACCAATGGCTACCCAGCCTATGAGGGCAAGGCTCCCTACACCGTTGGTCTGGGCTTCAATGGCTGGTGGTGCGGTGGTTCCATCATTGGCAACACCTGGGTCCTGACTGCCTCTCACTGCACTGGTGGAGATGGTGTCACCGTCTACTTCGGTGCCACCTGGCGCACAAATGCCCAGTTCACCCACTACGTGAGCAGCAACAACTTCATCGATCACTGGGTCGATGATATTGCTCTGATCCGCATTCCCCATGTCGATTTCTGGCACATGGTCAACAAGGTTGAGTTGCCTAGCTATGGCCAACGCGACAACCAATTCCAAGACAGCTGGGCTGTTGCCTGCGGCTGGGGACGTACCGCTGACGGAAACCAACCCGACTGGATGCAGTGCGTTGACTTGCAGGTCATCAGCAACAACGAGTGCGCCTCCGTCTACGGTAACACCATTGTCAACACCAACATCATCTGTGTCCGCGTCAGCGATGGTAAGAGCACTTGCAGTGGTGACTCTGGTGGCCCATTGGTCTCCCACGACGGCAACAAGTTGATTGGTGTTACCAACTGGGTCTCTGGTTCCGGATGCATGGCTGGTCATCCATCTGGCTTCCAGCGTGTCACCCATCACTTGGACTGGATTCGCGACAACACTGGCATTTCCTACTAAGATGCCTGTTCTTAAACAAGATTTTCAATAAAAAGTATTTTATAAAAATTGTGTTGACTAATTTCCTGCCCAAGATGACACTTCCAAATTTTTTCCATACTCTATAATACTGTACGTTTTGGGCTCGTTCAGAGTCTAGCTTTTGTTACGTATACTGAAACCTAGTGCACTATACCATTAGGATTGATGCGTCGACATTAAATCTGAATAAAAGCAACTTGATAAAATATATTTAATTCTTACTATAGACAGAGTCTAGAAACCAGTTTTCCTTTTAAAAAATTTATGTTTAGGAGGGTAAATCATAATTTGAATACTAAATCATTACTTAAAACGTCGGGACATTGTTTTTAGAAAAAGAAGCGAAATTGAAACACAAATATCAGTCTAAGAGTTTCTGCCAATTAACAAGGAAAAATTGACATTATTGATGAATAAAATAAATTTAAATTGCTAAGGAAAATTTCTTGATCGTAATTGACTCCATAACCTACTTCTTCTTAAATTCTCATTTTGTTTACACATTTGTTTTACACATTTTCGAGCACAGAATACCTGAGGAGTCAAAGTAAATATTACTCAAAAAGCTTTTTGTATCCAGGGTAAGGGAATGCCGCCCAAAAGAAGCAACAAAACATTATGAACAAAACAATAGAGTAAATAAACTATAGAACCTAAATTGATGGCATCTGCCTAATCCATTTTGCAGTATGACCGATGTTAGCATCTGTAATATTATTACTTAATATGTATGTTTTTAGTTGAAACTTTGTGTTTAAAAAAAAATTGACTGATTTATTAGTAAGGCACTCTATCTCACATAAAATTTGCCACAACCTAAGCTAGCTTCCGCTTTCAATTTATAAACTCTTTACTCTTTACGTTCTACTCTCAAGTGTTATCTTCGGAACTCGCAAAGCAAGAATGAGCTTATTGAAGAGCCATGTGGCATTCTCTTACCTTATCATGTGTTATTATCATTATTAACGACCAGAATATAACTATCAGTTGGGTGATTATTTATGGTCTAAATCCTGAGTGAGGTTCAAGAAAATTGTTATAAAAGCACAACTGATTTTCTGAAAATCAACAAGTTGTTCTTTAAACATGAAGGTGTTCATTACTCTATTGGCTTTGGCTGTAGCTTCCGCTGCTGCTGCTCCTAAAACGGCCGTTGTCCATCCCAAGGACCTGCCCGTGACGGACAACAAAATCGAGGGACGCATTACCAATGGCTACCCAGCCTATGAGGGCAAGGCTCCTTACACCGTTGGTCTTGGCTTCAACGGCTGGTGGTGCGGTGGTTCCATCATTGGCAACACCTGGGTTCTGACTGCCTCTCACTGCACTGGTGGCGACGGTGTCACCGTCTACTTCGGTGCCACCTGGCGCACAAATGCCCAGTTCACCCACTACGTGAGCAGCAACAACTTCATCGATCACTGGGTCGATGATATTGCTCTGATCCGCATTCCCCATGTCGATTTCTGGCACATGGTCAACAAGGTTGAGTTGCCTAGCTATGGCCAACGCGACAACCAATTCCAGGACAGCTGGGCTGTTGCCTGCGGCTGGGGACGTACCGCTGACGGAAACCAACCCGACTGGATGCAGTGCGTTGACTTGCAGGTCATCAGCAACAACGAGTGCGCCTCCGTCTACGGTAACACCATTGTCAACACCAACATCATCTGTGTCCGCGTCAGCGATGGCAAGAGCACTTGCAGTGGTGACTCTGGTGGCCCATTGGTCTCCCACGACGGCAACAAGTTGATTGGTGTTACCAACTGGGTCTCTGGTTCCGGATGCATGGCTGGTCATCCATCTGGCTTCCAGCGTGTCACCCATCACTTGGACTGGATTCGCGACAACACTGGCATTTCTTACTAAGATGCCTGTTCTTTAACAAATTTTTTAATAAAAGTTATTTAAATCAAACTTTCGATCAAATGAGCGTTGATCATTTGTTTTTGTTTCTGTTATAAATCCGTATTCTATGACAGCTCAGGGTAGAAAAAGGAAACAGCCGGAGTTTCTCCTTTTTCTCCCTTAATGTACTTTAAATAAGAAAGTCGACTTCCTAGAAGCTTTCAGCGAACTTAAACTGTGTTAATAAATGTTAAATGATTAACAAAAGAAGTAGAGAATTGACTTTATGGAATCTGAAGCATTCTATGTTTGCGATTGATACGAAATCATAATTCGTAAACTCTTGCAAAAAGCATATATGTACATACATACATTTGTATGTATAGATACTGCAGCTGTTGTATATCTCGAATTCCGCCGTATCGGATCACTATATCATACTAATACTTTGCTCAATAGTTTCGTTATATTCTAAAATTTGCCTGTTTTATTTAGCTATTAATGACTATGACAAACTTTATAATGGTCGAATGGCTATATCAAATAGCCTATGAGAGGAAAAATGATTTCGGTCGGAAAAACATATTTTCTTCCTGTGCGGTTATTTTTAAAAAATGGTGTAAGTATATAAAGTGTATATGTATATGTAACATATCTAAACATATCTTAAAATAGCACGCTCTAGTTTGTGGTTCTTTCTCGTGAATTTGACTATTTAAGTAAAAGAAAAATAACAAACAAACTTCAAGGGTATAAAAACTCTAGTACTGCTGGAGTGAGCCCTGACCACTCGTTATATTTTGATGTGAATTTCTTCAAATTAAACTAAATAACTTCCTAAAAAAACGAGACCCTGACCTCCTCTTACCAGTTTTTAAGTAACTTTGCTTATCATTAGATTATATTCAAGATGTAGGCAATTTTTTTTTATAATCTTTATTTATTGAATTTGCAATTGACGCCTCTTAGTAGGAAATGCCAGTGTTGTCACGGATCCAGTCCAAGTGGTGGGTGACACGCTGGAAGCCAGCTGGGTGACCAGCTTGGCAACCGGATCCAGACACCCAGTTGGTAACACCAATCAACTTGTTACCGTCGTGGGAGACCAATGGGCCGCCAGAGTCGCCACCGCATGTACCCTTGCCATCGACGACGCGGACACAGATGATGTTGGTGTTCACAATGCTGTTGCCATAGTAAGATTCGCACTCAGAGTTGCCAATGACCTGCAGGTCGACGCACTGGAGCCAGTCGGGCAATGGGCTGCCATCATAGGTGCCACCCCAGCCGCAGGCAACAGCCCAGTTGTCCTGGTATTGGTTGTTGCGATCGTTGTAGCTGGGCAGCTCAACCTTGTTGACCATGGACCAGAAATCAACATGAGGGATGCGGATCAGAGCAATATCATCGACCCAGTGATCGATGAAGTTGCCGCTGCTCACGTAGTGGGTGTACTGGGCATTGGTACGCCAGGTGGCACCGAAGTAGACGGTGACACCGTCTCCACCAGTGCAGTGAGAGGCAGTCAGGACCCAGGTGTTGCCAATGATGGAACCACCGCACCACCAACCGCCGCTGAAGCCAAGACCAACGGTGTAGGGAGCCTTGCCCTCGTAGGCTGGGTAGCCATTGGTAATGCGTCCCTGGATCTTCTCAGCTTTGGTGATATCCTTGGGATGCACCACGCTCTCGTAGGCCGAGGCGGAGGCGACAGCCAATGCCAAAATAGTAATGAATACCTTCATGTTGATCGAACAACTTGTGTTTCAGTAGCCCCTAGTTGGGTCTTTTATAGTTGCTTGCGACGTAATTCCCAAAATCAAAACATCATAAATTTCTGCACAATTATCCTGATAATCGAAGTGCATGTCACAGTGCGATTGTTGATTATTTCTGAAATATAGACACATATACATACATGTACATATATATGTACGTGACTCCTAACTAGGTAATGGAGTCGTTGTACTAGGTATTCGTTGTCAATTGTTGGCGATGTCTAAAGCTATTTTGTTTAGAAACTATCGGTATGCTATCAACACTCTCATCTCTAAAAGCCTGAAGAGTCTATTTATAGACATCAGTATAGGTTTTTCTGCCATCTTCTCTTAACTAATCTATAAAAAACTAAAGTGCAAGTTCTTTACGTGCGGTCTGAATTTGGTTTCTTATCACTAACATCAATATGGGAGGGAGGTCTTGTCGAATATTTACAGACCCTTTCAAAGTATCTGATAATGCAAAGAAAATAAACATTCCCTGGATCATATAAATAGGACTGCTAACGGCTATGTAGATTCAAAATAGCAATATGAAGGTGCTGATTACTTTACTGGCTTTGGCTGTGGCCCTTGCCACTGCTGCTCCCTCGACTTCTTTCCATGGAAAGGTCCATCCCAAGGATTTGGCAAGGACCAACAAAATTGAGGGTCGTATTACCAATGGTTATCCAGCTGAGGAGGGTAAAGCTCCCTACACCGTCGGACTGTACTTCCATGGTGGTTGGTGGTGCGGTGGTTCCATCATTGACAACACTTGGGTCCTGACTGCCTCTCACTGCACTGGTGGAGACGGTGTCACCGTCTACTTCGGCGCCACCTGGCGCACCAATGCCCAGTTCACCCACTATGTCGGTAGCGGCGATTTCATCGATCACAGTTCCGAGGATATTGCTCTGATTCGCATCCCACATGTCGATTTCTATCACATGGTCAATAAAGTTGAGCTGCCCAGCTACAACGATCGCTACAATGACTACAACGAATGGTGGGCTGTTGCCTGCGGCTGGGGTGGCACCTATGATGGCAGCCCATTGCCCGATTACATGCAGTGCGCTGATTTGCAGATTATCCACAACTCCGAATGCGCTGCCTACTACGGTTCGGTGGCTGACAATATCATCTGTATCCGTGTTGTCGATGGCAAGGGCACATGCGGCGGAGACTCTGGTGGCCCATTGGTCACACACGACGGTAACAAGCTGGTGGGTGTTACCAACTTTGTGGCCGCTGCTGGCTGTCAATCTGGTGGCCCAGCTGGATTCCAACGTGTGACTTCTCACTTGGACTGGATTCGCGACCATACTGGCATTGCTTACTAAAAAATTGAATTAAAAATTTATTGATTTACAAAAAAACATATTTCTTATTATTTTTTAGTGTTCTTTTAGGCAGTCGCTGTTAAGTATGCAACAGAATTTGGGCCATATTTCTTGCAAATCCTTATTTATATAGTAGGTAATGCTAGTTTCATTTATAATCAAGTTGATATTGATACAGGTTTTTAATTAATGATTTTGTAGTAATATTTTAATTTATTCATCTGAGTGATATTGTTCTCAAGAATTGTTTTTTGTAGATTGCCGAAAATTGAGGCGGACTATTTTATTTTTAAAGTCTAGAAAGCTTCTTAACGAGATAGAGAAAAGTTCTTGGCGATTTCTATAAAGATATTTGACTAATCAGAATCTGTCAAAATTTTCTTGCTCCTCACCTTGTCTGTTAAATTGTATCTATACCCCGTCTAGTTAACTACTAGTGATATTTTATGATTTTAAAGATACTTTTTGTAGAAAACTGTAAGGTGTTTCCATGGTTTAAGAAATTACAAAATATTTGATTTCTGTTTTGTCGCTTTATTTCATTTTAATGTTGATTTAGTAGGAAATGCCAGTGTTGTCACGAATCCAGTCCAAGTAGGCAGTGACACGAGTCAAACCCTTGGGGGCGTTTGCCTCACAGCCAGCCGATGAACCGAAGGAGACAATACCAACTTGGCGGTTGCTATCGTGAAGGACCAAAGGACCACCAGAGTCACCGCTGCAGGAGCCCTTGTTCTCAGGAGTGGCAATGCACAGATGGTTTCCATTGATGCCACCTCCATAGTAGTTTTCGCACACATGATTGGAAGCAACCTGCACATCCACACAGTTCAGATAGTCGGAAGCGCCGCTACTATCCGAGGTTGCACCCCAGCCGGAAAGAACTGCCCAGTAGTCATCTATGCAATTGTCACGCTCATCGAAACGAGGCAGCTCCACTTTGTTGACCAGCGACCAGAAGTCCACATGGGGGGTACGAATCAGGGCAATGTCGTTGTTAAGAGCGACACCATCGTACTCGTGATGCTGGATGAAGTCATTGTGATGCACCCAATGAGTATATTGAGGCTGATTGCGCCAGGTGGCACCGTAGTGAATGGTTACCGAATCGGCACCGTTTGTGCAATGGGCAGCAGTCATGACCCAAGTGTTGCCAATGATTGAGCCACCGCACAACCAGGCACCACCGTTTCCGTTGCCGAACAGCAGGAAGACAATGTAAGGGATTTTGCCCTCATAGGCTGGATAGCCGTTGGTAATGCGTCCATTGATGCTGTTGCTCCTCACTGGCATGTCCTTAACAAAGACAGCCTTGTGAGCATCCTGAGCCACTGGAGTGGCGATCGCTGCAGCGATCACCACCAAAAGCACTGCCAACACTTTCATGATAGACTTTTCAATTAATCTGAATAACCGTCCGCCCATTGCGCCCATATATATATAGTGGCAATGTTTCGAAAAGCGGATGTTGCCCGTGGAAATCGAATTCAATAAATTTATGATTCCTTTAACTGATTAGCTAGCTATCATATATAATCAAATCTATTTGCCTGGCTCTCTAAACACAAAACACTTAAATTAATATAATTTTTATAGTAAATCATCTTGAGATATTTTTTTGCAATCGAAATGAACTCTGAAACAGACACGTTTAAGGGGTATATAGCGTTCTAAGATAATACCCTTGCTAATTGGGGGTATGTATGTTTTTACACAATCTTTTGGAATACTTCCACACTTTCCAGTGTTTTAGTTAAACATTTATTTTACAGAAAACTAATAGTACCTACAGTCTATGCACAGATTATATCGGATTATTATGAGTATCTATAAATCCATTTAAAAATTCTTACTAAATTATTGACCCTTATGGAAATATACATAGTTTACATTAAAATGTTGAATTAATTGACCACCACCAGGGCCGGACTCACCGAAATTGCCGCCCTATAATCTATAAGAAATACCGCCTTTTTGTCATGTTCTCAAATATCAGTTCAACTATACAAAAAACCAAAAGGCGATATGTACAATGATCGCTTTAATAAATGTCAATAACCCACAGGACATTATTTGATCTTTATTTCAAATTGATCATTAATATATAGTATTTTATTTAACTTTTAAATTTAAAAGTATGTAGAATAGAATTTTATAAAATTTAAAAGCGGACTTACATAGAAATGTTCAATTCTTTTTTATATGGTATTATCTTAACTGCTTTTATTAGAGTGTGTAGAGTCTTGCTGTGAAATGCCTTTCAATAAGTTAGCCAAGATCACAGGGGATCAATCGGTTTGATTGAAGGTCTAACTTGCCAGGGGGGATTTCTAGTATGGAAAATTTAAAACTGACAACTTGTTGAGCTAAACATACATACATACATATGTATATGCATATCAAACAATAAATAATAACCAACAAAGTGACATAAATTATTCCTATATCTGGCAGTAATCGAGCTCTATATATAGAATCTTTGAAATAAATTAACAACAACATTTGTTTTGCAGCAATTTAAATAGGGTATAAATTTATTTAATATGAAATGCCCGTGTTGTCACGAATCCAATCCAAGTAGCTAGTGACGCGAGTCATTCCCTTGGGTGCATTTGCCTCACAGCCCAAGGATGAGCCGAAGGAGACAATGGCCACTTGACGGTTGCCGTCGTGAAGGACCAATGGACCGCCAGAGTCGCCACTGCATGAGCCCTTGTTGTCAGGAGTGGCAATGCACACATGATTCGGCGTTATGAATGTGGTACCGAAATGAGCCTCACATATTGAGTTATCGGCAATCTGAATGTCCACACAGTTGAGGTAATCGGTGACACCGCCATCATTGGAGGTCTTGCCCCAGCCAGAGAGTAAAGCCCACCAACCATAGTAATTATTGTAGCGATCATCATAACTGGGTAGTTCCACCTTGTTGACCAGCGACCAGAAGTCCACATGGGGTGTACGAATCAGAGAGATATCGTTATGGAGTGTATCTGTATTGTATTCATGATGCTGGACGATATCGTTCGAGGATACCCAATGGGTATACTGGGGCTGCAGACGCCATGTAGCACCGTAGTAGATGGTAACCGATTCAGCACCATTTGTGCAATGGGCGGCGGTCAAGACCCAAGTGTTGCCAATGATTGAACCACCGCACCACCAGCCACCAGAACTACTCTGGAAGCCAAGGCCAACGATATAGGGTACTTTGCCCTCATAGGCAGGATAACCGTTGGTAATGCGACCCTGAATATTGTTGCCCACTGGCATATCCTTGACCACCACGGGCTTCTCAAAAGCCGCAGCGGTACAGGCAATTGCTGCTATCAATATGAGTGTAAACCCTTTCATTCTGATCGCAAAAAATACTTTAAGTGAATGAAGCAAATGCTCTTTGTTTATATACATTTTTGCCATGGCTGATTGCCCCAACACTTATCAATCAAATATATGAGTATCACTCTTTGACCATAAATCGGACTTAAACATGGGAAACAACATATATATCATCATATCTTTAACCTACTTTGTTCGATCATGCCATTCGAGACGTACTTTTCGATCCGAATACCCTTTTCCCACCCTCACTCTAAAAATAAAATCAAATACTTTGGTTTTCTATGCACTTTTATAACTGCTATATTTAGTAGTAAGCAATTCCAGTGTTGTCACGAATCCAATCCAAGTAGCTGGTAACGCGAACCATACCCTTGGGACCGTTGGACAGACAGCCAGCCGAGGAGCCAAAGGAGACAATACCCACCTGACGGTTGCCGTCATGGATAACCAATGGGCCGCCAGAGTCACCGCTGCAGGTGCCCTTGTTCTCGGGCGTTGGGATACAGATCAAATCATCCGAGAAGGAGCCATAGTATGAGGCACACTCGGAGTTGGCACCAATTTGCACATCCACACAGTTCAGATATTCAGAAACGCCGCCCTCGTCAGATGTCTTACCCCAGCCAGAGACCAGAGCCCACCAACCCTGATAGTTGTTGTAGCGATCATTGAAGCTAGGCAATTCGATGCGATCAACCAGCGACCAGAAGTCCACATGGGGAGTACGGATCAAAGAAATATCGCCACTACCATGCTCAATGAAGTCATTGCGGCTAACCCAGTGAGTGTATTGAGCCTGAAGACGATGCACAGCACCGTAGTAGATGGTCACAGCCTCCATGGAGTCGGTACAATGCTTGGCAGTCATCACCCAGGTGTTGCCAATGATGGAACCACCGCACCAGGTGCCGCCATTCTCCTTGCTGAACATCAGGCCAACAATGTAAGGAACTTTGCCCTCATAGGCTGGATAGCCCATGGTGATGCGTCCTTGTACGGATTTGCCCACGGGGACATCCTTCCAGAAGACACGCTTCTCGTTGGCAGCCACTGAGGCTAGGACCACAGACAGAACCAAAACCACTAACAACTTCATAGTTAGGACGATTGATATGGAATGAAAATTTCAAATCAATGGAAGTGTTTATATAATAAATGATAAGCGCTCAGAACGGCCGGAAAGGATGATTTACGACGAGCTTTGTGTGCTTGTCTATCAAATATTTTAACCATCGAAGTAATTTGCTTTTATTTATTTGCCCCCAATGATTAAAATCTTATCAAAAGTTCTGGGGCTTAATATTGCAAACTATCCTTAGTTGGCCCGGAAGCTAATGTTGCTTCTTTTCTTTCAATCAAAGGCAAAGCATTTAAAATTATTAATAAATTTTTGATATAACACCTGTCTCTTAGTTAAAATCAGCTTCTTTTACACAGTTTCCTTTTGACATGATGTACATTTCCATCCCTCGGGGCTAAAATTGATAAAACATATTTTAATTAATTTCTGATTTTCATGAATATTACTTCAAAACAAAATTAAAGTTCTCTACTAATTGATATTTTCCTGAACGTTCAAACATTCAACTTTTGCTGCCATTCGCCATTTTTGTTTTACACGCTTCTCCTTGGAACTTATTTATATGGTAGTTTAAGTTTTAATATTCTTGGCAATATTAAATTTTATGGGTAAAGGATAAAAGAGTCCTTCACTTTTCTCTCTTTCACAAAAGCGTTAATTGACTCGTGTGATGCTAACTTGAATATGAGTGAGATAGAAAAAGGTCAAATTATGTTGTCTTGAACCATACACATATGTATGTACATAAGTAATATATGTATAATGTGTGTATACATATGTACATATGTATTCTATGTTTAAGCCGTCATCCAAATTAGACTTTTTCAATTCAATCAATTAATAATTAAAATTTAAAACAATGGCAACAAAATACAAATTTTGAACCAAATTGGAAAACATCAACTATTTCTTCTTGAATAACAACAAACAAAGCAAACTTGAAAACTATTGAATATCTGGCAAATGTTCGAAAATTTAACCAAAATTAATAATTGCAATAAGTCGTAAGCATTATTATATCCTTTTTCCTTTCCGTTACAGATTGCTTGGTATTCTGTTTCCATTCAGAGCATGGAATGGAGTGAAATGCACTATTTTGAAGTAGAGTGAGATGGGACACTCGTTGAGGTGCGTAATAAACGAGTATCTTTAGAGACTTCATGACAAATACTTTATAGGCAAAACTTGAAATTAAAGTTTCTTTATATTCTGAAGAACAACTAAAGCAAACATGGTCCTTTTTGAGAGAATGACGCTTCTGTCGACTAATCCACATTCCAGCCATTCTAATTTGCAATCTAAGTAAGCAAAATACGAATGGATTGAATTCAATTAAAGAAAATAATATCAAGTTCACTTACAATAATTTTAGACAAACGTCAAAGTTGGCCCAGTGTCTGAATAGATTTCAATGATTGTAAAGAAACTGAATGACTAGAACAATGCTCTAATCAAAAATCCATTAGAATATATATGTAGTTATCAAATTCTATGCAAAAATTTTTGTAGTTGTTTCCATTGATTTCTAAATTGCAGACAATGCGAACGAGTTAAATAAGTGAACGAAATTGATTGTGCTTTTAAGGATTTTGAAACGGAATCTGATTGATAATGGATGTCGAGAAAGAAAGTTTTAATTATAGCAATAACAATGCCATATTCAGATAAGTTTATAGCTTAAAACACAACATCTCAAACTCATAAACTTTAAATAGACGCAACATTTTCCCTATAAAATTCGTAGTAGGTGAGGTGATTTGATGACTTTGCTAGTTTAAACTTTTCACTGCACAGATTCGTTTCAGCACACACACACACACGATAAAAAGATATTACATGGCGAAAGTATTACAGTTTGAAATGTATAAAATACATAAGATGTTTATTTAATCATTTTGTTGTAGTGTTGGTTACAACAACTTAACTTTTCACTTAACTTTCCCAATTTTAAAAAGAAAAACAAAAAAAAAGTTAAGCATTGATTTGTGTTTGTTGTTGTTTATCTATTCTCATCCTCAACAGATACAAATTTTGTGTTGTTGTTGCTGGTGGTGGTAATGGTCTCTACGTAGAGTTAGCGTTGGGGCCACGACGACGACCAAAGCCTTGGACAATGTTGACGAAGCGACGGTTGTATTGGATCCTGCGCTTGGCGCGGCCGGTCTTCTTCTTTTTCTTCTCCTGCTTTTCCACCTTGGGTGTTTGGCCCTTAACTTTACCGGCACGAGCCAGAGAACCGTGCACCTTACCACCCAACATGGGAATGGTGATGTCCAACTCGAAGGAGTTAAGGCCAGTCACGGGGTAATCGTTGACCAGAGTCATTCCCTCGCAGTTTAGGGCGATCTCCTCGGTATTGAAGCCATGCACTTGGGCCAATTGATTCTGGATGTCAAAGCGACAGATTAGTGAGGTTAGGTTGAAAGTTTTGTATTTTTTTTTTTTTTGTCATTTGACTCACCTTAACATCAGCAATGGTAGCATCCTGAGACACCTCCAGAACTTCAATTTGTTCTAAGCCACGGAAAAAGAGCTGCATGTTGAACAGATTCTGTAATGTGCAAGCAAGAGAAGGCGCAAAATTAGTCTATACAGTTTCTATCTCACTCCCACACTCCACACAGTATTTGTGGACGCATACAAAAAAAAAAAACACGTGGGGTATTTAGAACACAATATTTGCTTATTTTTCATCGCATTGTTGTTGATATTCAATGTTTCACATATTTAACACACTTGTTCAGATTCTTTGAATGTATTTTTATTAATTTAATGAAGTAAATTGTATATTATTTTTGCAGAAATTATTTGCCCACCTTGTCACTTGCGGGACTGCCCAAAAAAAGAAAGATGGTTGACGGTGTTGCCAGAATCAGCCAGAACACATTTTAGAAAATTCTGGCAACTCTCTGCTGTTGGTGTGACCAACGTTTCTCAAGCGATGTAGATAACATGTAGGAATTGCGCGCTAACAGTGTGTTAACAGCGTGCTTACAGTGGGATAACAGTGTGCTAACAGCGTGCTGTTAAGCACTTAAGTTATCGACCTGATGCTCTCCATGTATGTTATCGTCTTCCGATAACTACTTGTTGTAAACGTAAATAAGCGGGAAGGAAAATTTAAGCTCAAATTGATCGTGTGAGATTAATTGCATAAACTGTGTTCATTGTGCCGACCTGAAATATATTTTGTGGGCATAGTTCGTGTTTTCAAAAGAGAGCAAAACATGAAAAAGGTAAGCAATGAAAAAAAAAATATGGAACCCCTTGATCCCGTTATGTGCCAAAATATTTAGCAAAATGTGTCCATTTGTTCATGCGTGTGTGTGTGTGTGTGTGTGTGGAAATTGCGGAATATTGAAAACAAAATTGAATTTCATGAAAAGTGCATAAGATTTGATTTTATTTAAGAAAAAAGTATTGCCAAGGTATCAGTACATATGTATATTTCTATATGTGTATGTGGGTATATGTATACATAATTACAGTACGTAAATAAAGTTAATGGCGTTGAAGCAAATGGCGCAGTTGACTCGGCGCCTGCGTGTAGACTATACAATAGAACAAGCGGAGACAGTAAAGATAAGGTTTATAAGTGTACACATGTGTATGTCTGTGCGTGTGCAATTTTGCAATTCCTTTTATTTTCTTTTGTGCTTTGTGGATAAGAAAAGTATTGATATAATTTTCGTATACCGGCATTTTTATTTTCAGATCTTCTATTGATTTCTTGATAAAAACTTGGGTATTTGAATCATGAAGAAAAATGGTAAAAAAAGAGTGCGAATAATAATAACCATACAATTTTTGAATATGGAATTAGGTAAGTACCCAGGAAAATTACATTATAATTTAGAAATCTATAAATATATCTTATTTTTATCTTAGTTTCTCTATTTGCTTGTTGGAACAGACTTTTCTTTGTCATTCGCTACCTACCATAATCCCTAAGTTATTCCCAGCTAAAACTCTATTTAGGAAAAGGAATAAAAAACGATTTGAAGTTTTTTTTTTTCAATGCTAATTCATTATATTTGGAAAATTTGTGAAAAAATCGCTAAGACATTTTAACTTAGGCTTTAATACCAGTTTTCTCTACGATCCAATCCACGTAGCTGGTGATACGAGTGAAACCAACTGGGTAGTTCTTTTCGCAACCAGCCGAAGATCCGAATGAGGTGAGACCAACAATGATATCTTCGTCGCTCAGGACCAATGGGCCACCAGAGTCACCGCTGCAGGTAGATTGGGAGTTGGTGGTAGCAACACAGACGATGTTGTCAGTGGCAATCAGAGTGCCATAGGCATTGGCGCACACGTCCTTAGTAGTGATTTGAAGGGTAACCCAGTTCAAAATGGAGGCGACCGAGCTGGAACTGTCCGATTCCAGACCATAACCAGAAGCAATAGCACTCTTACCAGCATAGGTGGAGTAGCTGTTGGAAACAGCAGGCAGGGCAATCTTGTTGATGTGTGTGGTATAGGTGATTGCGGGAGTCTTGATCAAAGCAATGTCGTTGCGGAGGAGCAGAGAGTTGTAGCTTGCATGCTGTTCAAAGTTAGCGCTGGACACAGTCTGGGTCAATTTGGGTTGGGCACGAACGGTGGCACCATAAGAAATGGTAACACTAGAAGCACCACTAGTGCAGTGAGCAGCAGTTAGAACCCATTCGGTAGATATGACTGAACCGCCGCAGAACCAGCCACCGCTGCTGCTGCTGAAGCTTAGGGCGACCTGGTAGGGGAATTGACCATCGGAGGCGGCCTGGCCATTGGTGATGCGTCCTTCAATGGAGCCGACATTAGCGGGCCTATCCTTGGGATGGATGGGGGTCGTCTTTGGCAAAACGCCAGCAGATGCCGATGCAATAGCACACAGAGCGAGAACTACGAACACTTTCATGTTGATTGGATTGTATGATTCTCTGCTTCAGCTGTTGTGCCTATTTATACCAATCTTGCCAATTGTTTTCAACTTACGTATGTTATCGGCATATGAACTTCAGGTAGGCTTATAGGCGCGTCATCTCGTTCTTTTATTTCCATAATAAATCTTTCAACTTATCAGGAGAGACATTTTCACACTCGAATATGTACATGCACTGGCAATCACAAGGTGCAATGTTTTGGTCATAGCATAAGGGAATCGACACACTATTAATTAGAAATATAGAAAATATAGTGCTCTTATCAGTTCCAGACACTGATATTATGGGTTCCCATTATTTCCTAAGATTAACTTTTTCAAAATTTCAAATTACGAAGCGTTTCTTTGAAGTGTTTTAAAATAAGATTTTTATATTTATGACTGGCTATTGTAGTTTGGCATTTCCATTAAATTTATTGCTATTGCCTTTCTGATTTTCCCACACCATTTTTATTAGATAGCTCAAAAGTATGCTATGAAAAATTGTATGACAGAAAAAACTGCCATAGTCATAGCTTCTAAGGACTTTTTTTATTGATTTATTTATGGCGTTCTAACATTTAGATAAGGGACATCCACAATCGAGCTGTTTGATAAAATAGAAGCATTTTATATATATATATATTTTATATTATATTTATATTTTTGTATTTATCAATTGTTGTATGTTAAAGTTTTTTAAGTTGAGGCTAACTCCTTAATGTTTTTTAGTCTGATGGGAAGCTGATTTCATGCATACTATTTTGCTCGTTTAACTAGACTTTCAACTGGTTCAGCTGCTGAACCTTACTTAACCTTTATAAGTACTATTTTCAGTTCAATTCATTTAGTTTTTGCTTATTTAGTTGAAATTATATTATTTGTGTATTAAACTTGTATTTTAAAGGCTAAGTAAAATTGGCTAAATTAAGATTTTTAGCGACTTCTATTAGGTTTTCTGTAGTTTAGTTGTCGATAAATATGATTAGGTTTTAATTCGGAATATGATTTCGATGAATTTGCAGTACCATGCACCAGAAAGGATACGTTTGACATTCATATCGGTTTTTATGTTGCTTTAATGACAATGATTTGGGTTATTTAAAAGGAATCGGTAACATTTTGTTTTACACACATAAGAGTCCTAGGTTTAGTTTTATTAATTTTCTTGGGGGATATTATAAAATCTGCTTTATGTCGTGGGCTATTACTTTGCAGCAATACCAAAAATGTGCAACAAGTTCACATCAGTAGACGCTTTGGTCCAGTCAAAGTCAAAGTCGATAACTCTGTGAAAGTTCTTTCTTTAAACTTTGTTCCCAGAATTATAAATAATTCCACAAAGTTCACTACATAAAGTAAAATTTGTTATATTGTATCAACCCCATTCAAATTAATTTTTTTTTTAAGTCTTCAATGAGCCCAAGAAAATCAAGTGCGTGTGGTCAGTGCAAAATAATAGTTGAAGATTTTTATTATATTTCGTCAAATATTCGTTGATATCTAGTAAGCAATACCGGAGTTAGCCTTGATCCAGTCCAAGAAGCTGGTGGTACGGGTGAAACCAGCTGGGGCACCAGATTCGCAACCGGCGCTGGACACGAAAGAGGTGACACCAATCAATTTGTTGTTGCTGGCAAGGACCAATGGGCCGCCGGAATCACCGTTGCAGGTGGAGGTCTTGTTGGGGGTAGCAACGCAGATGACCTTGCTGGTGGCAATCAGAGAGCCATAGGTGGCTTGGCAAGTGGCGACAGAGACAACTTCAAAGGTCTCGTATTGCAGAGTGGAGGCAACGGAGGAGGCGGAGTCGGAAACCTTGCCCCAACCGGAAGCGATGGCCTTCTGTCCGGCATAGGTGGAGTAGGTGCTCTCAATGGCGGGCAACTCAACCTTCTGGATGTAGGAGGTGAAAGTGACCGATGGAGTCTTGATCAGGGAGATATCGTTGCTCAACACAATGGAGTTGTAGCTGGCGTGCTGGATGAAGCCGGAGCTGGACACAGTCTGGGTCAACTTGGCGCTGGTGCGGACGGTGGCGCCGTAGTAGATGGTCACACCGGAAGCACCGCTGGTGCAGTGAGCAGCAGTTAGAACGTACTCGTTGCCAATGATGGAACCACCGCACCACCAGCTACCGCTGGTGCTGCTGAAGCTAAGTCCCACCTGGTAGGGGAACTGACCCTCTGAGGCAGTCAGGCCATTGGTGATGCGTCCCTGGATGGGAGCAACGGCAACGGACAGATCCTTGGGATGCACAGGGGCACCCTGGGGCAGCAAACCAGCTGAGACGGAGGCCAAAGCCAAAGCAAGAACTACAAACACTTTCATGTTGATCGCAACAAAACGAATGATACTCCACCATAAAATGCGACACAATTTATAAGCGAATCTTATCACGGAAAACAATAATTTCAAGGAATTCCAGATCGAGCCTCTTTAGGCCAACTTTTTGTTTCTTTCATGTTCATTATCTCTCAGAAGTCTTATCGGGCACCAAAAACCTATGACTTAAGCGCTTCTCAAGTGTCTTTAATGGTTTCTCTTGCATTTTATTTTCGGTATTTTCGATATATTTTTGCAAAATCATTCCGGTTAAGTTCTCATACATGCGCGTTGTTTGTCGTATCTTCCTAGTCTTATCACCTCCATCCGAGTGTTTTGTGGGTATTATTATTTACTATTTTGGTCGTGATTGCTGATTAGACTTGACGCTGAGGCGTTCGTTCAATTAAAGCCACTTGATCATTCTTCAAGCAGGCAGACGGTCACCACTTGAAATCTTTCTCAGATTGCAACCAATGGAAATGATGATTTCTAATACATGCATATATATGACGGCAATCCGGGCACCCTCTTACATTATATTTAGATGATGTATATCATACCACTAAAAGCAGTGGCAGTCGTTCATGTAAAATTAATGCCCTTAAACGGGGGCTTACTGTATTATCCAGTGGGGTTCAAAGTATTTGCCAAATTATTTGAGATATGAGAAATTGGACTTAACTACCTTTCTAGGTAGCCGCAATGAATAATAGATAATAATTGAAATTTTACGCAAAGTCATCTAAACAAATGACATATCTCTAATATCCTTTGTGTGTGTGTGTGTGTGTGTTTCTGATAAGAATTGTTATTCATTTAATTTTGGTCTATACAAAATTTTAATTTTCAGCAACTAAAAATTTCGTTGTTGCATACGTGTAAGTAATTTTCAATAAATTTATTTAATTAAGTGCCTAAAATTTAGTTTCGCAATACAAACAATTTATGGCAAATTAAGTCGTACAAACATTTTAGTTTGTTTCAATTATTAAATAATACGATCGATAAGTGCAGACATCTTTGGTTAAAGCAAAATAATGAAACAATAGAGAAATCGAAACCGTTTGCAAAAGGCAAAATGGAATAACTTTGCCTAATCTTTAGCCCCCTTTCTTAACTGAAATCGACGTCGATGTTTGTAAATGACATAATCAATCATTTCGACCTTTAGAGTGTCATATATTTATAGATTTAAATAGAACTTCAAATGATATGATCAATATCATATATATTCCATTTAATAACAACTCAAATGTGTCAAACAATCTGGTAAACCCGCAAAAAAAACCGCTATAATTCGGTTAATTGCCAACGAATAAAACAGTTCATATCAAATCAAAGATGAAATCTTCAAAATATTTATAAGTGTTTGAAATACCCAGAGAAACTGGGAGAGGCAGAGAGAGAGAAATAGAGCTAAAAAGATTAGGCTTAAATGTTGATTAAGGCCCCCGGACGAGTATAGAAAGTTGCCAAGTCATTTTATTGGCAGCAACAAGAGCAGTAGCAAAAGCAGTTTGAATCTGGAAAATTGAAATCAAATCGGTTTACGTGCTAAGCATGCAAACCATCAGACAAAATCTTAAGAGCACTCTCTCCTCTTCTCACTATCTGGCATGCTCGCTCATTGGGGAGAGAAGGTCAAAACCGGACATTAGCACATAAAAACAATTCATTGCCTGCTGACACATGTAGTTCGAAAAGGATGCGTGTCTGGGTCATAAATGTTGAACATCCTGTGCAGACCTCTACTTCATTCCTCTCTTAATTCACATGCCATTGTGTCTTTTCCAGCAAACGGGTAAGAAACAACCCGTTAGCTTGGCAAGACTACGACTTTAAGATACTCTAGTTTAATCGATATTATGTATTAAGCCAAGTTATTACTAGTCTAAGGAAGAGTAGAGGTCTTAAAAGAAAAAGTCGCGAAGAGATTCCACTTTCGACTGTTTAGGCTCAAGTCAAAATTTATATGCTGGTTTCCTTGTCTTTTACTTTTTCGTTAAGTTTTACCCACTTGAAGACCTTTTTCAGTTCAAATTCTCTTTTTCTGATTATCCATGATACTTCTTACCCTCCTTTTTTTGCTTGGGAACAAAGGCAACTAATTTCCTTGATGCATACACATATTTTGCTCTTATTGAAACTTAAAGTCCGTCATCAATTTAACCCGGCGAAAGTTTAAAGTGTGTGCATACATGGACAGACAGACAGACGGGCGGATGGACGGAGTGAGGGAGAGAAATGCTTATTGGACTTATATCCTGATATCCTGCTTGCAGTAACAATGTCCACACACAGAGGCACTTACACACACACACACATACATATCCTTTGGTGATATATAGCCCAGGCATTCCACCCCAAGAGAGCAAGCGCGCATTTTCTCCTTTGACAACGGACAAACAAGATTGCTAGCAATAAAATTTCGACAAGTGAACAACAAATGATAAACGAAGGACTACTACAAGGAGTTCCTCTAAGGCATCCACATCTTGAACTGCTTAGTTGTTGTTCATCGTTTTTTTTTTTCTTCTTTCCGGTTTTTTTTTTTTTGCTTTGCCTCAATTTCTGTTAAATTGTCATGAAAATGTCGCTTCATGGCCAATGCTTTGTGCCTTGTGGTCAAGATCTTCTACGCTATCCTTCCAAACGCCCGCCTGCTTTTACTTCTCTCTTGTTTGCACCCAAAATTAATGACAACTGTCTTGGCCAGCTGTCTGTCTGTCCCTCAGTCTGATTGTCTAAGTGACCGACCAAACGACCAACCGAAAACCTGTCATAGCATTTCCTGCATTTGATGACGACTTATCATCATTGGAAGCCAGAGTGCTTTCTTCCTATGCTGTGCCTTCCCTCTCTCTCTCTCCCTTTCTCTGTATATATGTATATTTCCCTTTCAACTATAATTCACAAATGCCTCTTGTCACCAGCAGCCGCCTCATTAATCATTTCGTTGAAAGATGTTGTCTCACATTGCGTATAAGTAATGCGTTTTTTTTTCTTTCTTTCTTTCTGTCTTTTTTGTTGTGCCGTTTCCCTCAACTTGGCAACTCCGCAACAACTTCGTCTACATTTACAACTCCAACTACAACTACTTCTGGTTGTGCTTCTTCTACTTTTTCATCTTCATCTCGTGATGATGGTGATGGTGGTGTTCGTTCCTTTTTCCAGACATCGTAAATGGCGCAAATGCATTTTTAAAAACTTTTCCCTAGCAGCAATTTGTTGTCGCACATGATTTACTCAACACACATTCAAACATATGTACGTTCCAAATCACTGAAAGAAATAGATTTGCCATGCATATGCACATATATCAATCAATCTATGACTTTTCTTTTCGATTAAAACCTAAACTAGGACAAATGGGAAAGACTTTCAACATGAAGACATACGAGATTTCTAAATTTTAAAACTCTTTTGAATAAACAATGTATTGATAAGTTTGTGTTTTTGCCAGTGTATGTTCTACTTCTACTACTTTTTCTTATAGTTTTCGTAACGAAGTTGCTGCTGCGTTTGGTACTTGGTCAAAGTTTTATGCTGCTGCAGTTTTTCAACAACTCGTTTTTAATGCGCGTTTTGTATTGAAAAACTTTGATTAGGGCAACATACAGCTGTCTATAAAGTCGAGGGCGTAATACCTGAGTGCAATTTTCATTACTCTAAACATGAGAGAAAGAGAGAGAGGAGAGTAAAAGGATAGGGCAAAGAAAAAGCAATAACTGACGACTAACTGGCAATATTTTGACATAAATCCCAGACACAAACACACATTAAATTTGATGCCCCCGAAGGATCAAACTATGTTATTATATATCGGCAAATATTTGAGGAAAGGCAAAAAATTCGTTGCCCTTTCTTTTCTCTTCTTTATTTTCGTCATTGCTTTTTATGATTTTCTATCAATAAGCCGAGCCACAAGCAGAAGGAGCATGGGAAGTCTTTGCATATGAAAAGTAAGAAGTAGCAGGAGCAGCACCATCAGCAGGAACCACGAGCCTGGCAAAGAAACTGAAGCTGGAGCTAGACCTTGTCGTATATAAATATAAATATAAATTCCTTTCAAGCAAACAAATCCTTTTCGGCAGTTGCCATTTTTTGCTTTTTTATTGTGTGCCAATGCCAAGGCTCTCGACGACAATTGGATTCCTGTTTTCTTTTTTTTTTTTTTCTTTTACCCCCCCTTCTCCAAGTCGTCTTCATCTCTTCTTTTTTCGTCCTCATCTTCTTCTACTTTGCTGAACCGAGACGAAATTGAGGGATTTTGGAGTAAAAGACAAAATACGTGTCTCCCGGTCTAGGAGGTACTTGTCTTGCTTATTGGCGCTAGCAAAATGGCATATCAATGGCTTGACGCGACTTGCGGATTTGCCGGATTGCCGGCTATTTCCTTTATACCTTTTGATTTCATTTTTTCATCGTTTTTGTTTGGCGTATACCTTGGTTACTAGCTGACACGAGATTGGAAAACCAGGAATTTCCCACATATACTTTTGATCAAAATTTACAACATTCATTTCCTTTGTCAAATAATACTTTTTCGGTACGCTTCAGGACGTTTATTAGTTGTTTTTCTCTATTAAATGCTCTTTTTGGTAATTAGTTAAATAATTGAATGTTGTATTTTATTAAAATATCAAATAATAGTCAAGAATTTGGATGTTTTGCTCTTGTTTATCTCTGATAAGTTTACATATTCCCGTACAAAATGTATCCTCTTTTTGATTCTGCTTTAAATACAACAAAAAAGGCATACAAAAATTGCAAAGTTTCTTAATTTTTGTGTGGGTGTTTTTTTTTGGCCAGAAATCAATCTGGCAAAGAGTTTTAGCCATGTCTGCACATTTCTCTTATTTGTTTGCTGAATGAATGCAAACACTGACTGTACATTGAGTGTACTCGTGTATTAGTATGAGTATTGAGTGAATACATTTCAATGCGAAGCGAATTCCTTTTGTTAGCAACTTCATTAATAAACATTTTTGCTAAATCATACATACATACATACAGTACGAATATGAATATGAATATATATGTATATAGGAAACTATTCAACAAAAAAAAAAAAAAACTGGCAAGAGAATACTTTACGGCTTATAAACATCTCTATCTCTCTCTCGTTTTGCTTCTGTTTCGTTTTTGTTTCGGTTGGTTGTTTGTTGTCTCTTATCATATGCTGGTTTTTTGTTGTAATTTCGGTTTATTGTTTTCTATATATTTTTCTGCTTGAACGCACTAAAAGCTACTCTGGCTGCCAGTCAACATCAGTCAGAAGCAGGCGCTGAGGCTGGAGGAGCAAAAGCAGCATCCTGCCTCGATATTTGTTTGCTTTATGTCTTTATTTTTTGTGGCCTGCCAGAAAAATATAGAAAACAGAAAAGGAAAAAAGAGATAGATGTAGACAGAGAGAAAGCGCAAGAGAGAGAGAGATGGAGTCAGCAAAGTATTATTATTATTATTTTTGTTTTTTGAGTGATGGCTAGGTAAATGTATCGTTGAAGTGCCTGAAAGGATGAGTGAAAAGAGGCTTTGCATATATGCGAAATAATTGGAAGTCCATGTCCCAGTGCTTTCTACTTGATAAGTCCTCATTCAGCCCACTCTGTCTTGCTGTCTGTATCTCGCAGGTTACTTTGGTAACTTTTGTGAAAATGTTTCAATTACCAGTCTCCAGTAGTCCATACACTTACATTTATCTCTATAAATGTACAACATACATATGTAAATAAGTATATACAGCTTATTTATCATTCATTATATATGTATATATGTACTTATTTTGTATTTACTTCGTTTCCTTTGTCTCTGTGCCTCTGTACACTTAAGCCATTAACTTTTTCCCCTGTCAATCAATTGTCACTTGCCAGTTCAACAAAAGGAAAAACAGGGAAAACACAATGAAAAAACATGAAAACACAATAAATACAAAAGGCACAAGACCATGACAAGACATTTCCATATACTCTACGAAAGTATAAAGTGTCACTTTGATTTTTCTCAGTTGGTGTTCTAAGTACATATATGTTTAGCGTGCATATATATGTCCGATCAGTATGACAGTTTGGTCTGTCAGATCGGGGAAACTATCTCAAGAGTTCTAAATGAAGAATATTTTATTTGTCATTTGCTAATTTCAAAGATACATATCTTTAGACGAATTCCTTAAAGGCTAGGGTATACAAAGTTTCATTGAAAAATGCATAACGATTTGATGTGAAAAACGACAAAACGACACAAATAAAACCAACAAATCCGAAAAGAAAAATGGAAAAAAGAAATCAAAAATTAAGCCAAAAGGAATTTGAAAGTTTTTCGTCAACGAAATCTTGCAAAAGTTTAACCAGACTTAGGTTATGTCCTTTCGAATTACAATTTGCCTTTAGAATTATTTATTACTTTTATTTCTTGTAAAGAATATAGAGCAGAACATTCCAAAAACATGTCGTTTTGAATACGCAGCTCAGTGTTGCGTAATCCTAAAAAAAAAAAAAAATAAAATAATCTCTGAATTAAAATTGAAGAACAAATTTCATGCAGAAGTTTCTATTGATATTTTTCCTAACCCCCTGCCTCTTTCATACAATACAGTCTGCATCTTAGCCCATTTTATAGGGCATACAACTCCAAAAAGTATTACCACTCAATAAGGCAAAAGTAGATAGAAAGAGAGCGAGGGAGATAGAGAGAGAGGCAGAGGGTTCAGAATGAAAACAAAAAAAAAAAAAAACCATGGCACACCAAAAGTCTTTGTCTTGGCAAAACGCAGCACAACTTTTGCCGTCAAGTCATTGTGGCTGAGCTCAAGTGTGGAGGAACTGAAGCAAGAGCAGGAGCTGAAGTAGCAGTTGATGCCTGCAGACAAGTCAAGCCAAAGTGTTGTTTGGATTTCATTATACAATTATCTTGTTACCAGAAATAATGGTGTCGAGACGGGCAACATGCCAAAAACATTCAATGCCGAGTTAGCTGAACTGAGTGACTGACTGTGAGTGGAGGAGCAAAACGAATGAGTTCGGGCCCTTTGCCACATGTGGGCGAGTGTCAGTCATCCTGCTCATATGTGTTTTTGTGTGTATGGATGTGCGCCGGAAGTTGAGCGCGTTGGCAAAAGCAGGAAGTCATTAGCCACCCAACTCCAAAAAAAAAAAAACAGAAAAAAATAAGTAACAAAAAAATTCACACACACACACACGAGGAAACCAAAACCCAAATCAACCAAACTCTGGCAAAAGGAAGTACTAATGCGATAAATAAATGAAAATGTTTGAGTTAAATGAATTAAGTGTGCGATACTCTCTACCCTCCCTTCCATACGCCCTTACACTCTCCTTTTTCTCTCACTTGGTGTTTGTCATGAGTTTTTGTTAGAAACACTTTCTCTGTTTGGCCTGTCAGCTGTGACGAAGCAAGTGACAGGACCGTTGAGTGGTTAGTGGATACTAGAGGGGACAGATGAAGATACTTAATTAGCCGTACATCAGTCAAAGTGTCACAACGAAAAACAAAAAGTCAACCCAAGCCGAGAAGGCAAAAAAAAAAAAAAGAAAGAAGAAAGTCAGGGCTATCACCACAAACTCACACACGATAACTTCTCAATTGGGGTCCACTTGTATCTATCTCTCTCTCTCTATTATTGGGGTTCTGTCTAGTCATTTCAAGTAGTCACATAAGCACCAAATAGTTGGTTAATTTATCATTGCCTTTAACCAGCTAATGATAAGTATATGCAAGTCAAATTGCAAAGTGCTGGTCATTCGCCCATTCCATTCTGCCCGCCGCCTCCGTCTCCTTATCCCCGTTCAATAATTATCATCATCATCATCATTATAATTATTGAAGGCAATCAAGCGAGTGACTTTGCGGTCTATGCGGTCTACATAAAAGCATAGATAGCGATTTCAATAGGGTTAGAATAGGGGAATACTCTAGCCATCAAACAACATATTTGGTGGTTTAAGCAATTTCAATGAGACTTCCAATATTGTGGTGAAAATGCCAATGGGGTTGTTCATGTAATAGATCCGCGAATGCTAATTATATAGGGCGTATATTGCCTGCATCTCTTTATAAGTATATTTGCATCCTGTTGGATACTTTCAGCTTTATTCAAGCAAATAAAGCCAAGGATTCCCACAAAATCAATTAAAACAGAAATTGTTCCACTTATTGCATTTATTTTCATTGAACATATATATAAATCTTATATTCAAGTGTTCTTAAGTCTTTAACTTCATAATTTATCAAGGATATATTTAACGGTCAGCTTTTAGTTCCTCTTTTAATTAATCCCCTCCATTTCTGTATGATGAAGCCCACTGTTCAGTTATTGAAATTAATGCTGGCATTGGCAAAATTTCGTTTGTTGTTGCTGCTGTTGTCTGCGTTTTTTGACTTTGACTTGGTTAATTAATTATGTAGCTAAATCATTGAGACTGAAACAAAAGTAGAAAGAGGGAAAGAGAAGAAAGGACTCTGACTCTTTGCCCACACTCTCGCTCTCTCTCTCTCTCTCTCTCGCTCTGCCACCAAAAATTCGTTAATTAACTTGATTGCTTTCAATTGGCTGGCATATATTAGCCAGGATTGCCAGGATCAAAAAGTTCCATTCATACTCACACACAGACAGACAGACACACACACACTCTGACATACACAGACATACACACATAATTGATGAGCTGGCTCTTCGTTAATTGATTTTGCTTTAGACGAGTCGTAGCAAGTAAAATTTGGTTTTATTAGCTGGCAAAGCATTTGAACTAAATATTTAATTGCTACTGAATACTGCTAGAGGAATAAAGTCGATGTCGATTTGGCTATATATGGAATTGAATTGGGTCATTGGCCAACAACAAGGTGCCAAAGGATAATAAATTAATTGAACAGACACAAATACCAAACTTGAATTTGAACTCTTTCCCAAAGTCGAGCAAATATTTTGAACACACACTGACCCATTTGACAGTCACTTTGGGGCTAACCGCAGCAGAAACTGTAGCAACACACAAAACTTATTGCCAAAATCAAGAGAGCAAAGTTTGTGGCCAAAGAAGAGCAAACGAACTTTTTGAGCATTCAATCAGAAACTGCAACTGTGGCAAAAGTGGATTTTAAATAAACGAAAAATTCAAAAAAAAAAAAAAAAAAACAAAAAAACAAATTGAGCTTAAAAATAAAGAAGTCAAAACTTTTGCAATAAACACTCCGAGTGTGTGTGTGTGTGGGTTCAGTTGACATTTTAACTAACTTTGCTTAGCAAAAAACAACAGCAACCTAAAAAAACCGAGGACAAGAAAGGCAAAGGACTATTGTGAGTGTAAGTGTGAGTGTGTTTGTACATAGTCCGGTTAGAGTCGTTCATCCAGTCTGCACAATGTAACTTTTTCTGGTTATGTATATGATATTTTTGTCATATCTAAACCACAAAATACGAGTAAAACTTTTTTTGTGCTGTCATAAATTTCCGCAATGCAAACATTTATCAGCATGGCTGCTGCCGCTGCTACTGCTGGTTGGACCCGACCCCTAGATACACTAGAAGGACTACCTAGAGATAGTGTGTCAGTGTGTGTGAGTGACCGAGTCCACTTTCAAAGCTCAGCTGCTGTTTTCACTGACTGACTTTGGTTTTTTCTTTTCGCTTTTGGCCGTTTTGAGTAAATGCTTTTTATTCAAAAACCACAAAAGTCCCCATATGCTTCACAAGCCTGCCTGCCTGGTCGTTGGTGGTTCAGGCCAAGTCCACCACCTGCCTCCCCTTGCCCACACATTGACGGCCTCTTCATTGTTCTTTTTACATATTCATATGGTGTCTGTGTGTGAGTTTGTTTGAGTCTGCGTTTCTCTCACTCTCTTACACGCAAACACTATATGATATATGTTGAAATATAAATGCGGTTCAAGTAGAGTTTATATTATGGTTTTTGTTAGAGTAATTTATGCAGAAATTTTTAGTGCAAAATATTCCTACAATTCTCAATTATGTGTGTTTTCTCTTCAATGTATAATTATAAAGTAGCATGTAAATTTTGACATTGGAATAGTTTGACAACTATTTTAAACCAGATTATAGTGTGATTATAGACGTGTGAACGTCTCTGAATGCAAGAGTTTTTCATTTTGAGTTTTGAATGAGTAAATCTTCTACACTTTGTGATTGATTGAGGCTATTCAGGTTAAATGAAGGATAAACAATGGTCAAAAGAAGGATTCTTTTGCCTTCTGAATGAATTACAGATAAAATCATTGCAAAGTAGCCATGGTCGACTGAAAAAATAAACTCAAAGCTAAGCTCTATAACAAATCTCATATGTATTTTTGGGATCTATTTGAATTGAAACATTACTCTAGCATTACTTTATTACCAAAACTACTTGGGAATTACAGCTTGATGAAGCGAAAAAAAGGAAAAGCAATCCTAAGAACTTTAAAACAATTTTCATATTGTCTTCCCGGGAAAAGGCGTTGTGAGAATTAATGCAAATGCTAAAGCCATTTCGAGTAACTTTATTTCTCGTGTGTGCGATTGTCATTATATTCTTCTCATGTTAACAAAAAACTGAATTTCGGTGGCTACTGTACCAATTTTTTCTCCTCTGCATTCACAGGAGAGGAGAAAAGTAAAAAAAAACAATGAAAATGCAAATGAAAAGGAAAAACTTTTGCCATTATTTAAATTCGTTGTAATAATTTAAATGTTGACATATTGTCGCTTTGTACCACACAGCGAGGCCTACACCCGCCCCTCTTGCCATCAAGCTTTATTTCGCCAACTCTCAACTTTCACTTGGAGGGTAGGAAAATGGCGATGACTTTCTTTTTATTTTCTGCCAAGTTTTTTTGTTGCTGGGTTTCTTTTTATTTTTTTTATTGTGTTGCTTGGCAAATTTAATGAATTTTAATGAAAACTTATGTGCAAAGCGTGTGACAGCCTGCCGAATGTCTCTCCCTCATTCCTTCCTCCGCCACCAACACCCTGTAGGACCTATTGCTTTTCCTCTCTGCAATTGTCGTTTAATGACAATTTGAAACTTTTTTTTCGTTGTTATTGTTGTTTTTGGGTTGGGTGTTTGTGTGTGTGTGTAAAGAAGAAAAAGTCTTTGCGTTTTTTTTTTTTTTAAAGATTTTTTTTATTTATGCGAAATTCCGGGTCATTCTCTTTACTTAGTAGGAGATGCCGGTGTTGCTCTTGATCCAGTCCAAGTAGCTGGTGACACGAGTGAAAGCAGCTGGGTAGCCCTTCTCGCAACCAGCAGAAGCACCGAAAGAGGTCAAACCGATTTGGAGAGAGTTGGAAGCCAAGACCAATGGGCCGCCGGAGTCACCGTTGCAGGTGGACTTGCCGTTGGGGGTGGCAACGCAGATGTTGGACGCAACAACAATGCTGGAACCGTAGGTAGAGGCGCAGACGGTGTTGGTAATAACATCAAGATCGACGTAGTTCAAGACGCTGGACACGCTGGAGGCAGAATCGCTGGGACGGCCCCATCCGGAGGCAATGGCGGTTTGACCGGCATAGGTGGAGTAAGAGCTGGCAATAGCTGGGATCTTGACAGCCTGGATCTTGGTGGTGTAGGTGACGGATGGGATCTTAATCAGGGAGATGTCGTTGCGCAGGTTGGCGCTGTTCCAGCCGGAGTGGATGATGATGTCAGAGCTAGAAACGGTGGCGGTAACCTCGGGGGAGGTACGAACGGTAGCACCCAAGTACACAGTCACGGACTGAACACTATACATAAAGAATAAAAGTGTGTGAGAGAGAGAGAGAGATCAGTTATATATATATGTTTATCCATTTCAGGGATTTCTTAATGTCACTTACCCATCGGTACAGTGAGCAGCAGTCAATACCCAGGTGTTACCGATGAGGGAACCACCGCACCAGGCAGAGGACAGAGCGCTCAATTTCAGGGATAGACCGACCTGGTAGGGGAACTGACCGACAGCGGCAGCACTTCCTCCAGTGATGCGACCCTCAATGCTATCCTGTTGGACAGGCATAACACGGCTGCGGTGCACCAACTGTGGTTCGGGGAAAGCCGAAGCGGCCACAGCCAAAGCCAGAATGATCAGGAATTTCATTTTGCTGAATATGTTGCTTGTTCTTCCGTCAAAGGAACTCAACTGGCCTTCTGTTGCACCCAAGGGCTCTTTTATACTAAAAAATATTGGCTCTTTCTTTCATCCATCTAGAATGATTAGATAGTTGAACTGCCTTTAGCTCACGTCATATTCAATAGAACAAAACATCATTTGCAACGCGCCTTGATTGTCTTATCTGATTTGCCTTGCAGATATGATTATGTTCCTATTCCTCCTCCAAATAGGCATGCGGTCTGCGAAATTACTTTTAGACCAACAAAAAAAAAAAACCAAAAGAAATAATCTAGTAACCCCTCTTATCAATTATCAAACATTATTTTTGATTCAGCTAGTGTGTTTTTTTTCCTATGTAAGGTTTTGTTGTTCTTACCCAGGGGAATTAAGTAATTAATTCGATTAGTGCGCGAAATCAAAATCGCTTACTTTGGAGTGTCTGAAGTGGCATTACATTGGCTTCTTCTTCAACATGTTTCCTTGTTGTCTCTCGTTTACCTGGAATCTATTAATTATCTTATCTCAAGTGCAAGAAGTTTGCGTTGTGAAGCTTTTAGTTCCGTTTCAAAATTGTTAAGGTCAAGAAAGGTCTAAATAATATAATAGAGAGAATGTCTTTGGTTAAAAAACTAAACTTTCGATGACGAAATTTATGTAATTTACTACAAACTTTTAGTTTATCCTATATGAATTGTATTTACGATTACATGTAGTTGTAGTTGGTCCCATCACAAAGCATCTTTAAGTATTTAAATTGAATCAATAAGTTGCTCTTATTCTAGTTTGTCTCTCTAATTTGAATCATGACTAAATTTAAGAACCATTGAGCAATGTATATCTTGAAATAAACAAGTGACTATAGCTGAAAAGCGAATGTCCATTGCACTCAAAACTAGTCTGAAATAATTAAATATTCTTGAAAAGTTTTGAAATTTGAGTCAAAAGATTTTTAAATATGCAGATCAGCAATCAAATAAATACAAATGATTTGATGATCAGCAATCCAAGCTGTACGAGAAAGTTATGAAAACTAATGGCCTATCCATTGAGTTAAGCCCAAAGTCAGATTTCTAAAGTCTTCAGTTTTTGGGATAAAGTAGTCCTATTCCCTTTCGATTCGACTCTAGACAATTTCCTTCCTTTTAAGTGACAATTTTTGTCTCAGTGTAGGCATGATTTGACATCTTGCACAATCTTATTGGTCTTAATTTGGCTTATTTTGTCCAGTCGTGTTGCAATTGAAAATGAAATCAGAGCTTCTTAATCAATCAAAGATAAAATTATGAAAATAACAAAGAGACAGAGCACGTTTTGTTGTTGTATTGTTTTTTGTAATTGTTGTTGCTGTTATCAACGTTCACCGCGTGATTTTGATGACGCGTTGCGGTCATTCGTTCGACGGGAGTAACTCAAGTGGTTTAAGTGACCACAAAACTGCGGTTAATGGCCAATTTGAAATGAATGAAATTTAAAGGCATACGATTAGGAGTCATAAAGCAAAACAATTTCACTTTGCTTAATACATTTATTTCTGTATAAAGTGTTGTAACCAATTTGAAAAGGTACTAACCCTAGTATAGACCGTCGGCGAGCCCACTTCACAGCCATCGGCATTGCCAAATGATATGATGCCTATTAAATAGTTTATATTCTGCCACTGTAATACCAGAGGACCACCTGAATCACCTTGACATGCTCCTTTAGCATTGCTGCCATCTGTGCAAAGATGTCTGCTGCGACTCACTAATCCCGGTAGATAATAGCATTCACATTTTTCCTGCTCCATAACCCTGACATCTGCATAATAAAGTAAACGGTTTCGTTGATGGAAGTGTGTGGAGTTTGCTCCGTCACTTAAACTGCCCCAACCTGAAACACTGACCGCTTGATTGACCAAAAATAATTGATCTTGCATGTAGTCATTGTCCAGCAAGGCGATGGTCTGCACCCTATTAGAGAGCTTAGCTTTCTTGGGTAAATGAATTACAGCCAAATCATTGTAACCACCGAAACCCAAGTAACCAGGATAGATTGTAAAGTCTTCTTGCGATATTAGAAATGTCTCTGTGGCATCTGTGGGATCAGCAAATCTTAGAGATCCCATGAACACTCGAACCCTTTTGGCATTCCATAGACAGTGAGCGGCTGTTAGAACAACATCTTGGGCTATCAATGAACCACCACATTGTAGAAGTTCACCTTTTGTACCCGCTGATTCTATGAGTAGACTCACTTGATAAGGAAACATTTCGGCTTCAGCCAAATTGCCGCCGGCAATGCGTGTCGTAATGCCCGTTTCCATTGTGTCATATTTCTCGCATTGGAGTCGCCACTGCTCGTAGTTGTGTTGCAACTGAAGTTCCTTCTCCTCCTCCTCCAGCTGATGATTCTGCTGCTCATGATCGTTGTATCCCGCTTGGTTTAGTGATGGTAGGATTAGTAAAACCCAAACCCATTGCAATAACAGTGACTTGTAATTTCTCATCTAGTATGTGTGTGTGTGTGTGTGTTTTTGTTGTCTGAGTGGACCCTTCAATGGTTGGAGTACTACTACTATGTCGACAGTCGACGGTTGTTTTGTTGTTGTTGTTTTTATAGTCTTTCCCGCACACATACATACACCACCGTCGACATTTTTAGGGGGGCACGTGTCTGGGTGGGTTTGGAGTCGGTCTCGGGGTCGGTTGGTTGGTCTGTTAATTGAATTTCCCATAGAAAACCATTGCAAATGAGTTGGGTTGAGCTTGAGTTTGGCATTCAATTTCCACAAGTTGATGTAATTGCCGCACGTTTTGGCGATTATGTAGCTTAGGCACCCGTCCCCCACCCGGTCCCCACCTATCCAACATCCAGCATCTCTTTAGTCATCATCACCATCTCCGACTCCATCTCTTCTATATATTGCATTTTCCTTTGGCGTTTACTTGCCTTTGGTTTTAATTGCCTGCCCAGGCCTTCAATTGCAACTCGTGGTCGGTCTCGGTCTTAGTCTCTCGAGGTCTTTTGCCAGTCATTGTTTATTGACTGCCTTTTATCAACTTGCCAGCTTCGGTTTATTTAATTTATAATGGCATATTTTTTTCCCCCCCGTCTCCCCCTCTCGCCGTTATTCATCGAACTTGTTGCGTCGAGGTCTAGACAATACTCATGATGGACATGGTCGACTTAGCCGATCTAATAAATTCTATTTACTTAATTACAGCACAAATAGTTATAATTAAAGACTTTTTAATGTCTACCCATTTTGTATTTATATGGCTTGCAGAAGGGACTCAAACCCAGCAAGAAGTTCCAATTAAATAAGATTCGTATTCACTACTATCTTCATTTCCCAACTATTTAGAGATAGAAGAGAAATGTGTCATCTAAATCACAATCATTTTGGCTATTCCATCAATTTAGTTGTAGAATAGTTTCAAGTATCATTGATTCAATATACATATATTTGCCACACGTAGCACTTAATTATATATTAGAAGCAATCTTATCCTAAATATAAAAAAAGTGGGCGCTACTATCAACTATAGAATTGGAAATTGATTGATCGTGCGCTGTTTGTGTCTGTTTTTTCTGAAATGAACAATAAGTTTAAAAATTTTCTCAACCAATAGAGATAGAGATAACTCTATTTATATATTTGTTTGTCGAATGATTTCATTGTACGATTTTAGTCTCTTCTTTTGTGTTTCCAAGCACTAAATGGGATAAATTAAAGAATGCCTACGAATAATGAGGTGATTGCTGTCAACTCCTTAGCCTTTGATTGTTCTTTAGATTATGTGTCCACCAATAAAACTAGTCATAAGCTTATTAGCCAGCCCTCGTTTGGGTCTAAAATTAAGTATCGTACCACTAATTTAACCATGACAAGTATATATCTGCTACAACCAGATGCGAAGAAATTCCTTGAATCTCTGAAAATTAGAAGCCTACCAGATTCATTTCACTTACAGAAGGAGAAATTCAATAATTTGTCTATTTTTATAGTTTGTCATAAGAAAGTATCAGCATATTTCCTCAATTTCCTATCTAAAAGTCAAGTATCCCTATTTGGGAATTTTACTTTTTTCCTTTGAACTTTTCCACAATGTTGAGCAATTTTTATACCATACACCCATAGGGTGAAATGGTATATTAAAGTCGCCAAAATGTATGTAACAGGCAGAAGGAAGCTTCTCCGACCCTATAAAGTATATATATTCTTGATCAGGATCAACAGCCGAGTCGATCTAGCCATGTCCGTCTGTCCGTCCGTCCGTCCGTCCGTCCGTCCGTCCGTCCGTCCGTCCGTCCGTCCGTCCGTCCGTCTGTATGAACACGCAGATCTCGGAGACTATAAGAGCTAGAGCCACCAAATTTGGTATGTATACTCGTGTAGTATGCACATGTTCAGCATTAATTGGAATTTCGGCCACGCCCCCTTACGCCCCCAGGAATCACATAAAACTGTTTTTCTTAAAAAGTATGACAGCTAGAGACATCAAATTTAGTTTGTATACCCGATTAGTTAGTGCGCAGAAATTAACTGTTCAAACTTTTTGCCACGCCCCCTTACGCCCCCAGGAATCACACAAAACTGTTTTTCTTAAAAAGTATAATAGCTAGAGACATCAAATTTGGTTTATATGCTCGGTTAGTTAGCGCGCAGAAACTAATTGTTTAAACTTTTTGCCACGCCCTCTTCCGCCCCCGGAATTTACATAAAAGTGATTTCCTTAAAAACTATGATAGCTACCGACATCAAATTTAGTATGTAGACTAGCTTAATAGACGCGCAGATATTGGCTATTTAAACATTTTGCCACGCCCACTTCCGCCCCCGTAAATTAAACAAAACTGATTTTATCAAAAACTAACAAAGCTAAAGTCACCAAATTTAGTATGTATACTGGCATAGTATGCGCAGAGAATTTAGATATTTTCACATTTTGCCACGCCCACTTCCGCCTCCATAATTAAGAAAAAACCGATTTCCTCCTGTAGTTTTTTGACTATCGCATTCAAATTCGGCACAATTAATTAACAATTAATCTTATCTACCAAACTATCAAATTTTATTGAAATCGGACTAGAAACATGTAAAATATGCGTATGAACGTATTTTACTACGCGGTCCACAAGGCCAGAATCGGACGTTGGCTAGTAGCGGCGCTAGAGTGCTCGTGTGTTTGTAGAGTGAGCGAGATAGCACATAGTATAAGACATGTAAAAACAATTTAATAGACATACATTTGGTCTTCGAAATTTGAAATATTTGTTTCACCAGGTGTATGGTATACCCAAGTCGACGAGTCGACTTACTTGCTTCATTTTTTTCTTCTTATTTTTCGGTTAGCTGTTCGTCCATTTTTATTAGATTTCATTTGTTTGCGTGACTCAGACTTCTTTCTGTTTGCTGTTTTTGTTGTTGTTGTTGTCGATGCTCCAGCCACTTGAAGTCGTCTATCCGCCTGTGTTTTTATGTTTATGCGGAAATCTGCAGAAATTGTGTCAATATCAATAAAATTAGATTAGTATCGACGACGAAGTCGACGATGACGAGGAAGAGGACGACGACGAAGCAAAAAGGCAACAAATAAGGGCCCAAAATCTTCCTTCACATTACGGGTCTCTCTTTGCCCCCCAATGCGCCTTTTTTTTTTTTTTTACCAATTTCATACGTATGAGCGTTTGTGTGTGTGTGTGACAGCACTTCCTCTAGGGAAGGACAACACAGAACGTTTGTTGTGTATGTGTGTGTTGTGTGACAAATGTTTAAAAGACCCTGAAAATGGTAGCATTATTTGAAGTTGTCCCATTCCTCCCCCTCCTCATCGACCAAAAGAAGAAAAAAAAAAGCTGGGAAACACTTAATCCCAGTTAATTTTCTTAATGGAAAAGTTTTCACGTTACACTTTACACGTTTTGTTGGCCGTTTTCTTCTTTTTCGCCTTTATTTTTTGTTCTCTTCATTGTGATACCCTTGCAAAAAATATAATCAAATAGGTCAGATGTTTGTAATGCAAAAGAGAAATTGCTTTAGATATAAATTCTCGATCAGCATGAAAAGTTGTTTGGGTAAATCGAATATCCAACAATGCCTGGAACTTGGGCTACCATTGAATGTTAATATTTTGGAGTTGGTCGTAATCGTAACGCTATAATATATTAAAGCCAAACCAACGATAGGTTAAGAAGTTTTGCCTTTAGACCCGAACTACTAAAAATATGAAGAAGCAGAAGCGTTCATGTATGCTGTTTTTTTAAGGGTATATAAAGTTCGTTATAGTCGGAATGATTTTTATTTTATATATTTTCTTTTTTTGGGGTCACCAGCTTAGATAATTTTCATAATGCTTAAATTAGAAAAGTTTTTACTTACTTGATGTGCCAATGGGCTTTAAATTTTTCTCTTGGTATTGATTTCGCATTGAAAGGGCGGTGGTAAAGAGAAAGCTGTGAGGAGAGGGGACACTTATCATCGTATGGTTTACAAAGCATTCGACTCCATTTCTCTCTTTTTGTTGGACATAATCTTTTATATAAACACAAACGTGAAATGTGGGAACTAAGAAAAACATTTACACAATTGACAGGATGAAGGACGAACGTACAAACGAAGAAGCACACGGATCCAACCCGTCCCGATAGCCACAGCTTCATCCATCCATCCATCCACCCACCCAACCACCAATACCAAAGTGACGAATGATTGAGTGCACTTGAATGTGTTTGCCTCCACCTTTACCTCCACTTCCATTTTTTTTTTTCACTTAAAATGTGCGATTTCAATCACTAAAAGCAAAAGGTACATCACTTTGAGACAGAAGCAGGGCCAAAAAGTGGGATGGTAGGTGGGTAGGGACCGGGTTGGTAGGGTAAATCGAATCAACTCATGGCTGACTGATGGCAACCACAAGGTAAAAGCAATCGAACAGCAAAAAGACAAGGAAGTTGGCAATTGTGAAAAAATGAATATGGCTATACCTTTACTATATAGGTTCTATATATACATACATACATACATATAGATAAATATATGTATGTAGCAGTAGTTAGTTGTTGCTGCTGGAGGTCCCCGATGATGATGACGAGAACGACGACGACGACGACTCGCCACTTAACAAATCCCAAGTTGTCGTTGCATGACACGTGACTGGAATTTTCGTTTCGTTTCGTTTCGTTTGGCATCCCCTGAAACATCACAATACACAACAAAAAAAAAAAAAAAAAAAAGGAAAAGAAGTAGGAAAAAACAATAGCTTTGCTTTGGCCTGTTGGAATTTGAGTTTTCCCTTTTTTCACATTTTCCTTTCGCGTCTCTCCCTCCTCTCTTTGCTGTTGCTGCTACTTTATGGCTAGCCGGGAAAACGCTTTCACGCACGCTTTCGCCTTGCCATTGCCTTCGCCTTGGCGACCTGCCGCGCTTAATTTCCGCTTGTAATGGACGCACGATAAATCTTGGCAAGCATTTCCTGGACGGCCACCTAGCCAATTCAGCTCGTCCACCCGCACGGCACCTTATCCAACGGCTTTTCTTGCGTTTCCTCTGCAATCTCAAATAGCACAAAAAAGCGAAAAGAGCTGCACGCAATGGGCATACCTCTTTTGTTTCTTTGTTTTTGGAGTTTATTTCAATGTAATGCAATATGTATACACTGGGAAAAGAAAAAGTGTATTGGGAATCGGGGGTATGGGAAACCTTTCCATGATAACGATTCTTTTTATTGTTTTTTAAATTTTTGGCAGAACGTAAGTTTAAAATGAATATTTTTAATACATTAATACGACAAAGTTTTCGTTATAAGAATTCAATTTTAAGCTTGCGACTATTTGTAGCTTATCTTTCAGTTAAAGATATTAGTTGTTATTTATGTACATCTGTATTTATGTATGTATGTAACCCAACTCTTTCTCTCTTCCTCTCTGTCTCATTTTCTCTCTCTTGCCATATTTGTTTTTGTCTCTATCTCTTTCACACTCGATATCTTCCCTAGGCCATAATTTAAAATTGCAAATCCTTTTAACTTTGTGCGGAAACCGCAATGTGCCAATTGCCATGACCATTTTTATTGTCGCCCCTCGTTAGTCAAAGAGCCAAAGCGTTCACATTCTCAAACCCGACCAGAACAACTAACTATTGGCCATATCCTAGTAGTCGACCTAGCCACCTCCTTCCCACGTCTAAATGTATATGTATGTACATATGTGTGTACTATGTATCTGGTGCCGTTTTGTGGCAGTGCGTGTCGCTTTAAGCCGGCGATAAGGTGAGCACATTCGAACCAAACCAAACCAAAGCAAAAGCAAATCCCCCCCTATTCAGCCCAGCCAGTCAGCCAGAGCCCGAGTCAGAGTCAGAGCCCGAGCCCCTCTATATATTTCACCTATATCTTCATTCTGCTCCTACATCTGGCTGGGCTGCTACGTGCCGCCTTTCTTTGTAGCTGGCGATAAATTGCTATTGGTTTGCAGTTGGGCCAAAAGGTAAAGCTGTTAATTTATTAGCCAAAGCGGCAAACAAAACGAAAGCGTAACATAAATAAGCAAAGAGGAAGAGGTATGTGTCTGTGTGTGTGTGTGTGTGTGTGTGTATAGAGCAGGATGAAGTGTGTTAAACATTCAATGAATGTTTCTCTTACTTACTTTCCAAATGGCTTTAATGTCCTGTCTAAATTTCAACAAAACTCTCACACTAAGCTTCTTCAGGGCCCAAAAAAAGAAAATAATAATAATAACACACATACACACATGCAAACAATGGGACAATGGAACAATGGGGTTGAGGGAAGAGATAGAGAGGACAGGGGACACATCGCAACGCATATTCAATAATGTCGCTTTCAACTTTTATGCAAAAATCTGCATAGACATAGGATATAGGTGGCGGGCAAAAGAGTGAGCAAGAGGGGGTGACAAAGAGAGTGCAGAAAGAGACAAGGGAGCGGGGGGCATGCCGATGGCACATTCATGCAATTTTACAATGTTACCAAAGCCATTTGGACTAAAGTTCTCTTCTTGGCTCAGCTTCTCCTTTTCTGCTCCACGCCCCACGTCCTTTGCATGTGTGTGAACAATAGAAAAACGAATTAAACAAAAAGCCAGCCAGCTGGCAGATGGAGAGAGAGGGAAACGGAGTGTGTGTGTGTGTGTGTGTGTAAGGCAGCTGCAACAATCGCAGCAACAGCAACAAAAATTCTATGTATGTACATTTGTGGGCTAAGAACACAGGCAGAGGGAGAGAGAGACACACATAGTGGGAAAGAGATTCTGGGCTATTGCCACTGTTGCTTTAGCTGGCTTTTGTTTGCCTCACCACCTCTGAGCCAGTTTCATCTGTTACTCTTTCTCCAGCTCCTGCTCCTGATCCTGCCCCATTCTTTCCTTCCCACCCATTTCTCATTCATGATGTTGATGGCATAGCTTTTGCTTTTGCCGTTTTTGTTGCTCTTGTTCTGGTATTTTCTGTTGCATTAGCCCAACTGTATGTAGTGCATTAATGTTGCATACTTTTTTAGCATGTTAGCATTATAGCCATAGAGAGACAGCCATAATAAAAGAGAACAAAAACCAAGGCACAATAAAAATGCCACCAAGAAGATTTTCATCTGATATATATCATCTTTGACCATATTCTAGCATTTTATAACCTTATCAGTCTAATTTAAGGGTGGATTGTCTTAACACAAAATTATTTCTAAAGTAAATTAAAGTAAATTTTAAATTTGATTTCAAAATTAAAAACATTGCAATAAAATTCAGTTATAAGAATTGAAAAATTTAAAAGTCAGCAAAAATTATTGAAATATCGAGCAACAATTTATATAGATTATCTTTGCGATTAGAAAACGGTTTAGTAAAATATTTTACAAACTAATAAAAAATAAAGAAAAAACATAAACTGAGATACTGGGTACAGATTGCAAATAGGTTTTGGGACATTCTCATGTCTGCATGTGTGTGTGTGTGTGTGACAATGAAACTGCGGAGCTTTGTATTTAGAATTTCCTTTTTATTATACTAAAACTTTTTGTTAAACTTCTTTTCTTGTACTTAAAAGACCACACACAGATCTGCTTAAAAATTCAGCATTTCTAAGGACATAAAAATTGTAAAGTTTCTTAACAAAAAAAAAAAAAAAAAAAAAAAAAAGGATAAAGAACAAGCAAGAGGTTGGAGAACAGAAGAAGATGAAGAAAAAGACTGCACATTGACATTAAGGCGACAATTGCCAACTGCTGGCCGAGACATACTCGTAGAAGTTGTCATTAAAACTACAAAACACAATGGCGAGACGAGTAAAAGTCTAGGGAAAAACAATAAAAAACCAAAAAAAAAAAAAAAAAATGAAATAGGAAAAGTAGAAAACGTAGCGCCAACAGCAGCCAAGTTTTTCATGTAAAGAAGAGAAAAAAATCATTTACTTTTCTCCAGTTTTGGCGAGTTTTTATGCAAAAATGAAACTTTGAGAGATTAAAGCGGCAGAGAGATTGGTCGAGATGAAGAGTTACCTTAAAGCTGGGCCCAAATTGTCGATGCTCATCTTTCTCCTCTGGTCCCTGATGATTGGAACAATTTCGTCTCCCAGTTGGCATACTCAATTACACAGAACTGCAGTCATGCAGGATATGCCAGGCAGGACACCTCATTAATTTGCCCAACGCTGCGGCAATAACAATAACAGGCCATTTTGGCTATTTGGCTCATTGACTGTCTGATTTTATGGCACAAACTCTAACTGGCAAACTGCAGCAGTAGCATTCAGATTCCTATTCCCGTCAACCACCCCCAGCGAATTGTTGCAGTAAAATCAACAACAACATCAACATTGACCCAAGAGCAGCTTGTGGTTACTTGGCCACCAACCTCATCCTCATTGCTATCGCCATGGCCACCTCCATGCTCTTCATCCTTCTCATCATCATCTCGTGGCTCATGCGGCTGTTGCCAAATATGTTTTTGTGTGGCATTTTTGGCCAATTGGCAGAGTTTTGGCCAATGGTTCCCCTAGGCCAATTGAATGCACCAGACGTCGACATCGACATCGGTAACGGCATCAATGGTGGAACGTTAAACGAACGTGAGTACGGTCCGTGATTATGCCATAATGTTTACCATAACCAAACTGAGAATCGGTTTACTTGTTTGCCTAACCCAAATTGTATGCTATTGACCAGGAGAAAGAGAAACAGACCAGCAAGTGAGAGAGGAAGAGGGGAAAGAAATTCAAATTCAAACATATATTTCAAGTGATATGGCACTTGAAACTTATTTTTTCTCTCTTTTTGCAAAACACTTTATGCCACACAGCTGCCTCAAAGCAGTTCGATCAACTATATGGACGAGGACGTTAACAACAACAACAACAGCAACAACGACGACGACGAAGCGACTATATGGCATAAGTACCTGAAAGGACCTCCTCACCCAAATAAAAAGGGGCGCCCGGAAACAAATGAGTAGAAAAACAAACAAACAAACGAACAAATAAATGGAAAAATATAAAAAAGAAATGCACCAGAAGCAGCAGCAGCAGAAACAGAGGCAAACGATTTGTCAACCCCCTTTCTCCGTTTCTCCATTCAGCCCAATGGGGTGAAGGGTTTCCTTTGCTTCAGTTGGCGCCTTAAAGCTTTCATTTAACTGTTAGAACTTTAATAGAAGTGATACTAAGTTTACTTAAATCCGTGATTAATCAGGTAACCTTTTCTTTAGCCACCGTTGAGAATCCTCCTTGTCCTTGTCGTCGTCGAGAAGTCATTGCCCTGAGTGTGGTTGACAGCTGCAGTTCCATTTATGACAGAGAAATTGTTAAGTACACGCATTTACCTTCTAGTCATAAAACACTTATTGCTCATACGCCATGTGTTGCCGAAAAATGAAAAGAAATGGCAACTTTTCAAGACATTCCACAAACATTTTTAATTAGCCTAATGAAAAAACTTTACAAATGTAAAGAGCAGCACAAAAGAGAAGCCATCATCATCTTAATGATCATCATCATCATCATAATCTTCCTACAAAATGAAGGCAATAATTTTTTGTCGTCGAGAGAACAAAGAAATAAATTGAAATCGGAAGCAACTGAAGGGAGTGGGGAGTGGGTAGGGGGTCTGGATGAGTGGTGGGCGCTGGGTATTGGTGGGGATGACAGAAAGCAAAGAACATTGGCAAATAATACAAATATGATGGAAAACGACGACGTGAACAAGAAGAACAAGGATGTTGCCGATGCACTTGAGAGGGAGCACAAATACCGAATATTTTCTGTTCAGCGATTATTTTCCTTCTCAGCATCGTTTTTTTTTTTTTTTTTTTGTTTTATTTGCCTTTGTCTATGATGAGAGAGTGGCCCTCTCATTATGGGCGTGTTCAATTAAAAAGTTTTCAATGGGCATAAACCTCTTAGGTCTTATTTCTCCCTCAACTTTTACTTTTCTCCCTCATTTTTCTTCAACATTAATTTCAATTCTGCAATCTTCCTTCCTTCAATGATGATTCGTAATTGATTTTCAACATTTGTTGTTTACGTTTCGGCCACTTTTGGCTTATTAAATATTTAATAGAAAAATATTCTACACAAATATGTCTTAAGCATGGAATTGAAGACCCATTTACCTACTACTTGTAATTTTGGAGACTGTCCGCTCCATTCAAGCTGATCAAAAAAGGACATTTTCTTTCATTAACCTTCTTTAATTTGGGTAACCCTTTGAATTTAATTTGGTCTGTAATGTATTGCATTAGTATACGATTAGAACTGTGAATTGTTGGGACATTTCATATGAAATGAGGCAGAAGCCGGGTATTCCTATTTGATTACAGGGTAGCTATAATTGTCAAAAGAACAACAAAAAGCAGAAGACATAAAACCGAGGGGCAAGGAATTTTCTCAAATTGACAAGGAAAACTTTTCTTTTTTTTTTTTTTTTTTTTTGGCCATGAATGTTTTAGCTGACTGACAGAGAGAGAGACCAAAGCGGGGATATGGCATTGCCATCCCCGCCCCGGGTCGAAATAATGCTGTGATGCTGGAAAAGCGACATTTTTACCCCGAGTTGATTTTCATATGATTTAAATGTGCGAGTATTTCATTTACGCACGTTTTCATGTGTAGCCAGGCCAATAATTGCCCAGAAAAACAGCAGCGGAAATAAAAAGGAAAAAAGGGGCGGGAAAAAGGCCAAAAGAGCCAACGCTTTGACGCCTTTGGCTAGGAAAAGTTTTTCAGTAACAAAAACAAGAGGAAAACTCGTATCTGCAATTAAAAAAAGGATTACCTAGACTAGACCAGAACTTTGATTTTTCCTCGAGACTTTTCTTTGTGCTTTTTTCCTTGTTTTCTCAGTCTCTATCTCTGTCTCTCTCTCTCTCTTTCTCTATCTATCTCTCATTGTCTCTTTGGGGTTTCCTTCTGTGTGCCATTCGATTAAAAGTTTTAGCAAATTAAAATTGTATAATTATGCTGATTAGGCGGCTAAAGTAAATTCCACACCGATCCGTCCCTCTCGTCCTTTCTTACTCTGTGTGTGTCTCTTTCTTTCATTCTTCTCTTCGTGTGGACTTAAAGTTTAAAGTTAAAATAATCAATGAATACCAAATTTACTTTCTTATTTTGCAATCAATGAACCTGTGAGCAAACCGACAAATTGAGCAATCAATTTCAAATCTTAACTTTATGTCCCTTTTTCTTCTATCAAATTTTCAAACCTAGAATATAGTTTTTGGACATATTTTTGTCCCCCTTTTGACTTCTTAATGATTCCATAACGATATGATGAAAAGGTTTTCTTTCAATACTCTGAACGGATGAAGTTGGTCCTGCCTCTGGGTTCATTTCATGTGGGTTATTTTTTATTTTAAAGCCTTAAAAACTGTGTCGCTATTTTCTCCGTTCACTATAATTAACGTGTGAAAATTTATTTGATTGTGCAGCTGCCGCAGCCTTTGCACATTTGCATAATGAGCCCATGAGAAAATTGATTATTATTACTCGTTAGTCCCATATTATTATTATGATTTACCATTACCTCCCCAATACACTCAAACGCACACACAGACAGAGACAGAGACACGCATCGTGCTCTTGCTTTTTTTTTTATATAAATTAAACAACTTTATTTACTCAATTATGTTTACGGTGAGTGAGTGAATTATTTACATATTCTTTGCTTTTGTTTTTGGTTTTTGTGTTTTTTTTTTTTGTTTTCTTTTTTTTTATTTTTTTATTAGGTTTTATTTGCTTAAATTTAAAAAATTGTTTGCAGTTTATGTATATGTAGATCATAATAATATTATTCACTTTAATGCTTAACAATTGAAGCGGCAACAACATTTAACATAGATTTTTCTTTAATTTTGCTTATTTATTTAATTAGATATATCGAATTTTTTATACTTATGAAAATGTTTGCTTTACTCAAGGTTTTGCAGTTTGAAAATGTGTGCTAAGAGTCAGGCAATTGCAAACTATACGACTTGTTTCGGTTCGTATGGGTAACCCGTTCCAATGCACTGCTAAGAATATTTCACATTTAAAATTAATTCTTTGTTTTCTGATTTAATAGAATTTAGTTTGAAGAAAAGCAATTGTTGGTGGATGTCTTTGTTGTTTTCTTGTATTCGATGATAATGTCGAAATGTTGCTTTACATAATCTGCTGATTCAGTTTTGTTCGGACATTTCAGACGAATCGAAATTCAGTGAGAGAAATCTACTGAAATCCCTTCATTTATGGCATAACCCAAGTAACTTGATTAGAAATGGGCAAACTAATCTATCTGATATTCCAACGACACGAAACGCTCTTTTTTCACAAACTCTGATAGAATCTGCTTACCTTTTTCATAACTCCATCTATATCTATATATTTTTTGACTTTCTTCCTCTTTGTCTTTAGCTTTCATGTTCTGAAAGTAAAAAAAAAATGATATCAACTAAACTAAACTATAAATACTTTCACCATTTATCAGCTAGGCGTTTCATTTGCAGTGTGTGTGTGTTTGTTTTTTCTTTCTTTTTGTTCTATTTTTGAGAGAGTATCACAATTTTATTTTGTTTTACATATACATAGTTAGAGTAAATATTTGAAGCAAAATTATTTCGCTTTTTTTTTTTTTTTTTTTTTGGTTTGCAATTTTGTGCTACAAGTTTAATACATATTACTGTGGTTGCTGCTGTTGCTGTTCAGTTTCCAGATTCTTAGCTCTTAGATATTTCAAAAGCATTTGCAGTGAATCGTAGGTATCAAAGTCATCTAAATTACGGCGCGACGAGGACATATTGGTGGGACGTGGCATGGCCAAAGGGACGGGCAATAGTTCGGGCATAACCGAATGGTGAGTGATCAACGCCTTCAAACTGGAGAATTCCTTGCGAAAACCCTACAAAAATTGTTTACAATCTAAGTTAATAAACTGGCCAGAGGTAGCATTCCTCTCGCTCTCTCTCTATCTCACCTTAATTTTATAGCCTCGTGGGGAACGTAATATGATATAGTTGGCTATCTTGGGTCCTGGTGGTGAGGGTACACGTAAGGTCAGAGCATAACATCCCGGCTTGGAGCTACTCTTTCGTACTAGAAATGCTCCGGGACTTTTGCTTTGCAACACTTCGATGGCAATGTCTCGCGATATGCCAGCCTGATACCAACAGGCATCCTTAAGATCAGCTTCCTCTTCCTCATCGGTTGCCGTATTGCAATGAGTATTGGCTAAGCTGTTGCTACGCTGAGCGGTGGCTCCTGTTCCCGATGCTAAAGCATTATTTATTCTCAAGCGATTGGCAAAAATTTTGGGACTTGAATTGGCTGCAAACATAATGAGCCAATAGTGGTAAAAACAATTTAAGAATTAAAATAGTTAGGCACGGGTTTACCATTATGGTAATCAGCTATGTATAAAGTTAGTTTCACTCGTCGAGGTCACCAATTAGAACTTACCGCTACTAGTCTCTCGGAGATAACGTTTCTTAAGATTGAATTCATTATTATCATTCAAATTGACATTGTCCAGCATGGGAATGGCTGTCAAGGACTGGCGACATGAATCACCAAATTTGCTATCAATATAGGAGTCCTCATTGATATAACCGTTCGAGTACATGGGATGGCTTTCCTCGTTCTTCAACTGCAGCAATGCAGCGCTTAAGGGCATTACATTGGCCACCAATGGGCGTGACTCCTCGTTGTGACGTAGTAGACCCATGGTTAGACGTTTGACCTGTGAATAGACAGATAAAAGAGAGAAGACTTTAAAGTTATAGCCGCCTGAATCCCAACTCAAAAAGAACGGCAACGAAAAAAAAGGATAACTGAGGCGTTCAAGTGGCAAGAAAATTAACTACAATTTAAACACCTTGTAAGCCGACTAGGATCAGCAACATCCTTGAATATGGGCGTGGGCGTGGGGCGTGCCCGGCAGCCACAGACGAAGCAAAAAAAGAATTTATTACTAAAAACCGCAACGAGACAAAAAAGAAAAAAAAATTAAAAAGGGAAAAAAAAAACGGTAGACCGAAAAAGTGGAAAAAATTTAGCTGACAAAAAGAGCAACTGAAACTTTTTTTCGGCCTGCACACTTAAACAGGAAGCGGATGCTTGGACTAGGAATTACTAGAGACATGGAGAGCAGGCAATGCTGCTACAGCAAAGATGGAGGCGCTGATGGAGGCGGCAGAAGAGCAGCGCAAAGTGCACAAAAGAAGAGGCTGGCGCATAAATTCGTGGCAGACTCACATTGCAACCGAGAAGCACGCGGCGAATTTCTAAAAATGTTGCATAGCCAAAATGGCCAGGCGTCGGATGCGGCGGAAGTGGCGTGCTAAGCGGAAATGTGCCGCAGGACCAAGGACCAACTACAGACAAAATGGCAAAGAGAGAGTAAAAAAAAAAAAAAAAAAAAACAGAAAACTAAGTAGAACAAGCGAGCACATTGCCCAGGCATGAGAAATCGACTAGGAAAATTACCATTACATGAAAAATGTAATAGAAAATGTCAACTGCGGATCCATATATTCATAGGCTTCTCTTTAACTGAGAGCATTCCCTATTGGGTGCAATATTACTTCTGGATAACCAATTAAACATCTTTTCTCTATGAGAATACGCTTCGATGGAACGAGCATACCCTGCATTTGATGTATACTCTTTGAGCGGTATCAAAAGGCAGTAATGGCGATAATTCAGATGCACTTGTGCGCGCATGTTAAGATCGTGTTTCCCTTTGCCTCGTTTTTCGGGGTCAGTGGCTTTGAAAAAGTCTGGCCCAGCTCTGGTACAATGGATGTCTAGCTGAAAGTAGACTACAGTCTAGCTTTCCCTAACCTAAACCGTCATTCGTCCTTAGTCCCCCGTCCTCCGTCCGCCATCCGCCGTTTCTCGTCCTTGTTGTGTTTGCCTGTGGCTATACTATGTTCAACGCCTTACCATCACCACCAACACCCCATCATCCCATCATCCCATCACCTCACTTCACCTCACCTCAGCGCCCTTGCTCTCTTTTGGCATAATTTAAGGCGACATTGACAATGAGAATGGCGGTAAAGGCAGCAGCAGCAGCAGCAGCGGCAGCGGCAGCTTTTCTACCTGACTAAAAAAGAGAGCGTAGAAAGCTGTTAGGAAAGCGGAGCGAAGGCGAAGAGCCTGCTGACAGCAATTGTTTGCCCGTTTTGCTGCATAATTTAAAAAGAACGCTGCATACTTTTAGGCTGCTTACAGCAGCAGGAACATTGTTTGCATATTTCACGGCGCATTGCACAGAGATTTGTACTACAGGCTTTCGTTTTTCTTTTTTTGGTTTAGGGTGGTTTGCCCGAAGAGTGTGGCGGAGTTCATTTCTTTTGTATTTGTTATGTGTTGTGTTGTTGTGTGTGTGTGTTCTGTTGGTTTTGGAAAGGAAAGGAAATGAGGCATGATTAAGGTTTCTCAGTGCTTTGTGGCGAATTTTTTGGAGGCGGAACTTCTCTTGTGGCCTCGCCTTCTATTGTGATGTTTAGCATTACTCTCCTTTATTTGTTGTTTTTTTTTTTTCTGCTATAATTCAAATCTGCTGCCATGTACTAATTGCCTTGTTCTTCGTCCTTGTTTTACGTTTTTAATGAACTACTTGGCCAGTTGGACATTATTACCAGATGTTGCCAGTGGTGGGGAAGGGGATAGGGGGGGATAGGAGAAATATGAGTTGTAGAATGAGTGCAGGAGCACGAATGGCCAAAAGGCCGGACTGGATCCTACGTGCTTAGCAAAAATATCAACAAAATGCTCAACATTTATGCAAATTTAATAAACTGGCACGCTTAAGGGGAGGCCCATACACACACAAACCCAAAAAACCTCAAACCAAAAGGCTGAGGCATAAGTCAAATAAGTTTAAATCAAACATGCAAACATGCTGTACTTTATGGATGTGAGCGTGAGTCCCTTCGAAGTCGATGTAACAAATTTTTATGTCATCTCCCAAAAACTGTCTCAGAATTAAAAAGAAATGAATGAACTATAACTTTTTAAGTTCTACACCTTTGAAAATGTGAAAGCTTTCTTCAAGGTGAAAGTGCACTAATCTAAAGAATATTTGGTGACCCCGACGTTCATTGATGGTTATAAACGTTTGGGTAATCAAATAACTAAGAAGGTTTTATATATCTCAGTCAATACTCAAAACGATGACTACAGTCTTTTAATAGTTTAGTAATTTGCACATCTGGAATCTTATGAAATATTTGGTGACCCCGACGATTTACGAATTTAAGCCAATATTGTTATTAATTCAACACCGTTGGCAAGCGTGTGGAATCACGATGTCATCCCTAGTGTGTATAGCATATAATTTATGGCATTTTGTAGCCGGAAAACATTTTGCATATGTATATACATATATATATATATACATGTGTGTATAAATTTTGTACTCATGTCATATCATGGATACACTGGTTGAAGTAGGCGTGACGCATCTCCGGCCACATACAGCCACACCCACTCAAATACACACACACCCATATAGCCCATACCCTACACAGACATCATATGGCTGAACTGTCGCTCAATGTCAGGATGAGAAGGATATATCCTTTGCCACGTTGCCAGTTGCAGTTGCTAAACAAACATTTAGCGGGGCAACCAGTCAACAGTTTCAGTCGATGCATCAACGCCAGAACCAGAGAACAGAGCCAGAGCCCAAACTGGAACCCAGACCCTGTACTGTAGAGTCGAGCCAAGAATCGAGTGATTTCCGGGCAGTCGAAAGAGCGAGTGGGGCAAGTGAGGTAGATTCTTGTTATGCGGGCGACGTACCAAAAACTGCATAATGTGGCATCACATTTGTCTTTTGACTCTAGCTTCTCGTTTTTGGCTCTTTGCTCTGCTCTCTTCTTGGTCGCATGTGCTCGATGCCGCCGCTGCTTCTGCTTTATTTTGCTTATCTGAAATTGAATCAGTCAACCAAGCAGACGATGACGACGATGTTGCCTCTGGGCCACAATTAGAGGGAAGTAGGATACCCTGCCGCCTGCCGTCACCTTCCACCTTCTCTTCACCATCATCATCAACATCATCGTGGTGGTTCTTCTGCCTGCTGCTGCCTATCAAAAAATTAATTTGCTTATCGCCCTCTGCAACCGGCAAGAGAATGATGTTATTGACAGCCAGAGGGGCGGCCATAGGGTGCAAAGGCATGGCGGCGGGGCGACACAGACAGGCCCCGAAACAACATACAATATTGAAAAACTATGCAAAACGACAAAACAAAGAACCAGAAGGAGGGCAGAAATCCTGATGGAATGAGGGAAAGGATAAGCTTCTCCTCTTACTTTTGTTTTTTGTTGCTCATCGTGCCAGGCTGCCGCCTGCGTGTTATGTTTATAGCAAAAATTGATTTATTGACAAAACAAGGGCATATGAACAAAATTCATGCCACAAAACCCCAATGCCAATCCCACCCAGCCCTCTATGTGACCCCATCACCATTTCCAATATCAATACGAAAACGAAAGCTTTTCAACCCTTTCTGTTTTTTTTTTTTTTGCTCGTTCGGTTTTTGTTTTTTTGTCAGCATATTGCTGCATGTCCTTGGCAAGCCTGACAAATATTTATGGTTTGCCATTAGATGCCGAAACTGATTGCTTTTTCGCTTTCGATTGTGACCCCTTTCCCACATTCCATGTTATCCAGAGAGAGAGAGAGAGAGAAGAGACACACACACTGAGAAGTGAGAGCATTCAATTTCTCAAAGTGTTTTACGTTTTTTCTTGATGTGTTTTCTTGCCTTTCTTATTCTTCTTCGTGCAACACGGTGGATTCGATCGTAACCTTGATTCAAAGTGTGTATGCCTGTGTGTGTGTGTGTGTGTGGGTGTGTGTATACAATATCCTTCCTACCGTTACCACACATGCATGCATATATCCCATTTGGAGGCCCATTAGTTCACAAAAACGTAATCATCATAATGCTGCTTGCTGCATGAAGACTTCGTGTCGGTGTCGGAATCGGAGTCACAGTCGCATTGCACTCATAAATAAGAGACACACAAATACCTACACTGACAGAAAAATGTTCCAAACCCGAATTTCATCAAGGATCATCATCTTTTCTGAGCTCTAATTTGACCATTTCTTAGCCGATTTGTTAATTTCCATTTTACTAATATTTAGCATAAAAGAGACTTGACTGGTGGATCAGTGTTTCAGGGTGGTTCCCGATGGTCCATATTTTTTGGTCAGTGTACGAATGGGAAATATAACGGATTCGCAGCAACGTCGTGGCTCAGAAGTCTTAACTTCAACTCATATGAATAAACTTTGCACGTACTTATCGCATAGACTATATGCTCGACTGAGCACAGCTGCCAGTCCCTCTCTCTCTCTCTCCCATTCTCTTTCTCTCTCACATTTTCTCTATGGACGATGTATTGTATGTATGAATATTTAAGGCGTCAAAATTTATGAAAACAACGTGCCTTCAGCCTCAACTCAAGTGAACTGAACTCGGTTTCTTCTACGATGAAAATGGAAAAAGGCTAAAGTTTTTGCATTCGCAAACTTTTTGTTGGTTCAAATGCCGCCAAGGACCAACCGAACGAACTCACGTGACACACACAAAGTATGAGAAGTGAAAAGGGAAAGGGGGCGGGGTTTTGAGGGGTGCAGCAAAACATTTGATAAACATTTGGAGCATCCTACGTGTTATGACGAACAAAAGACACTACAACAACAACAATAAGAGCAGCAGCAGCAGCTACAAAGAACAACGAAAGAATCAGCCAGCAAATGGACTGTAAGCTTTAAGGGGTTAAGACCCCAAAAAGGGAAAAAAGTTTCGGCAAGTTTTTCCCTCGTTTCTCCCCATATTTTTTTCTTTGCTCCTTTTAACCATAATTCGGCAAATTGCCAAAGAGCAATAAATGTGCTTGAAGTTTTCTCGCTGACGCCGCCGCCGCCGCTGCCGCTGCCGCACCCTTATCAAAGTCAAAGCCGACAAAAACCTAATAAACTACAAGCGAAAATGTAAAAAATTCTTCAATCGCTGCTACGATGGTCATAGGTTTTGATGAGCTCATCAATGCAAACGAAAGCAGAAGTTTACCCTCTTTTCAGTTTACAAAAACCTATTAACCATCACTTTATTTAATCGACAATCCAAGTAATTTCATTCATAATTCATAAAAGTCTCGCTCGCCCTGCGACTCCAGAAGTATCCTAGTCCTTTTTAAAGATTTCTCACTATTAATTTCGAAATATATTTATTTAGGTTCCATGTGGATGGACTCGATAAGAGTGCGTGGGTTAAAAAAATGGCAATTTGAATTTAGTACCCTTTGTTGCTCAGCGAAGAGGTCTCGCAGGACTATCAGAATGATGATTACTAAGACTTATTTGCCATAACAATTATTCTGATTACAGGTGAGGAGTTGTCCAACTTATACATACAGTTTTCAAATGGTCCTTATTACCCAAAAGTATTTATCTAATATTTTTGTAACCTTTTATTGCATTACAGATTCGAAACATGGGAGCTCCAAACAAAGAAGTCCTTTCTCACTTCACACTCACAAAGCGGGTCTTCAAGAACTATTAAACACCCTGTGTGTTATTGAAATAGATAAATCGTAAAGAGATCGATTAATTTTTTTATGGTTTCCATAACTTTTCCGAAAATATCCTTTTCTTTAGCTTTTAAAAGGACATAACAGGACCTGGCGATGTCAATTTGCGCGCATGAACAAGGACCTCTATTTGGCCAAAGGACATCTCCCTCGTTCTTAAAATGACAGAATTACAAGTGCTTTTGTAATCTTGTACACTTGTAATATTTTCCGATTCCCAAATTGAACCAAGTGGCAGAAAAACTGGATAAAACCACAAAATCCTTGATATCTCAGCTCTCCGCAGGACTATCGCCATGTCCTTTGCACCAACTATAGTCCTTGATGATTCGAATCTTTTGACATCAGATTCGTCTTAATCCTTCAAAGGACTCGCCAGATATTCGCCATTTTTCTTTATACAAAAAAGTCCTTTTATATTAGCTACCCGAAGGACATTCCAGGATCTGTTTGTGCCAGTCGAAGCAGTTCATTAAGGACTATCATCTGACCAAAAGACATCCTGATCGTCCTTGAAATGGCTGAGTAATAAGGATATTTCTTGTATTTTTGCGATTTTTGGCCATTTTTCTGACTCTCCCCTTACCAAAATTCAAGCAACATTTTTGGAAGGATATTGAAAATCCTTGAATGCAGTTCGATAGTCCTGATCCTGGAGAACCAGAAAAGGTATGTCCTGTCGAAATCGGATGATGTCCTGCGAAGTTATAAGCTCGAGAAAATAATCCTTTTTTCGTTTTTTAGCTCTAAAATCCACAAATCCTGCCGCAGGACGAAAGGACATGGCTTCTCGAGATGTCCTTGATGATCTCCACATATTGGCATGAAAAAAAGTTGGGGTCATCTAAGGATGAAGGACATGAAAGATTTTGAAAAGGTCCTTGTTCTCAATTATTCGAAGGACATTCAAGGACCTGAGAATGTAAATCGATGCACATGGTAAAAGGAGCTTCCTCACGCCAAAAGACATTCCTCTCGTCCTTAAAATGACCGAGTTATGAGCAGTTTTCTGAATTTTGGACTTCTAATTTTTTCCAAGTCCCAAATTGAAGCAAAGGACAAAAAAATCTGAGGAAAACTACAAAATCCTTAATATCTCCGCTATCCGAAGGACTACAGCCATGTCCTTTGCACCAACTATAGTCCTTGATGATTCGAATCTTTTGACATCAGATTCGTCCTGATCCTTCAAAGGACTCGCAAGATATTTGCCTTTTTTCGTCAAACACAAAAGTCCTTTTATCTCAGCTCCCAAAAGGACATTCCAGGATCTGATAGTGTCAGTCGATGCGGATCACCAAGGACTACAATGTGACCAAAGGACATCCTGATCGTCCTTGAAATGGCTGAGTAACAAGGATATTTCTTGTATTTTTGCGATTTTTGGCCATTTTTCTGACTCTCCCCCTTACCAAAATTCAAGCAACATTTTTGGAAGGATATTGAAAATCCTTGAATGCAGTTCGATAGTCCTGATCCTGGAGAACCAGAAAAGGTATGTCCTGTCGAATTCGGTCAATGTCCTACGAAGTTATAAGCTCGAGAAAATAATCCTTGTTTCGTTTTTTAGCTCTAAAATCCACAAATCCTGCCGCAGGACGAAAGGACAAAGCTACATTTGATGTCCTTGATGATCTCCACATATTGGCATGAAAAAAGTTGGGGTCATCTAAAGATGAAGGACATGAAAGATTCTGAAAAGGTCCTTGTTCTCAGCTATTCGAAGGACATTCAAGGACCTTGTGATCTCAGTCGATGCGGACTAAAAAGCACTTTCATCTGGCCAAAGCACATCAGAATTATCCTTAAAATAGCCGAGTTATAAGCAGTTTTCTGATTTTTGTACTTGTAATATTTTAGTGAACATTTTATATTGCATACTTTTTGGGGTTAATAATATGAATTTTTAAAAAGTGTTGCCTACTTATTTGGGTTAAAAAGGAATTATCGAATATTTCGCATGTCCTTTGATGAATCAGGACGAAAGTGGTGTCAAACGAATCCTTTCATCAAGGACAATAATCTGTAAAAATTACATCCCGATAATCCTGCGAGGAGCTGAGATATTAAGGAATTTGTGAATTTCCGGTTTTTTGCATACTTTTAGGCGTTTAGGCCTTAAAAGATCTTCGAAAAATTTTTGTTGCATACTTTTAGGCGGTCGGCCTTGTGGGGTACATAAATTAATTTTTGTTGCATACTTTTAGGCGGTCGGCCTTGTGGGGTACAAAAATTAATTTTTGTTGCATACTTTTAGGCGTTTGACCTTGTGCCACTTTGCACACGCTCAAACGCCTAAAAGTATGCAACAAAATTAATTTTTGTACCCCACAAGCTCAAACGCCTAAAAGTATGCAACAAAAATTAATTTTTGTACCCCACAATGCCGACCGCCTAAAAGTATGCAACAAAAATTTTTCGAGGATCTTAAATACGCTCTTTAGCCTAAAAGTATGCAACAAAATCAATAAAATATAAAATCCTTAATATCTCAGCTCCCTGCAGGACTATCGGTATGTCCTTTTAACATATTATCCTTAACGAAAGGATTCGATTGACACAACTTTCGTCCTGATTCATCAAAGGACATGCGAAATATTCGTTAATTCTTTTTAAACCCAAATAAGTAGGCAACACTTTTTTAAAAAATTCATATTATTAACCCCAAAAGTATGCAATATAAAATGTTCACTTAAATATAACAAGTACAAAAATCAGAAAACTGCTGCTATAACTCGGCTGTTTTTGGGATAATCGGGATGTTCTTTGGCCAGATGTAAGTCCTTTTTCATCCCCATCGACTTCTATCACAAGGTCCTGGAATGTCCTTACAAAAGCGGCTAAAAAGGTCCTTCTTAGTCAATTTCATAAACTGCATTCCTAGATGACACCAACTTTTTTTGATGGCAATCTGTAGAGATCATCAAGGACTTTTTTCGGGAAACAAGTCCTTTCGTCCTGAGGCAGAATTTGCGGTTTTTAGAGCTAAAAAACGAAAAAGGATTATTTTATATAGCCCATATTTCGACAGGACATTGACCAATTTGGACAGGACGTACCATTTTTGATCCTTCAGATTCAGAATTATCGATCTGCATCAAAGATTTTCAATATCCTTCCAAAAATTTCGCTCGTATTTTTTCAAGAGGGTCAGAAAATGGCCAAGACAATTTTAATCAAACCAAAAAAGGACCTTGCGAATATTTCAAATTTCCAATAAAACTTGTTTTTTGACATTAAAATAAAAAAAGGTTGTTGCTGTGTGTTTTCTTTTGTTTTACGACTTACCAAGGGTGGTTTATCCGTTAAACGTTTGCAATTATTCAGTTCAGTTGGTGAATTATCCTCATCCGAACTGGGGGTTTGGGCCACCTTCTCATTGTCATTGCAGCTTGAAAAGTGAATAAACCAAACACGATTAATAAATCATATGGAGTTATGATTTTATTTCATCATATTGTGTATATAAAGTGTGTTGATAAGTGTCTGCGACAATGGATATGATTTAAGCAGATGATTGATCCAAACAAAAGGATATTGTAGGAAAGACACATAGAGAAGGATAAAAAGTTCAATGTTAAATTTGCATTCTAAAAAACTTACTTGAAATTTGCCTGTGAAAATAGTTGTAAAGGACGACGACGACCCATTTGTGGTGTAGTTATAATTGTAGATGCTGTTCCTGATCCTATTGCTGTTGTTGTTGTGTTAGTCGTCGCTGTGGCTTTAGTTCTCGTCCTGCTGGCATTATCATTCGATGAGGATCGAAAACGTGAACCGGCTCCAGTTAGTACGGCAGCCAAATTGGCCGCAATGCGATTATCAAATCGATTGAAATACGAATGCGAATGATTTGTTGATGAGGAAGATGAATTTGAATTTGAATTTGAGTTTGAGTTGGTATTGGAATTCGATGTATCTGCTGTGGGTGAGGAGTTATTACTGCTGCTGGCACTGTCCACGCCACCAACACCACCGCCCACACCTCCAACCATTCCTCCTCTCATTCCTCTCTTGTCATAATCCAAATTATTGTTGGTTATCATTGCGGCTTTTGTCGTTGTTGTTGGTGTTGTTGCTGTTGTTGTTGCTATTGGTGCTGCTCCTGCTGCTTCTGGGCATTAACTTTTGTCAGTATTCTTGCTTGAATTATGTGACTACTGGCCTGGCTGGTCGTCGGCGGCATTGGCGGCAGCAGCAGCTTTGGTAATGCGGCATATACATATATGTATATGTATGTATGGTATATGAAAACGCTGCGGGCGGCGGCTTTTTGTCGCACTGCGTGTGACCGACCAGCTAGCGACCGACCACCAACAAACACATTCAAAATCCACCCCCGCGTTTTATTAATTCTTTTTTTGTTGCTGCTGTTTTGCGTTGAATGGGGAGCCGCAGGGAATACTTCACTTGCCTCACTCACTGCAGTCGCGCGCGATTTAAACACACACAGAATTAATTCAAGCGGAAATTGGCAACGCAAAAAGTTTTCGCATTTTGCAAGAGCCCCCCAAAAAGCAGTTATGCAAGAGGGGGGTTGTGGGATTACGAGGAGTTTTGGTATTTGGAATGGAAGAGAAAGGAAAACAAAAATCGAAAGCGTGAAGCATAAACAGAAAAAGCAAATTTCATTTGGTAAAAGACGATATGGATACCAAGAGACGATGGTTGAAGAGGGGAGCATAAAGCATATAGAAAGCGAAAATGCATAAAATGATTGGGAGGGGAAGGTGAAAGGGAGGAAAGGAAGTAGACGGGGTCAGATGGTTATGAATTGAGCGGGACGGGGAACAGAACCGAGGGTGGTGTGTTGTGGGTGGGGTGATGATAGCAAGCCACAAAAATGCACATAAATTGAAAAAAGAGGGTAAAAACAAAAAGATAGAGTAAAAGACACGGCCGAGGGGCGGGAACGATTGAACGATTGGGGATTGAATGTTTTGGGCCAAGGGTTTGCATTTATGACGTCACAGGATTCATAGGATTTGCAGGTTATTCATGATGATGATGATGATGTTTGTTGTTTGTTTGTATGTTGTTGTTGTTATTGTGGTGATTATTGTTGTTGTGACCATGTAATCCCATTACATTTTGGTATGTTGATTCGATTCATGGTGGGGGGTGGTGGTGATTCAGTATAGAGAAATCACCAGTTTTCGAGGTGTATCGAAGAGGGGATGAGGAAGGGTGGGGGGCGTGGCAAGGTAGTTGCATTGGTTGTTGGTCGTGTAAAATTTTCCATTTATTCGATTTTGATTATTGATTTCGTTTAGCCAAAAATTTTACAGTTGAGAACATGTTTCGTGTTCGATTTCACATGCATTTCGTTGTTGCCAATTAGTTGAAACAATTTTTGTTGTTGTTGTTGTTGTTGGTGTGTTGCCAATTGCAGTTCGAATTTCCATGAAAATAGCAAAGAAGATACGAAAAAAAAAAAAAAACAAAAAATGAAAAGAAAACAAAAACAAATTGTTGAAAATATATTAAACTCAATTTTGATGTGTTTTATTTTTTTGTTTGTTTGTTTTGATTGTAATTAAATTTTAACTTTTCACTCTCTACAAGTTAACCCATGTTTGACCAATTTATTAACGCAATTCAATTAATTTTAAAACAACTTGAAAAACTTTACAAATTTTTCAATATTCAGTGATTGATATGGAGGGAAAAAGAGGGAATTTCCCACAGTTTTAAAAGTTTTTATAGAAACTGTCTAGATTTTGATCTCCTTGAAGGTTTCATATAACCTTTAAGCCGAATGTCCTTTGAGTCCTTTTACATAGAAGATCATGAGTAAATTTGAAAAGCAATATCTTTCTGTTGTTGCAATTTTACTTAACTTCTTTTGAATGTCATCAAAATTATAAACAGGACGTTGAATATTGTTCGAAAAAGAGAAATAGAGACTTGGACGTTTAGAAGAATCATGAGTCATTACATTGCAGCAGGCAGAAGGACTTTGGTTACTTAGCTTGGTCCTCGTGTATAACAAACATTGCCAAGTTGAAGATCATTTTCATTTTAGAATTTTCTACTATAAATTTTTTAGACTAAATTCCCTTAAATTATAACGCAAGTTCTTATGATTTTTTATTTATGCTTTTGAAAAATTGGTCAGTCATGGATTAATAATGTGCATTTTGCATTAAATTTAGCAATAGTTTGAAAGTGAAAATTAGTGGGCCAAATTTGATTTTGCCATTTCAATGCCAAATTCAAAGTTTTGTTTTAGTTTAGAGAGCGGAGCGGATTGGAGTGGTAAATGGATTGTTAGTTTTGTGTTTGGTTTTTCGTTTCATCGGTTTCTTTCTCTACTCACATTGCTTCTTCTTCAGCCAGTTTTGGGTCAATCAAATTTTTCATCGAAGCAAAGAGTTAACAGTTGGCTAGATTTCTAATGGCCAAACATGGACTGCAAATAGACAAAAATAGACAAAATATTGGATATATGTATGTATGTATGTTTAGGAGGATAAAGGCAAGGTAAAAGATTTATTTTTAGATTTAATTAAAGCAGATTCTAGTAGAATTTATCCTGATGTTTTTCTATTCCTCTATTCTCTTACCCATAGCTGAACCGGAGACGTTTGTTGTCGTTGCCATAGTCAACACCTCATTAGGTGACTAATCAAGCGTATTCCTTTCCACACACACACACACACACAAACACACACAGTGAGATAGAGAGAGAGAGAGAGAGAGGTTGGAGGAAGTGGAAGAAAAAGGATCCAGTGAAGCCAGAATACAACACAACAGATTAAAGCCCGATTGCATTAAGGAGTAAAATAAACAAAGTGCAGGGAACAGCATGAAAACAACGATAGAGACAGAGAAAGAGAGGAGTGGGGAGCTTGGGAGGAAGAGAGGCCACAAATAAAACGCACAGATTAAAGGATGCCCAAGTGAAATGTCTTCTTAATTACTTCGCAATGAACAGAATACAGAAAAGGAGCAGCAGCAGCAGGCTCCAATGGGGATGGCAGGACGAAGGACGTGAAGTGATTGGGGCAAGGGGTTGGAGTCGACGTAATTGAGAAGTCGAGGCCAGGGCGCAGGAGGATTGACTGAGTTTGAGTTTGAGATTGGGTTGGGCAATCGCTCGTTCGCTAGCTTTCTCTCTCTCTCTCTCTCTCTCTCTCTCTCTGCCTGTCTGTTGGCTTACTTTAAGCGGAAGTAATTTAATTAATTACAAATGAAACGGAAACACGTTGAGCTAAAGCAAACACCAAAGCAGGTCCTGTTCGACCAAAGAAGGATATGCAGCATGTTTTACATATTTCATCTATTGGTTGCGCCTGATGGGAGGCCAAGATTTCGGGGTCCGTCTCATTTTTGGAGGACAACCACAAAAACTAGTCAAGGACTTGGTCGACTCATTTGCATTGCGGTTTTAATTGACAGCGGGGAGAAGCGAGACAGAGAGATAGAGAGCAAGCTAGCGAGTGCGGGAAGATGAGGTAGGAAAAAGGGAGAAAGTCATTATCCTAGAGATAATGAAAACAATTTAACGACTCTCTCGACAATTTGCTCGGGCTTCGCTGCCTTAAACAAATGGAATCCTTTTAACCCAGCCTCTCCCTTTCACTTCTATCTTCCCTTTCCCTCATTTGCACGGCCATTTTCATTTCGTGTCTGTGCAAAATATTTGCAGCTACAATTTTTCATCATTTTTTGTTTTTGTTGTTTTTTTTTTCCCTCCGTTGATGATGAATTCTTGATCCCTTTTCTGTTTGGGACGACAACGAAAGGCAGAGTGGAGGGCAGCTGGCTTAAATATTATTTTAACAAAATGTCTGTGGGTGTGGGCGTGGCATTTTTTAAGCTCTGCTGATGGCTAGTAATTAAATGCTTGACATGCCTTTGAGGGGCTAAAGGGGCGGTAAGGCCGAAGCAGGATTAGCGGAAAGGATTCAAATGGCGGGCACAGCGAGAACTGGCAAGGATGAAGAATCGCAGTCAGAGTCGGAGTCAGAGACAGAGTCCACAAAGTCGGAGTTGGAGTCGGTGGTAAATTAATGCTGATGTTGGCATTATAATTATGGCATGTAGTTAAGGCGATTCCTTTACCCACTCTTGGCTACCTTCAATGCTGCTGTTCGTGTTGTTGTTGTTTTTGTAACTGCTGCAAGTGACAGGTAATGATTGGGAGCAACTCTCATAAACTTGCCTGCCTTTCGGTCAAATGCGCACAAAGGTTAAGAGTGAACAGTTTATTTTGTAATTAACTTGAAATTGATACATACATAGAGAGCGAGGAATGTAAAACTTTTTGCAAAAGGGTTTAATTAGAGCCGCCTTCCCTTTATTCTAACTCACACACACACACACACACACACACACAATCTTTCTCCCCCTGAACTTTAACTCATCTCAGTCTTCAGTTAGGTTCTTTAGATGCTCCTGTAAAGGAATCAACCTGGGACAAGCGATTAGCCTAACTGTCTAAATAATTTCTATCTTAAGACAATAACACTAAAACTTGGATAAACTTGACCAAAAAGGAGATGAAGAAAACGATTCAACTGCAATTCTCAAGTCTCAAAAACTATCAACAAACTTTTGAACGATTTTCCAAATTCATGAATTAACTTTTTTTGGTTTTGAAAGCAGAATACAGAAATTAAATGAAATTGTTGAGGCTAAATAATATAAATACGCAAATAAATAATTGAAAACATTTGCAATTTGGTTTTTAATATCATTTAAATGTTTGTTTCATTTGCTTTAGCATTTGATTTAATTTTATCTTAATATTGTTGTTTGCATATTTCGTTTTCGTTTCTTTGGTTTCTTCTCATTTTGCATAATAAAATCAACAAAAACGAACAGGCGAGGCGGAGCGGCAGAGTGAAGAGAGCGAGAAAGAGGCCTAAACAAAAACATTAACCAAAAACATTTTTACGTAAATGCGAAGTAAACAATTCAGTTAGTTAGAAGGCATATGGGTTGCATAATGCTGGTGCGGGGAGGGGGAGAACGGAGCGAGAGGGGCACAGATACTGACAAATTAAAACAAATCAAAATCATCATATGAGCGAGGCAAGGCAACTGCTGGGAGTCCACCAGCCTTGAGAGCGGAGTGGAGTGGCGAGGCGAGGCGTGGAGGAGTGGTGTGTGGTGTGGAGGAGTCCTTGTAGCGAGGCAAACATAAACAAGCAATTTAACAGGCACTTCTTGAGCCAGCTGGAGCGGGAGTAGTTAGGCACGGGAGTGTGGCAGGGGGTGATGGCTGGCTGGAGATTGGAGGATGGCTCTCTGCCTGGCTGAATGGCAAACAAACGAAGCGTTCAAGCGAAAAAAGCCAGCGGAGGCGGAGCAGTGGGAAAAAAAACCGATGGAGTAGGAGAACAAGCAAAGCGTTTTATGTGTGAACCAAGTGTTCCATGTGTGTGTGTGCCACCGCAGATTTCACACACACACACGGGGACACTGAGGCAGCTGCGGCTCAGCCTTAAAGTATGCCACAAGTTTTTTTTCCTTGCCGGTGCTCCTCTTTTCGCTTTTGGTTTTGCTTTTCGTGTTTTTCTTTCACTTTTTTCCCCCTAACCCGTGTGTGTGTGTGTGTTAATGAAATTTTAATCAAGGCAGAAAAGAGGCGAAGAAAAAACCTATGAAGAATAAGGCAAAGAGTTTGCCGACAAAGTTTTGACTAAAAGTTTTGTGTGAAGCTTCGTTTCTTTTTTTTTTTTTTGAAAGATTTCTCTGTTCCTTTGGCTTCTATCAAATAGCCGCTGGCTTCATTAACCCTTTCACTCTTGGTCCCATTCTCTCATCATCTCTGGCTCTCTGCGTATGTGTGTGTGTGTGTAATAATTTATTTAAAATGCAATTCATTTATGGGGAAAAAGGCATTAATCATTTCTCTTGGCTGCGATAAGACATTTGCGAGTGTCACGTTCACATTGAAACCGCCGCGTCTCCGCCTCCACCTTCACCTTCGCCTATTGCTTTGCCGCTTGCCTGCTTGCTACTGCTGCATTTATTAACAATTTTTGTGTCATAAATAAAATTGAAAAACATTCATAATGTTGAAATGAACACAGAGTTGAATGGTGCGTGAAGGGTGAAGGGGAGAGAGACTCTTGATGGTGGTGAATGGATATGGCGCCTAGCTAATAGATCTACATAAATCGTTTTAGACTCAAATTAGGCAGGCAAAATTTGTGGCATGCATAACCGAAACTGAATTGAAAAGACACGCAGCGCAGAGGTAAATCACCCAACAACAACAACAATGAAATTCTTGTGACCTGGTACTGCCAAAATGACAGCAATAAAACAAACGATAGAAAAGTACAGTGGATACTTAATGCATACACATCTACATATATCAACATTAATTGGCAGACATATAAAAAGTAAATAATATATTGCTTCCCTTTTTGTCTGGGTGAAACATAAACTTTGTCAAATGTTCATTCAACTACTTCTTATCGTAAATGGTTAATTGATTTTAAAGACAATCAGTTAAATCCTTCTATTCGATAATTGGTTAGAAAGATTTCAAGAGAGGTCAGTTAAGGACCTAAACAAAGATCTCACAGGTCAAATAAGTGAGAAAATATTACAATTGCCTTTATTTGATAAAGAATCATTTCAATTGTAACTATGATAGTTACAAATTCCTTTCAAAGTGGAATTTTGACCTTAAAAGGATAATTTAGTAGAGTCAATAAGTAAGAGTCTTTTGAGTTATCCTGCCTTTTGGCATATCCTAATCTACGATTGATGTGACTCTCTTAACTAACTAGTTTGATAGTTCAGTCAGAAGTGTTCTTAAAGAGTTTACTTTTAGTTACTAGCGTGTATTAATTTGACAGTTGAGCACTTATTTTAGTTAATTATATTTCAGCTTTGTCTTCCTTTTTGTTTTCTTTAGCTTCGGGCACACTGTGCTGAGATATAGAAGAAAGATAAATGCAAGTTTGCAGAAGGGGGAAAACCAGAAAACACTTTTACTTACAAGCGTATTTTCGCCTGCGCCTCGACTTCTTCTCCCTCTCTCTTTCTCTGTTTTTTTTTTTGTTTTATTCATATTTCCTGGTTTTTGTTTTTTGTTTTTCTTTTTGCTGTTATTTTGTCAGTTATTTAACATATTTCTTTTGCGGCCTTTTGCCCGCTTTTACCAGAGTTCGCTTTTCCCGCATTTTCCTGCCTTTTTCGCCTGTGGATCTTATGGAATGAATAATGTTCGCTTCGCACGGCAAATAATTATTTCATTTTTGTTGTTCTTGTTTTTTGCCTTTGCTTACTGCCATTTGGCATGCCATTTCTAGGCTTTAAAGGTACAGGGCAATGGCACGCCCACTTTGCTGCCTCCTCCCCCCTTGGCTGGTTGTCGACCAAGTTCATTATGTGAATTTTGAAATTGTTTTCATTTTGTAGCTGCAGGGCAGAAAACAACAACGACAACAACGAATACAACAAAAAAAAAGTGCCAAAAAGGTGTCGAAATGAGCCAAAAACAAAAAAAAGAAAATTCTTGGCTTTTGTTTTTTCCCCAAATTACAGTGAGAGAGAGAAAAAAACGAATGAATAAGGGGAAAAAAAGAATTTCAAGAATTTTAATGAATTTTTTTGTTTTTGTTCAAATGTTTTTAGCAATTAAGCCAAAAGGTTGTTATGATTTCGTCCTTCACAAAAAGAAAGAAAAAACGAACAAACAAACAGAAATCCTGTTAAATATGTGAGCATTATCTGCTATATAGTCAAACGATTTCATGTGGAGGAATATTCAAGGGGACTTTTCTCATCTCGTTTGCTCTTCTCCTTCTAAACTTTAAGAGAAAAAAATGTATTCTTTTAGTTCCCCCGGCAAATTAGCAAATATTCTTAAAGCTGACAAAGTTTCGCTATCTCTCTCCCTCACTGCTTAATAGAAAAACCAAACTATTTGATATGCAACGAAAGAAAGGCGAACGAATAGAAAAAAGAAAAGAAAAACCAGTTGTCTACCTTTTTTCTTTGGACGGCCCCCCAAAGCAATAAATGTTCAAATCAATTGAAACGTTTTGCCAAAGCCTCACACCTAAAACGAAATAAACGAAGTAAGACAGGACAGAATAGGACAGGACTGGGATGACGTACGGTGTTGTGCGGTGCGGTGCGGTGCGGTGAGATGAGATGCGATGCGATGGGACAGGACAGGATAGGACATGCCAGGACAAGTAACAAACCCACATAAATCGAGGTAGAGAATGGTTTTAGCTTAAGGCAGCGATTTGCTAAGCCCAAGACAACAAAATCGATAAGAGAACTGAGAACCAAGAGCCAGAGAACCGATGAGAAGAAAAATGCCAAAAAAAAAAAAAAAAAAACAAAAAAGGGCAAAGAAGACGAGAAAAATGTCAACTTGTTTTGAATGTCGACCAAACTGCAATTGTGTGTGATGAGCTAAAGGAAGGGAAAGAATAAGAAGGCAATGGCAATGGCTACGGCAACGGCAACGAAAACTAGATGCTGAATGCTTTACTCTCTTTCATATCCATGTGCCATTTTTGAGTCCAAGTCCAGGAATCGGCCGGCACAGGCGAAAAAAGCAATAAAACGCAATTCGGTCATAAAAATAGTCGAACGTTTCGAACTACCCCATCGAGATAGATGTGGTGGGGAGGGTGAGGGTGGTATGGGGCAGGGGAGGGGCAGGCAAGCAGTGGCAAATTCTAGACCAGGCCACGAGACGACGATGGGACAACACGACGGCTACAGTATGAAAAAGGAAGGAGACGAGAGGTTTTCTGCCTGCCATGGCAAATTACGAATTTTGCATATTGCTGCCAGTGGCGGCCAGTTTTCTGCCATTTCCCATTTTTGCTTGGGCATTTTCTTCATTCTTCATACCCCTCTTCCGGCCACTAACCACCTCTCCCCTTTTGGGCCCATTAGTCATTTTGGGTAGTTGCTCCTTTCGGTCGGCTTTGGCGTGTCGCCACTTTGCAGGATGAATGACCCCTGGCATAGCTAACATCAGGAGGAGGAAAAGTGAGAGAGCGAGAGAGCAATGAGAAGAGGTGAGGGAGGTAGCGGAAATTGCGCACACGTCGTCAGTTAGCAATTTTGATATAACCGCTTGGCATTTTTCCGAGTCAACTAGTTCGAGTGGACTATTCGCCTCTTCTACAGCTTTTCTTTCTTGCTTATGTTTTTCTTTTCATTTTCACCTCGCACCCCTGGATCCCCTACTCCACACATCGTCTACTAGCACTCGCTACTATCAGATATCGAAAACCATTTGAAATTGGTTAATAGTTCAGTTCAATGGTTCACAGTCATTAGAAGTAAGAGTTATGGGTTCCAATTTCAAACTCTTTTTTTGCCTTTTCCAATTGCGGTTTAGCTTTGTGTTAGATCCAAATGATCCAATCGATATATTTTATAGGTAAACGCTTGCCTACGCCTACTTCATTCTAATCTTATGACATTGAGATTAGATGATTGCGTGTATTTGTTCTAGATTTTGAATTTTGATGCAAATTCTCATTCATTTTGCTTGTTTACTTCTGCTGACTTATCGGACAGTTTAGTTTGGTTTACCCAAGCCCTCCAATGACTCACTTTGACATCATACGATGGTTGTTTGCAGTTATAATAACAAATAATATGTTGAAAATATTTGCATGAAATTAAGTAACTTTTAAACCGCCACTCCTACATTTGATATTTTTTATGGCCTTATCTCTTAACTAAGTTAATTTACCCCAAGCATGCCAAATAATTAAAAAGCGAAAGATAAAGGCAGGTGTTTTTTGTTTCGTTCTTCTCTGAAATTTATGATAACCAATGGCATTTTAACTAAATAAAGAATCTGTGCGATTAGTTCTACTTCAATTAAAAGTTGACGTTTGCTATGTAGACATGTCACACATTTGGTGCTCTTTGGTAAATCTATTGCTATTGGCCCTCAGTGTTTCCGCGGAGAACTCTCAACGGATCACAAATGGCTATGCGGCGGCTGAGGGACAATTTCCGTACGTAGTGGGCCTTGAAATCGATAACAAAGACGCCTCCAGTTGGTGGTGTGGCGGTAGTATAATCGGCCACACGTGGATCTTAACGGCAGCCCATTGCATGGAACGTGCCTCGGGAGTCACTGTTTACTATGGCACTACACAGCGCGTGCAGTCGGCAACAGTGGTTTATATAGATGAGCGAGATATTATCATACATTCGGATTTCGAGACAACTAACATATTGGTTAATGATTTAGCTTTGATACGAACACCATGGATAAGTTTTACACAACTCATACAGAACATTTCATTGCCGATGCCCAAGGATCGGAATCAGACCTATGCCGGTCAATGGGCCAAGGCTGTGGGCTGGGGTCAACTGTCGGATGCGAATACCTTGTTGCCCGATCAATTGCAGTGGCAGGAAATGCCAATAATCGAGCAATGGCAATGCGAACTATATTATGGCCAAGTGGCAGACGGCGTCATCTGTGTGGACACATCGAGCCATCGTTCACCTTGCTGGGGAGACTCTGGCGGTCCACTTGTCATTAATGGTGGCACCAAACTGATTGGCGTCTCTTCTTTTGTACCAACTATGGGCTGTGAAATCGGTAAGCCAGCAGGATATGCAAGGCTAACTGAATATCTCGAGTGGATAGCTAAAAATACGGGTATATACTGAAGTTCAGTTTTATTTTGCATAAAACAATATCCCAATAAAGTTTAGAAACACTTTTCCAATAGCAACATGCTATTTTTTTAAACTTACTTTTCAAATATTACTGCATATTATATATTTGCAATTAACCTGAATTGCAAATATTATT